>NC_135666.1:42013183-43246433 GCF_964188315.1 Podarcis muralis
ACTTGTGTTTTCTGATTAATAAGTGCTACTGATTTCAACCGAGTTTATTTCCCTAGCTAGCGTATAGAGGATTGCACCCTGAAGAACTACCAGAATGTTTCATTTACCACCCGAACTTTAAAAAAAAAAAAAATGCTGCTCCAAAACAAATTGCTTATTACTGTTAATTATGGCACCTACTTCGTCACACAGAAATAAGCACCAACAAAACTCTGCTCTGTGAAGCTTTTATAACATTTCTGTTTCAAAATCCTCTTTTCAAAATGCTAATTGATCCTCTAAATGAACTTTATTAATCATTGATGGAAAACTGGCAGCAACCTATTAGTGCCGGCTTTGGCAACCGCCTTAAAGTGTCCAATTAGGTCGAAGTGTCCAATCAAGAAATCTCTGGAAAGAAATTAGGGCAGAATCTTTAAGCCTAATTCGCTTCGGAGCAGGGTAGAAAAAGTAACACAGACAAATTCACATGATGTGTGGGTGGGGCGGAGAATTGTAGAGAAGAGTGTCTGAGAGTTTAGGGTTTGGTGCTCCTGTTATGATACTGCACTTAATAGAGTCAAACAATTCCTACTTGCCTGTTCACCTGGAGTGAGACGCAATTGACCCTTGAAGAACAGTCAAGTGGCAAAGTCCAAACACATTCAGTTTCTTCCCCTTAAGAGCATCATGCCTGTCTGTCATGCCTTCATTATCCTGTTAAGAGGCCTGTTTCCAGTTGCCCCATATCAATGAAAGTAGTTAATTTTCTGCTAAATGAGCAGATGCAGTAACAATGCAATCCTAAAAGACACCTGCTTCTTGGGAGAAAAGCAGTGACAAACCTAGACAGCATCTTAAAAAGCAGAGACATCACCTTGCCAACAAAGGTCCATATAGTTAAAGCTATGGTTTTCCCAGTAGTGATGTATGGAAGTGAGAGCTGGACCATAAAGAAGGCGGATCGCCGAAGAATTCATGCTTTTGAATTATGGTGCTGGAGGGGACTCTTGAGAGTCCCATGGACTGCAAGAAGATCAAACCTATCCATTCTGAAGGAAATCAGCCCTGAGTGCTCACTGGAAGGACAGATCGTGAAGCTGAGGCTCCACTACTTTGGCCACCTCATGAGAAGAGAAGACTCCCTGGAAAAGACCCTGATGCTGGGAAAGATGGAGGGCACAAGGAGAAGGGGACGACAGAGGACGAGATGGTTGGATAGTGTTCTCGAAGCTACCAACATGAGTTTGACCAAACTGCGGGAGGCAGTGGAAGACAGGAGTGCCTGGCGTGCTTTGGTCCATGGGGTCACGAAGAGATGGACACGACTAAACGACAAAATAACAACAACAACAACAACAACAACAACAACAACAACAGAAAGTACCACTAAGCTCCATCTTACTTACTCCCAGGCAAGTGTGTGTGTATAGGACTGCAAAGAAATTGAAAGCCTTAATATTTAAAAAATATACCTCCGCTATGTTTCATAACATAAACAATTATCCCACTTTAAAGCTCTATTTGTAGGTGTTCTGATTATCTCTTTTTGGAGACATCAGCAATCATAACATAGTAGATCCTGCAAGCATTTTCTGCAAGTGATTCTGGCCTCAGTCCAATTTCAATAATAGTTGTTGTTTTAATTTGGAAACAACTGTTTCTAATGTGTCATCAAGCTCTGAGTTCAAAAATCTGACAAGTCTGCTCCATACTTTCACTCAGCCAGTTGCCCACATTTTATTTTCTACAATGTTTTTGTGCTTAATATGCTCTTCCCCAATTAAAAACACCCATATCCCATTTAGCTTTTTCTTTTTTCGGCTTCTTTAATACACAAGAGGTTTTTGAAACTATAGTTCAGTATCGGTCAGTTGTTTTGCCGGGGGGGGGGGGAGCAGCTGTAGAAAATTACTCATTGCCACTGAAATGTTGCTAAGATTTTTGCAGTACTCAGCTGTCAGTTTTGTGACTGCAGAATCAAATATTTAATTATTTGTTTTACTTCTAGATTATCTGTAGTAGGCATGTACATACTCTCCAACATTTCTCTGATGAAAATAGGGATGTCATTTTATTATTATTATTATTATTATTATTATTATTATTATTATTATTACAATTATTATTATTCCATTTCTACCTGGCCCATCTGACTGGGAAGCAAAATCTATCCTGTGTTGACATATTTAAAATGTAATTAATTCAAACATGCAAATTAAAAAACATATATAAAAACATAGTAAAACGTTAAACATCAAAAAAACTTCCCTATAAAGGGCTGCCTTCACATGGCTTGGGGGGTTAGATAATTCTATACCCTTCTCCATTTCTCAGATGAAAATAGGGACGTCCTAAGGAAAAGCAGGACATTTCAGGATCAAATCAGAAACCAGGACGGCTTCTGTAAATCTGGGACTGTCCCTGGAAAATAGGGACACTTGGACAGTCTGCATATGCAGCCTTTGAGGCAATATAGGACTTAAACTGCGGCATTCTGCATTCCACTGGGTTTATTCTATACCCTTGGCTTTTCAGCCTCAAGCAACCTGCTAAACCGAAGGCGTTATGAACAATCTGGCGGACTGCCACGTCAGGTTGTCATGTCATGTAGGTTACGTGTTGTGTAGGCCTGCTCCAAAGACATAATTTACTATAATTTAACTTGCAATGGCAAAAGGGTCAAATAAGTGCTTTTGTTGCACACAGTTGACAATTTCATTAATTATAAGAATTAAAGCATTCAGAACGGGAAAAATTTGTGCAGTGTGGGGCTGAGATACAATTGTCTTGCTGTCCTTTCCAGATTTCCTGCCTCCGCGCTGTGGAAACCTTGGTTTGCCTGTACTTAAAAAAAAAAAAAGCAAAAAAAGAACACTCCTCTTTTCGGCCATAGTGTCTCATATCAGTACTACCTGTAAATAATTATATAATATGAAACAATGTAAGTAGCAATTTATCCTTCAAACGCACAGGTGTTAGTGATAGGCTGCATTGTAACAGTTGGGCAAAGGACCTCTATAACGTCACACCATTGACGAAGATCTAGAACAATGTCACAATTATATTGCACAGTATAAAGTATTTTCCCATATGAGAGCGTAAGTGGAGCTGTTGTTTACCAGCAAAGAGAACCAGACATCTATGGGAAACTCACAAGCAGAAGTCAAAAGGCAATAGCTCGCTTTCCTGTTGCTTCTCGGCAGTTTCTATACAGAGGTATAAAGGCTTCTCGAGGTAACATATAGTTATCGTGATTTGTAGCCATTAATAGGATTAACTTCCAGGAATTTATGTCTATTTTCCTGCTTGCAGACTTACTACAGGCATCTGGTTGGCCACTGAAAACAGGATGCCATTGGAAAGCAAAAAGCAGCAAAAAGGACATTTAAAGACCTTATTGATGCCCAGATGAAGGGTGGGTGGGGTGGGGTAGAATTTTTTGCAGTCTGAGGACTGCATTTCATTCGGGACAACCATTCAGGGACCACATGCAAGTGGTGGACGGGCCCCCAGGCAAAATTGGGTGGCCCCACAAACACACGTTGCACCTTTGTATACACTAGTGGCAAAAATTGTGGAAACACTTTGGGAAAAGTGTATTTCTGAGGTTTGATGGCGCATAACACCACTTTTATTTTTTTTAGTAATACCATAAAATTATATATCAGTGCAAAGATAATTTAATGAAGACTGTAACGCAACAAAGTTTGTTCAGTTATCTGTATTCTATCAAAAGTTACAGCCAAATAACCAGAAAAAGGAAGGACAACTTGCTTAGGTTGGTAGGCAGTAACTTTCCTTCATTTGAATGTAGCCAATGAGCAGGAGCGTTTAGAGAGCCCATCAGGTGTTAAAGGTAAAGGACCCCTGACCATTAGGTCCAGTTGCGGACGACTCTGGGGTTGTGGCGCTCATCTCGCTTTACTGGCCGAGAGAGCCGGCGTACAGCTCTGGGGTCATGTGGCGAACCAGCGCAGCGCATGGAAACGCTGTTTAGCTTCCCGCCAGAGCGGTACCTATTTATCTACTTGCACTGCGTGGTTTCAAACTGCTAGGTTGGCAGGAGCAGGGACTGAACAACGGGAGCTCACCCCGTCGCAGGGATTCAAACCGCCGACCTTCTGATCAGCAAGCCCTAGGCTCTGTGGTTTAACCCACAGCGCCACCCGCGGAAATACACTTTTTCCAAAAGGTTTCCACAATTTTGGCCACTAGTGTAGCTGACACTTGCACACTTCTTTCTGTTCTCCATCCAGGAAGGCAAAAAGGCACAGATCAGCAAGGCCAAAACACTCAGTGCAAACAGGGCTGGTGAGAGTCAGAGCCAGGGAGAGGCGCCGAGCTGAGAAGAGTTCGAGCAAGACAGAGAAGTTCGGAGAGCTTTTGCGCAACTGTCCTTTGCGCAACTGTTATCTTGGTTCCAAGATCTGAGGTTCCCCACTCCTGATCGAGGGAAACAGACACAACAGGAAGAGCCATAGAAAATCTCTTATAGAAAATTAAGCTGGTGTTCTCTTAGGCAGAGATTTCCCTCTGCCTCACCTCCCACAGTGAAGAGATAGAGCTCAGTAGGTAGAACATGAGACTGTCTCGCCAGAGTGGTGCATGCTCTGGTTATCTCCCGCTTGGACTAGTGCAATGCGCTCTACGTGGGGCTACCTTTGAAAGTGACCTGGAAACTGCAACTAATCTAGAATGTGGCAGCTAGACTGGTGTCTGGCAGTGGCTGCCAAGACCACATAACACTGGTCCTGAAAGACCTACATTGGCTCCCAGTACGTTTCCAAGCACAATACGAAGCATTGTTGCTGATCTTTAAAGCCCTAAAGGGCATGGGCCCAGTATACCTGAAAGAGTGTCTCCACCCCCATCATTCAGCCGAGGGCCTTCTGGCGGTTCCCTCCCTGCAAGAAGTGAGGTTTCAGGGAACCAGGCAGAGGGCCCTCTCGGTAGCGGCACCCACCCTGTGGAACGCCCTTCCATCAGATATCAAGGAAAGAAACAACTATCTGACTTTTAGAAGACATCTGAAGGCAGCCATGTTTAGGGAAGTTTTTAATGTTTGATGTGCTTTTAATATTCTGTTGGGAGCCACCAAGAGTGGCTGGGGAGATATAAATAATAAATTATTATTGTTATTATTACTCTTAAATCTCAGGTTCCCCTCAGATTGGGCAAAACATTCCTAAATTGTCAACTCTACAATTGTATGATTCTATGAACACATTGGAACGATCACCCTGCATTACACATTGTTTTGTGCACAAAGCCCTGAACTCAAGATGGTAACCTAGATTTCAACAGACAGCAGCTATATTAAAAAAGATTGTTGGAGTAAATAGATGGAAAAATTGAATGTCCTCGACAACCCTATACTACCATTAGCAAAATCCCAACCAACGTCAGTAGTTTATTTAGGAAATTCCTGTGGCGAGGAGGGCACATAGAACTATCTGGAAGCAGCAGGAGGTAAATCATGTTTCATACTTGGCAAACGATACACAAACCTACCGAGGGAGAGGGGGAGCAGATCTTTGTGGCATCCTATTAATCAGCAATCACATAGATCATTTCAACTCTGCTCTTCTCTTTTTGCCATTTTAAACTCTAGCAGACAACACAAAATATTGACTATGAAAGCAGAATCCTTGTTCCTAACTGTCAGACGAAAGACAGCGAAAAACCAGCGTTTTGTGGAACGAGGCCTGACATACTTCTGTCTGACTTCTCTGCTCATATTTGGATGAGGAAGACTGGAATACCCTCAGGGAGGTCAGCTACCAAGTCACATCTGATTTAATTATCAGTGATAGGAACATGCAAATTTTGGTCCCGACTTCCACTTGAGAGATTAGCGCCTCAATAAATTCTGAGGAGGCCTCGCCAAAGCAGCTGTGTTGCCCCAACACTTCTTGAACCAAAGAAAGGCAACAATTTGTACCTTTACAACACAACTCCCTTTGTTTAGATTTCCCCCCACTTTCACTGGCCCCCAAAGTTTAACACGATAGACCATGTAGGACACCACACTGCCCAAATTCAGCTGTCTTGAAGCACTGCAGCTAGGAATTAAGGACAACCTACCATATCTTAACTAGAAAACCACTGTTAGCAAATAGGTAAGTATGCACCTGTGCTGGCTTGTCCGCCCCCCCCCAACCTTTTTCTGTCGGTTTCTGGCATCCCTGCCTCAATCTGAAAGACCTTGATAATCTGGCAGCCCTAATTTTAATCCTGGAAAAGGTGTTCCTTCAAAGTTCATAGCAAAATCTTAACCTAAACCATAGGAAACTGCCGTACATGAAGTCAGATCATTGGTCGGTTTAGCTCAGTGTTCTCTACACCAGGACTGGGGGTCTGCGGCCTTCCAGATGTTACCAGACTTCAGCTTCCATCATACCTGGCCATTTGACATGCTGGCTGAGGTTGGTGGAAGTTGGGGACCCCAGCTTCCTTGGACTACTGACTGAAAGCAGCTTCCCAGGCTTTCGGACAAAGCATCTTTCTTAAGGCTACCCAGAGACATAGCTGGAATTCAACCTGGTGCATTCTGCATGTGTGCTGCCATTGAGTGACAGCTGAAAACACCGGGAGGAGGGAATCTCAGGGAGCCCCACCCCTACCCCACCCCCGCATCAATTGCAGCTCTCTGGGTCCAGCTAGCTAGGAATGATGGGAGTTGTAGTCCTAACTAGGAATGATAGTCCAACAACAACCGGGGACCCAGACTCTTCCTCCGCTCTCCCTTCCAGTGTTTAAGCTTGCTGAAATGTGTCCCTGAAGAGTGATAATGCCTCTTAACTTTTCTGCATGCTGGATGGAAAAGTGTGCATAGCAACTTTTGCCTTTTGCATGGCTGGCCTGGAGCCTACCTTATACAAGGTATGATTCTCACCTGTTGCTCTGCCGGCCAGGGGCGTAGCCAGGATTTTGGGGGGCAGGCGGAACCTCAGTTTGCAATGTATCTTTATTGAATTTTATTGATTGGGGGCAGATGCCCCCCCTTAGCTCCCTTGCCCATGCTGCTGGCTTTGGCATTTATTTATTTTTTGCCTCAGGTCCTGCCTACTATTGGGCAAGCCATAATTAGCTCAGTCAGTAGAGCATGAGACTCTTAATCTCAAGGTTGTGGGTTCGATCCCTGCATTGGGCAAAAGATTCCTGCATCGCAGGGGGTTGGACTAGATGACCCCTGGGATCCCTTCCGACTCTTCCATTCTGTGATTCCATAATCTGGAAAGTTGCCCACGAGGGTATGCGCTGGGGGTGGGGTGGGGTGCAGAAAGGGTTCCCCCCACCCCGACTCTGCTTTACACACAACTAACTGAAGAACTTAAACCCCACTGATCTGAGTGGGATTTGCGTTGGGCCCTACTCACACATTACTAAACTCCGGAGAAGGTCTTGTTCCCTGCCCACGGGGCTGGGAGAGTAAGAGCCAGCTTTCCCTTGTGGGGTAGGCGCATCCCAGCCCCATTCCCACCCCGGGGTGGCGAGAGGAACAAGCCCCACGCCATGAATGCAACGCCGCTTTTTTCGTTTCCGAGGAAAACGCGCAGAGACACGGGATCATCACACTTCGCGAGCTGTCAGCTCTCCGAGGGCTGACTAATCCGCTTTAATCATCTTGAAAGGGGGCCAAGTAGTCGCTTTCTGCGGTTTTGTCCTGGCCGAGGCACTTCCTTTTCCAACCGCCCTTGTCGCCGCCGCCGCTGGAGAAACTAATCAGCTCTTAATGACCCACGTGCAGGAGATGAGAGGCGCTCCGTCCGCCCCTCGAAAGGACCAGAAGCGCGGAGTCGGAAGGGGACCCAGGGTCATCTAGACCAACCCCGCCTAACGCGCGCCCATAATCTCTCCCTCCCTCCCCTGGAAACTCCCATTTCTATCCTCCGGGCCTCCCCGTTTGCAGCGTTACGAAGTCCCTGCCTGCCTGCCTGCCTGCCTCCCTCCCGCTCCGTCCAGTCTCCGCCTCCGTCCGCGTCGCGCTGGCTTTTGCAAAGCAACCCCCTCCGGGCAGGGAAGGGAGAGACGGGGAGGAGGAGGAGGGCCGGAGGGCGACTGGCCGGGCCGGGGGCGCGAAGGGAGGAGGGCCTCACCTGCCAAGCGCGGGCTCGGAAGACCCAAAGCGAGACTCCGGCGAGGCTGCGGCGCTTCCCACGGCGAGAGGCGGCCTGTGTCCTCGAGTGACCCGGTCGGGGGCGGGAGGGAGAGCGAGGAGGAGGGAGGGAGGGAGGCAGCGAAAGGGAGAGCGCGCAGGCGAGGGAGTGACACAAATGGAGCAGGACGCCGGGTGCTCTGGGCAAAACAGAGGCGGCTCTTTCCTCGCTGGGCGCATTCTCTCTTCTCCCCCGCTCCCGCTCCGCTTTCTCTTGCCCCGACACGCGCCGGCTGCTTCACACGACAGGGCGAAACTCGCAGGCTGACGTTCGGGAAGGCGATGCAGGCGCGCTGAAGAAGGTGCCGGGTGCAGCTGGATTGCCGGCCCCTCCTAGCCCCAATATATATATTGTTTTTATTAAAGTTATTTTATGAGTGTTGCAAAACACGGGGAAAGGCACAGTACATCGATTGATCGAGGCTACAGGGAACCAGGCAGAGGGCCTTCTCGGTAGTGGCGCCCGCCCTGTGGAACGCCCTCCCATCAGATGTCAAAGAGGAAAACAACTACCTGACATTCAGAAGACATCTTAAGGCAGCCCTGTTCAGGGATGTTTTTAATATTTAACACTGTACTGTTTTTAACACTTGATTGGGAGCTGCCCAGAGTGGCTGGGGAAACTCAGCCAGATGGGCGGGGTATAAATAATAAATTAATAAATAATAATAATAATAATACCCCTCCCCTTATTAAAGTATATGCCAGCACCAATCCTGCCCATGTTTCCTCGAAACGGGGCCAGTTCAGGGGGGTGGGAGGGGGGCAGCTGTCCTCCTAAATAAGTACAAAGCAATACAAATCTGAGGTTCCGCCCCCCCTAAGAAAAGACTGCCCCCCCACCCCTAAACAAAAATCCTGGCTATGACCATGGGCCAGTTCCCCAGTTGGGTGTGTGCATAGGGTTGTATCTTAAACCTTTAAATTGCCCTGCAGCCCAGGTTCTTAGCTGGTGGTGCCGTCATGACAGAGGCCTCAGTGCCCTGGTTCATAGGAGCCAACTCCTAGGAGCCGAGGTACCTTCAACCCCACCCCCAATAAAATATTTGAGGGGGTCAGCCCCCCCCCATTGATGGACATTGCCATTCAAATGGTGTGCATGTGCCACATCATGTGGCTTACAAGGTGGGGCTTACCTCCCCCACCCCAATATTTCAATTTATGGCACCCTGGCATAGAGTTGTGCCTCAGAGCTTAAAAATGCCCTGTTGCCCAGGTTCTTAGCTGGTGGTGCCGTCAGGGCAGAGGCCTGCAGAAGGGTACCTAACCACAGCATAGCTGGGTTACCAGATTTCGAAAGAGAATAAGTCTTATCACAATGGCTGTGTTCTACATCTGTCTGATTACGGGAAGCGAGGGCCGGATTTAGATGAAGAGAGGCCCTAGAATACTCCACTTGTGAGGCCCCTCCGCATCCCCCACCCTCACAACTAGAAGAAAATGGAAGAGTGAAGCCAAGGATGATGACGGGTATTTAAAATTCTGCAATTCACAATTTCTCCTCTAAAGGACATAATATATTATTGTTAAATACCATGGTGATTTTTAAAAATGCACAAATTTAACACTGAAAAACTTTTGCAATAACTCAACTTTGTATACCTTTTGTGGCCTGGGCAAGCTTGGAACTAGTTCCCATGTCTTGTTCCTCTCTAAGGAATCAAGTTCAGCCTTCATGGCATTTATCCCTGGGCAGGCCGGGTCGTCCTCTTATATACCTGCTGGGATTGGCAAGGCATCTGACCCTCACCTGAATCTCATAGCTCTCCTAACGGGTACTTTGGTCTCCTCACCAGATACCAGGCACTCTACTATTCAAATTAGGCCCCAGTGTTTTTGTTACAATCCCCTTCTCAATTAAGTAATCAATTTTAATCTAGAATTTAAATTCTCAAAACTTTCTTATTTGTTAATTCAAGCAAGTAAACTACTGCTCTCACTTCATTACAAATAGTATTTCTACCTGCAACACACTTGAGCAAACCTACTTCCTTTAACAGATATATTGTTGCCATTTGGAACTGTAGCTGCCTCTGATTAGTTATCATTTAACTCTTGGGGGAAATAATAACTTATGAAATGTTTGACAACAAAGGCGCAGCTTCTGATTGGTGCAAGCACTCCGGAAACAATAACCGACAGCCACATCGGATGTCCGGCTTCCAAAAAACGTTCGAAAACCAGAACACTTACTTCCAGGTTTTTGGCGTTTGGGAACCAAGGCGTTTGAGTACCAAGGTACCACTGTCTTTGGGATCATTTCACATCAAAGAGTTTCTGTGTGCCTTTGAATATCAGTAGTTGGGGAACATGTGGCAAAAGTGCTGTTGTACAGCACTTGTGACCTGCTTGTACGTGGTTGGCCACTTTGAGAACAGGATCCTGGGCCAAAGGCACTTTTGGCCTGATTCAGTAGGCTTATTTTTTACAAACCACAGTACACATAGCCATCTAAAGAAGGAGGTCCCCCCAAAACCAGAGTCTAAAATGAACTTGCCACACCACCGTTTTTAACAATATTGGATTGTGACACCTGGGAAGGGGACAGGTGATGTGGCTGTTTTAATCCAACTTTTGTACGGCCGTGAAACAAATTCAGCAACAGGCATGGCTTTCCTAGCAGCAAGAAAAAACATCAAAGAGGTTTGTGGCTCCTTAAAGACCAACCGATTTATTACGGCGCAAGTTTTCATTACATGCGGCTAGAGGCAAATTCATTAGAATGCCATCGTAAATAAAACCTTGCTGTTTTTGCCGCTGCAGACTGACATCGATACCCCTCTGGAAGTTCTTTCCTGGCAGAGAAAAGGCCATGATGGGGCAGTTTCACCCCTGCAGTTGCTTCCGGCCGTCCAGCACACAGACCCAGCCAGGAAAAGCCTAGGCTTCTCAGTCCCTTTAACAGAAAACAGTGTATTTTTAAGACACTGGCGAGAATGCCATAGTTGAGATGGTACTGATGCCCGTGGCTCACTCATCTGTACGAGACTGAGGCTTGAACAGTGCCATCTGCGGAAAACCTGACTGATGTTTGTTCAAATCCAGTGGTAAACAGCAGATTTTCCCAGGGAAAGCAGCGGGACAAGACCCCCCCCCCCCCAAAAAAAAAACAACTGTAAAGAAGAAGAAGGTACCTTTTAGCATATGTGGTGGCCATGTAAGGTTATAAAGGCTTTCTGGGAAATGATATATAATGAACTGAAAAAAATGTTTAAAATAACTTTTTAAAAAACCCTTTCTATTAGGAATTATACGTACCGACATCCCAAAGGAACAGAAAATACTTTTTGTGTATGCAACAACAACAGCAGGGATGCTACTAGCCCAGAGATGGAAAGAAGAAAGAGTCCCTACCAGAGAGGAATAGCAAACTAAGATGTTAGACTACGGTGAAATGGCAAAACTGACCAGAAAACTCAGAGACCAAGAAGACAAGAAATTCAAGAAAGAATGGGGAAAGTTTATAATTTATTTAGGAGACCACTGTAAGCAGATGAAAACATTAGCAGGGTTTTAATCTCACTTGCAATGTAACAAATACTATGGAAACTATGGATAGACATAAAATATAGATTATGAAATAATATGCAGTTGAAAATGCTGACAACAGGATCCACGGAGGGGAAAGTGGGAATTCCCAAGATTCAGAGTAATCTCTTTACATGGGTGCATATTTGGTCTGGTTATAAATTCAGATTTGTAAAATCAAACAAAAATGGTTTGGGATGGGGGAGGAAGGGGGGAAAAACCCCAAAACCTGGAAAGCACAGGCCTGTGCTTACAAACTGCTGCACAAACAGAAGTCTGGGAAATCAATCCCATAGCAGAAGGCAGGGAAGCACACTTGTAGGTCTTCCTTTTTCTTTTTCAAAGGAGGAGGGCTAATGTCATCTGCTAGCTGCTATGGCTTCTACTTCTTCTGTCTGTGCCTGTGCTTTAAAACTTTGTTAATTCAAAATTGTACAGCCAACAAAACAAAAGCAGATGGCAACTATTAGATCCCAACGACAGCTGAAACGAGAACAACACACTTACCCCCCCCCCAATGTGAGCAGACAGTAAGAGATGAAGAGGGGGGGAATCCCCGAAGAGAAACATGAAGATGCAACAGTAAAGCAATTATTTGCATACACCAGAAGCAAGAAAACGGCTAGGGTAGGTGTTAGTTGGTTAGATGACAAGGAGATGGGAAGAGAGGTGAGAGAGTTCCTCCATCCGTTTTCGCTGACTATGGAAGACAAAGGTCAGGTACCCATGCCTGAACTGATTTTATCAGGAAGGGAGTTCAAAGAACTGGGACAAGCAGCGGTGACAAGGGATGAAGTTTTGGGCCTTATTGCTAAATTAAAAATTAACAAATCGCTGAGTCCAGATGGTGTCCACCTGAGAGTTCCTGAAGAGCTCGGTTGTGAAATTGCTAGTCTTCTAACAAAAATGTGTAACTTGTCCCTTTTATCAGAGGACTGGAAAGCAGATGATACACCCACTACATTTTTTAAAAAAGGAATACAACAGAGATCCCAAGAATTACAGATTAGAAAGTGACACACAATGTGGCGCAAGAAGTCCTAATCCCATACTCTAACGGAGTTTGAGCTGTCAGTAACCGCTCAAGAAAGGGATCTTGGGGTTGTGGTGGATAGGACAATGAAATCGGCAACCCAGCGTGCAGTGAGTGAATTCCGCAGTAGGGGTCATTCTTTTATACAGATGGTGGAACCAAACTTGGAATACTGTGTACAGTTCTGGTCACTGCTTCTCAAAAAAAGGATACCGTAAAACTGCGGAAAAAGGCAACCAAAATTATCAGACCCCCCAACGAGGAAAGGTAACAATGCCTGGTGCTTTTTAAAAAGGTAACGGGACCCCTGACCATTAGGTCCAGTCGTGGCCAACTCTGGGATTGCGGCGCTCATCTCGCTTTATTGGCCGAGGGAGACGGCGTACAGCTTCCAGCTCATGGCCAGCATGACTAAGCCGCTTCTGGAGAACCAGAGCAGCGCACGGAAACGCCGTTTACCTTCCCGCCAGAGCGGTACCTATTTATCTACTTGCACTTTGAGGAGAAGGGACCAAGCAATGGGAGCTCACCCCTTCGTGGGGATTTGAACCGCCGACCTTCTGATCGGCAAGTCCTAGGCTCTGTGGTTTAACCCACAGCGCCACCCGCGTCTCTTTTTTAGCTGTATGCAATACCCATGTTCAGAGCCAACATGCATCTTGATAGGTAAAGGTAAAGGACCCCTGGACAGTTAAGTCCAGTCAAAGGTGACTATGGGGTTGCGGCGCTCATCTCGCTGAAAAAGGGAGTCGGCGTTTGTCGACAGACAGCTTTCCGGGTCATGTGGCCAGCATGACTAAACTGCTTCTGGTGCAACGGAACACCGTGATGGAAACTAGAGCACACGGAAACACCGTTTACCTTCCCACCACAGTGGTGCCTATTGATCTACTTGCACTGGTGTGCTTTTTGAACTGCTAGGTTGGCAGGAGCTGGGACAGAGCAAAGGGATCTCACTCCGTTGCGGGGATTCGAACCACCGACCTTCTGCTCAGCAAGCCCAAGAGGCTGAGTGGTTTAGGCCACAGCGCCACCCGCGTCCGCATCTTAATACCAGTAGCTGGGAAGAACAAGTAGAGACAGCTATGACCATATCACCTGCTTTGGAACTTCCCATGGGCACCTGGCTGGCTACTGTGAGAAGCGGGATGCTGGACTAAGACAGGCCTTGGGTCTAATCCAGGAGGGCTCTTATTACCACAATACAAATCACTGAGAGCTCATGTATAATCACTTTGTCAGGCTTGAATGACTGCTGTGCCTTTGCACTGTACTGAATGGGACTGGAGATAACGCGAGTTGAAATCCCCACTCAGTGACTGAACTCTCCCTGGGTAGTCTTGGGCTAATCATTCTTTCAGCCGAACCTACCTCACAGGGTAGAGAGTGAAATGGGTGGGTGTAGAGAGCCATGTGCCCTGGCCTGAATTCCTGGATTACTTGTTTTCAGACCAGAGGCTGCGTTCAAATGTTTGCCTCTCCGTCTTCATAGACAATAGTCGCTGCCAAGAGTTATGTCCAACACTGCACAGAATATAAAACACAACAATTAAACCAGGCACATACAACCGAGCAATGCTCCCTGCTTAGCCTGCATTGAACATTTTAAAAAACTGAACATTTATGAACAATATCTAACTCAAGCGCTTCCCAGAGAGAAGTAATGTGGAATTTGTCTGCTTATCTAATCTACAGAGGTCAAAGTCCTGTTGGAATTGCATTAGTGTTAACTGACCATGCCCTGTGTCCTGTACAGCTGCTCCCTCCCTGCCCTTTCCTTTCGGAGTCTCTCTCAGTGTACTTTTCTCCTGGGTGAGCCATGACTTTATTTTTCCTCTCTCCTGGCAGGTCCTCCAGGACGAACCTTGACCCACTTCCCTTCACTTTCCTGTGCACTGGGCTTGGAAGGGGTTGTGGAAGACATCAGCTGCATGAAGATTGATTTGGGGCATCTTTGGAATGGGGTTTCTGTGGTTTGGATGCAGTGGCTGAATGCTAAACCTTAGAAAGGGTATTCTAAAATAACCACACGAAGAGGAGAATCATCACCACCACCATCATCATCATTTATTATTTATACCCCGCCCATCTGACTGGGTTTCCCCAGCCACTCTAGGCAGCTCCCAAGAGAATATTAAAAACACGATAAATCATCAAACACTAAAACAGGGGTGCCTTCAGATGTCTTCTAAAAGTCAGATAGATGTTTATCTCCTTGACATCTGATGGGAGGGCATTCCACAGGGCAGGTGCCACTACCGAGAAGGCCCTCTGCCTGGTTCCCTGTAACCTCACTTCTCGCAGGGAGGGAACGGCCAGAAAGCCCTCAGAGCTGGAAATTCTGTCATGTAAATTCTGTTCCACTACCTATGCCAATCTCTCTGTTCACCCATCTATGGACCACAGAGTTCATATTAATTCAATCCACAAAGCAGACGTACCTTTCAGTACTGAAGAAGTCCTTGAATTATTCTGGGAGCACTTCTGCTTCCAGCGTATTCTTGTTACCAAATTGGTTGGATTATAGAAAATGTGTGCTTACGTAATAGTCCTCTGCACTCATACTGCTTGCATTATTTAAAACATGAATAGTCACTGAGCTTCTTCTAAAAAAGCTGAGATTGTTTTCCCCACCTCGCAAGATAATTCAGTGGGATTTTAGTTCAACCAGATTTAAGCACTGCCGAAAATACTGCCTGGTACACTATTGGCTGGACATAGCCCATTGCGTTTCTGGTCAGGTCTAACAGTAATGGTGACTTTGCTCCATCTTCTCCCTCCCACGTATACACGTGCAAATAAAGCTAAGTAAAATTATCCTAATGACAGATGTATTTAGAATCAAAGATAAGATTTCTATACTCCCACGGATGAGTGCAAGTCACTTGACTCTTGCTAATTAATCTCCTGCTGAGAAACAAGTGCAGTTTAGGAAACCGTAAAAAGGATTAAATAACAAATAAAGCAGAAAAAGGATTAAATAACATTACGGATTTCATTGTCAGGGCAACCCTATCCTCCTGCTATATCAATGACTACTGTCAGCTGCCAGCACACAAGGCCTAACACCAGGATAGTGTTGTTGCATGCTTGCACCCCAATTCTTTGAGTAGTGAGAACTCCAGGGGTGCAATTCAGGCAGGGGGTAATGAATATGCTTGTCAATTAGCATGAATTTTAAAAATATGGCAGGTTGATGAGCTGGCAACCCGTCGTCTTTAAGTCACAAACAAAGTCCTCATGTTCAGAACAAAGAATGGCTTCTTCATGTCCACTCAGAAGTAAGACCCGCTGAGTCCAATGGGAGTTACTCCTAAGGCTGTAATCCTGCTATTTTGCTCCCCATAAGGCATCAATTCCCATTGAACTGAATGGATCTTACTTCCAAGGAAGCCCACATAGGACTGGATTTCACAATAAACTGAAGCAGCGAGTCCATACATGTGAAGAAATAAACAGCTCTGTGGCAGGTTTTCTCAGTCCCTGCAGTCATCTGGTCACCTGTACCATCGTACAAAGTGATACGGAAGACTTTGCCGTGCCACGAAACCTGCAACAGGAGATGTGTCAAAATTGTCCTATGTATAAAGCTGACAAGAAAAACAGAAGCCACTTAGTGGTGAAGGCTGGTTCTGCACTCTTTTTGGAAGAAATCCAAGATGCCTTGTTGTGAAGATGCATGCTTTATATGCTGAGCGGAGCTGTCTGCAACGAGTGTTTAATTGTAACTGTTGTAATACCTCCTTTCCAGCCCCTTCAGTAACTTAGAGTATGTGTCCTGAGTATCACTGGGAGTACAGCTCTGGTCAAGAAAGGAGACGAAGACCGAGAACCACTTCTGTCCCTCAGTAAAATCAGAAGTGCTGATCAGTTGCTGTTAGACCTGGTTGCTACTAGGTCCATATGCTGAATGTTTGAAACACAGATTTGCTAACTTTTGCAAACGACTCTGTGCTGCAATGGCTACTGACCAAAATCCCTTATAATAGGGCTCATCTGCTCATCTCTCCTGGTTGAAGTCACTGCTAGGATGAGACGTTTGTAGCCACATTTGTACCTGGGATCTTGCATACACTTCCTTTTAGCTCAGGTGGCACAATGGGTCAGTGTGTCTGGCTGTTAACCAGGGACAGCTGTGGGCAGGATTCCTGTATTGCAGAGGGTTGGACTAGATGACCCTCGGGTCACTTCCAATTTCCAATTCTATGATTCTATGCATAAGAGCCTCTTTGCTGCCACCCGCTGGTTGGAATACCAATTTCCAGCTGCCCCTGGTTGGCTTTAAAGTATTGTACAGTGGTACCTTGGTTCTCAAACTTAATCCATTCCAGAAGTCTATTCCAAAACCAAGACACGCTTTCCCATAGAAAGTAGTGCAAAACAGATTAATCCGTTCCAGACTTCTAAAAACAACCCCTAAAACAGCAATTTAACATGAATTTTACTATCTAACGAGACCATTGATCCATAAAACGAAAGTAATAAACAATGTACTGCAGTCACACAACCAATCAATCAAACAGTAGCTGAACTGGGTTCCACACAGTCACAAAAACAAAAGAAAAAAGAGCCGCAAAAACACAAAATAAATAGCAAAAACAGACAGACCTCGGCATAACACTCAAATGGAAGTGTGGCACTCAAATTGGAAGCATAACACCCAAAATGGAGCATGTTCAGCTTCCGAAAAACATTTACAAACCAGAACACTTACTTCCGGGTTTGCAGTGTTTGGGTTCCAAGTTGTTTGAGTACCAAGGTGTTTAAGAACCAAGGTACCACTGTATTTGCAATGCACCTACATTTGCTGCTGCTGGACAATCAATGCTACAAGGCCCAAAAATGTTATCAGGCTCCTGTTGATGCAGCTATTGCTTTTTACTGCAAATATTGTTGTTTGGCCACAGCTCAGGTTTGTGTGCATGTGTCCAGGATGTGTATGTGTCAGGTTTTCTGAGGGAGGTTAGCCTTGCACCAAACAGAAAAGGAAGGAAAATAACCTCCAGCTCCGGGTGCTGAGCCAAGGGCTACAGGTAGCCAGATAATCACCAGAGGCTAGCAAAGTCTGTTAGACTAAACTAGAGCTAAGCGGTGAAAAATCAAGCAAGATAATATCAGACAAATAGGGGCAATGATACTGGTTATCAAATGTCCAGTGCTGTTCTATGAGTAGCCCTTTGCAGTATTAGGCTTTAGCAAAGCACACGTCAAGGTCTATGTAATTGATATCACATGGACAATTGGATATGCACAAGTGGCTCAATGTACATGCTTTTTTCCTATGTTTTTTTAAAAAGTATATTTGGTGGATCTCTCTCTCTCTCTCTCTCTCTCTCTCTCTCTCTCTCTCACACACACACACACACACACACACACACACACACGTAGCATACACATTGTCTCTCAGTGTACGCATGACATCATTCCCTTTGCACACACACACACACACACACACACACACACACACACACAAACTGATTCAGGTATCAGGCAATTTCTTTTTCTGTCTTGTTTGGAGTTATTTTGGGGGGTTGGGCTGTGCTATCAGACCCAAATGTCCAAGCCAGGAAATTGAGATACAAACTGAAGTTTTAAACGACGAGCTTTAAGGAAAGCAATTTAAACAGAAAGGCTTGTTAGCGATGTTTTGGTATATCAATGTCTTTCTGATGTGATATTTTCCTCCCCCTCGAGGTGATTTCATTGCTGTCTCTGCTGGCTCATCTATAGGATTCAATCTTTCGTAGGGCTACTTTTAGTTGCCAAGTAAACTGGTCAGGACTCTGCTGCAGAAACTTGCACAATATCCCTTTTGCAGGAAAGCTGCATCTGACCGTCAAGTTTGACAACAGCTCCTGCCAAACTATAAACGGGCTCTTTGTTTGCACAGCTCTGAGCCATCTGATGCCAAAAAGCTGCCCTCTGTCTTTGTCTGTTTGTTTTCTTCTCTCACCCCATTGGCAAGGCTTCTGCTTGTCTCCCGTGTTCAGAGAGAGATTCAAACAAAAGTGAATCTCATGCAGAATTGCACAAAACCGTGGAGAATCACAAAGAGAAATGTGCAATTGTACAAGCGATATAAACAAGCTCCCCCCCCCCAAAAAAAAGAACAGCAAACAACAAATAGGAAATGAGCTTGCCTGGTACCCAATCAGCTTTGGTACAAGGACAAAACAGACAAAGGTAGCTAGGGAAGAGGAACGAGAACAGCACAATCCATCTCAGTCAACACCTTATGGCTAAATATGAATCAGGCTCCCTAAACTAATGTAGATAAGTATGCGTCATTTGCCACCAAAAAGACTCTTTCCTTGCAAATCATTTTGAAGTAGTCATTCCACCTGAGACATTAAGACAGGCCAGGACAAATCCAATAGTTTGTATCCAATGTTAATGAGCAGACCCAGTGAAGATAATGGACATGACTAACTTAGGGACGTAAATTTCAATGGCTATGGCACCACTTTAAATAGTCCATTGCTTCCCCCAAAGAATCTTGGGAACTGTAGTTTGTTAAGAGTGCTGAAAGTTGTCTGTGCGGGAAATAAAGTAAAGGTAAAGGGACCCCTGACCATTAGGTCCAGTCGTGACCGACTCTGGGGTTGCGGCGCTCATCACGCTTTATTGGCCGAGGGAGCCGACATACAGCGTCCGCGTCATGTGGCCAGCATGACTAAGCCGCTTCTGGCGAACCGGAGCAGCGCACGGAAACGCCGTTTACCTTCCCGCCGGAGTGGTACCTATTTATCTACTTGCACTTTGACGTGCTTTCGAACTGCTAGGTTAGCATGAGCAGAGAACGAGCAACAGGAGCTCACCCTAGTGCGAGGATTCGTACCGCCGACCTTCTGATCGGCAAGTCCTAGGCTCTGCGGTTTAACCCACAGCGCCACCCGCGTCCCTGTGCGGGGAATAGGGGGTTCCTAAATCGCACCTAGGTGTGGGATCCTCACAGTTCACCCTCAGTAAACTACAATTCCCCAGAGTCTTTGGGGGAAGTCATGATTGTTAAAATGGTATCATACTGCTTTTAATATATTGTGCAGAAGTGGCCTCAGCTGGACACAACCCTACCTATTTAAAGGTCAGTTATGGATGGCACAGCTGGCTACATGTGCCTGGAGTGTAGCAGTAGCATAAGACAGGCTGAAGAAATGATCTGGGAAATGATATACAGTGGTGGCTCGCAAGACGAAATTAATCCGTTCCGCGAGTCTCTTCGTCTTGCGGTTTTTTCGTCTTGCGAAGCAGGGCTATTAGCGGCTATTAACGGCTTAGCGGCTTAGCGGCTATTAACGGCTTAGCGGCTTTAAGAAAAAGGAAACAAACTCGCAAGAACTCGCAAGACGTTTCGTCTTGCGAAGCAAGCCCATAGGGAAATTCGTCTTGCGGAACGACTCAAAAAACGGAAAACCCTTTCGTCTAGCGAGTTTTTCGTCTTGCGAGGCATTCGTCTTGCAGGGCACCACTGTATAATGAGTTAAAGAAAATGTTTAAAAACACCTTTCTTAAAAATGCAGAAGCCTTTTTATTAGGTATAGTGGGTAGTGAGATAACGAGACAAGATAAAAAAATTCTTCTTAAATGCAACAACTGCGGCAAGAATTTTGTGAGCCCAAAGATGGAGACAATAGGAGCTACCAACAAAAGAAGAGTGGCAGATGAAAATGATGGACTTTGCAGAACTGGCGAAACTGACGGGAAGAATCCGGAACCAGCGAGACCAAGCATTCCAAAAGGACTGGAATAAATTTATATTATATTTGAAAGACTAAGCAATTAACATCACTAGCAGGGTTATCTGAAGATCTGTAAGGTGAAATTGCTACCTATTCAGGTTGAGTAGTATAATATTCTAGGTAATGATATAACAAGGATAGGAAGTGAAGCGAAATGTAAAGATGCAAAGTTTTAATTTTGTAAACCATCAGACAGGAGGGAGGGAAGTTGTTAGGCTCAGTCGAGCCAACGAGATAAAACATGAGGGTACGATGTTACGTAATGGGATTATATGTAAAACCAATAAAAATCATTCATATATACAGTGGTACCTCAGGTTAAGTACTTAATTCGTTCCGGAGGTCCGTTCTTAACCTGAAACTGTTCTTAACCAGAAACTGTTCTTAACTTTAGCTAATGGGGCCTCCTGCTGCCACCGCGCCACCAGAGCCTGATTTCTGTTCTTAACCTGAAGCATTATTTCTGGGTTAGCGGAGTGTGTAACCTGAAGCGTATGTAACCCGAGGTACCACTGTGTGTGTGTGTGTGTGTGTGTGTGTGTGTGTGTGTATGAGAATGAGAGACAGGCTGGAGAATATACACTAGTGGTCCCTGACCTAATTTTGCTGACAGGCAACGCGACGGCGAACAATTTAGAAGCTGCCAGTGTTAAAAATATGACAAGAGTGTTACTGTGGAATGTGTGCTGGCTCTCAGAAGTTGAGATGGCAACTGTATATGTCCTTCTTTATGTCCGAAAAGGCAGCGGAAAACATTCCGTACCAAATCCCCCGAACAAGACGGCATTGTGGGAACACAATCCCACTCTTTGTGACCGTTCGTTCTGTCAAGTTCACTTCTCAGGACTTAAAAACATGAGCAGGATTAAGACCTGCAACCTCTAGGTGCACAAACTTTCATTTGAAGGAGCTGCTTTTCCACGTAGGAAGCATACTTCCTTCTCTGTTGCCAATATACATGGGAACTGTCTGAAATCTAACTTGACAGAGATCATAACTATTGCAAAGCGCACTCGGTTGTGAATACGCAGGGACGGGATCGCCCTGCGATGATTTTGATTCATAATTCATAATACTGACCTAGGTCTTCTGCAGGAAAGATTCTGTCTTTGGCATACTTCAAAGCCTTTCTGCATGATTACTGTAGACTGACACCAAGATGTCGAGCTAAGTGAGAATAAAATGGAAAAAACATAATAAAAACTGACTTGGCTTGGGTATGTACACGTTAGCGGCCTAAAACACAGCAAGGTCGTGCCCCCCTCCTGCATTTCAAGTCACATTTTTACAACACTACACACACCAGAGTTAGGATGGGAATGTTTTAACCTGATGTGCATTACTTGTATTTCACTAGTCCTGCAAGACCTACCGTACATTGGCTCCCAGTACGATTCCAAGCACAATTCAAAGTGTTGGTGCTGACCTTTAAAGCCCTAAATAGCCTCGGCCCAGTATGCCAGAAGGAGCATTGTTATGTATTGAAGTTCTCACCCTGGCCAAAAGGAGTATTGTGTATGTAGTTTTCACTCAGGTCCACATCAGTTACTTTGGGCGGGAAACCCTGGGTTATTGTCGCTACAATGTTGACAGCCGGCTGCCTATAAAAGCAGGCCGGCTGAGCTGTTTGCTGTTCAGTTCTCTTCTGGCCTGTGAATAAACAAGAGCTGTTTGAAGAATCGCTATGTCGTCTGATATGTTCACCCACAACTTAACAAGCGTCTCCATCCACATTGTTCAGCCTGGACATTGAGGTCCAGCGCCAAAGGCCTTCTGGCAGTTCCCTCACTGCGAGAAATGAGATTACAGGGAACCAGGCAGAGGGCCTTCTCGGTAGTGGCGCCAGCCCTGTGGAACGCCCTCAGATGTCAAAGAAATAAACAACTATCTGATGTTTAAAAGACATCTGAAGGCAGCCCTGTTTAGGGAAGTTTTTAATGTTTGATATTTTATCCCATTATTATTATTATTATTATTCTGTTGGGGGCTTCCCAGAGTGGCTGGGAAAACCTAGCGAGATGGGCGGGGTATAAATAAATAGATGATGATGATGATGATGATGATGATGATGATGTATAGCTTCTATGCCCCTGCGACTGGTCCCAAACTCCAATTCACAAAGCTGTCAATCATGGAAGCACAATGGCTGCTTCAAACGTACACACCTGTGAAACAAATATGGCTTAGGTTTTCCTCTCAGTTGAAGCAGGCTTGATGGAAAACACATCAAACCACAGTATTTCTCAAGAAACTACAGGATAGCTCTCCATCACTCTGTGTAATCAGATAAAAAGGCAGCAGTGGGAACATGCTGGACCCAGAGTAAATGTTAATATGTATACAGCCTTAAAACCACCAAGAAGAGAATTAATGCATTGAACTTTCTACATACATGTCTTTATATTTTTGCCTCCCTTTATGTGTTAAAAATATAGCTATTACAAACTGACCATTAATGGCATTATAAGGACCAGAAATATGTTAACAGCTTTTGATGATATAGCATTAACTTGCAAGGTTAACCAGGAAAAAAAACACCTGTGGGTTTGGACATTGAAAGCCAAATGTAACATCGGGTTTACCTCAAATATCTATGTGGCTTTAGAATTTCTGGTGCACAATGGCAAATTCAGTGTGTAAGGAATTGACAACTTAATATTGGTTTGATTCCATTCTCGATCAATATCCGTAAGGTTTGTTTCAGTTTGGCTCTTTAGTAACCCAGATTCATTATCTCCTTTCTCAGATAGAGATATTTATATAAACTTTTCTCACATTACATTTTTTTACATGGAAGTGGCCTGTTTCCTCAGGAACATGAGAAGTAATCTAAAATTCACAGTGAATCTAAGGCCTGTAATATTTTAATCCTTCCAGTTCCACAGAGAAGCACAACTGTGCTAGAAAACAAATAGTTCCTATAGCCATTTATAGTGATATAGCCGGCGTAGAAGCCTGTTTGAGGCCTGCAGCCTCCGTCCAAAAGACAACAACATCACTCATTTTGTCCACCTACCAGAGCTATTTATGTTTTTCTTCCTTTTAAAAAACAGCTTCTGCCTTTATGCATACCACACAACCAGCTGTGACTGAAGCTAGGGCAATTTCAATTTAGGAGGCGCTGTCTGAAGAGAAAATGTGGAAACTCCCACATGATAAAAGGGCCTTGCGGGGAGGGTGCAGGTCAGCTAGAGCCTCCTGTCTTCCTCTGCCTTCTGAAATCCTTTCCACGGGGCAGTTTGTTGAGGCAAGATGTACTGGAGCAAGTTTTGGGTCTTCTTTGCCTGGCTTTCTTTGCCTGTCCCCCTCTTTTTCTCTCCACCCATCCTAAGATCTTTCTCATGCTGCAATTTGTTGCCGATTGCCTTGACGGAGAGGCCAAACTCACCTGGAGAAGGTGATCTTCACCTGCCAGGTTTGCCTGAAAATGGTCAGAGAGTCATGGACATGTTGTTGTTGTTTAGTCATTTAGTCGTGTCTGACTCTTTGTGACCCCATGGACCAGAGCACGCCAGGCACTCCTGTCTTCCACTACCTCCCACAGTTTGGCTAAACTCATGTTGGTAGCTTCGAGAACACTGTCCAACCATCTCATCCTCTGTTGTCCCCTTCTCCTTGTGCCCTCCATCTTTCCCAACATCAGGGTCTTTTCCAGGGAGTCTTACCTTCTCATGAGGTGGCCAAAGTATTGGAGCCTCAGCTTCAGGATCTGTCCTTCCAGTGAGCACTCACGGCTGATTTCCTTAAGAATAGATAGGTTTGATCTTCTTACAGTCCATGGGACTCTCAAGAGTCTCCTCCAGCACCAAGTCATGGACATAGCCAGGATTTTTGTTGGGTGGGGGGTGGCAGCCCAAGAGCCAAAGTTGTTGTTGAGCTTTTTTTTAGGAGATCACCCCCCTAAAGTTGTTGAGAGAATCATCTGTGGACCCACCCCAATCACTCCTTATGTTGTGATTCATCAAATGTGACTGCTCCACCATAATTTTTTTTAGTCGAGAGTGATGGAGACAATCCACACGATTATACGGAACAATCTTAAATTTGCAAAGGAAAATATCCTTTCGGATTATATACCCAACACATGGAATCTAACAAAGGGACAATACAGTATGAATGGACTCTCCAAGCCCTTACTATGGCAGAAAGACTGGTATGGAAGAACTGGAAAAATAAAAAATGCAGCGCCCTTAAACGAATGGATAGAAGATATGTACAAACTTAGTTGGTCTCTTAGGTGCTACTGGAAGGAATCTTTTTTTATTATGCACAAACTTGTTACACATGAACAAGTTGTGTACAAACGTCCACTTGCCATGGAGAAATTTAACGATATTTGAAATTCATTTGTAGGTTAAGATCTGGTGAACTACAATAACAATCCCTCCCTTTGTAATTTACACTATCTGTTGTTGTTGTTGTTGTTGTTGTTGTTGTTGTTGTTGTTGTTTTTCTACGTGGGTACTATTTCTTGTTTCTTCTTATTTCTTGTGTCTTCTTTTACTCTGTACACTTGTAATTTTTTTTATCAATAAAGAATATACTTCAAAAAGTGTAGCTGCTCCAATATCATAATGCAGATGTACCCTGCTTGACCAGAGATTTCTTACCCATACATCCCATGGCTGTGTAAGCCTTTTCTTGTAGACACTGCATGCTATTTAGTCTACTTCTTTACTTCAGTGACTCTGCAGTGGATCGGACTTTGCCTTGCATTAAATCATCCGCTCACTAGGTTTATCTTATGCTGCGATTATTATTTTTTTCCAACAGGAGAAGATTAGTCACAGTGGAGGAATAGAATTTTTAAGCACAAAAGTGCTGAATAACGCAACATCTGTTCCATTTTAGTGTATTGCCAATAAAATCATTTCTCGGTTTTTCTTTGCTACGTTTTCTACTAATCTCCATTAGGTTCTTCCTTTGGGTCATTTGTTGTACATTCCAGCGGTTTGGGTAGCTTACTTGGCCAGTGGAAGACTAGAATACCACATTCTGTGCTGAACCAAGGCAGCTGTGGCCCTTCAGAAGATATTCCAGTGCTTCAGCAGATCTGTCACCTTGGGCAAAATGTTTTATGACATTAAGAATTACAGGGATGAGTACTCTCGAAACAGAAAAAAGGATCAAAGAGCGCAAGTCGCTGATTTATCTGGTTAGTTCTGGTAAGCGCCTTTCCAAAACCTTGCTTACCGTTTGGTAGGAACTGCAGCTGATCAGAATAAACATATACTGTTCCATTCATTTGGAAGGGTGAATGCTGCATTGATATCCATTAAGAGAAGGAGGTTACTGAAAATATGTACTCCTACCGTCTCCCACCCCCCTGGTCATGCCATACTTGAGGCTGGAAGAAGCAAATTAAATAAAGATTTAAAATAATCATATTCAGGGACTCATGTCAGTGTGGTGTGGCAGAGAGACCATTGGATTAGGATGTGGGATCTTTTACTTACTGGGTGGCCTTGGGTATATCCTGCTCAAGCTAACTCACTTTCCAGGGCTGTGTTTCTTTGTCTTCTCATTCTGTCCCAAATGTTTTAGTTTTTTATTTATTTTAAAAACCCTATAAAATGCTTGGTAATACATCAGCCAATGGTTTGCATCAGATAATCAGGAGAACAAAGAAATAGAACAATTAAGACAAAATGAAGAACATGCCCTCCCCAAAAAAGGAACCAAAATTAGCTTTGGGTTTCCGAGATCAAATGGTACTAGGTTCCAGTGAGTCAGTGCTCTGATTCAGTTGTAATGAGAATAAGCAACTATGAGCTCATGCATTTCACCTCCTTTTCATCCTGTTTTTCATGTGAGAGGGAGAAATGTAAAGCTTCCGATCATGGTTAGAAACAAACCACAGTCTCTCATTTCATCTGAAAATAGGAAACTGTGGTTTGCACACACTGGTTAGTTGGCAAACCAGAATTTCAAGCCAGAATAATAGTTTCATGTTGTCTGAATCAAACAGATGTTGCAAAACATCTGTTAAGTCCGCTTACCTTCTTTTAGGTACAGTAGCATTGCGGGGTGGCCGTCGACTTCCCTGGCACTGGTCTGACGTGGGCTTGGTGGTGGACGTTTGAATCCAAGTCTGCTGCTGAATTGGCCAATGGCGAGCAGGCTTGGGGACAGGTGCTTGGCCAGGGGCAGATCCAACTGGGGTGCAGGCTTCACTTGGGTCCACTCCTGGAGTTTAGCCAGGATAGGTTTGGGAATTATTGGCGGATAGATAATTAGGTCTCTGCAGCTTATTGGAACAATGCGTTCCTCAATAATATTGCCATCGTGAGGAAATCAGACATGAGGACACCTGTAAGACAGCAGACACAATGTGGTCCATATTTTAACATTCCACTTACATCAGTTTATCAGTCAACAGGCAAGCACTTTTGCACTGGTTTGATGGGATTCTGTTTGGACTACTAGAGCAATGCTTCACCCTCCCAGAAGTGATATCATTTTTAATGTATCTTCTTTACCTGAATCAAAGAGATGTTGAATGAAGTCAGAAATAGGGGGCCTCAGTGAAGCTGAGAAGCTACCTCCAATTTTGTGACTGTGTGAGAGAGAGACTGAAAGAGAGAAAGGTGGAATCTAGACACATATAAAAAACGCTGTGAAAATGCTTAAAAAATTTTTTTTGAAAAATATATTGAATTTTCCATAGCTCATCATCGCCATCTTGTGTCACATTTGTGTAATGCACTTTACAACACAATTAAAGTGTTTTATTTGCAACTGTATTTGCAACTTGGGAAAAGTCTGAAGCAGATTTGTATGTGAAAGGACTTGTGACTTGGCTTGTGTCCCTTCTCTCCCCCAACCCCACTCATTTATCTCACACACTCAAGCCAGAAGATGTCAAAAGGTAGCTTTCTGCAGGACTATGGTTCTCCTCCATGGTCTTCTTTGGGTAGAACAGGCATAGCCAACATGTGTATTTTAAAACACACACACACACACACACACACACACACACACACACACACATATTTTTGTTAAAGATTTATTAGTTTACAAAAATATGTGCATTGTCTTTTTCAAGCTGCGTTTTCTACAGATCAGTTTCATTTGTTGTGAGACATTAGTGTTACATACAGCGTTAGGTTAGGAAGAAAAGAGGGAGAAAGAGGGGAAGGGGGAATGGTGAGTGGGGTGGGGTGACAATGCTTCTATTTTTCTGTTTAGCGTATGTGTGGGGTTTTGTGTCAGCGTCACTTGTGTGGGTTCTCTTACTATTCACTTGTTGTATTTCCTTGGTGGTGAGAGAGGTTGGGGGTGGCCTAGAGTGTGGTTGGTTGTCTTTAGGTGGCTGTAAGGAGATTTGTTTTTGTGTGTGAGCGGGGCATGTGTGTGTGTGGTTTTGGATCAGGTTAGCCAAATTGATTCGTATGCTGTCAACAGATTCTTGTTGTTATCTTTTTGAGCTGTGTATATGATAAAGGGGAACCAAACTGGGATGAAGGTGTCTTCTTCTATTTGTCCCCGTGTCAGTTTCAGTTTATTGGTTAGTTTTTTCTAATAAGGCTGTTTCCCATACTATTTGATACCATTGGTAGCCAACATTCAAGACTCCCAGAGGTTTAGTTTGTTATTTTATTGGTCCTTAAAGCTGCCAAGATTCTATCTAGGAATTTTTAGTCCACAAAACTTGACGTAGTAAAATCTATTATCCTTTAAACAGTTGTTTTTTGTGGCAACAGCCCTCTGGAATTCGTCTCAGGAGTCAAATTGTAATTCTAGGGGACTTTTCTCCTACTTTCAGATGCTTCTAAAATGCTCCTGTCTGTTTAACAAATACACAAATAGTTCTAACATATACAGTGGTACCTCGGGTTACATATGCTTCAGGTTACACACTCTGCTAACCCAGAAATAGTGCTTCAGGTTAAGAACTTTGCTTCAGGATGAGAACAGAAATCATGCGGCGGCAGCGCGGCGGCAGCAGGAGGCCCCATTAGCTAAAGTGGTGCTTCAGGTTAAGAACAGTTTCAGGTTAAGAACGGACCTCCGGAACGAATTAAGTACTTAACCCGAGGTACCACTGTATTCTGTGAATCTCGTGAGGGGAACCTGCAGCCCACATGCAGCCCATGAAGCTCATTTCACAGAGCCCTTGGCATCATCCACCTCTCTGGGCAATGTGAGTTTTGCTTTTCTGGTGGGTTTTGCTTCCATTGCCTCTGTGTGTGTGCAGAGGTATAAAAGCGGAGTAGAGATGAGGTGGCCCAAAGACAGAAAGAGCCATGCAGTCCTGCAGTGCCCACGTTTGGCTCAGGATGTAAAGGTAAAGGACCCCTGGACGGTTCAGCCCGGTCAAAGGCAACTATGGGGTTGTGGTGCTCATCTCGCTTTCAGGCCAAGGGAGCCGGCGTTTGTCCACAGACAGCTTTCCGGGTCATGCAACCCGCATGACTAAACTGCTTCTGGCGCAACGCGACACCATGACAGAAGCCAGAGCATACAGAAATGGCATTTATCTTCCCGTTGCAGTGGTACCTATTTATCTACTTGCACTGGCATGCTTTCAAACTGCTAGGTTGGCAGGAGCTGGGACAGAGCAACGGGAGCTCACTCCGTTGCGGGGATTCGAACCGCCGACCTTCCGATCAGCAAGCCCAAGAAGCTCAGTGGTTGCCGCCCCTGGTGGATTTTCATAAGGAGTCAGTAAACCCTTCATAGCAAAATATTCCCTTCCCCTGCTGGAAAGAGAGAGAGAGAGAGAAAGAGCCCTTTCCTACATCCGATTTGTATGTTGGTTAACTCTATATTTTTAAGTCTCCTGCTGCAAATATTGTTAAAGATATAATTTAGCTCTTATCATCCTCAATATGCATCAATGTAAATATACATAGAGAAAGAACACTGGGATGAATGACCTTGACACTGTTCACAACAATAGTTTTCTGCTGGTGGTATTTACACACACACACACACACACACACACACACACACACACACACACACACACCAAAGCCAGTTCTGAAGAGGAGAGTTTGCTCTGGTGTGATATATTATCTTACCACATGAGGGCAGCTTCAAACAATATTTTGGTTTTTACAGACTTGAGGTTGTTCCCTTAACAATGGAAAAAACGGCGGCGCAAAGCACCCTATTCTATGAGTGTTGCAATTGCAGATCAGATCCACCAGCAAAATCAGCAAAGTTACATAACCTGAGAACAAGCCCACGTTGTGTGCATCATGGAATTTACAGGGGAGAGAATCACCATGGAAACAAATGTGTTGCTCAGTTATGGCTGAAATGTTATCTGCAACACTGGATTGTGCCTGAGTTGCAGGATGTTGCCCACAATTGCCGCCACGAACAGAGGACTTGCTTTTGTTTACTAAAGAAGTCGTCAAGCAAATAACCTTAGAAATTCTTCATGTTTATCTTCCAGGGAAAAATAATAACCCAGTGGATCACTTGGCAGCTGAAAGTAGTGAGCATATAGGCATCAAAACCTTTTCTTTTTCTCTCCTACACTGCCATCTAGTGTGGTGTGTTCTCTGGTCCTAATTTTGTAAAAGGACCTGAAATTTTAACAAGATCTGTGCACTGAGTCTCAAGAAGCATGCAAACCCTGTTCCGGACTTTTTAGGTCAGAACATTTTTAGGGTACAATTGCCATTGTCAAAACCCAGGATTCCCTGAGTGCATCACTAAGAATGGCTGTGCATGAAATATTTTTGATATTCAACAAAGTCCTGGAGATTTCCCCTGTCCTGCTGAGTCAGCAGATACAAATAACCATTGTAGGAATACATGGGGAGTGCACTTAAACCTCCCTTGTCCAGTTTTCTATATTCCGTTTGACAGTAGAAAAATAGACACACATCTGAACTCTTTTGCAAACATGCATGCATACATATTTTTTGGTACTGTATGATTTATATCCCAATTATATCATGTTTTTGGTCAAAGAATGGAAACGTCATTCAACTGAAAAGGGAAGCAAATTTGATTTATGCTGCTAATATGTTTTTGATCGTATATTTGAAATTACAAATCTAAATCACACACCTTGTGGAAAAGACATTCACGTCTCCCTGAGGGAGGACTCAAAACTCCATATCCTGTTGTAAGATGGAATCTATGCATGAAGGATAGTGTCCAAAACACTTTATTTAGGACCAGCTCAAACATCAGGCATGAGAAAAGCCCACCAGAGATCTGTGTCCTCATTGGCCTCATGACCTGGTCTCCAGAGCCTTTTGTAAGACCTGGACCGGAATATCTCCAAGCCTCAGTGAATGGGAACACATGTTGCCATCCATCCATCTTGAGAGACAATGGAGTACGCCTCTGGAGGGTGAAGTCAAACGGCTGCGTTAGCAGCACCAGCTAACCACCCCAGGGCACTGTGCTGGTCCCGTGGGATAACCATGAGGCGAGGTCTGAGTCCAGTCCAAGGTTGAGAGTGCAGTATGGAGGCAGTCCGTCAAAGCTGAAGCTGGGTCCAAGGCAGGGAGTTGGGTGAGGTCAGGAGCTCCGGCAGGACAGGGTGCAGGCAGGAACTGGCTACCAATAATGTTGCTCCCGCAGCTTGGGACTGGGGCTGGCCGGCTTTTATCTGCCCCGAGGCATAGGGCGGCCCCGGTCCACGGGTGACTCGCCTCTCCTGGCCTGGAGGCGAGCACTCCTCCTGCAGGAACTTAGTTCCCTCCACCTCTCTGCCCTGAGCCTCTGCAGCTCAAGAGAGGATGGAGGGTTACCAGACCCAGAGGCAACCTCTTCTTCCCCTGACGGGGCTGGGAGTGGAGCACCTGCAGGCAATGGGTCCTCCATCACCTCAGGGGCCAGAGCAGACTCAGCTGGTGCCTGCACCTGAGGATCCAGCACAGGTGAGGACCCTTCAGGCTCAAGCCCCAGCCCCGGCTCAGCTGGTTCTGGAGGCGGGGAATCCTGTGCAGACTGGGATTCCTCAGGTTCAGCCTCTGAGTCCGAATCCCATGCTATCACAGTCACAAGCCTGGGCTGCCCAGAGGACAAGACCCCCTTCTTGGCAGAGCAATTCAATTGGCACCAGCTTGGCTGCAGGAGTTGCTGGAAGGAGGTGTACAAGGCGCCATCCACCATCTTAGAGACTCTGCTTCAGATTTGTGTAGGGTGTAGTCCTTAGCCTTTTCTTCTCCCTATCCTGCAAGGCAGCGGAGGTTTAGGATCAGAGTTTTGCTTCACCTAGATGGGCTACCTTCCCAGGTTGACAAGCCCCATCTGCGCCTCACTTCCCTCTACAGCATGTGAAGAAACCGCCTTCTTGACTGTTGGGCCCACTACTGGTCTTGTCCACACAATCTGCCAGAGCCTGTCTTCACATGCAAGGGAAGTCCCTAAATCACCAAGGGTTTGAGACCCATCGGTTCCCATCGCACGCTGGCAGCTTCTTGGAGCCACAGTCGAGAGCTGAGTGCCGAGAAAGGCAGGCGTGCATTTTCTAAACAAACCGGAACTATTTTAATGCAGCCAGACTTGCCAAATGACCTGCACTGCTTCAGTCGAAAAGGTAAGTGAGTCCACAATATTGAAAGGGAGCGGTTGACCTGGGTTGGTTCCGGATTGCTGAGCTGCAATGCATTCTAGGCGGCAGCTCTCGTCAGAATTTGAAGGCTAATGTGTGCCTAACACCCCTGGGATTTCATGGATCAGGGTTATGCTCCAAGTCTGTTTGATCCAGGCTGAGCCAGGCAGTCAGTAAAGCGCTCTAAGTTGCTAATTGGCATATTGTGCTTAACAATATATGTTTCCCCTTGCTATCCAATTAGCTCCTCTAGTGTCAAATGCATATGAGGTTTTCCAAAGAAAATGGCCAGTCATTCCCCAAGTTAAGTATTCGGTGTACTTTGAAACATGCCAGGAATGGTTACATAACAGAGTTAATAGCTGGTTTAATTCTAGGGGCTGTCTCCAAAGGAGCAGTTCTGTCATTCTGAATATTATCATCAGTGTAGCGTGATCCTCCCGCTTCATAGAAAAGGCTATGCAGACTATGGGGAGAGATGCTCCTGGATTAATTGGGGTTAGCAGCCCAGCACCACCAGTTCTTAGAATATTATAAGGACACGCCCCAAGTATAAATAGCACAAATGGGTAGCAATTCAGCTAGCGCTGTCAATGTGCCTCTCTCATTCAAACCCATGCAAGCCATGAGATAGGAAGCTACCCACAACCAACGCTTTCTGAATTTTAGCCAAGCTTAGGTTTAGGCTTGCCAACTGACCTTATAAATGGCCTATTTATTTATTGGCATTATTTATATCCTGCCTCTCTGTCCAACAACAGGCCATCAAGGGAGCAGGCAATAAGCAAAAACTGAGTCGTAATAACACACTCATGTAATATTTCTAAAAGGCAGTGGTGACTTATAAAAGATCAGGGAGATGATGGCAGCAAATGTCCTCTCCATAGGACTTGGATGTTGTTGCTGCCACTGGTGTGGCTGTATCAAATGCTACTCTGCAACACATTGGGCAAAAGATTCCTGCATTGTAGGGGGTTGGACTCGATGATTCTTTGATGTTCTGTGGAGACCATAAGGTACACACTGACTTTTGCAATTAAAAGTTTGTTTTGTTCACTTTCAGCATTTGTGTGTGTCCCCGTAGTACAAAAACGATGTGAATGCAAAATAACGTGTAATTTAAAAAAATAATAATAATCAAAATTCAACAAATACAACTAAAACAGAGCACAGAGCACCCCCAAGATTAAAAACATGGAGGTAAAAACCAAGAGGCTCAGTTTAGAAGGTCTGGGTGAACAGGTGTTATCTGTGCTTTGCATATTTACAAAGACTTTTTGTAACGTTAGTATTATGAAAAAGAGGTGCTTCCCCAATAAGCATCAGTCACAGTGCAATTCTATGCATGCTCTTCAGAAAGAAGTCCCAGGGAACTTGGTGAAATTTACTTCTTAGCAAGTGCGCATAGGAGGATACTCGTTGTATGAATACAATTAGTGTGTCTCATTTCTCTAGTGTAAAATAGCATCCGTGAGCAGGAGAAGCTGGGTTAGGACAGGTTCTCTCTTAAGGAACCAGTTCTGCAAGGAGGCATTTTCCCTCCTCATCCCTCCAGTCATCTTATAAATATCAGGTTGATGCAATTCACACGGCATCTACCTTCAGCTCACCCCGGTCCTGTGGCCATCTGCACTGCACGGATGACAGGGCAACTGCAGTACTCTCTTTAGGCACAGCTTGCAAGCCAACAGCTGGTGAGGTTGGCATCAGCTTCTTCCTTGCCAAATTGTCTTTCGCTTTACAGGTGGAGATTTTCAGGCTCCTGCATCTTCTCATGAAAGCAAAGGTTCAACCAGCAAAATTTGATTTCTCTGTCATTGTTTCCTATTAACATATAGGTATGAAAAGGTGGGGAAAGATTAATGGCAAATGACTGTGTGGTTGCAGCTCAGAAATGACTTACCTGTTGTATTTGCAAATACTGTTAAAACTAATCAAGAAAAAAATCAATTATTATTTTTTGCTGGTTTTCTTTCTTTTAATTTTGCTTGTAAACTAAAATGCGTACACTGACCATGGAAAATGTGATGGTAAACCTAATGTGTTACACCTTGTCATGTATGAATATACAAACAAGACTGTTATGGTCTGGTTGGTTTATTTGTATTACCCGTCCTAGCTGTAGTTTCTCTATAAAATCCAATAGAAATAAACAATGATGATGATGATGATGATGATGATGATGATGATGATAGAAACCACTGAAATCACATACTTGTAGAGTAGTCCTATTGATGTTACTGTCGTTGTTCCAGAATAAGTAGCTTTGCAGACTACCATTAAGCCATTATTATTATTATTATTATTATTATTATTATTATTATTATACCCTGAACATCTGACTGGGTTGCCCCAGCAACTTTGGGCAGCTTCCAACACATATAAAAACATAATAAATGCTTTTGTTTCATAGACTCATTGAACTGTAGAATTGGAAGGGACCCAGGGGGTCATGTAGTCCAACCCCCTGCAATGCAGGAATCTCAGTATGTGGCCCCCAATCCAATCTGAAACCACACCAGTCGCTGCTTAGCTTTGCAGATGTATTACCAGTTTTATTGCTGCACCACCATTTAATTTACTTTTGGGTTGCAGTCTGCTCTCAGCCCCATCCAAACTGTCAAATGATGGGGGGAAACCACACATACACACAGAGAGAGAGTGCTCGTAAACAATTTGCATACAGTGCATACATAATAACTATGCTTGGGGTTATTTTCATCATCATCATAGACTTCTATTGCGCCAGCCATAGGCCATGGCATCATTCAGAAAAATAACAAAAGGAAAAACAGCAATAACCATAAAAATCTTCAGGCACCACACATACAATATAAACCACCGTCACAACTACTAAGGTTGTTTGTTGCATAAAATAGAATAGCAGAAGATTCTCTAGTAAAATGTGCCAAATTAAATATCCAAATCCCCTTTGCAGTTGACCGCTATTTTATCTAGTTCTTTCCTCCTGTTCTTCTTAGCTGCCAAAGTACAGAGTGCTACTTTATAAGTTACAAAGACTTGGGGTTGTTGGAACAGCAGCAACTAAGGTTATGTTGTGTTAGCGTATTTCACAAAAGCATGTCAGAGGACTATTTCCTAAAACAGTTGCTGATCAGCGTAATCAGTTCTCATAGGAAATAAGGGTGTTCGTGAGAGATTAGTTTATTAGATTGCGGTCCCTTTGACATCCTGAAGCTGCCAAGCTTCATTTACAATAAGCTTTCACAAAGAACAGCTCAAACACTGGTCACGGTTTGTGTAAGTCGGGGAGGGGAGGGCCAGTTATTTTACAGGTTGCATCATTTGGCTGAAATAGTTAGCAACAATTTTTTTTCATTACCCACTTGAGCTGCAATTCCATGCATGTATTTGTGAGTAAGCCCCACTGAATCAACATGCCTCGAATCACTCTCCATATAAGTAAGGGACGCGGGTGGCGCTGTGGGTTAAACCACAGAGCCTAAGACTTGCCGATCAGAAGGTCGGCGGTTCGAATCCCCGTGATGGGGTGAGCTCCCGTTGTTCAATCCCAGCTCCTGCCAACCTAGCAGTTCGAAAGCACGTCAAAGTGCAAGTAGATAAATAGGTACCGCTCCAGTGGGAAGGTAAACACCGTTTCTGTGTGCCTGCTCTGGTTCGCCAGAAGCGGCTTAGTCATGCTGGCCACATGACCCGGAAGCTGTCTGCGGACAAACGCCAGCTCCCTCGGCCAGTAAAGCGAGATGAGCGCCGCAACCCCAGAGTCGGCCACGACTGGACCTAATGGTCAGGGGTCCCTTTACCTTTAAGTACTGAGAGCCAGTGTTGAGCAAAGTTGAGAGTATCAAACTAGGAAGCACTAGGTTTAAACTCCCATTGTACCAGTGGTTCCCAACCTTTTTTTGGCCATGCCCCACCTAAGCATCTCTAAAATCCTGACACCGCCCCCTCCGCCGGTGACATATAATTCTTATTATTCAAATAGTGAACTCCTATTCATGCGGAGGAAGCCCAAAAGGCCATTCATTGTTAATAACTCATTCTCAAATTGCCTCCCTTAAAAATCAAATTGCCCCCCTGTGAGGTGTGTGCCCCACATTGGGAACCATGGCATTAAACTGTGAATTGACTTGATGACAGTAGTAGAAATAGCACAGAGCCTTGTGGCACCTTAAGAACTAGCCACTTCATTATGACATAAGCTTTTGTGGAAAGAATTGATTTCACTGGATGCCTGTTATCAGTTGGCAGTTGTGTGTGTGTACACACACACAGACATGGGTGTAAAGAAGAAAAATGAAAATGTTGGTAGTGAAATGCAATAGTTGGAGCTAATTTCTCAGCCCAATTAGCCTACCTTGCAGGGTTGTTAGGCGGATAAAAGGGAGGTGGGTTTGGAGAACCATGTTTATTTCCTTGAGTTTTTGGAGGAAGTACAGTGGTACCTCGGGTTAAGTACTTAATTCGTTCCGGAGGTCCGTTCTTAACCTGAAACTGTTCTTAACCTGAAGCACCACTTTAGCTAATGGGGCCTCCCGCTGCTGCCACGCCGCCAGAGCACGATTTCTGTTCTCATCCTGAAGCAAAGTTCTTAACCCGAGGTACAATTTCTGGGTTAGCGGAGTCTGTAACCTGAAGCGTATGTAACCTGAAGCGTATGTAACCCGAGGTACCACTGTATATAGATGCAAGAAGTGAAATCTATTTTGCGACAAAGCTGATTATAGGCTGGGTGTTTTGTTGTGTTTGTTAATCATGTGGTTCCGTGCAAGAGCTCAAACCTTTTAATGAAAGATGCGCAGGTGTGTGTTAGATGTTGGTGCTATCAAATCTGGCTTTGCCACTGGGTGTGTGGAATGCAGAAACAATTGAAAATCTGACAGGTGTGCTGAGATGAAGCATATTCCAATCTCTAAGAGGCATGCTGATACAACAGGCTTTGGCTTGGAGCCAGAAGCTGCAAGCTGGACGAAGCTGGAACACACAGTATCAAAGCATCACGTGAATATTTGTCCCTTTGCTCCCTAATGGAAGCTAAATTGCAAAGCATTTCAGCCAAGCAGCTGAAGTTCTAAATTAAGCGGAATAAACCCTCTTTGGGATTTCACATTTATTTATATTTTATTCCAGTGCAAACAAATTAAAATTAGACTAGGCAAGTCTCTGGACACACGCCCATAACACAGCTTATGTGTCTTTAAATACTGCAGCAAGACATAAGGCAGGGTTCTTGTTTGGGGTTTGTTTATTTTTTTCATCTCCAGGATGCCTCTCCCAGACAAAAAAAAAAACACAACCCAAACAAACCACAAACAAAAACACAACTCCATCTGTTCAGTTTTAAAAGGAACTGATGACTTGAATTTGACCCTACTTAGTCCTATGGAAGGACTTAGATATAATTATTTGGGCTTAACTAGTTTGTGGATTTCAGCCCAGAGCAGATTCTGGGATGTAGCCAAAAGGAGATGCTCAGCTGACTCCCGCTCTGCTTTTTACACTTCTAGGTAAACAGACAAAGAGGGAAAGTGGGCTGCTTCCCTAGAGATAGGTGTGCAAGTCCTAAACAGAAGCCAGTATGTGGCAAGAGCTAGAGAAGCTGAACTTACTGGGGAAATCTCTTCCTCCTCCGGTTCTGCTTAACCGTGTGAGGATAAAATATAGGTGGAGGAGGTACAGGATCCTGAGCTCCTCAGAGGAGGTACAAAATAAAAACACTGCATGTTTACTTGCTCATCTCATCACAGAAGAGATGCACAGTCTTATCACTGTATTTTACCTCAGGTGGGCATCACACATCAACTGCTTGATGGATCAACAATGCTGGAGCTGGCTTATTACCTACAGCTATTCTGATCCAGAGATAATCCGCTGCATGTGGAATAGGTGCCATGTAGACGAAGAACAGCTGTGTAGTGAATCCCAGTAAGTGGGATAAAAGGTCTGATCCAGTTATGCTGGGATTGCACATGTGGAAAGGTAGATGGGCTGCATGAATAGGGAAGAGGGTCTACTGGACATACCCACATGGCCATGGCCATAATGTAAGCAGAAGACACGGGTGGCGCTATGGTCTAAACCACTGAGCCTCCTGGGCTTGCTGATCAGAAGGTCGGCGGTTCGAATCCTGCGACGGAGTGAGCTCCCGTTGCTCTGTCCCAGTTCCTGCCAACCTAGCAGTTCGAAAGCACGCCAGTGCAAGTAGATAAATAGGTACTGTTCGGCAGGAAAGTAAATGGCGTTTCTGTGCGCTCTGGCTTCCATCACGGTGTTCCTTTGCGCCAGAAGCAGTTTAGTCATGCTGGCCGCATGACCCAGAAAGCTGTCTGTGGTCAAACGCCGCAACCCCATAGTCTCCTTTTACTAGACTTAACCATCCAGGGGTCCTTTACCTTTACCTACATGGCCATAGCCATAATGTAAGCAGAAATGTTTACCCAGTGTCTGCTTTTTCAACTTACGTCTCTGTACAGATGCAAATGGGTTTGCATAAATAATGTCTGCGCTTCCAGAATTTGTAATAAGTCACAATAAATGTTTCCATTTGCCTTTCTCCATTCTCCCCCACCCACATCATTTGTCCACAAGACCACCCCTGGCTGGATCATGACCAATGGGGAATGCTTTCTTCCAGGTAGTGACAGGTGTGAATGACAGTGCCATTAATGCAAGTATTCCAACCCATTCCCCCTTCATTAGCAACATCAAAGATGCATCCAGTTTAGAAACTGTTCTTGATTTGTCTCAGTCTGGAGAAATCCTGCTAAGGCAGTATGGGTGAAGCTACTACTGTCTGCTGGAGGACGACAGAAGACTTGACACTGTGTAAAGACTTCTGCATAATCAAATAGCTTGAGTTATAGCAAGCTGTTTATAAAGGAATAAAACACATGCAGACAAGTTTAGCCCACAGGCCTCAGTAAACTCAAAGACATAGGTTTAAAAAAGAGCCTTGCAACCAGACAATTGGGGTTGTGCAAACTGCTACAGCCTCTGAAAATCAACACAATCACAGCACAGTGAGAAATGTAGTGAGCATTCAGCCTACATGGCAAAGGAAGGCTTGTTTTCAGCTCCCGTACAAGTATAGATTGATTTCTTTCTCTCATTCACATATTGTGTACACACTCCCATTTACTCTGCACCCAGTGCCTTTCCATCACTACGCAGGTGGTGCCGGGGTCTAAACCACTGAGCCTCTTGGGCTTGCCGATCAGAAGGTCGGCGGTTTGAATCATGCGACGGGGTGAGCTCCCGTTGCTCTGTCCCAGCTCCTGCCAACCTATCAGTTCGAAAGCACGACAAAGTGCAAGTAGATAAATAGGTACCGCTCCCGCGGGAAGGTAAACAGCATTTCTGTGTGCTCTGGTTTCCGTCACGGTGTTCCGTTGCACCAGAAGAGGTTTAGTCATGCTGGCCACAGGACCTGGAATGGTGCTGTGGACAAATGCCGGCTCCCTCGGCCTGAAAGCAAGATGAGTGCCGCAACCCCATAGTCAAGTTTGACTGGACTTAACCATCCAGGGGCCTTTACCTTTTACCACTAGTTTAGGAAGTAGTGCACACAGGACATTAGCCACAATCCATATCTATCCTATTGTTTCTTATGAAATAAGAACCTTGGTTTACAAATGTAATCTGTTCCAGAAGTCCGTTCTTAAACTGAAACCGTTCTTAAACTGAGGCGCGCTTTCCCTAATGAGGCCTCCCGCTGCCGGTGCCCTTCCACCGTTCGGCTTCTTAGACTGAGGTAAAATTTCTTAGACTGAGGTAAAATTTGTAAACCGGGACACTACTTCCGGTTTTGCGGAGTTCGTAAATCGAATAGTTCGTAAACAGGGCTGTTCTTAAGCCGAGGTACCACTGTACTGTGTTTTGATGCGTTTCCCCCCAAACTAGCCTGGGTGTGAATTGGAAAAAAAGAACCAGCTAGCCTGTAATGTGTACACAGCTACACTGAACTTCCTTCCATCACAGAGTAAGTTCATTTGCTGGGAGTAATGTTCTCTGTCCCACCTCATCTTTCCAGGCTTCATGTAGAACTGTGGAGTTGGAAGGGACCCTGAGGGTCATCTAGCCCAACCCCAAGCAGTGTAAGAATATTTAGCCTAATGTGGGGCTAGAACCCAATAACCCTGAGATTAAGGGTCTAATGCTTAGTTCACAACATTTCCAGCTTTCACATTGTGTTTAAGGTGGTACTGGGCTGAAGCAGTCGACCCAGACCTTTTTCTTTTTCTTTTTGTTACTCTGTGGCTGGGAGAAGGAAGACTTACCTCAGAGATGAAATGTCCAAGAGTTTTTGATGATCCAAAAGAAGAAGAAGCTTTGCTCTCACTTCAAGCAGCTCAGCTTCCCTCAGTAACCTGCCAGCATTCCCTTTGCAATTTGGGATCGAGTGCCCCATGGGAAAAACATGAAGTCACGGGGCTGTGTTTTCCTCCAATGATGCCCCTGAGAACTGTGTTATGTCCCCATGGGGCATTCTGTCCCAAAGTACCAAGCAGCCAGTCTCCGCATGAAGTGAGGGCAAAGCTTTTTGATTCTTGACAAAAGGCAAACCCACAACCACTTCACCTTATGGTGAATTTACATCCAACCTGAAAGCTTTTCATACTTGCCTAGAAGTCACCAATACCTGCCCTTCCCCATTGCTGGGGAAACATATACAGTGGTACCTCGGGTTACATAGGCTTCAGGTTACATACGCTTCAGGTTACAGACTCCGCTAACCCAGAAATAGTGCTTCAAGTTAAGAACTTTGTTTCAGGATGAGAACAGAAATCGTGCTCCGGCGGCACGGCGGCAGCAGGAGGCCCCATTAGCTAAAGTGGTGCTTCAGGTTAAGAACAGTTTCAGGTTAAGAACGGACCTCCGGAACGAATTAAGTACTTAACCCGAGGTACCACTGTATTTAGCTCAGCATTCGCTTTAAGAAGCTTAACCCTTCCAGTGTGGCCTGTGAAAGCTCACTTTCTTCCCCGCATTATTTTCACATTACTGTCCCCATTTTGGGGGTATCCCCCCCCCCTTATGGTGATAACTACATGGGTGAACTCAAGCAGCCAGGAATCACGTGGTGAACATGACGACATCATGTGATACTACAGAGCCAACAAGACAGGGCTAGATGGCAATGCTATGAAGCCAGTTAAGAACGAGGGCAATCTTTTCTGGAGCAGCACTGCCCTCATTCTGAATGTGTGAACACATTTCCCCACCCCCTTCAGAGCAACCTTCCCCCCCACCCCCAAAAAAGAATCAGGTAGAGTAGGAACATTTTTGCTGTTGCTCCAGTAATTTATCAGACAGATTTATTTGAACATGAACATGTTATGCATTGTTAGGGCTATGAGAAAAGGACTGTAAAATGTCTCTTAAAATAAAACACACGAATACATGTTAAAGATTAAATGCTTTGTTTAGCCCTCAAAAGAGAGTGTGTTTTGGAAAAAAGAAAAAGAAAAAAGGACTTTGCTGTTTGATACATTGAGCAGAAGTATCATGGAATTATCTGGTGCTGAAACACTTATCACCAGAAGATGGCAGCTGCAATATATGCTATAGAACTGATTAAACATCTCAACTCTACTTCCATACAAGGAACACAGGAAGCTTGAAAAAACAAAAACTTAAACCAATGAGTCTCTCCCCTTAACTTCCTTTACATAGGGTGCAGTTCTAAGGGAGTAAACCATATAGAAGACAGTGGGACTTTTTTCTGAGTAAACATGGACTGTACTGTGCTGCATAACCTCAACACATGTCAAAACTATGCTACAAGTTTACAAGGCTCCTGCTAATCTCTGGAAAAATAAAATATTCCTGTTTAGTCCCAAAGCAGAGAAGGGGCAGCCACATTTCCTTGTTACAATGGACATACAATAAATGTTTATCTTTTACTCTTCTGTTGAAACCCCCCCAATAATGCTGGAAAAGTCTAATATTTCTAAAATGTCTAATTCTCATTATTATTCTTAGTAAAGTCTTCCAGCCAGAACTAATCATAGGCACTATGCAATACAGGTGATTGCAAGGTTTTAACTTCCCATTCCCTGCTATTCAACTCCCTGTGAATCAGACAAAAATATTAATTATGTAATTTTAAAAAGGTAAGGGTTCCCCTAGCCACTCTGGGTGGCTTCAAACAAATATAAAAAATTATAAACCATTAAACCTTTTTTTAAAAAAACAAAAAACAAAAAAACCCTACGCAGCGCTCCCTTCAAATGTCGTCTAAAGGTTGTATACAGTGGTACCTAGGGTTATAAACACTTCGGGTTACAAACTCCACTAACCCAGAAGTAGTACCTCGGGTTAAGAACTTTACCTCAGGATGAGAACAGAAATTGCGTGCCAGCGGCATAGCAGCAGCAGGAGACCCCATTAGGTAAAGTGGTACCTCAGGTTAAGAACGGTTTCAGGTTAAGAACAGTCCTCCGGAACGAATTAAGTTCTTAACCAGAGGTACCACTGTAGTTCCTTATCTCCTTGGCTCGGGGGTTGCATAACACCATACCCTCCAACATTTCTTTGATGAAAATAGGGACGTCCTAAGGAAAATCAGGACATTCCGGGATCAAATCAGAAATGGGGACAGCTTCTGTAAGTCCGTGACTGTCCCTGGAAAATAGGGACACTTGGAGGGTCTGTAGCTGTGGAGCTATCCCCAGGCAAAAATGTGGTCCCTATAGCTGTACATCATCCACACCCTTGGCATATGCTAGTACAGTCGTACCTTGGTTTTCTAACAGCTTAGTTCTCGAACATTTTGGCTCCTGAACGCTGCAAACACGGAAGTGATTGTTCCGGTTTGCAAATATTTTTGAAAGCCAAACGTCCGATGGGGCGTCCGCGGCTTCCGATTGGCTCCAGGAGCTTCCTGCAGCCAATCAGAAGCCACGCTTTGATTTCCGAACGTTTTGGAAGTCGAACGGACTTCTGGAATGGATTCTGTTTGACTTCCAAGGTATAACTGTATATACCTAGTATATACCTGCCATATACTAACTCCCCCTCACCCCCCGCAAGCCAGCAGATTCTGAGTGAATTTAGTTTCTGTGGACTAGGTCTAGATCAGCTTAAAACTAGGTTGTAGATCAGGCTGGTAAAATAAAACTCCCATGTCCAGGTATTATTTACTTTCTATGGACATGTAACTGAAAGATTAATATAATATAATATATTTACAGTAACTTCTTTATTACTTTCCCTTCAAAAGGCATTGGTTTTCTCACATTCAGCTGTCAATCACAACACTTTATAGTGCCTGACATGGGGAATGCCTTGGGCCTTTTATCTAAGCAGACAAAGCTGTGAGCTCATGGTCAGTCACAATGCTTTTCTTTCTGAATCCATTTATTGAAAACCCATTAGGCTAAAAGGTTCAAAATACTGAGCAGAGAGGGCATGACAAGCCTCTAGAAAAGAAAACCAGTGCAGATATTGCATTGATCTAAAAGGCAATTGAACATGAAGAAAAATAATAGGCATTTAAATTTAAACAATATGCTGGACATAAATCAGGTCAAACTTTCAGTTCAGTATAAATACATTAAATCTGAAGGGTTATTTATAGCCTTCTTATGAACCTTCTTTAAGAAGGCGGCGTGTATTCTATACCTACCTTCAAAAAGAATGCATGACGTTATAAGCACACAAATACATAAATAAATGGCCTTAGTAGAACAGTCAAAATGTTACACACAACTCCAAAAATGCCCCCCAAAAACATTATTATTTAGAGACAAGGTTCCATTTAAAAGTGGACCCATGTTTACCAAAACATATCATTCCCCATTTAGAAACCGAAACAGAGGATATGCTGAGCTCCCAGCTGTTGCTATGATGTCCTTCCTCTCCACACTTACTGATCAGCTAGTAAAAAAAGTCCTTGAGAGAAATTAAAGAGAATGCAACAAGCTGTTTCCGTTGCTTGTCAGCAGCAACGGTGAAAACAAAGTCCACTGGGTAGTCTAGGACGGCTGGAAACAAAGAATAACTGGCTCCTGTACCAATGGACACAATCAATGACACCTACAAAATTCCCATTTCTGCACAGTTATTAAGATACATAAGATCTTTCTTCCTTTGCATCTGTCCCCTCCGGCTCAGGACAGCAATACCTCAAGACCGCCTCCTTCCATATGAACCTACCGGGTCCCTAAGATAATCTTCTGAGGCCCTCCTTCATGTGCCGCCTCCTCAAGAGGTCCAGGGGGTGGCAACACGAGAAGGGGCCTTCTCTGCAGTGGCTCCCTGTCTGTGGAATGCTCTCCCCAGGGAAGTTCACCTGGCGCCTTCATTATACACCTTTAGGGGCCAGGCGAAAAGGTTCCTTTTTAACCAGGCCTTTGGTTGATCTGATTTACATCCTGTGCCCTTTAAAAATGTGGCTCTTTTTTGGGGGGGGGGGTATTACAGTGGTACCTCAGGTTAAGAACTTAATTCGTTTTGGAGGTCCGTTCTTAACCTGAAACTGTTCTTAACCTGAAGCACCACTTTAGCTAATGGGGCCTCCTGCTGCCGCCACGCTGCTGGAGCACAATTTCTGTTCTCATCCTGAAGCAAAGTTCTTAACCTGAGGTACTATTTCTGGGTTAGTTGAGTCTGTAACCTGAAGCTTCTGTAACCTGAAGCGTATGTAACCCAAGGTACCACTGTATTAGGTTATTGTTTTTATTCTTATTATGTAATTTGTAGCTTTATATCTTGATTTTATTCTGTGAACCGCCCTGAAACCCCAGAGTATAGGACAGTATATAACAACAAACAACAACAATTCTGTAGTCTACTTGGAGGAGGTCTTCTTTGGGAGTGTGCAGCCACATTCACTATTTACCAGGGTTTTTTCAGCTGGAACTCACCGGAACTCAGTTCCAGCACCTCTCAGGTGGGCACCATTGTCATGATAAGAGAGGTGTTGTGATAAGTGAGGTGTTCATGGTGAGCTCTGGCAACCTCTTTTTCTAGAAAAATAGTACTGCTCTTTACTCAATCACTCTTATATTTTTTGAAGGGGCACTGCTGCAGAGACAGCTTTTCCTCAGCACTTGAAGGCAGGAAAGAGCAATGCGATGGTCACTTGCACCCGAGGGGGTCTACCTGAAGAGCTCACTTGGTGGATGGAGTCAATTTGCTTAGATCAGGGATGCGGTTGGTTGCTGGCATCCATCTGTCTTGGGAGAAAATGGAAGAGTGTGCCTTAGGGGTTGAAGTCACACCACTGGTGAGCTCCAGTGCCTGCTGTGGTTGTAGAGACTGATACAGGAGAGAGAGGGTTTGTTACAGGTGGAGCAAATGAAGGCGTTTGGTTTTGCTGCTACAGGTACACCATGACGTTTCTTCTCTCTGAGTTCCTCCCAGCAGTCATTCTTCCTCTGGTCACTGATGTGGCTACACAATGGGACTTTCTGTCTGTCCCCAGGTATTGCGATCATCTGCAAGGGATTCCTATATGGCAGAGTTAATGTTGGAATTGTGGGAATGTTCAGGGAGGCAGGAGAGGATATATTGTTTATTAATATCCTTCCTAACTTGTGGTAGCAAGTTCTGTAACTTAGCAGAGTTTTAACATTCCCCTTTAAACGCAGAGCTGGTAGCTGGTTGCAAGCTTGTTTAAGCTTCTCAATATAGATTCCTGGTAAGATCCCTTATTTCCCTCTTAAAATAATAAACATGCCACAATCTTATTTAAGATATATAAAAGTAGTTTACTCACATCATCAGTTCACATCCCTGAAGTTGGATCCCTGAAGGCAGACTTAGTAACAGATATATATATACATGTGAGTCTATCCCATATGGAGATTGTCCCTTTGTCCTTCGTTGGCTGAAACCCAATAGACCATCTCTAGCTAAAAAGCTGCTCCAATGACATAGTCAAAGAGAGAGAGAGAAAGAGAGAGAGAGAGAGAGAAAGAAAGAAAGAGAGATGGCTGCGTGCCTTGTGCTTTTGTTACCTGCACACCCACCTCTAGTCACATGCAAGGAGGAAACAGGAAGTTTTCGACTGGCTGGTCCAAACATCCCCCTGCATGTCCACTCTAGGAAAACAAGGGATGTTGTACTTGACTGCTACTTATGTATCACATCCCACAGGAATGGGGAAGCTATGATCATCCAAATAATCATTCTTGACTATTAACTATCCTGATTAGGGATATTATTATTATTATTATTATTATTATTATTATTATTATTATTATTATATTCATCAAAAACTCAGGGTGGTTCACAAGATAAAAACACAAGATAAAAGCACAAATAAATAGTCAAAACTTGGTTTATCCCACCTTTCAACATTTAATGAAATCTTACAAATCAAACTTCACCAAAAACCTTACATCTTTGCTGCTATATATATTTTTAAAGTTATCAGGTTTCCCCATCCCATTTCTCTTTGGTCTGCTGGAGTCTTTCTGGGGACAGTGATACTGGAGAAAATGGAGAGGGGTCTTGTCACTCATGTTTGCCCTTTTTAAGGCAGATTCAGCATCCATAGATTGTGATCTGGCTGCATTTGGTGTTGTTGGCAGCAGTCTGAGTTCACATCTTCAATTGGCTTCTAGAGATCCTGATCGTCAATGATATCTAATTTTCTAGTGGATAGTTATCTTCCAGTTATATGCTAATCAAGTTACTTAAATGTTAATTGATAATTAAAAATGTGATTACATCTTTATTGTAGGTGTAGTTTGGTTTCATTCTTTACCAACTCCACTCCCAATCTGCATATTCATAAGCCTCAGTGGGTGCTCTTTGAAAAGTCAAGTGAGTTTAATAAACATGACAAAAACTGGCTTATTAAATCCAAATGAAAGCTTTAGGCACATAATTTAAACTCTTTTAAACTCTTGGGTTATACTCTAGCATAGATAGATTATTTTTAGAACCAAGCTCCACTGAAAGGCTCAAACGAAGATCACAGCATGAAACATAGAGTATTGCTAAGAGCAGTAATCCACCATTGTCAATTAATGTTAATGCTTAGTGAAACACTAATTTGCAGATGTAATAGGACAAAAATCTTCTCTCCAATACACTAGTTTTATTATGGCCATATTATAGGACCCCCAAAGTGTTTATTGGTCAAGACAGTGTTTCTATCATTCCATAAGCTTTATTTGCTTGGCTGAAGTAACACTGGAAACAGTTATGGGTAAAAAACTATGAAGACTATCAATATAAACCACTACTTTAGGGTTTGTTTTTGTTTTATTTTTTTAAAAAAACAACCTGATTCTGAAATACTATACAACAGTATGTTTCCCAGCATAATTCAAAGTGTTGGTGCTGACCTTTAAAGCCCTAAACGGCCTCGGCCCAGGATACCTGAAGGAGTGTCTCCAACCCCATCATTCAGCCCAGACACTGAGGTCCAGCTCCGAGGGCCTTCTGTTGGTTCCCTCACTGTGAGAAGTGAGGTGACAGGGAACCAGGCAGAGGGCCTTCTCGGTAGTGGCACCCGCCCTGTGGAACGCCCTCCCATCAGATGTCAAGGAAATAAACAACTATCTGACTTTTAGACGACATCTGAAAGCAGCCCTGTTTAGGGAAGTTTTTAATGTTTGATCTTTTATCGTGCTTTTAATATTCTGTTGGGAGCCACCCAGAGTGGCTGGGAAGACCCAGCCAGATGAATGGAGTATAAATAAATTATTATTATTATTATTATTATTATTATTATTATTATTATTATTATTATTATGCCATGCCCTTATCAGTTCCAGAGTCTATCCTGCAGAATCCATGTGGATTTTTCATCCTAGCATATTCTGGGGCTAGTGAATGTTACCACTTTGGCGTAAGGACCAGTTTTATGCTGGCTGGGAAATAAGAGGTCTGGAGGGAGAATATGTCAAGCTGAGACTGCACATTTGCCATCAAGAATCTTCATACCGCATAATCATGCCCTGTCCCCAAACCCCTTGGCCTGCCTCATGCTGTGGTATTTGCCTAGGCTGCTGTTGACAAACCTATAAGTACAGTACTGTAGATGTCTCTCAGGTTCACCAGGATAAACATTTGGCAGACTTCCTGGTGTTAGGATAAAGCTCATAATGTTCCTGGCTGCCTTCATCTCAGCAAAATGTGCCAACTCTTTGTGATCTCATTGCCCAAAGTTCTTCATTTCGTTTCTCACCTCTCTTTTCCGAATTCTGATAAACTTTTCTGCCGCAGAAGAATACATCTCAGAGAACTCATGTCAGGATGAAAAATCTATGTTGATTCTACAGAGCACACCAAGGACTTGGCAGTAATGTTGTCTAGGTGTGATATTTCTTGCAGAATCCATATGGTGCTTATTGCTCAGTGTAACATTGTCCACATGTATCCCCCATGGGGGGAAAGAACAACTCCTAACTTTTTGTTGCATGTTATTTTTAGTTGTCTAGGAAATGTTCCTTGACAAAGGCTGTGGGCATACTATACATTTAAAGCACATTCAAAGCACATTTCCCCCCTCAGAGAATTCTGGGCACTGCAGTTTACCCCTCCCAGAGTTATAGTTCCCAGCAACCTTTAACAAACTACAGTGCCCAGAATCCTTTGAGGGAAATAATGTGTTTTGAATGTGCTTTAAATGTATAAAAGTAAAGGTAAAGGGACCCCTGACCATTAGGTCCAGTCGTGGCCGACTCTGGGGTTGCGGCACTCATCTTGCTTTACTGGCCGAGGGAGCCGGCATACAGCTTCCGGGTCATGTGGCCAGCATGACTAAGCCGCTTCTGGCGAACCAGAGCAGCGCAAGGAAACGCCGTTTACCTTCCCGCCGGAGCGGTACCTATTTATCTACTTGCACTTTGATGTGCTTTCGAACTGCTAGGTTGGCAGGAGCAGGGACTGAGCAACGGGAGCTCACCCCGTCGCGGGGATTCAAACCGCCGACCTTCTGATTGGAAAGTCCTAGGCTCTGTGGTTTAACCTACAGTGCCACCCGTATCCCCTGCTTTAAATGTATAGTGTGTATATAAAGATTCTATATGCCAGGAGTGGAGAATCTCTGATACTCCAGATTGTTTGTTTCTATTTGATTTTTATTTGAGCTTCTTCAAGAACTAATGGTGACATACACCATTCTCCATCTCCCCATTTTATTCTCACAACAACCCTCTGAGGTAGGTTAGACTGAGAGAGAATAACAGGCTCAAGGTCACCCAGTGAGTATATTTTTCAAGTGTGGATCTGAAACCTGGTTTTCCAGGTCCTAGTTCAAGACCTACCATTACAGAGACTGTTCACGCGTTCATCTGACGGATGTGTCGCTTAGCCTTCATATCTGTCTCTCAAATTTCAGAAGTTTGCAGTAACATCAACCTCTCCCCTGCTCTTAGGATTCTAAAATGGGTTTCTGTTCCTTCAATAATGTGACTAGGATTTCATTGAAAGTGTTTATAGTTCTTTTAAATTGCAAACACGTCCATCATCAGACCGTTCCTGCAAGGTGGATAGTATCCCAGAAAATAACAGAAAACCGAGACCAGCCTTAGGAAACCCACAATGAATGTACCTATGAGCTGCTTGATGAACAAACCAAGATTCATATGCCAGACTCCAAATTCCTTATAGGAACATGCTGACTTTATCCTTTGGTTAGGTTTAATCAGATTTTTATAGCTCTCCAAAGGTAAATCAAATCCTATCAAATCTCATCAAATTTTTAAAAGAGTAGACAATCCCAATGTCTCCATTCTTAATAGGTTTGTTTGTCTCAAGGCACTTTGAGAGTTGGTGAGCACATGATGGGTGCTATATTCATCTACACAATCACTGAACAACCCATTACTTTTTAAATAGCTTTGGGATTCCATGAGTGTGAAAGGCGCTACATAAAACCAAGTTCTATTATAGTCAATTTACTTGTTGTCTGTAAGTCACAACCAGTGAAATGGGGAAAATTGTAAGTTAAAGGGACATAAAAACCATGAAGGTCTCTATTCATCAGGATTAGTGCAGCATTTCTCAAGTGTTTGTCAGGGGAATTCATGTAGACGCCTCAGGAGGGCTGGTTTAGCATTCCTCTTCACAGCAATTTTTGGGGGGCAGAATTGCTTTATATTCTACACAAGGAAGGTGCTAATAGAGCATTAAGATTATATGGGGAAAACAGTGGAGAAGTTCTTTAAAACACCAGCAAACCACAGTTAAAGAACAAAGTAGAGAACAGGGGCTCAGAAACTAAAACTCCTAACAGCCTCCTGTTCCAAACCACTGAAAATAATTTGAGGGCATTCCATTGTATGGCATGTTGTTAATTATAGTGTTCTTCAGGGTTGAGTGTCCTATCGCAGTGCCTTGAATCCATTTGTTTCCCTGGCTGATAATAAATGTTAACGATTAGCATACTGTCTAGCATTTTGCTTCAAACACTGGCAGATACATGAGGCAGGCCACACTGAGGGGTGGCAGTAGATCTGGAAGCTTTATAGCAGCCAGTGGGGTGGGATTGGCTCTATGATATCACCTTATTCCCTAGTCCAGGTTTATGGGATATTCCAGTTTGAACTACCTAGTAGTGGTGCAAAAAGCAGGAGACCAGTGCTTGACCTGTATGATTTCCATTTCAAGTGCTAGTAAGAATTCTTCTTTGGCAATTACTCGTAGCCGAGTAAGATTGTCTTCTGTAAACACAGTTTTAACAGTGGGTCCGTAAGTGACTGTGGAGGCCAATTCTACACGTCCTTCCACAGTGGGGACATAGGTTTCTGGGCAGGAGTTGATCACAGCGTGGATTTGCCAAGCATGCCTTCCACTTAGCACTTTTCTCCCTTGCATCCTGAGTTTGAGTGTCTTCAAAGTCCATGACACCTTTGATAAAGGCTGTTACCCAACTGGAGTGATCTCAGGCCATTGTTTCTCAGTTGTTTATACTACATTTTTAAAGATTTTCCTAGAGAGAGTCTTTAAACCTCTTTTGTTGACCACCAGCATTATGCATTGCATTTTAAAGTTCGGAATGGAGTACAGTAGTACCTCGGGTTAAGAACTTAATTCGTTCTGGAGGTCCATTCTTAACCTGAAACTGTTCTTAACCTGAGGTATCACTTTAGCTAATGGGGCCTCCCGCTGCCGCTGCACCGCCACTGTTCAATTTCTGTTCTCATCTTTAAGCAAAGTTCTTAACCCGAGGTACTATTTCTGGGTTAGCGGAGTCTATAACCTGAAGCATCTGTAACCCGAGGTACCACTGTAGTTGCTTTGGAAGACAATAATCAGGCATCCACACAACATGACCAGTCCAACAAAGTTGATGTTGAAGAATCATCGCTTCGGCACTGGTGATCTTTGCCTCTTCCAGTACAGTGGCATTAGTTCATCTGTCTTCCCAAGTGATGTCTAAAAAATTTTCGGAGACACCATTGATGGAATCAGTAAGAATTACACCCAGGCTATGTACACACTATGCCTTTCAAGCACATTCAAAGCACATTCTTCCACGCAAAGAGTTCTGGGCACCGTAGTCACAGAGTTACAATCTCCAGCAACCCCTAACAAACTACAGCACCCATAATTCTTTAAGAGAAATAATTTACTTCAAATATGCTTTAAAGGTATGATGTGTACACAGTCCCGGTATGTTACATGGCTGACTTGAAAAGTGCACTCGGGTATTCTGTTAGAGCTATATTCTGTGGGATGAGGTATGGTTCCTAAAGAGACCATTTGGCTCCTTGAAGCCAAAACCCCCCTGTACTTCCAGGTGTCAGCAAAAACCATCCTTGCCAAATCCATTTCAGTTCTGCACTGTAAATGCCTATGGTTTCCTTGGCAAACTGTTTTTGCTCCATCATCTCTGTTAGCCTGGTTCACATCTACCCAAAGAGGTAAACCTTATTCCTGCTGTTAGAGCCAGCAACAAGGGTTGATATGGTTGGTGTCAGGAGCTCAAGCCAGAAGCAGGTCAGCAATAAAACCCTGTGGTGTTAGTGAAGTTAACTCTTTATTCAAAGAAACCAAAACAGCTCAGTCCTAGTGGTCACAGCAATCTTCTCAGTAGGTCTTGCCCCAGTGAGGCAGTTGCTAGGACTGAAGGTCCCTGTCTTCCCACTGCTCTCTAAGATTCCTTCCTCAGGTCTTTCTCCAGCACCCTGAGCCTCCTTCATCTTGTCTCTCTTTGCTCCACCCTCTTCATTCTTCTCTGTATTCTAGGAGACTAGGGGGAAGGGGAGCTGGTCAGGAGGGGAAGACTCTGCTGTGGCTTCTTCAGCAGCCTTCCCCCATTCCTCTCCAGCCTCTGCTTCTGCCACTGTTTCTGGACTGCCTTCTGCCACAGCCTCTTCCTGCTCACTAAACCCTGTTACCTCGTCAGCTTCCTACACCTCCTCCTCCCAATCTCCTCCCTCTTCTCTCTCTGACCAATCATTGGCATCCCATTGCCAATCCCCTGGCTCTGAGCCTTCTTCTCCTGGGGGTTCCCCAGCTGGTGCCACCTACCACATCTCTGCATCCAGCCAATCCACAAAAGATGGACATTTACTGAAGTCTCACTCCTCAACAGATGTTCCACTGGTAATAGCCTCCTGCACTTGCTGCAGAGAGTAGGTAAACCTACTGCAGGAGGAAGGCTCATGGAGGATGTCTTGCCCAAAGGCCCTCCAAAATCTGGAGCTAACACTGACTGTTCTCTTGAGTGTTCTGGCAGGAAGAGAGGACTGGTTGACTGGGGCAAATGGGCTACTGCCCCACTAACCTCAATCTGCCCCCACCTGCCTGTCTTCTTACTTATAACTAATCCTGGCTCTCAGCTTCTTTCTCCATAGTGTCTCCTTCAGAGGAGGATGAGCACGAAACTAGAATTAGTCGGTTCTGACAGGTCAAGTTGGTTATGATACACTGGGCAAAGGATTTGGGACATAATATTCAGGTGACAGATTGGGAAAGGCTATGGAAATCAGATCTGAAATTTACGGCATGTTGTACATTGAAATAAAATTACGTATTATGAAAATGATGTACCCATGGTATTTGACTCCCACTAAATTAGCAAAAATGTATAAGACAAGTTCAAATATCTGCTGCAAAGGTAAAGAAAAAGAAGGTACCTTTTATTATATGTGGTGGACTTGTAAGGTACTAAAAGCTTTTTGGGAGATGATATATAAAGAAATGGGGGGGAAATGCTGAAGTAACTTTTGTTAAGAAACCAGAAGCCTTTTTATTAGGAATTATAGGTGCCAACATACCAAAGGAGCAGAAAATACTTTTCGTGTATGGAACAGTAGCCACTCGGATGTTATTAGTCCAGAGTTGGAAAGAAGACAAAGTTCCTACCAGAGAAGAATGACCAACCAAGCTGATAGACTATGCCGAGTTGGCAAAGCTGACTGCAAAACTCAGAAACCAAGAGGATAAAAACTTTAACTAAAAGAATGGGGAAAATATGTAAGCTACTTAGGAGACCACTGTAAGCGGATGGAAACAAGAGCAGGATTTTGATTCACTTGTAGTGTAAAAATTATTGTGGACAATATGGTTTGATATAAAAATAGTACGGATGAATATGCAGTTGCAGGTGTTTATAATTAAACTCCAAGGGGGGCGGGGAAGTCCCAAGATTTGGAGAATCTCTATATATAGATATGTATTATTAGTTTGTGTTTATTTGTACTTTGTATTTGTAAAACAAAACAAAAAAATATCACAAAAATAAGTAAATAATAGAATTAGTTGGTTCTGCCTGTCGGTGGCTCTAGCTCAGGCTACCATTGGTTTTGGCCCCACCTACTGCTGGGCTCGGGACGCGGGTGGCGCTGTGGGTAAAAGCCTCAGTGCCTAGGGCTTGCCGATCGAAAGGTCGGCGGTTCGAATCCCCGCGGCGGGGTGCGCTCCCGTTGCTCGGTCCCAGCGCCTGCCAACCTAGCAGTTCGAAAGCACCCCCGGGTGCAAGTAGATAAATAGGGACCGCTTACTAGCGGGAAGGTAAACGGCGTTTCCGTGTGCGGCTCTGGCTCACCAGATGCAGCTTGTCACGCTGGCCACGTGACCCGGAAGTGTCTCCGGACAGTGCTGGCCCCTGGCCTCTTGAGTGAGATGGGCGCACAACCCTAGAGTCTGGCAAGACTGGCCCGTACGGGCAGGGGTACCTTTACCTTTACCTTACTGCTGGGCTCCTTGCTTTCAGAGCCCCCAGTCCCAATGGGCACCACTGATAAGAGAAGGAAAGGCCTTACTTTTCTGAGTCTTCTGTAAGCTACAGAACAGACCACGGAAGAATACTGGTCCTCTCTGACCAACTTATGAGAAGGGTCTAAAGAAGATCTATGTGATATATTAAGATTGAATTTCTCTCTCCTCCCACCCTTTTCATTCCTTGACATACTAACACAGAATGCTATTCCCAACTCTGCCACATAGAAAGCTTTCACGTCATGCAGACTTATTCAGCCAGATGGCCTGTGGGGTTCTCTTAATGCAGGAGCCCTGAGTGAGCTTGGAATGTGACACTCACAATAAGAAGGCTATAATTTTCATATTGTATCTCCTTGCCAATTGTAAATCAGTCATTTTAAAGATGCTTTCCATTCTTGTTTCCCTTCAGGCACCTATTTCTCCCTGGGAAAAAGAAAGGAAAATATGTGGTTTATGGCTAACGGCAGGGCTGAAATGACATGTGTAATAGCATCAGCAGGCAACAAATGGGTCCCTAAAGTGGCAATATGGTGCCTTTTGTTTTGTTTTAAGACTTCACAATGAAGGGCCATTTGTCTTTTCAACCCTCCATTTGAATAGTTATAGCAAATTCAGGAAATAATATTAGGTGTGTTCAGTAAGCGGGACTGCACATTATATGATCCAGGGAGTATGGCGAGATAGGCAATAGAGTGGGAATGTGCAGAATACTAAAGGACAGATGAATGTTGCCTTGTTATGCAATGTTTGCTGCTGTAAATGTGAACGTCCTATAACAATAATTTAGCGCTGAGAGCTAGAAATGAGATTTGTATTTCCTGCTGGATGTTTCCTTTGAAAGCCTCGCTGGTTCTGGCTATCAGATTTCCTTAGGAGGAGATGGAATATTAAAACTGTTTGGAAATAAAACTGGAATAAGCCAAGATCATATTCTCTGTTTGTTGAAACAGGCTGAGTTTCAACAGCACAGATATGGAAGCGTACAGAGAAAGGGCAGTGCTAGCTGATGAGATACGTTCTTTGTTCTTTTGCAAAAAGGTCCTAATGTACTTATCAAATTAGTTCCTCCTGCTCTAAAACCTGTCAACCTGACTTCATCCTGGAACAGAGTCTATGAACTGTCATTTTGTGGAATGCACTCATTCAGCAGAACGATGCCATGTCTTGTCATATCCATACCAAATTTGGTTGTTTATGTCTCATTTTCACTTTTGGTGCTGCAAGAAGGAAGAGTTTTAGGTCTTCTAACTGAAGTCCTGTTCAAATTAAAAGTCAAAATGGTAGTAGAAGACTGCCAGTGATGGGCTGGATGAGAGTCAATATACTGAATATGAATCCAAATAAGACAAAGGTGTCATGGAAAGATGGTTGCCAGGTCTAGGACTTACCTATTTTCATGAACTACAACGGTATTGTTGCAGGAAATGTAGAGCTTCTTATTAGCACAATCAATTATCTGAGAACTACTCTATCATTTACTACAAAAACTGTTTCGGGTTCATAATTTACTTCCATTTCAGCTTGTGCTAAGTAGCTACACGACTTCACATTTCCCTCTCTCTCTCTGTCTCTCTCTTTCCTTTGGGAAACCGCAACAGTTTAATGAAACCCCTCGTCAAAAGAAGCAATCTTCCTTATCCTGTCATCCTTCAAACTGGCTACGTTTACCTTTTGCAGACAGCCTAGTCTATCTCTGTTTGAAAGTTTTGCAGTGGGAAGTGAAGAACAGAAGAGGACGGAGCTTCCTTGCTGGATAGGGGGAAAGAGTCTTCTCTTCTTCCCTCTCAGCGTGGAAATGGGGTCAGCTGCAGAAGATGGAAGAGAACTCTATGTTCCTCCTCTAGCAGCTCACTTGCTTTCCCTTACGAATGAGGAGAAAGGGATCTCTCTTCCCTGAAGAAGAAGAAGAAGAAGAAGAAGAAGAAGAAGAAGAAGAAGAAGAGGAGGAGGAGGAGGAGGAGGAGGAGGAGGAGGAGGAGTTTGGATTTAATATCCCACTTTATCACTACCCGAAGGAGTCTCAAAGCGGCTAACATTCTCCTTTCCCTTCCTCTCCCACAACAAACACTCTGTGAGGACGCGAACCTGGTTCACCAGATTATGAGTCTACCGCTCTTAACCACTACACCACACTGGCTCTCTTTCAATTTTCCCACAATGCCCTGGAAAACCTGACATGGTGTCCCCTGGAGAGAGAGCCAGTGTGGTGTAGTGGTTAAGAGCGGTAGTCTCGTAATCTGGGTAAGCGGGTTCGCTTCCCCGCTCCTCCACATGCAGCTGCTGGGTGACCTTGGGCTAGTCACACTTCTCTGAAGTCTCTCAGCCCCACTCACCTCACAGAGTGTTTGTTGTGGGGGAGGAAGGGAAAGGAGAATGTTAGCCGCTTTGTGACTCCTTCGGCTAGTGACAAAGAGGGATATCAAATCCAAACCCTTCTTCTTCTTCTGGAAGCATTGTACCCACCATTTTAAATTTCCCTACAATGTTTCAGGGGGGCACCATGTCACAGGTGCCTGGGGCGTGCTGACATCACTGCAGCATGCGCGTGTGCGGTTGGCATGCCCCATGGCGTGCGCATGCGGGCGTGTAGAACTTTGGAGAGCCCGGCCTCTGCATTAAAAATTTCTGGGTACCCGGGCCCACATGGCCCCCCCATAGATGGTGCCTATGCCATGCCAGGTTTTCCAGGGCATTGTGGGAAAATTAAAATGCTAGTCAGGTGGACAAGGATTCTGGGTACTGCCCCTGGCCCTTATCCATTGCTGTATTCCTCCTAAAATCTAATCTGAAGAATTGTATTTCTTATTTTGTTACCATGGTTTGGTGTCTGAAAGGAGTAACTGGGAACTTTGTGATTTCCTGTTTTCCTTGGAATCAATATTAATTATTATTATTATTATTATTATTATTATTATTATTATTATTATTATTATTTCATTATGTTCACCTGATTCCACATCTTGTGTTTTTAAGGGACTTCCTATGCAACCTATTGCTGGGCTATATAATTTCACCCACATTGTTCTTGTTTGTGTTGCACACCAATGAATATTTTAATTGGTTGTTATGGCATTGTTCTGTATTCACAGATCTAGTTAGTATCCTGGTTGGTTTTCACCAATACCCAAATACTGCCTCTTGTGTAAGAAATCACAGAAACATTCATGTAAAACTAGGTCTGAGTCTATTAGTGTGTTATCAACACATTACCAAGCTTTCAACAGCCAATCTATCCTGTGTTCCTTAGACAACCTTGACCTTTACTTCCTTGCAATGTGAATAATATTACATCACATCTAAAAAGAACAATGTAATCATCTTTTCTATTTGCGGCACTAAGACAGTCAACAGTATTTGATACAATCAGCATGTGTCTTGATACCGAAGGCACATGGTGACATGTCTAACTGAATGTAGTTATTCGGCTGTCATGAAATGCACCTTATAGTGATAAACTTCAGCCATAAAATTGGAAGACTATCACATAAACATGTTTCATGAAGAAATACACTAAGAGAATTCACTGCTAGTTTATTGTTAGAAAACTGCATTCTATTTATTATGGCGCAATTTTTACAGTAAGCCAGTACTCGAAAACTCATTACATTTTACAGTGAAGTAATTACTGGGCTCTGATTCCTTTATTTCAACCAACAATGGTATCTAATTATTGCACAATAAATTGAAATGCTGAGATTGTGGAACTGTGAAAAGGCACAGCACAGCAGGCACAGCCTTTAGCTCATATAGAATGCTTAGCCTATTTAACCATAATCTTACTTGGTTGTTACACATACAGATGCTCACAAAAGGTTTTCTCTCCTTCTGTTTCTAGCTTGCCTGGGGGCAAGGGTAGCAACCCTTTTGCTAATGAGATCCACCTTTCCTTTGGGTGAAAGTGGTCAGGGGCCTCGTACCAGCATGGCAAAAACTCAAAGTGGGCTGGCCAAAATATACATGCACAGCCCATACGTATGCGCACACACCTACATAACATGTTCACACACAGGCACACCCAGAATGTGTTGCCTTTTACCGTGTCTAGTTAACTTCTACTATAGAGGTGGTAATAATAATAATAATAATAATAATAATAATAATAATAATAATAATAATATATGCCCCACCCATCTGGCTGGGTTTCCCCAGCCCCTCTGAGCGGCTTCCAGAACATATGTTGTTGTTGTTGTTTAGTCGTTTAGTCATGTCCGACTCTTCGTGACCCCATGGACCAGAGCACGCCAGGCACTTCTGTCCTCCACTGCCTCCCACAGTTTGATCAAATTCATGCTGGTAGCTTCAAGAACACCATCCAACCATCTCATCCTCTGTCGTCCCCTTCTCCTTGTGCCCTCCATCTTTCCCAACATCAGGGTCTTTTCCAGGGAGTCTTCTCTTCTCATGAGGTGGCCAAAGTATTGGAGCCTCAGCTTCAGGATCTGTCCTTCCAGTGAGCACTCAGGGCTGATTTCCTTAAGAATGGATAGGTTTGATCTTCTTGAGGTCCATGGGACTCTCAAGAGTCTCCTCCAGCACCATAATTCAAAAGCATCAATTCTTCGGCGATCAGCCTTCTTTATGGTCCATCCAGAACATATAAAAACATAATAAAACGTCAAACATCAAAACCTTCCCAATACATGACTGCCTTCAGATGTCTTCTAAAAGTTGTGACATTCTTTATCTCCTTGACATCTGATGGGAGGGCGTTCCACAGGGAGGGTGCCACTGCCAAGAAGCCCCTCTGCCTGGTTCCCTGTAGCTTCACTTATCACAGTGAGGGAACCACCAGAAGGTCCTCAGAGGTGTCCAGGCTGAACAATGGGGGTGGTGATGTTCCTTCAGATCATCAGTGGGACAGATGAGCAGTACATGGAAATGATGAGGGAGAATGGGGTGTGGCCTAGTGTATGACTTACAGAGGACATCAGAGTCCATTTGACCTATGGACCAGAGGTACTCCATTTCTGTCTTAGCTCCTGATGATTCTTGAGTAACTCCAACTCATTTAATTCAAGGGATGAACTAGAATTTGAACAGAATTCTTCTCCTTGGGGTTTTACTTCTGTTTCTGGATGTAATGTGATCACAGCGTTCTTATCTTAGGGGGCAGTAGCAGACATGGCAACAGAAACATTTCCATTGGGGCAGAGACACTCCACAGTGACCTGCAGTAAGTCAAAGTATGCACCAGCTCAACAGAAAATGGCAATCCATTTGGGGGGAGGGGGTCTTGCATGGTTTCATATGGATGGAGCTGTTCCATGAACCCATATGGCCTCTGACAATTTGGAAGCAGGTTGCAGCCGATCTGGGTGTTGCCAGGAAGTTCAGCTGGTGGGAAGATGTGGAGAAAGCCTTGTGCTACTTCCCAGTGGCCACCCCACATACAGCGGTTCTCGCAGGCTGTCACAATCCAGGGTGTGGGTGGCAAGAGTCCTGGACCAACACGTTGAGACCTGGTTATGAGCGGTGGTGCTGGTAGCAGTCCAACTGGTGGGTTCACTGTCAGGAACAAGTCAAATGGAGGTCAGGGACCAGAGAAGGCCAGGATGCAAGATAACTGGAACTCTGGAACTGGAACTGGCTACAGCATGGCATGAAACCACATTGCTGTGGCAAGTCAAAGCTGACATGCAGCCTTATATAGTCCTCCTGAGCTTGCCTCTAGGTGCAGCGCATCACCTCATCTGACCATGCCTGCCAGCCAACACTTAATTCCCCCAAGGCAAGCCTGGCCAGGGCCTGGTCCCTGCAAATCCTCACAGTGCTCAGGGCCTGGCTCCTGCAAATACTCATGGTGCGCATTACACAAGCCAAGGCATTCTAAGACATGCGACCAGCAGGAAATTGTGGAGCCAGCCTTGGATAACTGCGCATTTTTTTAAAAAAGTGAATAAAACAAGAGAAAGAAAAGGAAAACCCTTGGTCACCTCAAAATGTGAATTAAAGTGAACTGTAACCTGCTCCCGAACATTTCAGAGATATCTCTGGCCCTTCCCATGAATTTCCAGGAAGGTTTCATTTTCCTCCCACTTGCCCAATTCATATGCAAAAGACAATGGCAGTGTGGTGAGTTGGAGGCATGGAGCCATCCATTCGACACTGGCATCACTGCAGCTCCCCAAATGGGCCTAGGCAGGGGTAGCAAGGTAGGGGGCTGTCTGGACACTGGCAGAGCCAATCTAGCAATCCCAAGGTGCAGCCAACCTCAGCACTATGCTGCCCTGTCCAGGTAAACTGCAGGATGGTGGCTCTATGAGTTTGACGCTGTTCCACCCTCTCCCTCCCTCCAGTTGCTCTACCAATCTGTGCACCCGTTATAGCTGCACAGAGTCTAGTTGCACAAGGATTTATAGCCCAGTAATAAGAAGCCAGGCTACTGTCCCTTCCACCGCCTCCTGCTTACAGCATTTTGTAAAAATTTAAGACATTTTCTCTAAGGTCTTTTCAGCAAATCAAATAGCTTGAAAGGACAAAATTTGAAACAGCTCAAGGTCTTAAGGAGTTGCTTTCAGGACGCTAATTGCCATATCTGGATTCGACATCTTAATACATGTGGATTCCAATGACCAAATTCTCCAAGAAGTGAGCAAGATTTTATCTGGAAGATTCACTGAACCTTGGCACTGAAGATTAATATTACTGAAGCGGGATTTCTCCCATCCAAGGCTTGACATTAATAAAATAATTAAACTACAAGCCCCACTGGAAGGGGGGCGGGTAGGAATCATTTTTTAAATTTATCTGATGGCTGGCGATTTTTGCTCTTTCAGCTACCGAAATTGAAATCTGATGCTGCCGATGAACTGGAAAGTTTCATGAATCCCAATAAAGCCCACGACTAAGCTCAGTCACTCTCGGTTCCTAGAAAGGGTATCTTGTTTGATATGCCTTCATTTCTTTATTGGTGATCCATGCACCCTTATTACTGGGCCAAGGCTGGCTCCTGCATTAAGCTTCTGTGACTATCCAACCCCACTATGTTGGTTTTCTTGAATCTTAGGGATAGAAAATGGGAATGCATGTGCTAAACTGCGTGCGCTAGAATTTGCACAGCCCTGAAAATATGGATGTTCCTTCTACTGGTCCCTTGTCTTTACTGGATCTCACTTCAATTGGCTCACCTGCAGAGGGTCACCAATTTTTCGACCTTTCCGGCTTCTGTAATTGCGCCTTCAACAGCGGTGTGATATGCAGAAATTAGTAGGTGACAATTTTCGTAGCATGGGGACACTTTATTACTTCCTAATTGCTGCATACCAAGTTCCTGTCAAATGCAACACAAGCTGATCAAGCAGTTAGACTACAGCAGGGGTAGGCAACCTAAGGCCCGGGGGCCGGATGTGGCCCAATCACCTTCTCAATTTGGCCCGCAGATGGTCTGGGAATCAGTGTGTTTTTACATGAGTAGAATGTGTCCTTTTATTTAAAATGCATCTCTGGGTTATTTGTGGGGACTATATTTCTTCAAAATATAGTCCGGCCCACCACATGGTCTGAGGGACGGTGGAACGGCCCACGGTTGAAAAAGGTTGCTGACCCCTGGACTACAGTCTAAGTTTAGGAATAGGGGGAAAATAGGGTGTCCTCTCCATATTGTTGAAACAGCACACTCAATCTGCTCATGTTTTCACGGAGCGGCTTCCCAAACACATTTGACCGAGGTGGCAATAGAAAAGAACATTCTAGAAGGACAGGGATAGGAAACATTCCCCCCGCCCCCATGATGGGGGGATAACATGTAGGGGCCAAGGCTGTAGTGGGGTGGACCAGAGCCAGCAATAGGCAAGGCCAGAGACAAAAATGTGGCCGGGGCAACCCAGCCAGAAGGGAGGGGTATAAATGACAAAAATATTATTATTATTTAAAATGGTAGGCCAAACCCCTTATGCTACACACACACACAGAGAGAGAGAGAGAGAGAGAGAGAGAGAGAGAGAGAGAGAGCGCTCCCTTCTCTCTATTGCGACCCATCTGCCAGCATAGGAAGCTGACTTGCACTAAGTCTGAACATTGGTCAAAAAATCATAGTGTTGGGACCCCAGCGGTCATCTCGTCTAACCCCCAGCAATACAGGAATCTCAGCTAAAGTATCCATGAAAGTTGGCCACCCAACCTCTGCTTAAAAGCCTCCAAGGAAGGAGAGCCCACAACCTCCCCAGGAAGACCGTTCTACTGTCAAACAGCTCTTACTGTCAGAAACTTTTTTCCTGATGTTTAGTAGGAATCTCCTTTCTTGTTCCTTGAACTTGGTCCATCTAGTTCAGTATTGTCTACACGGAGTGGCAGCAGCTCCTGTGGTCTCAGGCCACAGTCCCTCTCAGTCCTACCTTGAGGTGCCAGGAATGATCCTGGGATCTTATGCAAATGTTTATCCATGAAGCTTTTTCTATCCAAGCAGGTTGCCAAGGCAGATCAGTCTTGCTAGAGCACTTGCTTTCTTACAGAGGGTTTGTTCCCTCTTCTTTCTATTGCTCCATCTGTTTTGGCACACACACCACGTTCCCCCCCCCCCCCCCGCCCTATGAAATTAGGCTAAGGGACGTATTAAATTAAGCCGAAAGCTTCGGTTACCCATCCCTGCTGTAAGGTCCTGAATGGCCATTTGGACTTCTCTAAGAGGTATGGAAATTTAAGGCTGATTGGATATCAACCTTTCGTGTCTTTGGACAAATAGAAACACTTTTCAGCTGTTGTAAAACCTCTTATATTGCTGAATTCTCTTTCACGTCCTTTTCATTTGTTCAGAGCTGCTTAAAAAAATAATGTCCTATTTTTAGAGAACAAAGCAGGAGGAAAATAGACCATGTGCTTGTATGACTCCTAAACAATTAAAGGCTCATAGATGAATGCATTCGTTTACAAATCTAGTGAAATTTAATCAGGATCCACACAGTGATGTCTTAGTAAAAAAAAAAAAGTGACTTAGTTCATTGATAAATCACATGCTTTGAATGTAGGAGGGGAGGAGGTTAAGTCTATAGCATTTCACATCAAAGGATGTTATGGAAATACCAATGATAAATACAAAAGAACTTATATCGATTTGCAGGAACATTGTCTTGATTAGCAGGAATATTTGCCTTTTAAGAAATAAATAGAGAGAGAGGCATTCAATGAATATTGGAGTAAACTAGGAAAAGGTTTCAGTCTTCTGAGACTGAAAGCAGCTTCGAACATGCTGCAAACCGATAGTACATACACCATAGGTTTGTGGTTTGTTTCATTTAGATTGTCCTTCACATGCCCTCCTTGTCCCACTCACATGTGGAAAACTGGCATACTAGGAATAGCACATCTGGTTTTCCCGACATGCTAGCTTTCCCTCTATAGCAGGATTTTGACACAGGGAACTATTTAAACATGTGATCACCCAGCCCATGAAGGAAGTGCACCACTTGCATGTTCTGCAAGTCTAAATTGGACCGGAGCCTCGCGGGTGCCAGGTATTAAATTGGGCTACAATGCTGTCAAGTGCCAGAGAAATGTACCCCAAGAATGTCAGTCGTTTCCTGTATCACCATTTACAGCACAGCGTCTGGAAAACTAAACAACAGCAAAGACCACATTCCATTTGCCAATGTTGAAAATAAATTTCCTGTGAACATCAGATAATGACAAGCGATCAGAGTTAGGATGGGGGAGAGCAATGCTTCCTCAATAGCATCCTTTGATACTTTTGACACGATCACCTCTTTAAGCTGCACCAACATGTCAGGATTCTGGAAATGTCTTTCGTTCACTACCCTATAAAAGACGTATGGCAAAAATCAAGGAATGCCTGCGTAAGTAATTTTATTTTTTATGATTCGCGTCCCAAAAGGTCCTGAACTGTCAGATTTATTGTCTATCCAGTTTTATGACTTCAAGTTGTATTTATTCTTTGATGTTTACCATCAGCCCTGTCTACATGAGCTCTTGCTCAGTAGGCTCCCATATTGCTAAATCATTCTTTAAGCTTTAGCAGTGTTGCTTCTGTTCGGCATCAATCCCTCGAGACGTGCCATTAACATGAATCATTTTTGAAAGTACATAGTGCAATATGAACTTCTTGTTGAGTCCATCACTCATTGTGATGGAAGGAAGTGATGACCTTCACAGAAGTACCACATTACGACTAAATATCCCAGGACACTACCATCATTGGCCTGAGCTTCTACAGACAACCACATAGTGCAAATATCCTCTGGAACAAGGGTAGGCAAACTAAGGCCCGGGGGCCGGATCTAGCCCAATCGCCTTCTAAATCCGGCCTGCAGACGGTCCGGGAATCAGTGTGTTTTTACATGAGCAGAATGTGTGCTTTTGTTTAAAATGCATCTGTGGGTTATTTGTGGGGCATAGGAATTCGTTCTCCCCCCCCCTTCAAAATATAGTCCGGCCCCCCACAAGGTCTGAGGGGGACCAGCCCCCTGCTGAAAAAGATGGCTGACTGGAAGATTCCTCTTTTCTCATGAGTCTCTGCAGCAAACATAGCAGAGAAAATGTAATGGTAATAGTAATTTGAAGCCTCAGAAAGTCCATAGTATTTCATTTTAAAAATATATTTATTGAGTTTTATTAAAGATGCAGGACAAGAATTAGAGTTAACACAAGGTGTGTGGGGATTAATGGACCAACCAATCCCCCAATTAAAACACGAACAACTCAGGTGGATAACCCAGCTTCAATAAAACTAAGTTCAGTAACATTACTTCCCCAGTCATCCAGGTCACACCCACAACATACCTTTAAAGAATGTTGCGGTGTGGATGTGACCCAATACATGATGTGTAGCACATCAGTAAAACATTAATTTCACTAAAACAGCAGCACTTACTACCCCTAGCTTCCTCAGCTTATGAATCTTTATCAAGAAAGTATTGTGTACTTATATTGCCTTGTGGCATTTTCTGTTTCTTCAGGGAACTTCACATGGTGGCAGGAGACGAGGATCATAGGATGGTTGACGCTTTTCTACCCTGGTCTCCCGAATCTAACACATGAGCTTATTACTTCCTACATTTTAGCAATGGGGAAAGATTTGGGGCTCAGCTTTCACATAAACCTTTATACGATCACGCTCAAGATGCAGATAACGAGAAGGTGGTATCTAACACCTACAAAACTACATGAAATGCAACCACGAAGCAGTCTGTCTTGCCCAATGCAGGGTGCTTATTTTGAAATGAGATTCAAGCAATACAAAAAACAAGTGAGTGAGCAGATTAAAGATTTTATTCTAAACAGCAAGCAATATATACATACCAAGCAAGCACTTCAATCTGCCACTTGGAAGCCCTCAAGAAGAGGCGAAGTGACTCCCCCAGGTAGCCTCAGTTTGCACGGCCCCACGGCCGATCAGCCCATGCACAAGCTTCTCAAAAACTCTGCCTAAAACCATCCGATATAGCTAGCCTGTGTGGCTTGCCCGACTGGCTACATGCAGATCATTCATTACTGGCTATGTGCAGATTATTCATTAGCCACCCCCTCCCAATGCACCATTTTCAAAAAACAATGTCCAACATCACAGAAGGTACCTAGCACTATCACTTCCTTTCAACTGATTAGGGCGTTAAAGGCTGTTCGTCATGCCATCAAAGAACCTAAGGAACAGAGGCAGGAAAGGTAACCATGTCAGATCACTAACTCCTCGAAATACAATTTATCTTCCAGATATATTGCCCATAGATTGTCCAAAGTTTTGGAGCAGTGTGGGGAGGTGGGTACATTATTTCTGACATAGTGGGAGTGCCCAGCACCCAAAACTTCTGAGACCCGATGTTGGCAAAATGTGTGAAAGTTTTGAAGCATACAATCAATAAAGACCCCCCTCCCTCAAACCTGTGCTATTGCACAGTATTGACAGTGGCCATCTGCTGTATTTGCATGGAATTCTAATGTATTTGCTTTTCCTGGTGGCTAAAATAGCTTGGGCAGGTTAGAGAGGGGAGTGGCATATCATGGGTTGCCAGTGCCTGGGGCCACATGGTTGGGGGGAGGAAAACAGACGCATGTGCATTCAACTGCTGCTGCACATCACACATGCAACGTAATTAAATATGAACTAATCTTGTAGTGAAACTATTGCTTGTTCTACATCCCTACTCCATCCTCCTGTATGAGGCATGCTTCGGTTATTTATTTTGCCTGATCCTGGAGCTAAGGATGAAAAAAAGTAATGAAACACGCAATTATAGAATATGGCACTTTATCAGGGATCTTTTCACTTTCAGCATCATTCTTTCAATGACAGGCAGATCTGTCTTGCCATCCTATCATAATGAATAAAGGACACAATGACTATATCATATAGGACTGGACAAAGATTTGGATTTGACATGTTGAAGGTATTTTACCAGAGTGGGGGGCTGACGTGTGAACATTTCAAAATCAACCAGGACACGGAGGGCATTCTGCAATGTATCCCTAGATAAATTATTCAAATCTGCATCTATGAATAAGCTTGGGAGATGTTCTGGCACCCCAGGACTGCCCTGGAATTAACTCTTTCGCTTCTGTTTGTAAATTTCCATGGCAAATTACTGAGTGGTTTCTGACACCACAAAAACGGGTTTTTGTTTGTTTATTTGTAATGTGATTACGGTGTTATACAGAGGCTACTGCTTCCAAACAACTTCTTAGTACATTAGCTACTATGGCAACTAATCACCTTATTCTTTAGTTATGCAAAGGCACATTCTGCCAATAAAAGAGAATGTGGCAGGCTATCTCCTTAACCATTTTTGCAATCCTCTTCTAAGGACTTGGGTAAGAAATCCAAATCATACTGATGGTGATGATGATAATAATGTAATAGATGCATTTTTTAAAAGGCATCCATGAGTCTCAACAGGCTCAGGCTCACTGTGGCTCCTTACCCATAATTACATTTTCCCCCACACAGTATCCGTAATCATCCATACACGTACAGTTGCCTTGTTTGTAAGGGTTCATGGGTTCTCAACAGGATCCTCCTCCTTATACATTATGCTGGCATTACTGCTTCAAATGACATTTATAACCATTGACTACAATGGCAACAAAGCACCTATACTTGGTCAACTTTTTAGTTATGAAAAGGCCCGTTCTCCTAACAGAAGGGAATATTCCAGGCTAGCTACTTAACAGAAGAAACCCAATGCTGATTCCTTGCATAATGAAAGTTTATTTAAGATGTTTAAGTGTAAGTACAAAAACAATGTATGATTCACCCCACAAACAGGAAGGAAAATCCTACATTTGCAAGCTGGATAGGACAAAGGAAGGGAATATTGGTTAAATACAGGGTGTCAAAGTAGAAATTTGCAAATCCCTACCCAGAAGCATTTTGATTTATTCAAAATGCTTACCAATATGAGAAATATTTTTTCTACCTGATCACTTGGGAATGTGGCATTTAAAGGTCACAAATAATAATAATAATAAACCTTTCATGACACCTACTGTCAACGGCAGTATTGACTGATAATGATTATATATTGTTAAAAGCATCACATCAAAAGAAAATAAAAAGTGTTTTGTCACCAATGTTTGCTGCACCTTGTATAAAGAACAAAGATAACATTTCCAGTATTTATTCTACTGTCTGCTCAGGTATGTGAACAGCCGTATCAAAGCTTCAATCTTTCCAGCAATGTTTTCTTTATAGATATTACAGCCTTGAGTTGAGATTTTAACTAGAAGGTACAGTAAATTTTAGTGCTTACTTCTGAAGATGGTATTATCCCTAAGGCAATGTGGTGAGAAAGGGAAATGAGAGAGAAATGTGCCAAATGTTATCCTAGGTATCTACTTTTTACAGTTTTGAGCCTCTGTCATCAACTATTTTTAGATTAGCCACAGGCGATGACAATAGAAGACATACATACAAATGGATATGCTGAATAAACTTTCTGATAAAAAGAGCATTCTAAAATCCAACAAGACATATCTTGTTTGAACATGTTATCTTAAAATAACATATCTCATTTTTTAGGGATACAGTGTTCCATCAATAGGTTAATTGATTTGAAACCTTTTCGTCACATAAATAGGACTGTCTTAATCCCTCCTCCTTTGACCAAACTGCGGGAGGCAGTGGAAGACAGGAGTGCCTGGCGTGCTCTGGTCCATGGGGTCACGAAGAGTCGGACACGACTAAACAACTAAACAACAACAACAATCCCTCCTCCCCTATTTCTTGCAAAGGAAGGCCTCTTTAAACATGGTGCCTTCTTGCGAGAAAAGTATGCTTTTCTTTCTGAAATACTGCTTCCCTAAGATGCAAATTTAATACACTAATTACTTGATTAAAGCTGCAATCCTAAGGTGGAAGGAAGAACTGACCGAAGCTGCCTCATCCAATTCTCTGCTCAACACATGAGGGCATTCCTCTATACTATTTTTGTGTGTGTTTCATCTTCTTTCGATATATAAAACTGCAGGTTCTTACAATAATCCTGACGTTTTTACCTGTTTATGATTTATCTGCAAATATTCAAGAAACCATTTCCATTCTTTTATTTTATTTTTTTAAATTGTTATCTTGATTTCTTATTCTTCCGGTAAGTTTCGCCATTTCTGTATATTCCCTAACTTTTTGCACCCATTCTTCCTTTACTGGGACTTCTGCTTCTTTCCATTTTGGGGCAAGTAACATTCTTGCCGCTGTAGTAGCATACATGAATAAGTTTCTATACGTTTTAGGTAGTTCTGTCCCCATAATTCCCAAAAGAAAAGCTTCTGGGATTTTGTTTTTACAAAGGTTATAATAACCTGCAAGCAGGATTTGAGCACAAAAGCAGTCTACTCCTCTTTTAAAACCATCTAGGCTGGTGGCTACCACTGTCCCCAGTGGGAGCGAGTTCCACAGTTTCACAATGCCCTGAGTGAAGAAGTACTTCCTTTCATGTCTCCGAAATATTTCAATGTTCAGCTTCACTGGAAGTCAACAAGTTCCAACGTTCTGAGAAAGGGAGAGAAGTTTTTCCTCTATCCATTTTATCCACGCCACGCATAATTTTTTTACAAAATTCTCTCATGTCAACCTTTACTTGCCTTTTTTCTCTGAACTAAAAAGGTTGATAGAATTACCATATTTTTCGCTCCATAAGACACACTTTTTTCCTCCTAAAAAGTAAGGAGAAATGTCTGTGCGTCTTATGGAGCGAATGCATGGTCCCTGGAGCTGAATTGCCCAGGGGAGAAAATCAGATCGTGCTTTTCTTTTTAGAAAGAGGGAAGGGGGTGTTGAAACGAAGCTGCTGAGCAGCTGATTGGCAAGTGATATATAAAGAGAGGGAGATAAGGGACGCTAGTGATAAAGGAGGCTGCCTGGGAGTGGGGACGTAAAAGCACATGGATCCTCAGGATTTTTGCATTAGGTCACCCCAAATTCACTATCAGATCACATAGCATGCCCATGGCTACAGCCTGTACCAAAAAAACCCCCACATCCACTGTTTTGTGGGGCTGCAATGGCGCAAAAACGTGGTTACAAAGCACGGATCCACATGGATCCTTGGGATTTTTGCATTGGGCTACCCCAAACTCGTGGCTATCATGTCTGTGGCCACAGCATGAACCACAAAAATCATACATCCACTGTTTTTGTTCAGAATATTTTTTTCTTGTTTTCCTCCTCTAAAAACTAGGTGCAGCTTATGGTCAGGTGCATCTTATGGAGCAAAAAATACGGTAAACAACCACATGGACTAACAACCCTGTTTTGCAGGAAGCACCCACTGAAAACCGGTTCTGGACAGTTGCAGAACTTTCAAAGTCATGGCGGAGGGTGACATCAGGGGCGGGGGCTGCAGGAGGACAAATCAGCAAAAAAATAAGAATGCCTCCCCATTTTTTCTACTAGCACAGGCATCCACTGGCTCGAAAGCCCTTCGGCAAGTGCTGGAGCCCCAGTTGGATTCCACCCAATTACTTTTAGCTGCTGTTTTAAAATCTTCTGGCCCTGCTATTTATATCCCTGTAAACTTAATTGCTGTTTGTGGTTGCTTGAATTTTTGTGACTGTAAGCTGTGTTTGGTTTTTTTTGGGGGGGGTGGGGGTGGGGGATGGGATAGCAGCAGTACAATCCAATAAATAAAATACATTTAACTAAAACAACATATGGAAATAGGAAAGTTACACAGGTGCAAGGTTCCTTTGGGAGAGGAAACAACATCTCTGTATATTTCTTCTCTGTGTGCCTCTATATCTTGCCTACGTTAGCCTTGCAAAGGCACAATTCCTATACCACTCACCTGTAGCAGAACTGCCATGATAGCCCTCTAGAGCACTCTAAACATGGAATAAGTGCCCAATCAGGTCTCATATGTTCAGCAATATATGTCCCCTTTTCTCCCTCTCTTTATATACTGTATATGAAAGTGTGATCAGAGAAGATGCATTAAACTTAGGAATGCATTAATTTCCTCTTAATTCAGACAATGGTGGACCATTATTATTATTATTTTGTTAAAGTGGAAGAGGAGTCTTTCTTGCTCAAGATTTGTAAGGTGTAATTACATTGATACATGAACCATGTCAGCAAGAGCAGTGGAATTCAGTGTATTTTTATGTGAAATGCACTGTTTTATTGCATTAATTCACATTTAATGTGTACACAGTAATAACCATAAAATATGATGATCACAATGTTATATATTTTCCTCAGGACCTTCATTTAGAAACCTTCCAAAAGAATCCATGTAAATTAAAATATCAGCCAATTGACCTGGAGGATGTACAGTTAAAGGAGAAAGCTGTATAATATCTTTTACAAGCAGCACACTCTTCCTCATACAATGTCCCTGTTTCTGGCTGGTAAAATATTACATTTCCCCCTTTTTGTACAACATACAGTTATGGAGAATTTTGGGATTTTGAGAAAAACGTACCTCTGTGGAACGCAACTGTTTTAATCATGAGCTGTCAGCAGCAGGAACTGTCAAAATTCCAAACTGGCTTGATTATAATGTAAAAGTTGATTACAGAAATAAAATAGGGAGATGGGGAAAGGATGGATTGGGAATAAAAAAACACAAAACAAAGACATTCCACGTTCCATTCATTTCATTGGAATTTACTTCCAATAAGCCTTGCTTAGGGTTAGGACCTCAGTTACGAGCTGCTTTTGCACATCATGCCAAGAATGCAATTTTGCACAAAACTTGTTTATATTTGTTGCTTTCCCCACTTAGGAGACTCAAGAAGAGGTCACCCTGGTGGCGGAGCATCTGTTTGCATTCAGAATTCCAGGTTCAATCTCTGGTATTGCAGGTACAGCTGGGAGCAAACCCTGTCTTAAACCCTGGAGAGCTCATGCCATTCAGCATAGAAAATGCTGAGCTAGTTGGATCAATGGTTTGACTCGGTATAAGGAAACTTTATGTCTTCCTAGGCATCTTCCCTAGAGATGCTGTGAGCTCTCACCTGATGACAGCAAGGGAATTCATTTTTCTGGACCCATCCTGTTCCACAATGGCTTTTGGACACTGCTCAAAGGTATCCAACATGCCCTTCAGATGTTGCTAGACTACAACTCCCATCACATTGACCATTGGCCATACTAGCTAGGACTGTAGTCCAACAATATTGATTACCCCATATCCAATGAAGACAAAATGGACATAGACACATCAAAGAAGAGTCGTAAATTTAAACAGGGAAAACAGGTAGAGAGAAAAATGGGACTCCACATCGCCACCTGGTGGCAAAATGTTATATTGCATATACAACGCCTATAAATTGCTTTTCCTTACGAGTCCTAGGTTTCAAAGAAAATGTTGTATCATTGCATCCTTAATCATGGCATACAGCTGAATCTAAAACCATCTGAAAGAACAGTCGTGGTTTGTAAATACTATTAAAGCCATGCTTTTACATGGAGCTAGCTGAAGAGACAGTTCTCTTGATGCTCATTGTTAGTTAAAGTGGCTCAACATGATAACCTTTATCTAAAGCCCATTGCAACGGGCTTCCCTCTTGTCCTACAGATATTTTGAACTACATTTTGACTGTTGTTCACACTGGGTGGGACTGATGAAAGCTGTACAGTGGTACCTTGGTTCTCAAACTTAATCCGTTCTGGAAATCCGTTCGACTTCCGAAACTGTTCAAAAACCAAGGTGCGGCTTCCGATTGGCTGCAAGAGCTTCCTGCACTCAAACGGAAGCCACGTTGGATGCTCAGCTTCCGAAAAACGTTTGCAAACCGGAACACTTACTTCTGGGTTTGCGGCATTCAGAAGCCGATTTGTTCGGCAACTAAGTCGTTTGAGAACCAAGGTACCACTGTAGTCCAAAACAGCTGAAGGGCACTGTGTCGGGGAAGATTCTCCTCTCACCCTTAAATTATACTGCCAAAATGAAGAAAGCTTAGGAAAAGCCTGAAGTCAATTTTTCTGCAGAAAGACTTGGGGTGTGCGTGTGTCAGATAAATTCTCATACGGGATACAAATGTGAAGTGTGAAACAGGGTAGGCTCTGACTGGTGGATCTGAAGGTTTTAGTAAACAACAACAACAACACATAAGTAGATCCCACAAGCCTGAAGTCTGCCTACCCTTATAGTAGGTGATATTCTCTGGCAATAAAATAAAATCTGATTTAACTCTTCCAGCAGCTTATCACACATGTAAACAACATACACACAGCAAATTTTTATGTATCTATCTGATCTAGTCACTTCTCTATGTAATGTTTCCACCAAATCAAACATCAAAAAATAAATATTGATTTAATGGCAATAACCATGATATTCCACAGGGGGCCCCTCACTGCTTCACTCTGTAATCACTCACTTTTTGTTCTTTTGTAGAATCTGATATTCAGGTATCTGACCTGAAACTTAGATAAAGTAATATTTATTAATTGTGCATAGCTTGAACACCCATTCATTTAGTGCACAGCCCTCTGCTTCAATGTATTATTTGGATAGATACCTGGAACAATTGTGAAGCAAAACATTATGCACATGAATAAGACTGCAGGGCAACAGCATGGCATTCTCCAAAGCAAAGCAGTATTCATTGTCTCTTCTTCTAAATTCTGTTTCATTGAAGTTTATGACTTGCTCTTGTTTTCAGCTGATTAAATATATTCTTGGAAATCTGAGAGATTATATTGACAAATAGCCCTGTATGCAGGCTAAGTGGCAAGATCGAGAAGAGAATGAGCTGACATGAGATGACAAATAAAAAAATTAAGTGCACCACTGTGTGCAACTCTTAGCCACCACTTGCCACTGGGTGTGTGTCTGTGTGCCTGAAAATAGGACTACATTTGCTTTGGCTAAGGTGTTCTTTGTGATTTATGGCCACATTCTTCACAAGTACACAAATTAACAGGGAAGATGAAAGTCCGTTGGCAGGAGATTTGTAGAGCTGCTGATTCTCAATGTTAAGTCCATTGGGAAGTACATCATGGAAGCCATAAATTTAAAGTAACCATAAAAGAGGAAAGCAGCTGGAATAATAGACTGTTTCAAAATGACCACATTACAGATTTGACTGTGCAGGAAATAAAATGCAGTGGCTCTTCACATCTTTTCTGGGGATTCAACTCAGATATGCCTACTGACATTTGCAGACGTTCCTTCAAAGTGATGTGGGAACTGAATCAGAATGTTAAATATTATCACTCCTTAAACAGGAAATGTAGTTAGTAACCAAAACTCAGATTTTTCAGAGTTTCAGATTTTAATTTATTTGGTATGGTGTGTAATGTACAACGTTCAGTAGTTTAACAAGGTTTCCAGCACTGCTTCACTGAATTTTCAGCAGTCCCCATAGCCTAGTAGCCCACCACTCAATGCATAAAAAAGAACTGTGTGAATTGACTTACAAGTGAGAGCCCTGAACTCCAATATTTCTTGTTCTAATTAAGGCTGCAATTCTATACAGTTACTTGGGAGTAAGTCCCAAGTCTCATGTGGCTTACTTCTGTATAGGCTTACTTATAAAAGAACTACATTGTCAACATTCTGACTGCTTCCTAGTCAGGTAAAGGTAAAGGTAAAATACCCCTGGACGGTTAAGTCCAATCAAAAGCAACTATGGAGTTGTGGAGCTCATCTTACTTTTAGGCCAAGGGAGCCAGTGTTTGTCAACAGACAGATTTCTGGGTCTTGTGGCCAGCATGACCAAACCACTTCTGGCGCAATGGAACACCGTGATGGAAACCAGAGGGCAAGGAAATGCCATTTACCTTCCTGCTACAGTGGTATCTATTTATCTACTTGCACTGGTGTGCTTTCAAACTGCTAGGTTGGCAGGAGCTGGGACAGAGCAATGGGAGCTCACTCTGTTGCAGGGATTCAAATTGCTAACCTTCTGATCAGCAAGTCCAAGAGGCTCAGTGGTTTAGACCACAGCACCACCTGCATCCCACTGGGATCCTACTGAACTGGGATGTTATACAGTGTCACACATGCATTACTATACTTTCTTGTTGATTATTGTACTGAAGTGCACTGTACAGGGAGCTACTGTTGAAGAGTGTCTAGAGTTACAGTTAGTGCAGCCTATCTGTTGGTTGAAAGCTCACAAAGACCAGTTCTTTGGATTTGGACTGGTTTACTATGCTTTCCTGTGCATATTTTAAGGTGTTAGTTATCAGCTGCAAAACTTTACAACAGAAGCAATAAAGCTGCTAGCACATTTGCAAAGCTAAGCGGCGTCCGGCACGGTTTCAAATTGGATGGGGGACCTTCGTGTTGAGATTCCTGCATTGCTGTGGGTTGGACTTTGGGGTCCCTTTCAATTCTACAAGCCTTTGATTCTGATTGTCTAGTGTTTCTCCAGGAATGCCTTCACCCATATAAGCTCCACCATTTATTAAGACTTACAGAGAGGCTGGGCCTGGGAAAATGAAACAAATATTACAAAGACCCCAAAAGTCTGGTAGCATTGCCCTGGGAGCTTATCACCTTGAGTAGTTGCCTGGCAATACAATCGATAAAATTTAAAATGAACATCGCAAACAATGTATGTGGAAGTAGTAAATTTATAATTTTTCCATAGTCTGTGGCCCTATATGTTATTACATTTTGCTGATATTGTTTAGTTTGTTCAAAACTTTAGAATTCATTTATTGCAGTAGATGGATGTGAATTATTTTACTGTCCTTTGCTGATATTATACTAGCTCATATTACATGAGAAAAAGATTCCTAAGTTTTGTTGATTGCTTATTTTTATTTTGAATTGTTATTGCACGATGACATACTTTTGTTGCATATTTTGTCATTTATGTGGGTCATTTTTGGGGTGTATGGGGTCTTAGGGGAGGGGTAGTACTTCTGTTGGGGGACCTGTCATGCTCCTTCTGGGGTAGTTTGCCTAAAGTTGCTCCCCACCCTGTACTCAGCTCCTAGAAGCTGTCAGCCACACCCCGGGAATGGCTTTGACCGGCCAGCTAAACCTGGTGAGGGTAGCCAATGGGTCTCAGACTCTCTGTGAATTAGGGACTTCTCCTGCATGCGAAGACAGGCTCTGGCAGATTAGGCAGACGAGACCAGCAGTAGGTCTAATGGTCAAGAAGGCAGTTTCTGCACATGTTGTAGAGAGAAGTGAGGGGCAGGTGGGGCTCGTCAACCTGAGATGGTTGGATGGCTCCTTGTACACCTCCTTTCGGTAACTCCTGCAGCCAGCCTGATGCCAGACGTATTGCTCTGCTTTCCTTTGGACCACATCAGTGAGGCTGAGAGCAGGGTCTTGTTCTTGGGGCAACCCAGGACCTCCATGCACAATGCCCAGGCTTGTGCCCTGAGGTCACTTCGGTGTTGCTAACCAGCAGACTTCACCCCTGGAGGTGCACTCCATTGACTCTTGAGACTGACAGATGCCAATAGCAACAACAAAATGTGGGTTTTAGACTACTTTGAGTACAGTAATGTTGAAAGGCAGCATACAAATTAAAAATGGAAAGAAAACCAACAATAACTGTAATGGTAGTTCACTAACGTAACAGATAGCAAGTCTGCATAGATACTATTGTCTTCATTAACCCAGCGCCCTCCAGATTTTCTGGACTACAGCTCCCATCAGCGCTAGTCCACTGTGCACCAGGTTGGCAAAGGTTGCCTTATCCCTTCCGCAACCCTCATAGCCCACAGATAGCCAAGTGAGCTTTTATAACTATTTTGTCCTAACGAAAACACTAGCACATTATTCCTCCTGTATTACTTCATGACAAAAGAATTGACCTGCATTACTCAAAGCACAGGCCATTAAAAGATTACATGCCAGCCACTAGCATCTTACCAGTCAAAAGTGATTTACCATTAATGAATGTGTGCCTTGATGAATACTTCTGTAAGACTCACAGCTGTTGTTTATTAAGTATCATTTATAAAGCATTACATGACAGTAAGCTATAAGGGATCTATATACACATGCTTGTAATACCAAAAGTAATGGTTGATCACTTAAAAACAAGCATTCGTTGTAGCTTTAATTTTTGGTAAGACACTCAGTTTTTAAGCAGCACAAGTGGGTACTTCATGCTGTACCATACATTTGGATATTTATACATTTAGAGAATTTCTGCTTGCCCTTCATCACAAGCAACTTCAAGCCAAGCCACAATAAATCAGTTTTAAAATAGGCTGAAGAACGCCCCTTCTGGAACCTTGGAAAAATACAAAATCTTTAGCTGGTTAAAAGAAGGGCTGTCTACTACACGTGACTTCAATCACATATAAGATTTCAATCCGTCAAGTTTCGTTTAAGGATAAACCTTTAAGAAGTGGGAAGGAGAGACATAAAGATGTATCGATGGTTAGCAGCTATATAGCAGATTGGACAACAAAACAGGTCACAGTCATGATGAGATGTATCACATTTCCCTTGAAAGTACAGTAATTACTTATAAATGTACATGTGTACATACTAATTACCATATGTAGATTATATGCAAATCTGGGCCATCTGCTTTGGTGATGCATTTCCTCTTTTTAAATTATGTTCCTTAGCCAGCTGTGGGGTATCACTGTGTTACATCGCCAGTGCCTTAACCCTCAGTCTCATTGCCTTCATTCTTTCTACACTTATATCTGCCTTTTTATAAAGGCTGTGATTATGCAATAAGCTCTTTTGCTCAAAGCTATGCCTGCAAGAATAGACACCTCCGCACCTCCGGTCTTTGTTGCTTGAGTTATATGTTGCCTTGAAGCAGGCTAGAGATTTCAGGCTTTTAGGTAGGCTACGGTTGATAGTTCAGTTGTTGCGCAATGAGCTTTTTGTCTTGGACCACTTTCAATGTGCCTTTGATGGTAGATACACATACCTTTCACACATGAAAAGATGAAACTCTAGCTCCGTCCCTGAAAATTCTCCTCAAAAGGAAACTGAATAGGTAGGACCTCACTGAGTAAGTTGACCCTGTTTGTTTGTCTTGACCTGTTCCTGTATGTAGCGGTTGAGCATTTTCAATGTTTTCATCTCCACCAGCAACAGATTCTGTCGAAAAAAACAGTCAAATCCCCAAGGTTAAAATTGCATGCTGAATTGGTTTTGACGTGTGTGCATTAGAAACACATATTTCTCACGAATTGAGGCCATCTGGCAAGTGTCTCTTATTGTACGGCAATTCTGTCAGGGAGCTGGATTGTTGCAAATTTTATGTAACCGTCCAGGAAAATGAAGAAATGTCTGGAAAGAACTTCCATTTTGGTTATCAAATGCAGCAGCCACCCGGAAACCCACAGAAAACTATTAAGGAATTCTATGTAGGATACACAAGAGTAGCCGCCCAGAGTGGCTGGGGAAACCCGGCCAGATGGGCGGGGTATAAATAAATATTTATTTTTATTAATATTATTATTATTGATTATTGTTATCTGCGAAGGTGAAAACAAGATGGTAGATACATTTGCCCTGCACAGTTCCTTCAGGCTATTTTGAAATCTTCATTAAAAAAAAACCCTACACAAATGACATGCAAATGTTTTATTATGTATTTTCTCTCTTCATTGTTTTTGAAAGCTAAGATAATAACCCGGGCGAATATTTTTACCTTATCAACCACGTGCCTAAATCTATGAAGCCAGCATGGAGCAGAGCAATACGAAAGAAACATTTAGCAGCTAGTTGCAATATAAACATTTAGCAGTTAGTCTCAAACGGGGTTACCTTAGTGCAGACAGAATAGGGGTGAACTCGGTTACAAACAACCACAAAAGCTTATTAATCAAACCCTCTCCTCTCCAGGTTTTTCCCTCCCTTTTTTATCCACATCAGACTGAATGGAAGTCAGAGGCACATCTTCTCCCTGAATGACAGGCCTCTCTTGTTTCTTTTATTGTTTGATACCAAGGTGCAAGTAGAGCACTTTTTGCTCTGGGCCTGAGGTGAATGAAGCCTTTTATTAGTATTGGAGAGCTTCATCCACGTCCCTTCGTCCTCGCTTCTCTTGTTTGTTTTCCCCATGAGACACACTCTCTCTCATTTTATTTTAAGACATCCCTTCCCTCCATGTCCCCTATTCAAATACACACACGCACACGACAACTCAGCAAAACCCGATCCGTTTTCAAAATTATGACCAGGCCATCACTTTTTGTGACCAGGCCATTTTGCTGGTATTCTAGGAAGATATTACAACAGCCCAGCCATGGCTGGAAAGATGGTTCTCAGAGGCAATACAATACAATACAATACAATACAATACAATACAATACAATACAATACAATACAATACAATACAATACAATACAATACAAATCCCTTTATTGGCATTACAAGTTAAGACATTTCAAATCCATGGGATAAATTTAAAAGGGACAGGTGTGAGGCTGTTGAAGGTCACAAGGCACTTGATTGTTCTGCTTCACCCTGTCGGCAATAGAATATAGATCGGCAACAGGTGGTTTTTATTGTATAACGTATACATATTTGTCTGTTCCGAAGTACATTTATATGTACAGAAGCTTTGTGCATAAAGCAGGCCATACATTTAAATCAACTGGCGCATCCATATCTGGTTGTTCAATAGTCATAGAGTTCTGGTCACAATATCTCAGAAACAAGCAAATCCATACGATGCTAGTCATATTCAGAATACACCCATTTATCCAGCTTACTAAAATATACTCCATTGAAACAGAAAAAGATGGGGGGGGGGGGGGAGTCAGCACAGCTTATCAAAGTAAATAGTTTGTGGTGTATTGGTTCAAATGTTGGACTAAGACCTGAGAGAGCAAGGTTCAAATCTATGAAGCTCAATGGATGACCTTAGGCCAGTCACATCCTCTCAGCTTAGTTTACCTCACAGGATTGTTGTGGGGATTAAATGAGTCCAGGAGGAGACCATGTATGCCACCTTGAGCTCTTTGGAGAAAAAAAAAAGGTAGGATATTAATGCAATGAATGAATGATTACATGCCCTGCAAGTGTCCTGGAAAAACTGGGACATCCGGTGTTTTTTAACGTGAGGGAACAGCGGCCATTTTGGTCATCGCAATCTCACACAAATTCGCAGTGTGATTCCTCTCCCTGCCCCCCCAAAATGCCTTTTTTGAGGCTGCGATCTTGTGCGGTGCCCTGAAATGTGTGTTTTGGGGGGCCATGCCCCCCAAAAGTCCTTCTTGGGGGCAGGGTAGGTGTGTGAAATCATGCGAGATTGTGGTAACCAAAATGGCTGCCATGCTCCCACAAGAAATGGTAAGATGGTGACTCAGATTTTGGCTTCAAAGTGTTGGAGGGTGTGAGTATTATATATCTGAAGTTTTACAAAAGAGAGGAATACAAAGTGGACACCCCCAAAATAAAATAGAATCTATATCAGTATTTCAGATCCAAAATGAACTATGGGCAAATATATAGAAAAATGTTGTGGTGGGTGCTTTCCCACTGAGTCAAGGGAGCTAAATTTATCCAGGATGTTTGGGAGAGACTAAAAAACCACAATCACAGAAGCTAAGCTGAAAGGTACACTGCAGATCAGGAAAAGTACCACCAAGGCCAACAGGATACTTGCATGGTTAGCAAGCAGAGGAAAGATATTAGAGGAAGGAAGCCTTCCTTCAGAAAATTGAAGTCTTATCCAAATGAGAAAATAAGTTTATATTTGAGTTTATTTACAAATATGTAAGCTGAACAACTGAACACTCAAAAATAACCCTATCATGAGTTGGGGCTCTGACGTTTAAGAACCAACAGCCCATTCTGTGACCTTATAGTGGACATCTGAAAGCTATAGCTCTGTAAGGGATGTCCTAACAACTCTGGGCACTCTTAACAAACCATAGTTCCCAGAATTATTTGAGGGGGGGAATTAAAGCATAAATGTGCTTAAATGTATGCTGTGGATGTAATGGCTTTAAAGACTATCCTATGCATCAGTAATACTCTCTTCCTTGCTTATATGCTATGCTGAGGAATTTCAAGCTGAATATTCTATTGTATTATATTATATTCTGTTCTGTTCTGTTCTATTCTGTTCTGTTCTTTCTTCTATCTGGTCACTACAAAAATTTCATAACTTAAGAAACAGTGCCTGAGCTAGCTTTTCAGTTCCTCCCTACCAGTCCCTTTTCCTTTTGTGTTATGCATACACACACACACACACACACACACACACACACACACACAGTAAACCTGAGGGTAGGTATTGCATTATCACTTCCATTCACTTTTTGTGGCTGAAGAGTAGGATAGAATCCATCAACATCATTGTCTTGTTAGATCAAACCAATGTTTCCTCTAGTCGGTATTCTATTTTCTGACAGCAGCTAGCCAAATACCAATAAAAACAGTCTGCAAATGTCCCAGATTTGGGCGGGGGAGAGATTAAAAGTTATTGCTTCTGTCCTGCCTGCCATTCATTTGTTTGTTTGAACCCAGGGCATTTACAGAATATGGGTTGCACCCAAGTGGTTCAGTTCAGATCCCTTTGAGGAATGGCAGTTCTCATCAAACATAAACATTTTCATTTTAATACCAGAAATTAAATGATTAGGCAGCTCAATTAACTTCTATTGTTACAACTAGAACATAGGGATAATAACAATAATTTAGCTTATTTGAGGCATGGGCCAGGGCCCATTGCAGACTAACCTGGGATCACCAAATTAATTTCACTTCAGACATTTGCTCGTAGAGATGAGAAGCGCAAGTAAGTGATTTCACCATTATGAATCCCTGTAGTGCTCTTATCTTTGTAAAAGCCCCTTTTATTCGCAGCTCTACACTAAGAACTTGAGTGTGACATCCAAAAGTATAGCAAAAGAAGTTAAACAAGAAATAATTGATCAAAGGAGCTTTTGCCAAGGATGTTAGAAAGTGGCGTAATCACTTGTTTCCACAGAATCAGATATTAGCATATTCATTTGCAGGCTAGTTTTTAAATCACCACAATAGGTATATATTAAAATAATTGTTAATCTTGCAGGAATACAGTGAAATTGCCCTTAAATACACACTTCGGGAGCAAATTTCCTTTGAGGGCACTACACAGCAATATTTTGACAACTTAATTGATTCACAGATCCACACTGGCGTCAATTCCATTGGCAATTTTTACTTTAATTATTCACAAGGCGCCAATTGCCTTAAGAAGTTGGTAGTTTAATTCCATGTTTCTATATAATCTTAATTACAGTTTTTAAATAATCACAGAACCCAGACTGGGAAAGAAGCGAGATAGGAATCTTCCCCATACCAACCAAATTTTTTAGATCAGCAGCTGGGGGAGAGACCAGGGTTAGGAAATCTGGTTTGGCATGACTGGAAGTGTGATGGAAAACGAAGAAAGAAGAAAACACATTACATCATATCAAATATTGGCCATTAGTCTCAGCTAGCAAAGGGGTCATCAAATTTGGCACTGTGCACATGTGTCAGGGGGAGAGAGAGCATAGAGAATTTACTTCTGTCCCGCTTTTATTTATGTGTGTGTGTAGAAAGGGTTTAAGCTGGAGTGGGGGTCCTTTCTTAGCCCAGGGGCCACATTCCTTTCTGCAGAACCTTCTGAGGGCCATCTATCAATGAAGGGTGAAGCCAGAGGCAAAGTGGGTGGAGCAACAAACGAAAATGGAACCTTTGCACAGTATTTTAGCCCCACCCATTCCTCTGTGTCCACCATCCAGACGAGTAGTAGGCATTGTCAGTACTTAGGAACACAGTCTATCTGGGCAAAAACACTCAGGGAGGGTGCAGAGCAGAGCCGGGGAGTGGTATGACCTGGAGAGAGAGATCCAAGGGCCAGGGGGAGAGGTTGAGAGGGCCGCTATTAGTCTTTGGGCTTGAGATTCTCCACTATGGGGGTTGAGTGTTGATCCCAAAGCCCACTCACCTATCAGCTGCACTGCCCTAATTTCTCCACTCTGTCTCCACCCCCTCCTGTCAATCATTATCAAGGGGTGGGGCCAGACTGCTGATTCAAATCTGGCCTTGTCACTAAAACACCTGATCTTGAGAAGGGAGCATTTAAAACACCCCCAACCTGTGTTTGTGATGGAGGTGTGGAAGAAATAGAAAAACGAACAGGAGTAATAATAATAATAATAATAAATATTCAATTTATTATTAATTTATTATAAATATTCAATTTATTATAAATATTCAATTTATATACCACCCTTTATCCAAAGATCCCAGGGTGTTGTACAACATTAAAAACACATTACAGTACATCAATGTTAAAAACATAATAAAAAGCCAACTGACAGACAACATAATAAAATGCTGTCGACTACTTACATTTTCCTTTTGGAGCATTTTGCGTGGAAGGACTGAAATTTGCAAGATGCAGCACAAGAGTAGACCAGTCCCTAGCTTCATCTGGAAGACTAAGTGTTAACTTGTGGAACTTCCCGCTGTTGGAGTAGCAGAAAATGGCTAGTGCAAGAGGGGAAAGTGAAGCGCCTCAAGTAGAAGGCTGTAAACTTTCTTAGGGTGCCTAGGAGAGGGGTGGGGAACCTGTGTGGCACTCCAGAAATTGTTGGAACTCCCAACTTACATCAGCCTCAGATAGTCTGGTCAGTGGCCAGAGATGATGGGAGCTGGTGTACAACATCATCTAGAGCAGAGGTCAGCAAACTTTTTCAGCAGGGGGCCGGTCCACTGTCCCTCAGACCTTGTGGGGGGCTGGACTATATTTTGGAGAGAAAAAAATGAACGAATTTGTATGCCCCACAAATAACCCAGAGATGCATTTTAAATAAAATCATTTAATAAAATTTAAATAAAATATATTTTCTTCAAAATACAGTCCGGCCCCCCACAAGGTCTGAGGGACTGTGGACTGGCCCCCTGCTGGAAAAGTTTGCTGACCCCTGATTCCAATTCTTGGTTGTCCACCATGGGAAGGATCGGATTCCCTGAACCTTGACATTTATTCTCCCTCTTCTTACTTGTGTAAGAATGCAAAAACACCTATTTCAGCAGAGTTAAAAATCACCATTCAGGAGACAGTTCTACATTTCACGTTAAAACTCACACACCGCACCTGTTTTCCAGATGGGCGGGAGCAAACAGGGCCTCTAAAACACTGCTCTACTAGTAATTACACTGCAAAAAGCTGGTGGCCGGCCTCCCTGTCAGTCCGACAAATGCGCAGCATCTATATGAATGAAAGCGTACAGTCTCCCAGTGGCACTCTTTCAGACCTGGCCTATCTATTACAGGGTAAAGATTTCCCGTCAAGGCTGCAGCACCGCTTGAACCGCTATTATACTATCTACATAAAGTTAGAAAGACATTATGACTGAGAAGTTCACGGTAACTCTTACTGGCACATCCACACAAGTGTCTAATGCTGACATGTGTTTATTGCACTTAATAATGTTTACATAATGCTACCTTGAACCCATTATGGCTGTCAAAGATCTGATTCATCTGTTTTTCCTCTGTTGTGTTTATCTGTAGAGACTCTGCAGCCACCAAACCAAGATAAACTGCATCGAGATGATGAACGAGTCCTGGATAGGGTGGAAGGCTATGAACCTGTTTTATGTACTGGGAGACATGCAGTACGATCCTATGCATGTAAGTACCACTGAGTTCAATGAGGCTTACTCCTAGGTAAGTAGTTATAGGATTGCTGCCTAAATATCAAACTACATTTGCTGGAAGTTACAAACGTCCCTTAGACCCGTGTAGTAGTGTGAATAACATGCTCTGGAAGGTAGGAAATATAGTCGTAGCTTGGTTCTCGAACATAATCTGTTCCGGAAGTCCGTTCGACTTCCAAAAACGTTTGCAACCAAGGCACAGCTTCCAATTGGCTGCAGGAGCTTCCTGCAGTCAAGCAGCAGAAGCCGTGTCAGACGTTCGGGTTCCAAAGAACGTTCAGAAACTGAAACACTTCCGGGTTTTCGGCATTCGGGAGCCAAAATGTACGAGTACCAAGGCATTCAAGAACCAAGTTATGACTGTATCCAGATATAGTTCTGCACTATGGTGTTCAAATACAATTGCAAAACTAGGAAACCTGTCAAAACCAGGGCAATGCTTGCACCTACTGTGCTTTTTTTTTTGCTTTGCTATACTATTTAAAAATACAAAATACATAGGAATAATGGTCTGGTGCAGCAACCAGCAGGGACTGGCCCAGTCAAACCTAGGGAGATGGCAAAGCCTGTAATCTAAAGGTGGTCAAAGTTGTGCTTTCTGAAATTGTTAACTCAAACTCCCATCATCCCTGACTAATAGCAACGCTAGCTGGAGCTGATGGGAGAAGTAGTCCATGATATTTTGATTGCACCATGTAGGCGACTCCTGCTTTAATGATTCCTGTGTGTAAGAGTTCCAGTCAAGAGGTTTTGCTGGGCTAGAACAAATTAGTTCAATCCAATGCAAAAGAAATAGCCAAAGTAACACCAATTTTTTTTTTTAAAGGATGTGGAGGTTCTAGGAAATGATAGAGCTGTTACCGTAGCTTATAATTGGTTCTGAGAAAACTGGTGGAACGCACAATTAAAAACTGAATTACCAAGCATACAGAAGAACAATTATTGCTGAAGAATAATCAGCATGGCTTCTGCAGGGATAAGTGCTGTCTACTTAACTGTTTAGCATTATTTGACAGTGTCAGTAAGCATGAGAGATCCAGTAGACATTGTGACTTTCAAGAAGTTTTCAATAGTCTCTTATAAAAGACTCCTGAGTAAGCTTAGGAGTCATGGGATAAGAGGACAGGTCAGTAACTAGTAACTAAAGGAAGCTGAGAGTAGAACTAAACAGAGTTCTCCCAATGGATGGATGTGACAAGGGTATTGGCTTTGGTACTTTTTAAGTTGTTCATAAATAACCTAGAGTAGGAGTGAGCAGTGAAATGGTTAAGTTGTTCAGGGTGGGAAGAAAAAAAATATATTGTGTGGAGCTCCCAAAGGACTTCTGCATTATGGGACTTCAAGTAACAAATGCTATTCACTGGTGATTGATCAGAAAAGGGATTTGAGTTTGTGACCAGGCTTCATTTGTCCGATCGGGATGAAGGTAAATGTCAACTCAGTATGCAGCGGCTGTGAAAAAGGAAAATTCCATGTTGGGGATAATTAGGAGAGTGACTGAAAATAAAACTGCAAATATCATGCCACTGTACAAATCCATAGTTTGGCCAGGCTAGGAATACTGTGTACAATTCTGTTTGCTGCACCTCAGAAAGAACATTGTAGAGCTGGAAGATTCAGAAAAAGGCCAACCAAAACAATCATGAATCTAGGATAACATCCCTATGAGGAAAGGTTGAAACATTTTGAGTTTTTTAGTTTAGAAAAAAGGCAAGTGAAGGGGAACATGGAAAAAGGTGAAGAAAACATTTCATGGTCTAGAGAAAGTGAACAGAAATACATGTTCCCCTCATTTTCATACTGGAACCCAGGGTCATCCAATGAAATGAAATGCTGGAAGATTTGGGAAGATTTAGCGCACATTTTTTAAACTATGGAATTCACTCTCACAAGATGTAGTGATGTAACCTGCATGGCTACAAATGAGGATTTGACAAATTCATGGACGATAAGGCTCTCTATTAGCCATGATGTCTGTGTACTATCTCCAGTATCAGAGTTAGTACACCGGGGAGCACAAATGAGGAAAGTGCTGTTGAGCTCAGAACCTGCCTGTGGGCTTCTCAAAGGCATCCTTTGATGGGATACAAGAATAACTTTTCTTATGTGCTTAATACTCTCTGCCCGGAAATCACAAAATCAAAGTGTTGGAAGGGGCCCTGAGGGTCATCTAGTCCAACCCCCTGTGATTCAGGAATCTCAGCTATGTCATACATGACAGGTGCTAGCAGTGTTGATGATGCAGAGCTGCAGCAGCTGGTGATAACAGCAGTGAAGAGACTGTAGTGCCCTTGGGGCTGGACTTTGGGCATTAAGTGCAGGAGCACAGGCCCCCAAACTCCGGAGTTGGCTTATTACATCTCAAACAGGGCTAGATTAACCATTAAGCAAAATGAGCATGTGCTTAGGGCATCAAGGGAAAGGGGGGCACCACATAAATTTTCCTTTTCCACATTTACCATGGGCAGCCATGGTGCAGCTAAACAAAAATAAAATTATTGTTACAAATATACAAAAATAAACATGATTTTCCATCCAATTGTAGGTTTCAGATCAAAAAATGAAATTTTATTTTGCCATTTATTCTTGTTTATATTTTGAACTAGATATACACGGGGTGCACCCAAATCTCTTAAGTGCTTAGGGGTTCTAAATGTCTTAATCCGGCCCTTGATTTTGAAGCGAAATAATATGCATCACCATGGTTGGAGTGACTGAAAAGCCATTGGCTCCAGTCTAAGATTACCTGACCGCACCACTGTGGGGCCTTGGAGAGTGTCTTGTCTAAATCTGGGGCATTTTCGAAATTCCGGTGCAGTAATTAACCAAGCAACCTGCTCTTCGGTGTTCGCAAATCTTATTGCTAAGTGTTTTCTTTTGGAACGATGCATGACTTTTGAAACGCGAAGTTACAGCATCTGTATTTTTGGGGTCCGCTGAAATGAAAGGCGGGTTCTGAATAACAAACCTGGAGCGGGCACTGCCTCCTACCTTCCCTTTCCCACCGCCCCAGCCCAGCCCATGTTTCCTTCTTCAACGTGGGCAGGGCAGAAGCCGAGAGAGAGACGCCGCTCTGCGTCGCGCGGGCCAGCCTGCAAATGCGTTGCCCAAGCGTTGCAAGGCAGCAGCTCCGACAGCACCACGGCGGCGGCGGCGGGAGAGGCAAATCGGGAGCTGGGAGAGCGCGCCGGTGGGCGTGGCGGAGCGGCACGTGGACCGGCGCGGGCAGCGGCGCGGGGATACCGGGCGCTGCTATTCCTCCGGGTCGGGAAGAAGCGCCGAGCGCTGCTTTGACAGGAGGCGATCGCCGCGGCGCCCGGCAGCAGAAGCGCGCGCGCATACAAACACACACACACACCCCTCGCCAAGGTAAAGGCCGTGCTCATGCCGTCTCCATTGTAGTCGCGTGTGCTCCTACCTCTCCATCCCTCTGCATGGCATACTAGTATGCACGGGTAAGCAAGGCGCTGGGCGAAGCAGCCGAGGAGCCGGCGGAGGGGGCTGCTCCTGCCATCAGGTGCATCATCCTTCGCGCTCATGCTCAAAATCCCGGCTCTCGAGGACTTTCTCCTGCAAATCGCACATCCTTCAGGGGAGATGCGCGCAGTCGGCGGGGTTCGCACTCATCCATACGGCTGCTTTTGCCGCGGCCGCTGTTTCGGCTTTAAAGCATCCCTCCCCCTTTTGTTGGTTTGTTTGCTTGCTTTCCAGTCTCTTCTGCAGTCGAGCGTGCCGCGGGGGGGGGGCAGCGGAGGGGTGCGATCTTGCAAGCCACCCAACTCATGTGAAAAGTCACTCCGAGGAGTTGGTCGACTTTAGCCACGGGGCTGGAGTTGCGCTGGGGGGGGGGGGGCTGCTGGCATTGCTTTTGTGAGGAGCTGTGGCTTGCAAGGGCGAGCGGCTTTGCTTGCAAGCCTGGCGTGGTAGGGCCGGTTCGTAGCGCTACTGTTGCTGCTGCTGCTGCTTTTCCCCGGGGCAGAGGGAGCCTCGCTCTTTCCCCGCCCCCTTTCTGTGCCAGCAGCGCAAGGGTCTAGCTAGAATAAAGTTTGCATCGGGTTCAGGTGGCAGTGCCCTGCCAGGCTCCGGCGACTTTTGGACAGCAGGCAGGTTGTGCATCTGGAATGAATCTCGATAACCTTTCAAAGTGTTTCGAAAGTGGAGAGGTGCTGCAGGAGCGAGTCCATTCGCGCGTAAAAGTCTTTCCAGGTTTCTAAGTCCTCGTGCTTTTTGGTAGCCGTTAGTGCGTTTAAAATTTGGGACGAGTTCAGAAGCGGTGCTGTTCAGAAGTTTGGCTGTTGGCTCAAGAGCAGGTGGCTCCTTTTCACCATGATAGCAGATTGCTGCTGCTGCTGTTATTTTTATTATTATATCTCTCCCTAAATAACGATGACGGTGATCCATTTTTGCATTGGTGCATCTCTTTGTGCGCGCCCCAAATGTGGGTTTGCAAATGGCCAGGGGTGCTTAATGGGCAGTGAAGCAGCCGGAATCCATCAAAATGATAAAAGAGTTAACCCGAGAGGGAAGGGTCACGGGCTGAGAAGAACTGTGGCGAGTGGCATTTTTAGCTGCCATCAGCAAAACCAGTTTTGTGTGCATGTGAGCTCACTTTTGGCAGCTTACGGGGGGAAAGTTGCAATTTCTGCTTAAGGGCGAGGGGGAGTAGAGGTAATAAAAATGCAACCGGATGAAGCTGTTGCCCTGCCTTGTGGGCACTGGAGCTCAAACTATATGCTGTGCTGGTGGAAGCGGTAGTGTGATCGATTTATTATTATTATTATTATTATTTGCAGCAGAGCTACATCCGAGAACAGGCTAAAAGGAGATTTGGAGACTTTAGCTCTTTTGCTGGGTTTTAGATAATCTTGTGTGACAAATGTCTCTGTTTCCCCCAGTGCCTGTGCTATGCTTCTGAGCATCAGGACAGAAGTGAAAAGCGTGGCCCCTGCAGTTAAGAAGTATCCGAGAGGAAGTTTTTAAATGAAGCTTTAAACAGGATTAAATGGCTTGTGTAAGTGCTGAATGCTGCTAAAGTGCCTGGGAAGCCATAAAATAGCCAGCCAAAAACAAAGTAAAAATAATTGTTAACAAGAAAGCGAAAGCTTTGCAAGGACTTAGGTAATGAACACATAACAATTGATGATACGATGCAGTAATTATTTTCGTATTTACACCATTAACGATTGTAATTTAACGTTAATGCCTTGGTATTTTATTCCTTCTCATTTGCAGACAAAAGCACATCTGAGACATCATCAGGGAGTAATTTGATATTCTAAAGTCATGAATAGAAAACACTAAACTATGCTCAGAAGTCTGACAACATAAAGCGGGAAACAAAATAACCTCATTTGCTCTTTATTATCCGTCTTTTATAATTCTGTTTACTATCGTTTGCATAAATGAATAGCTAAATTGTATGCTAACCCCATTTCTGTGGATAAAAGAATCCTTGATGCACACAGATTTGTTGGAGAACTAATAGGCTCTTCCTTGGAAAGTCAAGCAAAAAGCCCCAGTTTTAGATTAGGTTGAACGTTTTATGGAATGAAATTCAGCCAGAATGCAAATTTGATCTACCCTGCAGCAGCTATGTGTCCAATTTTGATCAGCTTCTGATTGAAATTAAATCAGGAACTTCACATCCTTCTGGCCTTTATCTGTTCACTTTGCAAAAGGAAAATGGAGTTTTATTGCCAAAGCTTGTATTTAACATCATTATCTACCTTTTGATATTGGTCTTGAATGCGTTGCTTTAGAATGATAATGGTTTTTGTGTGTGTGAGGGGTGAGAGGGATGAAATACTACTGTTTTAAACTCCTGGCTGCTATTTAATAAATTAAAAGTAAGGAAAGTGGGTACGATGTTCGTTTTATGTGCTGAAGAGTTATGGGGGAAAGAAAAAGGGAAACCACTCCACAATCTTTAATGCAATCAGATTGAAACATACCTTTGCATTTATTGATTATGGTGGACGGCAAATCTACAAAAACTGTACACAATTTTTCGGGTTTATCTCCTCACATCTCTTTGACCTCCCCCATAACATTTAAAGTTGGCAGTAGTACCTTTTCTAAGAACATTATCTGCTGATGCAAAGATGTAAGCTTTTCACTTCCACAGAGCTATGTTTGAAGAAGAATGCTTGTGACCGTGTTTAGATAAATTCCCAGGGACCAATTTTTGTTGTTCATGATACAGGATGCAGTCTGTTAAACAGCTAAAGAGGTCGAACAAAAGTTGGATAAGGTCTGCACCTGTGTTCCTGTGCATAACACCTGTGTCCATCTGTAGAGATAAGTGGTCCCATTGGTGGTGTCAGGACAGGACTTTGAGGCAGAAATCCAGGGCCCCAGTCAGCAGCAGTTCAGTAAGGCCCCCCCCCCCCATGCAGTATGTTGCCCCTAAAGAGGAGTATGTCACCAGAAGGCCTTAAGTCCAGAGCCTAAAATTGCATTATAGCAGCATTGGTGGTCCCACATTTGCGCACTTTGCTGCAATTGGAAACTCTTCTGTCACATCCTGGGCTAGTTAGTTGTTTCAGGGCTCCAGCTCATTCCCCACTGTGTCCACTACTGTCTCTGTCTGTCTCTCTCTCAGTTTCTCTCTGGACTCAGCTATAGAGCTACAAATAAAACGTTTTAAGTGTGCTGTAAAGTGCAGTATGCAAATGTGACACCAGATGGTGATGGTGAGCTATGGCAAATTCAATATATTTTTCAAAACGTTTTTTTTAAAAACGCATTTTCACAGCGTTTTTATATGTGTGTTGATTCCACCTCTCTCCCTCTGTGTGTGTGTGTGTGTGTGTGTGCGCGCGCGCATGTGTACGTGGTACGGCTCAGTGATACCTGGTTTTCAACACTGCGATATATCACCAGCTAAACATCACAATATATCAGTTTATCACAATGTCTGAAATAAGGCTGGAACTATGTAGAAGCGAACAGTAGGGCTGGGTTAGAAAATCAATGTACCACCTTCAGGATCCACAACAGTGATGGGTCTATCCTAAGTAGTACAAGGACTGGCTGAAAAGTTCTCTGCCTAAAAGTTTGATCATTTTTCTGGGACAGTGTGAGGTTCTCATCCGTGATCTGTATTGGTGCCATCAGAGGAGTAGCTTGGGGGGGGGGGACGACGACACTGGGCACCACACTGAGGGGGGTGGCACTTACCATGCCTGAGCCAGGTGTCTCTTCTGGGAGTGATGTGGTGACTTGGGCACCTGCAGTTGCAGGTCCTGGTGTGAATGTGATTGCATTGATAATGGCAAGGAAGGCAGCAGTGTTTCTTGATACCAGTTGCTGGAAGCTACAGGAGGGGGGAGTCTTGTGCTTGAATCCTGCTTATGTGTTTTTCACCAGCCGTTTGGTTGGCTACTGTGAGAACAGGAGGCTCTCCTTGCATTCTTAAGGGAAGATGATGGCTTTGTTTTCACTGCAAGGGGCTGGTGAAGAAGGAAAGGCACCCCATTTCCCAAAGCAACCAGGCCCACCAACTACATTTCCCATGGTGCTCTTGATTTTGGTTTGGTTCTAATGGTGCTCTTGCCTTTGTTCTTATATCACTTGTTACTTGACTCTCAGGCGCTCTGACATAAGTGACAGCATAGAACCTTGATATGTCTTTAAATGTACTAGTCCAAATTTAAAAACCCCTCTTTGGCAAATGATTCCATAAGTCTGTTGTAAGAGCCAAAGTAAGGAGTGTACTTTGCTGTAACATTAAAATCCATTAGAGTATGAATGCACTTTATAAAAGAGGCATAAACAAGAATCATTGTTTTTCTTGTTTTCCAGAAAAGATCAATTGAAACTGGGCATTAGCTACAGATCATACATCTTTTATTCTTAATGGGTTAAATACATGAAGTTGCATTTATTCTGTATTTGGACTTGATGTCCTTTTTCATAGAATCATAGAATTGTAGTTGGAAGGGACCCCAAGGGTCATCTAGTCCAACCCCCTGCAATTCAGGAATCTAAACTGGATCATACATGACAGATGGCCATCCAACCTCTGCTTAAAACCCTCCAAGGAAGGAGAGGCCACTACCTCTCATGGGAATCTATCCCCCTGTCGAACATCACTTACTGGCATAAAGTTCTTCCTGATGTTTTTGCTGATTAAGGCTGAGATCCTGGACACACAAGAAAATCAGCTCAGTTGGACTTACTTCAGAGTAAATATGCATAGGACTGCACTGTGAAAATACTATCCATGCAGCATCCTAAAGAGATGTGTATAGAAAATCATTGCACTGTCTTCAGGATCCATGACAGTGATGGGTCTATGCTAAGCAGTACAAGGACTGACTGAACCTTATTTACATTAACGACACATCTCGACTCTAAGACAAAAATGGGGCAGGTCCTTATATGAGAGATGTTGTCTGCAGACGCAGCCTTGACAGCACACTCTGAGGAAGTGCTACAGAGATTAATCAACCATTTTGCCCAAGCCTTCAGGGCGTAGAGTCTTACCATCAGCCTGGCAGGGATCGACTTCCTAGGTCAAGACATCGCCAGCATTCCACACATTGGCATTGGTGATCATACACTTGAGGTGGTAAGACAATTTTGTCTACCTGAGTTCCACCATAACCGGCAGCCTCTCCATTGATGCTGAGCTGGACAAACATATTGGCAAGGCAGCTATGGCAATGACTCACCTCTCCAAAAGAGTATGGGAGAATGTGATGCTAATGTCCAATACCAAGATGAAGTTCTACCAGGCTTGAGCATGCTGCTTTATGGTAGTGGGCAACTTAGACCAGCCAGGAGCGACGCCTCAACGCCTTCTGCGTGTGCTGTGTCAGAAAGACTTTGGGCATCACATGGCAGGACAGAGTCTGAAACAAAGATGTGCTCTCTCTTGCCCACATTCCCAGCATGTTCACACTCCTGCCTCAGCGATGTCTTGCTTGGTCATGTACACAGAATGGAGGAAGGTGGGATCTCCAAGGACATGCTCTACGGGGAGCTGGCTTCAGGCACCAGGTCTGTTGGCAGACCAACTCTGTGTTACAAAGATGTCTTCAAACATGACGTGAAGGCTGGCAACCCCAACCCCACTGTGTTGAGTCAGGCTGTGCATCCATAGCAGTGACCAGAGGATGAATAACTGGTGGGAGGAGCACAGAGAGAAGAAACACCATGGTGCATCTGCAGCAGCACAACTGGACGTGCTCATTTGGCCCAGCTGCAACAAAACGTGTCTCTCCTGTATTGGTCTTTACAGCCATGGAGGAGCTGTAACCTTCCAACAGTTTGACTACTTCACCCACGAAGGCGTACTATTGTCTCCCAAGACAGACAGATGCCAACAGCAACAACATATCCATCCAACTGTAAAGGAAAGGATGGTTGTATTTGCATTAATTTCAGAAGTTTCAACGTTACCTTTTCTTGCTGGTAAGCTACCCCTATATTATTATCTAATATCATGACATTGGAAGCAATAATACAGGGCTGAACCATATTTGCATCAAGGACACAAGTAAAGGCTCTTAAATAATAGGAAACAGTTTTGTGGCAGTTTTGGATCTTCTGAAGAAGTTTCCATAGAAACAACAAGGCACATGAGAAGCTGCCATTGATCCAGCATTGGCTACAGTGAGTGGCAGCAACTCTCCTGGGCTTCGTACACAGTCCTTTTTTCAAGCTGTATGGTTGGAAGAGATTGAAGATGCAGGGACTGTGCCTGGCACCTGTTGCATACGGGTCTGTAAAGGAATCACACTTTTAATTAAATCTTACATTTAATATTTTTGGAAATGAAGTGTTTCAAGGTGGTGTGCTTCTGTTCGGCCCTGCCCTCTGTTAGGATACTCCATGCCATTTCCCCTCCCCTGTGGTTTTTCCTCTCTCTCCCACCAAGCAGTCAGTTAGTGGTCTGTGTCTACTGGCATGCTAAGTGTAGGTTTGGGTGATATATCAATATATCATCCCAAACCAGCTTAAAGTCCATATCTTTATAACGGTTTCATAATTTTTGACCTGGCAATATAATGAATTGTGTGTGTGTGTGTGTGTGTGTGTGTGTGTGTGTGTGTTATCCAAAAATCATGACATCGGAAAAATTTGAAGCCAGCCAATGCCTCTACATAGCTCCATCCTTATTTCAGATATTGTGGTAAATCGGTATATTGAGATGATTAGCTGGTGATATATCATGACGTTGAAAACCAGATATTGCCCAGCCCTAATGCTGAGTCCTCATTGGACTGTTTTGGAAGGGGTTTCCCTTGTGAATCCACCTGCCTCTGAATATTTCGTTGGCATTTCCACGAAATACCATTTGAGTTCCCCCAAGCCTGCCAGTATTTTCCACTTGCATGTAGATGGGGTGCTGTTTTGGATACACAAAGGCCAGCACTTGAAAACTGAGTTCACATTTAGTATATATGATGATTGCCAGATAATGAAATTATACTCAAATATTTTGTCATAATTTTTGCTTTACCTAATGGCCATGTATCCGCAAAAAAACTGCTTCATTTGGAGCCAGGATTAGTAGGAGTACATTATGTATGTGGTTGCGTTCCTTGCCTATACAGCTTAACGGACGTCTGCACAGGTGCAGGATCAGTGCTAATATATACACAAGTGTCTCAATACGTTCGGCTTTTATACTTGTATTTCCCCACAACTTTTGCAGCCCAGGATACTTTTAAATTAAAGAGCATTTTCTAAATCTGAAATTTCAAAAGGCAGTAAATAAGTTTTCACAAGACAGAAAGGGCAAGAGACAAAGTGATTTATAGTACTTTGGTGATTGACTGTGTAATTTTACTGCCAAGCATCAAGGTCACACAAACAAGAGAGGAACAAGAAATTCACAGTAATTCTATGGTTGCCTTCACTCAGGTTACTGTTGCTGATACTACAGTACTTCCACTTCTGAAAATAAGCACTGGCAGGGGCAGTCAGGGGTCCCAAAGCAGAGGTATTTCATACTATCTCGTACCTGATCCTTTTGACTGGAATGAACTTGGAACCTTTTCCACAGAAAGCATGCATTCCTTCTGATACTGGCTTGCATTTTTTTCCACTGTCAGGAGAATTTCACTGGACTTCTTGCTTGTGATACGTGTCCCATCGACATGATTTGTTCAGAGCTAATTACTTTGAAAACATGGTGCATCTCCTATCTCAGGCTTGTTTTGCCTTAAGTGATCTCTCTAGGGATGGTGATCCAGGATAGCATTGCAAATCAGAGTGCAAGACACTCAGCCACAGCATAGGCTAACAAACACCTTTCCTTGGATGCAGGGCTTAGGGAAGAAAATTGGGATCAAAAGACTATATGTGCATTCTGTACATTTTAATCAAACATAGTACCAATAAAAAACAAACAATGGGCATCATTATTTGTATCCAAAGCAAATAATAATAGTAATAATCCAAAATTGAATAGTATAAATAAACCTAATACAGTATCAACAAACTGAACAAATGCAGCTCATGAAATATCGCAGAGCACATAAAAATGCTGATAAACTGAACAGTCAAAATAACAAGCTATAACAAAACCCAAACAGGTTTTGACTGTGGTCTTCCTCAGCGGTCTCATGAAAGCTGCTTGGCAAAGCAAGTTATAACTCAACAGATAATAAACCAAATGTTATCATGAGCAAATCGCAAAGTAGCATCACCAGTTAGAGCTATAAATGATAACACTCAGTGGGCCTTTGAGTGCACCATATAAGTGAATAATACAGTGTTTGATCTAATGGGTACACATGGTATAACCTGGCTACTGAGCCTTCATATTGTGCGGCCTTGAACTGTCATGAGAGGTAAGAACAGTCCAAGGCCTCATGATCTGAAGGCTCACTAGCCAGATTATTTTTAAAAACCTGCCTTGGTCAGAACACCAACATTTAATGTTTGTTGTTGTTCCAACAATCATGGTCATATCAACCACCAAGAAAGAATGTACATCCTAGACTATATACATAAATACAAAATGAAAACACAATATCAATATATTTATACCTGTATCTGTATCTGTTCATCTAGCTATCTAATCTAGCTATATTAAAATACAAACATACAAGTAGGTTTTTATATTTCATTCCCAGTTAAATCTTTACAGTCCACTCTATTATCCTCAATGAACATTTTCAGTTTTTGGACAGAAGCTGCAGATCTTTCAACTTTGTCACAAATTTGTCAAAACCACACAGCAAATACGTGATTTTCACTTGATCATCCCCACCAGGTATGTTACATACAACATTTATACCTTGTGTACCAGTGGTACCTCTGGTTATGAATGCTTCTAGTTACAAACTCCGCTAACCCGGAAGTAGCTGCTCCTGGTTGCAAACTTTGCCCCAGGATGTGAATAGATATCATGTGCTGGAGGTGTGTGCGCAGTTGGAGGCCCCATTAGCAAAAATGCGCCTCAGGATAAGAATGGTTTCAGCTTAAGAACGGACCTCCGGAACAAATTAAGTCCACTGTACATATGTGTATGGATTTTTGTATCTTATATGTATTTCATAAACACACACACACATTTCATTACATCTTTTCTTTGTCAAAATTTATTTCCATTTTACATTACAGTACTTGGATTCAGGATGTGTCATTGGGTCACCTGTAGTGACTAGAAATGGTCAGAGCCACTGGCAGGGGCAGAGGAGTGTTGAGGGAGCGCACGGCCCCCAGCAGCATGATCCTGGTGGGGTGCCATCACGGCTGCCCCCCCGGCCCGTACTGAGCGCCACACCCCCAGGACATGCACACACTCTTGTGGGTGGGGCGGCGCACCCCCAGGACCCACGCCACGGCCCTGTGGGTGGTGCGCCATGCCCCCGGGACGTGCGCCAGCCACGCCCCCACCTGCTCTCCACCCCCCGGTGCCGGAGCATGAAGCGCCGCCACTGGTCAGAGCCTCTGATATTGAGGCATTTCTCCCTAACTTGAGTAAAAAATGACATCTGTTGTCTATGATCAGTTCAAACTGACTTCTGCCAGTTATTGAACCAATGTTTTCATACCAAAACCCTCTGTTGTTCGTAACCTACTTGTGCTGTTCAAGACTAACAATGACCCAGAGTCAGAGGATTGTCTTTGCTCTGGACATAGTCTTTTGAAGGAACTCCTATTCTCTTCTGTTGCCCTGAGGTTGTCATAGGAAGCCAATTCTTAACTAGTTGTTTGCATTTGCTGCCTTTTGCAAAATAGCTTGAAATCTGCTTTTGCTAGAGTTTGTTTGAGGGTACGTGTCTGACTGTATGTGATCTGTTGGTGAGTAATTTTTTTAAAAGGACAATGTGTTAATGTTCAAATTCAACTTAATGTTTTGCATGTTTCTGTACAGCAAAAAATAAAATAAAAATTTGACCTGCGTGCTAGCAAGCCCTGATCAAATTAAAGGCCAGGCAGTAGAAGTGTGAAAAGAGAGAGGATGCAGATATTCAGAACAACTTCCAACCTTCAGGAACCCTACACTTAAAATTGCTTCACTATTTGTGACTATGCACTGCTGTGAGCAGTTCTTCCAAATGCTGTCTCTGGCAAAACAACAACAACTCACCTTTCTGCAAGACCAGCAGACCAGAATGTAGAAAGCCAGCTGCAAGCAGTGTTTTTGTACTTTGCAACTTATGCACCTTTAACTCATGTGCTTTCAAAAGCTTTACATACTTAGCAAAAAGATTTTAAACAATAGGAAAGGGAGCGGATGTCCAGGGGGAAAAAAATCTTTAGCAATTTCACCTGCCGTTGAACCTGGTGGGTTTTGACTACATGTGACTTTGGCTTTAGGCGCTATCTCTGGAATGTAACCCTAGCATAAGTTCGAGAGTTGCAAGTTGTACTGTACTCAGATAGTACTCAGCCATCATGACTAGTAACTACTGATAGCCTTATTTGCCATAAATTGGCTTAATTTCCTTAAAATAGTCTTAGGTTTGTGGCCATTACTACAAAATGAAGCATCTCAGGGATAGAGAAGGACAGAGGCAGCCTGGGGTCTGGATGCTGAGCCACCTGGCCAGTTGTTGCTTGATGGCATTGGGCCAAGGCCAGCCTCATCACTGTGCCACCTCCAGACTGGTGCCTGCTCCCCGCCTTCTGCCCTGCCCATCGTTAGTGGCAGGTCTGCAGATTCAAGAGTGGCTATACCATTCTGTCACCCACCACTGCTTACTTGTGGTTAGGATTGTGCCTTCACCTTCTTTCTAAACTAAAAATGTCAAGAGTTGTAACTTTTCCCCCATAGGGTAGTTCCTCCAGCCCCTTCAAGACCTTCTGCCGCTGAAGCCACCCTGGTTACTCTTCAGCAATTCTGGTTCTTCTTGGCAATCCTCACAGAATTCTAGCCCAATGGTTGCCATTAATCTGATTTGAACTGATTTTATAATGAACTGATTTTAGAATGTTGTACCATTTCACTGTTGTTAGCCGCTCTGAGCCCGGCTTCGGGTGGGGAGGGCGGGATATAAATAAAATTTTATTTTTATTTTTTATTATTCTTCCGCGAGACTCCTATTTCTATATCCTTTCTAATTTTACATTTAATAGCGCCTTCTACCAGTTTTCCTAAAATAGTTTGCTGAGCTCATTGTCCTGCTTTCAATGTATGATACGTTCATAAAATAGATTTTATTATAAAATGAAACACACACTGGTTAATTAGAGTTTTTCCCCTCCCCCCATATACCCAGTTGTTGAATTCATACTGTCATCCTTACATTTCCAGGACATAATTACTGTACAAAGAAAGGGAACATGTTACAAATTAACTCATTCAAACTCAGTGCCTCCTTTAGCCATTTTCATGGGACAGGAGGTGATTACTAGGAGTTTGTTTTTACTATGATTCTGTATGATGATGGAGGCTGGGAATGTCAACCACATTGTTGTTTTCTTTAACTTCCTTCCTCTTTTTCTAGGTGGAAGTCATGTCAAGTGCCATCTTCCCAGCTCCTTTCCCTCTCTTTTTCAGTTGCTATGGTGCAATGAGAGGTAAGCTAAGCTTTAAAATATTTCTAAAAGAAGAATCAAGTTATGGACCTGGTGGACATGTAACATTCTGGCTTATGTTGCCATGGTTAAGCAATCAGGAGCTGGCCTTGCATGCTGACTCCTCTTCTTTTGGAGCCTATATGGTCCCCACTCTCTCTAAAGAGGGCATTTGGCACTGTCATTAAACATAATTAAGGCCAACCAAGGTTCCTCCTTAAGAAGGTACCAGAATTGGATGCTAATTTGTATCCAGGGCTTTTTTCCAGGGGGTACTCAAGAGTATGCAATAATGGCACCTCTCTTTTTTTGTTAAAAAGTGTGACACTTACTGTAACAACTTCATGGTGAGTACTGGCACCTATTTTTCTAAACAAAAGCACTGTTTGTGTCTATGTAGACTTAACCATGGCTAAAGTTTTATGTTGGTGTAACGGTTAACACAATTAAGGAGTAGGGTGGCGGTGGAATTAATGCTATGGAAGGGAGGTTTGGAAGTATGTAATTTCATGGCTTTCTCCGACTTGCTTAACCATGGTTAGGTTATGTGAACCAGCCCAGTACTCTGCTGTATGCAACACTGCTTGAGCTATTTTAGCTATGTTAATCAGCAGTAAAGGGATGTTCTTCAAGTGAGCAATTGTAAGGGTATTCTCAGCAATTGAACCGAGACGTACAATTGTCAGTGCCACGAAATTCTGCTTTCTGTTGCACGAGGGAAGGAGGATTTGCCTAGGAACAATTCATTGGCTATGACAGTGGTGCGCATTAAGCATTTCTTAATATTGAGCTGTGCCTGGCTTCATGTCAAAGGTGAGAAGAAGCACAAGGGCTCAAATTTCCCTCGAAGTCATTTTGTCTAAGAATCAAGGTACACACTCAAGTAATTGTGTGAAAATAATGAACATGCTTATTTTTTTTTAAAAAAATCAGAACTGGATTATGCTGGTGGGGGAGGACACCTAAGTAGGATCGGGATGAATATCATTGCCCAAAACTATCAGCCGTGGGAGGGAAGGTCCTATATGTGTGCAGTTTGACCTTAAGAAGCCCTTTCCTAACGTGTTGGAGCTTGGTTCGAATATGCAGGAGTGGCGGAAAATATAAACTGATGTACTTGGCCACTATTGCGGGGGGGGGGGGGATCTGTGGCTCTTTGGCTGTTGTTGGAGTTTGACCACAACAGTCTTAACAAGCATGGCCAGTAGTTAAGAATGACCCCTTTGCTACTGTTTTAAAATTCAGATAAGTCCTGGTTTTGTCCACAGTTATGCTTGAGAGTGAGTCTTTTGGAGATGGAAGGACTATATACCGTATTTTTTGCTCTATAAGACTCACTTTTTCCCTCCTAAAAAGTAAGGGGAAATGTGTGTGCGTCTTTTGGAGCGAGTGCTGGCTGCGCAGCTATCCCAGAAGCCAGAACAGCAAGAGGGATCGCTGCTTACGCTGCGCAGCGATCCCTCTTGCTGTTCTGGCTTCTGGGATTCATAATATTTTTTTCCTTGTTTTCCTTCTCCAAAAACTAGGTGCGTCTTATGGTCTGGTGCGTCTTATAGAGCGAAAAATACGGTAATTTTTATTTGATTGGCTGCATTCTCAGATCCACATTGCACTGCCCTAATTCTTTTTCTTGTGGCGTACAAAGATACGCAGACCGCCAGATGTATCCCTTTCTCTCTCACCTTGTCTCATCTTGTGTGTTTTCCTTCCACCAGCTTCTTGACAAGCTTACATGGAAAGATCTGTATTTGGTCTCTTGCAATATAGCACAGGGAACCTGAGTTTTCCCTCTCAGAGATAGGATTCCTAAGTGTGAATTCATACATTACATTATTCACACGATCACTTTGATAACTCGAATGTGTGGAAGTGCTGTCAACAGTGTGTCAGGTGAGAAGTCATTAGTCACAATTACCTCTTATCACTCCCAGGCCTTTATCTGTTCTGCATGTCAGGCATCATGCAACATGTGATGACAGTCGCAAACTGAACTTTTGAACTCGCCTCCAGTTTGCCGCTGTGGCATGTCCAGCATCCCCAAAGCACTTAGCCTTCCTGCTGCATCTGTCGTTGTGTCCTAAAAATTACTGTAACAACTAGCTGAAGAAGTTTATCTCATGTCCATTAGGTCCCTCCCTCAAAGTGTGACTTGGAAAATGCAAAAGAGTGCCTTTGGCCACAAACTTTTCAGCTTATTCAATAAGCCTATGACTATTTAGTCAAAAGAAAACAGTAGATTTTTGAGGTGGGTAAAATGGCTGAGAAACTGCCCTTGTTGATTTTGTAGATGTAGATTTCTTAGTATAAAAAAGTTGGCTTCAGTTCTAAACTATTTAAATATTGTGAACCCTTTATTTCTTTAATTATTTTTAAAATCATGGTTGGCAAACCTTATTTGGAAATGGCAGTCAGTCAACCTTTTGGAATTTCCAGCTCTCCCCAAACTGATAAATTGTGTGACCTGGGGAAATTTCAAGATTAGATTAGAGGTACATTTATTGGAGAAAATGTAACTGATCTCACACACGATCAATTACAATTAAGATAATTCCACTGGGTATATTTATAAATGTACATAAATGTACCATTGTGAGTATATCAGGCTGGATTATATTAACTGTCACTTAGAACCAAATTCTGAGGAATCCTGAGTGGCAGGAATTCTTTATATAGATTGTGTCCTTTCTCTAGCCAACAGGTGTAGAAATAAGGACACTTTAAAAAAAAGAAAGCTAAAATTATATACCAACTGAAATCCACAGAAACACGTAATCAAGGAGCTGGCAGCATGGTTGGAAAAATGTGCCTTAGCACCGTTGCAGGTGCCTTAACACCACATCAGCTACCTGACTAATTCAGAAATAGACATTTTGTCCAGTGAAAAGTTAACATCAAGTGCAGGAACACATAATTCAGTTAATATGCTCTTCAATGTTTATGTGAGGTTGACAGAGGGAGAGTGTGTATTTGTGCAACTAGTATCCCAAATAAACATATTTTAAGCACTGGTGGGAGATTGTGATTAGACTCTCCCATGGTTTTTATTTTGCTCATTAGGAGACCCCTAGGGCATCTTTGAGGTTTGCGGATCTGATGCTCTAGGAGAGAACGTTTAATCCATTACTCCCATGCTTTCCCCTTGATATAAATCCTGCCTTCTGCAGCTGCTATTTTCTGGTCAGGCCGAAAAAACAAGGGCAGATTACCCTGTAAAGCTACTAACAACTGCTGGGCAGGGGGAGTGATTTGCATCTGAGAAAGGGTTAAATACTCTTCTGCATAGTACCATATCCTAAAACTACTTGTGGCTGCTAATGAACAAAAATGAAATAAAAATGTGGGGAATCTTAAATCTGGATCTTTCACATCACATCTGGCTTGGCCTGAAGAATAAGTAAGCAAATTTTGTTGGGGATTTGCCACTCTTTGAGAATATTTGGCTAGGAGAAATCTGAATGTCTCCTGTTCTCATCACACAGAATCAATTATAAGGAATCATTTTTAATGTATTTTTAATAACCTACGACTAGTAGCTCTCTAGGAGGGACGCGGGTGGCGCTGTGGGTAAAACCTCAGCGCCTAGGACTTGCTGATCGCATGGTCGGCGGTTCGAATCCCCGCGGCGGGGTGCGCTCCTGTCGTTCTGTCCCAGCGCCTGCCAACCTAGCAGTTCGAAAGCACCCCCGGGTGCAAGTAGATAAATAGGGACCGCTTACCAGCGGGAAGGTAAACGGCGTTCCGTGTGCTGCGCTGGCTCGCCAGAGCAGCTTCGTCACGCTGGCCACGTGACCCGGAAGTGTCTGCGGACAGCTCTGGCTCCCGGCCTATAGAGTGAGATGAGCGCACAACCCTAGAGTCTGGCAAGACTGGCCCGTACGGGCAAGGGTACCTTTACCTTTTAGTAGCTCTCTAGTCTTTTTTCTTAAGACTATCAAGGCTGATGCCACTGTCTGTCAACTGGAAATGCGTAGAACTTCAGCTATATGAAATTAAGATGAAATTCTCTTGCCTAATTTATGAATCAAAAGAACGTATGTGTTTTATGTAGATTTTGGGTTAGGCTGGGAGTGGTCTTGCAGGTTTTCTTTTCTCTGGCAGCAAACTTGAATAGGCGCAAAACTGTTGTTTATGTTTCCTGACATCTGGATTTTTATCATTCAGTTAAAAATATTTGGCGGTCTTACTTAAATACCATATGCCCTTTTATAATGAAAGAAGTATATGCTTGAATGCTGAAGTAACTTTGTCTCCACATTTTGAGATGAATTGGTAGGAAACTGTAAAACCAAGGAAGGGAAAGAGACATTCAGTTCCAGCTCTCTCTAGTTTTCCTGTTCTCTTCTTCACTTTTGGTTTGGGAAGGGGACCCAGAGGCTAGTTTGGGTTGTGTCACTTCTGTAATTATAACTATGCTGGCTTCAGTGGGAGTAACATCAAACAATAGTCTTGATGATGGTTCAGTTAATTCACTTTCAGAAGTTCAATAATTCATCTTCGAAGTGTCAGCAGCTGGCTCTTGTTAATGGCAAGCCTTTCATTTCTGTTAAATCAATTGTGAATAATAGAAGCTTTCAGAGAAAAAATGATGAAGTAAGCATTGATTTCCAAATTGGGTGTCTGATCTGGAACATTAATAAAACACAGGGCAGGCAGACAACAAGTACCTAATACACTCTGATCACCTAAGCAGTAATCAAAGAAAAATCAATGATTTTTGTGTATGGTGCTAGGTCTTCTAACACTTCACCTTCTTCCATTCATCATTGTGTCTATAGCATCAATTTTATAATTGTTCTGACTTGTTTTTTATTATATAAAAAAAAGTTTTATAGTTTGCATCATAGCAAGCCATTTATCACAATGGATCTGGCAAATCCTGGTCATCCCGCCTCATAACACTACTGGAAAACTCCATTTCTTGTTTATATGCATTAGGACTCTACATAAAGGCCTTAATTGGTATCAAAATGCTTCCAAGTGAAATTAAATGCTCTTTAAAATATCCTTAATGGATTTTATGGCTTTTTGAATTGCCAGCCTCCGGGTACCATTTTGTATGTTCTATGTATATGTTTCTATTACCCTCTTCCCCCAGGCTTTAAGGAGATTTTGAATTGCTCAAGGTATCCGTAATGTATGTATGATGCGATTATAAATATCTGTAACCTTTGAAGTGCAGGTGTAGTTGAGAATTGTTTGAAAAGGCTGTAGGAAAGCATAGTTGCTATGAAATGTTGAGACTGGGCAATGCAGAAAATTAGCAGGAGTACCCCACATCCACTGGCCTGCAAAACTGATGTGGGCCAAGACTGATCTCAAAAAAGTACACCACACTTTGTTCATATTGCACAAAAGACCCACAAGCACTTTATTACAGGGGCCAGAAAACTGAGGGGGGGGGGAGAGAGAGAGAAGGCCCCCTCTTCCAATTTCCCAGCTATTCCTTGTAGATTTCAATCTGTAGTCAAGGATTTAAAAAATAGTGTGCAAACATTTTTCATGGGACAAGCATGTACAAAGTGCTCAGCATAATATCCGCAGGCCAAAAACTTCCAGTACACCTTTTAACTTTTTGACTCTGGCTAGAGCTATTGCTTTTGTCACACATCCTTTCATGTTTCTTGCACAGTCCTGTTTGCCCCCCCCCATCTCGTCTGCCTTCTGAGGGGTAAGATGGAAAACCCCACTTGCTTTAGCTAGCAGAGGAGTGACTTGTGACAACATGTGGATTTTTTTTTTTTAAAGATAGAAGAACATGACTTGACGCTTAAAGCATTGGTCTTTCTAATCAACATTGCATAAAACAGAAGCGGAAAACATGTGGATCTCTGTATATTATTGGATTCTAGGTCCCCTAAACCCCAGTCAACATGGCCAGTAGTCAGAGGTGAGTTGAACAACTTGGGTATCTGAAGGAACATCTCTCTCCGCACCCAGGGGCATAGGAAGGGGGGTGCGGCCTGGCCCGGGTGTCAACCTTGAGAGGGCCGACAAAATGGCACACTGCGAGGCCTGGCCTGCAGCTTGCCCAAGCCACGCATCTCTCCTGGGAGTGGCTCGGGGCCCTGTGCTGCATGGGGTAGCATGGGGCTTACATCCGCCAGGTGGACTCCGTGGGCAGCTCACTGCGCCGCCTCCCTGGGCAGATTGCCGTGGTGCCCTTGTGTGTGGATCGCCCCGCTCCCGCCGCTCCCGGTACCGGAGCAACTGGCTACGCCCCTCCCACACCCCAAGTCCTACCCAGATTCTGAGGTCAACTGCAGAGGCTCTTCAGAGTGCTATCATTGGCAGAGTTCCAGAACTCAAAGACTTCCAGAGATTGCTCCTACTCTGTACATTTTCTGGCACCAACAGAATGCCTTGCTCTTTCAGCAGGCATTTGGATGACAGTATGTTCAGACAGAAGGATTTGAAAGTTTGTGGTTCAAAATCGTATTTGTGGTATAAAAGGTGGTGTAAAATTTAAAAGTGAAATGAAATGGAAAAAAAAAAACAAAATGAAAAAGCAGCCGGTCCCTGGTGGACCCCCTGGCCAGCTTAGCCATCAGAAGCCCGGGGCAAGTGTACTGGGTTGCCCCCCTCCCTGTATGGGCCTGTTGTGGTGGGATATAAACAGTAGCGGACAGTGGGGTGGGGCGGTGATGCTCACCTGAGCTCATGATGGTTGAGTCGCTGCAACTTACAGGCCAGGAGAGGGAGAGTGGCAAGGTGGTGGGGAGGCTGGCACAGTGCAAACATGGTGACAACCCTACCAAGCCATCCACTATTGGATGTAAATAGAATGAATGAATGAATGAATGAATGAATGAATGAATGAATAAAAATCTAGAAGGTTGTGAGTTGTCTGCCCTCATTGCATATAGTATTCAGTTTTGAAGATTCTGAGCTTTAATTGGCGAGCGCATGGTTTCGCCAAACCAAACAATTCTGCTGTTGTTTTAATACAAATCCTCAAGCGGGTATTTATAAATGCATTTTACATCCATTAAGAAAGTTAAATGTTAGCACACCGTTACTTTAGGAACTACAAAGGAGACTCTGAAGGGCATAACTGCTTGTTATATATGCAGTGCAATACTACTGGAAGCGTCGTAGCACAGTTACTATTAGACTGAAATATGGCTGAGTTTGGGGATTCTGCTGAAGTTTTCGTTTTGGAAAAGGAATAGTTTTCATAGAAATATCAAAGAATAAAGCCATATGCTGGGTAAAAAGTGGAAGCGTTTTATTTATCAGTGTGTGCAGTTTTTGCAGAAGTATTCAAAGTATATTACAGACATCTGCTAGCAACCCGCACTAACAATAAATTCAAGAGTAAGGCAACATTCGTGGAGGATAATAAAAGATGGAAATAAAGTTTTATCTTTGGAATAAGCTGATTTCACCTTCCATCCCAATCTTAACCTTCCAGAGCTTCTCCACATAACCTTAAAGAAGAAATGTGCTGAGAATAACGTGTATTTATGAGCAATCAGGCTGATTTGTTGGAATGTGGTCCTTTTTTTGGCAGGAGGGAAGGAACCTAGGATGTTGGAAGCTTTTGCTGTAGATTCTGGATGTAGTGTTTAATTTCATGCCTTGAGTCCTTTATTTACTCTTGAAGTTTCATTTTTCTGTAGCCTGACTCTTTCTCCTGGAGAAACGTCTCATCTTCATTAGAGCAGAGGGCAAACGGGCAAGTTCATAATTGCCTTTCCTAAACTCTTCATTTTTTTGTTTGGTATCCATCAACTTGGGTGTCCTAGTGCAGAATTCACTGACAAAGCGGGTGTCCTGCTGGTGTTGTTTTATTTTCATTTTTGCAGCGAATTTCCATGCTCCCTTTCCACACCAAAGTCTTGACTTAAAATCAGTTGGACAGAACAACTCTTCACTATATAGCATAGTTGGTGACGAGTAAGGTTGTTTCTTAATAATATATATATTTTATACTGGATGAAATTAATCAAAGCATAGCCATTTCTGGACTTGAGAGCCTCCTTGGCATTGCATGTGCTGACCACTTCTTCCAGCGGGCTTGATTATGCCACGATGGCGACAGGCTTCGCTAACATTAGGTGTCGGGAGCTTTCCCCCCACAGTTAAAGGTAAAGGTAAAGGGACCCCTGACCATTAGGTCCATCCTTGACCGACGGGTTGCGGCGCTCATCTTGCTTTATTGGCCGAGGGAGCTGGCGTACAGCTTCCGGGTCATGTGGCCAGCATGACTAAGCCACTTCTGGCGAACCAGAGTAGTGCACAAAAACACCATTTACCTTCCTGCCGGAGTGGTACCTATTTATCTACTTGCACTTTGACGTGCTTTCGAACTGCTAGGTTGGCAGGAGCAGGGACCGAGCAACGGGAGCTTACCCCGTCACGGGGATTCGAACCGCCGACCTTCTGATCAGCAAGTCCTAGGCTCTGTGGTTTAACCCACAGTGCCACCTGGGTCCCCCCCCCCAGTTAATCCTAGACAATTTCTAGAGCAGGGGTGGCTAACATTTTTTTTCCTACATCCCATCTTGGCCAACACTTCAAGGGCCACATGCAAGTATTTGGTGTAGTCACCACACACTCTTGCTTTTCTAGGCCTAGAGCGCACCAACATACAAAGACCACACCTCTCTTCCTCAGCTGATTCAATCAAATCAGCTGGACAAGGGTTATCACTCTCTCCATTCATTGTATGATCAAACTGATGACTTTGGGTGATAAGTCTTGTAAGATAGTATTTCCCAAACATTAAAAAAATGTGGTTATAGTTATACTTGACTTTCCTTATGTAGACTAGATTTCTGTTCATCTTGACCAGGGGTCAGCAAACTTTTTCAGCAGGGGGCCGGTCCACTGTCCCTTAGACCTTGTGGGGGGCCGGACTGTTTTTTTTTTGGGGGGGGATGAACGAATTCCTATGCCCCACAAATAACCCAGAGATGCATTTTAAATAAAAGCACACATTCTACTCATGTAAAAGGATTTAGAAGGTGATTGGGACGGATCCAGCCCCCAGGCCTTAGTTTGCCTACCCATGATCTTGACAATACACTTTCAGCTAAAAATGGCTGATTCTTAATAAATGTACTGATGTCTTTTATTGATAAGCAGATTACACACAAGACGGATTTTAGGTATCCACAGCAAAAAAAGAAAGGAAGGAAAGAAATTAAATCCAAGTTATTTACATTTCTATCTCACGAAGGGCCCAGGTAGCTACGGAGTATGAAACAAGTAAAGTTGTTGTTTGTTTGGTTTATTTGATAAATTCACGTCCTGCCTTTTAGAAAATTTCCCAGAAGGTGACAAACAACTATATGAAGTTAAACAAACTTCTAAGAATGATTTATAAAACATTCCAGTGAAATGCAAAAAATACGCAAAAATACTCATTGGTAAAATGTGAAAAAACTGGCAACTGTCAAGATGACCAAAATATAGCTAACAACACCTAAAACCTCTAAGAAAAGGTATGTCTCCAGGTGTTTCCTGAAAGCTGCAGTGTTGTGACTTGATAGATCTTGGTGGGCAATGAATGCCAGAATTTTGGAGCTTCTGCAGCAAAGGTCTTCACTGCTGACCTCAGAGTGTGGGCAGGTTGATATAGGTGTGAAGAACTGACCCACAACATTTAAAATTATAGTGGTTGCAACCAACACTGCTTGACCGTGCGGCACCCAGAGTATTCGTGCAGCTGCATTCTGGCCCTGCTGGATTTCTTACGGATTTTTAGAAGCGGTGTGCGAATTTCCCCTATTTCTTTAAATACATCAATCCTTGTAGTTGCATCTCTTAATAGCTTTATTAAATCTCGGGGAAAGCAATAGCCAACCCAATATCCTCTTAGTAACAGTGCGGATTTCCTTCTTTAATTGTTTGATGAAATTAGTGTCACTATGGAGCAATAAAGTTGGATAGTCAGTTGAAGTGGAATTTGATTAGCTTGGTTTTTTGCAGCTTGCAAACGCAAGCTCCTGATAAATGTTTAACTAGTGGTCAAAAGTTCTGTCTGGAGGCTGTTCTATTAAGCCCAGATCCATATATATTCCAGCCCCCCCCCCCCCTTCTCCACACACTTACCTTCCTAACCACAAAATCAGTATGGTAGTCTGCACTTTATTAATTTGGCTGCAGGCAACTATTGCAAACAAGGCGCTATCATTTTCTGTTGCTCAGCATGTGCAAACAAAGCGTTATCTCCTTGTCAGTCAGCAGGGAGCAAATAGGAGTATTTCTATAAGTATGAAACAGTTACAGAAGCATCAGATACTGCAGGGGTAACTAACACGGTGCCTTCCATATGTTATTGAATTCAAAGTCCTATGTCCCAGCCAGCAAGGTCCGGAATGATGGAAGCACTATGCTGAAGGAGACCCTGTTGCCTACCAAGCAGCACTACTAAATTATCATCTATTTACTGAATTGTTAAAACTCTGTTTTGTGTACAAATTTGACTGAGGTTTGTAGGCATTGGGTTTTTAAAATAAATTTTAATTAATTGTCCTTGTGTGTGTAGAATATATATATAATGCAGGACGGTCCAACATGTGGCCTGAGGACCACGTGTGGCCCTCAAGGCCTTTCTCAGTGGCCCTCATCCACATTTGGCCCCCTCCCTTGCAGGCCTTGCATTGCCTTCCCAAAGCTGGGGGGGGGGGGGGGCGGAGCTATGAGAAGGAGGCATGAGGCTCCAACAGGGTCCTAGAGCCCTCCTACCTCCTTTCCAGAGCCTAGTTAGCACTTTCCCAGCTTTGAGAAGGAGGTAGGAGGGCTGTAGGACCCTGCCAGAGCCTCATGCCTCCGTCCCAAAGCCTGCACTTAATCCGGCTTTGGGAAGGCAGCACAACAGTTGTGGGGGGCATCACATTTTGGCCTTGCTCTCTCCCTGCCCCCCCCCCAGCATGACAAGGTTGTGTGCGGTCCATGTCTAAGAGCTCTTGCGATGCATTTGGTATGAAAACTTGGACCGCCCTGATATAGAATATTCAGTTCTACAAGGATGAGACCTTTAGGTAAACACCAGTAATATTTCTGGTGCTATTGATTTTCATACGTGACTTGTAAGAGTGTAAACAGCATCCTATGGAATTTGATTGTAAATGGACAAACCGGTAGCGTTCCTGGTTTTCTTAGCTTTTAATATGCAGTCTTATGACTTCATTTAAGGAATCGTTTCAAGGATTAGTAAATTAAGGTACTACTTTGTGTATTAGATTTTCTAGCAGTTCTTAATGTATCAGGCAGGAGGGAGCGGGCTGATTACAAAGGGGAAAGCTCTTATTTAAAGATTAAGACCCCTCTAGCAAGCCGTGAAACAAATGGACAGGTAGGAAAGAAGGTTAAAGCTAGTGAGGTGTGTTGCTTATTTATTTATCACCACATTTTTATACTGCTTCCTGCAGCAGCCTCGAGTTCGTGTTCAAAGTCAAAAGTACATCAATAACAATATTGCATTAATAATAAAAGGGTAAAGGGACCCCTGACAATTAAGTCCAGTCGCGAATGACTCTGGGGTTGCAGCGCTCATCTCGCTTTACTGGCTGAGGGAGCTGGCGTTTGTCCGCTTCCGCAGACAGCTTCCGGGTCATGTGGCCAGCATGACTAAGTTGCTTCTGGCAAAACCAGAGCAGTGCACGGAAATGCCATTTACCTTCCTGCTGGAGAGGTACCAATTTATCTACTTGCACTTTGACGTGCTTTCGAACTGCTAGGATGGCAGAAGCAGGGACTGAACAATGGGAGCTCACCCCACCGCGGGGATTCGAACTGCCGACCTTTCGATCGGCAAGCCCAAGTGGTTTAACCCACAGCGCCACCCATGTCCCTCCATTAATAATCATAATAATAAAAACATGATCCAATATAAAACAAAGATAGCTGAAGGCAGGCTGGGAGAAATTAGTATCTCCTATTGGAAATGAGCACTAGCAAAGGCACTAGATACATCAATTGCACTCAGTTAGGGATCTGGGTTTTAAAAAGCTCCCTAACAAATAATTTGCTTAGTGACATCTTCTTTTGCACCCATCGCTTTGGGTAAAACTGAATTTGAAAGGGCTTTGTCTTCACAACACCTTATTATAAGTGTCTTTGTCTTACAGGGCTAGGTCAAGCCACACATCATAGATAGAGTAAAGAAATCAGCATTGCCCAGTGACTTGGAAGGTGCGAAACCTCCAGTGGGCTAGTATGCAGAGTCTTTACCAAGGAATTTCTGTAAGAAGACAGCTTGATGAGTCTGTTTTCGCCTGGCAATTGCTTAGGTTAGGACACAGGGGACTCTGATTAATGACCATCTTCCCCCCCTTCCTTTCTTTTTTTTTTAAGGAGGCACATGTGTCCTAAATGAAAGAAAGATTAAAGTAATTTATTATGAATTATTCAGATATATATCAGTTCTGCCATTCTGAAAGAGTGAAGTGTAATAAATCTGCCTTATAAGAATAAGAGCTCTCAAATATAAGAACGCTAAATAATACCATAAAAACTGCTTACCACCCTTGTTTTGATTTGGAGGTTTTTTTGTTTTCACCCTGACTGTAGCTTTGGCAGTCTTAATTAAATGGCAAACTGGAAATACTTTTTAATCCAAATAAGGATTTTTTCTCCTGAAACCTTGTGCCGTTAGTGCATTTACAGTGCAGGGCATTTTTTAGCAGTGTAAGCTGTTTCCCCCCTCCCCCCCCCCCCCCCCCCGTCCAGTCAGACAGCAACCATAATAAATTGAAATAAAATTCACTATTGATTAATGTTCCATATGTCACGTACAGGGCAAGTCTCATCTATTAAGTGCAGTTTGCCAAGGCAGCAATATTAGTAGCATTTGAATGTTTTTCTTATTAAGGAGAAAAATGGTCAGCAGCATCACTACAGTGTCTGCACCAAAGGCCATGCTAAATGCAAACTGCCTGCAGCACATTTGAAATCCTCACTCTTCTCAGGAAGGGGGATACAATAAAAGAGGCAAAATTATCCATTTTCTGAATTAGAATAACCCATTGTAGCTTGCAGGATGAAAGGGAGAAACTGATTACAACATAATGGAATGTACCGTATTAATCTCTTTGAAATATGACCTCACTCGGCCTTTTCCATTTTACAATTGATTCTCTCACTCCCTTAATGAACTTATGTGTTCATGAGTCTTTCTTGGAAGTATGCACATGAAGTATTACGATAGCGAAGAAAAGAAGAAGAAGAAGAAGAAGAAGAAGAAGAAGAAGAAGAAGAAGAAGAAGAAGAGGAAATTAGCCCAGAAGCTGTGAAGAGACTATCATTCATAGTTTTAGAGAATGTTAATGTGGCAGCCCTGTTTTTGGGTTTCGGCTACAATGCCATGAAAACTTTTATTGCACGTGATATAGCTTCTATTCAGATATCTGAAGGTAACAATTATAAATGAGATTTACAAAAAATGTTCATTGCTAAACATACCAGGGAAGGGGGAAAATGGCTGGGCAAAAGCGTTTGCAGACTGGATATATGTGTAACATCTAACCTCTCAGCATACTTAAAAGTGCTAAAAAATGGAAATTAGAAAAAAAGAATGGTTGCAAAAGATACTTTCAGTATTTAACTCGAAAAGATGGGCTGTGTATTCCTGGTTTAAATATTTTACTGTAGCCCTTTATAGGTAAGGTAAAGGTAAAGGACCCCTGGACGGTTCAGTCCAGTCAAAGGCGGCTATGGGGTTGCGGCGCTCATCTCGCTTTCAGGCCAAGGGAGCCGGTGTTTGTCCACAGAGCTGCCATTTGTCCACAGACAGCTTTCCAGGTCATGTGGCCAGCATGACTAAACCACTTCTGGCGCAACGGAACACCATGATGGAAACCAGAGCGCATGGAAACGCCGTTTACCTTCCTGCCACAGTGGTACCTACTTCTCTACTTGCACTGGAGTGCTTTTTGAACTGCTAGGTTGGCAGGAGCTAGGACAGAGCAACAGGAGCTCACCCTGTTGCGGGGATTCAAACCGCCAACCTTCTGATCAGCAAGCCCAAGAGGTTCAGTGGTTTAGACCACAGCGCCACCTGCATCCCCACTGTAGCCCTTTATAACCTCATGTTAAATGGCATAGTCTAGACTAGAGCAGTGCAAGGGAACCTTTTGCTTGTGAGACTGTTTTCTCCAAACCACGCCCTCCCTGTCCCACCTGACATACGTGATATCAGTGAGGATGCAGGTAAAGGTGTAGACTTCACATTGAAGTGCATTTCCAAGCAGTTTCAAAATATGGTTATAATAAGTTTCAATAAGGTGGTTACCAAACTTATTAGGAAGCTTTCATCTTTGTGATTTTCATTTATCAGGTGTAAACCAAAGCTAATACTTCAGTCTCATTCCTCGATGAAGCTGTCTAGTCTTGAGCAAATAGATTGCTTTTTTAAAAAAACTAACTGTATTTATTGAGATTTTGGAAGTGATAAGTGTCAACGCAGAAGCATAAGGGAGAATGTAAGACAAAAAGGCTATGGAACTGCAGGAAATAATGTTGTGAGAACAAACACATACTTGTCTCTGTAGCTTTTATGTTTAAAGTTCAGTCTGCTGGCAAAAGTGCTGGGTGGGGGGTGGGAGAGAAGGAATTAATTTCCTTTCCCTTCCTGAACTTTTCTATTTGTTTCTGTCTGTCCTATTCTTTTGTGATATAATTTATTTATTTGTTTTGCTTTTAAGTAGTTCAGGACAGAAATGATCATTTTTTTATCCAGGACTTAGAAAAACGTTCCCACAGGAGTTTGTTCCGAAGCCCTAAGCCTGATTATTTTAGAATGGCTAAAGAAAGTAAGGGCAAACCAATGCAGAAGGGAAAAGGGAGGGGGAAGCGAGAGAAATCCCGTGGAAAAACCATCAAGAAAAGAGAATGGAATGTAAATGCAGTGTTCTAATAAAGGATATTTCTGAGCTACTGGAGCGGATTCTCAGTAAGGAATGAATTCAGTTTGGTGCACAAAAGAATGTTCCAAATGGACGAGAATGAACTTGTGTCGAGTGCATTCGATAGCTGCAATTTGAAAGAAGTCGTGTGTTGTTTGAAGCAGCCTGTTTCTTGCCTCTTGGGTCAATTGGAGCAGATAGAACCAGAGGATCTTATTTTAAGAAGTGATCTTAATCCAATGATTTGCTGGGGTTCTCTGGTGCATATTGGCCTCTGTCATCTGCCTGGGCAGTTTTTAGTTAGCATCTTTCGTTGCTGAGGACCAGAGAAAGGAGATCAGTCTAAATGAGTGTGGCAGGAGCAAGGACCACCAGTTGAGGGAGAGTGGGGTCCCTTCTTTGCTGGGTGCTGGTTTAGGGTTGCAACTTTGAATGATGTACACTGAGGAGAGGTCCTTGCTGCCACTTAGCAGTGAGAAGGATGGGTAGAACTCCTTGTTGGCTGGCTGAAGCCATATGTTACAGAGAGACACAGGTTTGGTGCTTTAGGATGCCTCTATCCAATGCTGTGCTGCTAGGAAGGACAAGCCCTGCTTAGGATATGGATGCTTTCCAGTCCCTCCATCTAGGTTCAGGTTGTATATATGTGTAAATAAACCACATATCATGAAGACACTACAGTCTCTGTTGTGCCTCATTATCCCAAAAGGGAATACAGACACTAGTAAGCGTGCCCGATACCTCTGGAATCTTGCACCACGTGGCGGAGATTGGGGTGACGTGTAACAATATAATTGAAGATTTGTAGCGATAAGCTCTTTCTGTATTTTATCAATCACATTGAAAACATGTTAAATCATTCAATTGTTGCCCATACAGTATATGGAAACAGCCGCCAAATGTTAAAATATATTGCTTTTTTAAAAAAATTAATACATTTTCAGGTTTTTACTGTTAGTGAACTTAGCAGCAATAGACAAGAATCTGTTTTATTGAACAGTATCTTTTTACAGTATTTTTTCTTGTCTACTGCTTGGCTTGGCGAGCCAATATTCTGCAGGCTCACTTTTCCCATAAAAAGAACAGAATCTGAACGAGTGTGTATAAGCCATCCTTTGGGGCAAAACACCCCTTTTCTGTGGCTGTTTGTGGCCATAGTTTCTCCCCTCTGCTCCTTTTTGTTTCTGCTTGAATGATCCCAGCCAAGCAGGGGTCATTAATTGGATGTGACGATGTTTCAGTGCTGTGAAGAACATCAGAGTCTGCTGTGTACTGACTCCTCTAAGGGTAAAGAAACCTCATTTAGAATGAGGGCAGCATTTTTTATTGGGAACATGGGTGATTCTAGCCAATTAGGAGTCGCTAACAATCAGACACTTTCATTGTCCTTTCCAGCAGCTCCTGAAAAAATTACTGACAAAAGTGTTTTGTATCAGGGTTAACCTAATACAGGTACTTCACTTTCATATTAAAAGATAAAAATTCTTTGGAATGGGATATTTATTTTATTCGAGCAAAATATATGTTATTTTGGTAGGCGGAGTATTAAGTGGTACCCATTCACTTAAATGGACCAAAGTAAAGGGTTATGGAGGGCAGACAGCTTGGCTGTAGCTGATGTTTGCCGGGACTGACCTCAAGCTCGTGGGCAATGGCCAGCCGTGAGCAGGGGCTGCACCAGAACCAGAAGTAACAGGGCTGCCTAGGAGACAGAGGGATGGTTTGGGGCTTATTGACTGTGCAGGGTGCCCCTGGCCCCATAGAAAGTAAAATCCATTGGGAGGTAAAGAAGAAAGAAGAAGTGGGGAGCCTGTAGCCTTCCAGAGGTTGCTGCGATCCAACTAGACTGCAGGCTAGCCTGTGTCAGGCATGATGGGTGTTGTAGTCCAGCCATATCTGGAGTCTCCCAAACACCCTGCCCCTGACTCTGGGGCTGCTGTGGCAGAGCAGCAGCCAGGAAATAGGGTCCGCCATTGTATCTCCTTTCAACAAGAAAACAAAGCACTAACTAAACCTGAGTCTTTCCAGGATACTGGCGTAACTGCATGGATTCTTTTGATGTGGCTCCATGAGGAACCAACATTCTGTTTTCATGTAGCTTGGTTTTAGCAAGGGACGCCCATGGCATGAGCATTACAAGGTAGCCCATTTTCCTCCAGAGGTCTGTGTGCAAAACCGATCAAAGCTTCTGAGGATCTCTGTGCTAGACCAGTGTTTCCCAACCGGTGTTCCGCGGCACACTAGTGTGCCGCGAGACGTTGCCTCGTGTGCCGTGGGAGGGAGGCGGGCGCTTTCTCGTTCGCGCCCTGCAGCGAGAAGGGCAGTGCAGCGCCGCAGAAGAGGCCCAGGAGGCAGCAGGCGCCCAGCGCGCGCCCGAGTCCCGCCCAGCTCGCCATGTCCGCCCGCAGCATTGGCGACCCGAGCCAGGCTCCGCGCGCGACGCCCGTCTTATGGCACGCGCCTCTGCCGAACGCTCAGCCCCGGCGCGAGCGGCTTAGCAACGCCGTCCAATCAGGGCGCATCTCGGCTGGGCGGCCGCGGCATTCTGGGAAATGTAGTCCTCGGGCAGCAGCGGCATTCTGAGAAGGCGCGCTTCTTCGCCGCTGCGCCTTTTCTTCCTCATTCCTTCTTTGCTGGCAACGCAAAAAGAGGCGGAGGAGGAAGAGCTGCTGGAAATGCCTGCGTGGGCATCGGTGCGCGCAGGAGATTTAGGCCGGGTGGGGTTGTTAGAGTCAAGATTTTATTTTGTTTATGTCCATCTTGCTGTTCGTGATACTAAACTACTCTTTATAGATCTCGTTATAACTTGTGTGGGGATTGCTTAATTTCGTTGTGGGCGCTTTGATACGGTTTCTTATGAGTGCATTTGGGTAATTATGTAAATATTGCCATGTCGTAAGCCGCCTCGAGCATGGTTTTTAACTATGGAAACAGCATGCAAATGACGATGATATCTAGGGAGGTTTCAAAGGCTTTGTAAACAGAGTGAAGGAAAGAAATCCAGATGTGATTGTTACGCATTGTTTTTTGCACCGTGAGGCCCTCGTAGCCAAGACTTTACCAGCAGACCTAGTTCATGTGTTGGATGATGTTGTGCGCATGGTAAACAGGCCCAGGTTGCGCACTGAATAAAGTATTTTATAATTTTTCATATTTCTGTTTACTTACTATTTCATAATAAAGTAATTATAAAATACTATCTTTGTGTTTATTTGATTCCTATTAAAGAGAGTTACTTTATATATAGTCAATATAGGCACAGAGTTAATTTTTTAAACATTTTCTAATGGTGGTGTGCCTCGAGATTTTTTTCATGAAACAAGTGTGCCTTTGCCCAAAAAAGGTTGGGAAACACTGTGCTAGACAATATTCTGACCACACTGCCAATTTAGCTCGCATCATCCTTTCCTCTGTGCCTCCTTTTCCTCCCTTTTTCTGATGCCTGAGGCTGCTCTGTGCTGAAAGGTAATAGCGTGTAACAGTTTTCCCTGACACTAACTAACATGTTCCATTTCTTTTCACAACTGTCAGGTTTCCAGATTCATTAAACTCGTACAGCAGGCACATGTTGCTCATTTGGGGGTTGCTACAAGACTCCCGTTATGTTGCTTGCTTATTCCAATGCTCACAGATTTTAAACAAGTGGGTGTCCTCTTTGTTTACAAATGGTGAAAGATGCTTAACTGAGAATGATCCAAAAGACTGATTCAAATAACTATGGGGTGACTTTTGGCTTCTTTTTAAAAAATGAATATTAGATGCAGGGACTTCTGATACCTGTACTGATTTTAGAGTTGCTGAAGTTACCACAAGGAGTTATTCATTTGGATTTATATACCCAGTTGTTTTGTTAATGGTAATGTGATTTCTTGGAGTTATCTTGTGGCAATGACTCTGTGGCAACTGATACTGTCTCACCGCATCCCCAGCGCGGCTGATCTTTCTGGGCACATGATGGCTAGGCAGCCAGCCATGCTATAAACTCAGTCACAGATATGGCCAGAACCTCTCCCTGAAGTTACTTTATAACTTTAGGAAAGGCAGCATCGTAGTTTTGGAATTTGCTTTAACTGAAGATATAGTAGACTGGATCCAGTCTTTTGATGGAAGATCTTCCTTCATTGGAGGGAGTATTTGGAGCTCAGATTTGGTATGCAGTCATAAAACATTCTGGGAGAAATTAACGTAATGCCATGGCAATAATTCGGTTAGCAGAAGCATTTCATCTTGCTGAAGTGAAGGATTCCCCCTCCCCCTGGGTGTGCTGATTTGAGGGTTCTGTTCACCTGACTCCTACTCAGAGTAGATCCATTGAAACCAATGGACTCAATTTAGTCATGACTGACTTACATCCATTGATTTCAGTGCATGTAATCTGCATATGACTTAATTGGATACAACCCCAATGTATTCATAATCCCCCTGGTGGTGGTGTTTTGCTTGTACTTTCCTGTTTCGTGTAATGACAACTTTGGGGCAAATTTTCATTATTGTGTCCCCGTTTCCTTAGTTAATTCCCTTTTCTGCGGCATTTTGAAACAATATCCCTTTAGGTCTGACATCTTGCCAAAAATTATCCTAGATTTCCCACACTGATGGTGAGCCATATGTTAGTACTAATTATATAAATGAGATATTGTGTAAAATGGAACTCGCTTAAACACTTAGCATTCATTTGTATAATTCCTTAAAGCGCTATCTCAGATAAGAGCTGGAGGTGGAAAAGGAGAAGTACAGATTTTGAGCAGATGCGAATAGCTTTTCACGGCTATCCATTGTCTTTATTTGTCTAAGTATGTGAAGTGCTGATTCTTCAAATGCTTTCTTTCAGACAACAAAACTACCAGCATAAGAATTGCTGTTTGTGCCCAGAGAAATACTGAAGACTCATTAAAGCCTTTCCAATTGATTAAAAAAAAAGAGCATCCCTTAGCATTGTAGCTGGTGTAGATACTATGGCAATCGTGTACTGTCTTGTCTTTTACATAATGAAAGAAGCAATTGCTTTGCCCTGTGTGTGCATTTGGAGGGGTGGGCATGTGGAATAGCCATACTATTAATAATAGCAACCACTAAATAAGAAAACTAAAATAGAGAGCTATTCTCTCCTTATTTATATTACCTTTCTTATTTAAAACTGGAGCAGAGATGGGGAGCTCACAACCTCCAGAAGAAGTACATTTAATTTAAGCAAAAGAAAAGAAAATTATGCTCTTAATTACACTTACAGTCATACCTCAGGTTACAGACGCTTCAGGTTGCACGTTTTCGGGTTGCGCACTGTGCTGAACCCGGAAGTACTGGAACGGGTTACTTCCGGGTTTCAGCGCTCGCGCATGCGCAGAAGCACTAAATTATGCTTTGCGCATGCGCAGAAGTGCCGAATCGCGACCCGCATGGATCACGTTCACAACCCGAGCGTCCACTGTATAAGCTCTGTGCGGGTAGGATGAAGTGGGGTATAAATAGATTCCCAAAGCAGAAGGACTAACTAGATGGTGGAGTATTGCTTTAGTGGAGTGTGGGTGATAACTTCTCTTAAAAGCTAGATGATTGCTTTTCTGCTAGAGTGGTAGTTGTGTGGGCAGCCCTGTGTTTAAAGATTAAGGACTCTGATTAAAAATAGTCTTTAAAAGTTCACAAAATGATAAAAGCATGTGGGCCTGAAAGTTGTGCTGCTGATTATTGGTTCACGTCCCAGGTACTATCCAATACGCACTTGTGAAATTTTTTTCCCAGCCATATTCTGCAGCAGCTGGAGAAAGCATTTGCTAGAGAAAGGGTATTATTTTCCAAGAGGTAATCTATTGTGGCTTGAAAATTATCGCCAGGGAAAATGATGTTCCAGGATAAATTTGCTGCTACTCTGCAGTAAAATATTACCACTGGCAACCAGAAATAATGGGGGCTACCAAACACAGCCATAATTGGTGCCCCCTCCCGCTGCTGTCCAAAGATGGATTATTTGAACTAGGCGTATTATTTGAACTAGCTAAACATAGTTCACCTGTCATGTACGGTAGCCACAAGCACTCAGTAAATCTCTTTATTTTGCTATCGGCCCAGGACAGCACAGCAAAAACAAGGGCAGCCTGTCATGCTGTATTCACCTTCATGGGTTAATAGGACATGCAGGCCTGGCTAAGTGCCCACCAGTTATTCTAGGCAGTGAAATCCAGGCTTGTAACTTAGGTTCTAGGGGTGGGCGTTTATCTTTCTTTATTACTGGAATGCTTATTTATTGTGTGAGTCCCACAATATGGCTCTCCTTTTCTTTTTAATGAAGAGAACTGCTGTGAAGAATCACGTTCCTGTGTGGCTTCTGGTTAAGAATCTGTTCTCTGCAAGTCATTCGCTACCTCTGTCTTGTCACATGTGGATTATTTTCTTTTTATTACTCTGCCCTTTGGTGGGTGTTTTGTTTTTTAGCCTCGCCTCCCCGTGCACTTCAGAAGTAGTTTGTGTAGACAGTGAAATTAGCCATGCCTTCATCAAGATCAATTTATAATATCCTGTTATATAATGGCACATGTTGAGCCATTAGTGCTGTTGAAGGTTGAAGGACATGCTGTAATGAGTCATTGGTTAAAAGCAATGATGTAAATGGAATCTTCAAGGAACTTCAAGAAATTCATATTTAATTACATCTGACAGGATGCTCTATTGCTTTACATTGGTGTAAATCCCATAAATGTCAGTTGAACTTATTTCCAGGGCGTGTGTTTACCATCGCAAAGGTAAGGGAGTAGGGATCTGGGGTGATATAATTTAAAATGTGGTCTCAGTATCCTTCAGCAAGCACCTTACCTCTCTGTTTAAAAATGTGCTTTTCTGAAGTCTGAGGGAATCTTCCAACCAACTAAGTACCACTGGGGGTGTAAATGACAGATTAGACAAGCTGAAATTATTTTAAAGTTTTATTAAAATACAACTATAACATACAATGAATAAGCAACATACCCATAGATACTGGTTCTTACATGGTCTAGAACCAGGTCTATGTTCTCCCTGTTGGCTTTTTTCTTTTTGCATTCCTGGATCATTCATACCATAACTTTTTATCACTTTTGATTTTCTCCATTCAGAGTAGAGTAATAATGATATGCCTCTTGTCTTTGTCCATGGAGTTTTCTTGGCAGGGATACTGGAGTGGTTTGCTGGTTCCTGCTCCAGGTGGATCACGTTTGGTCAAAACTCTCCACTATGACCTGCCCATCTTGGGTGCCCTGCTCGGCATAGTTATTCAACTGAGTTATTCAAGCCCCTTCGCCATGGCAAGGCAGTGATCCATGAAGGGGAGTGATCCATGAAGAGGATGATTATCAATAATGATAATTTATTCTTTATACCCCCACCATCTGGGGTATAAACTTCCCTAAACAGGGCTGCCTTCAGATGTCTTCTAAAAGTCAGATAGTTCTTTATCTCTTTGACATCTGAGGGGAGGGCGTTCCACAGGGTGGGTGCCACTACCGAGAAGGCCCTCCTGCTGGCTCCCTGTAACCTCACGTCTCGCATTGAGGGAACCGCCAGAAGGCCCTCGGAGCTGGACCTCAGTGAACAATGGGGGTGGAGATGCTCCTTCAGGTAGACTGGGCCGAGGCCGTTTAGGGCTTTAAAGGTCAGCACCATCACTTTGAATTGTGCTCAGAAACCTACTGGGAGCCAATGTAGGTCTTTCAGGACCAGTGTTATGTGGTCTCGGTGGCCACTCCCATTCACCAGTCTAGCTGCCGCATTCTGAATTAGTTGTAGTTTCCGGGTCATCTTCAACTGTAGCCCCACGTAGAGTGCAGAGAGTAGAGAGTCTCTTTTGTGATAGTCTCCATCTGCACTATATATTTAAAGTAGTATCATGCCACTTTAAACAGTCATGGTTTCCCCCAGAGAATCATGGGAATTGTAGTTTGTTAACTCAGTGTTGTTAGGGGGGTCTCTGTTCCCCCCACAGACCTACAGTTCTCAGAGTGGTTTAACAATGAATATACAGAGGCAAGGGAAAACAGTGTAGTTGGACATGCACTCTGGAATTTAAGAAGGCTGATTTCAAAAAGTTTAAGGAACTATTAGGTAAGATCCCATTATCTCAAATACTCAAAAAGAAGGGAGTGCAAGGTGGATGGGGGTTTCTTAAAGGTGAAATATTGCAGATACAAAGGCAGACAATTCCAACAAGAAAGAAAAAATGGGAGGCAGTGACTACACTATTATAGCTTTTGCTATTTTTATCTTTTTATTTATTTGTGATTTGTATTTTGTTTTATTAATTGTAAGTTTCCTTGATAATATTCTGTGTTGGGAGGTTATTAATTATTAAATTGTTTTTAAAAAATTCTAAGCATTTGAGGAGGGAAATGTCATTTAAGGATGATAATCTTTATTTGCTTCCACTGCAGTTGCCATGGAGTGATTCTTAGTTGGCTTTGTAAGCATGGCATGGAGAACCTTTGGCCCTCCAGATATTACTGAACCACAACACCCATAATCCCTGACGATTGACCATGCTTGCTGGGGCTGATGGGAGTTGTATTTCAGTCAATGGATCCTCACACCTGCTGCAAGCAATTAACAGCAGTTTGAATTTGTCCATTATCTTTTATCTTTATTAATTCTGATTCCTTTGTCTGCTGTAGCATTAAATCTATATCAGGGGTAGGAAACTGGAAGCCTGCCAGATGGTGTTAGACTCCAGCTCCTATCAGCTCTAGCTAATACTCAGTTGACTGAATCATGCCCCAAATATGTTGAAAGCACATACTCGGCTTTCAAATGTTAAAACAAAGAATAGCAGAAGGAGCTCAAAATTACAACATTTACCAGCTTCTTTTTTAGGCAAATCCAGTTGTCTTGCAAAATTCACACTAGGGTGCTATCATTGGTGATCATGCCCAGCATGGCCTCTTCTGACTTCTAGTGGATATCCAAAGGCTTTTCCTGCCCTGCTTCCAGAAATCCTTTTAACAGCAGGTGCCAGAGACTGAACCCTGGGGCTCTGCACATGCAAAGTAGCATACTTTTCCGTGTATGAGACATATGTTTTTTTATTCCAAAATCATGTTCAAAATCAGGGGTCGTCTTATACATGGGTGGTGCATTGTGGGGCAGCGGGGCAGGTTGCTGCTGTGAGTTGTAGATTGTTATTGGTGGCAGCTGCAAGGACTGTTGTTGATTGGCTGTCACTGCGGCAATAGGGCGGTCAATTTGCTGTTTTTTTGGTGATGGGACAGAGGATAGCAACACATGTGAGCGGCCTTGTCGGTTTGGCTCAACAACTCTTGTTCCCCCCAAAAAGCTCAAGAACTGTGGGCAATCCTCCCCCCAAAAGCTCAACAACTTTGGGGAATCTCTCCCCCCAGTTTCTTAATTTTGAGTCCCCAAAAATAGGAGCGTGTTATACGTGGGGGTGTGTTATACACAGAAAAGTACGGTATATGTTTTCTGACTGAGTTTTTCCACCTGTCTCCTGACTGTGGTTGGCGCGGTGAAAAGTGAGATTTGAACCCACCACCCAGTCAGTGCCACAACAGCAAAGTCTTGTGACCAAGCTACACCTGCTGAAAAAGCACAGCCTCTCATTCTCTTCTGGCAGAGGAAACACAGCTGGTGCTTGAAGCAGTGGCTGCAAAAGCAGCATACGGTGTTCAGCTGTTGACTATCTCTCAGAAAAGATTGTCCGTTGTTTCAACCAAAGCGGAACACAGATTGTAAAGGATCCAGGTAAATCAGCTTCAGCAGCTGAACTTCTAGCACGTTCTCGAGAATCTTGTCCAAGGATGGAGAACCAGAGGCTCCTGGAAAATGCTGTCTCTCTGCGTGTGTCTTACAAGTTCCCCTTTTAATGGCATAGGAATTTATACCCGCCATGCAAAGTAGCATCAATCACTTCAGACCAAGTCAGTCTTTCTGAATTAGCCCTGATTGGTTAGGATGGATAACATCAAGCCAGCTTGTCATTGGTTGAACCTTTCCTGGAAGCTTTAATCTGCCATCCTTCATTGCCTCATGCAAAATGGATTAGGCAAAGTGCAAAGCATAGACTGGTTACAAGGAAACTTGGGAGGGTCGTGGTGAAAGTGAAATCACGGTGAGTTCTTTTTCGAGTTTCTAATCTAGCATTTGAAGGAGGTGTTGTGTGTACATGGTGTATCAACAGCTTGCACACTTCACCACTGATAAGATGCGCAGGTTTCTCCATTGCAAGTTACGTTACGTTGCAGAGAGAGAGAAAAGGGAATTATTTCCCTCTTCCTTTCCCTCTGTTTGCTCACCCTTACAGAGAAGTCGGAGCATCTAATTCCTACAACATAATAAATCACATCTGAGTTTGGCTTGAGCTCTTCTAAACTTGCTTTGTAAAAATCCTTGACCAGCAGAGGGCTTCTTTCCCTGGAAATGATCTTTCCTGATGGAGAGTCTGAGGAAAAGGTGTACATGCATGGTAACATTTCTCTCCCTATCTCTTTTTGGTTTTCATGCCCTTTGATCACTGGTTATCATTTCTCAATATGAAGGGCAGGGAACCTGTGGCCCTCCAAATGTTGGATTCCCATCTCCCACCAACACCCAGTCAGCATGGCCAGTTATCAAGGATTATGAGATTTGTAGTCCTGCAACCTCATGGAGGCTACAGCTTCCCCATCCCTGCTCAAAGCTATGGGATTAGGCCTAATGGAGCACAAAAATCAGAATATTGTGATGCAATGTTCAGTGTTGCTGATGTACCTTCATTTGCCATGACCTTTCTGTATGGCCTATGAACTATGGATAATTCTGTTCCTAACAAGGTGATGTTTGATCTATCATACTTTAGAGCTTTCAAAGATCAGCACAGAATACATGAAAACTTTTCACAGTTGGCCCTAAGCTTTGTCTAATAGGATAAAAACCCTAGAGTTGTTACCCTGCACATTCAAGTTGTAAGGAGTCAGTGTGTTCTAGCAGGTTTAAGTATGATGTTTGGGAGACTGGGATTCAAATAATGGTTGCCTTCTTTGAGTGACCTGGGAAAAGCCTTCTCTTTTGTCTGCAAAATGGGATTCTGAATTGCCAACTTCACAAGATCATTATGAGGGCAAATGTGCAGCAGTAATATAAAAGTTCTGCACGCTACATAAATGTTCCATCATCATGCAGCAGTAGAATGTGTAAGTTTTTAATTAATACTTTTAATTAGTTTTGGAGAACATTTTTCTTTGCAATTATAGTAACAATGAGCTCCTTCTTTGTGTATTCCTTTATATCGGGTGCCACTTATCCGCAGGGCGAGCTTGCAGTCATGTAAATGCATCAGGGCAGCTACGCTGCAGTGCATATTCATGTCATTTTCAAGAACAAGCAATTTGTACTTCTGCCACTCTGCCGGTGAATAACATCGGACATTCTCACAGTATGTGACAGAGATGGAGAGCAGTTTCCTAATGGCACATCACAAGACGGCCTGGTTATAGATGTGCTGGCTTTATTGATTTGGCACATGGGTGGACTCCAGCATTGCTATGGACCCCTACTGACTTCTAGAGTACTCCAGTTGGGCACAGCAGTTTGCCAGTATTATTAGTTTCCAGCTCAAAGGCTGAGAGTGCACTTCCATCATGTTCATGAAGCTGCAAACATAGGGTTAAGATCGCTCATCTATTTAGTCCATCTGGTGTAGCATTCCATCTCTGGGGTCTACACTAACTCTACGTCATTGGTGCTTTGGTTGTAAAAATACCTTTGTAAGGTACAGACAGAGTCCTTGTTTCTGTGCATTTGATGCATACACATGCACATTGCAGTAAGCAAGCATAGGGCAGACTTCAAACCGGAGGTTCAAAAAGCTGTTTGAAAGCCCTTTTGCAGACAGCCCTGAGGTTTATGGAGCAGTGTGAGGCTGTTTGCAAAAGAGCTTTCAAACAGCCCTGCGCTTTGAAGCCCCAACAGTTGGGGTTTCAAAGTGCAACATCGCCTGACATCATAGCCTTTCCATGTGGCTTTCCAGGGTTGAAAATAAGGATAAGGATCTGGCCACTGGTCAGGAAACTTTCCCCACCCCTGGGTGGTAAAGCATGGCTATAGCCACCCGTAGCGTTCAGGTAGACTGTTAGTTTCCTTATAGGCACACAGTTTGCAGCTGGAAAAAACATACACACAATGCTATTTAATTTTTTGCATCTGAGTTAGAGTGTCACATGTGAAAACCAGTTCTAACCTTTATTGACCTGATCAAAACCAAACAAGCTATAACCACAACCAAAGCGGAGGCTTGGGAAGGACTCTTCTGGAACTTTTACTTTTAACCTGTTTACTTGTATCTGCCCCCCCCCCCCAATGATCGCAAGGTGAGTAGGTGATCCTATTTTGATGCATTTTTTAAAAGCACACCTACTCCTCTATATTTGTCTCATCAATTCTGAGCAATTGCTATTTTCTTAGGGCAACTTTTTTAAAGAAAGCATTTTTATCTCACCTAATCTCTGAAGAGGACAGGGTGGTGGACACTTAACTATCAAAGCCAAATGTACATTTGGGCTAGTGAGGCGGTGGGTAGAACAATAGGTTTGGTGAAAAGGCCTGTTTATTGTAATTTTCCTTCCAGTTTGAAATTGATTTAACAACAACAACAACAACAACAATTTATTCTTTATACCTCGCCCATCTGGCTGGGCCTCCCCAGCCACTCTGGGCGGCTTCCACAGAAAGCAAAAATACACTAAAATATCACACATTAAAAACTTCCCTGAACAGGGCTGCCTTAAGATGTCTTCTGAATGTCAGGTAGTTGTTGTTCTCTTTGATATCTGGTGGGAGGGCGTTCCACAGGGCGGGCGCCACTACCGAGAAGGCCCTCTGCTTGGTTCCCTGTAGCTTTGCTTCTTGCAATGAGGGAACCGCCAGAAGGCCCTCGGCGCTGGACCTCAGTGTCCGGGTAGAACGATGGGTGTGGAGACGCTCCTTCAGGTATACTGGGCCGAGGCCGTTTAGGGCTTTAAAGGTCAGCACCAACACTTTGAATTGTGCTCGGAAACGTACTGGGAGCCAATGTAGGTCTTTCAAGACCGGTGTTATATGGTCTCGGTGGCCGCCCCCAGTCACCAGTCTAGCTGCCACATTCTAGATTAGTTGTAGTTTCCGAGTCACCTTCAAAGGTAGCCCCACGTAGGGCGCATTGCAGTAGTCCAAGCGGGAGATAACCAGAGCATGCACCACTCTGGCAAGACACATGGCAGATAGGGTCTCAGCCTACGTACCAGATGGAGCTGGTAAACAGCTGCCCTGGACACAGATTTGACCTGTGCCTCCATGGACAGCTGTGAGTCCAAAATGACTCCCAGGCTGCGCACCTGGTCCTTCAGGGGCACAGTTACCCCATTCAGAACCAGGGAATCCTCCACACCTGCCCGCCTCCTGTCCCCCCAAAACAGTACTTCTGTCTTGTCAGGATTCAACCTCAATCTGTTAGCCGCCATCCATCCTCCAACCGCCTCCAGACACTCACACAGGACCTTCACTGCCTTCACTGGTTCTGATTTAAAAGAGAGGTAGAGCTGGGTATCATCTGCATACTGATGAACACCCAGCTCTTTTATCAACTTCCTAGATCTTAAATTCCACATGTGTTTGGAATAATTTATTCCTTTGGAATATATGAAATAATTTTCAAATGAATCATGCCACTGGCTGAGTAAATAAGGAACAACAATAGCATATGTATTAACGATGGTGTTGTCAAAGTTCAGCCAATAGCTAACACCCTAAGGAGTCAGTTCCAAGTTTATAAAACTAACTTACATTTTTAAAACAGACAAATGAATGTTAGCATGTTGGTGAGCTTTCCCCACTTGAGATGAAAGTGTTAAAAACTCAAGCTACCCCCAAGGAGAGAGCGACAAACGGTAGCAGCTAACATGTCATAGCCCGAGGAAGCCAGAGGAGCAGTCAGAATGTTTTGTAATAAAAGTGTAAAGCCGTTAAAATAGCTTCAGAAAGCTTTCTGTGATGTCCAAGGATGCAAAAGGATTGCCAGTTAGACGGAGCACCATGGATCTTGTGAATTACCATCTTCTTTTAGTGGAGTGTGGAGGGCAGGGTGGGGGAAAGATGGATAACAAAGTCGACAAGTAAATACATGCTACATAAATATGCATAAATCCATTACCATCTGCCATGTTGTCCAATTTGAGAAGGTTGTCTTTCAGTGTCTGCCACATAAATCAGTTTAAATCAGGTTTGTCTGGGGTGGTGGCTGAAGTGCTAGTAAATAATACACAGAGTACTGTTGTTTACTCCCCCCCCCCGCAAACATGTATTTAGTCAAGATTTACTTTGTTGTTTACTCACGAAAATGGAATCTGCGGGTTTCGATCATGAAAGTACGTTACCATGAATTGTTGTTGGCTAGCCATTTTGCTAAACAATCTAATATAATTTATACGGCATGTAGAAAATTATGATTGTAAATAATTGGCTTTTAAAGTGCTGCTTCTATGATTTGCATACCTGTTCTGTTCGATTCCCCCATTGCCATAATATTTTATAGCAGCCCATTAATACGTTAAGGAGCGTGTCTGGGCAGAATCCAAATAAATGAGTCATCTCCCTTGATACGTTGCTTTATATGTGTCGTAAGGAGAGCGGAAGAAGCACACATTTCTAAGTTCCAGTCCCAAACATTGTGGATACAGTCCAAAAGCCTGAATTTTCAGTTCAGTCCTTCAACAGCTTTCAGGACTGTGTATGTTGTGATTTTCTCAATTGGCTTAGACCATGGGTAGGCAAACTAAGGCCCAGGGGCCAGATCTGGCCCAACTGCCTTCTAAATCCGGCCTGCGGATGGTCTGGGAATCAGCTTTTTTTTACATGAGTAGAATGTGTCCTTTTAGTAGAATGCATCTCTGGGTTATTTGAGGGGCATATAAATTCGTTCACCCCCCCCCCAAATATAGTCCATCCCCACCCCCACCCCAGGTCTGAGGGACAGTGGACTGGCCCCCAGCTGAAAAAGTTTGCTGGCCCCTGCCTTAGATTTAGCTGATCACTTAATAATCACTGCTTCCCAGGCAATCTGAATTGGAAAATAAAAAGAGCCTGTTAGAGCATGTCTGTGGCCTGTCTAGTCCAACATCCTGTTTTCACAGTTGCCATCCAGATGCCTGTGGGATGCCCACAAGGAGGAGGACCCAAGCGCAAGAGCCCTCTCCTCTCCTGAAGTTTCCAGCAACTGTATTCAGAAACATACTGCCTCTAAAGCACAGTCATTATGGCTAATAGCCAGTGATAACCTTCCCCGCCTCTCAGCTATGCAAGCTCTGCTGCCCCTTTGCATCATGTGAGCCAGAGTGACAGCGGGGCTTGGTTGACCAGGTGCTCCCCATTTCTGGGTACCTGGCACTATGCACGTGCGTGGTTGCATGCAAATAGAACACACATAAGTGGGGAGTTGCCTATACAGTGGTACCTCGGGTTAGGAACTTAATTCGTTCTGGAGGTCCGTTCTTAACCTGAAACTGTTCTTAACCTGAGGTACCACTTTAGCTAATGGGGCCTCCTGCTGCTGCTGCGCCTTCGCCACACGATTTCTGTTCTCATCCTGAAGCAAAGTTCTTAACCTGAGGTACTATTTCTGGGTTAGCAGAGTCTGTAACCTAAAGCGTCTTTAACCCGAGGTACCACTGTACTCCAAAGCTCCACATGACACCACTCAGCAGTCACATGTAGATGTTAAACAGCATGGGAGATAGAATCAAGCCCACATTGAAGGCTCCATGGGGCCGAAGAGCACTCCTGAAGCATCACCCTATGGAAATGACCATCCAAGTTGGACTGGAACCACTGCAAAGCGGTGCCGCCAACACTGCTAACTCAGGACCGCCACTACATAAGGATGCCATGGTTGACAGTACTGAAAGCCACTGAGAGGTTGAGAATTAACAGGGACACAGACATAAGTCATCATAGGGTGACCAAAGCAAAACTGAGCATAAACCCTGACCGACATAGATCTAGAAAATAGTGTTTCCTCTGGGGAGAGCATTTCACAAGCATTTCCCTGTTGGACCACAAGGTGCCTACTCCTTATTTTAATGAAGCATAACTAGGTAACATGATGCACATTTTAAGGGAACAGCATGATTTAAATTCACTAGGCTATATCTGACTTCCCAGTATGCCATTTCCTGGGTTGGTATGAAAGATGTTCAGTTATATTTGTACAGTTATTGAATACTTTCTGATGTATTTAAAAACCTGGATTTTATTTCTACTACTGTTGAAGACTTTTCTCTGTGATTTATTGCCTTATCTAGCATGCATTTGTTCCCTTGCGTAAGATCACCATTTGGAATACAGATTATAAAGTTAAGAGCTTTAATTTTCTGCCCCTCGATTTCTACAGATATAAAATAAAGGCTTCTGATTTTTAGCATAGCTCATAGTGATGTTGTAGATTATCATACGTACAGCACATTGAGAAGCCTAAGTAGATGGTGCTAGATGAGTGTGGAAATAATTGTCCATACTATGAATTTAATTTAGCAGAACTCAAGGGCATCTGAAGATGTTTCCTTGAGCTAATATCTGAAAAGAAAAAAGCCCCCCTTATAAATTAGGTCATTTGTTATTATTTTATAGCTTGAATGGCAGGGAACAGGAACAAAAAAATTGCCCTTAAACCAATTTGAATGTTACTCAAGATAAATAAAAGGCTGAGGCAGTTGCTGACCGGCTCTTGACAAACAACTGAAGCCAAAAATGGCCATTGAGTTGTCGCTTAAGGACTTAATGGAGGAGATCGTTCAAATCAAAGAAACAGTAAACAAGGTAGATGGAATTTTACCCACGTTCAAATTAAGATAGCCCAGATGAAAGTCAGTGTAAATGAAATTAAAGGGAAAGGGGAATGAAGTTGAAAGATCAGCTGTTATATGTGAAAGGATGAATTGCTTATTGAATCACGTTTCTAGAACAATCCTTGGAAGGCAAAGGGAACAGGAGTGGTGCAGAATTGAGTGAAAAATGTGGCCATCTGAATTCATTGAAAAGTGGAGTATAAACATAGGGATAAAGTAAAATATGCTACCCCTAAATAAGCTCAAAATGATAGGGTTGGTTCTCCATGAAAATGAACAGGAAATAGCTGATTTTGAAAGAGACAGTGCACAGAGCACATGCAGATCTTTATTACCTACAGATGGAAAGCAGCCCTGTGCCTAGTTATGCTTAAGCAGGTTCACTGAAATAAGTGGTAAGAGAATGTTTATATTGAAGACTGCAGACGAGAACCCCAGACTAAAGTCAAATGTATAAGGCTGCAGTCCCATAGACACACACCTGGGGAATAAATCCCACTAAACTCAATGGGACTTCCTTCTAAGTAGATGTGTATAGGATTGCGCTCTAATTTTGTTGAAATGCCAACAACTGGAATAGAGATCTTGGGTAAACTGGTTTTGCAAGGATTCCGATTCACCATATGTATATGGATCTCTTGAAATTGCCCCTGCATGGACATAGCATAGGCCAACGTGAACTGAAGTTCAGAAGTTAGGCCAGGGACTGGGAATCTTTTTCAGCCTGAGGACCAAATGCCAGTGGTGGATAGGGCCAAAGGCAAAAAGTAAGTGGAGCAACAGAAGTGACATTGTACAGTAATCTACATTGCAGCCACACGAAAGCCCGAGGTTCAGCTAAGTGCATGAATGGACATCTCTCCATCTTCCATTCAGGCAAGCAAGGACACATTCCAACTCTGCAAAATCATTTGAGGAATGTGTGGGACATGGCGTGGCCTTCAGAGAGTCCCGAGGTTCAGACAGAGACCTGGAGGGTTACAGGTGAGTTTCCCCACCCCAGAGTTGCACCATAGCATTCTGCATTTCTTTCAAAAATGGTTTTGGATTTATCCCAAATTCTGTTTTACACCAGATTGATGTTGATCAGACATGATGCTCAACATGACTAGAGGCAAGAAAAGGAAATAAGGATTTCTTTTTAACTCCTCAGTGTGGCAAACTGTTTTCTGTATGCAAGCTCACCATGCAGATCGACCTTTAGTGCAAAAATTTGTTTCCCTGCTGCTGCCAAGATAAAATGGTTTTTCATTAAATATATATCCCATGTTAACTTTTTCTTGGCTGCGCCATGAGAGCTTGTTGAAAAAGCAGGGTATAAATCCCTCAGATAATTAACTAAATGGATAGCCATAATTAAGCTATTGCGGTTCCTGATATTGTTTCTGGTTGGCTACTTGATTTTGAGTGCATGTTGATGGAGGGTCTGTGTTTATTGAAGAGTGTCAGGCAATAGCTTCCCTTCTTCCTGATATGGTACATTGATTTGTATATGATTGTATACTTATCCGTGGTCCAAAACATACAATGATAGGCTTTTCTGTTTTTAAAGCGAACTTGGCCAGTGTTTTAATCTTAAAAAAAATAAATACCTCCCTCTCTCTGTGTTCAGTTTATGACGTGTGGCTGTTCCAGCTCTGCTACTTTGCTTTGTGCTTCGCACAGTAGCTACAGTGGCTGCGTTAATTAAATAGATATGTCAAAGCAATGAAGCTAGTGCCTGCTGCTATTGGATATAGGCAGTGAGAGTTACAGCAAATGGATCCATACAGATCTATTAGCCATATAACACCAGTGCAGTGTAAAGGGAAAGAAGAAAGGGCAGAAACTGGATGGTGGTTCTCGAAGCTAATCAGTTTTAATGCAAAGCAAAAAGAAAAGGGGTGTGGGAGTGTTTCTCTGGCTGTGGTCATGTAGAAGGGTGAATGGATAGTAATAGCCTAAGATGAGGAAATGAGTAGAATATAAATGTTAGGGCTGAGCACAATGCCTCATTTGAGTGCCTTGTTCATAAGCAATAAATTCTGGGAGGCTATTTTGAATTATGGGTAGGGTCAAAATTTGAACATGAGGCTCAAAGCTGCCCTCACATTGCAGTGGCTGGTGACAGATGCTATTACCCCCTTAAAGCTTCTTGAGGGGCTTTTGAAGAAAATAATGGTGGCCTTCAGCCAGCTGCTACAGGGAGGTACTTTGGGGGGCAAAGAAAGAGCCCAAACTTTGGTCCTCTAACCCTTGGGATTTTCTGGGAGGGGCGATTGTTACCTTTCCATGTGCCTCCCTCCCAAATTTGAGCTGATTTTGACTCAGTAGCAATTTTATGGCTCTGAAGAGGGTAATTTGCATTGGGGAATGTTCAGATGCTCTTCAGAGCGATCTAATTTAGCATGTTTATCCTACTTATATATGATAAAAGGTAAAGGACCCCTAACAGTCAAGTCCAGTCGCGTAATACTCTGGGGTTGCGGCACTCGCTTTACAGGTCGAGGGAGCCGGTGTTTGTCCGCAGACAGTTTTTCCGGGTCATGTGGCCAGCATGACTAAGCCGCTTCTGGCAAGCCAGAGCAGCGCATGGAAACGCCGTTTACCTTCCCGCCAGAGCGGTACCTATTTATCTACTTGCACTTGACGTGCTTTCGAACTGGTAGGTTGGCAGGAGCAGGGACCAAGCGACGGGAGCTCACCCCGTCATCGCGGGGATTCAAACCGCCGACCTTCTGATCGGCAAGTCCTAGGCTCTGTGGTTTAACCCACAGTGCCACCCGCGTCCCTTATATATGGTAAAAACAGCTAAAAAGTTTGAAATCCAGTGTACAGCAGCTGTGCAAAAACCATGCTAGGGAATTATTAGGGGTGGAAATTTAAATTGTCAGTGTCATAATGCTTCCATTGGGTTGGTTGCACTTTGAATACTGTGTACAGTTGTCATTGCCACACCTGAAAAATAATAACGTAGAGCTAGAAATGCTGCAGAAAAGGTCAATCAAAATAGTGGGGTGGAGAAAGTGGACGGAGAGAAGGTTTCCTCCTTTTCTCCTAACCCCCTCAGTGAGTTGGGGACCTGCAGGCGAAGACAAGCTCTGACAGATTGAGCAGACGAGACGAACTGTGGGTCCAGTGGTCAAGAAGGCAGTTTCTGCATGTGCTGTAGAGGGAAGTGAGGGGCAGAAGGGGCTCATCAACTTGGGAAGGTAGCCCATCTAGGAGAAGGAAAACTCTGATCCTAAAGTTCTGCTGCCTTACAGGATATCTTTGGGAGAAGAAAAGGTTAAGGAGTAATCCAGAGTAGAGTCCCTAAGGCGGTTGGGTGGGCCTCCTTCTGGCAACTCCTGCAGTCCAACTAGTGCCAAACATATTGCTCTGCTTTCCTTTGGACCACATCAGTGATGCTGAGAGAGGCTCTTGTCGTTTGGGGAGCTCAGGACCTCCATATACACTGGGACGTCACTTGACTGCTGCAAACAGTGCACTGTTTGCACTGACTTCAGTCCGGAGGTGCATTCCATTGTCTCTCAAGACAGACAGAATTTGATCCTTGCAGAGGCAGAAGCTCTCAGTATGCTCATACTTCCAACACTGATGTCCTGTTCTGCATAGGTTTCTGTGCATGTTGTGTAACAACTTGAGTTTGTTTAAAGGAGGTGCTGGGCCAAGACGTCTGTTGGTTGTTTCCATTGTCTGCGACACATTCTTTAAAAATGTATACTCTTATAGATACTATTTATTTGAACAGAGTTTGTGTAGGAACATTCCCCATGGGTTGTATCCACTGCTTGCATTCTTGAGGCGCTAAAATAAATAATGAAAACTGCCATCGGGCCAGGATTTGTTATTGATTCTTTTTTTAAAAAAAAAAAAAAAAGCTAAAGATATCTGGTACTTTTAGAGATCACTGTCTTCACTGTGTCATGCACACTTATGCCTGCTTTTGCAATAAATAAACAACCAAAGCTTTCTTTAAGGCCCAGAGGATGAAAATGATGTAACATTCATTGGCCATAACATTTTGAATACGGAGCTGCTGTCCTCAGACTTTGCGGCCTAATAAAATAGTAAATGAGGAATCAAAATGAGAGAGTGTGGTGTGTCAGATATTCTTTAGGAACCTCCATACCACGTGTTAATTCACTTCTGATTTTGAATGGACATTTATTTTTCTTTAATAACAGGTAATGAATTAAAAAATAGCTGCATTTTTTAAAAAAAATATATGATTATTTGTCTTCCCAATGATTTTGTACTGTATTTTGCGAGTTTAAGTAAGAGACCCATCATGCTCCTAACCTCTCAATATTGGAATCCACTTCAAAGTCCATAAAAGTTTAGCTACCAGTGAATTCTAAAATAATGCTCCAGTTATAGGATGATTTTTTTTAAAAAAATAGCAGCAGGGTGCTATAAGGCAGAGTTTGTGACTGTTTTACTTATGGAGCTGAATCTCTTCCAGCCGTTGGCAAGTTTACCTGCTGATTCGCAGCCTAAGCCAATCCCGCCAGATGCCGCTGTGCTGCAGTGCTGGTTCAGAGATGTGAACACGAACTGGAAGGGTTGTACCGTCCGAAACCCTGCTGATTAATTCTTATAAAAAGCTGAAGGAAATTGCAGCGTGTGCCCTGTGACCCGACCCAAGTCAGTGTGAGTCACCAAGGGAGCCCTGATTAATCAGAGTGATCTGCTCAATATGAGAGGCAATACTCCAGTGCAGAATATTGTACTCGCTGCTATGCACGCTATGTCATTTGTACAGCGTGACAGTATCGCAGCAGTGAGGAGAGAGGGGGGGGGAAAGCAATTGAAAGGTGAGGCCATAGGAAGAGATCAGAGACTATGATGATGATGGTGGAGATGGCAATGATGGTGGTGATGCACAAAGGAGCGGGCATTTTAATGCTTCCGTGTGTAAAAAAACACACGTGAATTTATACATGAATAACAGCATTCACATTCTCAGCTCTTGGAAAACAAAGGCAGGCTAGTCTCCATATAGTGGTACCTTGGTTTAAGAACAGCTTAGTTTATGAATAACTTGGATTAAGAACGCTGCAAACCCGGAAATAGGTGTTTTGGTTTGTGAACTGTGCTTTGGAAGCAGAACATGTTCCGCTTTCTGTTGAGTGTGTTCCATTTGTAAATTGAGTCCCCCGCTGCTACGAGAAAGCACGCCTTGGTTTAATAATGCTTTGGTTTAAAAATGAACTTCTGGAACGGATTAAGTTTGTAAACCTGTACATGAAATGAAGTTATTGAGGGCAGAGCTATTTTTTTAGAGAAAGAGGTGCCAGAACTTCCTCGCTCACATGGCATGGCAGTGGTGTCTGAGAGGTGTCAGAACTGAGTTCCGGCGAGTTCCAGCTGAATAAAATCCCTGAGCGAGTGAGGGTTGTGCAAACAAGCTCCATGTGTAAAATGGCATGATAAATAATCAAAATTGGGCGCAATCTGCCGTATAGTGCTTGATTTGTTCAAAACCATAGTGACATCCCATAAGTCTCTGGAGATCTTGATCAAATTCATATAAAGCAGATCCTGACATATTTTTATCAACAGTACAGTGGTACCTCTGGATGCGAACAGGATCCGTTCCAGAGCCCTGTTCGCATCCTGAGTAGAATGTAATGCGGGTCGCGTTTTGCCGCTTCTGTGCATGCATGTGACATCATTTTGAGCGTCTGCGCATGTGCTAGTGGCGAAACCCAGAAGTAACACGCTCCATTACTTCCGGGTTGCCACGGAGCGTAACCTGAAAACGCTCAACCTGAAGCATATTTAACCCCAGGTATGACTGTATTACTGAGTTTTAATGCTTCAGCCAATATGTGGAATGTTCTAAGGCATCTAGTAAGTTCAGTCGTACCTTGGTTTTTGAATAGCTTAGTTTACGAACAACTTGGAACTCGAACGTCGCAAACCCAGAAGTAGGTGTTCTGGTTTGCGAACTTTGCCTCAGAAGCCAAACATCCGGCGTGACTTCTGCAGCTTCTGATTGGCTGCAGGACTCTCCTGCAGCCAATCAGAAGCTGCACCTTGGTTTCAGAAGTCAAACGGACTTCCAGAATGCATTCTGTTTGAAAACCAAGGTGTGAGTGTAAAAGGTTAAACAGACAAGATAAAAGAAAAAGTTACTGAGTATTCCAGTTGGTGAATGACAGAATGGATACTATGACAGTACTTACGGTAAGTAATTAATACCAGGATATTAGCTACCGTGCTTTACACAGAAATGTATCAAAAATGTCCTACTGCTGGACTAGAAATTTACTGGTCAGTCTTATACATATAAGCAGGAAACTGTTGTAAAGATTGTGGAGCATAAGAAGCATTAAAATAGGCTTCTTCTCTTTAATTTGTGACTACGAAACTTTACATGGGGATTGGTTGCAGTTCAAGTGTGTTTGCTCAGTCATGATCAGAGATGATGAGTAGTGGTCAGTTTTCTGGATTTGTAATGAATACATTTTCAAGTATGGTTTTTCTCAAGTATTTCCAATCCCCTACCTTTTGGTAACTGTCTTTTTGGGGGGCTGGGTGGGTGGCAGTTAACAAAAGTGATAGAAGACCTACCCAGCCCTTTTTCTTTCTGCACATGGAAGTTTGGAGATTCAAAAGTGATGTGATAGCTAATCAATTCTAATTCTTCAGCCAATGATTTGGTTACAACATTAAGTCTTGAGTGGCTTCTCTTTCTCACACTGCTTTTTCAGCTTTGGTAGAGCTGCATAATAGTAGTATGTTCTCCATCCTTCACGTGTGCCAGACAGTTGTGTGTGATGCCATTTAATTGTTTGTTGCATCTCCTTTGCCAAATTATATGTGAATAATAAATGGCAAGCAATCTTCTGTACAACAAGCTGTCTGCTTCTGGGAGACACAATTCCGGGAAAGTCAGGTTCTAATACGCAGTACTTCAGTTTTGAAATCCGCACTCTGCTTATTGCAGCGCTTCAAACCGTTCTGATTTCAGTATGGACTGTTTGCATTGTGAAATACTTACATGACGAGTATATAGTAATCATATTAGAATTTCCTAAACATAGGCAGTATGAAGATAACTGCATCAATGGTACATTGTTGGCCTTACATAAGAATGTAAGAAATGATAGGATAGCTGGCAGGATAGCTCAGTTGGTTAGAGTGTGGGGCTGATAATAGTAGGCTCAGGTTGTATATATGTGTAAATAAACCATATCTCATAAAGACACCACAGTCTCTGCTGTGCCTCATTTCCAAAGGAAACATGGATTCTCATTAAGTGCCTGTATCCTTGGAATCTTGCACTGCTCAGAGATTGGGGTGTCTTGATATAATAGATGGTTTATTTACGCATCTGTTTAAGTTATATATATGAAGGGGGAATGTAAGTTGAGTGGCTGATGTGCACAACAACCTGCCTTTGTGCACATTTACCAGGCCTCTTCCCTAAAGAGGGAATTGTGCACATTTCCTTGGGAAATGTGGCATATGTCGACTGAATTTTGTACATTCTCTGGTTATTATGCATAATCCCCAACAGGTCTTGGGGAATGTGCATATTGTGACTGCATTTTGTGCAGCTATGCAGCTGTCATTTATGCACCATGCAAACAACACTTGGTTATCTTGGGCTTCAGTTTGATTGTGCTCATTGCTTTCTTAAAAAATTATTTGTTTCTTTTAATACTGCTGCTTTTATTATTTGTTGTTGAATCACTATTTATTGCTTGCCCTTTCTTTTTACGACCATTTAAACGAATGCCAGTTTAGTCATTATTAATAGAAAAGTGAGGTAGAAATATTTAAAAATAAAGTCAGTACCCTTTGGATGATAAATTTCCTAATAAAACTGGCTAAGAGACTATTAGCAAGTATATAGATCTTGAATTGCCTCAGCATTTAAGTTTAGAATACTGCTCTGATGCTTTCACTGTTTGCTGCTTAACCCCCATAGCCAGCAATGACACACTTTCATTTACATATGTGTATGTTTACACTCACAAGTAAAATGGATGAATAGATTCTGTAGATGGAATGAAAGAACCCTGCTAGTTTAGATTGAAATGGCTGTCACTGACATTAATTTAGATGTAGTATTGGGAAGACTCTTAAAGGTCAGGTTTCCCCTGGAGCGTTAGTTTACCCAGGACATTTTTACAGATGATGTGCTAAAGATGTAATGCATCTAATAACTATGTCTTGGGCTTCGTCTGCTTGATTCATCAAATGTTCCTCTTCAAAACTGAACAATGTACGATTGTGCCACATGTGAAATGCAGAACCAAAGCTTTCTACAGCCAACTTGGTACTTCGTTATAGACACACATTTAAATAAAAAGATTTTGAGAAATCATTAAGATAAAAAATGATTTAGTGGCGGACGTGTTCTTTAAAAATAGGGTTAACTTGTTGCTCGAGGAAGCGGAAGTTGTTGATGGCTGGTGTTTGCTCACAGTGGACATAAGTGAAGGGTTTTTTGTTGAACAAACAAGCAAAATGGCTACAGGCACAGGATGTGGCCTGCAGCCAAAGCCTGGTTTGTTTGTTTTCATGTAGAATCATAGCGCCTAAGTGCTCTGTTGTTTCAAGAAAGAAAAAGAGAAGACAGAGATTTGTTTATGACTTCATGCCAAAAAAAATGCCGAACATATTTTTAAAAATCTCAATTCATTAAGTGACTAAAGAATACTGTGGAAACTTGATGGCTCTGGTCAGCAGTTAGTTTTAGAGGAGGACCACCCATGGGATTAGTCCCACGCCTGAAAGCGGGAGAATAGAATGGTGGGCTAGATGGGACTTTGGCCTGATTCAACATGACTCTTCTGATATTCTTAGTGCATTGCCAGCAAGTCATATTGCTAGAACTACCAAGCAGTCTATGTGCATTACTTGATTTTAGGATGGCAGCTGAGGTCAGGGTGAGGAGACAGCACTTCCTGGATTAATGACTTAGCCCAAGAGTGCCAGTTCCTTATCCCTTCTATGTGTTCTTAAGAGTATTATTATTATTATTATTATTATTATTATTATTATTATTATTATTATTATTTTCACAGGATGGTTCTGCAAATGCCACTATGGTGAAATTGTATGCACCCTTGTGCTTTCCAGTAGGAAGCTTGGTACATAGTAGGCATATCCTGAGTTCAGCCTGTTGCTCTCTTGTACTCAATATATTACCAGTTCTGGCATCCCAACCAGATCTATTGAATTCATCTCTGATGATCTCTGATTTGATGTGCCATTCATTATTTGAATGGTTTCCATTGTATTGCAGATTGTTAGGTCAGATACATACCAAAGTGTGTCAACCCATGTCTTCCAAGCCCTGAAGGATGAAGATGGCAATAATTCTTCTTCTAATAAGACAGTGTGCTAGAATTTGCTGTCTGGAAGTTTTGAACGGGACCATGCAGTTCACACCAATCCATGGTTTAGTGTGAAGCAGCAACAGGACTGGGAGAGAAGCGATTGAGCGTGATATTTTCCTTCAAGTACCTGCATGCTCTCTCTTTCCTGCTCAGTCATGGTTTGGCTTAGCATGATGTGTGAACCAGGCCACTGTGCTGAAAGCCAGAGTTGGAGCTGGGCTGAGTTTGCACAGATACTGCTAGCTGCCTCCCGCCATTCATCCTATTCCCATGGAGGAGGTACAAGCTTCAATTACTACAAAAGAATTGCAACCCTTGGGCTGATTTCATTCCCTGTGAAGCATTCTTTGTGCACAGCCCATTCTGAGAAATGTGAAGTAAAATACAAACTGGCCTTTGTGTTTGATCCTAGAATTACTTTCTGTGTGTGTTGGCAGTAAAACAACATCCCTTTCAGAAGACCTCAAGGCAGTTGTTCAGCCATGACCCGTGATTCAAAAACTCTTTTAAATATTGAGATTGTTTCAAAATAAAAGGCATTTGAATTTATGATTGATTTCGGAGTAGGCACATTTAAACACCAAGCAAGAGTAAAAGCCTGCCTTGTTCAAATATTGAACTGGTGTTGAAGTTAAATTACTTGAACGCAGAGCTGCCTCATGGGAAATTGTATTCTCATTTCAGCCTCTTGTGTTCTCTTACATATTGAATGATACTTTAGTTGACAAAAGAACCCTGCCGTGTTATCTCTGTATGAGAAGGAGTTTGGCCTGTAATAAAATTAAATAATAAAAGGGACAACTTTAGTGAGTTGAAATGATTAAATCAAATCCAATATTTTGAAAGCCAAAAATTGCCTTACAAGGGTGCAATTTGGGTGCAGGAAACCACAGTAAAAGTTGTCTTATGTTGAAAGAGCTGTGTTTGGGGGAAGTGATTTAAATAATAATTGTTTTGAATTTGTTGTTTTTTTAAACTGAAATTTCTATCTTAGGTTCCCATTCTGTACAATTATAGAATGCAATACGATAGGGTGAATGAGAATTGTCTTTCATAATGTGCGTGTTTGTATGTGTGGTGGGGTGGAGGAAGTAGCTCACACCATTTATCAAACTCTAATAAACCAGAAACTGATTGTGGATATTTAGAAGTCTTATCAGTGGATACCTAAATCATGAATATTTCCCTTTAATATTTGTTTTATTGGTTTTTCTTTCTTTTTTTAAAAAAAATACATATATTGGAGTTTGTGAGTGGTATGGGATAGCAAGAAGCATATATAAATATTGTTCCATTGGGTCTGTATAAAAATGTCTTGTGTTTGGAATCAAGCAAGCAAAATCTGGCTGAAGGCTAAAATCACAGTGTTTATGTTTTATGGACAGGTTTATTTTCCATTTTCCTGTCACTCAAGAACATATTTATTTAATTGTCTATAGTTTAACAGTGATTTCTGTATGTGATCAGCTTACATTTTTTCCATCTCAAGAAGGACAGGTGACAAACTCAACACTTTGTTATTCAGCCTGATACTGTACCATGTGTGATGATGCATTTTAGCCTGAATTTTTGTTAAATGAAAACAAAATATCCCAATAAGGGGAGCTGCTTCAAACTTCATTTTAATTGAAACTACTAATATTCAGCTAAACAAAATAAAGGGCCAGGTGGCTACTTGCTCTTGTAGGGAAGTCTTGCTGTTTGTATTTTTAAGGATGATGTTCAGTGTCGTGGTGCTTGTTTTCCCCTCTCTGAAGATTTGCTAAAAGGTGTATGCTTTAAAGTTTATGGGTTGCTTATATACAGCTGACCCTTGGAAGCACTGCTGTTTTTAAAACAAAAGATGGGGATGTGTAACATTAACTTACTCGTCAAAAGAGCTTTATTCATAATTATTTTCTTGAACTGGTTGGAACTCACAAATAAACTGCTTGATGGTTATATGTGCTTTCTTGAAAACACCATGACTCTTTTTGATGTGCAGAACCATTTTGAAACTTGTAATATTGTACTGAAACCTTTGTACCGAATTACTGTGAATCTAGCGTCATTTTTCCAAGTAGTAACTATCTCTGCGTAGTTGACAAAACTTCTAGGATGGAGTTCCCAGACATCCTTTGCTAGGTATTGGGGTGGGGGAGACTTTCCCTTTGCTGCCTCCCCTCCAGACCCTGGAAGCTTCTCAAGTAAAGGTACTAATATGGTGAGCATCTGTTGCTTCCCTGTACTGATGTTAATTTTCGTCCCAGGTGTGCTATGTGTGTGTTCAGTCTAGGAAGAGGGCATGGGAATCCTGCCAAGCACTTTAGTTTTTCTTGGCATTTTGCCTAAGTGATGCATTTTTCCAGTTCATGAAATGAATTTCAACTTGTAACCTGTGGCACTTGGGGGTTTGAAGGTGTCAGGTGTGCCTTAAGAATAGCTCAACAAACCTGGGATCTATATGTTAAGAGTATCTCTCCTTTCTTTTCTTTTAATTATTCCCTGGCTAACAAACAGCCTAGAAAGCCAACTAGCGTGAACTCTTCAACACCTCTCCAGATTCAACAAAACTGACATTTATAGCTTTATTGTAGCGGAGACATGGCATTTCGATTGAGATTGTTTGGACTGTAGAGTGTCAGTATAAATAGCTATGATTGACTTTTGTATGGAGCACATCTGGAAGCAATTTCTGGCATTCCAGCTAGATTAAAGCATGTTTAAAAGAATTTCATCAGACCTTTTTTTTCTTCCTGGTTGTGGTGAATAAAGTTTCAAAGAAGTTTTAGCTGCTGTTCCTATTAATGCAGACCATAGTGGAGTCAAATTCAGGGCAAATGAAAAAAGCAACTCCCCGCCGTAGCAGCAAACTGCATATTAGAGGACCATGTTTAAGGAAAGTAAAATAAAACATCTGGTACAAAGAAACTGTTATTCACTATAAGTACCAATGAAATAGACCAAGATTAAGAAGCTAGGGGGACCTATTTAAAAGAGAGAGAGAGAGAGACATATTGATTACAACTTACAAGTGGTTAGTGGCTGAGGATGGGAGTGGAGGAAGGGATAAACATCAATTAAAAAAAGGGAAATAGTTTTTTTTTAGGTGTCAGCGTAACATTAGAGTAAATTGAATAAACTAATCCAAAGTTAGTTGAAAATTAAAGCAGAATTTCACCATTATTGTATTCAATCTGCTTCCCAATGAAGTGAATGACAAAATCTGGATTGATCCCATTGTAGGCAGTTTCCCAGAGATTTTCTGTTCCTTCAGTTGTACTGAATTTTTCACAAACGGATATTAATACTGTCATTGGTAGGAACCTAAAGAATTAGTTTAAGCACAATCAAGGGCTTTGGATATGACCATTTCTGTGAACTGTGGTCTCCCATGTCATGTCACCACAATACTTTTGAAAGCTCCCTCATATTTGAAAGCAGTTTGCCATGTGGTTTGTGGGAAGATGTGTAGAGGTTGCAGATACATAAATCCATGGCTTCCTGAAGGTTTGGGAACTGGTCACCTAAGAGGTTTTTTTTAAAGTCACCAGCCAACATGTGGTTATACGCATCCCATTTCAGATGCTATAAATTACGCTAGAAAAGAAAGTTCAGTGTTTATAAGATTCTGTGCATATCAGAAAATAATTAGTTTGCAAATTGTACTGGAATGCTAGGATTCCTAGCAGAGCAATCTATATGCTAACCAGAACACTTATTTCTCATACTGAGGCTGCAAACCACAGCACATGTATTATGATGTAAGTTCTATTGGGCTCAGTGGGTCTTGCAGATTAAACTAGGGATGTGTAAAACTAGAAAAGCCTCCAGAGCCCAAGTGAGTGCTCCGCTTGCACTGTCTGAATTGTTTTCTGTGCCCTTACACACCCACACACCCACCAGCCACCCCTACCACCCCCCAGTGTTAAACATACACTGCCTCTGCATGCCCACCCTCCCACTTCTCAAGAGCAAAGCGGCAACAGTGGCCATGAGAGGCAAAGGGAGTCTTTGTTTTCACTCCATCTGCCTCTTTCACCCCATGACCACACTGAGCGTGTTGGATTCTGGGAGGGTAGTTTGTTTAGAGTCCAGTTTCTGCAGTGCTTAAACTACAGCTCCCAGAATCTCCTGCCTTTTGCATCTCATTGCTGCCGCAATCACCGCCACAGGACAGGGGAACAGGAGGTAGTGTATGATGCACAATGCAAGGTGACAGAAATTACTTGCCTGGTGGTGAGAGGGCTCTGGGCTTCTTCTTCTGAATGTTTGGGTGTTGACTGCTGCGGAGAAGATGTTCAGGGGTATGAAGGCTTGCATCCCATTTAGAATCAGTTTGTCCAAACTCCCCATGGTTTTTTTATTCTGACTGGCAGGGGTGGCACATCCCATTTGACTGCTTGAGGTGAAACAGGAAATCTTGCCACCTGCCCTCCCTGCCCTGCTGCCTCCGCTTCTGATTTTGGGTGAGATATTGCCCTCTGCCCGTGCTACTTCTCCCAACACAAGTGCCAGTGCCAGAGGCAGCAGGGTAGGTGGGGCACCCATCACAGCTGTCAACCTTCCCTTTTTTTGGTGGGAAATTCCCTTATTCCAGCGCCGTTTCCCGCTGCTTCCCGCTGCTATCTTGGATTGTTAGATATCCTATAGACTGTCCCCAGGACAGGTGAGACTGCTGATCCCTTATTTTCAAATCTGAAAGTTGACAGCTATGGCACCCATGGGGGTCTCGGGGGCTTCCACCACCTTTTTCTTCTGGCCTGCTAATATATTTCTTGCAAATAATCTATTTTAAATAAATCAGTCAGCAGCATATATCTATTTACTGTGTTGAGCCTCGGCATTCTGAAAGTGTGCTTCACGCTTACCTAGGAAAGCTTACTATTTCCTTTTGTGTTAGAAAAATCATGATGGATTGGAACATGGCAAACAGCCATGATTCACAGCAGAGAACAGGTTCCAGCTAATTCTGAATTATGTTGGCTCTGCAGTGATAACGGGAATTGGAAGAAAAAACAACAACAAGGCCTTGTTTTCTTACTGTAAGCTGGCCTCAATTACTATCTCGAGCCATATTGGTGTTAAAAATGTGTAAGACTTTTGGACAATTGCACTGCAGAGGAATTCACAACTCACAATGGTTTGTATGGTGAGTGTGAATTCAGAAGCCTTGAACAGTTGCTTCCTTCCACCTTCTCAGGTTTTCTGCTGCTGCAGGCATCCCTCTCAAAGGTACAGATCTAAGCCAAGAAGGCAAGGAAAAGCAGGCTTCCAGACCCTCTCCCACCCCAACCAGAAGCTGCTAATGGACGATCTCCAGTTATACAAATGGGAGATAGCCCTTTGGGAAATATCCAAATAAACGCACTAAAGTATCAGTAACAACAATTCTTCGCATGAACCAAAGATTCATGCTTTCCCTACACAGATAGAAAACACAGCAATAATTTGGTCTTAGTAACATCACTAACAGAAGGAAAATATTATCACTGTGATGAGTCATTAATATTGTCAAATCTCATTCCAGACGCTCCTGTTCTCTACTCAGCCTTCAGCCTACTTGCAGTATCTTCTTGCATAGGTGCCAACTCTATGGGGCTGAGGACGCCTCAGCACCACCACCCCCACACCCACAGTAGCCAATCAAAGTATCAGCCCCAGTCTTGAGTGGCAGGGCCTTGCTGGGCTTCCCTGTGGCAGTGGCGGGCCTCGCGGGCTCCTCCCAACATGTGTGTCGTGTGCTGAGCGCGTGTGTGACATCACGCTCACGTGATTAGCCCCCGCCCCCCCAAAAAGTTGGATGGAACTTTACGCTTCTGCTTTCTTGGTTTCTGACCTGCCTCAATTCTTTTGATCCCTTTGGTGGTCTGCTCTGATATCATGCAGTGGTTGCAATGACAGGGATTTTGGACCCCTCACTATGGGCTTCACTGACTTTGAAGTCATATGGGGCTGAGTAGCCTGAAACCAGGCAGCAAGAGCGTCAGATTCCTTAGAAACGGACATGGAATTGCAGGCTCCATTTCACAGACATTTGAAAGCTACCTTGTTAATTTAGGACTAGGACCAAATTGCCCAATTGGCTAGCTTGGGCAAATGTTTCTTTGATTTTTGAAGTTGAGGGGAACTCCAGAAGTCACAAGCAGTGGAAAACAGATTGTAGCCCCCCCCCCTCCCCAAGCCACCACTACTTCCTGGTATGAGAACAAAATTTGGCACACTCCCTTTTTAGGGTGGGAAGTGAATTAAGGGGCTTTGTTTGCTCCCTCTGAATTGAAATAACATGCAATTTCATGAAGCGTTCCGTATTTTTCAAGAGATGTAAAACAGGGCATGAAGCAAACCCACAGGTGCAAGAAGCAAACCAATTTAACTTCAACAATTCAAATTGTGTATGTTTCCAGCTGATCTCTTCATGGGCCCTTGTATAGCTCTGTATACAAATTTATTGCTTGTTTTGCAACTGCTTTGACAAATGCGGCTTTGAATTGCTGTCTTAATTCGTTGTTTTAATATGGTATAATGAATTTGTTTCATAAGCTGCTTTGAGTATTCATTTGAATTGAAGGGCTGGATAGATGTATTGATAATAACAATGACGATAAGAAGGAGTTTAGGAGAATTTCTCTGGAAATTGCTAGACTATGCGTCTAAGGTTATATGCAATACATTATTTTGGAGAGTTTATTGAATGTAGATTTTTCTATCGTTCATTAAGGGCCACTTACCCGAGGGATTGTGGGGCTCTATATCTGCCTTCTTGTAGCTTAAGGCCTTCAGAGACCCTTTTCTGGGTGTTCTTGTCATCTGAGCTGAGGTGGGAAGCAGCAAGAGAATCTTCTCTGAGGAAGTGTTTGGTTATGGAATAGTTTCCTGCAGAAGGTTCACATAATTCTCACATTGACTTCTGAGCCCCAAGCAAACCCTTATTTATTTCTGGGGTCCAAGACTGACCTGAAATATATTACTGCCTGAGACAAAAAAACAAGATTTCCTTCCCCACCGTCATTCTATTTGCAGAAGCCAACCTGTTGAGTTGTTCTTAAAACACTGGTGACAGGCCTGTTAGCATATTTTCTCAAATAACACAGTTGGAGTCCAGAGAGAAAAGAAACCTGATAACACTAAGGAAAAGTTAGAAGAAATGGTGTATAATTTGAGAAGAAACTGAGAGGTTTTGTTTTGCTTACTTCAGGCCTTGTACAGAGTAGGAAGACATGCAACCATACATACACTGGAAAGCACCCTCAGAATTACATAGCCAGTCAGAATAGATATCAGCAAATATCATGCAATGCTGCCTGGTTGCTAAACAACATTTCCACTTCTTCCTGCCCTTGACTAGTTGACTTTAACACTAACATAAAAAGGTAAAGGGACCCCTGGCCATTAGGTCCAGTCGTAGCCGACTCTGGGGTTGCGGCACTCATCTCGCTTTATTGGCTGAGGGAGCCGGCATACAGCTTCCGGGTCATGTGGCCAGCATGACTAAGCCGCTTCTGGCGAACCAGAGCAGCGCACGGAAACGCCATTTACCTTCCCGCCAGAGTGGTACCTATTTATCTACTTGCACTTTGACGTGCTTTCGAACTGCTAGGTTGGCAGGAGCAGGGACCGAGCAACGGGAGCTCACCCCGTCACGGGGATTCGAACTGCCGACCTTCTGATCGTCAAGTCCTAGGCTCTGTGGTTTAACCCACAGTGCCACCTGCGTCCCTAACACTAACATAATTAACCCTTAAATTGCATATGGATTTAACTCTGCTGTTGCACTTGCAACAAGGCACCTGAGGGCAGCAGACTGGTTTGATGATGAGGACAGGCTGTGAACAGCACTCATAGCTCTAGCCTCCAACATCTTGCCACCAATCCCTGCTCCCAGTGCCTGCCCCCTCAGGCAGTTGCCTAAGGGTAGGGCTTAGTTTTACTATACTTTATATGCTGTTTACATTTTAATTATTTTGATATTGTTGCTCTTTATTGCTCCTGTTTTACATATTAATAATTGTATAGTGGCCCCGGGAAAGAGGCAGTTTTCTCCACTGTGGAGGTCTGTCTCTGTGTTATCGCCAGATGAAATTCCACAGGTACAGATGAACAAGCCATTCTCTGAAGATGAGGTGTCATAAATATCCCTTTTGGAAACTGCAGGTTTAGGGGCTGGCTTTAATGAATTAAATAAGTAAGTCTGGTTCTTTCAGAACGCCAAGCCTGATTTGAATCCTGCCATTTCTGCATCCCCAGCTCCCACTCCCCCACTTTCAGGCAGCTCTGGGATGCTCTGACAACCTTCCAAATTTTTATGATTAAAAATGCAAAGAGTTTTCACAGCATTGGCCTGGTCTGTGGCCATTAGGAGGCTGCAAAGTCTTGAAAGTGTATCTGGCACTCTGCCTGGCATATTTATTGCTACTTATAAATTAGACGCTTGTGTAGGAATGCAATTTTTATGTAGGCTTTGTCTAAATGAGCCTAATAATAGATGACCAAATAGGGTTGTTATGGGCCTGCTAAATAATTATACTGCACCAAGGCTGCTTGTGAAACTAACAACAGGGGGGAGGAGAGCTATTACAAATCATGCTGAAAAGAGCACCTTGTCAAAACTTTCCACAAACAAAAGTGTATAAAAATGACAAATGCGAAATTGTGGAACGCTAATTGATGACACACCATTGCAAGACTAAAAATATCTTGACTCTTTTTGTTTAGTGCTACGTTAAACAGCAAATGTTGGTGTTGTGTGCACAAGTTAAAAAATTGTTCTAGGAACAACGGCGGCAATCATTAAAGTTTTCCCTGTCTTATTCAGAAATTGCTGATTGTGCCATATATAATGAAAAATGGAGCATGCTTCTTCCATAAAGGGAAGATAGGTACATACTTTCTACTGGCTCACAGTATAATCTGAGTGCCTAGCTCCACTTTGCAGCTTTTAACATTACTAGTGAAATACAATCAGATATTAGTTATAGCATTTGACTCTTAAATTGCAGGGTTGTGGGTTTGAGCCCCACGCTGGGCAAAAAGATTCCTGCATTGCAGGGGGTTGGACTAGATGACCCACGTCCCTTCGAGCTCTACAATTCTATGATTACCAAGTCATTGTGGCTGATTTAAAACTTCTGTTTCATAGAGTTGTAACAAGGAACTTTGTAACTGTTACACAATGAAAATCAATTCTGATCTAGTGAAATCTAGTATTTATCACACATGGCATTGTATAAATATACATATATGTGAATGATAACAAGAGACTGAAGATAGCAATGCATGTGCTGGCTCTTGCAGTGTATGTGTGGATGATACAGATCAGAAGTAATTTTCAATTAATTTAATACAAACCATATGTACAAAGTGCAGTTGAAGATTATTGATGCTCTACAGTCTTTATAGACTTCCTAATTTCTTTTTAAATTAAAGTTTGAGTGCAATGAAATACTTTAAAGCAAATTAATATTAATCAAGAGAAGATGAAGCTTTTTTGTGGAGAGCATCAAATAGGTCAAAACTGCTTTTCATATTGTGCAAAGATTGATCTTTCGGTCAATATTAATTGATTAATTTGTAAATGTCCCAGGTAAACTATTTGTGAAATTTAAAGAATAAGTCAGATGTGAACCTTATTATTAGGGCAACAGTTATTCTATCATGGGGTTGAATCAATAGGAGCTTATGCAATCATAATAATATTTATATCCAGCTACGCGATACAAAATTCTTTGCTGCAAAATATACATTTCAGTGCTGTATCTCTCATTGTATTTCTTCCATTATGATATGCAGTGCTTAACAAACAGATGCTTGCTATGGACATGCTAAATAATTGCTGCAAGATGTACATTTCAGTGCATGGCAACACATGTAGGATCAGGAGAGACGTGAGGAACTTTCTGCAAAGAAATTACTGCAAGTTGAAACCCCCCTTCATAGAAGAAGCCAACAGCTTCATAAAAAGACATTGACCCTTTTACTGGTCAGATGTCATACGTGTGTCATACGTGTGGAGGAAAACTCTGTGTTGCAGAGTTCAGCAGAGTTCCAAAAAAAAAAAAAAAGACCAGAGGCAATAGTACTTCATCCTGCAGAGCTTTCACTTGTGCTGAAGGCAGACATGGCGTAATGGTTATCAAATCCAATACAATCAGGATTGACTCAGTCCATACAGAGCTGCAGCACTTACAAAACTTACAACAAGCCTAAACCTTAACACTATACAGAAACAGAAGCACCACACCAGAAGGGAGGCTAATAGAGAAAAGAACCAGGCTCCTTCTGGCCTATATTTATAATCAGATTCTGCAGAATAGATAAGAGAACTACTTCAATGCAGCTTCCCAGAAGGTATAACCCAAACAATCATGATTCCTTCTTTCCCTGCTTCTCTCATACAAAGAAGCCTCTAGTAGCTTCTAGAATGCTCCTGTATTAATCCAAATAGAGAATAATCTTTACACAAAAGATCAATACTTTCTGCACTAAGAAGGTGTCCACCACCAAGGGGAAGTGATGGCTGTAGCAAGGTAGAGACCAGTAGACTTGGGATTCTGGAACAGCCATCACTTCCCCTTGGTGGTGGACATTCCAATGGTTTAGGACACAGTGCCCCCTTTTAGCAAAATGTTCCTTTTAGCAAGTATGGGCCCGTGCTGGGACACTGCTGCATTTTGGGAGGTTGTGTCCTGCACTCCTGACTGTGTGCTTAATGGAGCTCCTAGGAGCATTGGCAGCTTCCCTTTGCTTGTACTCTTCACTGCTTGAGCGTGTAGGAGAAGATGAAACCTCGGCTATTCATTTGTTTAAGTATGAGTGTAATGCTCCGTCTCCAGGGTTTATATCCAACTGAACTTGGAGTAGACCCATTCAAAGGAATAGACCTAGGTTAGTCATGACCATTCATTTCAGTGGGTCTGCTGATATTGGATGCAATCCCAGGTGTGCAGGAGATGGAAAACGCAGTGTTTACTAATAAAAATAGGATATGATAGAAGACCAGCTAATACCAAGGAGACAAATAACATTCCCCCCCCCCTTTAAAGTGGAAGGCCATGTTGAGCTTGTTGTTGTTTAGTTGTTTAGTCGTGTCCAACTCTTCATCAACCCCTGGACCAGAGCACGCCAGGCACTCCTGTCTTCCACTGCCTCCCGCAGTTTGGCTAAACTCATGCTGGTAGCTTCGAGAACACTATCCAACCATCTCGTCCTCTGTCGTCCCCTTCTCCTTGCCAAATAAATAATAATAACAATAAAATGGTTGTAATGAGGGTGGGAAGGAAATAGCTGAAATTATTTAGGTGGGTGTTTAGCCTGAAGGCCCTTCTTTAAGAAAAAACACACTGAAAAGTGACAGATTTTATTGGATGTACTGTAATTGAGTTGGATGCAAACATGTCCTAAACGTTGAGCCCATACTTCAGTACTTTGTGGAACGCCAGTTTAAGGCTAACCCTTGTTCAATAGCTGTTTGAGACCACTTCAATAGCTGTTAAAAGAAATTCAGCCCGAAACTGTGTGGCTGTAGACATCTTTTCTTAAAGGAGGTAAATGGCAAGGTGGGACTGCATTCTTCTGAGTAAGCCTCAATTTCCCCCGCTTTGTCTTCAGTGCAACTGCTCCCTGGGAATGTTGTCTTTTTTCTCTGTTCCATGCACCTGGAGGGGTTACGTTCAGGTTGAAGATATTGAGCACTGTAGGGTTTCAGGTTTTGTGTTAATGGGAAATGTATAATCTGCACGTCTTTGAAAACCTGAAGGGCATTCCTAGGGCACGTGAACAAGTGACTTAGGGCAGAAGTGCTTTTAAATGATGCAAAATTAATAAAATAATCTTGTACTTGGTTCAGGCAACCATTTACTGAGCAGAAAGAACAATTAAATAGGAAATAAAATTGAATGGCCTTTTAAGTAATCAATGTGAACTTCTGCACTAAATTACTGAAGAGTGAAAATATACTGTGTCATCAGTCTTTAAATATTCTGCCCATTAAAAGGTTATGCACTAACCTCTGCTCCATAATCCTTTGGATTATTACTATTAATTTCTTTTTCTGCTAGGATCACTGGACATATGACTCTACTAAACTGATGTGTGATTTTAATAAAACAAGGTTTCGATACCATGCATGCTTGCTTGGTGTTATGTCCCATACCATTGATTAGGCTGTAATCCTGCTCTCAATTAATGTGTGCTCAAAACCATTTAATTCACTGGGATTAAGCATGTATAAGAGGATATAGAATTGCTGTTTTAGGTGCCAGTCCAGAAGAACATCTCTAGAGCTTCTCAGTTTATCTTCTCAAACAAGCTCTATGCCATATTATGAGTGGTTATTTATATGTGCATTTCTGTGTTTGAGTGTTATATAGGAAAGTATAATAAAGTTTGGCCCCTGGTACATAGATTCCTTAGTAAAAAGAAAGCGCTGCATGCATGTAGTTTGTATGCAGTGGTAAAAGAGTTCTATTGGAGTTTAACCCATTGAAGTGGATTCAGATATAACCTTTCATTTTACGATTAAATGAGAAAACCTGTTTGGAGGAACCAAAGGACACAGTGCTGCCATTATCACCATCAGCCCAGTTGCAAAATGTTGTGCAGCTAGAAGTAGATATGAAGATCCACTCAATATAGAAAGCAGAAGAGTGATACGCAACAGGTTTGGGATGTGTATGTGTATGTGTACATAGTTTTTGAAGAATAAGTGTCCTTTGAACAGAGAAAGATTCCTGGCTTGTTGCTCTAGGCCAGGGGTCTGCAACCTTTAAGACAAAAAGAGCCACTTGGACCCGTTTCCAAAGGGGGGGGGGGAAACTGGGAGCCGCAAAACCATTGCGACATTTAAAACAAATATATCTCCGGAGCCGCGATCTGACAGCGGGCGGGAAGGTGACATCGCACGCACCGCCCCCATGCGACGTCACAGCCAGTACAGCGCCTGCCACAGTGGGGAGTGTCGGGGCGCACAATGCGCCTCCTCCCCTCGCTAGTATCTGCCCCGGAGCCGCGGGCAAAGGTGTAAAAGAGCCACATGCGGCTCCGGAGCCGCGGGTTGCAGACCCCTGCTCTAGGCTGTGATTACAATTAGCTGAATCAGCTGTCCTTAGAATGCATTTAATTCGGTATTCTTTCATCTTGTTAGTTTCCATTATAACAATTGGCAGCAAGCTTTTTGTGTGAGGGTTCTGTTCCTGACCCCCGGACGCATTGACAGAGCACGCATAAGCCCGTTTACGCCGCTCCCTTCACCCTGTTTTGGGGCCACTTCCGGGTCGGCAGCAACGAGTATGTGTGATCGCGTGTCAGTCGGATGCATGTAAAATGGTTGCTGCCTGTATTCACATTTCACCAAATCTTGGTATTAGTTTATTATTTCTTTTCAGCCTTTCCAGGATACATAGCATGCCACGATGGCTTACCAGTCACATCAAAATTCATTTTTGAAAAACGCAGGAAATAGTATCAACATATCAGAAGTCGTTTCCACAGGGCAGCTGACGGTAGATGGCTTCATGAGAGGAAAGGGAGAGTCCAGGTGGAACAGGAGGAGGTTATTTGCTTCCATTGCTCCCCTGGAATCCTTCTCACAGGGCACTTGGTGGCTGGTGCCCTCTTGTTGCGTAAGGGGTCAGTCCCACCAGAGCAGACTTTTCATGGGGGGGGGGGGGATGTGTTCCTTTATTTGAAAACTTGTGAGATGTTCCAGGGATGGAATTTCCTTTGGAAAGTGAGCTCACTCGATTATGTTTTATAGTGTTTCAGTTTTTTAAATTTTATTTCAAGTTTATTTACATACAAGTTTAGCATAAATGGTGGTCAGACGTTTAAGCGCTTCTGCAAGCAATAAATCCACTTGTCATATGTCTGGATCCCCAGAGGGGGAACCCCTCACCCACAAAAGTGCCCTTTCCCCTCCAGCTCTTGATTCAGGCCTTGCTTCTTGTCTCTTTTTCATTCTAACCCCCCCCCCCCCCAATGGTTCTGCTTTTTCTTGACATGAACACACTCTGAACTTGACCCGTCCAACTTGGGAGTCACTTTCAGCATTATTTAGAGAAGCTGCATTAAAATAAACTTGGTGAAGATGAAACACATTCTTCAAAGTGCTTCTTATATTGCGAAGGAGTTGCCAACAATTTCCTAACAATTACGGACCATTTACATGTTACCTCCTTGACAAAATATGTGACTGATAATCTTGACCCTTAAGAATTTAAGTAGTCACTGGCTTGGTTCACATGGCATGGCAAGTCATGACTTACCACATGTAGATTTCAACATGCAGGCTCCTAAAGAGAAACTCTTTTCTTCTTCTTCTTCTTCTTCTTCTTCTTCTTCTTCTTCTTCTCCTCCTCCTCCTCCTCCTCCTCCTCCTCCTCCTCCTCCTCCCCTCCCCATTACCTGATTCCTCCCCAGTCTTTTTTATTCCCATGCTGTGCTAAACTAAGGTTTGACCTAGCACAATGTCTAAAACTGGACTCATTATTAACCTTACTCTCCTTACTATTGCTGAGCTGTAGACAACCTTCCTGAACCTCTGAAGGTCCAACTCCTTCACAGTATGTAATCACATGTTTTTGGGCCTGAGGACTTACAATAAGCCCCCTTTTCTGTGTTCAATCACCATATTTCCTACAATCACACCATCTTATTCCATATGACTCTTTTCTTTGTACTACTTGGCTTGTTGCACCATTCATATATTACACTGAATGATCTCCTATACCACTATTCTATTGTTGTGTATGGGCAAAGGATTGCTACTGAAAATGCATAAACATATAACATATTCTAGTGAGAAGATGTGAACATGTTGTATCAAGGAGGAGGAATGTATCATATGGAAGGACAAAAGAAACTCGTATGTGGTCTTGGTGGGTGTCACAGTCTAATATAGAAAAGATAACCACTCATTCCGTTTCTTCATTTTTTCTTTGGCAGAGAAATGCACTGAAAACTATTTCTAATGACTGTTAATTATGACAAATCAGTTTTACGTCTATTTAATGTTAAGCTTGATTTAGCATTAAATCCTTCCAGACCTCTGTCGGTCCACCTCACAATGTCTCATGAAGCTCCTGTAGAAAAAAGGAGTTTGTGTATTTCCCCTTTTCTCCATACACTGATGTTTTCCCATTTGTATGGCTATAAATCTTCTCTATGAGGGGCTATACAATTGATTACACCCCAGGGGTTAAATTGGGTCTCCTGTGATTGCAAAAAGGCAAGACTAACTGGCTTGTGACCATTGCATTTATCAGCAAGGCTTAAAAATCTGTGGCAAGTGGGGGGACCTTCTGCTCACCCTGTTATTGATGTGTTGCAAGGCATGTCTCCTCATTCCTCTTTTGCTGCGGGGTTCTTTCTCTCCATCCTCCCCATGTTGCATGGAGACTACCTCATCAATCACTATTCTGCTTTTGGGACTTTCACATCAATCACTGGTCTGCTACAGGGTGCTCCTCAGCTCTGTACTTCCCTGATGGGCAGGTCCTAATTACCAATACTTTTTTTGATGTGCTTCTGAAAGGCCGGGTGGCTTGTAATTTAAAATATCCTTTCTGTGGTTTAGCATAATTGCTATCGACTTCTTTCAGGGTTTCCCCCTCCTTACTTTCCCAAATCAACAAGAAAACTGTTAGGATCCTGAGAAATTGGCTTCTCTGTGTTATTATGAGAAAAAGGCCCTGCCCCGAGGCTCGTGGAAAATATTACCAGCCCTCTCAAAAGTCAAAGTTCAAGACGCTAAAATTATTTATGATGGTTAAATAAAAAAGGTTGCCTTTTCTATTTTTCTATACGTAAATAACGTAACAGAGAATCATAACACATTTAAAACAATGGAAATACAGAGTGTGATGATGTTTGATTATGAATTCCAAAACATCAAGGACAAAGCCCATCTCATCCAATTTATTCCTCACATACTTTTACATAATAGATTAATTTGACCATTGCACTAATGTCTCCAACTTTAGGTGATCAATCCATTATTGATGACAGTTTGTTTCTCAATCACCATTTCTAAGAATCATTCCAGCTGCAGTCAAAAGATTGGGTTTAAATCTGGCATGGGCAGACTTCAGGCTTGTGGGATCTACAAGGAAAGATTCCATTTGTCACTATTGATAAAAGTTTAGAATAAAGATGCTTAAATGAGTGGGAACACAATAGGAGTTGAGAAAGTGGATAGAGAGTAGATATTATTCTGTGAACCACCCTGAGATCTCCGGGTATAGGGCGGTGGTATAATAATAATAATAATAATAATAATAATAATAATAATAATAATAATAATAATTTTTTACCTCTACTAGAAGCCAGAGTCATTCCATGAACCTCAATGGTAGAGGATTCAGGAAAAAGAAGAGGACGTACCCCTTAACCCAGAAAATCTTTAAACCTCTGCAAATTGTGGTGATGGCCACTAGATTGGATGGCTTTAAGGGGGGAGTGGACCAATTCATTGAGAACAAGGCTATCAAGGGCTACTAGTCATGATAGCTGTATGTTACCTTCAGAATCAGAAGACCCCTCTGAACAGCAGTCCCTGCTGAACAGTGACAGAGGGCTATTCCCCCAGATCCTGTTTGTGCACCCCACGATGCCAATTTAGTAGGCTACTGTGGGAAGCACCATGCTCAGCTAGGTAGGCATTTGGTTTGATCCAGGTGAGCTCATCTTTCGTTTTTCGCTAAAGGGCTCATTAACCAGAGCCAGGTGCAAAATGATGGCTCAAGAAGTGAAGCTAATTGCGTGAGGGCTATGACAGGATTCTAGAGTTCTTCCGCCTCCTCCCCAAAGTCCTGTAAGTGCTTACCTGGTTTTGAGGAGGAGCTGAGAGGGCTCCAGGACCCTCTTTCCCAAAGTCTGGTGCCTCGCTTACCTGGCTGTGGGAAGGCTGGAGGTAAGGGAGTCAAATTTTGGCCTCACACAGGGCACTATATTACCAAGTTCCGCCCTGGCCAAGTACACCCATAAGCTTATATATTAAAGTGACTTGCATATAAGTACAAATATACACATATATTCTTACAGAACAGGGATTATAATAGCCTGGTTTTTGGGGTGGGGTGGGGAGCCTTTTTATTGTAATTGTAAAATTGTTGCGAGTCAGAAGCCCTTGCTGATCTATTGCAGATCATTCAGTCATATAGCTCTAGATCCTGATCTGCCCTATTCCTGACCCTGGGCTAGATTACTTCTAAATATTTGACTTCTGCTACTTTATTTAAGTATGGCTCATGTAGGAGCTCTGCTGGAAACTTTCCCTTTGTTTTTATTGAATTTCCTTTATGGGGTTTTGCTTATTTAGAATATGGGATGTTGCTGCCACTAAAATTCCAGGTGGAAAACGTGCCTCGAAGATGTGTTCCATAGCAATCGCTGGAAAGAGTTTATCGCTTCCATCTTGGGTGCTGCAAGCACTCTGGAAAATAGTTCTACAACTTGTAAAGTATCTAATATTGGGTGAAAAGTTGAAGGTCAAGTGCTACACTCAGAAAAATGGGAGGCTAACGGCAGAACGCATTACGAATCAGCTATAGTAAGCACTCATTGGCCATGAATCCAAAACCTTGTTCATCACTTCAGACAATGAGATGTTGTCAATTCATAAGGGAATCTGCTTATGTGACTAAATAATTAATTAGGATTTACTGCTATTTTTATTCAAGCAATAAGAAGGGCTTTTCGACTACTGTAGCACCAACATCCTGTGTTGCAAACTTAGGAAATGTCCACGGTCCGCTTGTATAACCTAACGATGATCAATGGCCTCCCACTGACGGAAGCACTGTTTGCACATTTTAACAAGGTATGAGACATGGGAACGCAAGTCTCTCAACGGTATGATACGATATTTGAAAATTTTCCATGCCTGATTATCTAGACTGGGAAAGTGAGGTTTTCTTTTTCATCACAGGATGACAGAGATTTATAGCCACCTCTGATATTATTTGAGTTGTCAGGAGACATCAGTTACTCAAATACCAAACATTTGCTGGTCCTTTTTCTCTCTCCTAAGGAAGGATTGCTAGGGGCTGAGCCATCTATGCAGATCCTTTAGGTTTATTACCAAGAATGCTTACACAGCCATGATTCATACTCCTAGATTGACTTTTTAATGAGATCAAGTGCAAATGTTATGGGGGTTTTGGGCTTCCCATGTACTTTCTCCAGAGGCAAGATGCATTTTAAAGCAGCTATGAGGAACATGTGGCCTTCCAGATATTGTTTTATTCCATCAGGCTCACCCAGCATGGCCAATGGTCAGGGATGATGGCAATAGAAGTCCACAAAGACCTTGAGGGTGCCAAGTTCTCCATTCCTGGTTTGAAGCTTTTTGTGTTTGGTGTCAAGTCTGAATCTGAAATCAAGGTACTGGCTTGCCATGAAGCAGGAAGAAGAATCTATTATCACGGGAACCGTTCTCCTCTTGCATGGTATTAGTCAACATGTATCTTAAGAAATGTGGACGCGTTGCCTTCCCTGTCTCCTCTGGCTATCTGGAATAAGCCCATCATTCAGTTACATGAATTCAGTAAGGAACAAAAAGGCCCATAAACTCTAGGAGGGAAAAACAAAGGCCAGAGATGACATTAAGCATATTGAAGGCACGGTTACTCCTATATCACCTCAGGGCAGGACAACCAAGCATGTTGTGGCAATTTTTTCCACAAAATCCTGACACTTCAATGATGGGTTACGGAGTAAGGCTTGTCATCCATAATGGCGCAGGGAAAATATTCTTGCCTTAGGGTGAAATAAACTTCTTTGCCTGACAGATTCAGTTTATAGCTGCAGATGCGGAGGTTAACAAATTCTGTCCTTCGCGCCCTTGGTATGCGGCTCTGGGCCTCTCTTTGGGCGTGTGATACCTTTTAAACGACGCACCCTTTAATATGAAGAACTTTCATAATACAGAAGGAAAATGTATCAACGGGATGCGAAAGGACAAAAGGTTGCTGGTTTTTTCTGGTATAAAACTTGGATTCTCTCAATAGCGCTCACATTTCCTGTTGACCCTTTTGCTCGAGGCAAAAGGGTTTAATTAATAACTTTCAATAAGCGTTTTATATGAGCTGATAGTTTTAAAAACCCAGTATTTGACTTCCTCTCTCCTGTTCTAATCATACCGTTGCCTGTTAATCACATAGGGGAGACTGATCCATTAGGGCAATTGGGGGCACTGCCCCACCGACCTCGGCCAACCATCTCCCCTGTATGCCTTCATTTCAGTTCTTTCTTACAAACAGGGACATAGTGTGGAGGGTGCCAGCGGGGCCGGGGCCCTGGGCGCACAATTTCTGAGGGGGGTGCAAACCAGGTGCCCCCAGCCCTGCCCAGCCCAATGCTCCTCTCTGCCCGCCAGCTGGGCTCCCCCCTGGGCTCAACGCTGCTAGTAAGCAGTCTAGGTTTATGGCATGGCCCATCAGCTTCCTTCTCAGTGCTGCTGCCTTTGTAGAATTCAGCAGGCCCTACTACCAGTCTCAATGGGCACTAGCCATCTAATAACATTCAATACAATGATCAAAACAAAGGTCCAGCACAGCCAATGCTACACCATGTTTTAGACTCGCGAGAACAAGCTTTGGTGATCCTCAGGTTCTCACACTGCCCCCTGTTCTGCTCCTTCACGTTAGGAAAGGACATCAAAAGTTTCACATTCAGCTAACGGGCAGCTTCTCAGTTATGTTTGATGTTGGAAAATCATGTGGTGTTGTAAGTATAATTAGTGAACACATTAGGATCTGAAAGCATGGCTTGATGTCTTTTCATTGGATTTTTCTGAGGAGCAATTTAAATGGGAGGTTCTCAGTCTTTCTAGAATCATGTTCCACTGGCAGCCATGTAGCTCCCATAACGTTAGATCACAGATTCCCAAAGTGATCAATATTGACCCCTTGGGGTTGATGGGACTGTGTAGGGGTGAATAAAAGACTTAGGGGCCAATGGGGAATTGAAAAGGACATGGGGTGCACAAAAAATTAATTAGCCTCAGAAATAAAGGGCTTGAGGGGAGAGACTCCATCAGGCAAGGCCTCTTTCCACCTGCCTTGCCCCACCCTCCAGTCTCTGCTTCTCAATTTGTATTGTATTATTTTATGTACTGTGGCTTGCAGTTGTTTTACTGATTATAGTTTAGAAATTATTTATTGTAACTGTTGAGTGGATTTCTGTTTAACTTTTATATGTTATTATTATTTAATACTATTCTAATGATTGTTGAATATTACTTTTTGATGTAGGTTGCATATTTTAAAGTTATGTTTTATTATCACATTTTTGTATTGCATTAGATTGTTGTAATACGTACATTTTTTGATTCTTCAGCTTGTAAACCGCCTTGAGTATTGTAAGATGGAAAGACGGTATACAAATTAAAAATGATGATGATGATGATATATAGAGTGCACCTCTCTTGCCAGTTAGGAACCTCTGTATTTAGTAAGAAAATTCCATTCCAATTATAGTGCATCATGCTTATCCATTGCATTAGAGAATATTACAAAAGTATGGTGTCATTATTATTTTCACTTGTTTTACTTCTCTATTTTTATGTGGGGATGGTGATGAATGAATGTTGAATATATATACTGGTATTTCTTGACTTTATTTCATTTATGTTTCTAAGAATTTGAGTTGAGCCGATGACAACTTTATAAGCTCATCTGAGGGGTCAATGAACTTAAAAGTTTGGGAAACCCTGGTTCAGTGGCAGCTGAATGTTCAATCCACCCATATATCGGATTGTCATTCCTTCACGGAGAAACTCCTGTCATATTTCTGTTCCTTGCTTTATTTTACACATCACACAGATGTTATAGCATTGTTTGTAGAAAATCTGCACTAAATTGTGTTCAGTGTCACTGACAGAATCATCTAGGCATGAAAATTGGTATACAGTTTGAGGAAGCTAAACTCAATAGCGCCATACAACCATAAATCGAAACTATCTGTTCCTTGGTTGTCAAGCAACAAGTGACATGTTTTCTTTTCCCTGAAACTGTACAGCTACATTTTCCTTCTGGAACGCCATGATTAGCTCTGGTTGTCAGTATTATACTTGCCCCTAAAAAAAGAAGTAAGGAGTGGAATAAGATCACTGTCTGTGCATTTAAAATGGAAGCAGTGACTCCATTGATACAAGTTGGTGGCTTTTCACCTGTTTTTGCTACCCCTTAGCTGAATATCCCGTTGGATATTTTTGAGAGCAATGTATTGTGTCTGAATATTTTCCTGTTTTATAATACACATCTCCTTCCTTTAAAACGGCAAGGATTTGTTTTTTTAAAGTATGCTTAATGCTTTTGGGATTCTCAATATCTTTTTCATGCAAAATCCCTACTTACACTGCAGTTAGTTAACATTTTGCATCCAATAACATCCCCCCCCCCCACTGCCCTGGTTGTAACTCTTCCGCTTATTACAGAAGCTGGAATTTTGTACCTGTTTCCGAATCATAGTTGTTTATAGTGCCACCAAAAAAGAGCTGACCTTTGACGTCATTGGGAAGTTGACATAGTCACATTCTTAAAATATGGTCTCCTGTTTACTGCTGTGTTCATCAGAGAAAACTGGAGCGAAGGATACAATGAAACCAATACGAAAAAGCCCAGCGTGCAAATGCTTTACAGTATTTAAGGGACATGTGGCTTTACAATTTATCACATCCCTAATAGCATTTCAATAACTTCTCATCAGTTATTCAACAATAACAGCATTTTGGGCAGCATGCTGGTGTCCAGCTTCATGCACTTCCCTACTATACCAAAAGGCCAGTTATTTTAAGTTACATGAAACATTTCTCTGCACCCCCAGATATTGTATTTATCAACCATTTCAGGCCCTCTGTTTCCTGATTGATGCTGACCTGATACAGGGTCTACTCAGTGTTTTTCTTTACTTTTAAAAAGTACTGTTTTTTAAAAATAAAAAACACATTTATTTACATTTTATACAATTTTTTTTACAAAGTAATAATCATAAATAAATAAGAATAAAAATGTGCACCCCACCACCGAGACCATTCCATTGTAAATATTCAACCTGCCAAAATTTCAACACCTCTTACGATGGTTTGACCACTTTCCGTTTTAACAGTACAAATTCTAAAAACACTCTCCATATCTCCTCAAAATCATTTCTCCTGCATATTCCCTGTCTTACCTTAATGACACATGTTAATTTATCATTAATAGTTATATCCCACACCTCTTTATACAATTCTTCTATTTTATATCCTGCTTGCCCCTTCCACTTCCTAGCTATAATAATTTGTGCAGCTGTCAATAAATTTGTGAGCAAGTCCTTCATAGCCTGTGAACCTTCCACACCATCATAAATTGATTCTAATGCTACCTCTGGACTTTTTTGGTCCGCTTTAACCCAGCGATTTCTGTTATCTCATTAAACACCTTTTGCCATTTTTAATTTTTTTTTATATAGTACTGTTTTAACATTTTGATGTTTGAAGCCCTGGGCTTCTCTGGGAGGAAGGGCAAGATAAAAAAATGTCCTGAGTAAATATTACTCAACAGGATTAGCAATCATTGTATATATACATTCTGTTCAGGTGTTACTTGCCCTCACAAGATCAGGGAGAATGGGGAAGGTGTTTGCTGCTATGTGCTGAAGGACCAGTATCTGCATCAGAGAGCTCCTATTGTGTTGAAATAGGCAGGGTTCAAATGGTGTGGAGAACCTTTGTGAGTGCAGCAGAAACTTTGTTTCAAATATTTGCTCTTCAACTCATGGAGGGTGGTAGGGTTGGACAAGGTGATGCACAGTGGCGGGACTTGGAGTCTTAAATTTCAGTGGCACCCTGTGCGACGCCAAAATCCTGCGCCCCCTGCCTCTCGCCTTTTAAAATATGATGCACAGATATCCATACAGTCGTATCTCAGCTCCTGAATGCTTTGGGAGTTGAACGTTCAAGCTCCTGAATGGTCGAAAACCGGAAGTGACTGTTCTGGTTTTCAAACGTACTTTTGGAAGCTGAACGTCCGACGAGGCTTCTGCGGCTTCCAATTTCCTTCAGCCAATCAAAAGCCGCACTTTGGAAGTCGAACGGACTTCCGGAACAGATTCTGTTCGACTTAAGAGGTACGGCTGTATATTACCTTTGTTTTATTGATTTTAACTGTGCAAATACTTACAAATTGCCTCAGAGGCCCAAAGGTGCTGTGAATGTGTGTGTTTGTGCGTATACTATTTATAACCAGGGCTTTTTTCAGCCGGAACTCACCAGAATTCAGTCCTGGCACCTGTCAGGTGGCTGCCATTGCCATTATCAGAGAACAGGGGAGGCATTAATAGTGAGTCTGGCACCTCTTTTTCTAGAAAAATAGCACTGCCTATAACTAAAATATCAAGGTGGGGTAGGTAATAAAGTTCTATGTTATATCTTGACTTCAGTGCCTCATCTTTCATGGTATCCTCATATGTAAGTTTTAGAAATTCGAAGGGCTTTCGAATATGGAGTAAAGACCACACTCAAAGATAATAATGACTGGAATATGAATTGCTGAATAGGGTTCCTCGGAGGTCAGCCCTCTGTTCAGCTCATTGTGTATTTTGGATGAAAGAGTTGACAAATACACAATGAGCTGATAGGCTGCAAAATTATCTCAATAAAGTGGAAAGGATGAGGAATCATTTTAATAACCACCATGGCCTACAGGTCATATACCCTTAACAAAGATCGGCAGGCCCTCTTGGTCTTGCTACTTAATTGGGAAGGGTACTTTTCCCTGTAGATGTTAGTGTCAGAATGGTCTCTCTTCCTCAAAAAGGAGAACTTGACGTACCCTCATCTAATGTTGTATATAATGACAAAGACCAGATCTTTCAAAACCTTTCTAGTCTGTTTCCCCCCCTGTAATTAGATAAGTAAGTTGCCAACTGCAGTTTTGTAAAAAGGTAAAGGTACCCCTTCCCGTACGGGCCAGTCTTGCCAGACTCTAGGGTTGTGCGCCCATCTCACTCAAGAGGCCGGGGGCCAGCGCTGTCCGGAGACACTTCCGGGTCACGTGGCCAGCGTGACAAAGCTGCATCTGGCGAGCCAGCGCAGCACACGGAACGCCGTTTACCTTCCCGCTGGTAAGCGGTCCCTATTTATCTACTTGCACCCGAAGGTGCTTTCGAACTGCTAGGTTGGCAGGCGCTGGGACCGAACGACGGGAGCGCACCCCGTCGCGGGGATTCGAACCGCCGACCTTTCGATCGGCAAGTCCTAGGCGCTGATGCTTTAATCCACAGCGCCACCCGTGTCCCCGTGCAGTTTTGTAGAAGTGGCTAAAAGTGACAATGAGGAAAAAATTAATCTCACTGAAGCTAAAAGTGGACCCCTATGCACACTTTGTTGGGAATCATTCTCATTGAACACTGGGATTTACTTTCAAGTAAACATGCATAGAAGCAGGCAGCACATATCCCTTTATAAAGACTTGCTGAATAGAGAATATACTACTTTTATTCTCTAAAAACATGCAAAACATTCTGTCATTCTATTATGGTCAGTTCATGGCTGTATTATGGGATGAGTACTTAACAATCTGCAGGATTAAAGCATAACGTTATATTAGCAGGCAAGTGAACTGAAGTTGTACAGTAAGTATACTCAGTGCAAAAATCTGTGCTAGGAATGTTATTCGGCTTTCAGCAAATGATTTAAATGACAGCTAAAAAATGGTAGCAGTTCCAACCTATTTTATCATGCTTACTAAGAACTCGTTATTATGATTAAAGATGTGCTAGGCACAACATGCCAACTGCTTGCTGGTAGCAGAAAATACCTGCTGTTCCTGGGTTATTATCAGCCTTCTTTGGGGGCGGGGGGATCACATCCTTCTTTTGCAGCGCAGTGAAACCTCTGGCATTTCTTTGCATCTTTAATTCAACATCTCCCCCACCCCCGTCCGAGTGTATTCCAGTTTCAGCACGTTGCAAAACGGCAGCCTGTAGGTAAACGGGCATTGCAAGCATCCTCCATGAAGGAACAAGCTTGGGGTGCTCCTTGATCTAATTCTGTCGCTGGAGGTGATGGCCTGGGGTGCCTTTGCCAACGGTGGTTGGCAAGGCAGCTCTGACTGTTACTGGATTGGGATAGTTTGACCAAAGTTGTCCTTGCATTGGTAAACTCACAGTTGGGTTGCTACTATGCGCTCTACGTGGGACTAGCTTTTTTATAAATCAAGTGGTATCTTACGCATTCGTAGATATAAGATTACTACTGTCAACAATGATAAAAGTTCAAAGGTGTGCTCTTTGTGAACTAGCTCATAGCCTCTTTAAAAATTGCTCCTTTTAAAACAATATTTAAAGGAAAAGTCCACTTTCCTTAACTGTTCCCTAACTAAACTGTTTCACCAGGAATTTAAAGCACATTTTAAGAAACAATTTCGGATTTTGGGTTAAGGGGAACCTTATTAGAAGAAATATGTTCCAATTTCTTAACCATGATCCAGGAGGGAACCACCAGTGTGTGTGTGTGTGTGTGTAATTATTTTTTCTGTTTTACAATTTCAAATAAACATTTTACATACTTAAAATATCAATGACTTGCCTTCTTCTCTTTCCTTGGTTCATTTTGCATATCTTTTATCCCTGCATATTTTACAGAAACAATTCCAATTGGTTTTCCATTATTACATCCATCAAAGATGATTTACACTGTTGAATTTATCTTAACTCATTTTCAGCTGTACACAGTTATTTCCCATATATTCAATAAATGTTTTCCAATCTTTTTTAAACGTATGTTCTTCTTGCTCTCTTATTCTATGTTATGTCTGCAAGTTGTGCATATTCTGTCAACTTAAGCTGCCAATCTTTTTTAGTTGGGACCTCACTCACTTTCCAAGGAACCACCATTAATCGTCCTGCCCAGATCAGCATCCCAATAGTTTGGTTCATGTTTGCCACTTAACCAATTAAATTGCAATTATATATTTCTATTTCTATTTGCTTTTCCTTGTAGGTCTTTTTTGTATCTGTGTGCCATTCTTCACCTAAGGGTGGGCGGCACCTTCCATCGCCAGTTATTCCTTGGGCTTTCTGAGTACAATGTACTTTATGTGCCAGGTACCCCCCCCCCTACAGGAGGTTTTTCCATGGGCTAATTTAGTTGTCACTCCAAACCTGGTAAAAGGATAGCAAGATGGATCATTAGCCAGTAGCATGTCTTGGCCGGCTGTGTGGTGTATTCTTATCTTGTAGGAGTTTTTGAATAATAGTCTTCCACATCTTAATAGAAGTATTTTTACAGTGAAACTGGCTGGTTCTTTTGGAGTTCTCATTTTCCGAGAGGATGAAAGTTGTCTGTGGATACCAGATCAATATAAAAACAAATAGACTATTACATTCCCTGGTAGATCCCTTTGGGAGAAGAGATGGATGCTCTCGAAATTTAATATTCTTGTACACAAAGTTCATCAACGTGGTGGCTCTCTGCAGCTGAAATGAGCTGCTGTGGGTATTAACGTAGTGAAAACAGATTTTAAAAGTAAGGATGCTTTTGTTCAATGCAGTCTCTGGATGAGATGTAAAAAATACTTGCTGTTGCAAAAGGGATTTATCTTAGATTTAAGATTTATTTATTTACTCACTTTTCTTTCTTTCTTTCTTTCTTTCTTTCTTTCTTTCTTTCTTTCTTTCTTTCTTTCCTTCCTTCCTTCCTGGATTTCAAAGTGTTCTAAATGTAGGTTTCCACGCAGTCTCCCATCCAAGCACTGACCAGGCCAGCACCTGCATAGCTTCACTAAGGTGCCTTTAGATCACATTATGAAATTTATTGGTTCAGAGGAACATGTCTCAGACGACGACAATCTGACGCAACGAAATTAATTAGGTATTGCTTTTAAAAATAAATCAATCACTGGCTACCAATTAGTTTCCAGGCCCAATTCAAAGTGCTGGTTTCGACCTATAATCCCTAAAACGACTCAAGGACTGCGTCTCCTCGTATGAACCAACTCAGATCCTGCAAACATATTCTGAGATCCTTCTTAGTGTGCCTTCTTCACGTGAGGTCCGGAGGGTAGCAACATGAGAACAGGCCTTTTCTGCAATGGCTCCCCATTTGTGGAATGCTCTCCCCAAGCAGGCTTGTCTGACGCTTTTGTTACATATATTCAGGTGCCACGCAAAAATATTACTCTTCTCCCAGGCCTTTGGCTTATTAAACAATCCATGGGAAATCACTGTATAAGGCGCGACAGATATGTGCACAATTGTGCATATGCGCAAAGCACCAAACCCAAAATTAACCCAGAAACGTCATAAAAGACATCACTAAAATGGCGGGGTGGGGGGTTTGCAGGCTATTTCAATTGCACATGATTTCATGCAAGCACGCAATGACCCGAAACACAACCCCACACAAATCGGGGCTTGCCTTTATGGTTTTTAAACTGTGTGTGTGGAGGGGGTGTTGTTGTTTTTCTTTGTTATTATGGTATTTGTTTTTGTGCTTTTCTATTGCAAAGTACCCTGTGATTTTCAGACTAAAGCTGGTCTAGAAATTTAATAATAATAACAATGTTGATGATGTTGATAAATGAGGTAAGGGGATTTTACTCACACTCAGAATACACTAATTGAAATCAGTTAATTTAAACAGCGTAAGTCCAGTGAGTTCACTGGGTTTACTCTGATTTAGCTGGCTATCACTCTAGGATTTCACCCATCCCTACTCCAATATGACATTTATAAATAAATCAATCTCATTATTTTAAGAACCATATAATGCATACAGCAGTCCAGAAGTACTTCATAGAATGAAGAATGGGAACATGGTTAAACAGGATATGCTGGCTGATAGGAGTATGAGCCACAATGGAGATTCAATTGTGATATGCCCGTTTACTAGAAGACAGAACTATCTATTCTCAGTATTAAAAGCATTTGGAATTAGTTTCTTGAAATATGTACTAGCACTGGAGAAAAAGAATGATTTATGGGGCCACACTGAAAATATACCTTTCTGTGGGGTTAAATGTGCTCTCAAAATGCTTCGTATTCACATTTTTTTAAAAAAAGCATGTAGGAAGGAAAGCTCATTTGCACAGGCAAGTCATATACCCCGATCTCTTTGAAACATCTTGCCTGTAAAAGCTCATTTCATTTAATAAAAATGGTTTAAACTGCATTTAATGGTCTCTAGTGCGCTTGTGTTAATAGTGTGTCACACTTTGATTATCTGAAAGCCACTAATTATGAATCTGAGTTATGTTTTCACCCTTTTTAGTTTCAGACTGCTGTACAGAAAAATTGCAATGAGCAGTTAAACAGCGATAATTATTATATAATTTCCCGAAAGTGACTGCAACTGCAGCACTATGGCCATGGAACCCGGTTGGACAGCATTGTTCTGTTAGGGGGACCCTAATGTTCCGAGGCGGTTTTACTTATGATAGAGTCAAATGCAAGCCTGTGATTCTAACTACACTTAAGCCATGCTCTGCTATGAATACACAATGTTTAAAAATGAGAATTGGGACAGGCCTGTGCAAGCCCTTTCCTCAGTGTCTCCATATGCATTGGCTCTACCAGCTCAGTCTCCAGTCATCTCATGTTGAACAGTGAAGGCCTGCAGGGGGCTTTTGCTCGCATTCGCTTGAACCTCTAGTATACGTCTTGGTCCGATCAGGGACCATGATAATGCAGGTCTCCTGGTCGTGGGCAGGGTTCCATTCCCATTGAAGCGATCATGACCAAAAGCCCCCTGCAGGTCTTTCCTGGTCAATATGGAAAGGTCATTGTGGGTTGGATTTGAACGCATGCCGTGTCCATGTACCTATTTTTAAATGAGTGTTCAGGCAAATTCAGCTTTATTCATGAGTAACATCATTATCATCACCACCATCATTCATTATCCATCCCTAAGGTCCCAGGACAGGTTACAACATAAAAACACAGTATTAAAAACAGTTTAGAACAACTTACAAATGGTTTGTTTGCCTTATTTAAAAAGGATATTGTACTTCTGGAAAGGTGCATAAAAAGGGAACCAAACATATCAGATATTCAGGGGTGGAAAGGCACCTAAAGAGCAGCGCATGGTTTATAAAATTGAGCATGGTGTGGAGAAAGTGAATGGAAAAGCTTTCCTCTTTCTCCCATAGTACTAAATCCCATGGTCATACAATAAACTGATTGGCAGGAAACTCAGCCCACACATTCCCCCCTTCTCCCTTTACATAATGCCTGTTTAATAAGTTACTACTTCTTTCACAGAAACCACAGAGACCACAGAAATAGGTGGTCTCTACAATATATAAAAAATACTTCTCCAAGACACTGCAGACTCTCACTACGATTAAAAACCAATGGGAATATGGCATTGGATATGAATTAAACCCTACCAAGTTGTCTATGGACTATGGTCTAAACCACCATTTAAATCCAAAAGAAGAGAACTCATTTTACAACTTAGGTATAGATGGTACCTAACACTACAGAAGGTGGCTCTGATTCACTCAGAAATCTCATGTAAATGCTGGAGAGGCTGCACTAACCTCCACATGAGGTGGGAATGCCCCAGAGTTCAATCTTTTTGGATATCGCTGCTGCAAGAAATTTCCAAAATAATAGAAGCAACTCCAGAACTAGCCCTATTAAATATCTTCCCAGACAACAACAACACCACACACACATTTGACAGGGAACTCTTAAGTCACTTACTCTCAGCAGCTAGAAATATTGTAACTAGACACTGGAAGGACCTTTCAGGAGTGAACATAAACTACTGGTGCCAAAATGTATGGGAAACTGCCCTATTAGAGAAGTTAACCAACAAACTCAAACTAGCACGGGGACAAGCAAAGGAGGACACCTTCACCCCAATATGGTTCCTCTTTATCACATTAACAGCACAAGCCCTTGCAATAGAACAAAATAAAAATACCTCCTATCTCTCTTCCCCACTCTCCCACTCCCTTTTCCCCAAAACCACAATATGTCTATGACATAAGTGTCTCTCACTAAATGTAAACAAACTGTGAAAAGGATTCTATGAATTGAAGTGGAGACGGTAGATGTACCCTTCCCTGTTTATCGGTTTGTTTTGTAACACAAAAACTCTTTAATAAAAACTCATTTTTTAAAGAAAAGAAACCATAACCCCTGTTCAGGCATTATTTCTCATTCAAGTGTTAGTGAAAGCAGGTACACTTTAAATCCATATTTAGAGTACTAAATAATTGGCCCTATTTTCAGAAGTGCTGAGCTCTTGCAGTTTCTATTGATTTGAAACGGATGTGGAGTTCTTAAAGTTTGACATTTTGTCTTTAAGTGACAGCTCGTCCCTGGAAAAGATTAAAAATAAAGACTTCCCGGCTGAGCTTTGTGCTCAGTTGACCTTTGCCAGGAGGGAAAAACCCCAGAATGACACTGTGCTGATTTAATAATAACACTAGCACTAATTTTAACATGAAGTACCTGAACAACTTGTTGATGTTCATGCTTTATAGATTTCTGTAAAGGACAACAACATTAGTTAGAATAACAAATTGCTTATTTGTTTATAACAATTTTTATTAAAGATTTCCCTCGTTCACAAAAGCACATGCATTGTCTCTTTAGGTTGCGTTTTCTACATAGCAGTTACATCATCATCATCATCATTTATTATTTATACCCCACCCATCTTGCTGGGTTTCCCACATTTCACATTTGTTGTGAGACATTGGTGTTATATGCAGTATAGGGTTGGGAAGAAAAGAGGGGTGGGGTGGGAGAGGGGGTGGGGTGGTAAAGCTTATGTGTGGGGTTTTTGTGTTAGGTTCTCTTTTTATTTGCTTGTTGTGTTTCCTTGGTGGTGAGAGAGGTTGGGGTGGCGTAGGGTGTGGTTGATTGTCTTTGGTTGGTTGCAATGGGATTTGTTTGTGCGTGTGTGAGGAGGGGGGTTGTTGGGTTAAGTTAGCCATATTGAATTGTATGCTGTCGGGGGGTTCATGTTGTTGTCTTGTTGGGCTGTGTATGTAATAAAGGGGAGCCATACTGGGGTGAAGGCGTCTTCTTCTATTTGTCCCTGTGTCAGTTTCAGTTTATTGGTTAATTTTTCTAGTAAGGCTGTTTCCCATACTATTTGGTACCATTGGTCCATGCTTACTCCTGACAGGTCTCTCCAGTGTCTGGTTATGATGTTTCTGGCTGCTGAAAGTAGGTGAGTTATGAGTTCTTTGTGGTGTAAGTGGGCATTATTGTCTTGGAAGATATTTGTTAGGCTAATTCTGGGGTGATTTCTAATACTTGCTTGGTTATTTTACATATTTCTCGTATGGTTGTTGTCCAGAATAGTTGGATTTTGGGGCACTCCCACCACATGTGGAGGTATGTGCCTGTGAAGGTGCACCCTCTTCAACATTTTGATGAGGTTCCTGGGCGTATTAGCACTAGTTTTCTTGGTGTTAGGTACCACCTGTAGGTGAGTTTCAGACTGAGTTTTTTTTCTTTTCGTTGATATGGATTTAAAGGGGGGTTTAGACCACATTCTGGTCCATTGAGTGGGGTAAATCTCATAGCCTATGTCATCCTCCCATTGTTTTTTGATTGTGTCTAGGGAGTTCGTGGGATTTTGGAGTAGTATTTTGTATATTGTGGATACCATCCCTCATCCCTTTGTTGTTAGGAGAAGGTTTTCGAAGGTTGTCAGGGGCCTAGTTGCTGTTGATTTTACTACTGGATTGTTTAAGAGAGCATGTAATTGGTGATGTGTTAACCAGGGCATTTGGGTGTCTTCTAGTTTGTCTTGTATTTCTTGTGTTGATAAAGGTTTGTTATTTTTGTAGAAGTCTATTAGGTGATATAAGCCTTTGGTTTTAATCTGGAGGTTTTGGGCTGCGTGGTGGAATAATGGGTGGTACACCAGGGGAATTAGTGGGGATGGGGTTGGGGATAGTTTGCCTATTACTGTTATCCATGCTTTGAGCTTGGTCTGTGTGTACCTGTTAAGTGTTGTGGGAATTTTCCTTAGTTTGTTTAGGAGGAGAGGGTATGCTGTGGTGCAGGCATTTTCAATTGTGTCCCTCTCTAGGTGCATCCATTGTTTTGTTTCATCTTCTAGTATATATGGGATTATATGGCGTATTTGGTTGGCAAATCAACAAAACAATGATCAGCATTCTATACTCTAAACAACGCATCTATGAATATGGAGGGGAAAACTCCATACTATTAGCAAACAGATGTAGGAAAAAAGCACTCAAAACAAGAATATACTGCATCACCAAAAAAGATGGCAGCATAACATTCTCCCCCAAAGAAATAACATCAGAATTTGCAGAATTTTACTCCAACCTATGCACCTCCCATAGCCCATCTGAGAATGAAACCAGAAAATTCCTAGCAAGACTGACCATGCCTAGCTTAACTGATGAGGAACAGGGATTCATGGACATTTCCCAGAGGAAATAGATACGGTCCTCAAAAACTTGAAACCACACAAAGCCCCAAGCCCAGATGGCTTCACAGCAGAATTCTATAGGAAATTCAAAGAACCCCTGATGCCCTACATGACCCGCCTATTCAATGGCATCATGAAAGGGGGGTCCATCCCCAAAATGTGGTCTGGGATTTTGATGTTACCTATGTTTGTTGACTCAACCAAGGGAGTCAGGCCTTGTGTGAGCGGAATGCTATCTAGTCTGGGCATTGTGGCATGGTGCCCAGACTAGAATGTGTGGCCGGTGTGTCCCAGGTTTCTCCTCGCCCCATATGTCATAAATGCCGCTGCTTGTTAGTATTTTTAGCAGTTTGTAAGAGTGTCTAATTGTTTGGGGTTTCCCTCAGAGGAAGGTTGTTCCTGGGGGTTGTGGGGTGGATGTCTTTCAGAGAGTTGCCTCTCATGTTTAGGTTGAGGTCACCTCCCAGGATTGCTTCCCCTTCAGAAAAGGAGAGGAATTTGTTTAGTGTTTTCTGCATGAACTCTAGTTGTTTTGAGTTTGGGGCATATATGGAGCCAATTGTCAGTTTAGTTTTGCCTTCTAATATCCCTTTGGTGAAGATGAATCTGCCTCTTTTGTCTTTAAGCACTGTAGTGGCTTTAAAATTCAGGTCTCAGTACTGAGTATTATGGCTACTGTGTGAGCCTTTCCTGAGCTAGGTGCAACCCATTGTTGGTTGAAGCGGGGTTTGCTTAGGAGTTTGCTTCCTTTGGGTGGATTATGTATTTCCTGTAGGAAGACTATGCGTAGTTTCATGGTGTTTACATGCAAGGTTCTCTTTCGATAGGGTTTCCCAACCCCCTCACGTTGAGTGTGATTGTCTTTAAACTAGCCATTCTGCATGCCTACTTTATAGAAAGATTCCCTGTCTACCTGTCTGGGTTGTCCTGTCTCTCACCTTTATATTGTCTATTGAACCTAGTTTGTTGCGATGACCTAAAGTGTGATGGGCAGGGAAAGAGGGAGATTGGAGTTAGAGTTGGGCTGGGGAGGGGGGTAGATTACAGAAAGTAGCCTATAAGTAGTTATATAGGTGTTTGTTTGGGGGTTTTGGACCGTTTGACTTCTAACTGGTTGGTCCTATGTCTTGGCTGGTGTGGAAGGCCTTGATTAGGAATGGGCTTTTTACCCCTTTCGCTTGCGATGGGTGTGTGTGTGTGTGTGTGTGTCCGTGACACACCGTTGTGCTTGTATTGGGTGCAAGGTTTATAAACAATGTTGTCCATATAGTTACCAAAATTTTTGGCTTGTTGGGATATTAGGATAGGGGTATGGGTATTGGCATTCTCTGGCGCCACCATTATATTAGTTGTGTGTCAGATTGTAGCCTGTTTATTGGTTGTTCTTTTTTTTTTTTTTTTTTAGATTGGGGGGTATTGTTTTTGTTTTTTTGTTTTTCTTTTACCTGCGTGTGTTGTTTGTTGCATTTGTGTGCTGAAAATACTTCTCTTTTTATTTGTGTGCTTAATTTTTTGTGCTATGAGTAGAGTCAGTGGGGCGGTGGTGTGGGTGTGGCGGGATCATAGCAAGTGAGCTTATGAGTATACTTGTGAGATTATGAGTTAGAGCATGCATTCTTAGTTGTAAAGGGGTTTGTGCGGTTCAAGTGTGTTTTTCCTTATTTGCTTTGCTATATAACATTTCCATAGTTGGAGACAGGAGTGTGTGTAGGTGTGTGCAGCTGGGGGTGGGACGCAGGGTGGAACTGAACATTAGAATCCCCAATATCAGTCCAGCAAAGTTTGGGGGTTACATTTATTGGTAATCAGAGGGGCTAGTTGTTTCACATATATTTTTTTACTTTCCTCTCAGGCAAGGATTGTTATCTTACTGTTGTGAATGTGTTGTTTTTGTTGTTAAGTGCATTTTTAGTTGCTTTTTCACAAATTGCCCCTCAGTTGTTGAACGTTTTGGAAGTCGAACGGTCTTCTGGAATGGATTACGTTCAACAACCGAGGTTCCACTGTATCTAACTATCCAGTTAATGCCATATGGAAGGTATGGAGTTGGTGCAACTTACTCCAGTGATTTTGTTTGGACAACCCATAGCCCAGAGTCCAGTTGTGTGGACTCAGCCCCCCAAAGAGGGGGAGTTTCAAGCCACTGAGTTTCAGTGTGCTTCAGATAGCTATTTCTTAGGCTGTGCTCACATAAACAGAGACTAGGCTGTGTACACATAAATGGTGACAAACTCTAACTGCGCTATGACACACTTTTACTCATTCATTGCTTTCCACAACTTGGTTTATGCATTGGAAAAGGCAGTTGTCTGTGGTCCCGAACCATGATCATGCCTTATTCTGACATCTTGAAACAGCCCTCTGGCCACTGCCAGTAGTGTATGGTTGGTCTTTAATTCCATATGTTCTTTCCATCACCAACATTGCCACAGGCATTAAAAGGAGTTCTGGTTTCAGGATGAAAGCAGAGTAGGGGCAGTTTCTTGTGTGATTCAAGCCAGATTTATTCTTCCAGTTTTCAGGCACATTAAATCCACTTGCAGTTTTGCAAAATTGGCAAAGAATAATTGACCTGTTCTTAAAATAGGATAAAAGCTATCACACTCATTCTCTTTATTTTGCATTTCATATCCCTGGAGTTTTCTCCACTACCATTTTTAAAATATATATATAGTAGTAAATTCTAAACAAGTCTTAAAATCATCATATGGTCACACAAACAAATTGGGAGTGTGAACCACGAGGCATGTTTCATTTTTTTGGAAGAATATGAGTCTATTGCATAAATTCTTCTTGGAAAACAGACAGTGATCAGGAAAGTTGTGTGCACATATGAAAGAATTCCTTTGGAAATTTTCTTAATGCTCCTAATAAAACTTCATAGCATCTAAGAATTTAAGGAAAGATAAATCTTTTCAGTTGCTTTCTTTCAACAGTGTGGAAAGGAGGCGTGTTGGGAAAGAGAAGCGACAAGGCCCTGATTTTCTTTTTTGCTGATTTCTGTTTCAGTTAATTCTGCAGTAATTGGATGCATTGTGTCTAATTCTTCATAAATCAACAGCACATTATCACAATATTGACAGTGGCTTTCCTAGCCCCATTGTCTCTATCAAGAGTTATATTCTGCTTCAAAACAATTTGCTGTGAACACCCTTGTTTGTTTGCCACACAAGTCTTTGTTCTGGCTGAAAACTTTGATTTATCACTGTATATAATTGATGGCTGTGGGGTAGGTGGACTATAGCTATCGCTCCTCCTCTTTTAATCTAGCTTTGCCTAGAAATCCATGTCATGGAGCATTCTCAAGGGAACCAGGCTGGGAAATTTTCTGTATGTCCAATGGGAGCCCATTAATCATAGTGAAGAGTCTCTTACTGGCTGTATCCATGTTTGTGAAAGGAAAGTAGAGACCACCTCAGAAGGACTTATCAGGAGAATAGATGTTAAAGCTAATGTATTCATTGTGAAATCACAAAAAAACCTTTTATGCATCCCTAACGTATCACAACATATTTTTGGAATGGATTTCAGTCTTCTTAAAGGCTTTGAACTCAGTAAAAGACTATAATATCTGAGATCAGAACCCAAAGGGATGGAAAATACTATTATTGATTAAGAAGAAGAAACTAAACCACTACTGCTTTCTGTTGTGGAGAAAATAAAATATATAATAATGAAAACAGCACAGGTACTCAATTCTGATAAACTAGCGATATATCAATGCAAACAAGTAAAATTATTTAGATTATTGTGAAGACATTTGATTACATGGTTAATTTGAAATTGATAATATGATCAGTTAGTAATCAGAATAAACTCCAGAAACTAGATTGGGATGTTGGGTAATGAATAAATTAATATTTCTCCTTATTATATTTCTGGTCCTTCATCCTCATTCCGTTTCCCCCTGCAATAATCCTGGCTGTGATCCAGACAGTTGCATGATTAATGTGTATTGGGCCATTGGACTATTTCACAGCAATCCCCTGCTCCCCACTTGGCAAGCTAGATTTGAAGCTTGAAGTACTGAGGCAGCTGTGAAACACACAAGCAAGAATCTAAAGCTTCTGCATGTGTGGCAGTGTTCGTCGCACTTAAATAGATGTTCAGTATCTTCATTCATTCCACATCTTACAAATGGGACGCTAAGACTGAGAGAGCATGATTTGCCCAGGACTACACCTTAAGATTTTGCATGAGCAATGGTGTCAATGTTAGAGAGAAGTCTAACACTGCTGTCTTGTGCTCTTCAACATTTCTCTGCTGAAAATAGGGACGTCAATAATAATAATAATAATAATAATAATAATAATAATAATAAGGTGGTACCTCGGGTTACAACCTAGCAGTTAGAAAGCACGTCAAAGTGCAAGTAAATAAATAGGTACTGCTCCAGCGGGAAGGTAAACGGCGTTTCCGTGCACTGCTCTGGTTCGCCAGAAGCAGCTTAATCATGCTGGCCACATGACCTGGAAGCTGTACGCCAGTTCCCTCGGCCAATAAAGCGAGATGAGCGCTGCAACCCCAGAGTTGGCTACGACTGGACCTAATGGTCAGGGGTCCCTTTACCTTTACCTTACCTCGGGTTACATACGCTTCAGGTTGCAGATGCTTCAGGTTACAAACACTTCAGGTTACAGACTCCGCTAACCCAGAAATAGTACCTCGGGTTAAAATCTTTGCTTCAGGATGAGAACAGAAATCATGCAGTGGTGGTGCGGCAGCAGCAGTGGGAGGCCCCATTAGCTAAGGTGGTGCTTCAGGTTAAGAACAGTTTCAGGTTAAGAACAGACCTCCAGAACGAATTAAGTTCTTAACCCGAGGTACCACTGTAATAGTAATAAAAATACCCAACCCATTTTATTGGGTTGCCTCATCCACTCTGGGCAGCTTCCAACATATATAAAAACATAATAGAACAATAAACATTAAAAAAATTCCCTATACAGTTCCACCTTCAGATGGCTTCTAAAGGTTGTATAGTAACTTATCTCTTTAGCTTAGGGGTCACATAACTCCATACCCTTCCAACATTTCTCCAGTGAAAATAAAAGCAGGATGTTCTAGGATCAAATCAGAATCTGAGACAGCTTCTGTAAATCTGGGACTGTCCCTGGAAAATAGGGACACTTGGAGGGCCTGCTACCTAGGCCCCATTCCTATATTCATCTTATATTGTGGTAAAGTTGCCACAAGGCAGTTTTTCACCAGCAGTGGATGTTTCTTCAGAATCTGCTGCCCCTCAAAGGTGAGAGCCAATAAGTTGCATGTCTCAGAAGTAATCAGCAGCAACGTTATCCAGAATGTGGAAAAATGTGGGAATCAAGCCTTCCTATTGCTAATTAAGCGCTAAGTCTGGCCATCCATTTTAACAGCAAATAAATGATTTCTTGGCTCCGCAGAGCTTTTCAGTGGGCTTAAGTCTTTACCCTAGTACTGCCAGGTTGGCTGACAACCTCGGTATAACGTGCTGATTTATCTGAATTCATTTCCATCAATGACCTCACCATAATGCTAAGTAATGTCATACGTTTGTGACATTGCAACAGCTGTGCTCCACCTTAAGCATTTTTACGCTTGCTCTGTAAATCTTAGAATCGGCCTGCAGTTGCCTTGCATTTAAAGTGGACTTGTAAGGAATATTTTATAAGAAAAATTTGCCCACCGGGGAGAAGTAAAAGAAGCGAATAGACGCTCATATACAGCTTAGTCACTGGCAGTCCGGTTCCTATCCCATATAAATAACCATGAACCATGGGAAGGAAGAGCAATCATAATACAGCATAACAACGACAATTTTGTTTACTAAACAAACAGCTTTAGTAGCTAAATTTAGTGCAGAGCTAAAGAAGAACCAGGGCTTATTTTCTCATGAATCACCAATGCAGAAGTATACTAAATACGTTTGTTTTACAGTGAATTACTTTGCTTCATAAAACCTTGTTAACAAAGGCTGAGTACATGGAACACTAACAAAGAATAATTCTACTTTGCCATTTTTGCAGCTGGGTCCTCGAAAGCTTTTGCAAGGATTGCTCAGGTGAACTACCTATAATACCCCCAAGGTGGTTGTAGGGCCTCACGAGAGTGGTGTTTTATGGTGAGTGTATTCCGCAACATGTCCTTCACACAATAATAGTGCATTAGTGATAGATTTATTCTGCTTTAACTATTCTGCAATGCTTTCCTCATGGTGCCACATTTCTGGTATTAAAAGTTACGGTGGGCGGACTGTGTGAACTACAGGATTTCTTCACACAGTTGAAACCACTCTGAAGAGACTTGCAGAGAACCCAGCTCAGAGAGTTAGGTGTCCCATTGTGAGTGTTACCAAACAGGAAGGTAAAGGTAAGGTAAAGGACCCCTGGATGGTTAAGTTCGGTCAAAGGGGTGGTCTTGTGGACAAATGATGTGGGTGGGGGAGAATGGAGAAAGGCAAACGGAAACATTTATTGCGACTTATTACAACTTCTGGAAGCGCAGACATTAGTTACGCAAACCCATTTGCATCTGTACAGAGACGTAAGTTGAAAAAGCAGATACTGGTAGATAGTTCTGCTTACATTATGGACATTGCCATGTAGGTAAAGGTAAAGGACCCCTGGACGGTTAAGTCCAGTAAAAGGAGACTATGGGGTTGCGGCGTTTGTCCACAGACAGCTTTCCAGGTCACGTGGCCAGCATGACTAAACCACTTCTGGTGCAACGGAACACCGTGACGGAAACCAGAGCACACGGAAACGCCGTTTACCTTCCTGCTGCAGCAGTACCTATTTATCTACTTGCACTGGCATGCATTTGATCTGCTAGGTTGGCAAGAGCTGGGACAGAGCAACGGGAGCTCACTCCGTTGCGTGGATGTGAACCGCCAACCTTCTGATTGGCAGGTCCAAGGGGCTCAGTGGTTTAGACCGCAGTGCCACCCACAATCTCTGAAGGAACTTACTCCTTTAGAAAGATTTTTAGCAGCAGCAACATGGATGGAGCATGGTCTGGTTGGTGGAGAGCGGCATAGCCAATGGGCTGTGGCTCATGTAGGAGTCAGGCTAGCAAGCGTAGATGTAGCCGATTAGATTGCTACTTGGGAAAAAATTCCCTTCAAATCGGTTTCGGCCTCTCTGAAGGAAATTGCTTTTTAAATTCTGCAAATGCGGTACTTAACACTAGCCAGACTGGCTCGTATCAACTTCACTCACACTCAGATTTATTGGAGCATGGCTATCGGGTCACACCAGCACATTGGGGGGCGGGAGCTAAAAAAAGGGGCCACATTTTGGGAGTCAGTATTTGGGGACGTTCCTGCCATAACAGGACAAAACATTGTTAAATCTTTGGAGCTAGCTTTTATGCAACCTATCCTTGGGCGATAAGCCAAACCTTCATTTCAAACATCTTATAGGTCATCTCTTGTAGGCAGCTAGGTTTGTAGTTGCAGTCTATTGTTGGAAACTTCTCAAAGGAGTCTATAGTATAAGAAAGCATGGCAGTTAGCTGTGATAGAAAAAATAGCTAGCAAATGGAAGCTTGCGTGGGGTTTGAAATCAAAGGACACATTCACAACGGATTGGGATGCCTTTATTATGTATAGAGAAGACACAGCGGAACCTCACTCAACACTACAATATTTTCTGGCTAGTGTAATTTTAAACTAGGATTGGTTTATTCATTTGGATAAGTGACTGGAATTGTGTTGTTCTAAGGGTGCTGGCCTCACCGTAATCTGTAATCTCATCTCCTGGGGAGGAGTGGGGTGGTGGTTTTTGTTTGTTTTTACTGGTCTTTGATAATCTGTAACACTGAAAACGATATAAATATTATTTTTTAAGAATAAGAAGTTGTGGCGTTTCAGTAGGAGGTTGTGGGGCATGCACTGATTGAAAACAAACTTTTGAGGGCAGAAATAGCATAAAAAGTGGAGTTGTGTTATGAGCATAAATAATCACAAATTCACAATAAAAATCTGGGGTCTGGAAGGGCCCCTAGATCTTCTGCATCAGCGATACTGATGTTCTTCAAAGGAAGTCCTCTAGGAGAGGGGTAGAGTTTGAAAAAAACAGAAAGTGTGGCCTTACGTCCTAGTTTACAGAGGGCGATCCTCTGTTTTAATGAGTTGAAGTCTGGTTTAAAGGTTTAAAGAAACCTAAGGAGAGAGAGCAGAGACCTTGATGTTCCCCACCAACACTTAACACTTGGACAGCAGATGTCTCATGGATAGCTCAGTTGGTGGAGCGTAGTGATGATAGCGCCAAGGTTCTAGGTACAGTCCCTGTACAGGACAGCTGCATATTCCTGCACTGCAGGTGGTTGGACTAGATGATCCTCAGGGTCCCTTCTAACTCTACAATTCTATGATCACATGGATCACCTGGTTATAGTATTCTCCATTATGGTGAGATATGTTATATTCTTATTTAAATTATAGCGATCATTTCCAAATCTGCATCTATATGTATAATTCAGCTTGTGCTAACTTTATGCAAAACTCTGTGCACATTTGCCTTTTTTGTGATTTATAAGTGGCAGTCCTAGAATCAAATAAGGGCACTGGGTTATAGTGTTGCTTCAGGAGGCAGCTCCATTCCACTACATTTTCTTTGCAGATCAAATGAATCCTATTCCCCCACCCCTAGAAAAGTCAGCTCAGTGGGCTGTGATGGTTACTTTTTAATAAGACAGAAACAAAAAATGAACAGCATTTTCTTTGTGATAAGCTCTGGATATTATAAAGTTCTGTGAAATGAGGGTAATTAATTTCTTTAGAATTGGCACATTAATACTACAGCTCCCCGAGGTAACAAAAAAATAAAACCCAATTAACCTGGGCTAACAATGCTTTTAAGCTGACATGTCACAGGGTACAGGTCCAGCCTTGTTGCTGGCATGGAGCACTGAAAAAGCCTCTCTAAAGAGAGTTGCTGCAAAAAGTAATTAAATTCTATAAGGGCAGCCTTATCGATTGCACAAAATATGAACACATGCGTAGCAACAGAATATGAATGCATACTTCAGCACATTAAGAATCTTTGACAGTTATTGGAGAAGAATAAAAAAATGAGAAAATAACATGGTTTGACATTTATGTGGATCATTCAAGAAGATCAAAGTAAACGATCTTATAATGGCAAAGAATATATATATATATATATATATATATATATATATATTTGCTTTCGTAGATTTTCACGGGTACAGGAATGCAGGTTTTGGTGTCCTCGGGTATCTTCCCGTGTAAAAGTTGGGGTGTCTAGGCGACGTTTCGACGAGGTCTCACTCGTCATCTTCAGGCTGGTGCTTTCGGCTTCTTGTTACTGGAACAGAGCAGGATCTCAGTGTTTGAGTTCCTATAAATACTGTTGAGGAGGTATGGTGTATAGCCTCCAATGTTCTGGGCAGAGAGGAAGTTCCCAGGCTAGTGTGCCTTTTCTTCTTTTGTTCCTTAATTGCTTGAGGGATATCTTGAGTGATTTCTTGAGTGATATCCTGAGTACCACTTAGGTGGGTCATTAGGTGTGGATTAGTTGCTAAAGCCTTTGTGTCTTGACCTCTTGAACTTTGTGAAGAGTTTTTCTGAGAAGATGGGTGTACTACATTTAGTTGTGCTCTGGCTTGGCTTCGTGTATAGGGGCGAGCTGTGGTTTTGTGGCCTGTGCCAGCCAGATCTGTGTAGGGATTGCAGGGGGGTGCAGCATCCGGAGGTGCCACCATGGTTTGGCTACTGGATGGTGTCTGTAATTTATCTGTGGAGAGGGTCTGGGTTTGGGTCTGGTGTGGTTGATTGGTGATGGCGTTCTGTGTGCCTCTGGATCTGGTGTCAGTTTTTGTGGGGAGGGCTAATTTCCAGATGTCTGGCAAGCGGGATGTGTCGTCACGCTTGTTCATGTTGTGAGGGTGTTTCTCTATCTCGATGGCTTCCATGATTATTCTCTTGTGGTGATGTTCCATGTTAGAGAGCAATTTGGAATCTGCAAAATTAATTTCGTGTCCTGTTTCTTTCATGTGTTGGAAGAGAGAGGAAGTTTTTTCTTCTTTTTTGACGGCATTCTTGTGTTCTGCGATACGTGCATTTATTCGTCTGTTTGTTTGTCCAATGTACGTGGCTGGGCAGACTTTGCAGGGTATTTCATAGACCCCTTGGTTTTCCAACTGGATTTTATCCTTGGGGTTTCTGAGGATATTGGCTATTTTTTGGTTGGCGCAAAAGGCCAAGACTCTCATCTCCAGAACCAAACGCCTGGCTGACAAAGACCACTTGACAACTGAGTTACAGAATCTCTCAAATGTGTTAATTGCCAATGGATACCAGCAAAACAGGGTTACGAAGCTAATCCAAAAAGAAACACCCCCCAAAAACCAAGACACAGAAGAAAACAATGGCATGGCCCTCCTTCCTTATATCAAGGGCACTACAGATAAAATTAGCAAAATCCTCCACAAACACAATATCAAAACAGCCTTTTGCGCCAACCAAAAAATAGCCAATATCCTCAGAAACCCCAAGGATAAAATCCAGTTGGAAAACCAAGGGGTCTATGAAATACCCTGCAAAGTCTGCCCAGCCACGTACATTGGACAAACAAACAGACGAATAAATGCACGTATCGCAGAACACAAGAATGCCGTCAAAAAAGAAGAAAAAACTTCCTCTCTCTTCCAACACATGAAAGAAACAGGACACGAAATTAATTTTGCAGATTCCAAATTGCTCTCTAACATGGAACATCACCACAAGAGAATAATCATGGAAGCCATCGAGATAGAGAAACACCCTCACAACATGAACAAGCGTGACGACACATCCCGCTTGCCAGACATCTGGAAATTAGCCCTCCCCACAAAAACTGACACCAGATCCAGAGGCACACAGAACGCCATCACCAATCAACCACACCAGACCCAAACCCAGACCCTCTCCACAGATAAATTACAGACACCATCCAGTAGCCAAACCATGGTGGCACCTCCGGATGCTGCACCCCCCTGCAATCCCTACACAGATCTGGCTGGCACAGGCCACAAAACCACAGCTCGCCCCTATACACGAAGCCAAGCCAGAGCACAACTAAATGTAGTACACCCATCTTCTCAGAAAAACTCTTCACAAAGTTCAAGAGGTCAAGACACAAAGGCTTTAGCAACTAATCCACACCTAATGACCCACCTAAGTGGTACTCAGGATATCACTCAAGAAATCACTCAAGATATCCCTCAAGCAATTAAGGAACAAAAGAAGAAAAGGCACACTAGCCTGGGAACTTCCTCTCTGCCCAGAACATTGGAGGCTATACACCATACCTCCTCAACAGTATTTATAGGAACTCAAACACTGAGATCCTGCTCTGTTCCAGTAACAAGAAGCCGAAAGCACCAGCCTGAAGATGACGAGTGAGACCTCGTCGAAACGTCGCCTAGACACCCCAACTTTTACACGGGAAGATACCCGAGGACACCAAAACCTGCATTCCTGTACCCGTGAAAATCTACGAAAGCAAATATATATATATATATATATATATATGAAATATGGTTGCTGTTGCATACACAATATAATAGCTGAATATAAAAAATCAATTATTATACAATTTTTGTTGATGGGCTTCCATATTATTCTCTAGGTGGTTGGTTAGGATGGGGAAAACATTTGGCAACTAGGAGCATTAGACTTTGAGGAGTTCCCCTAATGTTACCCATCTTGTCCCCAGAGAAGTCTGCAGTTTTGTGAACATTGCCCGTGGAACATCCTTAAAGAACATTGGAAGATGCTTGCTTGGCGCTTGAACTTACTGATCCATTTCAGCCCCCTGATATGCTTAATTCACTGTGCTTTAAAAACCTTTTAATCTCAAATGGATTTGCTTCTGCCCCGACCCCCAGTCCTGAAACTGCTTGCTATAGAGTAGTTCGAATGAATCCTACAGATAAGCAGGCAAAGAGTTATTCTGTGTTTTAGAATTAGCACAGCCATTTTGCTAGATAAGAGGCGGCAGAATGAAAAGTTGCTTAATTTTGTGTACAGGTGCTATCTTGCAAGACTCGAAAGCATGGATGGCCTCCAACTATAGATTTGCTGGCCTCTTAACTGCCCAGGCAGAATGCCCAATTAGTCACGGATGATAATAGTTGCAGTTAAGTGACACCTAGAAAACCAAAGAATGAATCCTCGTTCTTGATCTATTCTAAAAAGCTCTACTACTGTACTGTATGGATCGCAATGGAAGTGGAATCTTTCTGTGTGAATATATTTGTTATGTACTGAGCTTGGATCCTAGAACAATAGGCAGGGAGGATCCTAGAATGGAACAACCTGATTGGCCTGCAGGAGCAGCCCAATCAGGCTCCAGGGGGGAAGCAGAATCAGCCAATCACACTGGACCTGTTGCGTAAATAATGTATATAAAGCCAGAGGGTTGGGGGGAAATTCATTCGCTGTCCTTATGAGCTGCAATAAAGAGCATGAAATCACTACACAACTCCAAGTATATTTCAATATTATTTTCCCAACTTTGAACTGAATGCTAAATCTCCTCTAGGGAGTTCCATATGCATATTGGACTACCCAAATGTTTTTCCCAAATTGAGGCAAGTGGCAACAAGTTGTTGAGTTAGCTTGCACATGAGCAAGTGATAGCGTATGCATCGTTGTTTATTAGATCATTCCTTCTCCATGCTGAATTTTTAAAAAAGAATCTGGCTTTTCTGGCAGCTATAGAAGATGGTTTGTGTGCATCTAGATCTGGATTGTGGGTGATTACCCTTTGACTAACGGTGGGTATCAGCCATTGAAAGAATGGGCTCAAGGAAGCTACTATGATTTCAGTGGGTCTATGGACTCAGTCTGATTTCATCCTGTCTGTAGGAAATAGTATGCGATAGATAAACATCAACAAATTGCAGTATTGTTAAATAGCATTTTGTCTCCAGATTTTCTTGCTTAAATTATAAAATGCAAGCAATGCTGATTAGCACACCCCCCCCAACATATTCAATATAAATTGCATTGAATTATCTTTAATGTTGTAAAATATCTAGTTTCTTGGATACATTCCAGGGCAGCCAAACTGCATTAAGAGATATAATATACAGGATGGTTTTGAATGTCATTATTTAATTGGCAAATAGATTTTTCTCTTGCCATCAATGGCAAAAGAAGACATTTGATACCAGGGGCTGGATTAAATGTTTTATCAATTTCTCGTGTTTAGGGATCTTTATGGAACAACAAGTTTGTCCCTTGGGCAAGCCCTTGTCAACTGCAATAAAGAGATCCTCACAAGTGAGCGAGATGCATTTTTGCAGGATTTACTGTGAGACTGAGATTCTCTGCATTGGCTGGGTGCTTTCAGCAGCTGCTCTCTTGGGTGTTTTGCATCCAAAGGATTTTTTTAAAATATAATTTTCTTGCCACCGTGGATTTACAAGCAGCTTTCCTTTTCATGGAAGGAGGTGAGTATCTGATGAATACAGATGCTATAGCAGCGACATAGGGGTTTTTATTTTACAATAAATACTCTGCAGCCTTGAACTCATAATCAAGTACTTCCTAGTTTGATTCAAGATGCGGTCTCTGCTGTAGCGTAGAGAAAATGTAATGCTTACAGATAGCAAGACTGCTCGACTTTATTTAGCTCACTTTCTGTATTCCCTGTGCACCCAACAGGAATCAGGGCATGCAGTTAAATCCTACTGAGGTGTTTTTCTTAAGGAGTTTATCTGTTGCATCTTTAAAAAGGCCAGGTGAATTTAGTTAGGATGTGTAGTATTAGATTAAGGTGTATAGGAAGCATAGCTCTTATTCGTAGCTAACTTTGATTGGTATTATTATTAGTTTTAAGTCTTTCTTTTCTTAAATAGTCTTCCTCCTCCAGTTGTATGTATGGAATTAATCACATTCAGAGGTCATTAAACTTGTGTATTTCATGAGCTGGGATTACATTTGGGAATTATACCAGAAATATATGCTTTCGAGTTTAAAGGAAATATCACTACTGGGAACTGGGAGCATTATTGAAGTTGTAAAAACAGGCATACTTGGCGTGTGGAATTCACTGCCACAATATGTGCTTATAACCACTGATAGGCTGAAAAGGAGAAAATTCATGGAGGGTAGGTCTAGCATTGGCTGTTAGCTATTATAGCTGTTTGCATCCTCCATTGCCAAAGGCAATGCATCTTTTTGAACATGAGGACAAATTGCTGTCATTGTGCTGTCAGCGGCTCTCGGCTGGTTGCCCAGGAAATTATAAGGCCAAGGAAAAGTTTCTTGCTGTCCTTTTTCTTTTTGATCTTTACAGAGAGAGGCTATAGACGCCAGCCTCTTGGATAATGGCGTTATCCCGAGTGAATCTCCACCACCCTGGCCTCTTCCACTTTTTCATTTTATGGGTTCTGCTACGAGCCCTCTGTCTTCGAGCTCTTTGCTCTCCTACTTTTAAGGATCGCCGGGTTCTGGGAGATGGTGGGTCTGGAGTGCTTTCTAGTGACAATGTGTCCAGCTCTGCCTGCTCTTCCTTTCCCATTATTTCCCAACTTTTCCCCTCAACTACCTCTGAGCTGTGACCTCCCGCAAACCACTCTTGTAAATCTTCTTTTTCCTCCTTCCCAGCCCCTGAAAATAGTGAAGGCAGGAAAGGCTTCAAAGCTTCAAAGGAACCACCTCCTAGGTTCCTTTGGCCCTCCCAATAAAATATTTGAGCAACGGGACAGAGCAACAGGAGCTCACCCCATCGCGGGGATTCGAACCGCCGACCTTCTGATCGGCAAGCCCTAGGCTCAGTGGTTTAGACCACAGCACCACTTGCATCCCTGAGGAGAAACTAGCCCACTGCAAAAAGTACATTCAACATTTGTTATTTGACCCATTTTGCCTCTGGCCCCCCCTGCCCCTGGTGTGTGGCCCCTGGAAAGTTGCTAAGAAGGGAAGGGTTGCCTTTGGCTGGAAAATGCCCACCTATAGTATAAAGTCTATTCTGCGAGCTGGGCATCTCCTTATGCTCTTCTTTTTAAGCTGTGACCCTATATTCTTGACAATAAATGTCATGGAGCATAATAGGGCATTCAATCATGAGCACATGCCTTTATGCCATGTGTGTTCCTGCTATGTTCCCTGTAATGTGTGAGAACTATTTTTGAACATGTTTGTGCATAAACCCACACAGCATGCTCACTCAGTATTCCTTTTGTATAACAAAAAGTTTTTGACAGTGTATTGAAGCATCTGTAAAGAAGGGGGCTAATAACTAAAAGGCCCCACTAAACTTTATCTTCTTCATCATAATACAGACGGTGATATCTCAGTTTAAAAAACCGAGATATGAACAGCATGATGGCCAGTCCCAATTGTTTTGCTTCTCCCTTCACCTGAGCCGACATACAAATCAGGAAGTTTTTCATTAACTTTAGTTTCCTGTTTCATCCAAATTGAGAAACTGTGGTTATGAACTTTGGAACAAACCACTCTATATAATAAACCAACTTCAAACCATGTCTTAATATCCTGCTTTCTTCTGTACTTTCCCTGCTTAATATCCTGTTTTCTTCCGTAGTTTCTATATTGTACAGACAATATAGGCAACTATAGTTAATGGAAGACTTCTGGTTCAATTGCTTGTTTGCATGAAGGAAAGATCAAACTGGCTGTGAGCCTTATTAACTTCTTGCCTTATTTAGCTGAAATATATTTGTCTGAACATCCAGTCACACTCGAGTTCCCTAGGACTGCTGTAGAGATTTTTAAAAAAATAACTTTTTGTAATATTTCTTCATCAAACTGGATAGTCTGTACTCATTATTCTAGTAGGCATACACTGGGGAGGGGGAAGCAAAATAGAATCATAGAATCCTAGAGTTGGAAGGGACCCAAGAGTCATTTAGTCCAATCCCCTGCAATGCAGGAATCTCTGCTATAGCATCCATGACAGATGGCCATCCAACCTCTGCTTAAAAACCTCCAAGGAAGGAGACTCCGCCACTTTTCGTGGGAGTCTGTTCCACTGCCGAACAGCTCTTACTGTCAGAAAGTTTTTCCTGAATGTTTAGTTAGAATCTACTTTTCTTGTGACCTGAAGCCCTTGGTTCGAATCCTGCCCTACAGAGCAGGAGAAAACAAGTGTGTTCCCTCTTCCATGTGACAGCCCTTAAGATATTGTGAGACTGCAGTCAAGTGCAGAGCTACTGGAGTTTGAGGAAATTATTGGGTGTTGGAGAAGTGTTCTGTAAGTTCAGGGAAGGGGTACTGGGTTTTGTATGAGAACCAAGCTGGTAAGAAGTAGCGTGGGCGAAGATGGATTGATGAACGGAACAGAAGTGCAGGGCAAGGCTGTTTTATCGAAAGGTTATCACTGCCACGTTAGCGAGTGGATGGATATGGATTTCGCTTATATTGTTAACCACCCACACAGTACAGTTCAATATCCCTCTCTGTTCTTGTTAGCATTTGCTGGGGTCACCGCTGAACACACTTTTGAGCAGTTCCTCCTCTGTGCGAGCTGGAAACATATTTCTTTTCAGGGTTATTCAAGCATGCATCCTTATATTCTTTCCCGTGAACATATTTATTGTGACTACTGAAAAGTTATCGTTCTCTAAAATGTGTTAAGCCTTCCCCGCTGCCTCTCTCAGGGACATACAGGTATAGAAACTGTTGCTTCAAAAAGACGTTGCTTGGAAATATGGTTGCTGTTGCTTTTCTCTCCCCCTGGAAACCTTGTACTGTTCTCATTCTTTCCCAACGTTTTGTTCCCCCCCCCCCTTTTTCTTTTTTGAAGATTCGACACTGCAACTTTTGTCCTTGGCGAGGCCGAAAAAACAAAACAAATGGTGGAGGGCCTTGAAATGTTTACCCTCGTTCCTTTTAAAATGCTTTTTAAAAAAATCAAATATAAACAACAAATTATAGACTGCATTGTTTTTGTACACCTGCGGAGATTTTTGTTTTAAAAATGAGTCCATTCTTACAAAAACGATGGTTTGCCCATTTCCCACACCGGTGCTTTAATCATTTTTTGAGTATTGTAAGATGGCATGGGGAAGAAAATGCAAATAGGCTGTAGAAATGGAAAACGACAACAGCCCTATGATCTTAAATAGCAAATTTGTGCTATTAGTAGTAATTAGTATTACAACCAATTGATTCTAAATTCTTATTAATTAAGTTGAACAACACTTTATATTCATTTACAAATTACGTTCATGTAATACAGGGTGTATTGTTGCTATAATTGAGGTCAGGTCACCTGAATTTAGTGCAGTTAAAGTATCACTAGCTCTTTGTATTAGTTTTATATCCAGGTGCTTTAGTACTGCCTGATTCTTTGATTCAGTAAATCACTCTGAATAAACAACCATTTTTTAATGGGAGAACATAACAAAATTGCATTGTGTACATGGCTGCGGTGCTTCTCATCAGAATGAGCCCCCAGTTCTGTTTATTATTGTAGAATTCTGTTTGTTTCTATTCTTGTTAAAGGCGAATGGCTCTGTCCAGAATTTCCATGTTGTAGAATATCCCTATGGAGATGGTGTACACCATGTGCCTCATTTTTTTATATATATACAGCTAATAAGATCCTAAATGTGCATTCTGGCTTCTTGGAGACATATTGTAAAAATAAACCATCCAAATGAGTGCTTTGCCGACTGCTTGTGTAGAAGTGTGGAAACAAAGTAATAAATTCCATTTCCACCCCTGAAAATTAATATTGACAGACAGCATTACAAAGGTAAATGGCAAATATCAAAACAAACAAACAATTGCATAGCAGGATTGCTATTTCTTTCCTTTTTCTGTTCAGTATACCATTTCCTTGCAAATTACACTAAAGCTGAACATTTGCAAAATCACCTTGGTACAGGATTTGTCCTTTCAACCTATTCCCATAGCTGCACCTTCCAGCCCCAATTGCTGCCTTGCTTCTTAGTTCTTGCTGTCTTTTTATACTTTCTTTGGTATATTTGGTTCATAAAATCACAGCCAGAAGTGCAAGCGTTATTATAATAAAACAAGTCATGCCTACCTTACATTTTGTGTCATCACCTAGGATATTGTGTGCTCAGTATTATCACTTGTACCATAAGAAGGAAATTAGAGCATGTATTTTCCACATGGAGAAATCAAATGTAATCTAAATGCAAACCACGAGTTTTATTGCATGGCAGCCTTTGATAGCCGTGCTGCTATTACTAATTCCACTATGACAAGAGTACATTGTAGTCCAGAAGTTTCCAACACTTTTTTGTTTTTGTTTTTTATTGCTTGGTTTTGGTGGTTTTTGTGTGTGTGTTTTTGCCTTTTAGCTTTGCAAAATCAACAGAATTTGGTCCTAATAAGTGAAAGAGTATTTGGCAATCATTTGCTCAAAAAGCATCAGCGTTGTGGCCCAACGCTGTGAAAAGTAGGCAGGAAGACTACCGTAAATTATTTGGTACCATACTAGCTGACCAAAAGGCATGAGAGCTTTTATGTCAATTAAGGTCTGGTGTCCTGCCAACATGAGATGATATTCTTAAATAGATTACTTACTTCATTTCCAAGTTTTCCTCCACACTGTGGCTCAATTAAACTAAATATATCAGTGTGGCGTAATGACCAATTAATGTATTGTCATGTGTTTGCGAGATACACACAGAGAAAGAGCTTTTATGGATGTCTTCTTTTATGCAAAAACAGAAGATAATTGTTGTTGTAAATTACTGCTGAATAATTAACATAAGAGGTCTCTGGTATTGCTTCCCCTGTCCTGTTTTAGAAGAGGTAGCTAATCAATGTTAGTGTGTTTCGTAAGGTTGTACAATTTTTGGTGAGCATTATCTCAAAATACGAAACACCTGTAGACTACCTCTTGACAAATTCATTAGTCTGATGCAATTCATTGGTATAGTTTTTTTTCCTGTAGATGCTTGCTTTTATTTACTTATTCATAAAAATCTTTATAGGCTTCCTTTTTCGGGCATGGCTGGCTCACCGAAGTGTCTTGCACATTATAAAAACACAGTGCAGATTAAAATGATCAAGTTAGCAGTATTAACAATAATTTAAAAACATTGTTAAATAGATAAGACAATATAAATCTCAGCAGTTAAAAAAAAAATCACCAAAGAAGGAAATAAATCATGTCACAAATGAGGCTCTTTTGGGTGGGAGTATTGTAGCCTCTGATCCTGGGACAGCAGGACCCAGAAAGAATGGATCTCCAAGAATTTCGGACCATCATTCTTTTCTATTTGCTTCTTTCCCATCCTCCCTCTGTGACTGGCAGTTTCATTCCACCTCTCTTTTTAGCTTTGTAGATTCCTCTGACTCCACTGCAGCTACTTCATGCACAAAAGGGAACAAAAATGCTCCAAATAATTAGGGCCTTTCTTCAGTTCAGATCCAGCATCAGCACCTATTATCTTGCAGAAGATTCTGGAGCCTCATGGCTCAAGAAAGGTCCATAGCTTACGTCTGCTCTGGGATCACTTAAAAACAACAACAACAACAAAAACAACAACCCAAAGTGTGGGGCACACCAGCGTTGTGCAATTTCTGGTTGCCATCTTGGTTTTCCTTCCTCTTTTATGACAATTTATTAATTTTCCAAAAAAATACATTAAAAATAAACATAAAAACAACAATATATAAAGAAAAAGAAAAAGAGAGGAAAAAGATGGGAAAAAACAGAACAAAAAAAATCATAATCAAAGATTTTAAACCATAATTTTTGCTTGATTTCCTCCCCCTCTTGGTTTCATTGTTTAATTTTTTGTTCACACACATCCTTATAACCTTAATAATCAATTTTTTTAGACCCTGTTCATCTTAATACAAGTGAGTTTTTAAAAGTTATACTGACGTAAAAGTCTATACACAAAGCTTAAAAAATGGGCATTAAACCTTTACCCCTTTTTTATTATTCAAAGTCCTCTTTCTGTCTTGCACTGTATGTTAACTAGTTTATCCTGTATATTTCAGTAGTTTAGTTTGCCAGCCATCTTGGTTTTCCTTCCAGTGGTCTAGAAGTTTAGTTCTTCCAAAGCCCTGTTCGTACTTACTGGCATACCCTCCTTCACTGCGCTTTGGGAGAAAATTGTTAGGCCCAGTTTTGGCAGAAAAACTGCTTTGGTCAGCCTTTATGATGACCTCTGTCAGACCCACAAGCCCTGAAGCTGGCCTCATTTAAACATATATATAACATTATTACCTGGGCTGCCAAGTGAAGTGTCATGTCAGGTGATTGTCACCACTATCATCCTTCTAAGTGCTTCTGAACTCTGCCCCTGCGGTACACTACATCACTGGGTGGGAGCCAGAGGCACTGGGATAATGAATATGGCGACTGAAGCTGCTAGGCCTAGTGGGTTTTTTCACCATTCAAGTGAAGGATCATGCCTCAGTTGTAGAGCACAAGCTTTGCTTGCAAAAGGTGCCAGACTCAATCGCTGATATCTCCAGGTAGGACTGGGAGAGACTTGGTGTTTAAAACCCTACATACAGTGGTGCCTCGCAAGACGAAATTAATTCGTTCCGCAAGTTTTTTCTTCTTGCGAGTTTTTCGTCTTGCGAAGCACGGTTTCCCATAGGAATGCATTGAAAATCAATCAATGCGTTCCTATGGAAACCGACTTCAGACCAGGTCTGGGGACAGTCTGTCCCCCGACCTCTTCTGAAGGCTGGGGGGGGACGACAAGGGCTTTTCTTCCCACCCCCAGCATTTAAAAAAACCCCGGGACAGCAGAGGACTTCTCCGCTGTCCGGGGCGATCTTAAAATGCTGGCGGGCGGCAGCGAAGCCTCCGGGGCGATTTAAAATCCCCGGGAAGGCAGGCAGGGGGGAGCAAAGACTTTCGCCCCCCGTCGGCCTTCAGAAGAGGTCCTGGACCTCTTCTGAAGGCCGGCGGGGGGCGAAAGTCTTTGCTCCCCCCCGCCTGCCTTCAAAAGCCGTCCGGGATAGCGGAGAAACGAAGGCTGGCGGCGGGAGGAGGTCTCTCTGCCCCGCCGCCAGCCTTCGGAGGAGGTCCGAGGACAGTGGGGAAGACGCGCTGCGCTTCCCCGCTGTCCCGGAGATTTCCCTATGGGCTTTCGTCTTGTGAAGGAAGCCCATAGGGAAATTCGTTTTGCGAAGCGCCTCCAAAACGGACAACCCTTTCGTCTAGCGGGTTTTCCGTCTTGCGAGGCGTTCGTCTTGCGGGGCACCACTGTAATACGAACATAAGATTACCCACTGGATCAGATCAATGGCCCATTTAGTCTAGCATCCTACTCTCACAGTAGCCACCCAGAGGCTTGTGGGAAACTCTTAAGCAGGACCCAAACACAAGAGGACTCTCCCCCTCCTGTGGTTTCTAGCAACTGGTGTTCAGAAACATTGCAATAAACCTTGGAGAGTTGCTGCTCATCAATGTGGATAATATTGAGATAAGTGGGTCAGTGGTCGGATTCAGTATAAGACAGCTTCCTGCGTTCCTGCTCCCCATGCCCTTTAACCCCTTGGGGCCCAGTACAGTGTGCCCCTGAGTAGTTGGCTTATTCTCATGTGTATATGTAGTTCATGTAAATAAGAGGTAATGAGATTTGGTAATACAGGGTGAGTTCTTTAAAAGAGGACCTGTGGATACAGAGTACACATGTTCCATGGGGCCTCTTTTAAAAGACTCACCCTGTATATTTACAGTGGTATAATAATAATAATAATAATAATAATAATAATAATAATAATAATAATAATAATAATTTATTATTTGTACCCCGCCCATCTGGCTGGGCTTCCCCAGCCACTCTGGGTGGCTTCCAAAAAATATATTAAAATCCTCTAATACATCAAACATTAAAAGCTTCCCTAAACAGGGCTTCCTTCAGATGTCTTCTAAAAGTCTGGTAGTTGTTGTTCTCTTTGACATCTGGTGGAAGGGCATTCCACAGGGAGGGCGCCATTACCAAGAAGGCCCTCCAGTTAGCAGCTTAATTCGTTCCAGAGGTCCGTTCTTAAGCCGAAACTGTTCTTAACATGAGGCGCGTTTTCGCTAATGGGGCCTTCCTCTGCTGCCACGCCGCTGGCGCGCGACTTCCACTCGCATCCTGGGGCAAAGTTCGCAACAAGGGGCATCTACTTCCAGGTTAGCAGAGCTTGTTACCCGAAGCATTCGCAAGGAGGACAGTACGTAACCCAAGGTTCCATTGTATGTAGGGTTGGCTTTTATGAAATTGAAAGCACTGTTATAAATATCTCAAATCTTAAGCATAAATTAGATCAGTTGCCAAGGCTATCTAAATAATAGGCCATTCAAAATATCACACTGTTCGCTTACTCTTGCATTTTACAAATTGAAGCATATGGAGCTATTTTCATGCAAACAAATGTGTGTTGCATCCAGATTGCCATAGAGATAATGGATTGACTCCCCCCCCCCCCCAACGACGATCTAAGAATCAATGCAATTATATTTAGCCAACTTATTGGTTTATTTGTACATGTTTATACTGCTTAATATAATAAATATATATATAAGGAGTTAGCATAAAGCGTTAATATTTATTGTACAAAAAAATCCTTAAAAATGAGATAAAGCCACAACAGAACTGTGTTTCAGAAATAAAACTGAGCAGTGTGCAAAACAAAACGAAAGATTAAGGGAAGCCTGGATAAACATACAGTGGTTTTGTTTTGTTTTTTTTAATAGAAATTTAAAGGTCATTACTGTCTCCATGAATTATCCGAGAGAGGGCATTCCAGAGGGTGGGTGCTTTTGTTGAGAAGGCATGATCACCAAGTGATAGTCTACACTGGTCATGTAAAATCTTTAATATGTGAATGGTCAGCAGAGTCTCCTCAGAAGACCTTGAAGATGGGCTGGGTCCATACCACAAGGGAGGCAGACTCCTAGGTTATCCTGATCCCCACATGGTTTACAGCTTCAAATGCCAATAAAACCTTCAACTTGGCTCTTTAGTAATAGGTAGCCAGGAATGGAGAAATATGTGTAAAGCACGGTTAGCCCCACATACAGTGAATTACAGTAGTCTACTTTCTCCAACGGAAAAGTTAGAGGAACCAGCTAAACACCCCAAGCAAAAGCAATTTCCGTCTCTGTGACTGTGATTGTACATTTTCCATTATTTTGGGGAAAGAATTCAAGCCAAACCAGTAATTGGTTGCTATTTACATTAGTGTTGATGTGGAAACATACAACTCTTTCCCACACTACCTCCTTTCATGCATTTATGTCTTGGCTCCCTGAAGTACGTGTTTTTGGTTCTATTTTTTTCTTAGCTATTGTTTTAAAAATGTATAGTGGGCTTCTGAAGAAAGCTAGTACTTCAAATTATATATATATATAAAACAAATTCCTATGTACTTATATTAGAATCATAGAGTTGGAAGGGACCTTGAGTATAATCTAGTCCAACCTCTGCAATGCAGGACTGTGCAACTGTCCCTTATGGGAATCAAATCTGTAACCTTGGTGGTATCAGCACCACGTTCTAGTCAACTGAGCGGTCTTAATTTCTTCAGTACTTGCTGGTCCAACATGTTGGATTTGCTCAGGCTGAAATCTAATATACTCATAAACTAGGCTGACAGCCTTCAAAGAATGTATTTCTAATAATAGGCAAGGCAATGTGGTGCATTCCAGATGTTTTGTGCTGCAACTCTATGAGCCCCATTTGGCTTTGTCAGGAACATTGGGAATTGTACTCCAAAACAACTAGAGGGCACCATGCTTGTATCCTCTCTCTCTCTCTCTCTCTCTCTCTCTCTCTCTCTCTGTGTGTGTGTGTGTGTTTGTGTGTGTGTGTGAGAGAGAGAGAGAGAGAGAGAGAGAGTTTTACAAGTTTAAATGAGTCCTCACCCCTTTCTAGGATTGGTTGAATTTCCTCACTTCCATTTTGTGAGTTCCGTTGATTTGTTGGAGGTTTCAACGCTTCCTGTCTTCCGATGGTTCATAGAAAATTGCCCTTAGTGTGTTCACAGTTCAATTTGTAGGTTTTTCCACGTGTTGTTAATCTTTCCCCTTTCAGATAAGCCACATGCACAAACCATTGTGCTCAGTAAAGTATCCGACATTTTGCTGTTCTCGATGTCATCATCGTTCCTTTAATAGCAGCTTCTGTTTCTTCCTAGTACTCATCTAGTTCCCCGTTGAAAAATATTTCTGACTTACTTGTCACCATTGCCATATTTTAGCATTTAGCATTGCACATTTTTTCCACTTTGGGGCATGCAATTGCACTTCCTTTACAGGTTCTCTTTCAGTTGATTAACTTGCAGGTATTTCTCTAGGTAGTTGCCTTTTCATGGACCCTTTCCTCGGTGATGTCAGGTGACCACAGCAGCACTCCACATAGTGCCAGGATGCTGGGCATAGCTTGCCCTTCTAATTTCCTATAATGCTGATGTAGCATTTTCTTCAACTGATTCGGCAAATAAAATGGCCGCTGGACTTAGCGAACCAGCAGCACTTGGAGCACGAGGCCATGTCTAGAGTGGTGAAGCCTTAGCAGATTCCCAAATCTGCCAGGTGCTGTTGACCCCAGCCATTATCTAGATGACATTTAGGCCTGCTTAATACATCATGCTGTAGAAATGGGATTTTGAAACCCGTGCTTAGTGCATTTTTGTCTTTATAGCCAAACTGATAGGATTTTGCAATGGTTGTAGATGATTCAGAACTACTACATTTTCCTAGTGTATTATTTGCATGTTGCAATTGTTTTATTGGCTCCCTGTTAGGCAAATTATTGATTGTTAAATGGCTGTTTTACTTGCCATAATTTTCTCTCCTTGCAGTTAATGGTTGTTCTCTCCTAACATTACTTCCTTATTGCTCCTTCAATGAGAAACAAGAGAGGTGTGTGTATGGAGAGAGAGAACGGGTTTTATAATAAATTCTCATACTCACTACTAACCCACTGATATCTCCAGCTCACCCTGCAGAATGATTACATTGATGGAAATGCCCAAGAGCAAATAAATGAAGGTCCTGGAACTGGAAATTGAAAAATGTATAGGATTGCACTGTTAATTTTTAATATGATAAATACATTAGAACATAACAAAAAAAATTCCTTCCAGTAGCACCTTAAAGACCAACTAAGTTAGTTCTTGGTATGAGCTTTCGTGTGCATGCACACTTCTTCAGATACACACATTAGAACATATTAAGGATGAAAACAACTGTCTACTAAAGTTTTTGTTACAAAATATTTTTTCTATAAATAAAAACTGGAAATATTAAAATAACTGCTGGGGGAGGTGAGATGAAGGCTAATGCTAAAAAGTAACCTAGGAAATGGGCAAGAAGGTAGGGTAGAAAAAATGAAAACGAGGAAAATGGGAAAATTTGGACCCTTCACTATTGGCTAAACTCTGCCCTTGACCTTAAATTCAGGGTTCAGATCTTAGCAGATAGTCAATAACATATTTTGAATTTGGTTTCTCAGCCTTTTATTACATAGATATGGTAATTTCTGCCTTTGAGGGGAGCTATGAACTGAGCCGAGCCACTGTGTCTAATGGGAAATATTATTTTGGTACTCTAACCACACAGTTAACTGGATTTTAGAGTTTACACATACATGGAATTCAGCTGTAAAGACTCTCCTCCCTGGAAGAGAGGGGCGTGGTTGTGGGCGGGAGCCCGAGCTCCGCCCCTAGCAGGGGGCATTAGCCCCCTGCCTCCTCCTCTCACCTGGCTGGCGCCCACGCCCCTCGGCAGGCACCCAACCAGGTGCCTCCGAGGGGGCGTGTACAGCAGCCTTTTGCTGCAGCGCCAGCCTCTCCTCGGCTTCATTCTTCTCCGTCGTTTCGTCGCGAGTCACCCACCCTCCACTCCCTTTGAGCTCAGGGTCTTAGTTCATTGGCCTTGCTATGGACCTTAGGTTGGTCGCCCTGGTTGTCCAGGGGGCCTGGTAGGAATTTTTCCATTTAGCATTAGGCTTTTTGGTTTTTTCGCCTACCTCATAGCAATCGTCACAACTTTTGTGGTATTGGTGGGTAGGTTAGGCATTGGAATAATGTGTTGTGGTGTGTCGAAGGGCTAGGTGTGGCCATCGCCTATGCCTTCAATTTTTGGGTATTCCGTTAAAGGAATCTGGTGGTCATGTACTCTGTCCGATGCCTGCTTGGCGGGAGGCCATGGCACAACCCTCGGTGACATCAGGGGAGAGCCTATAGTTGGATTAGCATCAACAGGCTCCACCTACTGGTGAATAAACCCCCTTGTTTTAGACATCCAATGCCTAAGCCAATACCTTTTCACTGCTGTAATCAATAAAGTTGTGGCCTTTTCTTGCCCATTAACCTTACATCACGTGTCCTTGCGTATTCATTTCACATGGCGGGGGTCGGGTCCTCGAACCACAAATTCCACTTACGATCCACACATTTTGTGATGATCTTTGATCCATGTTGCACAGGAGTAATGAGTAGTTGGAAAATGATGCAATGCATTGGTGTGGCACAGGACAAGGAACCCGCTATGGGGCAACCTGCGTGCATGCCAGGGCAACCTTCAGAGATCTGCTTGGCATTTAGATCTATTGTACTCCTGTGGACTCCACTAGCAGCCTGAGTATGTGGCTGGGGCTAATGACATAAAACCACACCCTTAGAATCCCTTATGAGCCTTCTCCCTAAGTAGGCTATGGAGCCTGCCAAATATTTTCCTGCCAAACTTAATATAGCTGCAACCAATTCAGCCAACTAGATGTTGTCTGGCTGTAAGAAGTAGACTCCATCTGCCTGAATGCTGGTGACAGATCGCCATCACCCATACACCTCCAGGAAGCATCATACAACTGTATTCACATTCTGCCTGGCTTCATCTACCTTAGCTGGGTCAATTGCCCATAGCCATTCTCTCCATTCCAGGAGACTAGACCACCAGACACTCATCTCTTGAAAGGGTTTCAATCTAGGCTTGACAGCACTGTGCTTTGAGGTTTAGACCTTTCTTCTCTCTCAGATTATCCTTGCCTCCTTTCTGTGTGAGTGGCGCCCCCAGCATGTAGCAGAAAAGAATGGGGCCCATGCTCATTAGGGACTAAACCAAAACTTTGAGAGATACCTACAAAGAACCCTGGAGAACCGCCTAAATGTATAATATAAAGGCACAGGTAGATGGTCCATGTAGGCCTCCAGGTCTTTTAAGGGACAAGACTGCCACCCTGGCTCCACCCTGGGGCATACCTCTTCTTTGCTTGTCTGTCTTTGAGCACTTGATGCACAAGGATATTCCTACCTAGATGGCTATATCTCACCCATCAATTCTGTCAGTTTTGATAAACCAAGTTTTCTGCTCAATTTTACAGATCCCACTCTCACCCCCAAGATGTAATGTGTGAGCTCTGTCAATCCTGACCCTCCTCTATAGCCCACTATTGGATATACATAACTATTGGCAGTTATATGTGCCAACCTTTCCTAGCAAACCAAAGCCAACTTGCACAATCGATCGGACACATTAAGCACATGGGATTAGCAGATATGTGCAAAGACCTGCATATGGTTTCATTTACTATGTACTCGGCTCACAACTTGGCCCTGATTTTGTGTACCAGTGCGGTGAAGTGGAAAGTGTTTTTCAGAACATTGCTTTCCTAGCATAGCTTGTGGTTAGGGATGATGGGAATTATAGTTCAACAACTTCTGGGGGACTTCAGGTTCTCCACTCCTGGAGCAATGTAATTCAGAAAACAAGATTGACTTGTCTGTGTGTGTTACAGTTTACGTAATTGCAGCCATACAGTAAAATCACAGTCTTGTATGTTAGAAGGAGATAGCCTGGTCTCTGTTGAGGTCATTATAGTGCATTCCCTTGCAGGGTGTTTTTTGGAAGTGACTGCACAGGAAATCCACCACTTATCCGTTACGTAAACACAATCTAGCTCTGCTGTATCTGACTTCTTGGGGCTCTGCAAACAGTAAAATTGTTAACCCATCGCTTGACCTGTACATTTATCTTTTCTTTCCAGACTATGCTGGGCCATGGATGACTAATCCAAGAAATATGGAATGCAAACAGAAAGAGCTAGGGGCAGTGTAAGATGCACAGACATTTCTTAGTAGATAGTGATTGCATAGTAGAGTTTCCCTTGCAAAGCAAAGGACGAAATACTTCCCATAAAACTCTTTTATGAAGTTCTTAATGTGGGAAAGTTTATTGTTTCCTTTAAGTAGGATGCAAAATGTCCAGGATGACTTTGTTTTGTTTTAATCCAATTAAATGTGGTGAAGTCTCCAGTCTGGTGCATCCTGCAAACATGGCTAGGGCTTGAAGTACTCACATGACTGTCTTGCAGGTTTTGCGTACTTTAGGAAACCAATTCATCTCTCCCCTTCTGTGGCAATGCAGTAAAGGGGCAGGGCTGGCACCAGCTGTTGACATGGTGAGGTGCCTGCTGGAATGAGGAAGGAGAGTTAGGTGAACTGTAGTAAGCCTTGCAAAGAAATCCACAACAGTTACCAGCATGCACAATTATATGCTAGCCTTGTAGGAAGGTGGTCCACCATATACACTCCAACATTCCTTGGATGAAAATAGGGACATTCTCACTCCCCCCAACTGACCTCCCCTGCCCCGTTTTTTGTTTCCCCTTCCCCCCTCCACAGAGCTTTTCCTATTAGAAGATAGGCGAGTGCCACCAACACTTCACCAACGGGACACAGCACACACATCCTCCATTGTCCTGAGAAAACCCCTTAATCCCGATGCTATGCTGCGCTGCGCTATGCTATGCTATGGTAGATTTACAAAAAAACCCACCAATAAATAAATTTTAGCAAGGGGCAAGATTAGATACGAACAGACATACAAAGCTTTATCTTAAACAGGCAGACAGACAGACAGACCCCTTGTATTCTGCTCCCCCTTTCTTCCCACCCAAAGCAGCCCTGTTCTCTGCCTGCCCTTCGGAGCTGGTGTATTACATGGAGCTGGGCCATGGCGGTGGCAGCCTCTCCTCCTCCTTGCCCTCTCTTCAGCAGCTGCAATGAGCTGCCCAAGGGAGGAGGCCAGCAGCAGTGGCCATGGAAAGGCAATGGGATGCTCCCTTTGCAGCCACAGCCATCATTGCTGCCAGTCAGGACAAGCACCGATTCATCCTCCTCCCTGAGCTGGCAACAGAATAGGGACATCCCGGTATAAAATCAGAAGGCTTTTGTAATTCCTGGACTGACCCTGGGAAATTGGGACACTTGGAGGGTATGCCACCACCAACTGGCAGGAACAGTGCTTGGCACAACTATGACACATTTCTCGGTCAGTTGCAAAGGTCCATGCTGTCCCCACACCCCTGAATACTTGCCATATATGCCCTGTTTTGAAAGAAGGCCGGGGGGGGGGGTGAGTAAGCATCTACTGAAGCTCCTTCTGCTTGTCTGCTGCCTAAGGAAAGAGGCAGGTTAGAAGAAAAGCTGCCATCATGTGGCCTGAGGGAGACCCACTAGGGACTCTTTCCCTGGAGACTCCCCAAACCCACAAGCCAGCATTGTGATGGGGAAACGTGCAAGTTCTCAACTTTCTCATCTCTCCTTTCATTGCTCACAAAACAGGGGGGGAAAGGGATGCACAAGCTGCTTGTGCATCTGTTTGGTGTGTGTGTGTGCTTCCTGCAAAGTTACTTACCGAAAGACTGTTGAATGGAAAAGCATTTTGTCTTTAATACACACTTATTACAATTTAGAAGCAACGCATATACAAAAGCAAATTTGAGCTAGGGAGCTTCAAGACCCACCCCCCTTGCCTTCAGTTTTGCTTGCACGCTTCACTCTTCTGCCGCCTGTGCAATGAGAAAAAGCTTACTTTGGGGGGTAGGATGGGGTATACAGGGTTGCTCTTTAGAACTAATTCCTCTCCTTTTCCCTCAAGAATTTGTAATGTGACAAAGATGTAGCGAGACAGGCAGCTTCTTTTTCTGCAGGGTATAAAGGGGATTAAGCTTCAAATTTCTGCTGGGCTTCATGGCAGTTGTGGTTCAGTCTGGCAGGAAAAGATGCTCACAACATCAGTATGCTGGTGGTGCCTTCTTCAGTTTACAGGCATAGGGAAAGGAAAAGACATCTTTGAAGAAGGTTCTGTCTGCTCCTCCACCTTGGCCTCTGAGGAAACTGAGTCCTTTGCATGCTTCTTGAGGGTTTATGAAAAGTAAAACAGAACAGTTGATTGGTTGGGGGGCAAGCAGAGGGTTATTCCTACCTCCCCAGTACTTCTATAAGCACATAAATACTTTGATTTTTAATTTTTAGATCTACTTCTGATTATTGTCTATTGGCATCTGAAAGATGGCTGAAATATAGTCCCAGTAAAGGTAAAGGACACCTGGATGGTTACGTCCAGTCAAAGGCGACTATGGGGTTGTGGCACTCATCTCGCTTTCAGGCCGAGGGAGCCGGCGTTTGTCCACAGACAGCTTTCCGTATCATGTGGCCAGCATGACTAAACCGCTTCTGGCACATCGAGACACTGTGACGGAAACAAGTGCTCGTGGAAATGCCGTTTACCTTCCCGCTGCAGCGGTGCCTATTTATCTACTTGCACTGGTGTGCTTTCGAACTGCTAGGTTGGCAGGAGCTGGGACAGAGCAACAGGAGCTCACTCCATCGTGGTGGGGATTCGAACCGCTAACCTTCTGATCGGCAAGCCCAAGGGGCTCAGTGGTTTAGACCACAGTGCCATCTGCGTCCCATTTCAGCAAGTAGTTTTGCTTGAGCTAGGGAACTTCTTCTATCCTATCTTACCCTGTCTTCATGTGCCCCACCTCCCCAAAATCTGCTTTGGGGGACTTGGGGGAACTCCAGAGCAGTTTTGGATGTTGGGGAGGGGGCAGAGGGAAAGTTCTATTACATAAGTGGAAGCCCTTGCATAAATGGGACAACTTCATTGGATAAAACTATCAGACTCATTGTGCTGTTTGTGGAATCTTATATGTCGGACCATTATTGAGTACATTACGTCTTAGCTTTACTCGAATGGCTTGGCTCCCGAACAAATCGGCTCCCGAATGCCACAAACCCGGAAGTGAGTGTTCCGGTTTGCAGACCTTTTTCAGAAGCTGAACATCCGTGACTTCCAGTTGAGTGCAGGAAGCTCCTGCAGCTATTCGGAGGCCACACCTTGGTTTTCGAACGCTTTTGGGAGTTCAACAGACTTCTGGAATAGATTAAGTTTGAGAACCACTTTATGAGATTTAGCACATCTTTACATCTCAGTCTTCTGTCTTTTCAAATTATTTTAAAATACAAATTAAATCTATGTATAAAAACCGTTTTGATTAGCAGTCATTAAATCCTTGATCAGCATCTGCGTGTGCCTTCATCATTGCATTTTTGCAGCTTAAGTATAGCCTCATGTTTTGTGTCTGGATGTCACATGGTTAAGTATGTATTTTTCTGGCACAGCATATCTCAGGGCTAAGGAGCAAACTCAGATAAATTAGTGTCATTTTGCCTGTCATTTTTCATGTTAGGTTTGCTGATTTTTTAGTATGCCGTTTTCTGTGATGCAATCAATTTGAAGCATAAGCACTTTGGAAAGATTTTAATCTTAGGCAAGCAAATTTAAAAAAACAACAACCACCCACCTTAGCAAGTGTCAATAATTTTGACAAAAAATAAATTTCTTAGTACTTGCAAAGATGCTTCATGGTTCACAAATGCCAAACTGCTGTAACCATGTCAGAGTGCCAGAATCAGAACTGCTGGCCCAACCATTAGGTAGAGTGGGGCAGCTGCCTAATGCAGCTGGGTTTGGTTGTCATGAATGGGAAGCAAAGGGTTGTTTATTATTGTTGTTACTGTTATTGCTACTATTATATTTTTGTGAAGCAGTTATTAGAGTTTCTGTCCTGCCTTGAGATTGGGACAGAATTTGCTCTTGTGCCTTACGCAGCAGAATGTATTGGATCAGTCTTGATTATATAAGTGTACTTAAAATATTTAGCACATGCTCCTCTGCTTTGGTAATTTATCCATTTGGAGTCTATGTGAACTGCAGGCTTGCCTTCTGTAAAATAATTCATGATATTGCCTCCCTTTTAATTCGTATAATCCAGGCACATCCAACAGGTAGATCGTGATCTACCGATAGATCACTGGACATCTGTAGTAGATCACTGATAGATCACTGGCTCCCCTCAAAGAAGCTCAACAACTTTGGCTCCTCTAAAAAAACCCCACATTTTTGCCCTGCACCCCCCAAAAGGGGGCATCACTGCCAGTTTTTAACTCTGCGAGTAGATCGCAGTCTCTTGGGAGTTGGCCACCCCTGTTGCATTAGGGTGGAGAAGGGAGGTTTTTAGCATATTTAAAACCAGCTATTGTTCTGATTTTATGGGACGCGGGTGGCGCTGTGGGTAAAAGCCTCAGCGCCTAGGGCTTGCCGATCGAAAGGTCGGCGGTTCGAATCCCCGCGGCGGGGTGCGCTCCCGTTGCTCGGTCCCAGCGCCTGCCAACCTAGCAGTTCGAAAGCACCCCTGGGTGCAAGTAGATAAATAGGGACCGCTTACTAGAGGGAAGGTAAACGGCGTTTCCGTGTGCGGCTCTGGCTCGCCAGAGCAGCGATGTCACGCTGGCCACGTGACCTGGAAGTGTCTTCGGACAGCGCTGGCCCCCGGCCTCTTGAGTGAGATGGGCGCACAACCCCAGAGTCTGACAAGACTGGCCCGTACGGGCAGGGGTACCTTTACCTTTATTGTTCTGATTTGTAATAGGGCTTATTACAAATGATTTTGACATCTTAAAAAAATGAAACCATCACTTTTCTTATTTAAAAAAATGTTAAGTACTTGTATAAGTACTAACTTTCAGGCTAGTTAGTACATATTTGATCCTTGTAGTCTTAGTTCAAATGCACATTCTCTCCTTTTAGCCTGAGATTTTGTTTTGGTTATTTATAGTAGCTTTTATTTGAGAATGAGAAAAATACCCACTTGTTATTTTTTCTTCAAGAAGCACATATCTCCTTCCAGATGCCTGCATCTCTTTGAGACAAAAGGGTATGTTAAGTTCCATCTATAAACAGAATCTGCTAATTAAGAGTTATTACTTAGGAGATTGGTACAGACCTTTCAGAATTAGATGTGTGTTCCTCTCAGATATCCATTAGCCGCTAATAAGATAATGCAGATGGACCATTCAGTTTCCTGTTTCCTTCTATTGTACCTTTTGAGCCATATATGGACCAATGGGATGGGCTGAACAATAACTGGATGTCCTTCTCCTCCCTTAACAGCCCTCAAAGAATGTTTGTTATTAGATTGCTCTTTCTGTTTAGTTTCATTGAGCTATGCTAATAAAGGAAACATAACACTCTGAAGGACAATATCCAACCCCCGTTCCTTTTTTTACCCTTTCCCACCATAATTAGCTTATCCAGTTACTTCATTTCGAACAATAAAAACAGTATGCAATCTCACAGAATCAAATATGATTTGTGGAGAAACTGACAACGTAATTTCTTCATCACATGGAACATTAAATACAACGTAAATATTGTTTGGTTTATTGTTTATCCACAAAAGGCACATCTGTTTCCATAAAGTTGATTGTGAACTATCATAGCCATGGTTGTTGGGGATAAATTGTGGCCACTGGAGAAAAAGTGATAAGCTCTACACCCGGAATGGGGAAGCTTTTTTTACCTTCAGGATCTGTCTTGTGGACCAAATTTGACAGGAGAGCAGGGGCACCCATTTGTCAAAATCCCTTGCACTCTATTCTCTGAAGCTTAAAAGGGAAGCAAGAAGTAGACTTGCAAAACCTTTCCCAAGTCTTCCTGCACTTCCCTTTTAAGTCTTCAAGTCTGGGGACTTAAAGGTGGAGGGGGGGTGGACTGTCAAGGCATTGCGAGTCTCCCCCATTCCCTTTGAGTCTTCAATCTTGAAGACTTGATGTGGGATGGTGATGTGGGAGGAGACTTGCAAAGCCTTTTCTGAGTCTCCCTATGCTTCTCTTTTAAAACTTAAAAGGGACTTAAAGGAGGAGGGGGAAGACTTGCCCCCGCTCTCCCAACTGAGCAAGCAGCACTGGGAGTGCCTTAAAGCATTTCCAAAAGCCTCTTTGAAGTGATTCTCTTGCATGTGAGCTGCTTCAAATAGCACTTTTGCACAGGGATGGAGATGATGAATGGATTAAATCCTGCTGCCTTGGCTGTGTGGTCTTATTCCCTACTGGGAACAGGATCACACAGCCAATCCAAGATTAAACACTGCCCTCTTGTCCATCAGCTGATGGGCCAGTTTGGGGGAAATGGCCCTCTGGTGGGCCTAGGTTGGTCCATGGGTCAGAGGTTCCCCATCCCTGCTCTACATTATCTTTCTTTCATGGTATCTGAAGAAGTGTGCATGCACACGAAAGCTCATACCAGTAACAAACTTAGTTGGTCCCTAAGGTGGAAGGAATTTTTAAATATTGTCTTTCTAGTTAAGGCTTCAAATTACTCGTGTGAGAATAGTCCTGCAAGGAGTGGTTCATTACCATTCTCCTATTTATAGCCTTCTGTGTCTTTGAGTGCAAAGATCTGAAATGTAGACTGTTTTTGAGTACCAGGTAGCAAGGTCAATAGTCCAGTTAATCCACAGGATACCAACTAGGAATGCAATGTCTTCTGCACTAACTGACTTGTGCCAGTTGACACAGCACCAACCTTCTGCAGAGGCCCAGGCTGTATTCAAGCCTCATTTTCCTCACAGACACCATACCCTCTTTTCCTTATAGTGTCTGTACTTACTTTCCGTTGAATCAGCCTCTTGCAGTAAGGCACTGCATCGGAGAGAATGGGAATGAGGGAAGAGATTACCAGCTTCAGAACACGGTAGAAACATTTACCAAGTGAAATAGCGTATTGCACGCCCTTTGTCTATGTTTCTCTGGTTTTATGGAAATACTGAAGAAGAGTACTAATATTTTGCTGTTTCTTGTTGGCGAAAAATATATACGAGTCACTAGTGTCGTCCCCCCCCCCCTTTTGCTTTTGGGTTTTTATTTCGTTGTTGTTTCTCTGTTACTACACTTTTTTTATAAATTATGCATAAAATCTCCTGGAAAATAACATTACATTCAGAACCATCTTTGGTGCAGTGGTGTGGAAAAGAACAGCTCATTTGCTGCTGCTCAAGGAGTTTATTAATTTAATTTATAGTCATTTGCTGCCGTCTCTGCTGCCCGTCTTTATTTTCAGAGATATCTGTGTAGGCACGGTATCATTTAAATTCCGTCCACATCCACCTACAATTCCCCAGAATTGGAATCTGTAACTCCCCAGGATCATAGCAATACTGATGGAAGGGAACATTAGGCCGTTCCCCTTGCTCCAGAGAAGTGGGCTGTATACTTAACTTTATGGCAGACACTTAGCCATGCCTGTCATTTTAAACCTCCAGAGAAATAGACCTCACAGCTTCCATGAGTAATTTATGTTCTTGAGCAATTGTTCTTACGCCGCTATTACAATCCTTGTAAAAAGCCCCATTTAATTCAATATAATGTTCTTTGGCGGAAGTGTGCTTACAACTGTAGGAAGTTTATTCAGTTACGCAATCCACTTTTTATGTCCCCAAAGAGTAATCATCGCCTCTTGACCTAAGTGAGATGTCACTTGCGACTTTGTCTTTTGACAGTGCTGAAGTATGTCTAGTCCGAAACAACCCTTGAGAAGTACAAATAGAGCATCATGCCAAACTGGACCAGAAAGCAGCAGATGTTAATAAGTAACCCAGGATCTATTAGTCATCAGAGTCTAGCAAGGTTGTAAAAGTGCTGACTCAGTGCTTGGATCTGGTTATAATAGGTTGGATGAGGGCCAATAAGCTTAAACTCAATTTCAGTAACATGAAGGTCCAATATGTAGGATGGATGTCTGGTTGAGGGAGATGGTGTGGAGGAGTATAGAGAGAGGAGCTGTTCAGCCTTTCCCATAACTTGGGGCCAGTCAGGTCTGTGTCCCAAGGTTTCTGCATCATTATGGCATTCTGGATACTTTACTGTTCCAGCCCAAACACAATGATTCATGTCATCAGAGATGCAAGTCTTCTTTAAACTGATCTGGTTTACCCTTTTTTTTTACCTTGTAGAGCAGGCTGAAGAATCGACTTGTTGGGTGGAGCAAGCCTCTTTTGAAATTTGAACCACTCAGACTCTGGAGATACTGGTGTCACCAGGTGAGAGGGGAAGACATTTGCTACTTAATTACTTTTTAAAAATATATAATTGTTTTTTCTATGCTATGCATACTGTATAAAGTCACAAAATTGAAACTTAATATAACAAGACATACAGAAACGAACAACCCTCCCCTCTATGCCAGAACCCTGGTAAGTAATCTTATGTATAGTCACAGTTGCCTCTTTCATTCTCACTTCCTTACTTATCACAGAATGAAATGATGTCTTAATTCTGAATTGAAGAGGCAGGCCTATTCATTCTGCACCTAGAAAACAAGTCAGTCTGTGAATGTTGCCCTCCAGCATTTGTGATTGGTGTGGAAAGAGTTACAGAGAAGAGCTTGTACATTTGGTAAAAACTGGTTGCACCCAAAGTCAGCACCAGGTTTGAGGTGACCCTAAGAATGGTGACCCCTGGGACCACCCAGTCCCCTATTCCAGGAAACTTACCAGGTGCAATAAGCAGGAGTCCTTTCTTTTATATTTTTACTTGGGTGGTAGCTGATTGCCACCTTCTTTCCCCCAGAATAAATCTGGGCTCTGACGTAGCAGAATCCAGAGGCATTCTGGGGCGATGAAAATGGTGGGTAGCTGCAGGCACAGTAAAGAGTTAAAAAGAAAGAAAAGGGAATGTTGGTGTCTGATGTCATTCTCATTGGACTTCCTGGGACCTGGCATCTGCCCATCCATGCTAGGTCCTGAATCTAAGCCTTCTTGCACTTTCTATTTTCGAGACTGTAAGGGGAGGGGGTCTGGAAACATTCTCTTTAGTATGGTTTTCTTCCACTTTAAGACTTGATTGTGTATCCAATACTGACAAAGGGTAAGTACAAAAGTCTACTCATAGTCTGACTTCCATTTCCCTCATTCCACATAGTGCAGAAGTTGGAAGCATTCGCATACTGACTGCTGAACATAAGCAACTGCTGGGCCAGACTGCTGTTAATCATGCCGTGTTAGCGCTTGCTTTCAAGAGGGGTCCTCCAATTAGTTGTAAATTTGAGAAGCCTTTTTTGAATTATATCTTAACACAGGTAAGAATTTGAGATCATCTCTTTTGATCTCTTATTTGTGCTTTGACAGCACAAGTTTAAAACATGCTACCTTGGTGCTTTGTACTGAATGTGGAGAAAAGGAAAGAGAGACAATATTTTTAAAATTCAGATGTGCAGGAGGTGCTGCCTGCATAGATCATAACCCAGGGACATTTCTCCTCCCTCTGAAGTAGCTGAAAAAGCCACTGGCTATGCACATTTTGATAATTTGTGCTTAGCTCTGCATGTTTGTGGCTAACAGAAATGCAGTTGGAAATATGATTGTTTCACAAGCAGCATTTTTTATTTATTTCAGGACTTCTTGATCATTCAGAATAGGTGACCTTGATGTAAATTTCATTGATTAAATGCCACAAGCCACATTTCTTACTCGGGCAACTGCACTGAATGTAGAGATGACTTTGTTTGGTATGCTATCTTTCCACCACATACCTGCTTTGCTTTTTAGGTACCAAGGTGTGGTGAAATTATGGTTAGAGCATGGCCTTCTCCTATGCCAAGTTAGCAAGGATCATTTCATTTCTATTATCAAGTGAAATTGCTTTATATGTAGATTTACTCCACTCTCTTCATTTGTTTTGAATGTGTGTAGGTTGTCATCTCAGTCTCATTGATTTAATGAGGCTACCAATCAACATTTTAAAATGTTAAGTCTCCTACTACTCTTTAGTTGCCAGGAAGATCCATTAATAGTTTTCCCATCTGCTCCTCAAAGGTAGACAACAAGCATCTTTTTAGAATTCTGTTATTTAGCTGGACCTCTCCGGCCTTGTTTTAGTGAACAGGCTCAACCCCACATGTTTTCACTGACCAGCTGCTAGGATTGCAGACCCTCCAATTGTCCCTATTTTCCAGGGACAATCCTGGATTTATAGAAGCTGTCCTCGTTTCTGATTTGATCCCAGAATGTCCTGCTTTTCCTTGTTGTTTAGTCTTTTAGATGTGCCCGACTCTTCATGACCCCATAGACCAGAGCACGCCAGGCACTCCTGTCTTCCACTGCCTCCCGCACTTTGGTCAAACTCATGCTGGTAGCTTCAAGAACACTGTCCAACCATCTCGTCCTCTGTCGTCCCCTTCTCCTTGTGCCCTCCATCTTTCCCAACATCAGGGTCTTTTCCAGGGAGTCTTCTCTTCTCATGAGGTGGCCAAAGTATTGGAGCCTCAGTTTCAGAACCTGTCCTTCCAGTGAGCACTCAGGGCTGATTTCCTTAAGAATGGATAGGTTTGATCTTCTTGCAGTCCATGGGACTCTCAAGAGTCTCATCCAGCACCGTAATTCAAAAGCTTTTCCTTAGGACGTCTCTGTATTTTCATCGGAGAAATGTTGGAGGGTATGGTTATGTGACACCACACCCACTGAGTGAAGGAGAGAAGTAACTATACAACTTTTAGAAGACATCTGAAGGCAGCCCTGTGTGGGGAATTATTTTTTTTTTAATTATGTTTTCATATATGCTGGAATCTGCCCAGAGTGGCTGGAGCAACCCAGTCAAATAGGCAGGGTATAAATAATAAATGTATTCTTATTCTTGTGGAATAGGGCATCCCTATTTTCATTGGAGAAACGCTGGTGGGTATGGAACTGTTTAATATACATCCTAGGTAATCCAGGCAAGTTCAAGTTCTTCAGGTAGCGGGTGCTGCTGGTTTAATCCTCCAGCTAATCTTTGGTTTGCGTTTCCTTCCGATTCCTCTTGGCACCTGGCCTGCTTGTCTTCCTAGAACTGTGCCTGCTTACCTGGCTGATCAACCTGGTTAACCTGCCTATCTTTGCTCTCACATTGCTTGCTGTTTGGAAGTCTGGCTTGGAAGTCTGCTGGAGTCCCTGGGATCTCACCACACATTCTGCCCCAGAGTGTGGACAATGGGGAGGCAAGGCTAGTGAAGACCCAACAGTGAGGCATGGCCTCTCGCTCTCTCTTCCCCTCATATTAGCATTAATTGTATGAGCAAGTAACAACTGAATAGGGCTAGTGAGCTTCCTTGAGCATCTGTTGGGCCTCCATTAATCCTAAAGATACGCCTGCATCATTACATGATTACTGGGCTCTAGAATCTGTAGAAGATAATTGTATACTTCAGCTGTATCTATAAATGTGAAGAGCTCCACAGACAGCATTACTGGACTTAATGCAGCTAATAACCTTTGGTACTTTTCCCGACTGAGGAACACTCTGCATCTATGTAACTTGGCAGGCAGGGAGGCAGATTCACATTAATTTGTTATTACTGCTCATTTGAGTTCCTGTTGCTATCTAATCTATTTCTCATTTCCAGGGTGGTCCTTGCTGATGTTTTAGAGGGGGGACAAATTGACAATCTTAGGAGAAAAAATTAGGTTTCGATCCTAACAGGCCCCTCTTTTTAAGCAGCATAGATTAAAAACACACACAGTACATTCATCACACTTCAGTTTGATGAAAAGGAAAAGTGAAACAAAATGCAGAATTTTTACATACGGATGTTTGCCCGTCATCACCTAATTTCTCATTTGGTTTTATTGTTGCAGAGCTGATTTGCTGCTGTTTTTGTTTCACTGAAACTTCTATCCCTGAACCTTCTATCCCTAAATAGACCTCATCTGCACCATACATTTAAAGTGATATCATAACTCTTTTAACCATCATGGCTTCCCCTAATATTGGGAGTTATAGTCAAAACAAAAAAATTCCTTCCAGTAGCACCTTAAAGACCAACTAAGTTAGTTCTTGGTATGAGCTTTCGTGTGCATGCACACTTCTTCAGATGGGAGTTATAGTTTGTTAAAGGTGCTGAGAGTTGTTAGGAGATCCCTGCTCCCCTCATAAAGCTACAATTATCAGAGATCCTTGGAAGAGGGATTGGCTGTCAAATGACTCTGAGAATTGGTTCACAGCTTTCATGTTTGAAATAATATCCCAAGTGGGGTGTGATCAGTGCCTTATGTTATCGTATGCTCTTTTTACTGATGTTCAGAGACGAGTGTCATTGCTTATGTAGTCAAAATCGCACCAGTGGGGAGGCATCAGCAGACTCAGGGGAACCCCAAGATTTGCAAGATAGTTTTGGTCTGTCATTAGTCAAGAAAACCCTACAGTGTTTTTATAATTTATTTATTGACTCAGAAGCAGACCAAGGAGGAATGACCATGCTCGGAGGCCATGGAATGCTACCTGACTGTTGTGGGGAGAAGAACGAAAAAAAAAACAGGGAGGGGAAACAGAATGAAGTATCATTGCTAATAGTGGTTGTTGATGATACAACTAACAATAACAACAACAACAATTATTATTATTTATACCCCACCCATCTGGCTGGGTTTCCCCAGCAACTCTGGTTGGATCTCAACAGAATATCAAAAATACAATAAAACATCAGACATTAAAAGCTTCCCTAAACAGGGCTGCCTTCAGATGTCCTCTAAAAGTCAGGAAGTTGTTTATTTTCTTGACATCTGAGGGGAGGGCCTTCCACAGGGAGGGTGCCACTGTCAAGAAGGCCCTCTGCCTGATTCCCTGTAACCTCACTTCTTGCAGGGAGGGAACCGCCAGAAGGCCCTCGGAGCTGGACCTCAGTGTCCAGGCAGAACGATGGGGGTGGAGATGCTCCTTCAGGTGTACTGGGCTGAGGCCAGTATATGTGTGACCTCTTTGTGGGGTAGGATCTGTCTTTTATTTGTGCAGATTTTTTCTTTTAGGTTTACATTGGTCCCACTATGCCAAGAGGAAAATATGACATACAGTGGTACCTCAGGTTACATACGCTTCAGGTTACATACGCTTCAGATTACAGACTCTGCTAACCCAGAAATAGTGCTTCAGGTTAAGAACTTTGCTTCAGGATGAGAACAGAGCAGCAGGACGCCCCATTAGCTAAAGTAGTGCTTCAGGTTAAGAACAGTTTCAGGTTAAGTACGGACCTCCAGAACGAATTAAGTACTTAACCTGAGGTACCACTGTAGTGGTGTTTTAGTGTGGTGTCTTTTTGGTAGAAATATCAATACTTTTGAGGGGAGAATTCTAGAGGGGACACCAACAGCCTAAGGAGAACTGGATGTGCTCAGCGGTCATGAAACGCTGAGTGACTTGAGTAACATTTTACACATCTCAGTTCATAGAATCATGGAATCACCTGTGTGGAGAATGTTTTTTCTCCTTCCCTTTCACTCAAGGGTCTGCTGGATCCTGGCTTAATTCAGCAGCTCATGGAAACGGATTAATCAAGGGATTAATTTGCAAAGTTGCTAGGCTTTCTTATTTATTTCTGGTTGCTTCCTCCTTCCTCTTGCTACAGGATACTTCAGCAACCGCCTATAGAGTGAAACTTCCACTCCAGGAAGAAGAAAAAGGGTGTGATACTGGAACTGAACAGTCTCCTATATGTGATCACATTATTTTTTTTCAAAAGAAGAAGCTCGAGAGAGATTTGCCATCACAGCAGGAATGTACCAGGAAGATGACTGGAAGAATTCAGCAGTGAGGAAAAAAAGAGCATCATCTGATGAGTTACTTTCTCACACTGCATCGCCGGACTTGATACCCTCCTTCCTTTCTTCTGCGGAGTAATGGTCCTGAGCATTCCACTGTTTTGAGGCATCACCATGTCTACCAGCAGCCGTACGTGTCCTGTACCAACAGTCAATGGACACATGACTCATTACCCAGCTCCGCCGTACCCATTACTTTTCCCTCCTGTCATTGGTGGACTCTCCCTTTCGACTCTGCATGGCATTCAAGGCAACCCGCCAACCAGCGGCTGCAGCACCCCATCACCAGCAAGTAAGTTCTGATTCTTCTTTCATGCTTCCTGCATTGAAGGTTGTGCAAGTTGGCTTGTTGTTAATCTTATTTTTTTAAAAAAACAATTTACAGAAAGCAGCCATGTGTATCTATTTGAAATTTTATGTTTCATTTCTCAAAACACGTGCAATAGATGCTTTGGCCTAGGAATCCATCAAAAAGCAAAACAATAGGGTATGTTGTTCTGTAGGTGTGATGATGTCTGCTTCTTCAGATAACCCTTGCTTAGCCTGCAGATTTATTCTGATATATTTATTACTTTTCTGCTTGTTGGCCTTCCATGATAGCATGAAGTCCTTCTTATTTCCAAAACCACTTTGAAGCTGTTTTTATTAAAAAAAATCTTGCCACTCATAATCATGCGGCGCCCTTCTGAATTTTTTACGTTGCATTTTTATGATGTTTGGTGCCTCCGCAGCTGCTTTGAAATTGTTATCGCCAGCTTTAGTTGTTGTTTTTCTTGTTCCTTTAATATATTGCTGTTTTTATTTGTGCTGTTTTTTTCTTTTTGTTTTTACTATTTCTGTAAACCACCTGGAAACCATGAGGAAAGACGGGCTACAACTATTTAAAAATAAATAAATAATATGAACCTCACAACAAACCTGTGAGGCAAAGTAAACTGAAGGATACTGACGGGTCTAAATACATTGAATGAAGTTCATGGATGAATGGAATTCGAACTGGGATCTCCTGGTCCTAGTCTAAGATTCCCAACCACATTGGGCACAAAGCATCAAGTCCAGTAGTCCTAGTAGCATTAATTCTGTAAAAGTTAATTAATGCTGCTTTTCAAAAGAACAATGCCCCGTTTCCAGTAAATATATATAATCCAGTAGACCGAGACAGCACAGTGTCATGACATTTTATATTGCTTGAAAGGAGGCTCCCTACTAGCTAGTTTTGGAGGGGATGGACTTAAAGAAGAAGCTCTTACAAGGGCACCAGTGTTGTGCCCTACAAATGTTGCTGAACTGTTAACTCCCACCATTCCTGAACATCAGCCATGCTGGCTGGGCCTAATGTGAGGTGTAGTTCAACAATAGTGGGATGGCGCCAAATTACCTACCGCATAACGATATGCAGCAGTCCATTGCTTAGGCTTTGAGCAGCTCCGCCTGAAAAGCCACATCTTTGTTTATTAGTAAAAGTGACTCCAGGGCACTAGAATCTGAGCCTATAATATATCCTTTTGTTAATCCTGAAGCAATTTTGCTGGTAGAAACGATTTAGGGGGACAGGTTCTCCCCTTCCCCTCCTTCATTGCCTTGGCAAGTGCCAGGAAGAAAAAGAAAGGCAGTTTGGCTCTGTTTGCATTCCCAGGTTCCCTGGCATCTTCAGGTAGAGCTGAGTCTGAAATCCTGGAAAGCTACTGCCAGTCAGTGTTTACAATACTGAGCGGGATGATAAGGCAGCCTGCTGTGTTCCTAAATAACCAGATCAGAGGATTAAACAGGGAAATTAGCATCAATGAGTTTGAATGGGTTGTATGGTTGCCTGCATTACTTGTGACCTTGTTATTCCTTGCCCCATGATGTATTGTCTTTGGGGAAAGGTTATCAGTGGGCTTTGGTCTTACGAAGGCTGACATGGTCCCACCATGATTTCTCCATGGTTATCTTAGACCACGATTTCTCCACAAGCAGATACACCAGGCATAGGCAAACTCGGCCCTCCAGATGTTGGGACTACAACTCCCACCATCCCTGACCACTGGTCTTGAAAGCTAGGGATGATGGGAGTTGTAGTCCCAAAACATATGGAGGGCCGAGTTTGCCTATGCCTGAGATATAAAGTCGATTGTGGGAGTACATTCATGTTACTAGTTTGTTCTCTTAATTAATTTCTATAAATTTATATGCCTGCTGTATAAGTTTAGAGTGAAGCTTCCTCTTTTTCTGATGCGATGTCTGGCTATAGAAAGGGCAGCCTGCTGATATCTCAGCCCATTGATCATTCAGACAAATAATAGAAGCCTTATCACAAGTCACCTCCAAGCGCTTTTGAGTAGATTAATTTTAGAAGCATAAGTGGCCTACAGAAACAGATCTGTGGTGGAGATTTAGTTCCACCGATTATACTAATGGGTTTGACTTCTTAACCTCAACCTTTATGACTTAACTTCTGTTTTTATCTCATGTTAACATTAGAAAAATACTTAATAATTATGAGGTTGGTCAAAATGTTACAAAGGTCGATAGGAGGAAAAATATTACCTTTTCATAAAGGTGAGCTATCAATTAATGTTAAAGTAATAAAAGAAACACTGTGGTCAGATTGAACATTAGTATTCCAGAATGATTAGTTGGCCAAGAAGAGCACTAACAAAGCAAAGGCTGGTATCTATCAACCTCCTGGTTTATTCAATAGTATGCATGATGGGACACTGTGCTTCTTCTGGAATAAAACTCTTTCTAACCAAAGCAGGTTTGAAAATAAGTATTCAGGGGGCCTGAATCCTACCCGTCACATTTTTAGAATCATATAAATCCATGTTTTGTTTTAAAAATTGAAATGGTAGTTTTCTGAGTAAGATGCAAGCAAAGGGGAAGATGATGTAGGAGGGGACTTGAAGAATTAGGCCTCTTGTGATCAGTAGGGCATGGGTCATATTGGGAAAGTCGGAGGTCTGTTGCCTCAGTCTATGAAAATGGTGCTGCTGCTTAAAAAAAAATCATACTCTAGTCATATCTTATATCTGGGTCTGTGGAAAATTGAGAAACAGGCAGAGTTTATGCAAACACAGCATTTAGAAAATAAAAATAAGCCTGCATATGATACCCAATGATTTTGGAGGAGGTATTTGTTTGAATATGGCACCTACAATCTTCACCTTGCCCACCATCATTGAAGTAATGTTGACTTCCTCTCTTTATCAACTGAACACCCTTTGGACTGAGTTTCAGGTAGGTTCAATATATACAGCTGAGGAAGGGTATACAGCTGGGTCCTGGTGATATTCCATCCTCACTCTCCTTTTCTGGTCCACTGACTCTCTAGGGATGCCACATTTCTGTTCCCAATGGGAGCTTCCTTTTAGATTGGTTATTATTAAGACTGTTGAGGAAGGTCAGATATTGTTGGATCGGTACTGTCTGTTGAGTGCTAATTTTTGTTTAAATGGTGATTTATGATGTGTTTTGAAGTTATTAATGCTTTCCTTATCATATCTGGATCTGGTGATGTTTATTTCTTGTAAGATATTAAAATTTTACCTTCTGTTTTAAAATGCTATATTCAAAAACATATCCTTGCAATGACGGATACTTGCCCATCACTGTATCTCAGTTTTCATCTTGTAGGTATGAATGAAACCACCAATAGGCAGCCGTCTGTTGTAGCTAAAAAATAGTCTCAGTATCTTTCCACCCTTCAAATCCCCAGTCCAGTGATCTGTTCTGAGTCAGACTTTCATGGATGCTTGGTGGCCCTCATTTTAGAACGACTTTCTCATTCATTTTAATAGAAAGAGATGATTCACACACACTTCGTAGTACATTCATTAGCTCCCTGTGTGTGTGACAGACCCATGCAAACATCTGAGGAATTACAAATCTCTCCACTGAAGTGTAGGCAATATTTCTTAATAGTTTGAACACAAAGCTCCCTTTTTGGGAGTGAAAGTGAATATTATAGATTACACAGATCCCTTTGGGTAAAGGCTTTCGGTCATAATTAATTTTAATGATATGTTTTCCTGTTGTATGTTCAGGTGTGCTTTACAGTGAGAATTCAATGTGGCACTTTAAAGCGAAGTTTTACTTAAGATATGCCACAGGGAAAGGGGATGCCTGCCACCTGCTTTGTCTATCAATTATGTGTCCTTGTTGCATATTTTAGGGCATAACGAAAACTAGTCTTGAGTTGCATCCACTTATTTTCAACTGCTTATTAAGCACCTCAGACTTTAAAGGATGAGCCGGTTACACAGTCAGTTGAGCCCCGAAGACAAAGGGAAATCATTGTCATCCTCTTTGTCCTTGAGTCACTGTTTCTACACGCAGAATAGGCTTACATCGGTAATATTCATAAATGATTTACAAAAGTAATTCCTGTGTAATAGCTTAGGATTTCAAGTTTTTATGATGCTGCCAGATGTGCTATCAAACATAATTATCTGGTTCAAAAAACTTGTGATAAATCCTGTCACTGTAAACTCCCTGAAGCAAACACATGCTTCATTCCTCCCTATAGGAAAGTTGTATTATTACTGTGTGTGTGTGTGTGTGTGTGTGTGTGTGTGTGTGTGTGTGTGTGTGTGTGTAATCTTCTACCATTTACTTAAAATTAAATAACATTAGACCTTTAGGATTATGCAAGCAAGGCAGGCAAAAGCAGCCAAAAGCTAGACCTTAGTCTAACATTAAAAAAACCCCACCACCTATTCCTACATGTACTGCTTGTCAACAAAATTAACATCACTGGGATTTGAAAGTGAATATAATGCAAATGGTTTGATAAGTGTTATGAATCCTATGGCTTCTTGTACTGAAGTCTAATGCCTGCAACTGAGTGCCAAAAAACTAATGGAAAAAGAAAACACACACTACTTTTGATGTCAGAGTTAATAAGACCATTATTTTCTCCTATTATATGAATGGACGTTGTGGGAATTCCATAAACATCTCCCTGATTTCCATCCTGCTATTGGGATGGATATATTGTGTAAGTGATTGTCACTGGGTGTTTCAGTGACTATGGTGCCTACACACACAAATGAAAGCTGATTTTGCCCTTAAGGGGGCTCCTTTCAAATATTTTTTTAGCACGTGAAACTGATATAAATAAGAGTTGTGCATACTTTGTAGTTCAGATCAGTCTAGTGAAGGACAAATGATTTATTCAGGGTCACTTACCCCGTTGTGATTTTTAGCCACGAGAGTGCAAATCACTCCTGTGAGGAAAATGGTTTTGCAAACGCTACATGCTTACTTCCATCACCAGCAGCACTCTTTAGCCCAGGCATAGGCAAACTCAACCCTCCAGATGTTTTGGGACTACAACTCCCATCATCCCTAGCTAACAGGACCAGTGGTCAGGGATGATGGGAGTTGTAGTCCCAAAACTTCTGGAGGGCCAAGTTTGCCTATGCTTGCTTTAGCCAGTCAAAGACTACAACTCTGTTGCAGCCCAACTGGGCATAGTGGCGTGCTGGATGAGGGCCAATAAGCTGAGGCTGAATTCTGCTAAGGCAGTATAAATTGCAGGAGAGTAAGGTGAGCCACTCATGAGTCACAGTGGCCAAGCTTTTGTTGTCTAGGAAAGGACACAGTGGACTTACCTGCTGAGGTTGGTTGTAGGTACCCTTTGCCATAGAGACCACCTGGGACTCCACAAACAATGACAGTTCCAGGAGTGCTCCTAAGCTCTTGGGAGGGGGGAGTGCCACCTAATACAGAACAGAAAAAGTTTCCCAATTGTTAGCCTGCTCTGAATCAGGCTGTGTGGGTGCAGAGGGCAGCCCCTGCTGCTTCCTCCTTATGGGTGGGAGGAGATGATCAGTGCCTTCTATTTGTTGAGAGCCCATTGTGGAGGCGGCACTGGGGAGTGACTGTCGAAGGGGCAGCGCATCCGGCCTCCAAGGAGTGCGCCGCAGCTGCCGATGTATTTCTTGGAGGCCAGATCTGCTGCCCCTGTGGATTCTGCCGCCCGAGGAGGTTACCTCACCTTGTCTCATGGGTGGGCCGGCCCTTGGGGGATTATAACTATTATTATAACTGTGTGTGAAATTTGTACAATTTGTGTGTGTGTGTTTTCTGATGGTGAAGTGCTTCCCATGTAGAAAGCACTTGCGTGAGGCCACTTCAACAAAGACTGTGACTTCTTACAAGTTAGGCTCACACTACACATCATGTTACATACCTAGTGTGTGCACCTCTCTATAATTTTGTTTTTAACTCAAAACTAAGTACTGGGTGATCTGAATCAGAACCCCATAGTACACGAGGAGGAAAGTTTAATTCTTCCCTCCCAAGCTGCAACTCCTCTAAAACTCCATGTGTGCTTTGGTCGTGATCTGGATCTGCTCTCCTGCGTTTAATTTTGAGTTGCACACACACACAGAGCTGCACATGGCATATTAAATACACACAAACAGATGTATCAAAATTCAAGGAATGTGTTTGAATCCAGAAACCTCGGGGTCAGGATTTGTTGCATGTAAAATTAAAGCATTTTGCTTGAATAGTCACTTATGTGGCATGAGTGCTATAATTGCCCGGTAAGCTATGCAAAAATATCAGTTCATCAAGGAAATATAAACGGTAATGCATTGTACATCTGTTACTCTATTCAAGACCATAAGCACGTGTGGTATCTGCAGACCAATTGACACAAACATCTGTTACAAGTACTTGAAAAGGCAACATGAGAGAGCTATATGCCTGTGCTAAACAGATTTTGTTGTGGTAGCATCATTGATTAAATTGTATATACTTACAAAATTTAATATGAATTCCCTTTCAAGGCACGGATGATTGTGTTGTTATTGGCTAAGTAGCCACAGTGCAAGAAACTGTGGAAAGAAAACATGAGGATTTCACATCCTTTGAGCCTTCATTTGTCTCTGTTGATCAAGTTCCATCTGTTCATTTCCACTAACACAGGGGCAAAGGAAGCCTTATGCAAACTCAGACCAGTGGTCCATCTAGCCAGAGCTTTTTTTCTGGTGGTACACAATGGTATGCAGTGCTGCCACCTTTCTCGGTGGGAGGTGGAAGAGCTCTTGGACCACGTCAGAGCATCACACCTCCTTCTCTAAGCTGAGCAAAGGCTTTCTTGGGGAAGGAGGTGTGAGCCCGCGTCCTGGCAGAACATTGGATGGTATGACCCTGTGATGAAAACAGGCATGCACTGTCAGGTACTGAGAGTACAGAAAAAATGTATGGTGTTGCAAGCATGGTGTTATTATCATGCATCATAGAATAACTATATACCAAGATTTTAATGAAGTTCCATGTAATTGTTCTTCCTGGCCCGAATGAAATTTTGCGCCCAGAGTACTGGCACCTTTTTTTATTATCAACCAGCTCATTATTATCAACCAGAAATTGCTTCAAATGTCTTGTAAATACTTATCTTTTTGCCTAGGCTTTCACCGACCCATAGCATTGAACCCTGATTTATGTGTATGAATATCCAGAATCTTTTTTTAATTATTTTTTATATGTTTTTATGCTGTTTTATTGGTTTAAGGTTAGAATCATAGAATCTTAGAGTTGGAAGGGACCCAAGGGTCATCTAGTCCAACCCCCTGCAATGCAGGAATCTCAGCTAAATCTCAGATTCTCAGGAATCTCAGTTGTATTTTTGTTTTAATGAATATCTACTGTGCATAGACATAGTGTACAGCACTTTTAGGACATTGAGTATTAAATACATTTTAAAAATAGAAAAAATATACAGTGATATCTCGGGTTAAGTACTTAATTTGTTCTGGACGTCCGTTCTTAACCTGAAACTGTTTTAAACCTGAGGTACCACTTTAGCTAATGGGGCCTCCCACTGCTGCCGCTCCACCAGAGCATGATTTCTGTTCTCATCCTGAAGCAAAATTCTTAACCCGAGGTACTATTTCTGGGTTAGCAGAGTCTGTAACCTGAAGCGTCTGTAACCCGAGGTACCACTGTACCATCTCTCTCTCTCTCTCTCTCTCTCTCTCTCTCTCTCTCTCTCTCTCTCTCTCTCACACACACACACACACACACACACACACTACAAAACAGTGCAGTTCTTGCTCTTGTCTTTTATATCTAGAAACAGATAGCCAAAGATATCTATATCTAAGTGTGTTTGCACCATAGAGTTCTTTACTGGGAGGTACCGGAGGAGAAAAGTAACCCATACCCTTTTATTTCTCCTTCTCCGATAAAGTTCTACCATGTTTTGCAGGTCTGACTTACATTGGAGAAAGTTAAGGAGATGTATTATTATTTGGATGCAAAGTTCAGGTTTTGTTTCTTCCAACAGTCTTGTCCATTAACTGTCTTATTGTAGAATGTACGCACAGTAACTACGAAAATTTGGCTTGCTATATATGTATTGCCTTGGGTCTCTGTCTGAAAAAGGAGGTTGGTCACTTAGTCACACCAGACCACGGCTGGGTGACCTGTGGTTGTCTAGGTGTTTACGTCCATCAGCTCCAGTCTGAATGGCCAAGGGTCACAAATGACGTAGTCCTGCGTCCGCAGGGTCACAGGTTCCCACTTCTGCCCATGACGATCGGATGCTAGACTGTGACGATGACACGAAATCTTAACTTCTACGTTGACTTTTCCCGGACTTGACTGCCCTTCAACAGCACTGAATCCACTAATAAATTCCTATGAGAGTATGGGCACCTTAAATTAGTCAAATGCACTTCTCCTCGAAAGAACTTGGCATCGTGTAGGATTTGGCATCGCATGAGCTATTGCTCTAATAATGTTTCACAATAGTGCACCGCTGATGTGACATGCCATTCTAATGATACATTAGAGTAATGTATCATCCAGAAGCCAAACTAGTAATGCATTTCTCCATCTAATGAAGAAAGCTTCTAGCAATTGATGTGCTACACTTGAAGGATAACATCAGGCAGAGTACAAGATAATAGAAAAGATGGATACAGTTTGTCAGTTCCTTAAATGCACCCCTGAGTGCCACTCCACCCAGTGACTTTGCTCTTGCATTCCCCGAGATATTCTCTTCTTTCTCGCGAAGCAAACAAAAATGCAGACAAAGATGTATGGGGAAAGACTTTCTTCACCTACCCAAATGACGAAAAAAATAGGGCAAATGCAATGTCCCCTCCCACCTTTAGTGACGCTCTTTCTCACAAATTGTGGGGGTGGGAGAAGAATTTTGAGCACTTTGTGGATGGAATGCATCTCAACTGCTTTTATGGTATGTGAATTCTACTTACAAGTACCAGGTAGAGTGGGCTCTGTTTTCCCCACCTCGCTTTTAGACTTTTAAAAAGCCAAGGCAGAGCTTGGCTCTGCACCCGGTAGCCTGGCTTCCTCCCACCTTGTAAACCTAGTTGCGAATGCAACCAGGATTTCTGTGTCATTGTTTTCCCCCCCTACAACTTAAATTTTTATTAGTTTTCATCAAACATACATTCCAATACATTCATTGTATTAATACATCTCATACATAACATTAGCTCTATTGAGCTTTGAACTTCCTTCCTCCCCTTCGGTAAGTATCATATATTTTCATTATGTCACATATTTTATACATTGTTAGGGATGGGGGAGCAATTCAGACCAGTTTTCTTTGACAGGGGAGTCTACGTAGCATGGACTTTCTGAAGCAACGTGCAAAGTGAAACACAAGCATCCTTTAAATGTATTTTGAAGGCAGAGGGCCTTCTCGGTAGTGGCACCCTCCCTGTGGAACGCCCTCCCATCACATGTCAAGGAAGCAAACAACTATCTGACTTTTAGAAGACAACTGAAGGCAGCCCTGTTTAGGGAAGTTTTTAATGTCTGATGTTTTATTGTGTTTTTAATATTCTGTTGGGAAGCGCCCAGAGTGGCTAGGGAAACCCAGCCAGATGGGCAGGGTATAAATAATAATATATAATAATAATTTATTGTTATTATATGTTATTATATTATATTATAATTTCTCTGAATTTTGCGGTGCAGTTCTCCATCTAAAATGCATACAGTATACTAGTGTAAAGTGTGCATATAAATGTATATATTACTGAAAGTAACATACAAAATGCATAAAATTAGGGAAAATAGCTTTCTAAAAATGCATGTATTAGGCAAAATTGCATACAGAAATGTCTGTTAGGAGAAATTTGTACCAAAATACTGTAGAATTTTCATTAGGACTTAAAAAAAATACAAACAAACTGATGTGGATAACTAAACACAAGAGTAGAAAAATAAGAAATTGAGAGATACCCATCCTTTGTCACTATGTCATCAGACAGGGGCATTTGCAGCCACATATCTAGCCAAGCTATTGTTTCACTTTCTAAATGTCTTTTTAAGAAGGGGGGCGGGGAGTCCACACCATCTCATAATTAGAAGTAAAACCCCCTTCCGAAAGTCACCTCCTGCTCATATGTTTGTGCTCCCTTCTCAGACTCCAGGGATATTTTCAAGCCCGAGCCCAACCCCCACCCCCCCATAGCAAACATGTGTTATGAGAATCAGTTTGAGTAAACACATTCAGTTTTTTCCTGCAGGTTTTCTTGTTTAAGTTTAGAAGGGGATTGACAGCCTGTCATACCAGCCTCTGCAAAAGTGCTACTGTTCTGTGTTTGGGCTCCCCCGCTGTTGATAGACCCAGCCCTTCCACTGAAACACCAGCAGCTGATTTTGCAGTGATTTTGTTCTCAGCACTGCAGCCAAGGAGGCAGGACTTTCCTAGTGTCAGGATTAGTCCTTTTGTAAGTCTGTAACCGCCCATTAATAGGAAAGATGGCTAGAAAACACACCAGAGTTTCGTATGACGGCGAGCGAGAGTATATTTGGTATATCCTGTTTACAAGAAATTGTAAACGTCCGCTTTTTGCTATGCTATAACATAGTGTGGACTAGCTGGCTGGAAGGAAACAAGATTTGCGTCTGACTTTATGAAGATGGTAAATCACTGAGTGTAGCCCAGGTTTTCCAAATGCATGTTATATAAATAATGACATTGGTTTGTGGCAGGGACTAATTATGCAGACTCCTGAGAACTGGAAGCTTGTGACAAGAAGTCTGGCACTTTGCCAAATCCTTTGATTCATATCCATGTTCTGAGCTCGCCAGTGACTTTGCCTGTGACTTTGAATCACAGCAGTTTGGGTGTATGCAAGGAATTGGTGTGTCTTTTGGGGTGCGTTTCCCCGGTTCATAACCTTGAGCAGCAGAATTTTGGTATTATCTGGATCACAGTATTACCTGGATCACATAGTACTACAAGGATTTAAAGATACTATGTAAAATTTCAGTCAGGATGGAAGAAGGTCTCAAAAGAAGGTATCAGTTTGCTTAAACATGTTCAAGTCCTTCTGTAGCTTTTCTAGGAGCAGATTGACCCAGTTCAGTTTAATTGCCTTTTACCCAAGCTGAACTAAGAACTGCTTTCTGTGTTACATTTTAGTTGCATTAGGAGTACTTATGCCTTTCACATCTCTGCATAAATTTAGTCTTATCATCTTATGTTGGCGGTTTCTATCCATGATGGCAATATTGGAGGCAGTATGCCTTTGAATACGTGTTGCTGGGAATCGCAAGTGGGCAGACCGCACTCAGATCCTGCTTTCAGGCTTCACGGATGCATCTAGCTGGCCACTGTGAGAACAAGAGACTGAACTACATGAGCCTTTGGCCTGAGGGGAGTTAGAAAGAGCAAGGCCTTCCACACATTGGCTCCCAGTACGTTTCTGAGCACAAATCAAAGTGTTGGTGTTGACCTTTAAAGCCCTAAACGGCCTCCGCCCAGTATACCTGAAGGAGCATCTCCACACTGAGGTCCAGCTCTGAGGGCCTTCTGGCAGTTCCCTCACTACAAGAAGTGAAGTTACAGGCAGAGGGCCTTCTCGGTAGTGGCACCCACCCTGTGGAATGTCCTCCCATCAGATGCCAAAGAGATAAACAACTATCTGACTTTTAGAAGTCACCTGAAGGCAACCCTGTATCAGGAAGTTTTTAATGTCTGATGTTTCACTGTGTTTTTATACTCTGTTGAAGCCGCCCAGAGTGGCTGGGGCAACCCAGTCAGAAATTACACACACTACTGAATAGATATGAAGAGTGACACCTACTCCAATGCATCACCTGAATTTAAAATAGAAAACAATCCTGTGATTGCTATCGATTTCTGTAGAACTGTGCCCAATTACATATATTTGGTTTGGTGAGAATCACACACACAATTAACAGCACTGTCTCACCATATTTAAGTGTCTTTTAGCCTATTTATCTCTTGTAAACAAAGCAGCCACAATATGTTTCAGCACCGAGGAAAGCACAAACATGCAGGTAAACCACGCCATTTCGAAAGTTCAGATGCATCTCTGCCAGCTCTGTAAATGTCTTGGGAACAAAACTTCTTTCTCGGAGGAGGAGCATACAGGCAGCTGAGCAGCTCATTGGTTAAATGATACGTTCTGCTATGGGATGTGATCAAAAGTTTATGATCTCCATTAGTTATTACTGCTGGACCTTCATTTTATCCTGGCAACAACCCTATGAGGTAGCTTAGGCTGGGAGATGTTGGCTGGTTCCATGAAACCTTCATATTTGCGTTGGAATTTCAACCTTCATTTCCCTGGTTGGAGTCTAATTTGACTTCACTACATCACATTAGCTCTACCACCTGAGTAGACACATAGACACAGTTAGGGAAAGAATTAATGGCATGATAGACATTAAAAGTGCAAATGAGAAAATATCACAGTCAGCCATGAACTACGTTGCGTTATGTTGTCAACAACAGAAGAGAGACAAGCGTTTCATACTGGCTAGGGCTGTCGGAGGAAAACTTGGAGTGCCCCCTTATATTTTTAGTTTACAAGTTGTGATCTTGGGGTAGGGATGGGCGAGAAATTTGGATTAACTTGCATTTTAAAGCAAGTGTACCTGATTTGCACTTCCTGAAGCAATGTGCAAGCCAAAATGCACCTGTCCTTTCAAATTCACACTTCTCTGAGTTTTGCAATGCAGTTCTCCAACCCAAAAATGTGTATATTAGAGGAAAGTGTGCGTAATGAGGCATATATTAGTTAAAGTAATATAAAAATTTATAATATATGTGTATGGGAAAATTGATTGCAAAAATGTGGATATTGGGGAAAATGTGTACAAAAATGCTGATGATTTTTTGTGAGGACTTTAGAAAAAAATGCAAGCTGATGCGAAAATGTGGGGGTGGGGAGGAACAGGGAAGCCAAGTTGACAGATTTGTCTGTAGCTAACTGGCTGTATCACATGGAAGCTCATTATGCTTACACATTGAGAAGCTCAAGAATGACAGACAAGTTTGCCTGAAAAACACCTTGAAGGCTACTTCCAAACTTTTTCTGAAGTGCAGAGCGCAAGAGAATGTGAAATATGTTTTAGGGTGGACTCTCTCAGTGCACACAAAGGAACAAGAAGTCCCAATAGGCCTGGCCAGATGATTTTTGTTTTCTAAGAGCCATTCCCATTTGCATATATCTGGAAAGGTACTAATTACTAATGTACAGTGGTACCTCGGGTTACATACGCTTCAGGTTACAGACTCCGCTAACCCAGAAATAGTACCTCGGGTTAAGAACTTTGCTTCAGGATGAGAACAGAAATCGTGCAGCGGCAGCAGGAGGTCCCATTAGCTAAAGTGGTGCTTCAGGTTAAGAACAGTTTCAGGTTAAGAACGGACCTCCGGAACGAATTAAGTACTTAACCCGAGGTACCACTGTAAAGGTACATTTTTGCAACAAGGTCAACATCTTCTGACAAGAATAGTCTTCAGCGTAGAAGGGTTTTTGTGAAAGACATCCATAGTTCTTCTGGATGACAAAAGAATATGAAAAAGTTTTCTTGAAGCTGGGAGGGGAAGGGACACACACACACACACACACACACACACACACACAACCCACTGAACTGTGTGAACATTCAAACAATCTACTTATTGTATTTTTATTTCAGAAGGATAAGCAATCGCTGAAATCTTAGCAGGAGTCAATCAAAGCCAGTATCATCGTTTTTATCATATCCCCGATACACTCCTGTGCCTTGTGCCCTTCTGCATCATGTTCCACTCTGACTCAGTCACAGCATGACTTGCTAGAAATGTAATTTGATGTGACATGTCCAATAACAGTGCTACTAAAAGCAGATAGTTTAAGGTTCTGCGAATAGCTTCCATTCATGGATAATTCACTCTCCATTCTTCTGTGCTTCGTATATGCATACACCCCTATGTGGCATAATCTTTATGTTGTTTCTATGCATTGTCTCAATTGCCTCTAATGATGTCTTCATTCAGTCTGGCTGGTGGTATTTGGAACTGGCAGATGATTAAAAAAAGGGCAAGGTTATGTTTGTGTAGTTTTGTTTTTGCCAGCACTGTAGAAGCATTGCCTCTGGGGAAGGATGATATTTGGGCAGACATATTATTATGATTTTTATGGGCATGTGAATTAACGGAGTCGTTCTTAGTAGTGGCAAGAGTTGAAGAAAACACAGAGCAGTCCTTGTTTTCAGGAGGTCCGTAAACCAGAGCTTCTGAATGCAGGTGAAAACATGCCAAGCAAATTAATTGGCATATATTGAAAATAGTTTTTTTTTCCAATTCAAAAAACAGAGGTTGAGGACAAATCAATGCCTGTTTTGAATCTTTGAATAGCATGGAATCGGTGTACATTCACAATCATTTTCTGATGTATGTTTGCTCTTGACAGAAAATAGACCTTTATCAAAATGGCTAAAAATTATAAAACTTTTTGATAATCGAACTAAGAGCAGAATTCCAGTGTGTGTGTGTGTGTGTGTGTGTGTGTGTGTGTGTTGGTCTACATAGTCATTTTAAAAGGTTAAGTGCAGTCTATCTAATTGTTATTAGCTTTTTGCTTGTGTTAGGTTAACAGAAAACAAAATCAGCTTCCAGTTCATTTTTCTGTTTTATGGGATTATAGAGAGAGAAGAGAGGGACACACACACATGTCGTGCTTCCAGTTTTGACTATAGGAAGGAGACCAGCAGGGAGCCAAGCATGTTCAATATGCAAAGACAGGCCCTGATGGTAGAATTTGGACATAGCAAGTTTATTCCTTTCCTGTCTCCAAATTTTCTCTTCTCTGGCTGAATTCTGGCACCTAGTCCATTTTTTCTGTGTTGGAAATAGGGAAAGTAATAGAAAAAGCCAATTTCTGGCTTTTTGAAAATTCTGTTGTATTTAGAAATTGGAAGGGTAATGTAATAGAATTGTGAGTTGAGAAGCTCAATTTCATATCATTTCCTCTTTCTGAAATTCTTCCCAGTGTCCAGAAATCCTGCCTTTGGGGTTGGTGGGTTGGAGAAGCCAATGGAAGTTCAAGGGCCTGGATGGAAGAAGGCTTTGACTTTGGCAAGCCTGTTGGTTTTTTGAAGTCTCCAGTTAAAAGCCTGGATGGAGGAAGTTTTAAACTTATATCTAGGTTGGTTTGCTACCTTTTTTTGAAATCACCATGGCTTAGGGGCCCATTGGGGAACGAAGTCTGGCCACTATACTAAACTGACAATATCAGAGCAGATTAAGAAATAGATCAGATAACTTCTGTTTCCCTGTATTTAGGTTCTCATAAACAATGTGTTGCCCTCTAGTATGGTGTTAACCTAGAGCATGTGGTTTCCTGTTTGCAACCCCATTAACCTGGAAAATTGTGGGAGTTTTATGCTGATAGATCATATTGTGCGCTGAAATTTGGGAAGGTATTCCAGCATACAGTTCTTCCTCACTATTTTCATGGGGGAATTATGGGGGGAAAGAAGCACACATGTGCATAGAATGGGCTGACTTGCCAGATGAAGCCCACTGTTGTGCCGCACCATGCCCGCTTGTGTGAGTGAAATTTAGCACATCATGGTGGCGCTTTGATCAAAAAGCCATATTTCCATAATGCAACAGGTAATGTGGTATAAAAAGAAAGTAAGAAACTAGGACAGAAGCACTAGCATTATAACCAAGAAAACTAATGAATTAATCCCCAGGCCTAAGTGCACCCTAAGTTGTGGAAATAAATAGTAATAATAATTTATAATAATGTTATTATTTATGCCCTACCCATCTAGCTGGTTTTTTAATACACAGGCAGGCCTACCCAAATAGGCATTTTTGCATTAAATACTTAATATACAAACTATATGATCATGGCAGCACCTCCACTTTATCCTTTTTTTTACATACAATGAAGAAAACCCCCCACTTCTGTAATGATCTTAGGTGCATTAGTAAATATGTATTACTTTCCATTGGCAAAATATTCACAGAATATGTGAACTGTTCATTCAACACAGTATTAACTAAAAATGAGCTGCCTTTGTATTAGCTTTATTTCCAGTTGTTTCTTTTTTATGGTGTGCAAATATAACGCCTGTTATAAACCTTGAATGGCTGGAATTCTATGTTTTTGACACACACACACACACCCCAATATATTTGGGGGAAAATTGGGTGGAGAAAGAAGTTGGCTGCACAAATCTCCATCATTCAAAAGCTTTCTGTTTCAACTACTGCTCCCTGCAACTGACTGTCTTCTACAGTGGGCCTTTGTTCAAACCATTAAATGGGAAGTTTAAGATTAATTCCCTAGGAGGTCAAGAGGAGAAGGATAAATAACCAGCCCTGCTCAGTGTTCTTTCTTAATGGCTTCAGCACAGTGTGAAAGAGTAAACAGTTTTGACAAAAGATGTAACTGATTGCTTAGGTGTGAATGATCAGTCAAAAATGTAGCTTGTCCTCTTCACTCAGAAGATGCTCCTTAATGAAGTGAGCTATGGTTTGTTAGACAAAGAGAAAACAGCTTGCTAATAGAGAGCTAAGGCAACAGTTACAGAGTTTTCGAGGGAAGAAGCTGAGGCTGATGGTATTTATAAATGCGAGAGAGAAAGTAACAACTCCATGCAAAAATTTGAGAGGGTGTTTCTGCCCCCGCCTTCAGCTTTAAAGGCTTCCCAGCATGTTAAGTAAGAGAGCTTCAATGGTAAATTACACAAAATGTTGAACTTGGGTTATGAAGCTCTGATTTCAATCCTTGCTCCGTCACAAAGCTTAATGAGTAACCTAGGGTCCAATTACTATATCTCTAATATACATTATTATAGATATATACGTGTCCAAAACCCACTTTTCTGTGTCCAGGAAATAAGCCCCCCCAGAACACAAATGACTGCAGAATAGTTTACGACACAGAGACCTTCTTCAATTTGTGGTGGCCCTAGCTATATTCTGTTGGAGGATGTAAAGGTAAAGAGACCCCTGACCATTAGGTCCAGTTGTGACTGACTCTGGGGTTGTGGCGCTCATCTCGCATTATTGGCTGAGGGAGCCGGCGTACAGCTTTCGGGTCATACGGTCAGCATGACTAAGCTGCTTCTGGCGAACCAGAGCAGCACAGGGAAACGCCGTTTACCTTCCTGCCGGAGCGGTACCTATTTATCTACTTGCACTTTGACGTGCTTTCGAACTGCTAGGTTGGCAGGAGCAGGGACCGAGCAACGGGAGCTCACCCCGTTGCGGGGATTCGAACCACCGACCTTCTGATTGGCAAGCCCTAGGCTCTGTGATTTAACCCACAGCGCCACCCGCGTCCCTTGGAGGATGTAGGCTGCAGTTAATTTGGTGGAAGTGGCTGTGGAACCATATCACGTTTACCAGATTAAAGCGGGAAATAATGTGTATGTCTTTAAGACTCTTCAGCTTGATAATGGAGATCCCTGGGATTAAGCACCTGACTGCTGATTATTCCAAATCAGCGGTAACAAGCAGGTTCTCCTGGGGAAGGTAGAACGACAACAACAACAACAATGCTTGGACATGGTCCTAGAAACCCTCGACCTGCACCCAGAGAGTGTGGCAGAAAAGCAAATGTGGGTAAGCCCTTAGACTCTGGTCCTGAAATCACACTATATGTAAGCTCTCTCCCAGAGTTTTTTGGAATCTCACTAAGTTCAGATCAGTTATAGTCTTAGAATAGGAGGGAGCGACTTCTTTTTCCCCTGTTGAGGGTCACATCCCTTTGGGGGTAATCTGTCAGGGGTCACGTGCCTACTGGGGCCAGATAATGGGTGGGGTCACTCCTCCTTTCTGCCATACTCTTTCTGGGAGTGGAGGGGCCCCTTTGCCTATCCTTTGGACCCTGTGGGAAACTCAACAAACCTGCTGTACCTGGAACTGGGCTTGGAGAATGCAGCTGAATGGGACAGGCCCATGGGCAGTCTGAGTACAATCCACCTTGGACTGGTCCATTAAAAAAAACACCATATAGAGTGAGAGATTAGGGTGATGTCTGTTGTGTTCTGGAGCTCTTCTTGTTGTGAGACTTGTGCATGAGCTGAGAATTTGTTTGGATTCCGGGTGAGAACCTGGAGACTGAGAGGGAGGAAGGAAAATGAATTGATACTGATTTTTTATTTATTTATATATAATATTTTTTAATGCAGCATTTTTATATGTAGCTGTGTATTTTTGTAATGCTTTGTTTAGGTTTCTGTTGTTGTTTCTGTTTTGTACATCACTTGGAAATGTTTTCACTATATTAAGAGGTATACAAACTAAATAATCAAATCAAACACCCCCCCCCCCGTCATCTCCTACTCTGTTTTAACTGATTTTAATATTGCATTTTTATATTGTTGTAACCTGCCCTGGGACCGTGATGAATAGTGAGTCAGAAATCCAATCACGGCAGTACCTTGGTTTTTGAACGCAATCCATTCTGGAAGTCCATTCGACTTCCGAAACGTTCAAAAATGTTTCGAATCGTGCAGCCGCCCCGGAAACAATAGCCAACAGCCTCTGAGGACGTTCAGCTTCCGAAAAACGTTTGAAAACTGGAACATTTACTTCCGGGTTTTCAGGGTTCGGGAGCCAACTTGTTCGTCAACTAAGCCGTTCGAGAACCAAGGTTTCACTGTAAGTAGTAGTAGTAGTAGCAGCAGCAGCAGTAGCAGCAGCAGTAGAAGTAACAACCTAAAAATAGAGTAAAAATCTAATAATAATCATAGAACCTTTTTCTAAGACAGTCTAGGTTTCCACATGCAGTGAGCTTTTGACATCAGGAGAACATCTGAACATGAAGTTTCTCATCTGCATGCTCTAGTTGTATGGTATTGGGAGGAGCTAACAACAACCAAATTTCTTCCTGTGTTGATCACATGAGAGCTGTCTCACATGTGAGGAAGAAATCCAAAGTCCTATTTTTATGTATTCCCTTTGTTTAATCATGTAAGATCATCCATCATTTTAGAAAAGATTTCCGATACACACTCTATTTATGTATTCGGTTTGTGTCACGTTATCCATGTAGTACCACCATTGCTTTTAGCATTTTCATTGCTTTCCGTATCATTTTTCATAGTCTTGCAAACATCCGCTACCAAACCAACAGGAGCTGAAGATGCAAATAAAGAAAAAAGAAAGCTAAGGGTAATGTTTTATCCCTAGCTGATTGTGTTGCATAAGTGTGCTGAATTCTCTGTGGGATGGTGGCCATTATGTGTTAAATTGAATTTTATAATGTACTAAACTGAAGGCTAGTCTGGATTGTGAGTTGTTCTACTTGTCCCTGCTCCTGGAAGGGCAGCTACATTTGCAGACATTAGTCATCAGTATTGCTTATTTCCTTGCTGATGTTTACAGATTACGTTCCTGCAAAAAAAACGAGCACACCAGAGTTCCCCCCCTGATGACTGTAGCCATTTCTTGTATCTCACACAAATATTAACACACAGGGGAAAGACCATAAGTCAGCGGCGGAGCACATGCAGGTCCTAACAAAGCCAGGAAACTCTTGGATCGGGCTGTGACACGGAAGGTGTCGGCACTGGGTGGCCAGGTGATTTGCCACCCAGGAATATCTTACAGCAATGGGCCCCTTTTCTGTGCTGATGGCGGTCATCTTTCCGACAAGGGAAATGATGTTTGGTTGGCCGATACTATTAAAGGCATAAGAGCTTGGTTGCAGGTGTAAGGGTATTGGCAGCGAGCTTTGGGCGCGTGTGGTGGTTAGACATTGGAGTAGCAATGTGTGGGGGAGGGGAGGTGCGGCCATCAACTGCCCTTCCATGATGAAGGGTATTCCTTTAAAGGAATCTGGAGGTGTGGATCTCGTCCAAAGCCCGGGGCGGGGCTAGGGTAGGCTTCCTCAACCTCGGCCCTCCAGATGTTTTTGGCCTACAACTCCCATGATCCCCAGCTAGCAGGACCAGTGGTCAGGGATGCTGGGAATTATAGTCTCAAAACATCTGGAGGGCGGAGGTTGAGGAAAACTGGGCTAGGGCCATGCCACAACCCAGGGGGTGCTCGAGTCGATCCGCATCAGCGGGGCTCCCCCTACGGGAGGTTTACCCTTACCAGACTTCCTGCAAGGTGGGCAGGAGTCAGATATAGTCTGTTGATGCCAATGCCTAAACCAGTACCGGTACATTCTGTAACCAATAAAGTTGTGGCCTAAATTTTGCCCATTAACATTAACCTAAAATTCTGTGTCCTTGTGTCTTTATTCTCCTGGGGGTGGCTTGGGGATCTTGGCACGCAACCCAAGAATCACTGCCAGGGATAGGCATCCTGCACCCCTCTAGATCAGCCTTTCTCAACCTGTGGGTCCCCAGATGTTGTTGAACTACAACTCCCATCACCCCTAGCTACAAGGCCAGAGCTCAGGGATGATGGGAGTTGTAGTCAAACAACATCTGGGGACCCACAGGTTGAGAACCGCTGCTCTAGATGTTGCAGGACTCCCATCTAGGCGGTGGTCAGTGGTCACAGACAGTGAGAGTTGTAGTTCAGCACGTCTGGAGGGCTCCAGATTCCCCATTTCTACTGGTCTGGCAGTTATAGGGTAATTCTTTGTAATAATTTGTAATCCCGGTAATAATTTGTGTAAGAACGTTATAATATTTTTATCCGGTCTAACTCCAGATGAAGACAACATGACCTTCGGACTAGTTTTTGGTCGTCTTTTTTCATTTTTCATTTTGTCTTACAAAGAGATATATGGCCAGTGGTCCTCATGCAGCGAAAATGCTGAGATTTAAGCTGGCTCATGAGCATTCTTCATTTTCAGATGGGCAGCCCTTTGAATGATGCTTTAGCCGATAGATTTGTCAGAGCCACTGAATGCGCCTCTGATATTTTCCTTTGTTCAAAACGCAGCACAACATTTATCCTTCAAGAAATATCCTGGGGTTTGTTTGTTTTTGTGGAGTTGTGTAAGTTTGCTTCCAAATCTCTCCTAATCTGATCTGAGTTATTCTCTTGGCATGGTTGGCATCCTCGTACGAAGGAGAAAGCAGTGAGAGAGATCTGCAAAACCCTTGTCTGTCAGTCTCAAGAGATTACTGATCTCTTCTTCCCAGTCAATAGTTTACCTTTTCACTGCAGTTTTGGTGGGAGAGCCTTTTCATTTTGTATTGACATTTTCCTTTGCATATGCTGTAGCATTTAAAGAGAAGCTGTCATAGGAATAAGATACTAAAAGCTTGTCTTTTCTCGCCTCGCCATTGCATGAATTCATAGATGTCTGGGATTTTCTGTACAACAAAGAGAAACAGTGTCCCGAGTAAAATCCTTCCACGAGTTTTCCTTATTTCAATAAACTTCTACCTAAAATACACATGGTCATGATCAGATCCTATTGGAGACAGTGAGGATGACTGGGTGCTGATGATGGTTCAGTAACATCTATATTAAAACATAACGCTGAACACCAGTGCCGTGCACTAACTTTTTTCATAGAGGAACAGTTAGGGTCAGAGGCTCCAGCTTGTATGGGGGGCAGGCATTTCACATGTGTGACGTCATGATGTCCTGACAGCACATGCATGATCAATGTGTCTCCCTCCCCAAGCCAGGCAGAAGCTTCCTGGGCTTTGGGAAGGAGAGGCCAGGAGAACATTTAGGGGACTAGCCTAGTCCCCCTAGTCTACTGACTGCACCCCACTGCTGAACACCCTGAACTCAGAGCAGTAAATGACAGTGACTTGTGGTGACTCCTGTAACTAATTTGGCTCTTGCAGTGAGTTGAACTGGTGGATTTTAGCAATATGTCTAAAAAACCACAAACTTGCCATGCAGCTTTCTTGCCATTTGTGTCCTTTTGGTTCAAGTTTTAAAAGGAAACCACCAATGAACTTTCTAGGCTTTGATGGGAATGGGGTAGGTATATCTGTGAACCTAGGAGATAAGTCCAAGGTTCATATCTCCTACTCTTAAGCTTCTGCCTGACATATTTTCAGTTGCCATTAGCTAACCCTGCTTGTCTTTTAGCTGCACTAGTTTTGTGTTTTTTTAAAGGGCCAAGACAGCGGTGATGGGAGTTGAAATGGCTTGGGCAGGGAGAAAGGAACCTGCTGTGTTTGCATTTTAGATACCTTTTTATCCTCAATCTGAATCTTAAATTGGTCTGTTGTTTTCTCCCTCGCGTGGAGGATCTTGGAGCTCATGTGCCAGAGAATGGCCTTAAAGCTTAGAAAGGGGAAGCATGGATGCAATTGTGCAATCCAATCCCAGCTTCGTGTTTTCGTGTTGGACTTCCCCCTGCTTGCTACTGGCTAGATAGCTGTGTATATATATATATATATATATATATGAGAGAGGTGCATGAGTTCAGAGGCGCCGAGTTCAGCCTGACATGGGCTTGTCGCATGTGTGTGACGTCACACTCACACACATTGGGAGAAGGCCACATGGCCCGCTGCTGCAGGGAGACCTGATGACACCTTCTGCTGTGGGGAGGCCCAGCGGGGCCTGGCCTCTCAAGATGGGGAGGGCTCAGCCACATCCCCACATATTTCAAAGTTTGCTGGGGTATTTTCAGCCCCATGGAGTTGGTGCCTATGTGCTGAAAGAATCAGAGTCCCCCACCCTGTTTTCCTACCCCAGACACTCTTTGCCTCACTTGCACAAGTGGGAGACACAAGTGATGCAGTCAGCATGGCAAATGGGAGAAGGCTTGGCGGTCTCTGTATTCTTCAGGAATGTTGTTGATGGACGTGACATGGGTCAGGCCCAAACTCACCTGGTAAACCAACAAGCTGGTGCTTACTTTCTGCAACTCTCCTGACACGTTGGCAAGAACCACAAACAAAAAGAAAGGTTGGCCAACTCTCCTCCCATTATGTGTAGAGAGGCAAACAGGAATAGCAAACATGGCTGGGGGTTTTCTTACTAAGCAAATAAATCTAGTAGTGACTGATATGCAGTCTGTGATATCTTGGATGTGGTCTAACAAACTGAAATTTTATCCAGACAAAGGAGAGGTGATGTTGGTCAGCAGATCTGGTTAACTAGGGTCAGGCTGCTGTGGGTTAGGTTGCATCCCCTCCCTTAAATTTTCATCTTGGGGGTGTTCCTGGATCCAGCATATCTCTTGGAGGACTAAGTAGTCACTGTGGCCAAGAACTTCTTTTGTCTGGGTTAGGCTAGTGCACCAGCTGCACTCATTCCTGGAGAAGATGGGTCCAGCTATATTGACACAGGCCTCAGTCACATGCCCCTATTAAATAACTGCAGTGTGTTCTGAAAAGTGTTTGGGAGGTTCTGTTGGTTCAGAAAACAGCAGCTAGAGTCTTGACAGGACCATTTCTTAGATTGTACCATCATCCTTGCTTGTTTCTGAGTCTAAATCATAGTCCCAGTTTTGACCTTAAAGCCTTAAATAATATGGTTTGAGACCAGTAGATCTAAAGAACTTTTCCCACATGAAACTACCGACAAGTCGAGATCCTTGGGTGACGTTTGGTAATACATTGCTTGGGAGGAGATCATGTGTTATTTAAGAGTTGTGAGACACAGTTTAGCTTTGTCATAAGGGCTTTTGTTATGAACAAGATACAATATCTGCTGGTCTATGACCATAATAAACTGATTGACTGATTTTATAATTCTAGTAATCTTTACAACCAGCCTTTTAAGGCAGGAGTGGGAAACCCCCTTTTCAACACTTACATAAAATTTGAAGGAACTATCCATGTATCTTAGATGGATGGCTGAGACTAAGCATGAGCACGCTTACTGAGGAGTGACTCCCTTCTTAAATAAACACACTGCATGAGACAATGGATGGCCCAAGGCTAGTGAGAAAATCTGTTGCCAAACTGACATTTGAACAGGATATTCCTAGCATATAGCTTGTATTCTCTATCACTTCAATACACCGCTTCTTTCTTCGGGAGTTGTTTAGATTGCGCCGTCTCCCCATTAGATGTTAGGTTCGATATTCTGGCAGTTCTGATGTGCTAATTTCATAATGATGCTTTTATTGATGGCTGCTTTATTGAAGATAATGAAAAATCTATATAAGGTGCTGCAGAGTGCTTTGTTTGTTAGTTAAACAATAAAGAGTAATCTATGGCTCGTGAAGTTTTTATTTCAAGGTAGATGGGAGCGGTAATGCAGGTGAGTGCATTCATCTCCATAACTATTAAGAAATGAAGAATTGGACACATTAGCCTATGATGTATATTCTTCTTCAAAGATTTCTCCTACATAAGAAATGCTACTAAAATTAAAATATAGGCACTTTTAACCCTAGTTTAGAAGAGTCCGTGCCACTGCTGTCAGCAGCTAGAATATGAACAGCAAAACCCAACAAATGTACAGTGGTACCTCAGGTTAAGTACTTAATTCGTTCCGGAGGTCCGTATTTAACCTGAAACTGTACTTAACCTGAAGCACCACTTTAGCCAATGGGGCCTCCTGCTGCTGCCACACTGCCAGAGCACGATTTCTGTTCTCATCCTGAAGCAAAGTTCTTAACCTGAAGCACTATTTCTGGGTTAGCAGAGTCTGTAACCTGAAGCGTATGTAACCTGAAGCGTATGTAACCCGAGGTACCACTGTATTGCCAATGCTGTTTCCTACTGTGTGTGTCCAGTCATTAGAATATACAGTATCTGATGTATAAAAATATAAAAAGGAGCTTACAGGGCTGTCAGTGATCTAAAAGCAAACTGTGAGTTGAAGGAAAATGTAAAGATTTTCCTGATAGCTAAACAGGATGAAGGAGACACAATTCCTGTAAGTAAAAGCACCGCTGAAACTAATACGCAGCAGCAATGAATAATGCTTCAAATATATTTAATCATTTTGGAGGAAATAGATTGTTTCTTTCCTGTGATTTGCCAAAGATTCGTGAGTTTGTTCTTACTATGGAAATTGCTAGGGGCATTTTATAGCCTAGCTGAGCAAAGCCGTGTGACGATTTTCTGTGCCTCACATTTTGCGCCGTATTCTGCAGACAAAGAATATTAGCCATTGACAGAATTTGGGTCACATGTCACTAACCAACCAAGCAAATAAACTGGAGCTACAAGTCAGTCGATCTCTTGATTATGCAACATATTACGGACAGGAAATTCGTTTCTTCTGAATTCCTGTCGCTCCTCCTCTGTAATCCAACCTTTGTAGGCTTGGTTTGCTGCTCTTTTGAGTGACATAGATAGAAGGTCCTCTTGCCCCTGATATACCCCAATCATATGATTAGCTGCATAAAGTGTACACCATAAGGTGCTACAAATACCCTTTGTTGGTTTTGCTGCGGCAGGCTAACACAGCTACCCCTCTGGAAGTGGACCAAAATTGTTCTTCCATGGCACCGTCATCACATCAGAGACAGGGAGGAAATTTTTGTGGTTGTTCCTGTTGAGGACTGTATTCCCTTGGGGTAGTCTGTCAGAGTCAGATGCCGGGGTAAGCGGAGTGAAAGGACAGAGTGTCCTGAATTAAATAAATCTGGATTCAGGAACACCCCACTTCAATTTTTACCACGGGTTCCTCAGATTAGAATTCCAAATCCTATACAGATTTGCTCAGAAGTAAGCCTCACTGGGTTTGATGGAATTACCTTCAAATAAGTATACAGGTAAAGGTTTTTTTTTTATTTGGTATTGTAGCTAGTGGTCTACAAAGCAAGGGAAAGTAATTCCTTTTTTACTTTAATGTGCCATACACGCATGAGCCAAACAGTCAAGAAAGAAAGGAATGAATGAATGAATGAATGGGGGAAATTCCGATAGGATGCAAGAATGGGACAGTTTCAGAGGCATCCAGAACTACCTAAAATTAGGTTGGAATCTGCAGCTTGCCCACCTGTGTCTTATCAGTATCTGATTCTAGATATGACCCTAGAATGATTTTTCATTTGGCATCGTTTAGGAATACAAATGAATTTGTGTTTGTTTTTAATGTGAACTACAGTATTCTTTCTTCAAAGGTCATACCAAAGTGATGTCTAATGAGAATTGTAATATGGGATGAGGGGGTTCATGACACTTAAGCATAATGTTTTATTTAATATTTTAATTGAATTCATATTGAGGATTTAGAATGTTCTTAGCTGTTGTTTTCTTTCACTGGGGAATAGAATTCTCCCCTTGAGCATCTTTGGATAGCTTATGGTTGGGTTGCAAATGGTCTATTCTAGTTAAACGTTGCTCAGTTTACTGGCATATACGTATATATTTAAACAGAAGGCTCAAGAAGGGACAAGTCTTTCTGGCTAATGTAGCAGGATACCAAAGTAGCATTAAGTACCGTTACTGGATTATGTTTCAGTAGTGAAACTCTTCACTGTGTAGCCTCACCTATGAGTCAGCTGGCAAGGATACTGGAAAAATTAACACAGCTGACATCTTGCCTATTACCTGTAACTGAATATTTTCACCTCTGCAGCACACTTTGACTGATACCAAGGGACAAATAGCAGTAGCTTCAGAGTCTCTCTAATGTCTGTGTTTATGCACAGGAAGCCCAGGCCTAATCCAATCCTTTTTGAACTCAGTAAATTATCTCCAGTGATTCTATTGGGCTGCCATTTATCCTGGACATTTCACAGAGATTTTCTTTCTTTCTTTCTTTCTTTCTTTCTTTCTTTCTTTCTTTGCTGGCTTGTTTGCAGCAACCTCCATGCATCAGAAAAAAAACACATTATCCTCCCTATACCTCACTCTAATCTTCCTTTATCCACACATTTCAAACAACATGACAATTATTAAGCCACAGAATATGTGTGCATTTATTTTTATTTATCAATTTTATATGCCAGCATTCAAAGCAAAATGTCTTACTCATGCAACATAATTTATAGTGGTTTTATTTTATTTAAGATACTGTTATAAAAGCAGTGATAAAATATTAAATATTTTAGATTCAGTTCAATCAGCCAACACTTATCGGAAAACAGAGGCACTACTCATTATACCCTGTCACTAAATACACACATGTTTAGGGCCCACCTGAATAATACCAGGGAGAAAACCAATTATATCTCTCAAGAAAAAGAGTTCTGCAGCTTTGGAATATCCAGCACTGTTGAGGTTTCACCATATTCTATTCACTATCAGAGATTCTCAAACTCTGTCTATTTACTACTGATAGTCTGCAAACGTTATTCAGGGTAATCTGTGGAAAGAGTAAAAATATATATGTACTTGGCCCAGCACTTGGTTTATTGGCTTTTCTGATAACAAAGATTTCCGCTGTTTTGACCAGGGCTTGATTATCAAACAGCCCAAGGACCTATGGTTATCATGTTACGGCACTGGTGTAGTCTGCTATTTTTTCCTTCAAAATTTATCAGTTAAAGAGACCTTTCTACGTAGCTTGGCTTTGGGACCACGATTTTCACAACACGCTCATACTAAGTTTCTGATTTATGGTGCTGGCACTGAAGGAAAATGTTACTGTTAAATGTTATCTTCACTGCAATTTTGAAAGCAAGTCTGTGGCTTTTAAAAAGAATTAGTTATATATTAGATCAGCAGAGCAAATAAAAACAGTTTATTAAGTGGTTTCCTGAGATCCCAAAAATTGTGTTCTGCGTGAGCAGGGACCAGAAAAAGGAGAGAATTCCCGCCCGCAGGCTGTTTAAATAGAGCACGCCACACCCCCTGGCCGACCGGATTGGTCAGCCTGTGATGTGATGCGGAGGGGACTCCCTATGAGGTGGGGGCTAGCCACACCCCCGTGCATGGGGTGGGCTTGTTTCCAGCCCGCAACTCCATTTCCCTGGGGAAGGGAAATGGCTTTCCACAAAAAAGAAAGGGTTGAGAACTGCTGTGTTAGCTTACAGCAAATTCTACCTCCTTTTTGTTGTTTTGAGTTTTTCATAGGAGGGGCTAATTGACTGTTGTTGTTTTATTACTTATACCCCACCCACCTGACTGCAGTGAGCCATAGCGTGCATTGGCACACATGGGCTCAAAAATAATATTAAATCCACAATTTTAAAGCTGGACATGTATGCACATTGCAGCAGAGAGATTGAGTTCAGGCAGTGTCCACTGAAGTTAATTTTTAAGTGCTGAAGCAGCAGCAGAGCAAGGGAACAATAGCCATAAACAGGCAAAAAAGAAATCGACAAACTGTGAAAGCTAAAGCGTTTTGTGACTGTTTTTTCACCTTTCAAAACTGCAGATTTTGCATCTTGAAAATCCAGTGTAGCAATACTTTCAACCACATTATTGAACTTAACAATCCAATTTATTTTTCCACCACCGTTAATGCATGTTAACGGACAAAGTTGGAACTCTAATCTGCATTAGTTATTATGAGTACAAAACCCTTAGGTCCCCCCCCCCCCCTTGCAAATAACAAAAGGGTGCGTGTAACTCTTAAGAATGCAGTATAAGATTTTCACTGTCTAAGCATTCATGATAGAAGATTCCTAAAGTTCTTGGAATAAATAAATCTGAGTAATTTTCCATGTGGAGGGGATAATTTTGCAGGAAAGTAGTAATATTGTTTAAATATAAATTGAAGACTGAAAAACCAGGCATGAATTCTAACTGTTCACAGTTTGGTGAGCAGGTGTTCCTTCCGACTTCAGATCCCCTTGTATTTTCAGTTATTCCCCACCCACCCACCCATTTCCAATTATTAACATGTTGAATATGTTTGAGTACGCGGTGTCTGACAGTTGTTACTGCCAGCCCATTTTTTGTCAACAGAGAGTTGGCAGAAAGAGCAGCTGCTGGTTAGTTTTGCAAATACTCTGTCATATGCATTTGCCTGCTAAAAATAGACATCTTTGCACAGGTGGCAGCCTTGTCTGGGATTGTGATTTGGCTCAGTTTGCAGTGTTTCCCAAAGTATGTGAACCTAAATCAGAGATATTTGGCAAGGTAGGTCACAGGGCGTCACATACTCTGGTCCTCCAAAGCATTGTTTGAAAGGTCACGAGTGAGCCATGTATTGTCACATGTTTGCTGTGATATCTGCATCGGCAAACTGGCTTGAGGAATACCACAAAACCAGAACTGCAGATCACAGTTTGATCTTAGTTTTCAATCCTGGTTTGGATGATCAGAGGGCATAATACAATGATAAAATCTGAATTGAAATTTAACCACAGCAATGATAGCAATAATGGTAAGGGGCTATGAGGCTTAGGTAGTGTCAGGGAACTGCCATCAGTGCCGGAGGGAGAGAGCAAGCTCCAGAGGGATACCAGAGAGCGTCCCGGGATTGGGAGAGGCAGCCCATCTTCTGGGGAAGGGAATCAGCTTAGCTCCAGTGGAGAAGGGGGGCAGATGGGGGAATCAGAGAGGCGGTCCCAGGACTCCTTGCCGGGGACCAGCGGGGAGAGGAAGGGTCCTCCGCTGCCTACGCCCTCCTTGCGCAGAAGGCTTCCGCGCAGGGAGAGTAGGAGGAGACTGGGCGTCAAAGAACTTCCTTGCTGGAAGAAGTTTAAGAAACGCCCACTGACGGATTCTGCCAGCGATTGAGACAGCCACGGGTGAGTGGCTGTCCGGACAGAAAAGGTTCACTCAGGCAACCCAGCCAGGTGTTAGCATAGGCTTACGAACGAGCAACCCCTAGAACCATTACAGGTAGGGACGCGGGTGGCGCTGTGGTCTAAACCACTGAGCCTAGGGCTTGCCGATCAGAAGGTCAGATCCCCGCGACGGAGTGAGCTCCCATTGCTCGGTCCCAGCTCCTGCCAACCTAGCAGTTTGAAAGCACGTCAAAGTGCAAGTAGCTAAATAGGTACCGCTGTGGCGGGAAGGTAAACGGCATTTCCGTGCACTGCTCTGGTTTTGCCAGAAGCGGCTTAGTCATGCTGGCCACATGACCCGGAAAAACTGTCTGTGGACAAATGCTGGCTCCCTCAGCCAGTAAAGCGAGATGAGCGCCGCAACCCAGAGTCGTTCGCGACTGGACTTAACTGTCAGGGGTCCTTTAGCTTTTTTATGAGGCTTAGAGGCTTTCTGAAATACCATATTTCCTCAAGTGAACCTGTCAGGGTTTTGAGATCTTTGGGGCAGGCTTGGTGGGGACGCAAGAGAGGGCCTTCTTGGTGGCTGCTCCCAGACTTTGCAATGCGCTCCCTTGAGAAGCTAGACTAGCTCTCTCTTTGCTGTCCTTCCTATTTGCTGTCCTTCCAACAGGCTTTTGGGAAATAACTGCTTCTAATTAAAGGACTGGTGCAGTGCTGTTTTTATTGTAATTATTGGTACATTTTAAATGTGTGTGTGTTTAATTGTATTTTAATGACTGGATCTTCTATGTTTTTATTTGTTCTTGTTTTTATCTTTTCATGCCATCTTGAGTCCCATCAGGTGAAAAGGTGGGAAATAAATAAGGGATTGTCCCTCAGTGACATGAGGTCAAAGCAAAGGTATTGACCGTTTTAATACTGTTCTAACTACTTCATTGCTGTGTTTCTTGACTCTGGGTTAATATAGATAGTTTTGTATACATTCATAACATTCGTCAGCTGGAATAGCTAAGCCCAGTTCCTTATTATTGTGGGAATGTTAAGGAAGGTAGGACATGATATATTGTTTTGATATTATCCCTCCTCACTCAAACTAGTGATTAAACAGCAGAGCACATTCCCTTTGCAACTTATTGGAAGCAAGTTGATGATTCATTGGAATCCTTTCATTAAGCAACCCAGTCTGGTTTGTCCAGTCTGAATTGTTCCTGGTAAGTTTCCCCTTTTATTCCCCTCTTAAAAGAATAATAACACAACACAGTCGTCTTTAAAAGTAAGAGTAAAGTTTTACTCACATTCAGTTCACAACAGTAATCTGAAGACAGGCTTTATCTTGTGGTTACAGTGAAAAGAAGTCTGAGCTACATCTCAGACTTTCTGCTTGTGGGCTCCATCCTGCGTGGGCTCCATCCTCCTGGCTAAGAGCCAGAAGAATGAGAGTCCAAGAGTTAGAGTAAGGGAGTAAGAGTCCAAGAGAGAGATGGTTGCATGGCCAGCCCTTTTATCTGGTCAGCTAGGGTCATGCCCATCTACCTGGTCACACTCAGAGGGAGGAAGCTCCAGAACAGGTATGACAGGAAGTCCTCCCTGTCTGGAGCCACATTCCCCTGTTTGCCCATTTTGGGCAACAGGAAAATGTTGTACTTGACTGCCCTAGTAGTAATACATCCCACAATTCTGTGCTTTAAGAAAAATGCTCTCTGATAAATTAGAATGTATCACTAAAGGTTATTGAGAAGAATTAATAATTTAGAGTCCAATAGGTTAGAGAGGTAGCATGCCCAGCATATGTAAAAGCTGAAAGTAAACAGCTGAAATGCAATTCCCTACAGAAATTTTGCCTCTCGTTTGTTTTTTTTAAAAAACAGGAAATTCAATTAACTCACTCACATTTCACCTAAAATCATATTTGTTTTCTTTCTGTGAAATGTAAAAGTAAGTACTATTATTGTAAATAATTGCTCAGATAATAAATTTGAGGAGGCACCGTACCCCAGTGGTAGATCACATTTTCTGTGCCCAAAACCCTGGAGAACCTCTGACAGTGAGTATTCTGCCAGTACTGGAATTGGAGGGACAAATATTCTGATGTGGTATATTGATGTTCACTATGGCTAAATGAAACTAGCACAGGATCTGTGTTCTGCACTGAAGATAGTATGTTGAATTCATTTGAATTTGATTAACCATCCAAGATGCAATACACATTTTAAAAACCCTTGTGTTGAATGTAATGGTTGATTCCAGGAGGTCTCCTCCTTCCTTATGGTTGGAATACCATTATTAAAAAATACCACCCAGCTGTTGCCATCTATTAAATATTCAGTTCTTTTGCTGAACAATTTGTATTTAGTTATCTTTTCCCTCTAGAGATTTACTACTGAATAACTACTAATGTCATTGTCAGGGTTGCTTCAAGATCCTAGCTCACAGAGGATCACGCTAGCCAACGGTCATTAAGTAAAAGTCTTTATTGAGTTACAGTTTCCATTCTCAAGCTGCTGCGTGCAACCCTACGTCTAGTAGCTAGATCGGCGAAGCTCCGTCTGAATCTCCGCCCCTCGTACACCAACTTAATATCCTAGCCCTGCTCCACCTTTTCCGCCTGACTGTTCTTCTCTGGGTCCCTCTGCCCCCCTGGGTCTCTTCCTTCCGGGATTCTTCGGACGCTGACCCCCCGGACTCTCCTGTCTCCTTGCGCCGGGCTTTAGGACCCGGCTCTCTTTCCGGGCTGCCTACTGCGCCTCCTTCCTGTGCATTTGAACTTGGCGCGCGCGCCCAACCTTCCACCTTCCGTCTAACCGTTTCTTCGCTCCCAGATGGAGGTGTGGCCACCCCTGACTCGTGCCCTCCCTCCTGCTGTGAGCTGCCAGCGCTTGCCCCCTGGCTCCTTTCCTCTTCCCTGCTCTCTGGCGGTGACGCTGGACCCGATCTCCAACTGCTCTCCTCTGATTCCCCTCTGGCTCTATCTCCCTGGGGTGCCTCCCTAAACTCCCCCCTTGCCTTGGCCACTGGTGCTCCTTTCTGTGAATCCTCCGACTCACTGGAGAGACTCGGAGATCTCGGGTCGTCGTCATCGCTCATCCTTTCTTCTGCCTCCTCCCCTTCGCTCTCTGTTTCCTCCCTTGCCCTTGCCTCTGCTCCTGAACCCCTGACATCCATCCCCCCCTCGAAGCCCCCCACTCCCCCTTCCCCTCCTTCCGGTGCTGGAGCTGGGTGCTGCTGCGTCAAGGAGACGAATGTCGGGTACCGTTCGGTTCCCGTAGCGGGCCTCCCTCCGAAGTCTTCCGGTTCTTCCTCCCTTCTCTCGTCGACGACGGTCACCTCTGCTTCCATCTCTGTGCCGCCGTGCTCGAAACCTGGATCGTCCCCGAAAATGTCCATGTCCGTCTCTCCCTCGCTTCCTCCAGGCGGCGTTGCTCGGCCTGGACCTTCTTGCCACTTCCTGCGCCACTGTTCCTCTGGTTTGTCGTCCCACCAATACAAGGGTTCTGAGGCAGATCCCGAGGGCGACCCCTCCGGGGAACGGACGTCTCGTATCGGGTCCTCGTCAGAGTCGAACCCCCGGAACGTGCTGCCCGAAAGCGTGGGTGTGAAAAGCCAGTCGTCGAAAAAGTCTGCTGGCATCGGTCTATGTGGGAAGAGGGCATGAAACTCGTCTTTGAGCAGAGGTTCGTCCAAGGCGTAGTCCGGCACCCAACTGTTCGCACTGGCCGGGGTGCCCTCCCTGGCGAGAAAGTATTCTACCCCTTCTTCCCCCCATCTGGAATCCAAAATCTCTGTGACTTCGTTGATGCGCTCCTTCTGTGCCACTCCTGCGTGCCCTGTTCTGTCTCTGGCCGGACTCTGCGCCGTTCCGGGTTCCTGAAACCTGTGCGGTGCCTTGTAGGGAGTGAGCACCGATCTGTGGAATACCGGATGCATTCTGGAACCCTCCGGAAGCGCCAGCCTGAAGGCTACCGGGTTGACCTGCTCTTCGACTTGATAGGGCCCCAGTTGCTTATGCCCTAGTTTCTTCTTGGCCAACGACCTGGCCGGCACTGCGTGGGCTGCTAACCAGACCCAGTCCCCCACGTGTAGCTCTTCGCCAACCCTTCTGCGTTTGTCCGCTTGTACCTTGTATGCGTGCTTGGCCAGCTCCAGGTGGCGCCTCAGCTGATCGTGGACTTCCTGCAGTTCCGACGCGAACGCATCTGCCGTCTGCGGCTCCCCTTCCCCCAGCCTTTCCAGTCCCGGGAAGGTTCTGGGGTGCCTCCCGTTGTTGGCGAAGAACGGTGTGACCCCCGTGGACACGTGCTTCGTGTTGTTGTAAGCGAACTCGGCGAGCGGCAGGTAATCCACCCACGTCACAGGCTGTTGATTTGCATAGCACCTCAAGTACTGCTGCATGATGGCATTGACCCGTTCTGCTTGCCCGTTGGTTTGCGGGTGTCTCGCCGACGCCAGGTTGATCTTGACGTTCAGGAAGCCCATCAGCCGCTGCCAGAAATTTGAGATGAACTGCCGCCCCCGGTCGGACAGAATAGACCGTGGCAGACCGTGAACCTTGAACACGTGGTCTATGAACAGTTTGGCGGTTTGTTCCGCCGTGGCCACCTTCGCACACGGAATGAAATGTGCCATCTTGGAGAACAAGTCCACCACCACCAGCACTGCCGTCTTGCCCCTCGAGCTGGGCAGATCCGTGACAAAGTCCAGGGCCACCCTCTCCCAAGGTTCGGCCGGAGTTTGCAGCGGTTCCAACAGTCCGGCCGGCGGTCTAAGCACTGGCTTCGCCCTCTGGCAGGTGTCACACCTCGCCACGTAGTCCGCGACCTCCCTTCTCATTCCAGGCCACCAGAAATCCCTGGCTACTAGTTCCACCGTCTTCTCCTTGCCGAAGTGCCCTGCAGTGGGCGCGTCGTGCAGCTGCTGCAGCACCTTGGCGCGAAGTTCGTCTCCCGGCACGTAGATGGCCCCTTTACGGATGAGCAATCCATCTCTTAGCTGGAAACCGTCGGCCGCTGCTTTGCCCCTTTGCACCTCTGAGATCTTTGCTTGCGCGAAGGAGTCCCCTTGCAACGCTCGTCGCACCGCCTCCAGATCCACGGTTGCTGCGGCGCACGCCCACACTGTTGGTGCGAAGATGTGCATGGCGGCCGCTGGCGTTGCTTCCTCCAGATACTGTGGCTTGCGGGAGAGAGCGTCCGCCATGATGTTGGTGTCCCCCGGGACATACTCTATTCGGAAGTCGAAGTTCGCGAAGAACTCAGCCCAACGTATCTGCCTCTGGTTCAGGAACTGTGCCGTGCGCCAGTGCTCTAGGTTCTTGTGGTCCGTGCAAACCTGCACCGTGTGCTTGGCGCCGATCAGAAAGTGCCTCCACGCCTTGAACGCTGCATGAATGGCCAGCAACTCCCTGTCCCATATGGTGTAGTTCTGCTCGGACTTGCTGAGCTTCCTGGAGTAAAACGCTCCCGGTCGCCACACCCCCTGCGGGTCTTTCTGCAGCAGGACCGCCCCCACGGCTCTGTCCGAGGCGTCAGTCTCCACCCTCATCGGCTTGCTGGGGTTGACATGAAGCAGCTGCTCTTCCGACGCGAAGAGACGCTTGAGTGCCTGAAAGGACTGTTCCGCCTGCTCTGTCCAAATGAACTTCTTTTTCTTGGAGCTAAGCGTGTCAGTGATGGCCGCCGTCTGCATAGCGAAGCCCTTGATAAACTTGCGATAGAAGTTCGCAAAGCCGACAAACCGTTGGACCTCCTTCCGGTTGCGCGGGCTCTTCCAATCCAACACCGCTCGAACCTTGGCGCTGTCCATGGCGAGCCCCTTGTCAGACAGCTTGTAGCCCAGAAAATCCACCTCCGTCACGTCAAATTGGCACTTCTCCAGCTTGGCGTAGAGCCTATGGTGCTTCAGCCTGTTCAGTACTTCCTTGACGTGTTTGTCATGCTCCTGTTGCGACTCCGAAAAGATCAGGATGTCATCTAAGAAACAGACGCACGTCTTGTAGAGAAGTCCCGCCAACACGTGATGCATGAATGCTTGAAAAACGTGGGAGCCATTTTGCAATCCAAAAGGCATAACTCTATATTCGTAGGTCCCCAGTGGCGTGAACATGGCTGTTTTCCACTCGTCTCCCTCCCGCATGCGAATGAGGTTGTACGCACCTCGCAGATCCAATTTGGTGAACACTCTGCCCTTCCGCACCTTTGCGAGGAGGTCGTCAATTCGGGGCATGGGGAAGTCCGACGGCTTAGTCACACTGTTCAAGATCCTGTAATCCACTACGAGCCTCTTTTGGGGCGTATCCCGCTTCTTAACGAAGAACACCGGGCTGCCTCCCACCGCCTTGGACTCTCGGATGAAACCGCGCTCCAAATTATGATCTATGAACTCCTTGAGTTCTTGCAGCTCGTCCTCTGACATGGAATACAGTCTCCCCTTAGGCAGCGCCGCCCCTGGCAGCAGGTCAATCTTGCAGTCATATGGCCTGTGAGGGGGTAGCCTGTCTGCCTCCTTCTCGCAGAAAACTTCCAAAAATTCTGCGTACTTGTGGGGAATCGCTTGCAGCGTGCCTAGCAGTAGCTGTGACTCCTCTTCCTCTCCTTCCTGCCTGGGCACGATGCAGTGTTCAGCACAAAAGGAAGAGCCGAAGGTCAGCTGCCTCTGGTACCAAGCCAGCGTTGGGCTGTGTTTGTCCAGCCAACTCATGCCCAACACAATGGGCGTGTCCGACAATTGAGTGACGTTGAAGCTGATGACTTCTTGGTGATTCCCAAGTCGCATCACCATCGGTGGCGTCTGCTGCACCACTTGCCCTCCTAGCAGCTCCCTGCCATCCACCGTGACCACCTGCAGGGGCAGTGTGGCCGGCAGCAACTGTATAGCATGCTGGTTGACGAAGTCCTGCCCCATAAAGTCCGCATTGCTGCCTGAGTCAATGGTGATTGGCACGTCCATGGTGATGCCATTGGGCAGCTGGAGCGACGCGGTGAGCCTCACCACTGGTTTGGGCGGGAGGGGGTTCACGGGCTGTAAAATCTCTGGGGACTGCATCATTAATACGTCTGGCTGGGCCCCAGTGCCTCTTCCTCCAGCCAGACAGCGTCGTTTCCCTGCTGTGGTTCTCCTTGCTGCGTTGCTGCAGTCGCCATTGCTGAGGCTGCAGTGAGCTTGTGGAGCCTCTGGGGACACTCTTTCGCCATATGCCCTGGCTCCTCACAGACGTAACACTTCCTGTTCCCTCTAGGAGGCTTCGCTTTCACTGCTGCTGGTGCTAGGGCTCTGGTTGCTGACTGAGCCCTGGCACCTCCAACCTCCATCGGTTCAGCTCCTCCCCCTGGCGGAGGCGTGGATTGCGTACGTGCTGCTTCTCTGGGAAAGAAGGAGGAGCCCCTGGCTGGTTCGCGCCCTCCACGCCCTTCGTCCCTGCTCCACGGACGTCCTTCCAGCCGTACCCCCACTGCCAGCGCCCTCTGCACGACCTCCTGGGTGGTCCGGGGTCTCTCCCCCCTCGCAATCTCATCTTTTACAGAGCTGTTTAGTCCCTCCCAGAAAAGGTCTCTTACAGGGGTCGCATCTCTGTCCCATTCTAGGGCACTGGCCAAGGCGAAAAAGCGGGCATGGTACTGCCGTACGCTGGCCCTTCCCTGCTTCAGTCCATGAATCTGTTGCCGAGCAAGATCCACGTCAATGCTTGATAAAAAACACGCATCCATCGCTTTAATAAAGGCATTCGCATTTTGGAGCGCCGGATCGTTATCCCTCCATAAATTGCGCAGCCATGCTCTGGCATCCCCATGCAAATAAGACATGATGAACCCCACTTTCTCTTGCTCATCTCTAAAATCTTTACTCAGCAGTTGCAGTGCACACAGTACGTCTGCTTTAAAATTGGGATACTGTTGCAGGTTCCCATCGAAGTGAGAGACCAGACCGCCTGTGCGTCTCCCCAACCCAATCCCCTCTGGTTTGGGTGTCTGTTGCCCTTGCTTCGTAAGCACTTCCAACCTGACCTGGAGATCCCTGTAGGCGGCAGCTGCGTCCTCCTCTCTCTTCCTGGATGCGAGAGCCTCGGCATTCAGCTGTGACACTGTTTCTCTGAGTTCCGCTATCTGCTGTTCAGCCGTCATGTCGGCTGCCGTTCGTGAGCTCACTAGTAGGCACCTGCTTCTCTCCTCTCCTCGAGGCTGTAGATGCCCACAATACAGGAGACGGAGCTTACTGTCAGGGTTGCTTCAAGATCCTAGCTCACAGAGGATCACGCTAGCCAACGGTCATTAAGTAAAAGTCTTTATTGAGTTACAGTTTCCATTCTCAAGCTGCTGCGTGCAACCCTACGTCTAGTAGCTAGATCGGCGAAGCTCCGTCTGAATCTCCGCCCCTCGTACACCAACTTAATATCCTAGCCCTGCTCCACCTTTTCCGCCTGACTGTTCTTCTCTGGGTCCCTCTGCCCCCCTGGGTCTCTTCCTTCCGGGATTCTTCGGACGCTGACCCCCCGGACTCTCCTGTCTCCTTGCGCCGGGCTTTAGGACCCGGCTCTCTTTCCGGGCTGCCTACTGCGCCTCCTTCCTGTGCATTTGAACTTGGCGCGCGCGCCCAACCTTCCACCTTCCGTCTAACCGTTTCTTCGCTCCCAGATGGAGGTGTGGCCACCCCTGACTCGTGCCCTCCCTCCTGCTGTGAGCTGCCAGCGCTTGCCCCCTGGCTCCTTTCCTCTTCCCTGCTCTCTGGCGGTGACGCTGGACCCGATCTCCAACTGCTCTCCTCTGATTCCCCTCTGGCTCTATCTCCCTGGGGTGCCTCCCTAAACTCCCCCCTTGCCTTGGCCACTGGTGCTCCTTTCTGTGAATCCTCCGACTCACTGGAGAGACTCGGAGATCTCGGGTCGTCGTCATCGCTCATCCTTTCTTCTGCCTCCTCCCCTTCGCTCTCTGTTTCCTCCCTTGCCCTTGCCTCTGCTCCTGAACCCCTGACAGTCATTTTCAGTGTTTTGGTGCGTAGTTCATAGAAACAAAATTTCCTTTGAGGTTGCACTTGTTAAAACAACACGGATCGTACAGTTTGTTTAGCACTTCATAAACCTGCATGGATAGTTATTTGCCATTATCGGGCTCTACATTGATTGAGTTGTTCCTATCAGGTTTAATTGACCTAACGATGAGGGCACCCATATGGCATATGCCAGCGCATTATAATTACCCAAGTCAGCTGATACCTTATTCTATTAGCACTTGTTCAGTAGTTATGTCGCCAGAAATGTATTTACAGTATCATTTCAACTGCACTGTGGAATGGTTTTCTCAAATGCGTACCGTAGAGAGTTTAGATATAACCAAATAGATATTTGACAGCTTCCATTAAACAGGTTTCTTTTAGTTATGATAATCTGTCAGTGTTGGCAGTGCTACTAGATAACTTAAACACAAACTTAACACACACTGATTGAGCCTGTGGCCGAATTCAGATACAGTGGTACCTCTGGTTACGTACTTAATTCGTTCCGGAGGTCCGTTCTTAACCTGAAACTGTTCTTAACCTGAAACTGTTCTTAACCTGAAGACCACTTTAGCTAATGGGACCTCCCGCTGCTGCTGCTGCGCCGCCGCTGTGCGATTTCTGTTCTCATCCTGAAGCAAAGTTCTTAACCCAAGGTACTATTTCTGGGTTAGCGGAGTCTGTAACCTGAAGCGTATGTAACCCGAGGTACCACTGTACTTCTTGGCCTTCACAAGTCACCCACAATAGCATGTGGAGTTGTTGAAGGGTTTGTGATGCAACCAAGTTCGCATGGAGACATCCCCTGTAGTTACCAGTTGGAATAGCCGCAACACAATAGGAAACAACATCCAAGGCTTGGACAATACATTGAATTTCTTTTTTTGCATTAAAACATTGTGCGTGTAATACAAATAATGCAGTAGAGTCAGAATAGAACAAGACAGGTAAACCTCAAACCAATTTAATGGAGATAACAGGGAGTTCAGAAAGAAAAACCACGAGTCAATTTCATATTTGACAAGAACCCTAAAGTAAAGTTGGGGGGAAAGGAGATCAGGCGGAGGATCATGCAACAGTTCGAGTTTAGATAATGGAAGTAGTCCCACTACGGAGTCATTGCTGAAGGAGAAGCAAGTTATAGCAAAAGCATATGGTTTGCAACAGTCCAGAGGAAGCATATGGTGTGGATCAGCTTCTCAGACAAACCTATGCACCAAATATGCCTATACCAGCCCTCAGGGATAAAGTCTGGGGACATTTTCCATCCTCCTATACAGACTCCCCACAAGGAGAAATGCCATCGGATCCTTATGGAGCACCTTAAGTCCAGGAAACAATGATAACAACAAGTAAAGGACAGTTTGCTTAGCTATCAACAATCACTAATTAAATAACTTATCCCAGAATAGCTCAGCATAGGGGCAAAGGCACCCGTAAGCAGGTAAGAGCCTCAATCCTAGCACCACTCCAAAACTTCGTGAACACTGAGGGATTCATATAGCTTCATTTCAGTGAAGAGAAGCACCAGGGGTGAGTTAGCCTAAGAGAAGTGTCTCTTATTGCTCCAGGAATAGCCCTAAAAGGGGTGTGAAGCAACAAGGCTAACTTAAGAGGCCTCAGGGCTTTCATTTGCCAATGTCATTTTCCCGAACCAGTAGAAAACCATTATGGTTCCCAAACAGAGAATCAACCAAAAGGACCATAAAGAGCTGGAATGAGACCCACTTTGCAGACAGAATACTGCAAGCATTTGTTCTCAAAGGGATTCAGGGAAATGGGAACATCAGGGACTTTCGAAGAGCAGAAGTCAGACTAGCCATGCACATCATCATCAGCAACATCTAAGGCTTGCTGAGTGACATTTCCCATGATTTCTATCAATTTGCTCCCCACACCCAGGACAGTAATAGCCCAATTCAGAAGAAAAGACATTGCCTTTTGTGACATCACAGCTTATTTTTCAACAGTTGAATGTAATGTCTAATTAGGAACGCAGGATTCTGGAGTACTTGAGAAGGTCTGTCAGTTGTTGAAAACTAGCCTTTTGTGATCACTAAAAGATAGAAACTTTTGCTCTAAAAATAGGGAAGGGCTGGGTGTGATACCACGGAAAATCTCTTCGTTTCTTCTGAGAAAGCCGAAACAATTTCCTCTGTTTCCTGCTGTCTCCCCCCTCTGTATGAGCCCACGGCCTTTTTTATTTCTCCTTTTTCCTCCTCAATGCTTCACAAATAATTGGGCCTGGCATTGTTCTTGCTGCAAAAATAAAATGAACACCTATGCAAAATGTTTGAAGCTAGCCTGATTCATATACTCACTTTGTTTTACTTACATACATAGGTAATTTTATTTGTATGCCACATTTCCACAATTCAAACCATGATTAATATGAAAGTTATGTATTCACATAACTACAATATAACGAAAGTCATAATTAACAATAAATACATCATTTTAAAAAATACACAACCAAACTAAATAATTGCCATATAAATCGCAAGATATAAAATGAAGATATAAAAAATCTGACAGCAACAAACACTGCCCCGCCCCCCAAAAACCACAACACCCCAACCCCAGAGTCTTTTGCAGATTGTATGTGTTTTGGCTTTCATGGTTGCAGAATTTGAGACTATAATTATTATTACTATTTAGCACCAAATTGAAAGGGCCGGGCATTAGCACATTGCTCTAGTGTGACTTAGGATATACTTTGCCTTGTTTCTTCTCTTATGATTTTGTTGACTCGGGTTCCTCTTTAAATACTTTGCCAGAGTCCTGCCAAAATGCATCTTTCTACATGCATTTTGAGATGGAAGGTACCCCAGGCGACAAGAGCTCTGAATCAGCACACCTGCCTGCCACACAAGAATTGTTGCAAACTGTGTGCAGATTGGTGCTAATCCAAACAGACTAGTAGGATTCGTGCAAAAGGCATGGGGGTTTGTGCTGAATATGCTAGATAATACTTCCATCTACCAGGAAAGAAGCAACAGGCAATGCTAACTTAACTGAAAAGCTTGGTGTGCAAAACCAAAAAAACTGGTCAAAGGCACATGTCAAAGTCTGAGATACCCCATCTCCCTGCAACTACAAGGAACAATGCCTGACCAGAACCTTGACAGTGTGGTTTTAGTTCAGAAGACTACACTAAGATCAGCATATGCTTAATCAATTGATGTTACAGGACTATCCTCTCTCTGACCATGTGCTGACAGCCTGTGTCAAGATTAAAAGGAGTTTAAAAGAAGGAAGTTTGAGGAACTGGTCACCTTGATAGCTGGGGGAAAGTATATAAGAGCATTGGTGGAAGACAACATATTTTGCGCAAGAACTCTATCTCAAACAGCATAACACATCTGATGTTGCATCCTCATTCTGTCCTCCTGCTTCTCCTCATTGTGAACTTCTAGACAGGTCATCTAGCAGTGAGGGCACCTATTCCTGGTAACTTTGTCCCTGCAAAGGGTGTGTGTGTATGGGTAATCCTCTTCAAGGACATATTTGTTTGATTGACAAAGGAGCTCCAAGGAGCTCAAAGTTACAAAAATGATTTCCCCCTTCCCATTTTATCCTGGTAACAACCCTGTGAGGTAGGTTAGGCTAAGGAACTGGCCCAAGGTCGCCCAATGAGCTTCATGGCTGAGTGAAGATTTGAACCCTGGTCACCCAGGTCCTGTTCCAACATTGTAACCACTACATTACACTGGCAGGGATCAGTGGAGCTGCTGAGTCCTTTGCCTCACCCCTGGTGTTCTGCAAAGGTGCCTCCAATCTTCTTGGGAAGCAGATCAATGATGGTGTCTCAATCCTTCAGGAAGCACAAAAGGGCAAGCCCCCCTCTTGTCTTCTCCCCCATTCAACTGAATCCAAACATTGATGCTCCTAGCCACTGAAGTCACCTGAGCTTCAAGTGACTGTGATGATTCTCCAAACTACAAACATGCTCTTTCAATGGGATTGCAACCCCATCCAGAATAGGGCGATCCACCAAATCGTGGACCTGGGAACCACCTGTCCACAGTACCTCCATCTCGCCTTGATTCAATTTCAGTTTATTATTCCACACCCACCCACTGCCTCTTCTGGGTACCAATTCTGGACCTGCAGTGCTTCTCCTGATAGAACAGAAATATAAGAACCTGGGTGTCAGCAGCATATTGCTCCAAATTCCCTGGTGACTGCTCCCATAGTTTGATATACATATCCAATATTATTGGCTTCAAAATTATTTCCAGCGGGATGCCACAAAACAACTGCCTTGGGGCCAAAATCAGCCAGTGCTACTTTTGGGGACCACCCTTGGAAATATGAGTGGAATATGCCTCCCAACTCCTGAATCCCAAAGGCAGTTCAGAAGGATACAGTGATCAGTGGTATCAAAAGCTGCTGAGAGGTTAAAGAAAATCCACAGAGTTGTACATCCCCTATCTCCCCCCCCCCCCCGAACAAATCAGGGCAGCCAAGGCAGTTTTGGCTCCCAAACCATGCCTGAAGCTCCTATGAAATGGTCCACTTTCATCCAAGCACACCTGAAGCTGTTCCACCCCTACTCTCTCAAGCACCTTGAGAGAGCAGCCAGGCAATAGCTGTCCAGTACTTTTGGGTCCAGGAATGTTCTCTTAAGGAGGGACTGAGTTGCCACCTCCTTCAACAGCAGCAGCAGCATGGTAACAAGGTAAGAAAGAAGTCCATGTTTGCTTATTTGGGCCAGAGGTGGGTTCTGGTACTGCCCTAGATGCTGCTGTCTCTCCCTGCTGTTTCTTCCTTTGTTTCTCGGGTCCCTTTGCACTCTTGTCATTGAAGGGAAATGACCCCTGGTCTTAATGCAGCTCACATTCTTAAATCCGCTGCCTGACTGATCAGCCAAGGACAGACACGGCCAAAACACTAGTCATGTAGCTCTTTTGGCAGCCGACTTACTCCGGAACACTTTAGGGAAAGGGGAGGGAGGGGAGAAGGACGACAAAGCTTGTTTACTGTCAACGTTTTCACTCCGTCAGCAAAAGCTGTAGTGACTCTGAACCCGAATTTGCATTTATAGTACAAATATGAAAAATGAAGCCTACCCTGAGCATGTCCTCAAAGAGATTATAAATCTGCTTGCTCGACTTGAGCTCCGCAATGGTTTTTGATTGCTCTGCCCAGATACAAGGGTGTTAACTTTGGGAAGCCAGGTACGTTACTTGGTTGGGCTGGTGCCAGTTGTGACAACCCTCCGGGGCGGGAATATCTCCGCAATGGCCAGGTCTGTAATAAGGACATGCCCGGTTGCATTGATTACCCCCTGTGTATTAAGTTTGGCACTCGGTGGGTTAATACTTAGATACTCTTTTGTGTATGGTTCAAGTGAAGGCCACTAGCAATGACTTCACTTTGGCTGGGGTTTCCCTGTAATCCATTTAGCAAATTAAAGAGATTACTTTGATTGCTGCCATTATCTCCTATTCTCTTGCGGTTGAACCACTTAACCTGTGCTTAATTGAAAGAGATAGAAAGGGTACAGTAACAAATACAATCAAATGAAAGGGGCAATAGGATCCGTAGGCCAAACAAATGATCAGCACTGGGCTAACAATAGCAGATTAGAGGTGAGATCAATTAATTAGAAGCTATTGTAGGCGTTGGGTGGCTGCCAAGCTTTCTAAAAGCCGAAGCCATCACGCTGCTCTGTTTAGGAGGGTTTTAATGACTGGGAGTTGATGTGGTTATTTCAATAATTAGTAATTTTAATAATTAGTTCATTGGAATACGAAATGCATTGTTCAGCAGGTTCTCTGAGGAGAATGTATTCCCCCCACAGCCCACCTGGAGAAGGAGATTCTGGAGGCCTCTGGAAGAAACAATCTGTGATCAGGCAGTTTTTTAATATTAAATAGTTCTGTATTTCCATAATAATTCATGTTTCTCCCTAAGGACCTGTATATTTAGGTATAAATAAGCATTCTCCGTGTCTAAGGGAAGTCCTCTCTTTTTTTCATATGACTAAGTAATCATTTGATGTGGCGAGTCCTCATGATCATCCCCCCCCCCCCCAAAAGCAAGAGGTCGAACTCTTTCTTTGTATGAAGTTTGCTTACCTTGCCATATTCAATTCCCATGAATACCCGAGCTACATATTTATAACTGCATAAAACAGTTTAGCTGTAAAGTAAATGGTTCTTGGCTCCAAGCTACTCAGTGTTGCTGGAGACAATCCAGCCAGGAATGTCTCTTGTAGTTCCCTAGGGCACATCCCAGCCACGCCAGCAGATCTCCTGCAAGAGAAGCTGCTGGTGAATTATGCCCCTCGCCTTTCATCCCTGACAGACTCCTGACACTCGACAACTTGCAGGGCTCATTGAAAGCTGGCCATTGAAAACAGCTTTGTTTTCTGGAAGCAGAGGCTGCGATAGAGAGGCTTTGGCAGAAGTTACTGCAGCTAGTCGGTGTGAGCGCTGAATTTTTGCAATAACTTTACTGCTAACCTTGTAAAATTGTTCTAAGTCTTGTTAGGTGTAACGGGAAAGCACAGACTCTCTCTTTTGCCACCACGTGTTTGGCAGCATCTGTAGCTAGTAAAAAAGGTGATCATTTTCAAGTTTGCTCTCTGTGTTTTAAATACCTTTTGGCTGCCTTGAACTATGCACCCTGTGTGCTTTCAAACGTTCTTCCACAACCATGAGGGCTAGAAACACTGGACAACAATTCAGGGTGCTGCTGATTCCTGTGAAGCACTCCGCTTCTCCTGCGAACTTCCCTCTGCTCTCAGCCTCCGTTTCTGCACATCAAGAATTGTGTGAGTTGAAGAGCAATGCCTGGCTAATGGCATGTGTAGATCATGGACTGGATCACACCCTTCATGTTGTATATAGGTGAAACCTTCATTTTCTTAGGAATAAAGAAGCTGGTTTATAAATATATGTAGTTAAAGAATCATGTTTAAAAACATAATTCCGGGCAACGCAGCCTCTGGGGCTTAAATACCTTCCCCTCTACTCTTATGTTCCCTGTGGGCGCAATTTGGCAAGTAGTACTACTACTATGGTGCTTCCAATTTGGGTTTGACTAGAGCTGCTGTCAAAAGGATAAAATAATAAGCTGTGCTTGGTGGATTGCGTCCTAAGAAGGGGAGGAATGTCCATATGGAATCTTTCACTGCTCCCCATTCTGTGCCTTTGCACACAATCAGAGATGCAGGAAACAGTACCAGGATGCCATTGTGGTTCTAGAATTAGCTTTCCCCCTTACATGTGGGTCACTCAGTATTGGGTGAGACTGAGTGCACTGCTTGTTTACAGGCTTCAGCTATGTTACCAAAGGAGCACAGGGTTACATCCAGGAAAACTGTATCCCAACAGCATGCAGTCTATCAAAACAGTTAGGAGCCCATGCCATCACTGTCTTCCTGCTGTAAGGAAGAATGAGGCACAGTATATTTTGAATATTTTCCAGGTGCATTGGGCTGCACCTGCTTTGTGTTTCTGTTGTTGTTTTTAATTAATTTATTAAATTTGTCAGTTGCTTTGGGACAACCCAAAGCAACTTATAACTTATAACCAGTGAACCCCACATAGATGCAGTACATTAAAACTAAGGGAAAGAGAAATACCATTTAAAAATTCCCACCCTTTTCTACAAGGACACAGATAGTTGAGGGCCAAAGCTTTTGCCTGGTGCTTAAAACATATAGCAAGAGCGCCGTATGTGCCTACCTGGGGAGAGAATTTAACAAGCTTTCCCCTGCAACCAGGAGATCTAGGAACAACCCAGTACTCTGATGTTTCCTATGATACTATGCACTCCCCTTCTGCTTTCAGAATCTGGGAATAATTTTGAATAAATAATGCAGTCAGCATGCTGTGAGTTATAGATCTGTGTGGAAATTAACATCAGTTTGATACTGTTCATAGTTTGATCACCTATGATTTAAATGAACACCAAGTGAGCGAGTAACTGTGCCTACTTTTATCGCTATTACGTCTAAGGCTAGAATGTATTCCACCCCCCACAAAAATTACTAGGCACCAGTGCAAACTTGGTTTAGTGATCACGCAACCCTCCTTCCATCCCCTGTATGAGAACACACACACACACACACACACACTGTTCCCTGCCTTTATTATGAGTTCTCTTTTCAGAGGGCAAAGCCTCATTCAGCGGAGTTTCTGTGTCTATGTTTAGGTTTTCTTTTGGAGAAGAGGCAAGAGATCTGGCAATTTCTTCGAAAGGCGTCCCCAGGTTGAACTAGCATCAAAGTTAAATATCCGCTGACTCCAAGGGATACTAGTCCCTCCAGGCCTGGATGGAGGTCATAAGCAGGTCAGCCTAGGAAAGCATGTACTGCTGCTGCCTCCATCTCTCCTGGCCTGAAGATAAACATAAGACTTCAGTTTCTATTGTTACCAGACCAGTAACCTTCACAAGCGGTAATAGCTGTTTAACGAATGTCAGAAATATTATTTTTCTTCCAAGTTGAAAAGCTTTGACTCCTCTCTCCCTTCTCCAGCCCTTCCCCGCCAGTTATATTGCATTTTTACTAATATTTTTTCATGGTTTTCTAAGTCAGGAAGAAACCAATGAAAAGATATTGACCCAGTTGAATTAGTACACGTCTGATAGCTATATCACACCTATTGTGATGTGTGTTATGTTTAGACTGTTGTGTATTTGGACATATAGTACATGCTGCTGTGGGATATTAGAAAAAGCTTGTGTGTGTGTGTGTGTTTTAATTATAATGTGACTATGGCACCCTACTAATGGGAAGGTAATATAACAGCACCAAATGGCTGTTAATAACATTACTGTTCCACAGGTTGTAGCAAAAGTTATTCAGCAACATTTCAAAGTTTTAACAATACAGTGGAATAGTACACCTCTTTGCATCCATTTGCTGGGTAGCCGGGTTACCTTGAGTTTTACTGCTCTGTGGGCAGTGTGAGGAATCACATAGTTTTTGGTGGAAGGTGAACTGCAGCAGAGCAGAAACAGGGCTGCATGTGACAGAAGCAGACTGGAATGGAAGACTATGCCTTCTGATATCCTTAACAACTAAAAGTTTCAACTCTGCAAGAAATAAACGCTGACTGCCTTTGAGCCATGACCTAAAAACCTGGAATTCATGTTCAGCGTCCCATGCACACATTTTCTTTCCTTGGAACACTTCTCCTGTACACTTGAGCAAAGTCTTACCTGACTGCTATAGGCTTGTGTTGAAGGGTGGCAGTATCCTTTGTCATCACAGTGGTACCTTGGTTCTCGAGTGGCTTAGTTGTCAAACAAATCGGCTCCTGAATGCCGCAAACCGGGAAGTAAGTGTTCCGGTTTTCAACAGTTTTCGGAAGCTGAACATCTGACGCGTCTTCCACTTGAGTGGAGGAAGCTCCTGTACCCAATCGGAGGCCGTGCCTTGGATTTCGAATGGTTTTGGGAGTCGAACGGACTCCCGGAACGGATTAAGTTCAAGAACCAAGGTATCACCAGTGTATAGCAAAGTATACCAGGAAAACTGCTCTTGAGAAAACTCTTTTCGTTCATCTGAGTTTTTCCTCTATTAATGGGATATGAGCTAAGGTTGTATGTGGTGTCTAATATTTTTGATTTTGGCTCCTTGCATTTATATTTTCTATTTTCTTTTTGAAATTTACATGTAGGTCCTCTGTGTTGGCTTCAAGAGCCATTCTATTGAAACTTGACTGCTCAAATTACTTTTCTAGCCTTCCTGAAGTATAGTGCTGATGTGGTAGGCTCATGAACTTTGAGTTCAACACCTAGAGGGAGAAAATACCTTTTTGAGCTAGGCTGATGCAGAGGCTCTAAAGCTCCAAAATGTCATTAGGAAGCAGTGACAGTCTTTCTCATCTGTGATCTGTAGCTGTCAGGGGAGCAGGTTCATCAACAGTTCAGAAGGGAGACTTGGGGACTTGAAGTAAAGTCAGCTTTTTTAGTTAGGAAATTAGTATACAACAGAGATCACTCTGCCATGGCTGCCTCTGTGAAGATGTTGCCAAGATGTTGGCTTTCGGCACCTCCTCTTCCTCCTAACCCTCCTCTTCCTGTCTTCTTCCAAGCAGACGCAAATTCCAGTGGGCCAGGGAGGCTGTACCTTAGGTTTTTCTAGCTTTCTGTTCAGCTACTTGTACAGCTGTGTGTGATCTTGGAGTCACAGCGGGAGGAGAGCTCAGAGAAGAGGGACCAGGGGTCTGCTGTGACGCTGTTGCTGCATCTGGCCCTTCCCTGTCCTCTCCTTCAGATCCTGAGCTCAAAGTATGTCCATCCATCTTGTCCTTGGAGGACTCCCTGCCTCTAGTTCTTCTTGTTCACTCAAGCCTCCTGTGTCCTCCACCTCCCAGTTTCCTCTCTCCTGTGATCTGTCTTCTGTGTCCCACCACCACTCTCCTGGGTCTGAGCCTTCTTCCTCTGTGGCTTTCCTAGGAGGTTCTTCAACTGGAGCCTTCCACCACTCTTCATCATCCTGCCAGTCTCTAGCAATATTCTGGTGTTGCTTTGGCTGCCTTAGGGCTAATTCTCTGGGGTTCAGGAGTGTGCATACCTCCTTTACTAGACAGTTTAATCTACTGTTTAAGTCAGTCTTCCCCAAATTGGTCCTATCTTGGACTGCAGCTGCTGTCAGCCTTAGCCAACATGACCAGTGGTCAGGGATGATGGGGGTATGCAGTCCAACAGATCTGGAGGGACACCAGGCTGCTTTAAGTCGTGGTCTTATACACAGTATGGGGGTGTCAGTTTAGCAAAGCAGACCCGCTCTCATGCTCAGCATTATGTTTTTTATACACCAAACCACTACCTGCACCCATTGAACTGAAGGCTAATGTTGACATGCTGAAGTATAATAAAGCTGTTACTGGTTGTGCATTGGTCTTCCTGTCTGTTTCATTGATATATTGAAGCTGCACAGAAGGTTAGGATCCTCAAATTAGGCCTAGAGGGATGAGCCAGAGTAATAGGCAGCGGTTATGAAAAATGATCAGGCATTCTTAATCAATCATTTAGTGCACGAAATATCGTTTTTTCTACAGGATGATCACTACCCCATTATGCTTATATGTTTACTTACCACAAGTACATGCCATGGTTTCAGCTAGAAAACATTGCTGCTGTTTTATATGCAAAGCAGGAGAAAGACAATTGCTGTCCTTCAACTTATTAGCTGTACTTCTCCATGTGTACACATTTCCTACTGTAGTACAGAAGCATGAAGCAATCTTTCCATAGTCTGTGGAAGTAGCTCACTTTTCTACTGATCTGGGAAGAAAACAGAAATAAATCTGCATTTCTTCTACACTTACTTTGTGATGGAAGCTTTTGTTGGCTCATGCATGGATGGATAGGGGCTGCTTGGGTACTGTAATGTTTACTGAAGTGATGGCGGCTACAACAGCACCACACCTTTACAGCACATCCCCATAAATAATCATGGGAATGGAAGTTTATCCCTCATCGATCCACAATCCCCAGCACCCTGTGTGTGTGTGTGTGTCCTTTAAATAAATGGTGAGTACGCAGCCAGCATCTCATGCTTTAGACTTGTACCACATTTACTGCAAGCATCAATTTGGACATTTGCAGCCTCGTATTTGAACACTCCCACTGAATGATAAGGAACTGCATGCAAGCAAGTGAGCATGCTGGCAGAGAAGGGATGGAGTTGCCTCCCCTGCAATCCACTATAGAAACCTGCCCAGGAACTTCACCAAAATGCTGGAGAGAATGTACCTCCACAGGCACATACCTCCTGTGGATGCCCCCAAATCCAACTCTTTTGGACAGCAATCATACAAGAAATATGCAAAATAACTAAACAAGTATTAGAAGTCACCCCAGAACTAAACATCTTCCAAGATAATGATGCTTACTCACACCCTAGCCAGCTCATAACCCACCTACTCTTAAGCAGCCAGAAACATCATAGCCAGACACTGGAGAGACCTGTCAGGAGTAAGCATGGACCAATAGTATGGGAAACAACCTTATTATTGAGGTTGAATCCAGATTGATTGAGGTTGAATCCTGACAAGACAGAAGTACTGTTTTTGGGGGACAGGAGGCGGGCAGGTGTGGAGGATTCCCTGGTTCTGAATGGGGTAACTGTGCCCCTGAAGGATCAGGTGCGCAGCCTGGGAGTCATTTTGGACTCACAGCTGTCCATGGAGGCACAGGTCAAATCTGTGTCCAGGGCAGCTGTTTACTCTATCTGCCGGCGGACTGCTTCGCCAGAGTGGTGCATGCTCTGGTTATCTCCCGCTTGGACTACTGCAATGCGCTCTACGTGGGGCTACCTTTGAAGGTGACCTGGAAACTACAACTAATCCAGAACGCGGCAGCTAAACTGGTGACTGGGAGCGGCCGCCGAGACCATATAACACCGGTCTTGAAAGACCTACATTGGCTCCCAATACGTTTCCGAGCACAATTCAAAGTGTTGGTGCTGACCTTTAAAGCCCTAAACGGCCTCGGTCCAGTATGTCTGAAGGAGCGTCTCCACCCCCATCGTTCTACCCGGACACTAAGGTCCAGCACCGAGGGCCTTCTGGCGGTTCCCTCACTGCGAGAAGCCAAGTTACAGGGAACCAGGCAGAGGGCCTTCTCGGTAGCGGCGCCCTCCCTGTGGAACGCCCTCCCACCAGATGTCAAGGAGAACAACAACTACCAGACTTTTAGAAGACATCTGAAGACATCTTCCTGTTTAGGGAGGCTTTTAATGTTTGATGTAGTACAGTATTTTAATATTTTTTTTGGAAGCCGCCCAGAGTGGCTGGGGAAGCCCAGCCAGATGGGCGGGGTATAAATAATAAATTATTATCATTATTATTATTATTAGAGAAACTAACCAATAAACTGAAACTGACACGGGGACAAATAGAAGAAGATGCCTTCACCCTAGTATGGTTCCCCTTTATCACGTACACAGCCCAACAGGACCGCAACAGGAATCCGCTGACAGCATACGAATCAATCTGGCTAACCTGATTCAAAAATACACACTCACACCCTGCTCTCACACAAAAACAAATCTCACTACAGCCAACCAAAGACAACCAACCACACCCTAAGCCACCCCAACCTCTCTCACCACCAAGGAAATACAAGTGAATAGCAAGAGAACCCATACAGGTAACTCTGACACAACCCATCTCCCTAAGTAGAATAATAGCATAATCACCCAACCCTATCCCACCTGCCATTTCCCCTCCCCTCTTCCCCCTTTTTTCTTACCCTTCTTCTTCTTCCTCCTAATTGTTTAAACCAATTCATGAAATAAGAACTTATACATTGACCACTAATAATGAAACATATGTTGTAGATATTTTTCCACACTTATTATGCTATTTTTGTGATATACAAATGACATGAGAAAACGCGGTATACTTATTTGTATAACCTTATTCTTGTTTATAAAACTCAATAAAAGAAAGAAACCCAACAGGCTGCCAGAAGAGAGGAGCTCTCTCTTTCACACTAGAAGTCAACTCCAGAAATGCTACAACAAATCAGCAGTATACAGACTATGTTTTTATTTATTAAAGAGTGACCACATATATTAAGGTCATTTCCAAACATAGTTTTCTTTGGTTATGTTCTAAAACACATGTACACGCACAGCCAGAAACGATTGCAGGCCTGTTTCTTTGTCACATGCAAATAGGAGGCCTCTGAATGCCCTTGTACTTAACATCTATCCATTCAAGAGAAGAGCATTTGTATTCATGGATCCATTGCTAACCCGTATGAGTATTCTCATAAATGCAAACCAATTAGTTTTAAGTTACTCAGTGATTCTGCATTAATCCTTTTTATGGCTATTACTGCCCACACTACTACTGCTATGTATTATTTGTATTTTATTTTTTTTAAAAAGGGATATACACCACTGCTCAGAACAATAGTCTCACAAAGCCATTTACAGTGACTTAAATATATCAGTAACAATCAATAAAATAGAACAATAAAACCCCATTGCAATCAGACAAATAAACACGAGCAAGACTTTTTCCTCTTTCACTTCTGATGGCAGTTGCCTTTTTGCTTTCTTGCTTTTGTTACCTATACCAAAGCATTCTTCAGTGGCTAGCTTTACCGCAGCCCATCTTCATGCTGACAATCATAGGAGCCAACTCCTGGGGGCCGAGGTCCCTTCACCCCCACCCCAACATTTTCTTCAGGTTGGCACCTGTGCTGACAATGAAGGGACAAGAAATTACACCAACTGCCCCCTCCTTTGGGTTAATTATTTGGCTTTGATGTTCTGTATTCTGACTCTTTAGTACCAAATATACATATTTGCTTGGCCCACTTCCACCCACCCCAAAAAACACCCCACTGACAATTCCTTTACAGTGGTACCTTGGGTTAAGTACTTAATTCGTTCCGGAGGTCCATTCTTACCCTGAAACTGTTCTTAACCAGCACCATTTTAACTAATTGGGCCTCCTGCTGCTGTCGCGCTGCCGGAGCACGATTTCTGTTCTCATCCTGAAGCAAAGTTCTTAACCCAAGGTAGTATTTCTGGGTTAGCGGAGTGTGGAACCTGAAGCCTATGTAACCTGAAGGGTATGTAACCTGAGGTACCACTGTATAAGAAATTCTTATATAAGAAATTTCATATTCATCCATCAGCGGAAAATGCACGTATGTGGGAAATGGTATGTATGTATTCCATTTCTATCCTCATTGGGGAATCTTTGGCTGTGGGAAATGGTTATGCTAGCATTCCCCATTGATGTCCCTGGGGTAGGAGAGGGCATCCCATCCCATGACAGGCATACAGAGTGCATTGTATGACATATCCCATGCTGGATGCCAGTTATATTAGACTTGGACTACTGCAATGCGCTCTACGGGGGGCTACCTTTGAAGGTGACCTGGAAACTACAATTAATCCAGAATGCAGCAGCTAGACTAGTGACTGGGAGTGGCCACTGAGACCACATAACACCGGTCTTGAAAGACCTACATTGGGTCCCAGTACGTTTCCAAGCACAATTCAAAGTGTTGGTGCTGACCTTTAAAGCCCTAAACGGCCTCGGCCCAGTATACCTGAAGGAGTTTCTCCACCCCAATCATTCTACCCAGACACTGAGGTCCAGCACCGAGGGCCTTCTGGCGGTTCCCTCACTGCAAGAAGTGAAGTTACAGGGAACCAGGCAGAGGGCCTTCTCGGTAGTGGCACCCAACCTGTGGAACACCCTCCCATTAGATGTCAAAGAAATAAACAACTATCTGACGTTTAGATGATATCTGAAGGCAGCCCTGTTTAGGGAAGTTTTTAATGACTGATGTCTTAATGTATTTTTAATTTTTTGTTGGAAGCCGCCGAGAGTGGCTGGGGCAACCCAGCCAGATGGGTGGGGTATGTATGTATGTATGTATGTATGTATGAATGAATAAATAAATAAATAAATATTAACTACTCCCTTGCATGCTTCAAGGACTATGAATGCAGAGACAGTGCTATAACAACATCACTCTGTCGCAGCATGGCAAGAATAAGAAGTTGCCACAATCTGGTCAGACCTCATTCCTTTTTAGAAATGCTTCAGCCCCACCCTGCGCATGAGGTTCTCTTCCAGAATCAGATGGGGCTAGAAATCAATGAAATACTTAACTCTGCTCATGAAGAAAGCATTACTCTTCCCCAGGGTTCTTTCATTATAGAAGCCCTCTCTCCACACCCATCCTTCTCATAAATGATCGGCATTTTGCTAGTATGAAGTAATTGAACAAATACATAATCATGCTACTTTGTCACATTAATATTTAATTGATCAAACTTCTAACAAACGGTTGCTGCTAATGATGACAATTAGAGTTAATGAGAAAATTTCGAGACATGTTTTTGTGCAAGTTGATACACAGCTTTCCCCATGCATTAGTGACCTTTTGGAAATTAGAATACAGTGAAAAATCCACCTGCCTAAATTCTTGGGCTGGCACACATAGCAGGTGGCCCTTTGTGGCCTCAGACATGTGGCTTGGATCTTAAAGTCCTGGCTTCAAATGTTGGCTTTTGCAGGAAGCCTCACTGGATTGCATGGGCAAATCATTGCCTCATTTCTTTATTGCTAGCATTGGGATAATAGTAGCCTTCATTGCAGCAAAAAAGGTTAAATTGTAAAAGTACTATAGAAATAATAATAACAACAATAACAACAACAACAACAACAACAATAATAACAATAATGTCATTAATACAAGTCTATGATTGGTCAGCTATGCTATTTTGATAGCATTATATTAACATTGGGCTATAGAAGGGGGCAAAATTAAAGACTGTGTTAATATAGGATAACCTATCCCAACATTTATCAGGGCTAACCTTTCTGGTGTTCTTTTACTCACTTGCATTCTTCTCGAATAAGTCAGAAGGTTTGATTGCATCTTTAAAGCATACAGATATTGATTTGGTAGGTTAAATATGAACATCCTAATATAATAGGTAAAAAACACCTGCCATGACTATATGTGGTGACTTGTCGATTCCTGCCACTGTGTTGTTTTGGTTTTGCCAAATTTCCTTTAGAAGTGCACAGCCCACAGCACACTTTCTACTCTGGTATTGTGTCTTCTGTTCATATGCTTTCAGTCAGGCTTGTGGTGCACTGTGAGAACCTACAACTGTGGTGAGGAACCTATGGCCCTCCATGGGTTGTTGTTGTTGTTTAGTCGTTCAGTCATGTCCGACTCGGTGACCCCATGGACCAGAGCACACCAGGCACTCCTGTCTTCTACTGCCTCCCACATTTTGGTCAAACTCCCCTTCTCCTTGTGCCCTCCATCTTTCTCAACATCAGGGTCTTTTCCAGGGAGTCTTCTCTTCTCATGAGCTGGCCAAAGTATTGGAGCCTCAGCTTCAGGATCTGTTCTTCCAGTGAGCACTCAGGGCTGATTTCCTTCAGAATGGATAGGTTTGATCTTCTTGCAGTCCATGGGACTCTCAAGAGTCTCCTCCAGCACCATAATTCAAAAGCATCAATTATTCGGCGATCAGCCTTCTTTATGGTCCAGCTCTCACTTCCATACATCACTACTGGGAAAACCATAGGTTTTCTCCATGGGTAGCGGATGATAACTGCCTTCATCCCTGGCTATGTTGGCTGGGTGCTGATGATGGAAGATGGAGTCTAACAACCTCTGGAAGGTTACAGGCCTACAACAACTCCCAAGCTGTCTCCAGCTTTTGCAACTCTCATCCTCAGGCTACATAACCTCTAGAAAATTCATAACTGAAGATACCATTTTGTGCTGTTTGTTGCCCAATAGTGAAGATTAGACAGACATTCTTGCAGATAGGAGGAAGAAGATAAAAAGAGTAAAAGGCCCCCAAACTCTTTCCTGTGATTTTGTTGCTAAGTGTGGCAAAGTCTGGGAGTACAAAGACCTGAATTAATTCCACTTTATTCACAGCAAATTCTCAGGAGTGATTAAAGCTGAACTGGGATTCCTGATAGACGTGGCATGTTTGTGGAGCGAATTTTACCTACTGTAGCTGCATGTCCTCCAAATGCAGGCTAGTGAAAGCCTGTGGGACTGTTAAGTGGAAGCTTCACCTGCCTGTCTGTATTGCAAGATCGCTATAGCAACCAGAGATAAATCAAGAAAATAGCCTCTTTTGTAAGTTGGTTAATAGGCACAACATGCTTCTTTAGAAAATCCAACTATTCTTTCAATAGACTTTGATTGAAAGTCAGCCTTTTCTACAGACACATTCACATTCACATCTAGTAGCAGCTTGTATGGCTGTCCAAGGCCTAATTTATTACCCTTTAAAGATCGCGCAAAGAAAAAATGGTTCTCAGAAAATGTTTACATTCAGAGGTATAAGCACAGTGCCACAATAGCACATCCTTTTGTTCTCTATGCAGAATATTAATCTTTGAGCTGCTGCTCATTTCATCCACTCCCATCCTCCCCATCTCTCCTTTTATTTGGCTAGCTATATTCCTGCCTTGTTATTGAATTCTTGGCCATTCTAAGAGTTTGTTAGTGATGGCAGGCAAGCAGATTTCTCTTGTCTTGGATTTTCCCCCTTCTCAGAAAGCTTGGCAAGTTGATTCAGTTCTCGAGCTTTTAAAACTTGTTTGAGGTAAGGGTCGCCTGGCATTCCACTAGTGTGGGGTTTTGCTTAGGGGCAAACCAGAGGTGTTGGCAGCTGGACAGTGAATTTACACATTTGCGGTTGGGATTTATCTCTGGGTGCTTTCCTATAAAACAAGTGTACTCATGGCATCAGAGTTTGACTTGGGAGATAGCTGCCTCTGTGGGACAGGGGTGGGAATAGCCTGTGGGGGAGGGGTCTGAATGGACCCTTTTTGCTGTTCAAAGCAGCTCCCCGTCCCCCTCTTTCTGAGACTGGGATGGATTGGTGCTTAAACACCCATAACGGCTGCCATCAAACCCAGCTTATGGCACCCGCAGACCGTCAGCATTTTAGGGGAATGATTTAAGGGCACACTCGGAAATTTAGTCTTGTGCCATTAAAGTGCTGTGCTGCCCCACCGCAACAAATCTACTTTAAAAAGGAAGCAGACTTTTGCAGTTAGAAAAGCTGCAGGTAAATGCATTGTAAAATATGGAATGAACTAACGATTAAGGGGAAGACATAGTCATTGTCATATAATCTCCCTGCAAAAAAATTCAGAATGAATGCTCCAACAAAGACCAGATATAATCCATTAGTACTTTTTTTATCAGAAAATTCATTTTTTAAAAAAAGCACCCCAACTTACAACTTCTTTCGATTACAGTCAAGAGCAAGGATATTTGTGATTGACATGCAATTTTCAGTTCCTTTCAAACCTCCAATGGGGGAACATGTTCCTTCATTTTATCGAATCATCAAAAAAGCCAAAATTTGAAGGGAGTGAGGGGGTGCGCGCGCGTAGGAATGTAATGAAGCCAGCCCCAGGCCCTTTGATGTAAGGATGAGAGTTAGAGATCATTGATTGAAAGAGAAGATTTCCCTCAAAGGCACTGGGAAACACTCAGCATCTCTGTTGCTTTCTCACATGGGACAGAGGTGAGGTCAAAAAAGAAAAAAATATTGAACGTTTGTTATTACAACAACTATCAACCTTTGCTGGTTGAGATCAGAAGTTAAAGTAAAGTAGAAACTGTATTACTACAGAGAAAGCCAAACATACAGCAAACTGCAAGAAAAAAATATTAAGCTCTGCCCAGATAAGAAGACCATTTGCACAGGAGGCCATAAAGAGCCCATCTACTCCGTCACCCTCTTTCAAAGAGTAGTGAGTTGTATGCTTCTGGGAAACCCACAAGCAGGGCATGGGAAAGGATTGTAGCTTAGTGGCAGCTGTTGGTGACTTGTGGAAGTTGGTGGTTCATCACAACTCGACTAGTGATGTATCTGCAGAGTATGAAGAGCTGCAGTAGAGCCTTCAGAAATTTCCTGCTCTTAGCACAACAGCTTCTTCCAGAGTCCCCAGTTAAAGGAAAAACTCTTCTCCCACACAGTTCAAAGTAACAAAGTGCTTATTGTCTCCAAAGCTAAACACTACTATCTACTATATACAGTTATTTGGGTTGTAGAAGTAAAGATACATATGCAAAGAGAGATTCGTTAACACTATCACCATGCTAGCTAATGCTGCTGTGTTAAACCCACAGCTTCTTCCCTTGGCTCTCACGGATTCAGAATCAGGCCCTGACAGCAAACAGGTCAGCATCAGGACATAGACATGAACATAATGTTACACCCGTCTCGACATGTAGGCATATATCCCGAACCAATAGAATAGGGAATGAGTTAGCAGGTCGTACACTTGATCGTGCTGGTGTTGCTATGGTAACCCCAGTGCTCCTGGCACCCTTATCTCAGAACATCCAGGCATGGGGGATGTGCTCCTCAAGACATGTGACCGAGCACTGTGGAATTTGACCCATTGTTCCCATTACACGGTTCTACCCCATCATCTCTAGGTAGGTCTGAGGAGCGGGGGGGAGGGGGAGGCCAACTCCTGCCTGAAACCCTGGAGAGCCACTGCCAGTATTGAGCCAGATGGACCAGTTGTCTGACTCAGTATATAAGGTAGCTTCCTAGTTTCTCCACTGTTTGTCCAACAGGCATTCAGAGTATGGCAAGATGAATCAGTCTCTTTTTGTTCCCTGCTGGTTTCACATATCTTCCATCATAAGTCTGCTTTTCCCCATTTTGTTGGGGGTGGGCATGGAGACAGCAGAAAAACCAATATTTAAATTGTGTGCATTTCCCTCTAAAGTATGCATTTTCATGATAGATAGATGCACTCTGATCTGTGCATTAGTTGGTAACGGGCAAATCTGGTTGATTCTCTTAAACATGAGGATTGAACCCGTATATCGAAGAAACACTCTCACACAAATCTTCACGAAATACCAGTTTTATTACAAAAAAAAGACAGAGAGACTGCATGTGCATTAACTAATGTGAATTTAACCATATAGGAGATATTAAAATCATAGAGTTGTAGAGCTGGAAGGGATCATGAGGATCATCTAGTCCAACCACTTGTAGTGCAGGAATCTTTTTGCCCATTGTGGGGCTCAAACCCATAACCCTGAGATTAAGAGTCTTATGCTCTACCGACTGAGCTATCCCATATGCAGGGTTGCACTTAGAGCTAATGCATTCACATACACTTAACTCTTAAAGAAGGAGAAGCCCTACTCTACAAGCAGAGAGAATGTGGTTTGAGCATAACCTTTTGCCATGAAAACCCAGTAAGAGACCAATAGGAGCAAAGTTTTACCTGTCTTAACTCTTGATGGAGCAATGGAAGACAAATACAGGACTGGTCTTTGACAGTAACATGGGGGGCCAAGGAAATTGTTGGGTGGGGGATTGTGGGAGAGTATAACTCCATTTCCCCCCTGCCCCCCCCCCCCACTTTTACTGCTGAACAAACCGTTGCTAGCTGGATTCAACATCACACATGCAACGAGAAAGAGATCTTAAGGCACCTCTTTTTCATTTGTACATTTATTGCATCAAAAGAGTGATTCTCGCTACTCCCCCGCCCCCTTATCCATTCTGGTCTCACATATGGGATTAATTATACAAGACAAATGGTTCCATGAAAATTCGCTCCTTTCCGTGAGATTGTTTTCTTATTATTTCCACTTTTCAGTTGCTTGTTTGAATGACTGATGAACTTGATTGCTTCCAATGTTTGATAGGCAAATAATCCACTCGGGTCTGTGTGTGTGTGTGTGTGTGCGCGTGTGCGTGTGTGCCTATGTGTGTAAGAGAGGGAACATTCATTTTTAATTTACTCTGTTTACTTTGAGAGATTGCCAAGTAGTGATTCACATATTCCAGTACAGAGGGTTTTACTTTTGTGCTGTGGGACAAAAGATTGTTGCACATATACTGTTACCTAAAAGGAAGCTGAATGTTATTTATTTGTGGCGATACAAGAACACTATCCATGTTGTATAACCACTTGTGTTCTACTTTAAAGATCAACCACATCTTTTATTCTCTAGTTACCTAAGAGCAAGCTGAATATTGCTTATTTGTGTGGATAGAAGAGCACTGTCCTTGTTATGCAACCAACTTTGTTCTATTCTACCAAATTGTTCCTAGATAGCTTGCAAAGAGGAGGGCAAACGTTTTGCTATTTAATGGCAATGAATCATCGCACAGCATCCTTATGCCACTTCCATGTATCCATTGTTCAGCATTGTATAATATAGTTTTAATCTATCTTCTGCTGGTGACATTTTCCCTTTTAGATAAATAATTTCCTCAGGGACAGATACATGAAACCTTCTTATGCGGCCCCACTCAGTCTCAGAGGCACTTGTAGCTTGATCCATAACCTAATTAAACTCAAATAATTGGAGGCAAACTTTTCTAGTGGGAACATGCCAGGGCTCATGTATACTTTGTGCTACGGAATAAGTAAATGCATAAAAAAAATACAAATCCTATCGCCCCATATTCTGTGCTGAGCAAGGCTGAATTCTGCAATACGTTGTGTTTATATATTGGCTTATTGTGTATAATTATTATTTTGCTTTAGCTGGTTTTGGAGAAGCGCAAAGGGGCATCAAACAAAGCTTAGCCTTTTGACAGCTGGAATCCTGTTCAGCTCCAGCTTTGGTTTCTTTGATTCAGGTATAGCCCACACACTGATTGCATTTAGATATAATGATAAACTGATTGCACTTAGATATAATGATAAACTCTGTTTTATCACTGGAGGCAGAAATGCTTCCAGTTGCTGGAAATCATTGGAGGAAACTGACCTCTGTTGCTCACACCCTGCTTGCAGGTTTCCCACAGGTATCTGGTTGGCCACAGTGAGAACATGGTGCTTTTGTTTTAACCACAGTTTAGCATTATACCCAAATCCCCATTGATGGCTAATCTTAACTGTGGTTTATTGAAACAAGCCAATTTCATACAGCATTGTTTAACATTGGCTTTTTTTCAACAAGGCACAGTTTGTCTGGTATTAGGCATAACACTAAATTGTGGTTTGTTACAAACAGAAGCAAAAACTCACAATCTCCTCCTTGCAGCCACATCAGAGTACAGAGTGGGGTGCATGCATGAGCTTGAGGTTTGCCCATTAACATAACATTAATAGTGCAAAAAAATTCAAGGAGCATGATAGTTGAATGACAAGGGAGTACAATATGGCAGAGGAGGAAAAGCTGATTGAATTGTTGTTGTTTTTTATAAAAAAATTTTTTTTATAAAATTTGAATTGTTTGTCTTTTAATGCCAGAAGATGTTGGGCAGTTCCCTAAACTAGCTTTCTCAGGAAGGGGGAGCCAAGTTAAGAGACGAAGTCTTAGGCCTTATTAACAAATTAAAATGAACAAATCACTAGGTCCAGATGGCATCCCTCCAAGTGTCCTTACAGAATGCAAATGTGAAAGTGCTTATCTTTTAACAAAAAAATTGAGATCAGCCCCAATACATGAGGACCTATTTCCAAAAATAGGTATCTAGATGTATTCTGGGAAATGACAGGCCAGTTAGTTTAACATCTGTTGCAGGAAAAGTGGCCAAAACATTATTAAATGTAGACTTACCAAGCATACAGAAGAACTTACCATATCAAAGAGCAAATCGTGGTGAAACAGAACAGGTGTGGCTTTCAATAGCATTAGTCTTATCCACTAGCCTTTTAGAGTTCTGTGAGAGTGTCAACAAGGAAAAGGATGGCTGTGGTCCAGTTAACACGTATAGGTTTGCACTGTAGATGAGCACTGAAATAACAGGCTTCAGATATCATTATATTCTGCTTTTGAGGTAAGGTTCTTGTAGGTCAGGGGTTGAGAACCTGTAGCCCTCCAGATGTTGCTGAACCCTAACTCTCACTATCCTGGTCATGCTGCTTAGGACTAATGGGAGTTCAACAACATCTGGAAGGCCACAGTTCCCCACCCACTGCTGTTAGTTATTCCTCCAGACAAATCCATATTCTGCACTTTGTGATTTCAATATTTCAGTTGCTCCAGGACTCCCTCCCTCACGATAATGTTGTAGCTTCTTGTCAAATAATTATCGTAGTCATATATTTAGATTAGAAGAAAATGTAAACATGTATTATTGTTATGAACAAATGTGTGAAAACTGGGACATTGCTTATTTTAGCTGAATTACATCATATGCTTTGTGTTGGGTTGGATAGGTATGTTTGTTATCCCCCCTCCCCAATAGCTACATAAGACAGCTGGAGCCATTCAAAATGTTTGTACTTGGGAAGTGGACAAATTTGCGATTGATGCAGTCCTATTCATTTCAGTTTATTTGACTGATATTGTGTATATTTAATGAAGTATTGTTGCCATTTCTTGAACATTTTGAAAACAAGTAAGTCTAGGAAATATGAGAAGTAGAAGAAATAATAATTTCTAATATATTCCTTTAAATAAAATGACTACAGTGAGGGTAGTTGAGTGTAGGACCAGGTAGTGCCCTCCAGATGTTTTGTATTAGAACTTCTATCGTATCTGATAATTGACCATGATGAAAATTGAAGTCTAAAATATCTGAAGAACCCTACATCAGCTACCCTTGCAATGGAAAATGGAAACTAGAGGTTGTAGCCAACAAAACCCTACTTAGAGTAGACCCATTGAAATTTAAGGGCCTAACTGAACCATGCCCATTAATTTCAGTGGGTCAAGAACTAGCATTAGGTAGGAATAGAGGAGGGTGGGCCAAAAGCTCTGTGTAAAATATTTGTTAGCAATGTTTTAAGTCCGTGTATTTTAATTTCTTGCCATATACAGTCGTACCTTGGAAGTCGAACGGAATCCGTTCTGGAAGTCCGTTCGACTTCCAAAAGTTTGGAACCCAAAGCATGACTTCCAAAAGTTTGGAAACCAAAGCATGGCTTCTGATTGGCTGCAGGAAGCTCCTGCAGCCAATCAGAAGCTGCGGAAGCCCCGGTGGACTTTTGGCTTCCTAAAATAGTTCTGATAGCAGAGGTGCTGAATTTTATCCATCAAGAAATTTAAGAAATCTGCATAGCTTGGGCATTAAGACCCTTTGATAACCCCAGTCATAAAGACTTCACTTTGGATCCTTACGCACATCTGGTGGCCAAGCTGTTTGGCTGCTTTGCATTAACACCCTGGGCAAAGCAGTTAGGAAGAGTCAATCTGTGTTCTCTGTGCCCTCATGTCACACTTAAACAGCATTTCACTTCGAAAATAAACCTCCCCCCCCCCCGTCCAAGTGTTGTGCGAGTAGTTTATGTTAGAAAAAGGAATGCTAACTGGCCCAAGAGGCCAGAATAGAGGAATCTAAGCAACAACCTGACAGCTAAGCAGCCTTGCAGGACAGGATCCCTGGAGCTTGGGCTGCAGGACTCATGTTTCCACTGTTGTCGTAGTGTCTGGATTTGCCCTGGGTGAGAAACGGGCTTGTTGACTCTGCAGCATGGGAAAGCGCCTATCACCGATTGACTGCAGAGATGGCTTAGCCAGCCGTTCCCCGTCTCCAGCCTTCCCAAGTGTTATGAAAAGAGTTTTTAAAAAATGTTTGGCTTGGCCCCTCTGCCACACAATAAATTGTTATCTGAAACAATAGAGAACAAAGGAGGGGGGGAAAGTCATAAATACATATCAGGAAATGCAAAGCCCCATTTTGGTGCGTGGAGCCGCAAGGGCATTGGGTTTCATTGACTCGAGTCTCTGTGGAAAGCAGTCTGCCCCACAGGAAGGCCCTGCATTCCTGTCCTTTCCGTGAACTTGCCTGAAAGGAATACAGGAGTTATTGGGTAATCAAGGCTTGTCAGCACCTTGGTTATGCAGCATGGTTCAATCCGATAATGTGAATGGAACCAGTAATAGCGCTGATGAAAAGCACGCTGGTTTGAAAAGGGCCTTGAATGATTTTTTTGTTCATTTTCTGTTTACATGTAATGTGTTATTGATGTCATTACCTTTATAACACAGCTGCTTGTTTCATAGAAAAACTGGGAATTAGTCACTATTTTTTAAAAAAGAGAGAGGGAGAGGAAAGAGAGAGAGAGAGAGAGGGAATGAGAAGCGGGATGGGGCGGGGGTGGGAGAAAGAAAGAAAGAAAGAAAGAAAGAAAGAAAGAAAGAAAGAAAGAAAGAAAGAAACCCTGTTACGTGAAGAAAATTGCATTCGAATGCCGCAACTGAAACATATTGATTTTCTGGCACAGACTTTTTAGATTAAAAATGCCAATGCTAAATCCTTTCATGACCTATGGTTCATATGAAGTTCACGTGTCATTTACTATTATTCTGGAAAAAAGCAGAATCTTTAATGAAAACATGGTTGGGAGGAAAGTCTTGACTTGCTAGCATTTGCATGCCATTGTCATAATGCAGGGCTGAGGGCTGAACGAGCTGCTGCTGCTGCGTCTCAAAATACTTTGTTTTAAAATGCAGCCCATTCGTCTTTTTTTTAATTGCTTGTGTGTCTTTCTTTTATTTCCCGCTTGATCTTTAGACCTCTTAATTTTTCTCACTTCATTCAGCTCTTGTTCATTGATTGCGTTAAACAGGGAGGAACACACTGCCCCCCTTTGCTTGCACCAAGCTGGTAACTCTTGATTTTATTTTATGTATAATTTTGATCTGTGGCACAGAAGAAGATCTCACATTTGTAGAGATGCTTGGTGTCATATTAGACGCTTTATCATTATTTTCGGCAACTTACATACCAGTTCGTTATTTCTTTTTAAAGCCCACTAGAATGTTTGGTGTGTACATGTTTGAGAGCAAATTCTGTTTTTGTAAAAGCCTAGGAAAGCCAATTGGATGTTTACTATCTTCAGATGGTCCATATGTGTGTGTATGTGCACATAGGTCTTCAACTCATATGAAAAGCGTTCTGTAGTCCTGGGGTATTCCAGTATGCATAAAGATCTCTGTACAAGCAAATACAGTGGTACATTGGTTCTCAAACAACTTGGAACCCAAACACTGCAAACCCGGAAGTAAGTGTTCCGGTTTGCGAACTTTTTTTGGAAGCTGAACGTGCTCCGTTTTGAGTGCCACACTTCTGTTTTGAGTGTTACGCTAACGATTTGAGTGTTATGCTTCCGATTTGAGTGCCACACTTCCGTTTTGAGTGTTACACTGAGGTCTGTCTGTTTTTGCTATTTATTTTGCGTTTTTGTTTTTGCGTCTCTGTTTTTGTGGCTGTGTGGAACCGATTGATGGATTGATTGTGTGACTGCAGTACAGTACATGGTTTATTGCTTTCGTTTTATGGATCAGTGGTCTCGTTAGATAGTAAAATTCATGTTAAATTGCTGTTTTAGGGGTTGTTTTTAAAAGTCTGGAATGGATTAATCTATTTTGCATTACTTTCTTTCTTTTTTTTTAAAAAAAATATTTTATTAAATTTTCTTTCCAACAGTTAGAAATTTACAGAATAAAGAATAAAGAATGAAGATAAAAAAAGAAAGAGATACATAGAAACCAACTTTCCAAAATACTTTTGCCATTCCAACTGGACTTCCCCACATCTTCCGAACCCTGCGTTCTTTGCAATTAAAACATCAGCAATTTGTTACTATTTTGCATTACTTTCTATGGGAAAGCACGCCTTGGTTTTGGAATGCTTTGGTTTTAGAATGGACTTCCGGAACAGACTGTATGCATATATTCTATCTTCTATGATTAGGGGATCACCTGCATGTGTGCATTGGGACCCTCATCTGCACACTCATTGTGGAAGTTTGTCTTCAGTTAAAGCTTTAGTGGCTAAGATCAACTGCTTGCTTCATATTATGTCTCCCAGGAGTGACCTGTATCAGATTTTGCTGTGTTATCATAGTCATACACAGTGACTCTGAAATCATTTATCTAAAAGTTGGTTATCCAAATATCCCGATTAGCCTAATTAACAGCGTATGTAATTGCATAGCTTCAGAACAGAGTAACACATCTGAAAACAGTAATGCTCAAGTATCTGAACTTTTGCTTATGCAAATAAAACATAAATTTGCCTTCTAGTTTTGGATTACAGCTATCAGAAAATTTTGTAAGTGTTTGGACCATTTTAGCTAAAAGTTGGTGATATTTAAATGTAGGTTTTGTCCCAGAGCACGTACTTTAAAGAGAGACATAGTTTGATACATATATCCAAACTGTCTAGAACAGTTATACCAAATATTTTAATGAGCAGTCAACTAGTTTGCAAGGGGTTATTATTTTGTTGTTGTTTCAACATTCTAAACATTTTTCCTCTTTTGACAGGGGTTTTATGAATGCTCTTGCCCTCCAGTCAAATATTGGTTTCTGGTTTTTGAGCATTCTTCCAGTGCTCACATTTCTGAAGTTAAGCCTAGGAATTCTATATTGATAAGACTGCAGCCTGGAGTCGATAAAATGAATGTGATGTCAAACATGCTACATTATCTTCCCAATATAAGTGGGTAATATGCCAATAAGGAAAGATAGGATGATGAGGCAATGCCTTTTTAAACAGAGAGAGGAAAATTTCTAGCATAATCCTTTTACTTTCTTTTAAGTCGGATCAATTTTCACTTTGCTCAGATTGCTAATTGCTCTTTAAACCAAATGGATGACGTTTTGCTCCATTACCATAAAATAAATATGGAGATCTTCCAAACTGAATTTAATTTGTTATTTTACCTTCACCCTGGCCCGATGCTGAAAAGTCACTGACAATACTCCCATAGGATATAGGCCAGGGACAAGTAAAATGAGTCAGGAAGTCAAATAAATACTTGTAAATATGGATGGAGACTGTTTTCAGAAAGTCTCTTACCCAGCTCATACGCTGTTTACTTCAACATCTTACGTCCTATTGAAATGTAGACAAGAGAATTGATGTGGATGATACTCCTGAGTGATACTGACCAATGATCAATGGCCTATGTCAGCTGTTTTCGTTGTTCGGAGATCTGACTCCTCCTTACTTCCCACCCACCTGTTCTCTTGTTCCACAACAGAGAGACAGCATGGCATAGTAACCAAATGTGCCATGAATATGGAAGTAGAGGGCGGGATTTAATAGAGACCTCCCGAAACCTGGAACAGGCACTGGCCAATGGTTTTCAAAGTGTGAAACAGGTTTCCCTAAAGCAGTGTGAGCAGTTGTTAGGACAGCCCAAGTTCCTTTCCAAGCTCCATTCCATGGACAGGTTTTGATGCAGCTTTAATGTACTATTTGCATGATTTTAGATCAGGAGATAGGTGCAGGCTACTGGTTTGTCGAGCCCAGCGTTGCTTACTCTGACTTGGCAGCAGCTATCCAGGATTTTTCCTTTCATCTGTTTCCAAAGGATTGAACCTGCTCCCCACTATGGAACCTTTATCCACTCCATTAACTATATGCTGTTGTTTTGACTGACAGCAATGAGACCAAGAACTTTATTCAGGTGTTGTTCTTCTCCTTAGTGGTTGCATAAACAAGGTTGCAAATCACTTGGGGAACCTCAGCTAGCACACCAGGTTCCCTTCATTTGCCCTTCAGTGCATGGAGGGTGGCAGGGCAGGGCTGCTTCCAACAAATTAAAAAACAGTAAGATACCAGACATTAAGAACTTCCTTATACAGGGCTGACTTCATATGTCTTCTAAATGTTATATAGTTACTCATCTCCTTGACATCTGATGGGAGGGCGTTCCACAGGGCGGGTGCCACTACCAAGAAGGCCCTCTGCCTGGTTCCCTATAGCTTTACTTCTCGTAGTGAGGAAACCGCCAGAAGGCCCTCAGAGCTGGATCCCAGTGTCCGGGCTGAACAATGGGGATGGAGATGCTCCTTCAGGTATGCAGGGCCAAAGCCGTTTAGGGCTCTAAAGGTGAGTACAAAGACTTTGAATTATACTCGGAAACATACTGGAAATCAGTATAGATCCTTTAGGGCCAGTGTTATATTGTCCCAGTGGCCATTCCCAGGATGCAGTGGAGTAGACCTAAATAGTGTATCCTTGCTCTCCCCATGCTTTTCTAATTGTGTGATGAAAAGAATGCCTGAATAGATACAATGGTTAGTGAAATCTCCTGCAATTTGCCTCTTTTTAACATTATTGGCAGCCTTTTCTTTTCAGTCCAGTCCATGCATATCAAAGTTTCCCATTTTTGCTTTCCTTTCTTACCATGGGAAAGTTTAAGCAGTTTTGTTTTTTCGATTATTTTATCCATTTCAGTGTGTGTGTGTGTGTGTGTGTGTGTGTGAGAGAGAGAGAGAGAGAGAGAGAGAGAGAGAGAGCGCAAATCCTTCTTAGGACACTTCTGTGAAATTGATAAATTGCTGATGTGTTGGTAGTAGAAGAGAATAAGCTAAATTCATAGGGATTAAAAATGGTCTCAGTGTGGAAAGTAAGTGTAGATAAAACATTAGCAACACATCACTGGGTTGTGTTCCAATGGAAAATTTCTTCTGAAATGTTTGGGTTTAACACTAATTAGGAGTCCCTCCCCTTCTTTCCATCTAGCTGTGTTTAAGTCTAACTGTTGAGGATATTGGACACAGGAGAGATAAATATTACAAGTTTGTTTCCCTGTAAATCTCTGCTATGATTTCAAACTTTTGTACTGTATGATTTGACAAGGAAAGAGGAAGAAACTATATTCCTTTGGGAAGGAGCGTTTCTGCATTTTCAGCTAAACTAAAGCTTGCCCTTCTCACCTGGAAATGCGATTGAATTTGAATTGAGAGCAGCTGGTTCCAGGTCATGAGTCAGAGCAAACATGATCAGGAAGGACCTAGATTTGGAGAAAGTACCAACTGCTTAGAAGTTTGGATGGTGATTTGTTTATGTAGAAGAAATGGGTTCATGGTCAGAGTGCAGGGCAAGGTGTTGCACCACGCATGAGGGAATAAATTTGTCATGTGGTTCTACGGTTCACAACACAGGACAAAATACAGAAGCTCTTGTGGAGTCAAGAAGGGAGGGTGGAATTTTCACCATTTTAGCTCTGGGCATTCTACACCCTTGTGCAAATTAATTGAAACAAACAATGTAGTTTATTGTACAAAACTCACATATACATGTACAAAACTCACATATACATGTACAAAACTCACCTATACGTACATTAGTAATGGATATGACCTCTGCTATTTTTAAGCAGCATTTGAACACAGTTTGGCATGGAGTCTACTAGTTTCAAACAGTCACTGTTGATTTTCGGATCCCTGTACCACACTTGAATCAGCGCCTGAATGAGCTTCTCCATAGTTGTACACTCTACAGCACAGAGGCGACTTTTGCATATAGCCCACAAATTCTCAATGGGATTTACATCTGGGGAATTCCCTGGCCAATCAAGTACTTGTATTTGCTGCTCTGTCATGAATTTCTTCACCACTTTAGACAGGGGGCTAGGTCCTGCTGCAATATCCCAGTAGTGTCAGGATATCTCTTTTCCAGCTCTGGAATAAACTCTCTTTCGTAGAACCTCAATATATTGTGGTGAGCGCATCATTCCTTCTATTGGCTGCAGGCTTCCAGCACCCTAATGGTCAACTGACTTTCCCTGTTTGTTTTGAGTACAGGATTACAAGTAAGATAGAAAACATGCTTTGTTTCAATTAATTTGCACAAGGGTGTAGATTTAGCCTGTGGTTTTCTTATCAGTGTATGTGTGTCAGAATGTTTTTTTAGGAAAGAAAAGGTGAAATGCGAACTAGGTACTGGTTTAAATATCCAGCAGAAATTTGGCAGGCATCCTTGCTTTTGACTTTCAGGCATCTTTTGGAAGATCTTTTTATGCTGAGGGACCTTTGCAGCTGTTTTAATAGCCAGCCACTTTTAGAATTATTAGCATTGTTTATAATGGTGTTTTATAGTCATACACCATTCCGATATTTTATGATACGATGGTACAGAAATACTTTTATAAACAAACAAACTCTGAAGAAGAGTTTGATTAACATCAGGAGGTGAAGATTGTATTTGATAAGTTTTTCTTGAAAACCTGCCAATGGTGTGCAGTTTTTCTTTCAAGGACATCTCCATGATAACTAGTCAGTTTCTTGCACGGTGCTCCTCCAACTAGCACCCAGTTGTTGTTGCTTTGTAAAAGCTTTTTATTATTAAATCATATTATAATGTATACAAAACAGAGCGAACAATTATAACAGATAAAAATTAAAAGGTTTTTTATAGGTTTTTTAACAAACCTATAAAACGGGCATGTAGAGTTAAAATCACAAAGTCCAAGTAAACACTCAACAATATCAGATTATTAAGTAATTGCAGATTTGCCAGGGTTGTAACGAAGGTTGTCTTGAAAAGGATGGTTCCGCTGTATATGTCATAAAAGGTAAAGAACCCCTGGGCGGTTAAGTCCAGTCAAAGGCGACTATGGGCTCATCTTGCTTTTAGGCCGAGGGAGCTGGTGTTTGTCCACAGACAGCTTTCCGGGTCATGTGGCCAGCATGACTAAACCACTTCTGGGGCAACAGAACACTGTGACGGAAACCAGAGCACACAGAAATGCTGTTCACCTTCCTGCCACAGCAGTACCTATTCATCTATTTGCACTGGTGTGCTTTCAAATTGCTAGGTTGGCAGGAGCTGGGACAGAGCAACGGAGCACACTCCATTGCGGGGATTCAAACCGCCGACCTTCTGATCGGCAAGCCCAGGAGGCTCAGTGGTTTAGACCACAGCCCCACCCTCTGTATATGTCATAAAAGAATGCCAGATCATATAAAAAGTGTCTGGATGTTCTAGTCCTTCGCGGAATCTCAAAATGTGCATAATTTTATCCCTTATAACTATATTCCAGTGTGTGGAACCAAGTGTCCAGTGTTAGATTTTGGGCTGTTTTCCATTGAGTTGCAATTACTAGTTGTGCTGCTAAGATCATTTATAGGACCAATTCTTTTGACAATATATTATCAGCATCATAAAAAATATCTAGTGACATTAATTTTGGACAAACTAGCACCCAGTTAGATTCCACAGAGGTTGATAAAATTTCCTGGTGCCTGAACTGCCACATGAAAAATCTCTCATAGCTAGGGTGGCCATGTGTCCTACTTTGTAGAGGACAGTTCTCCAGTGAATGAGGTCATCTGTTTGAAGGGCTGTCCTGTCCAATCCTGGTTTAAAAATGAAGAACCAAAAGAAGAGGGATTAAGGGCTGGGAAGTTGATAGTCAACAGTGAGCAACATGAAAGCGACTGAGAGTCTTCTTCACCACAATGGTGAGATGTATTGTATTTCTACTCAAAGTAATTCTTTTAAAATTTGCAGCTAGGCATGTAAATTGGCATCTACACATTTTTGTGAATCAATTCTCTGTTGCCCTTTTTTGGGGGTGATGCATAAGCAGCAACCCTACTTGTAGCTGCAACAGAGAATATGGCAGCGAGAGGAAATGCTGTATCTTCTCTGCGAATAAGAAAACCTACCTAATTTGTATTTAAGGTCTTGAGGGAAATGATCTAATAAACTTAACCTATCAGTTGCAGTTGCTATTTGAAGACTCATCAAGAGCAAGAAGATTGATAGTAATGAAAAGTGGTACTTCCTGTGTCTCCAAAAAGGAAATGAGCAATTCTGGCAATTGCCAGTCAGCCCTAAGCCTAATATCCGTGACTTGCAAAATAATGAGACTTGTAGGGAGAGAAGAATAGGCTAATGGCTCCATAACTTATGTTCAGCGTGGCTTTGCAGCAAACAAATCACGCTAGATAAACTTGATTGTTTGGATTATCTAATTAGTGGTGAAGGACAAAATGGTGGAAATACTGCATCTGGACTGTTAAGAAACCATTTGTGATAGCGGTTCGTAAGGAGAGGAAACATAAACGAAAGAGGATGGTCTTTTAAGGGTAGGCAAGTAAGGTTTGTGCTATTTAATTTATTTGATGCTTTAAAAGTGAAAGCCATAAGATGCTGGGTGGAGATTTCTATCCATATTTCACAGATCAGCTGGTTTGTGTCCAGGATAGGACCACAATAATATAGATCTCTGACAAATTGACTGATCAGGGCTTACAAAAGCAAGTACTGTTTTCATCTGCATTCACTCAGCAGCTGGTTCCATTGTCCCGACATTTCCCTAACTGTTCATTTCTGCATTATATTTAACCATTCACATGATGTAAAATTCACTTCCAAGAATACAGCGCAAGTTTAGCATGCGTTACTGTGTTACTTGCAAACAGAATATTTTCCTGGAAGCAAATAACATGGAAATGAGCACTAAAGTTGCCACATATTCTGCTGTTTTTCTGGGAGTGGCTTTTACATTATGTGAAAGCTCAAATATAATGTAGAAATTAACAGTTAGGGATACACCTGGGGGAACTGTTTTGTGGATTCAGCCTTAGATGATAAAGAATTGCCAAAACTTTCCACTTTCATTACTAGTATTGTTCCACTAGCCAAGTAGTGATGCCCACCAATTTGTATAGCTTTAAAAGAGGATTAGAAAAATTCATGGAGGATAAAGTTGCATACCGTCCAACGTTTCTATGATGAAAATAGGGCTCTCCTATTTGATGATGATGCAGGAGGCAGTGGAAGACAGGAGTGCCTGGCGTGCTCTGGCCCATGGGGTCACGAAGAGTTGGACACGACTAAACAACAACAATTTGATGATGAGGATGATGATGATGATACCCCACCCATCTGACTGGGTTGCCCCATCCACTCTGGATGGCTTCCAACATATATAAAAACACAATAAAACATTACATATTGAAAAACTTCCCTATACAGAGCTGCTTTCAGAGGTCTTCCCAAGGTTGTGTTACTGATCTCCTTGGCTTGGCCAATGAAAATAGGGATGTCCTAAGGAAAAGCGGGACATTCCAGGATCAAATCAGAAACCAGGACGGCTTCTGTAAATCTGAAACTGTTCCTGGAAAATAGGGACACTTAGAAGGTCTGAAACTGCCATTGGCTCCTCGCCATCTTGGCTACATTCTGCCTCCACTGTCAGAGGCATGCTGTCTTATCAGTTGCTGGGAGCTGCAGGTAGGAAGAGTGCTGTTGTACTCGAGGGTCAGCTTGCAAACTTCCTGTAGGCATCTGGTTGGCCTCTGGGACTAGATACTGTTCTAGATGGGCCTTTGGCTTGATCCTGCAGGCTCTTCTTAATAATGTCAGAACCAATATAACATTATTGCTTAGCCCTATCTCGTGTGCCACCTTGCTTCTGTTCTTAGCACAGGTGACCTAGTCTCTAAACAATTTGACGGGCAATTTTAGCTTCCCACTTAACATAAGCATTCCTGCTTGTGGCTTTCAGCGCTAAGCAAGCGTCATAGAAATGAGAATACAACAATTGCCTTTGGCTGTTCCATGCGCATGGCAAGCAATTCTAGCTTTCAGTTGATGTTCTAGGCTCTCTGTCGTGTATAACTGCTTGCCTGCTGTCCCTCATATTAAATGTATCTACTCATGTGGTTGTGTTGTGTGAAGGTAGGTGTTGCCTTCAAAGCTCACTGAAATGACCAACCCAGTTTCTTTAATTATACACAAGTCTACATAACTCAGTTGTACTAAGGGAGTAATCCATGAGATTTTGTCTTTGTGCAAGGATCCACAGTTCCAGACTTTGGCGTAGAAAAAAAAATCATTGGCTTAAGACTGTTGTGTTGCTTTGTCTGATGTGACATTTATATGGTATCGTGGTTCACCAGGACACAGACTATAAGATGTAATTGGAATAAGAATCATTTGCACTCACTGATGACTTATTTCTGCATTGCTGGTATACTAGGCTCACATTGAGTGGCATAAAGTATGTGTTTTTTATGGGCACACTTTACAATACATTTATCACAAAGTTTGCTGTTGACTACAAGATCTTCCTTTTACGAATATCATGTACACTGCAAACCGAATGAAGACCCTGCTGTGGTGGTTAAGGATGCTGTAATTTGTAGTCCTCACTGTGGTCTCAGTTCTGTTCATGGCAGGGTGTGACTACTATTTGCATAAGAGGAAAGCTCTTCTGGGCTTTTCAGCAATACAAATTGAGGGGCAGACTCCCTTTCCAGATAAAAACTGTTGCAAGGAGCAAAGGGTTAACTCCCCTGTCTGCCACGTATCAGGGTCCCGATTTGGGGCCACCACCAAACTGGCTACTGGTGGAAAGAGAAATCCTGTACTTAAAGGCAAACCATGAGATGAACTTAATGTGTTGTTTTGGCCCCTGGAGCACTTTGGGAATGATATTTTGAAACGCCAAGAAGTTGAGATAAGAGGAAATTATGTTCTTCCTTTCTGTCTGTTCCCTTCACTCATCAGCTTCCTGTTTTCTGAATGCAGAGGTACTGGATCATGGCCAAAAGGTGCAATCCGGCTCCATTAAAGCCAGCTGGGACTTTGCCACCAAGCACATGGATTTTAAAAAATGGTTAAAAATAAAAGGTAAGCTGCTAGGAAGAGCAAATGTGCAGCTTGAAGAAACTAGAGCTTCTGTAAGATAACCAGTTATATACAAAGCAGAAGGAAATAGTAAATCCAGAGCAGAAGGGGTATTTGGTGGTTGTCCTTCAAAGATGTTTTTAATCACAGTTTCCTTTTTAAAGCGGGATTCATTTTGTCTACATACATTAAATAGTTCTTGCAAAATCTAAGTGAATAATTTAGATATATTTTAAGCAAATTTCCTAGGAAAGGTTGCACTGCTTCTCTGCTGTTTGTTTATTGGATTCAGATTATAGCACATTCTGAATTTCATTTTAAAATTCACCACTGTCCATTCTGCCAGTGCAATTTTAGGTTAACTATATTTTATCCGCAGTTGCTATATTTGGTTCTCGAGTTATTATTGCAGTTCCTTGGGGTATATTTAAATCCACCTTATTGTAATAGATTATGGAATAGAGTGTCTAATATGTCTAATGTAGAATAAATGACTATAATGATTTATGATGCAGCACTTCACTTTTATTGAACATAAGGATCATTGTACTAAAATGGATGGTGTATTGCTGCTTTAGCATAAAATACTGAATAACATATTCAAGAAAATGAATGGATTGGCCAGTTCATAATACTCTGCCCCTTCAGCTGAGAGGTCTTTAATAAGCAAGAGTGTCATTACACTTGAAAATGTATGTGTCGGTGATTCATAATCTAGAACAATGACAGTGATCGGCTGAAGCACATATTAAAGTCTGGGCTTAAAAGGAAATGCACTGTGCTTTGATCTCTGCGCAATGGCTGCTTTTGTTCCACTTTACAATTTTGCGTCAGTAGCTGTAGCAGGAATAAGTATGTTGGAATTTGGAAATATATACGTATCTTTAGATTGTCTCTTGGTGATAAGGCTTTTGAAGATGGAGAGCATTTTTCTTTCTGCTAACACTTTGCATATGATGATACAGAAGTGCGTTCTCCTTACAGACTTTCATTACCCCTGTACATGCACCTTTGATGGAAACGTATTTGCACCTCATTTTTTAATCAGCGGAAGCTCTGTCAGAGCACATTCTTGCTCCTGTTCATTTCCAGGCTTAGCTTCTGGAGATTGTTGAGAGGTGCAGAGTAAAAATTTTTTTTGGCCTTTTTGTTTACAAATGGATTCTTTGTTTACTTATTTAAAAGGCTGGCATTTTGCATTACAGTGGTACCTCGGGTTAAGTACTTAATTCGTTCCGGAGGTCCATACTTAACCTGAAACTGTTCTTAACCTGAAGCACCACTTTAGCTAATGGGGCCTCCTGCTGCTGCTGCGCCGCCAGAGCACAATTTCTGTTCTTATCCTGAAGCAAAGTTCTTAACCTGAAGCACTATTTCTGGGTTAGTGGAGTCTGTAACCTGAAGTGTATGTAACCTGAAGCATATGTAACCTGAGGTACCACTGTATATCCCACTTGGGGACTCTCAAAGTGGCTTACGAAAGTTGGAATGCACCATGCAGTGTCGGATTTACGTGTAAGCTAAGCAAGCTACAGCTTTGGGGCCCTCTCTTGGGGGCCCCAAAAAAAATTAAAGGAAAAAAAACTGGATGTACATTTCCAAAATATAAGATAAAAAACAAATAAAATAAAACCTACTTACAGCAACAATGTTTTGTGTTGTGTAGGCTCCTATGATGTAAGTCATGGGCCCTGCCTGCTAGCCTGCTCCCTAAAATATCACTAGTTTTCTCATTTCTATATATATAGGGTGCCTACATTCTGCATATGCAAATGGCTTTAGATACCTATTAGGTCCATAAATAACCATAAAAAGCATATATTATTCAACACAAAAAAACAGCGACAATTTGTTGTTGACAAAGGACAGCTGGACGTATAAAGGGCCCCATTACCTTCAGGAGCTTAGGGCCTCATCAGACCTAAATCCGGCCCTGACCATGCAATCACATTCAAAAAGATTTGTGCATATTAATCGGGATTGGTATGGTTCTAGGTTTATCCAGGCAACTTTCTTCTTCTTCTTATCCTTTGTCTACCTTGGTGCCCCCCACTGAGGAACCCTGGAGCTAGTGGGGCTTAGCAGCTGAATCCCATGATGGAACCATGGCCATGCAATACAGTTAAAGCACTCTTATACAACTTTAACAGTCATCCTGGGAGATGTAGTTTGTTTTGAGTGCCAGGAACTGTAGCTATGTGAGGGGTGTCCCAATAACTCTGTAGTTCTCAGGATTCTTTCAGGGAAGGTCATTCTGTTCTGCTTCCAGAATATAGTACAAGTTTAGCACCATGATATTTGCTTCCAGGAAAAAAATCTGTTTGCAAGTACCACAGAAATGAATGCTAAGCTTGCACTATATTCTTCTATATTCCTGGAAGTGAATTTTACATCATGTGAAAGTTTCCATATCAACCTGAAATTTAAAACACACACACACATTATTTCAACACATTTTATCACAAATTTTACTTACTTTTAAGTTTTACTCTAAAATACACATTTTTTAGCATGCATTTTTGTTTGAAATACACATTGTGGTGCATTTCCGTGCCAAGAATTGTACAGTGGACGCTCCCGCACAGATCACGTTTCCAAACCGCAGCACGCGTGGGTCGAGATTCGGTGCTTCTGCGCATGTGCAAAGCATGATTTAGTGCTTCTGCGCATGCATGAGCGCTGAAACCCGGAAGTAACCCATTCCGGTACTTCCGGGTTTGGCGCAGTGCGCAACCCGAAAACACGCAACCTGAAGCGTCTGTAACCCAAGGTATGACTATATTATGGAATTCAGAGAAGTGTGGAAACTGAGGATCGCCTGTGTCTTTAGAGCCATGTCAAGTCATTTCACTTAAATGCCGACTGAATGCCTTGAGCATCCCTGCCTGCCAGTCAGAGTAGACAATGCTGAGTGAGATGGACCAAGGCAGCTTTGCATGTTCCATATATGGCTCTAGCAGGAAGGAAAGCTAATTGTTTTGTCCTGTAAAGTCTGATTTAGGAAAGCTGCAATTATGAGAAAAAGGAAGGTCGTGTATATACCATTTGTCTTTCCAGTCATGGATTTCATTAGGTCCAGCAGTCCAGACCTATTAATACGTTATATATATAATCTAGGCAAACTAATGCCATTACTATCCTTCAATGACAGAGATCCTCTGCTTTTTCTCAACTGGGTTGCTTTGATCACAAACAAGAGGGCCTTAAAAACTTTCTGCTCCAGCCATGATACTAAGTTTCTTGGATGCCTGGGGCATAGTTTTATTCTTTTCCCAACAAATTACCTCTCTGGGTGGTAGCGTAGCATTGCAGCACCTGTTGCCGGATTTCTTTTGTTTGCTTTTCGACTTCAGCACCTCATCTCTTTTTCTGCCCGTCATCTGTTCGCTTACTCTTTTGATTGTCAACCAATCTCAGCAAAACAAATTAGATTATCGTAATGACTGCAGTTTGGCTGTATCTGATTAGGTTTCAATGTCAGCCGAATTTAATCCTGGTGAATTTAATTTTGATGTTTGATTAGCCTCATCCTGAAGCTCATCCTTGTTTTGAAAACATGTAATGTGCTTTAAGAGTCGAGCTGTTACAGAGATAGTTTCCTGCATTACTTCTGATCCTCTGGCATACTGGAGATGTTTGTGTCTACCCCCCCCCCTTTGATTTTTTACTTTCCTAGTCTTATCACTTCTCTGGTCATTGTAGACATAGTGCACCAAAATTAAGGCCTTTTAAATTTAGGGCACAGTGAAACACATACTTAATCTCTTGCTCTTAAATAAACAGGACTTGATTCTGCTTAATTTTAGACCATGTCTTTTTATATTCACATTTTGTTGATTGCATTTAGTAAATTTGAAAAGTTTGGTGTGCATATTTCTCTCTGACAGAAGTATTTAATAGAGGGAACCTCTGGCTTAGGGATCTATCAATTTGGCAAAAGTTGTGCCTTCTTTGTGGCCTTTTTGGTGCAAAAAAAGGTCATTTTTACTCAACCAGGCTTTTAAAATCCATGATCTTGAAACCGTTTCATGTTTTTAGTTACATTTGGGTTTAGATCACTCTGTTGGAAATTTTTAATGCTGCAGCTGTTTTTTTTATGATATTTTAAATATTGTATTTTTTTATCTGTGAGCCAACCAAGAAATTACATTATTGGGGGACAATTTATAAATGCTCTAGTCTAGATAAATAAAATATGAGGTGGCTACAGCTGACTGTTTAACCAATGGCTGTTTCAGTACTCATGAAACTGCACAAAGAAGCTGGCCATCTGTTGTGACTGTCCACGCAATGAGAAATATTTTACCACCCTTCTGCCTCCCTGCATTGCTGATTTGTTGCAGGGGCGTGGTATATTTTTTTTCCTCAATATATGGCTGGATGTCACAGAGAACTGGCTTCCTGTGTGGTTACATGCACACTGTCTTTAACAGGCATAGGTTACGTGGTAATCCTCAGCCATCCACCGTCTCCTTCAAATCTGTGCCAAGGCCACAAGCCAAATCTTAGGGGCATTTTGTGTGATGGTCTAAAAATTGCCCCAGTCATGAAATTATCCAGACGATTTTGCATAGTAATTACTGTATTGAAAGCAAGCAATAGATTTTTAAAAACCCAAAACAAGCAAAGAAACAAACCGAAGTTGCAGTCATGTGTAATGCCCACACTTTACTGAGTTTCAGTTATTCCATAATCCAACGTCTGTCATTTCCCCCAATTATCTTCATTTCACAGTTTCTGTAATGGAGCATTCTAGCAGACAATTGAGAAGACCAGCACTTCTAAAAGCATGTTTAGCTTTGTGGGTAATGTTGTTGTGAAAATGGCTTTTCCTTTTAATTATACATTTTGCCATCTGAGTTGGCTCATTGGGACCATGTTTGTACACTGAAGAAGTTTTATGAATAATATTGTTACAGTGGTTTTCATGCTTGGTCACAATATTTGGTTTCATTAACCTTTTTGTTTTTTTTTTAATACTTTGGAGTGTTTGTAGATAACTTGATTTCTGTCCTGGCCTACTGATGCAAGGAGGCTTCCATTGCTGGAGCTCCCTGCAGTTCATTCTTTAACTGATACCCGCCTGACATCCCTTAGACTGCCTGTTTGAGATGATCTGTGGACTCAAGTCCTGAAATCTGAGCCTGCGGCTTAGTGGTTATGCACCATACCCTGGGACTTACTCTGGAAATCTGTCTACTGGGCCCTAAGCAAGCATAGCTTTCACCTAATCCAGAGTGAGTCCACATTTATTACAGGAGCAACTATAAAAATAGTGTAATCTGAATATCCACATAGTCCTTTGCAAAGTACCATTTTAGCTGATAGTCAATTGAACTTCTTGTTTCCTGTATTAAATTGTCAACACAACACATTTTTTATTTGGTGGCTAATTATCAGCTATCTGTGTTCTCATGCGGAATATCTTCCAATTCAGCAAGTTGAGTTTGGAATTTCAATACTTGAGCCCTATTCAGGTACAGTGGTACCTTGGTTCTCAAACGCCTTGGTACTCAAACAACTTGGAACCCAAACACTTCAAACCCAGAAGTAAGTGTTCCGGTTTGCAAACTTCTTTCGGAAGCTGAACGTGCTCCGTTTTGAATGTTACGCTTCCAGTTTGAGTGCCACATTTTCATTTTGAGTATTACGCTGAGGTCTGTCTGTTTTTGCTATTTATTTTGTGGTTTTGTGGCTTTTTTTTTGTTTTTGTGACTGTGGAACTCAGTTCAGCTACTGATTGATTGATTGATTGATTGATTGATAGTGTGTGTGACTGCAGTACATTGTTTTTTGCTTTCATTTTATGGATCAATGGTCTCGTTAGATAGTAAAATTCATGTTAAATTGCTGTTTTAGGGGTTGTTTTTAAAAGTATGGAATGGATTAATTCATTTTGCATTACTTTCTATGGGAAAATGTGCCTTGGTTTTGGAATGCTTTGGTTTTGGAACGGACTTCCAGAACGGATTAAGTTTGAGAACCAAGATATCACTGTATTCAAAAGAATCCCTTTTAGCTTAAACTGGTGAGGGGGCACCCATGTGCTGGGCATACCCACCAAACCACAACCTTTCCATATTAACCAGAGAGATGGGAAGGATTCCCAGTGTTGCACCACAGAAGAATCCAACACAGTAGTTGAGCCAGCAGAAACTTGTTGTGCAACAGAATGCACAATCTATTGTGCAACCAAGTTGCCAGCAACCTGCTTTTGCATTCTCTTGCACAACAACGTTTCCCTGGCATGAAACATTTTGCCAGTGGTACAAGTATACTGTTAAGTGACTTTAATTTAATGCTACATTGGCTACGAGCCAAAGTGTGTTATTTAAAACTTCTGATTTATTGGAGTATGGTTTTGTCAAATTTCACAATAAAGCACTTGCACGTATTCATTGCTTTTTTAAAATTAAAAATGGGGGTTTAGTAGACTTGCATGCCACATTAGAACAGTTCTATACTTGAAGGATCTTGGAACACTTAGAAGGTAACAAATGTACAATGTTTACCCTGTTTCAGTTGTACAGTGTGCTAGATCACCTCAGGACCTGTTCAGATACAACTAGTACCATGTCCTCTGACAAAGGGCCCATCTGCACTATGTAGCAGTATCATTCCACTTTAAACAGTCATGGCTTCCCTTAAAGAATCCTGGGAATTGTAATTTGTTAAGGGAGCTGAGAATTGCTAGGAGACCCCTGTTTCCCTTGCTGAGCTATAATTCACAGATTGTTTTAATAATTAATCCCTCTTCCCAGAGAGCTCCAGGAATTGTAGCTGTGTGAAGGGAATAGGGCTTGCCAAACAACTCTCAGCACCCCTAATCACGACTCTTTAAAGTGGTATGGTACTACTTTAAACATATAGTGCAGATGAGACCTTACATGCTTCCACCTTGCCTCCCCTCGCCTTTATTTGTAAAAGGCAACTTCTGAGCCAGGAAATTGCAAAATGGCACTGTTACTTGAATACAGGATTCCCCTTATCCCAAATATTTAATCCACAAGACAGTGTGTTCAATACTCGGCATAAAGAAGGTTTCATATTCAAATAACCATGGGATCTCCTAGGTCAGATATTGCTACTGTTGTTTAGGAGAGCAAAGAGGAATTCTGCAAAAGCCCAGTTTCATTGCCTCTACCAACATACCAGGAGAATAATTCCGAGATAGGCTCCCAAATGCTGCTAATGCTTTTTTTCAGGTGCAAGAATAACTTTTTTGAAAATAAGGTTTTGCTGATTGTAAGTACCGTCTATTGAAAGTTGATAAATCAGAGCAGTTACTGTCATGGCTCTTCTTTTTAATACCTTCTTCTTTTCCCTTTTATCCACCTTGACAGTTTCCTTTGATGGTAGTTCTATTTTCCCAGTTTCCAAAGCTCATAATCTCCCAGTCTTCTTTGAGTCTGAGCCTCCTTTAGAAACCTATGTTAATCAGATTATTTATGAAACAGTCTTAGTATCATCTTGGTAATCTTGCCTGGTTTTACGTGACCTATTCTATCATGTTAGGGAGCTGGGTGTTGTGTGGTGTGTGTGTGTGTGTGTGTGTAGCTAGACAAATAGATAAAACACATCACATATATTCTGGTAACCATAACTTATAGCTCATATCTCATCTATAGTTTATATTTGACTTTTCTTGCCTGAATTCTCCTCATAACCAGAACCTCTAAACACCTTTGCTCCTATGCTGAGAGAATTCAGTGGTGTGAAATAAGAGATTTTCAGAACCTGTCACATTCGACTTTCATCCTTTCATTAGAATGACACTCAAGATTATAGCTTCAGTCCAAAGAACCACATATTCTGCTGAATCCCATTGTTGACTGTGGAAAGCAAAGATGCTCCCCGCCCTCCAAAAAAACCCCAGCCTATTCCAAGAAGAAAGTCCTGGGGGCTGGCTTTGTGATACCCATTCTATAGATATTGGCTTATCCAAAAAAGAAAGGAAGAAAAAGCTTCGCTTTCCATCCAGAGACGATGACAAACAGGCCCCTGCTTGATAGATGGATTCGTTATCACCTCCTAATTACAAGCAGATTTCCAGGTGTGCTCTCTACATTATAAATGAAAGCTGCCTAGTGTTATACAATACTGGCCTGAGGGTCAACCATAAGGGATCTGTTCCTTCTCTTCTGTCATTGGACCATATTATTTAGCTGAGGTTTCAACAGATAACCTTTGAAGGCCTGCCTGACTAATCGCCTGGTAAATGCTGACTGTTATGAGGTTTTTTTGTCTCCTAATATAGAAAGGAACTCGGGGGGGGGGGGGGGAGACCCGCAGTGTGTTAGGCACTTCACTGTCGGGTTTTTCAGAATACCTAGCTCCGTCCTTCGGAAGGGAAAAACCAGCTTTATGGAGGTCAGCTATACTGCTGCAGCCTGGAAGTCCGTTTTTGCCGAAAATCATTCATGTGCACAACCCCTGATATAAACTAAAAGAGCTATTATGTCATACATCCCAGAAGACAAGCGTGTTGTATCGCAGACCACTGTTCTGGTTTGAAATCCGGAAAACCCTGATGGGTCATGCCAGTAGCTCATTTAGTCCATCATCCTGTTCTCACAGTGGCCAATCAGATGCTCATGGAAGGCTGCAAACAAGACCCGAGTGCAACAGTATATTCTCCCTTCCTATGGTTTCCAGCATCTGGTATTTGAAGCATACTTCTTTGGACCATGGAGGCAGAGTTTTTAAGGTTTGGTGTGAAGATGTCGGCTGCCAAAACATGTCCTTTTATGGACTGGTCCAGGCTGGGGGTATATGGAGATGTCCAGGGTGCTATTGAAGCTTTGCCTCTCACCTCTGTACGGCTGAGGCAGTTGCTCAAATAAGAACACCTAGAAGCTGTTTTGGAAGGGATGAGGGCAAGTAAATTTTCTATTATTATTATTATTATTTGAATTTATATACTGCCAGGCCATAGCACCAACTATTTAGCACCCTGAAAGTATGTGAGGATGGGGCTAAGCCCCCCCCCCTCAATTTTGAGGGCCCAGGCCACACTGGGCCTCCCTGCAGTGGCGACAGGTCTCTTCTGGCCTCACAGCCTCTTCCTAATGCACGTGACATCACACGTTTGTGTTGAACGTGTGATGTCAGAAACATGTGACGAGCCCCATGTCGGGCGAAACTTGGCACCTCTGGGCCATGCTACTTAAGGAGCCATCTTCATCCACACCAGCCTGCTCACATTGTGAGATCACCAATGGAGACCCTGCTCACCTGCTGACCTCCTGAGAACAATCAGATTGATGGGCACCTTTTTTGCAACACCCCTCCATCCCAGGATTGCACTCAAACTTGGGATCTATTGGCCCTTGTCTTCACAGGACTTTAGGAAACCATTAAAGCCTCTGTTTGTCTCTTTAACTTTATTTTCACCTGTTGTTCTTGTGGTTTTTTTAATGGCTTGTGACTTTTAGCTGTATTTTTGTATTGCATTTTAGTATTTATAGGCTGGATGGTTGTTTTATTGAAATCATCAGCTTTTATTCATCAGTAGTGTGGGTTTTTGTATGTTACTTTTACTCTGTTACCTGCCTCGATGCTATCCTTAAAGGCAGCCTGAAATAATAATGCTTAAATATTTAAAATTCCCTGTCCATTTCTAGAGAGGAGTTGCTGTGTGGCTAGTCGTGTGTCCTCTTGAGTATACAGCTATGTATATTGAAATTACTGAAATAAGCTGTTCTTAACTTCAGTGAACCAGATAGGATCCCACGCACCCCCTCAGTAGTTTAATATTACTGAGATTCATGTTAATTATTCCTCGTTTTCTTTTATAACCTGCTATGGCAGTTATTTACTTTATGTCACAGAGGAAGTTGCAAGCAGGTGATTAATAACCTGCCTAAGTATTACTTTTCCTCTTGCTGCCTTGTCAAGAAATAATGTGACCTGCAGATGTTTAGAGAAACCCATACATTTTATTAATGACAGCTGCTGTTGCAACATGCTCAATGAAAGCCAGCTTATCAACCATCGCAGAAACAAGAACATTTTGTGGTTTTGTTTTGCTTTTGTATTTGGGTGCTTGTCTTTGTTTTGAGTCAAGTGTACTGAAAGCTCCAGAGGAGCAGCAGTAGTGCAGATGCTTTTTAGAGAGCCTGGAAGGCAAGTAAAGAATCAGGTTTGATGAAGTAAGAAACTAAGAACGCAAAAGTTGAACTTTGATTTGGCTTTACATATACAGAATAGTTTGGCCATGTTTACATGTCACACTAAGCTAAAGCATGGTTTAGTGCCAAAGTGCTAGTTTTGCAACAGATTTGCTCTTCCCTAGACTTGTTTTAAGGACACAGGTGGCACTGTGGTCTAAACCACTGAGCCTCTTGGGCTTGCCGATCAGAAGGTCGGCGGTTCAAATCCCCGTGACGGGGTGAGCTCCCGTTGCTCGGTCCCTGCTCCTGCCCACCTAGCAGTTCGAAAGCACGTCAAGTGCAAGTAGATAAATAGGTACCACTCCGGCGGGAAGGTCAACAGCGTTTCCGTGCGCTGCTCTGGTTTGCCAGAAGCAGTTTAGTCATGCTGGCTACATGACCCGGAAGCTGTCTGCAGACAAACGCTAGCTCCCTAGGCCAGTAAAGTGAGATGAGTGCTGCAACCCCAGAGTCGTCCGCGACTGGACTTAACGGTCGGGGTCCCCTTACCTTAGACTTGTTTTAGGTCACTGCACAAAGTCCAAGCCCACGATTATGGCTAAGGTATCTTCTCCTTAACCCCAATCTGTAGCCAAGATTTGTCTTATACTTACAGGTTTGTGGTTAAGGAGGAGAGACTTTAACCATGACCCCAGGTTTCGGTGACACCCTAAACCAAACTTTGACTTAGCTGCCATCCCACACTGACTTTAAAAGCCCAGGAAGGAGGAAGAGGCTGTAGCTTTCTCTCTGGTAGCCAGCAGGTTCACACGGTTGCTGCAAACCATACTCTGGGTTACCATGGCATGCAAACCAAGCCATTGTATCAGCATGCATGCCATCTCTTATTTCCGCTTTAAAAAGATTTAGATGCTGCCCCACATATAGTGGTTGTATACAGTGGCGTGCAGTCAGTGGACTAAGGGGAAGGAGGGCAGGAGGGGTCCAGCATTCTGTCAGAGCCCTGGCGCCTCCTTCTGGCTTAGGAAGTGATGTGTGATACTCATGAGTGTGACATCAGGATGTTGTGATGTCATGCATGTGACATCACCCCAGAGGTGCAAGCTGGCCTTAACTGCTCCCCTACAAAAAATTTCATGCCACACTGCCGGATATATATGTACATTTTAGCCTTGGGATTTTTTTAAGAGGTTTCCCCCCCCTGAATGGTGATGTAGAAATCAATTAATCAAATAGAAATGGATATTGCTGAGGGGAAAAACATGGCTGCCCTCTTGTCTCCAACTCCACTCAATCTAAGCCTGTTTTCAAGTCTGATTGGGGTGGGAAGGGGAGATTTGGGGGGTGGGGGGTTTTCACAGCTGGGGAGAGAAGGTCTGTCTCACCCGTTGTGACCCCCGCACACATACTGGTCCTCACCTGTTGTATTTTAGGCTTGGGGGAAATCCTTCTATTAACTACAAGAGAAAGCTTCTTTCAAACCTAATTGCAGTGTGGGGCATTTTGTGGAAGAGTTCAAAGGTGGGAACGCTGCAGTCGCCTCCATAATTAGACTTAAATAAGTCTATTGGCTACAACAGAAAGCTTCTTCCAAACCTATTTTTTTGTGGGGGAGGGAGGTCTAGGGCTGTGCATACAACACAGGAACCTTCTGCATCTGTTTGTGCACCTGTAGCTGCTGTACTGGCAGCCCACAATTGAATGTATGGCGCAATATGGTCTACATGCTGCTTTACACATATAATCCGTCTACCGGCCTACCCTTTGTGCCACGTGCTAGGGCTGTTTCGTGACTTTCAATGGAATCCAAAGATACATACAGTGGTACCTCGGGTTAAGTACTTAATTCGTTCCGGAGGTCCGTTCTTAACCTGAAACTGTTCTTAACCTTGTTAGTACAAATTAAAGCACCGCTTTAGCTAATGGGGCCTCCTGCTGCCGCCGCACCGCCAGAGCACAATTTCTGTTCTCATCCTGAAGCAAAGTTCTTAACCTGAAGCACTATTTCTGGGTTAGCGGAGTCTGTAACCTGTAGCGTATGTAACCTGAAACGTATGTAACCAGAGGTACCACTGTATCTGTGTTGTGTTCCAGTGCAGCTGTAGACACAAGCTACCATGGACAAGCAACATGGTTTGTGTGTCCCACCAATGAAACAACCACCAAGGGGCCAGAACTTCCATGCTGTGTCCAGCTCCTCATGCTTGTGTATCTCGTGTACAAAATTGCAACCCTCCGCCCAGCTGCAGGCACACTGTAAAGTTTCCCACCTGTGGTGCTCGATTTCAGAGCTGGGCAAAAGCGCTCCTTTTCCTGAACCTAACCGTGCTTTCCTTGCCTCCCCCTTAGTCACTCCTGAGCTAGCCACCTACACTGTCCAAATACGTCTTTATTTGTACTAACAAGAAATACCCGTGAACAATGGCTGGAAGCAAGAGGCAAGATGTTTTGTAAAGGCCTTTTAAAAACATACTGATGAGAGGTTTCTCTCTGGTGCGCCTGTGATTGAAACGGTGACGGTGGAAAAGGAACTCAAGGGCTCTTTGCTGGAAATTGCAAATGCGCGTCATGGTATTGGCCGCCCAAGGATTCGCAGACGAAGAGCCGCTTTGGATGGTTTGCACTGGCATGGTTTATGCAGATGCTTTGGGAACAGATGGCATCATGGATCCCCATGGCAAATGTGAATTTATACTTATACACACACACTGTACTAAAGTATTTTGCTTGTAGGCACAAAGCAACAAAATTATTTGGGAACTCTACTCCATAAATCAGCCAGGCTACTGCTGCTAAGCCAACATGGAAATGAAATAAGATTGATTTTAGCATTCACTCTCCTATTTGCATCTTTGGGGGTTCAGGTTATCTCTTAGCGTTTGCTGGTAGAGCTACACATTCTTGTATAATTAACAGTCTGGTATGACAAGGAAGGGTCAGAAGGTTAAGAGATCAGCCAACCTTTATCCCGAAAGTCCTAACGTTGACGTAAAATTGGAAGTGGCTCGTTTGAAAATTTCTATGCATATTTATATATTTCCCAGTGGCATTTGATTTATCCTGTGTATTGGGGAGTTGCAGATGTCTCTGAAGAAGCTAACATATAATACCTTATATTCAGAATGGGGTTATTCTGCCTGTATTTTTATACCTTGATGGGTTGTGTTTTTTTGCCAGTGTATTAATCAGCTTATTAAGCAATAGTGGCTACTTACTTAGCCAAAACGAAAAACTAATACACAGCCTATGAAGGCATAATTTCTCATTATTAATAGATAGGGACACAGAATACAGAAATTTAGGTGAATTAGTTTATGACAAGCTATTAAATTGAACTCTAAATATCATTATTATCATCGAGGGGTGCTCCTAATTATTTAGGTGCTTGTAAAAATTGATTTTGTGTATGTTCTAAAGCTGCCAGCTCTTTGCAGTGAACATAGGTTGCATAAAATTTATTGACCTGTCGTTCACATGTGTTACTTTACTAGCACTTAATGGCCTGTTTAGATAGTCTTGGTGGGTATGAACTCCCAGTGCACTACTCCAGCTACCATATGTTGACAGGTAGCTGCCATGTAGATAAAACAGGGGAGGGGGACTCCAAATCATACTGGGATGCGCAATCATTACTTATTTTCTAATCTGAAGCAAGGATTTCTTAAGCAGCTGAAGGAAGACGAAGGAAATGGGTTTTTTGCATTGCTTTGTCTCTACTCTTCTTTGCTCAGTCAACAGAGCAGTAGATGTAACTGTTCTGAATTTGGGGTGCGTGGTCTTGAGCGGGAGTTATAGCAGAGCCTGAACAGCTGAGAAATGTTTCGTAGAGATGAAAAATACACTTCTAATAGGCCCCTTTATCTTTCCATCTTGTGTGTGTGTGTGGGGGGGGTGTATGTGGGTGTGGGTGTATACAGTGGTACCTCGGGTTACATACGCTTCAGGTTACAGACTCTGCTAAACCGGAAATATTACCTCGGGTTAAGAACTTTGCTTCAGAATGAGAACTGAAATCATGCTCTGGCTGCGTCGCAGCAGCAGGAGGCCCCATTAGCTAAAGTGGTGCTTCAGGTTAAGAACAGATTCAGGTTAAGAACAGACCTCCGGAACGAATTAAGTACTTAAACAGAGGTACCACTCTGTGTGTGTGTGTGTGTGTGTGTGTGTGTGTGTGTGTGTAATTATAAAATTTTCTGTTTTGCAATTTAAAATACTCATTTATACATCCTTAAGATACCAATAATGAGATGTGTCCATAATGAGATGTGTCATGCCCCAACAAATTTACAGTGGTACCTTGGTTCTTGAACTTAATCCGTCCCAGGAGTCCGTTCAACTCCCAAAACCATTCAAAAACCAAGGCGCAGCTTCTGATTGGCTACAGGAGCTTCCTGCACTCAAGCGGAAGCCGTGGAAGCTGTGTCAGGTGTTCGGCTTCCGAAAAAGGTTTGCAAACCGGAACACTTACTTCCGGGTTTGCGCCGTTCGGGAGCCGATTTGTTTGACAGCCATGCCATTTGAGAACCAAGGTGCCATTGTATAGGCATGAGTCTTTGTAGGCGAGCACTTCAATGCAAATTCTGAATGTTACTGACATTATTGCTCAATCAACTCACGTAATGTACAGGTCTGCAAAATTATCTAACTATCCTATAGGGCACAGCCAGGGTGAAAGAATATGTGGACTTCCATAACAGCTGCAGCACATCATTTGCAATATATATGGGTGTGTACTTATTAAGAAATCTGACATGGTTACATGCCAGGAGAATTCTGGACGTGATTAATTGTAGTTAGGTTTATCTGGTGCCCTGTGTCAGGAGGACATAGGGTCAAGTTTTCCCTTGCTACTCCAGTAGTAATCCATTGTCTTCAGTGGATTTATACCTCTGCAATTTGCATCCAAGTCTTTGGCAGGAATGGGAAAAATCTGCTTCGTAGTTCAGCTCTTCTGGCAGTAAAACTCTCACTCGCTCTACTGATAGCATAGACGGTCAAAAATACAGGATCTCAAACTTGTCTGGAAATTCTAAAGTTATTAAATCATTCAATGTTTGTCCTGCAATGCACTCAGCTTTTGCAGTGTGCCTCGGCATAACGTACAAAAACTACCCTTTTCAGTTTAACTGGGAGCAGATGTGGGGGCGACATTCCCAGGAAACAAATATGTTAAATCACATATATAAACTAGCAGCGGTTCAGTTTGCAATTGAAGTTAGCAATAATCATCCCACCAACAACACAATATAGTGCTTCAAACAACCAGGAGCTTTTAGCTTTTCCTTTCAGTTGTTATCCTTCATTTTCAAATGCTTTACAATGCCAAGATCGGTTGCCAACAATATAACATAATATCATCATGTATTAGAAATGGTGAAGTTTGAGGAGTAGCACTGTTTTTGCATTAGAAGTACCCATGGTGCTTGCAATACAATGTGGGCTCTCTAAAGAGGTACAGGTTTGTCCCTAAGGCAATTGGACCAGGATATGGAAATGATTAATTTTCATGCTTCCCAGAACGGTCGCTGTGATTGGTGCAAAAGTGCATTCCAGTTCAGTCCATCCATTCAATAAACCATGGGTAAACCTGAAATTCAGGTGATTGATCCATTCAGTCTCCTATAGTTGTATTAATTTAGCCCTGCAGTTTTCATGCCATTACTTAATACCATCCAGTAGTTGCTCATTTTAAATAGTGCAGTGCTTAGTTTTCATGATCTGTTTTTGATGCGCAAACCCCTCTTTCAACAGGGCTCAATATTTATCTATACTGAATGACCAGTGTTCCTTTCTGAATAATCTTATTTTCTTGTTCCAAATTGTGGGTGGCTGTTGTTGATTTTTGCTTTACATTTTACACAATATTTTGGGTTCTTCAGAAGCGTCTCGGTGTCTTCTGCTTTCACAAAATTGCTTTCTAAATATATGCTTGATTTAATCTTCACAACACACCCAACCACTTCAGAAGAGAGTCTGTCTTCAATCTTCGCACTAGTGTTTTGGGGAAATGATGTTGCTTCAAGGTCCCAGTGGCTACTAATGTCATGTAATATTAATTCGTCAGTATGGTTTTGTATTAGAAATATGGTTGAGGATGTGTCATTGGCATGTGGAAAACAAAGGCTTTTGGGTTAGCACAGTGAACGCACATGTGGTGTGATTATGGGTTGTAGCCAATGCTGATCCTACACAGAGTAGACCCATTGGCAAAATTAAGTTAAGTTCATTAATTTCAGTGGGTGTATTCTGAGTAGAACTTAATTGGGCATAACCTTTTGCCATTATGATCCCCATACTTTTATAGCTGGGTTTTATGTAACAATTGGAAACAAAAAAACAACAGATGTTTCAAGACAGAACATGTCATGATTTTTTTGCAAATACAGTGGTACCTTGGTCCTCAAACTTAATCCGTTCCAGGAGCCCGTTCAACTCCCGAAACTGTTCGAAAACCAAGGTGCGGCTTCTGATTGGCTGCAGGAGCTTTCTGCACTCAAGTGAAAGCCGCGTCGGACGTTTGGCTTCTGAAAAACATTCGAAAACCACAACACTTACTCCCGGGTTTGCGGCATTTGGGAGTCAAGCCGTTTGAGTACCAAGGTACCACTGTAGTGGAGACAAACTCACCCCCACCCCAGCTGTAGGACACAGATGTGTAGAACACATCAGCCCAAAGGCTATACTATCTGGTCCAATGACAGGATTATGTAATATGTACTATTATGATGAAATTACCCAGTCTGTAGCAGCAGAAATGGTTATCGATATCGATATATTTGTGGCCGCCCATTACTAAACTTGCTGCAGTTTTAAGTTTTTATTAAGAAAATACATCCCACAAAGTAGGTCTCCCCCCCCCCCCATTGCTAGGCACCACCTTATTAGTCGTATTTGTCATCGATAGCATATAACCGATAAACCCCCAATGGATACTTCCAGAGATCACTCCTTCATTTTCCAAAGGGGGAAAGTGTCAAGTAGGCAGTCAAGAGAATGATTTCTTAGATCATCCACTTTTACCGCCGTTATTGCACTAAGGACTGAGGTAGGGATGGGGAGTTAGCAAAGAATATTATTTTCCATGCAGTTCCTTTCATAGTAAATTAAAATACATGGGATTGCATAACTTGGAGGATTATTTGTAATTAAGACTTCCATCTCTGAGTGACCTGTTTGAAACTCTCCCAGATCAGTAATGGACATTAATTCCACTTTGGGACAGTCTACTTACAGGGTGGCAAAGTCTTTCTTGATGTCATTTGTAATTATACAGCTGATTTTTTAAATAGCCTCATGATTGGGGTGGATGTCTAAATAGTCATAGTTTTGAGTAATTACCAATGCTTTTTAAACTGAAGCTTTTTCCAGAAGCTGTTGCTTCTGCTTCTCCATAAATTCAGTTAACTTACCAGGGAGTGGGGGAAGAGAAGGTCTCCGCCCCCAATCTCCATGTATTAATTGAATGAGTGCATAATGCACAGGGTATATTTGGACATTGAATGAGCACGTGGAGATCAGAGGCGGAGCCAGCTGGGCCCCCAGTGTGTGTTCATTGAATGCCCAGAAAAGCAGTACCAATAATGTCTGAGAGGGGTTGTTTGTTAACTCCTAAACAGAAAATATTTGTTGTATATTATGTACAGTAACAATTAGATAACAAAGTATGCTTTTTCTAACAGAATCATAATGATCAAGCTCTTGATTACAAGGGGAATGCTACTATATTTAGGATGGTAAACATTAAATGAATGTTAAATGGTTTGGGCAGCAGTTGCTGCCAGAGAAGTGAAATTGTGTATGGCAAAGTCCTCTAATTTGAAGACTGCATTTGGTGTTTGCGCAGAACAGCAGACCTTGACGTAAAGTGACATAGCCATTTTATGTGGTAGATTCCAGAGGCAGCCGTTTTCCTGCCTATGAGCTCTCTTTTTGTGATTGTTATCAGCCAGTTAGGATCAGTTTGACTTCTGCTTTAGGTGCAAACATTTTTTAGATTGGCACAGGATGTCTTGCTTTCGCCCAAGTAGGCTTCCTCAGGTAGTAAACCTGTAGATGCTCAGTCCTTGTTCTAGGAAACTTGCAGTGAACCTGTGCCTGGACCACACTACAGTGGTGCCCCACAAGACGAATGCCTCGCAATACGAAAAACTCGCTAGACGAAAGGGTTTTCCGTTTTTTGAGTCGTTCCGCAAGATGAATTTCCCTATGGGCTTGCTTCGCAAGACGAAACGTCTTGCGAGTTCTTGCGAGTTTGTTTCCTTTTTCTTAAAGCCGCTAAGCCGTTAATAGCCGCTAAGCCGTTAATAGCCGCTAAGCCACTAATAGCCGTGCTTCGCAAGACGAAAAAACCGCAAGACGAAGAGACTCCCGGAACGGATTAATTTCGTCTTGTGAGGCACCACTGTATTTCAGAATAGAGGTGAATTTTCTTTCTGAAACATTCACTCCACATAGAAACCAAGTATACCGGGGAAAATGTCATGTTTCTAGTCTAGCCTTCTCCCTGACAGGCTTCTCTTCTTTGTGGAGGGTTTTGGTTTTGCAAGGAGAAACCCCTACCTAAAGTTTGAAGACACAAACTAGGTAAGAAGATACCATGTGCCTAAGTGTCCAAATATCAACTTCATCACACCATCTCACCATTAGTGATACATATTGCATTGCATTTCAGTTTGGAGGTGTGTAGAAACGGCCATCCAGTTGAGACATTTGGGGCTGGAAATAATTTATTTTTATTTTTATGTGGAATATCTGCATCCCACCCAGCTTTCAAGATGGTGAACAACCAAATAGAATTATTTAAGCATTCCATTGCTAACAATAACTTAAAATCAGTTTCTGATAATAAAAGCTCTAGCATAATACAGCAATGATAGAAATAAGGATGGGGGGGAAATATAACATCTATTAAATATGTAGGAGAATAAAATGTTCGTTTCTTCCTTCATCAGCTACATCAGTCTTGAAAATTGTCCCCCTGGTGTGTCTACACAAGTTAGCAGCAAATAAACAGAATGTTCCCATTGCCACTAGTGGTAACTTCTTACTAATCTTTGTAGCCAACCCAGGGGTTTGTGGGTATTTTGGAGGGGAGTCACATTTGGAGATGGAAGTGATAAACCTCTGCTCCTTATGCACTGCAGTTCCTATCACAATGGGGAGGGCCGCCCGAAAGAAAGTAGAAAAAAAGCAAGTTTACTGCATTGAGCACAACTAGTAGTTTGGCCATTCCATATGAGCAATTCCTCCAAATGAGTAGCCACACAGAATTTCTCTCCTTCCTTGTTTACTTGAGTCAGACCTGACCACCACACAGAGCATCTTCCGGGTCTGATCCTTTAGTCTTTGGTCTAGCTGCACCAGAACTGGACCTCCCAACTACAGCCTGACTCAGAACTTGGAGAAGGCATGACAGCTGCCATCATTCTCTCTGGCAAAATAATAGTTAAAGGAAGAAACACACACACACATTTTGGTTTGGGTTTTTGCGATGTGAGCAATGAAAGCAAAACAAAACACATACTAGCTGCTCAAAATGGGGGACTGATGAAGCAAATATGATTTTAGCAAACATTACAAAACAGAGGAGGGTGGGGTAGTAAAATGGAGGAGAATTGCACAGCCCTAGTTTGATACTCTCAATCGCAGCAAGAACTTCTTTGGGGTACATCTTTGGTAAGGAGGTTGCACCTATATTCTACCAACACACACATGGTTCATGGAGACTACATAAGCCACCCTTCTGCAATGCTAAATAAGGCACAGGAGATTTTTAGTTGCCAGGAATAGCTCTGTAATGAGGCAGGGAGTGCATCAGCTCATACTTCAAATTTCTCCGCACCCTTGCTGTTGTGTAATAATAGAGCTGTAAGTGGTAGACATTCTTTCTGCTCTGTGAATGTGGCTTGCTTTGTGAGGTTTGGCACCATAACAGTAGGTGGGTTGATATACTGTACATTCAACATTGTAGAGGCACAGTCATTGTCGTCATGTAGATGCCGCTTAGCAAGGAATAATTGTTGGAAATAATGCTGTTTCCTGCCATAAAGGCAGAGCGCACAGTATAGTGGGAAACAGTGGCGTAGGTATTGCTGGAAGATACAGGGATATACTCAGACTTATGAAGGAAACAATATTCATACAGAAGTAAGAGACACTCTCTTGAATTAAACTGCACAGCAACAGCAACAATGGCGGTTGTATATTCATGCAAATTAGCCATAAATAAGATAAATAAGATGGGACGTGGGTGGCGCTGTGGTCTAAACCACTGAGCCTAGGGCTTGCCGATCAGAAGGAATGAGCTCCCGTTTCTCAGTCCCTGCTCCTGCCAACCTAGCAGTTCGAAAGCACGTCAAAGTGCAAGTAGATAAATAGGTACCGCTCTGGCGGGAAGGTAAATGGCGTTTCCGTGCGCTGCTCTGGTTTGCCATAAGTGGCTTAGTCATGCTGGCCACATGACCTGGAAAAACTGTCTATAGAGCCTATAGAGCGAGATGAGCGCTGCAACCCCAGAGTCGTCTGCGACTGGACTTAATGGCCAGGGGTCCCTTTACCTTTAAGCTTTTAATCCCTGTTACTTTGTCCTTGTTCTCTATTTGTGTTTCTTTTCATTTCAAGGACTGACTCAGTACTGCATGTGCACTTGTCCTAAAGTGCATATATCTCTTTTTAGATCTGTTTTTATATTTAAGTGCAGGATTACTTTCTCTGAGATGGCAGAGCATAAGCTATTCAGGACTGTTTTATTGAGGCTTTTTGCTTCATGCTTACTGAGAGCCATTCTAGACGTAATGGCAGCAACTGCATTCATTGTTTATGCCTCTCCTGCATCCAGGTATGAATTGAGGCTCCTGGTTCTAAGTTTAACATCAAAAACGGGGAGAGAAGTTGAATACCTCCCTGCAGTCTATCGCTTGAAATGGCAGCAATATGAGACGTGACCCATGCTGGGAGAATAGGCCTGGGGCAAAAGGTTGTGGGGACCTGCTAAGCTCCCCTTATCTGCACACTTCTTTTGATCTTAACATTAGACTTCCAGATCCAGCTTTATATATGATTGGGGCAGGCATGTGAACAAAGTTGAAATTCCTCCATCCAGCCTTTTTGGAGATCAAGGTCCTGTTTCTATGCCATGGGAGCTGGGCGTAAGGATGGGGAAATCTGTCAATATCAGATTCTCCCAGCTACTCACTTTTCCTATCTTCCGTTTCCTCACATTTCCACATCAGTTTGATATTTTTAAAAGAGTCCTCATTAAAATTCACCAGCCTTTTAGTGTGAATTTCCTTAAATATACACATTTTTGTATGTAATTTTGCCCACTGTACACATTTTTGCAAAGCTGTTTTCTTTGATGCAATGCATAATGCTATTTTGTCTGCTATTTTCAGTAGTAGTTGCATCTCTGTGCACATGTCACCTCAATACATGTACATGTACACATTACCTGGCTGGAGAACTGAATTGCAAAATTCAGAGAAGTGTGAATTTCAGAGGCTGGCTGTGTTTCGGTTTGCATATTGCTTTGGAAAGTGCAAATTCACCTTTTACATGTCAACTGAATCAAATTCATTCCCCATCCCTAGGAGTAGATGGAACGAGTGGGCAGTAAGTCAAATATCAAATACTTACAGAAAAGGCAAATCCAGCTAGAAACATTGGTTATCACGTGAAGAGGCTTTAAGTAACTTTACAATGCTTTTGGACCCCTCCCCTTTATGGTGCTAGGGAAATTGCTGCGTTTTACATAATGTAGTTTCAGAAATACCTCCTGCATCAGAAGTAATTAATTTTGTATCATCTGAGCCAACAGCCAATGGAACTTAAGCTCTGTTATAAGGAAGCTCAGATCATTTTGAGCTGCCATACTTCCTTTACCCCAGATTCTTCTGGGACCTTTTTTTTAGCTGGAACTTACCATAACTCAGTTCCGGCACGTCTCGGGAGGGCTGCATTGTGCATTCATGGCACCCCTTTTTCTAGAAAAATAGCACTGAGTTTATCCTTAGTCTTAACATCATACATTGACCTTTTTTTAAAAAAAAATCATTCGTTTTATACCTTTATGGTTAATTTCTCTTTTTTTGAAATCTTTTTAAATATTGGCATGAAAGTGCAGGAGAGGAGTTCAGGTTATCAGGACTCTGCCAAACTTCATACATTACTTGAACAAGCTGTTCGATATTGGTCACCTACTAAACAGGCAGCAGTGGAACAGCATCTCCCAGGTGCTGATCGTTTTCAAGTTGCTTTGGGGAGCTCTGACCACAGCCACTTCGGCCCAAACTCAGGCGCAAAAAGCAGTGAAAAAGTTGAAAAAAACCCTACTGGTTGATACTTTGTATGTGATTGGAAATTACAAAGAAAAGCCATTTCCTGACAGCTACAGCTGTCAGTCACAGAACGACCCCACCTGCTCTCTCCTCTGCTACAATTTCCCATATATAGAGAGCAAATGCAAAAATGTAGCAAAATGGGTCAAAAACCACCTTCAGACGCGCCAAGGCAGGTCTTAAGCTTCAGAATGACTCTGCTTCACATGTGAATTTACTCACCTTTCAAAGCTGCCCAAATGCCTCTGAAGTGGGACTGCTCACATTGGATTTTTGTCTCATTCAAGGATTTTGGTCAGTCCTAGTTGATACCAAAAAAGGTCCTGCTGTTCTTATAGTGGCCAGCGTCTCGTTGGCTTATGAGAAGCACACAGCAGGACATGCCATGAGCTCAATAGCACTCTTCTCATTTGTTTTGTTTGAGCAACCAGTATCCAGAGGCACACCAGCTCTAATACTGCATCCAGTATTAATATAGCTATCAAGACTAATAGCCACTCATGGTTCTCCTCCATGAATTTGTAGAATCCCCTTATAAAGCCATCCTGGTTGGTGGCCTAGCTTTCTCATATTGGTGCTGACGTTTAAAGCCCCAAATGGCCTCGGCCCAGTATACCTGAAGGAGCATCTCCGCCCCCAACGTTCAGCCCGGACACTGAGATCCAGCTCCAAGGGCCTCCTGGAGGTTCCCTCACTGCAAGAAGTGAAGTTATGGGGAACCAGGCAGAGGGCCTTCTCGGTTGTGGCACCCAGCCTGTGGAATGCCCTCCCATCAGATGTCAAGGAGATAAGAACTATAAAACCTTTAGAAGACATCTGAAGGCAGCTCTGTATAGGGAGTTAATTAATGTTTTATTATGTTTTTGTATATGCTGGAAGCTGCAGCAACCCAGTCAGATAGGCGGCATACAAATAATAAAGTTTTTGTCGTTGTTATTTTGATATTATCTCACTTTACCTAGACCCTACATTCTTGGAGCTTAGCTTATGGATGCAGAACTCAACACCCCTGTGGGAGTTCACTATTTCTTCATTGCTATTGATTCTATATTGTCTCATGAGCGCACTTCAAAACCACCATACTCAAGAGGCTTCCTCTTCCCTTAACTCCTGTCACTTTTCCTAAGCCCAAACAAGGCTGCCTTCTTAACAGCACCATCTGGACTCCATATCTGTACCCAAGGAAGCAAGGCATTCCCCCCCCCCCCTTTATTTATTTGGCTTGTGTGAAAAACAGCAAGTAATGAAGGTTTTTCTTTTAAAATCTTCATAAGACTCATTAATTTTAAGTGATCTTAACACCTTGCACATTTCTAACATTTATTTTTAATTATATATAAAGTTCTATTTTAGTAGCTTCATATTATATCCTAACTTCTTGTTTTTGGTCCTTTGAGACTTTGAGGCAAAGCATAGGTAGAAGTTTAAATAAATATATAACAGACCACTTTGAAAGAGCAGTTACAGTGTAACATTCAAGCCACAGCACTGACCTTGCTGTAGAAACTACAGAAAAAAGGCAAAAGTTTTACAGAGATATAAATCAGAGAATGTGTACTCCAAAAATGGTTTAATTAGGTCTTTTTGCTCATTGATTTTGTATTTGGCTAATGATTCCAGCTCTGAGATCATAACACTATATAAGATGTAAGATATCTTTTAACCCATGTGTTGATTTTGACATTGACATAGTAATGTGACCCAATAATGTTTTCCAATATTTTAATTTTTGCTGATGCTCAAAAATACTATAGAAGAGCTGATTCGTAATTATAACATACAGCATTGCATAAATTTCTACTTAATTAAAAAGCTTCTAAATTCTGACTAATCAATTTGCAAAGGTTTTTGACAAATTGCACATTTAATTTCAGGAGATTTATTAATAGTTTGACCTATAGCTAGCTAATTACAGTTATAGTACTGATGCAGTAATACTGAAGACCTACAGAATGATACAGTTACACATTTATTTTGGTATGTCTACCTTAATTCCAGAACATTACAATACACTTACATTTTTAGCTGTTTCTGCATAATGCCTGGAAGCTGCGATATAATGCGTGATGGAAGGATCTTCTAAGTACACACTACATTTATATGAAAGCATAGTTTCAATATGAGTGTAATTTATTGGATCCCAGTGTTTCTCTTTATAGAGAATCTTAACACCATTTGCTCTCAGAAACTGCCTTGAAGCCAGTGGTATTAACTTGCCTGATAACAGAAGTTTAATTCCGAATCTGTGGGTGACAGTAATTCATTCAGTTTATCCCAATGGTTAGAACCCATCTTCTGCCCAACAGCCATTCCCACAGTTCTAATTTGATGCATTCTGATTAAAGGCATTTTAATATAATATTGCATGTGGTTATCTCTATCCTTTAAAAATCAACTAAAGATGCTATCCAGCTACTTTGATTCAGGTCTCATTGATTTCAACAGTTCAACCTCCCATTAAAATCAATAGGACTTAAAAGTGCTTGGGTTGAACCATGCCACTATGTTTCTCAAGATGGAAAGTAATGAAGAAGTTTCCAATAGGTTGGTTGGGGACCAGGATCTGGCCGGATGGCCAAACCTAGGGCTCCTCCCCCTTTGGGCCAGATCCTAATCTCCCTCACCACCTGTGGGACACTTTGACCCAGCTTCAAAGGAAAGAATCGAGCACTCAAAACTACACTCTCAATTTTTTCCTTCCTTTGCAGGGACGACTTTAATAAAAGCTACTTCTGCAAAAGAACATTTCCGCACCCACCCCCTTTGCAGTCCAGCTTTAGCTCCAGCCAGGCTGCAAAGGAAGATTCCTGCCAAAAGCCAAGGCATCCAGCACCATCTTCAGGCCCAACTTGTAGCATTTGGGGTCAGATGCACATGGAAAATCCAGACCCAGGTACTTCGAAGTGCAGCTGATCCCATTGGGGCTTGCAAATGGTGCCGATTTTAAAAGGTGCCAGATGTGAGCCCGGTTTGCAAAGGAACAGTTCATTTGCAGCTGCATCTTTACCTGCTCCAAAGCTGATGTTCCTGTGATGTCAGTTGTTGGGCAGGTAGCTATGGCTTGGTGGTGGTGGTGGGGAGTCTTGTGAGCCAAATTAGAACTGTAGCTGCACCACCTAATGTGATCCACAAGCCTAATTCGTTCCCTGTGCCTGTTTTAGCTGGTGTAACCCAGGGGTCAGCGAACTTTCCACAGGGGGCCGGTCCACTGTCCTTCAGACCTTGTGGCGGGCTGTACTATTTTTTTTTAAAAAAATGAATTCCTATGCACACTGCGAGGGGGGCAAGTAGACCTCCACCCCAGCCCCAGCTGCCTTCTCGGTTTGCCGCCTGCCTCATTCACCGAGCGGCTGGCGGCAGTGGTGCGAAAGGGCTTTCTCCCCGCCTAGAGAAAGAAGGTGCTGTGCTTACCTTCCCAGGTGCTGCCACCGCCGCCCCTGCTGCTTCTCGTGAAGCGGGTAGGCAGAGCGAGCTTGTCCACTCCGCTCTCTGGCCCACAGGAGCACCAGGGCGGCGGGGGCGGGAGGAAGAGGCCGAGTGGCGGCGGCTCTGCCAATCAAACGCCACACCTGGTTTACCTCAGCAGCATTTGATTGGCAGAGACGTCCCCACGCCGCGCTGAGGTAAACCAGGCACGGCATTTGATTGGCAGAAATGTCCCCGTGCCACGCTGAGGTAAACCAGGCATTTGATTGGCAGAGCCGCTGCTGCTTGGCATCTTCCTCCTGTTGCTATAGCCAGGAGTCTCGGCTTCATGGTGGGTTCCAGCTTTGTAGCGCAGGCCAGATTTAGGACCCAGGTGGGCCTGATCCAGCCCAGGGGCCTTAGTTTGCTTACCCCTAGTGTAATCCCTGTATACCCTTGGTCTTTTCTATTGAGTGCTTTCCTAATGCTGATAGCTTATACAGAACGTAAGCCGGACTGATTATTAATATTCTGAATATAGTTGTTAATGTTCCATGAGATCACAGGACTTTAGCTAATAGCTAGAGGTGCAGATGGGGTATCGGATAGAAGTTGTCTGTCCTCACCACAATCCCTGGCTATATTTTTGCTGACAACTTTGTGTTACAGAGTTCTGGAGTATATCACTGCATCATAAGATCAGCGAAGCTGTGCTGACATGTGCTTTTACATCAGGTTTCACAGGATCAACATATGCCAAAGGATTAGCTATAAACTATCGGTTCACTACTGAAATTGTACAAAGCCATCACCAGCAAGAAGCCTCTGTTATGGGAGACTATTTGAAGGGCTGCTGTATCCCAGACAAACACAAAAGGACAACCTAGCTTTTGCCTTACTAAACAGCTCATAACAAACAGGTTTTGGATTTGGAGAATCAGACAGAGGCAATGCTACTACAGGAAATACAGTTGTATAAAAAACATGCTGTCTGTCCATGCAGTGGACTCTTCTGAATTAACTTTGCATTATAATTCTGTTATGCTAATTGAAACTTTTAAAATGGTATCTCAGACAACTTGGCAGGGATATACATCGATTCTACTTAAGCACAATAAAACGACAAGTCTGTACCACATTCTGTATGGCGGGGATAGTCAACATGGGGATCTCCACGTGTTGATAAACTACAAATCTCATCATAGATATAGGTAGAAAGGTAAAGGACCCTGATATCAGAACAGCCAACTTGAGATGGCAAGGAGACACAGAGAAAGGCTCCAGGTGATGACCACAAAGCCTGGGCATGTTTATGTGGTCGAAGGTGGTCCTTTAGGCATTCTGGAACCATTCAAGGTTCTGCAGGTGATCACTAGCACTTTGAATTGTGCCAGGAAATGGATTGGCAGCCAGTGTAGTTGTTTTACAATAAGGGAGAGATCCATATGTTTTCATTTAGGCAGCTTAGAAAATAATAGGAAATGTGATTTGGTGTTCTGTCTCTGGGAGGTTTGCTATAAGGTCTGCAGACTCCTGTTCTTTTGCATAAGGCGGTCAGGACAAGTATATTTTATTTGCAGTGTGATTGATGGTCCTCAATGGCCATTGCTGAACAAAAACCAGAAATACAGATATAGAACGAAAACTTTGGTTGCAAATTGTTGTTTTATGAACATGGACTTCAAAAGTACTGTGTCACCCAGAGAAATACATATAGTAATACCAAAGGAAATAGAATTTTGAGCATTACTTTAGCTTTTATTACATTTATGGCTAAGAATATGTTTATTGTACAGTTTTTGCCAGTGAAGATTGAAAGGAAACAGATCACATAGGTGACACAAAATAAGAAAACTCTTTTCATATGGGCTTCAAGAAGAATTTCATAGCATTTTCCTGCCACCCCTTTACCATCTTTCAAGAACTACGGATAAGAGTGTAAAATATTCACACCTCATTACGTTTAAATTAACTAAGGAATTAATTACTGCTTCAGTGTATATTCTTGCTAATTATAATGAATAGTAAGCTGTATCTTTTAAATGACTATTAGTTTCATTTGAAAAATTTTCCCATTTCCCCAAGAATGTAAGGTTTACAGACACACACACAAACCCAAATATAATTTTAAAAGCTAATGTGAGCTAATTAATTTATTACAAAAATGGGAAGAAATAGTAAGAATAGGCATCTAGATAATCCAAAGAATTAATGTTACTTAATTACACAGGGACTCGATAATAACCAAGCATTACCATAGGCATAATTCATTATGAAACATCCAGAACTACCCAGCTAATTTAGATATATTATGAAAAAAGCTATCTTAATTCAATTCCGAGGCAATTTGGCATAAATTACTAAATTTATTTTTATAAAACATAAAAATCTGTGTGACTTTTAAAATACATCATATAAGCATGTTAATCCTTTAGGGACAAAATACGAAATAAGCATACTGATATTTGTTTTCAGCCTTATTTTATCTCCTCTATTATTACCCTCAGGAAGAAATCATCTCCCAATTTTTTATTGCTTCCATCCAGTGGATCAAAGAATATGGCCTGTAGCTAGGGATGGAGAAGAAATTCATTTGGTTTGCATTTTAAAGCCAGTTGGCTTACTTTGCCAACCCCAAACTTACATGCAGATTTGAATGCAGTCAGCAATGAGGCTTGTATTCTTTTAATTTTCAAGTGCAGTTTAAGCTTTACAAATGCACAGAGAATGTGTATGTCCCTGGAAAATGTATACAAAAATGTGTTGCATTAGGAGGAATTGCATTGAAAAGCATACAAAAGTCGCATTGTGGGAGAATGCATATAAAATGCCTGTCCAATGCGTGTCAAATCTGTACAATTGAAATGCAGGTTTTTTTTGTTGCATTTTTATAAACTACAAAAATAATAATGTGAGGATAAAATAGGGTGGGGGCAAGGACCATGTGTACAATTGAGTTCCTTGGAGTAAAACATGGAACTGTAAGTAGGTGTGTGTTTCTGAACGTAATTAAATCTGCTGGTACTTACCTGTAATGGCCAAAACAATTAGGCACCAGGATATTTTGAAAGACCACTGCCTCCTGTGTCAGCCTGCCTGAAATTTGCAATATTCATCAGAGACTGTGTGGCAGAGAGGGGGCTGACATCGCGTCTGTGACATCACACGTGTGGCATTGCATCACTTTTTGGGAGGAGCCAGTGGGTGGAGCCAAACAAGGCACACATCACTTGGTCTCAGCCTCCCCCCTTAAAGGTGAGATGTTTTTTGTTTCTACTTAATTATTTCAAAACGTGCATCTCAGCTGTCTTCATGTTTCAGTTACAGTGGTACCTCGGGTTAAGAACTTAATTCGTTCCGGAGGTCCATCCTTAACCTGAAACTGTTCTTAACCTGAGGTACCACTTTAGCTAATGGGGCTTCCCGCTGCCACCGCGCCGCAGCCACACGATTTCTGTTCTCACCCTGAAGCAAAGTTCTTAACCCGAGGTACTATTTCTGGGTTGGTGGAGTCTGTAACCTGAAGCGTCTGTAACCTGAAGCGTTTGTAATCCGAGGTACCACTGTAAGTGCTATTGCGACTTCAGAATGGGGTCTCGCAGCCTCCTTTGAAACTGTTTAAATTGGCCAAGTTATGCACAGGATGGTCTTAAGATAGCAAACTATAAGAAGCAAAAGTTTTATCTAGTCTAGCATATCCTTTCTATGACTATACATTATAAGGTAAAAGGGTAAGAGACCCCTGGACAGTTAAGTCCAGTCAAAGACGACTATGGGGTTGCGGTGCTCATCTCGCTTTCAGGTCGAGAGAGCCGGCGTTTGTCCACAGACAGCTTTCTGGGTCATGTGGCCAGCATGACTAAACGGGACACCATGACGAAAACCAGAGCACACAGAAACACAATTTACCTTCTCACTGCAGCAGTACCTATTTATCTACGGTACTTGCACTGCTAGGTTGGCAGAAGCTGGCACAAAGCAAGGGGAGCTCACCCGGTCGTGGGGATTCAAACCGCTGACCTTCTGATTGGCAAGCCCAAGAGGCTTAGTGGTTTAGACCACAGTGCCACCCACTCCTTGAATCGTTTGGTCCATTGGTCCATATGTTATACTATTGGTCAGCTTGCTCAGCAATGTCTGCAGCAGGATTCAGAAACCTGTGGTCTTCAAAATGCTGCTAGACTACAGCTCCCAAAATCCCCTTCCAAAGTTCTTTCAGCCGCCAGCTAATCCAGTTTTATACAATCCCCATGTCAACAGCGCCCTGGGATCTTGGTTGCGGATCTGTCACAAAGAAAATCTGTCACCATGAATCCTCTTGGCCCCGATAAATATTAATTATAGGCTGAGTTACACAAGGACAGTAATGTTAATATGAGTTGAATTCTTTAGAATTTTTGTGAGTTCTCATACTGGCCTTTGAATATTAGTTTTATATTTTTGTGAGTTGTCATACAGGCATTTGAATATTTGTTGTTTAGTCATGTCTGACTCTTCATGACCCCATGGACCAGAGCACGCCAGGCACTCCTGTCTTCCACTGCCTCCCGCAGTTTGGTCAAACTCATGTTGGTAGCTTCGAGAACACTGTCCAACCATCACGTCCTCTGTCGTCCCCTTCTCCTTGTGCCCTCAACCTCTCCCAACATCAGGGTCTTTTCCAGGGAGTCTTCTCTTCTCATGAGTATTGGAGTCTCAGTATTGGAGCCTCAGCTTCATGATCTGTCCTTCCAGTGAGCACTCAGGGCTGATTTCCTTAAGAATGGATAGGTTTGATCTTCTTGCAGTCCATAGGACTCTCAAGAGTCTCCTCCAGCACCATAATTCAAAAGCATCAATTCTTCAGTGATCAGCCTTCTTTATGGTCCAGCTCTCACTTTGAATATTAGTTTATATCAAATGCTGCTTTCCTCTCTGCTAAGATGAAAGCAAAACTTTTCCTGCACGGTGGCTATTTCAGCTCAAAGAGTTGAATATTCTCACATGAACACATGGTTCCATCTCCCACCGCCTAAGAGGCCTGCTATTCATTAAAAGCTCAGTGACACTGCTTGCTGACTGGGTTAACAAAACTTGAATATGAGAAGATTCAAAGAACACATATAAAAAACGTTCTTTTGAAATTGATATATCTAAATTGAAAACAAACCGTATTCAACACACACACACAAACACAATACACACACAAACCAGATGTAATCTGAAAGGGCATAAAACAATCTAAAGAAGTCTTATTATTCTACTTGCAAGTCGTCTCAGAAAGATTGGTATCCTTAAACGTAGGATTATTTTTTTAAAAAAAGAGTAGAATGAATGAATGGTTTCCTAGCCAATCAATTAAATTGAGCCTCCATATCTAAAAGCAGCATACTGCTGAGAAAACAGGTGATGGGTGGCAACAGAAACGGAACACCCATTCTATTTATGCTCTGTTTGTTAACCTTCTAGAAGAATCTGGCTAAGTAATTGCAGGAAAAGCCAGTAGCTCAGAGCCGGAGTATATGCTTTGTATACAAAAGGTTCCAGGTTCAATGACCCAACAGTTCCAGGTAGGGCTGTAGAGACCCCTGTGTGAAATCCTGGCAACCTGATGCCAGTCGCTGTAGACCAAGTGTGTAGAACCCGTGGTCCTTCCTAATGTTGTTGGACTCTCAGCTCCCATTGACCTTGGACAACATAGCCAATGGTTCATAGAATCCTAGAATTGCAGAGTTGGAAGGGACCACGAGGGTCATCTAGTCCAACCCCACCCCCACCCCACTATTCCAACAAGGGGCTCGAATAATCCATCAACCTCTGGATTGATCGCAGGTTCTCCATCCCTGTCATAGACAGGGATCTGTGTGAACAGATAAAAAGCAGGTGGAGTGTTGCTTTAGAATTATTATAAGCTGCATTTGGCTTCTGTGCTTTCATGGCCGTCGAATAGCTTTGCACTATCACAGTTACGGGGGGGGGGGCACGTCGTTTTGAAAGCAGGGACAGAGCGATTTTGCTGTGCACTGGACTTAAAAAAATTTAAATACTGGCAACTGAACCGCTGAAGGATTTGAGGGCTGTTTCACGCATGATTCCCACCCACCCCCATATGTTGAGATACAATAACTTTTATGAAGGGGGGAAAGCATGCACTTATGCATGCAAAAATTGTGCTAGTGTGTACTTTGCTATGTGCTGCAGCTTCTGAGCGCAACCTAACCATGGCAGTGAATATGGGGGAACTGGAAGCATAGACGTAGAACCCTGTCCAAGGCATGAGGGAATTCCACTGCGCTCTCTCTCTCTCTCTCTCTCTGTGTGTGTGTGTGTGTGTGTGTTTGTGTATATGTATCCTGTCTAGGGCTCTAACACTGGTCTGGAAAATCATTGTGAGCTGTGTATGTATAAGACATTCCCCCATTAAGTCTGTTTTTATATATAATAGAGTGAATGCAATATGTCACCCTTGTCTTTCCTGAACAATGCCAGGAGAGAATTGGGATGTGTTTATGCGTAGAATCGAGCGTGTATGTTTGCTTCACTCGAAGGAAGGAAGGAAATCTTTGTAGAAAAGAAGCTTTGGAGAAGAATTAAGCAGCGGAGGGAGGATAAAGAGAGAGATTTTGTTAACTTTAAGGCATGTCTCTCTCTGTGTGTGTGTTTGTGTGCAGCACTGCTGCTTAGAATCCTGAGGCAACTCTTATTTCTATTTTATATCTTTTTTTAAAAGTGTTTGTCTTCCTTTCTAAAGGGACGTTATTATAGGAACGGCAGCTACTGGCTGCCTGCTTCTGTGCCTGCCTGCATTATTTTGCAAGGCTGCTGGGAGTTTTTAAGCTGTGTGAGAATCCTGGGAGTTGGTGATGTCAGACTGGTTGGGTCATTTGAAGGTTAGCAGCCTGGGAAGGGTTCATGGAAAGTTCACTCGCATATATTAAGCAATTCAATCTTTCATTCTGTGTGACACAAGTAGTAGGAAGTGAGCTGTTCGCAGGCAGAAGGATCTATTCGCCGGCAAGGGGGGATCCAGAGCTCTCACCGAAGCCTGTTTTCTCTGCAAAACTTGGACGCTGCACAGGATATTTTTTAAAACACCTATTCGGTGGAAGCCTGAGAAGCAAGAAGGCTCCTTCGAGGTTTTGAGGAAGAGATGGAGGAAAACTGAAACTTGGAAAGCTCCCTGCTTCCCCCCTCCTATTCTGCCGGATTGGCTGAACAGGCTGGAAAATGGTAAATGATCATTTGGATCAATTACAGGCTTTTAGCTGTGTTGTCTGTCATAATTCATGATTCTGGTCTGGGAAAAAGACCAACAGCCTACGTGCCAAAAAGGGGGCAGAGTTTGATGGAGTTGGAGGTACTTTCCTATGCCATTTTCCTCCACACCTAGCGGAAGGCACTTTTCCAGACCTACTGTGGAGGGGGAATCATGTTTGACTGCATGGATGTCCTAGCAGTAAGCCCTGGTCAAATGCTGGATTTCTACACTGCAAGTCCGTCTTCCTGCATGCTCCAGGAGAAGGCTCTCAAAGCATGCTTCAGTGGATTGGCACAAACAGAGTGGCGGCACCGGCACAGTGCGCAATGTAGGTCCCGCGGTTATTTTGCTCCACTTTCCCCCCTCTGCTTTATTTATTTGCATGATGTAATAATAATAATAATAATAATAATAATAATAATAATAGCCACTCCACACACAAACAGGTGAACGAGGCATCCTTTCTAAACCACAGCTATTCAGATATGTGATTGTGCATACAAATTCTTCAAACATTTTGAAAGAACACCAGCCTAGGTGTGCTTCACTTTTCCCGCTTGCAGTGTTGCTTCTCTAATGTGATCTTTGCATCTTGTAAATAGTTCATGGGGGAAACGGATTATTATTATTATTATTATTATTATTATTATTTTATCATTAAGTGTAGGTTGTGTGTAAATTTTCCTGATCAGTACAGGCTCTTTGCTCTTCTAATACCCTGTTTTGAATTTAGTCTATATCTTTTCCCCCAGGTGTCTTTTAACACCTAAGCAACCAGTTCATTTGGCAGTGTGCTGCCCTGTGACTTTAGCATCAATAGGGTGGCCAGAATTGGGAGTTGTAAACTCCCATAAATGTTTTCTTTTTTTTTTCTGGGCGTGGGTGGGGTGGGGAGAAGAAGAGGCAATATTTCTTTGCATTGACCTTGCTGCCACCTTTCTCCTTTTTACTTTGTTGCTCTAAGAAGTCCCTGTTTTTGCTAGAAAACTAACTGTGAACACCCCTTGTGTTTCCCCATCAATTATCTCAGCGCTTTCCGAATCTGTTCAGAGCCTAGGACTTTCAGGAAAAGGGAGCTGCTTCTTCGCCGGCGCAGGTTTTTTTAAAAAATTGCTGTTTTGTTATCAGATCTTGACATAGTGCTGGAGAACATAGGTGGCAAACAGCGGCAATCCTTAATCTTATGTTTCGAGTCTGAGAAACAGCAAGAAATAGCAAAGTCCCAGCACCACTTTCTCTGCATTAAAAGAAGGAAAAAACAGCCTTGAAGGATGCTTCATTGCTCTGACACTGATTTAGATAAATGATGGCTATCTATCATTTTTTTTAACATACTCTTTGACACCTCAATGAGGCATTGACTATAGAAGTATGTTTGATATCATTGTGATTCCTAGGTATCCCAGTTGCTTTGAAATAGGTGGAGCTTTTTTAAAAAAAATTCAGAGTGTTTAATCCACAAGGGAAGAAAAAGAAATGAGAATTTTGTTCAGATGTGTGGTACGAGCATGAGAGCTAATGCTACAGTCCACATATTTTCATCACAATTCGGTCTCTGTTAGCATTGGACATGCAAACAAAACTTAGAAGCTCGTCCCTGAAGAATTTAACATTTTTGCCTCTTTAGGAAAGTAGAGGCAAAGTCAAAAACAAACCCCAAACAAGCAAATCAGAAAATGTAGCCCAAATATTTTCTAGGCGTTTCCACGCTTGCAGGTTGAAAGACTGTGTTAATTCTGTATAGCTAACCGAGAAAGAACTTTGCTTAAGTTTGTAAATATGTTCTGGAAAGTTTTGTTTTCTTAGCAAGTTTTCTATAACAGCATACTTTAGGTATTTTTTTTATAATATCAAACTTCTAGAAAAATAGTTTAGAGAATTTACTGCTGGCGATCTGTTTGAAGTCAAAACATTACAAGTCTTTCACAATGCCATTAATTAGAACCAGCTTTTAAAATATGTATATATGCTGCCTTTTCTCCTGAGCAAGTTAAACGGTGTCTGTGTGTGTTTCACCATTACCAGCAGGCAGCAAGTGTTAAATGTGTCATTTGCCTAGAGCTGGAGATAAGGAAAGAGGCTGGATTAGAAGAAGGGAAGCCAATCAAAGGAACTATTAACCAGAAAAAGGGGGGGGGGGGAGGTTTAGCAAAGTGCTTTCAGGAATTCACAATTTTGTAAGGACCACAGCTTAAACTGCAAACTTCTAAACTTTCAGATTAGCATTTATCAAAGCAAGCCGGGAATGGTACTTTGGAACTCTTAAATTGTAAGCAGAGTTTTAAATATTTCATCTTTCAAGTTTATTCCCCCCCCCTTTCAAGTTTAGTGGTTAAATGTATTACTTGGAATTCTAAAAGTGTGAAGTCCACATAGTATGTTCTGCAGCTGCAGGGAGAAATAACGTGTAGCTCCAACGACAAGTATTTCCTTCTTGTGCTAAGTCCTATGTTGTTAGTATGAACAGTCAGTTCATATGATAAGAGTGAGTCAAGCTTATTTGGGTTTGGCTGTATAAATAAGCCTTTCTGCAATAGTTGATTTACACCTCGGTTGCCATGCATCTTCAATAGAGATGAAATTTTAGGATGCCAGGTAGAGCATAACAGCTGCATTAATCTCAGGAAAAAAGCAGTAGAATAGCACCAACATTTCTCTCCAGAAGCAATTCAGTCAATAAAATGCTTCATCCAGAATATGTAATGCCTTAACTACATCCTCTTAACTCTTGTGTGTTTAAGGTTTTGGGGTAGAAATTTTGTAATCATCTAATTTTCTCTCTCCCCCCCCCCAATAGTGTGTGACTTAAAACTATGCAAAAGTCTTTGTCTATAGAAAACAGTGTTCTTAAAGAAACAGAGCAGAACCGTGATTGATTGCAGTTTAAAGTATTACCAATAAGCTCTTCCCTTTAACGGTTAAGAAATCGGGGTCAGTGCACCATAATCAAAGGGATCGACTTGAATTAGTGAATGAAGTCTAAAGCTAAGATTACACAAATACTCTATTTTATCTTAAGGTAAAATATGGATTTCTGTTTCACTGGCAGCCAAGTATGAAGGGGTTAACTTGGAACTTTGGAAAATTTCATATACTTGATTATTAAGATGAAGAGATGATTTTATTTCATGTTGCCTGCTCAGAAATAAAGCAGTATGTATGCAACTAATGGACATACTATTTCTGACTTTTGATGGTCTTGTAAAGAAGGATGTAGTTAATCCGATAATAAGAAAAGCTTTTCTGCAGATATTACACATTTTAAAAATAAAGCACTTGAAGCAGTCAGTGGATGATAGCCAATATTAGTTTTTCTCAGAGCAGAACCACAAAAAGTTAATTGACTTATGTCAGTGGTTCTCTTCCTAGTATGACTTTGTTGATTTCAGTGAGAAAGTGAGGCACAATGCTATGCATGTCTATTCAGAAGTAGGTCCCACTGTGTTATTACCCAGTAAGCCCCATTCTGCAAGTGTGTTTAGTGTTACGGCCTGAATTGCTCCGTTGGAATGAATGGGGCTTAATAGTGCTTAATTTGGAATAACAAAGCTTCCCAGTAAGATTTTATGTTAAATGAAGATGATAGACTGCAATTCTGTATAAAACCTGCTGTGAACAAAACCTGCAATCCATAAAAATTCATTGCTAAACTTCTGGCGGCTTGTAATGTTTAGGACTTTGTGAATTCTTATGCTATCCCGGTTTTAAAAAAAAGAAAAGCCCAGAAACATCTGTCCTAACATACAACTCAATGCTTTATTATCTTTCATATCTCCAGTCAGAATGTAAAAACAAACACATTGAAGTGCATGCCTGGAAATCTACATTCCTAAGTATTGAATTGCAGCAGGTGCTGTTGGCAAGTTCTGCATTTCAGCTGCAGAAGGCAAGGTTTATTTTTATGCACCTTTCCTTTATTTAAAGTTTCAATGCAAGCTCCTAATGCAGAGATTAAAAGGAATCTTTTATTTGCTGCAAATTTTCTTAAAAGACACTTGATCCCTGGTACTTTAATTGGATCCAAACTAATTTAATGCACTTTTGAAAAGCAATGAAATCTGAGTGTCTTGAATTTCTCTCTGTGTCACAGTATAACTTGTTTGTTTTCCTCCAGACTATCAAACTTTTTTCTGTTTAAAACACACACACACAGGTGCACATGCATGTGAAACATTGGTGCTGAAGTTAGTTTTTAAAAAATGTAAAGGAATGCTAACAGTTTATGTCAGCTTTTTCCTATAGTATAAAGAAACAACATTTTCATCACAAACTGCTCCCCTCTCCCAACACACACAGATCTTACCCTTTCCCCGCATCTCCTTCTGTGCCCATTCACAAAGTGGACATGTTACGGAATCACTTTACCTGCATCCATTGTACATATAGAATGTACAAAACAGGCCCATAGGACATATTAACATACCAAATCATGCAAATGAACTAATAATACACTAAGGGGGTGGGGTGGGGTGGGGAAAGCCACATTTTTTTCTTAACCCTGCACTGAGCTTAATTCTTACACCCATACGTTAGCTTGGCTGTGTGCAACCAACTTAAAACGCCTGCCAAATATCTTGAAAATTACCTCCTTTATGAAGTTTGGAATAGGACCACCTGTTCATACTCAGCAAAGTCCAAGCAGATCTCGTGTTTGATATGGCAGGCCCAATTCATTGTTCATTTTAAAACTGTGACCAAAGCAAAGCACCCTCTAGTTTTGTACAAGGCACTCCTGAATTTGAGCATCTTTTTATCTGACACACAGCATAATGTTCACGCTAATAAAGCAAGGAAAAGTAGTGTACTCTTTACATTCACCACCCAAGTGTGTGTTCCCCAAGCTGCTGCTCTACATATGACTTTGGTTGCCTGCTTATTCTAATCACAAAGTGCATCAGTGTTAGAATTCAACTGCTGTGTCTCTTACGTTTCCCATGTTGCTGTTTTATACAGCTGGCAGATTGAGTTCGTGTTAATAACAGTGCGTTTGAACCCGTGGCAAAATGTTTTGATGCCTATCTCTGAATTCCTAGCTGGGCAACCTGCCCTTTCCCCCAACAAGCTGGGCTCCAAAATCAATGTGGGGTTCGACAAGCGTAGTCAGTGAACAGGATACAGATTTGCGACTGCTAAATGCCCCCCCCCAAAAAAAAATTTTCCTACAAAGAGGAACTTTCCAGTGGCTTATGTAGGCATGTTGTCGTAGTAGGTGTGTCTATGGCAAACCTGTTCTGTGTCTGCCTTCCAGCATGGAAACTGCTTTAAAGCAGGCTGCTAGATACAGACCCCCACACAGATTGAGAAAAGTTGCTAGGCAAAACATTTTTTTTAATTTTATTTATTTATTGAATTTATATACCACCCTATACCCAGAGGTCTCAGGGCGGTTCACAGAAAAGATTACAATATAAAAAAATCAAAATAAGAATAACACCCCCCCCCCCAAAAAAAAAGAGCCGCATTTTAAAAGGGCATAGGATGTCCATCAGGTCAACTAACATTTCCAACAGGAGTCCATTTAAATGTTATCTAAAAACAAAGCTAAAAGAATACTGCCAAGAGAAGTTGAAACCCAGTCAATTAGAATAAAACTAAAGCTTTCACATGCTGCTTTTGTGCCTTTGCAGCCTCATTTTCCCAGTGCATCCTAAAGGCTACATAAAAGATGTGTCCGAGCTGAAAAGAAAGCTGTTTTCAAAGTGGACCTATTGTACACAGTTGTCTGTAAAGAAAGCCAAACCCACACAGCTGAACTCCATATGATCAGGGAGCCTGGCTGTGTGGGTGTCCTGCTTGCATATAGAATTGTGGAGTTGGAAGGGACCCCAAGAGTCATCTAGTCCAACCCTCTGCAATGCAGAAATCTCAGCTAAAGCATTCATGACACATGGCCATCCGGCCTCTGCTTAAAAACTTCCCATGAAGGAGAGTTCCACCTCTGTTCCACTGTTAAACAGCTCTTACAGTCGGAAATTTATTCCTCATGTTTAGTTGGACTCTCCTTTCTTGTAACTTGAAGCTATTGGTTCGAGTCCTACCCTCCAGAGCAGGAAAAAACAAGCTTGTTCCGTCTTCCATGTGACAGCCCTTGAGATATTTGAAGATGGATATCATACCTGCTCTCAGTCTCCTCTTTTCCAGGCTAAACATAACCATCTTCTTTAACTGTTCCTTATAAGGCTTGGTTTCCAGACCTTTGATCATCTTGGTTACTCTGCACATGTCTCAGTTTGTCAGCATCATTCTTAAATTGTGGTGCCCAGAATTGGGCATCCTATTCCAAGGCAGAATAGAGTGGTCCTCTTCCTTCCCTTGTCAGGGACAAGGCTAAAAGTTCTGCCTACTCTACACATAAGTAACATGTAAATAGGTCTGCAGATACTTCCTTTTGCCTTCGTTTTATTGTTCTGTGTGAATTTTGGTGTTCAATGCTTGGGCTTTATCAATAAGTCAGTCTGCATCATTGTGGAATTTCCCTTCAGATTTCCCTTCAATGAAATACATCTGTCTTGTTTCCTATCCTTTGTTTAACAAATAAAAGGGCTGTAGAGTAAAATCAAAGGGCGCCAATCATATTGTTGCAACTCCAACATGCATAGCTTTAAGTGGCAGCTGAGTGCCCACTTTTAAGTATCTAGAACATAATATTTATTCATGAATATGGGTGTTATTTTTAGACGGGAGCCTTTTTACAACCAGTGAATACACCCCTTTCCTTCAATCCCACACATCATAATAGTCTTTAGAGCATAATTGCCTTTGAAGACAAGGATTTAACAGCCCAGACCTTTGTACGTTTACTTAGAACTAAATCTCCCTAAATCTCAAGAGAGCAGAGAAGACTGCAGTTGTGCAATAGAAGGCTCACAACACTGATTTTAAACAAAAAGTTGCGATCCACCTAAGATTGAAGACTTGCAAAGAGGTGGAATTCAAAGGTTTCTATGACTTGTTTGGTTGGAGTCCTGGTATGCTGACTGTTTTATGCAACAGAAATAGCTGTTTTTATGGATGCATAAGCTGCCTTGACTTTAGTGGTACTTGAGCTTGTGTAAATAAGCCCAGGATTACATCTGAGACGTGTCATTTCCCCAGAAATTCTGGAAGTATAATAGTGCAGGAAAATGTAAAGAAAGTGTGCTGTTTGTAGCAGATGGGAGTTTAGTCTCTTCAGCTAAACAATACTGAGTTACTGGATCAAAAATTCTTATTTGCAGCGGGGTGGGGGGCATGGTTTTTAGTTACACAGAAAAATAGTTATTCCCGTTGCATGGGGTGATGTAAGCAGCCAGGACTAAGGGAACCCTGTTTGCCTGTAGACAAACATTTTTAGCTATACTTTCAGTTTAGGGCAGCTCAAGCTCTGGGAAGTGTAATGGACCCAACATAGCTTCACATAGCCTTCTGTTTCACAAAGTCAACTTCCTTTGGTTTCAAATACATTCTCAGGGAGATGAGATTAGTATTTGCTTTCATCGCCATTTCAGTAGTGTGTCTCGTTTGTTTTGGTCTTATTTCCGTTGTTTTTACTCAAGCTGTCAATTTAGCCTGTTTTCAAATATTTTAACAGATGCACCTCTTTAAAGCTGTCTTGATTTGTGACAGAGTGCCAGCTCATTTCCGTAATCTTCATTAGTGTGAGGAAAAGAAACGTTTTAGCCCATTTCATACAATAAACTTTTGATGGCCAAGAAGGAAGCAGCAGCAGCAGTGGTGTATTTGTTGCTCAAAGTAAGCATCTTCAATAGTTCACGTCTTCAATAATTTCACCTTGTGTCAATAATTCTTTTTGAATTAAAAAGGAAATTAATTCTATTCCCAGAACTTAATTGATAATGGAAAGTGTGCTGTGCACACACACTGGCGACACCTGAGATGGCTGCTGCTTTAACCACTGGTATTTGGGCATATAAAAGTTTAATTTGAGGGTTGGAAGTATTTGCATAACCTCCTTTATCCCAGATTAGAATAATTGTTCATTATCGCAGTTCTGACTGGCAGCAGAGCTATAGTACTCCAGAGGGTGTGGACTCCACATTAGCTATTCCTATTAATAAAAACTGGTGTGGCAGACAAATTCTGGCGGTAATAGAGTTATCTTCTTGTTTTGTTCCAGTTCCAAAACATAACTGTTGCCTTAAGATGAAGAATAACATTTGGATCTGTTTGAATAGGATTCCAACTGGCTGATAGAATCCTTATCGCTTGGCTTTGACTTGTTAATTTGCTAGGCATACTCAACACTACATTAGTTACAGGTGATTCATTTCCACACCATACTGTTGAATACACAGACTCAGGGGGCTAAATGAGTCGGCTTTTTCCCATTCTTGCAAAGCATGTCTGTGAATGGAGCATGACTCAATTGAGCTTCGTGATACAGAGCAGTAATATTACAGCTGCAATTAATATAGAGTAGATGATGTATTATTATTTTTAGCTTTACAAAATACTCCAAAATGTGCTGCTCCTCTCTACATATAATTACTTGGGACGAGGCTTCCTCCCTGGGCATCGTACTGTTTTCAGATGGGCTGCTTGGGCCATATGTGCTGTGCATCACAACACAGAATAATAGAACTGTAGAGTTGGAAGGGAACCCTGAGGATCATTTAGTCCAGCCCCCTGCAATGCAGGAATATTTTGCCCATTGTGGGGCTCAAACCCATGACCCTGAGATTAAGAGTCTCATGCACTACTAACTGAGCTATCCCATCAGTGCCTTAACACAACGTGCTTCTAGCTGGGAGGTTTAGTGCATGGATTTGGCTGGTTTGATTGCTAGCAGGTTTTTTAACAATCCTTCTATATTACCTGACCAATGTCCTGCACCTTTCTGCTTTTTTTCTTCTAACTAGTGGAGCGGGACAGGAACAGGGCAGAACATGTGCATGACTTGGGCTTCAGCCTTTCCCATTCCCTGAGAAACCCTTCACAAAAAAGTGCAAGTTTTTATAAATGGGGGAGAGGGGTGACATTCTCCTCCTTCCCATCCTACAACAAAAATGCCACGATTTCCAGAGTGAACATGCCTGAGCAGAGAAGCCAAACACAGTGTGTCTGGGGGCAGCGGAGTACTCATGCGTTTATTAGATGTGGGTGGCGCTGTGGTCCAAACCACTGAGCCTCTTGGGCTTGTCGATCAGAAGGTTGGCGGTTCGAATCCCCGCAACGGAGTGAGCTCTCGTTCCTCTGTCCCAGCTCCTGCCAACCTAGCAGTTCAAAAGCATGTCAAAGTGCAAGTAGATAAATAGGTACAGCTCTGGCGGGAAGGTAAACGGTGCTTCCGTGCGCTCAGGTTTCCGTTACGGTGTCCTGTTGTGCCAGAAGCAGTTTAGTCATATTGGCCGCATGACCCAGGAAACTGTGGACAAACGCCGGCTCCCTCAGCCTGAAAGCAAGATGAGCGCCGCAATCGTCCTTTACCTTTACTCATGTGTTTGTGTTTGATGTTTGAAACCTCAAACAATTTGCATCTGGAAAGTCACGCAATGGTTGCACTAACTGAGACTGAAAATGAATTTCCATTCGTGAAGACTGAACACAATGATTGCTGAATTTGTATTAAAAATCCTAGAGCTGGAGCTGCAGTTTTCAGAGTACGTAGCTAAACAATTGATCCTCCTTTCAAGGGAACTGTGGGAATTGTAGCACTGTGGGGGGAGCGGGACTGTTCCAGCAGCTCTCAGCACCTTTGAAAAAAACCCCGCTACGGTTCCCCAGATTCTTTGAGGGAAGCCATGACTGTTTTTAAAGCGGCATGATGCTGCTTTAAATGTATCGTTCAGACAAGGGTTTCAAACAGAGGTATTTGCATGCCCAGGTGCCGTGATCCCCCATCCTGCAATATGTATTGAAGAGACAACTTTCTTTGGGTTTCCAAGTAGGTCATTAACTCTTCCCTAATGCTATAACATTAGCCCAAGTCTCTGCATCTTGGGCTCTGCCAGTCCAAAGGCAGCCTACCCAACCACATAGTCAACTTCCTGATTTTCTTGTCCACTTGTGGTGCATAAAGATGGAGCTTTTCAAGCAGCTGTCATGTTGGCTGGTAGCCTACTATCAAACTGGGAGTTATTGTAAGTTGTGAAGGCCTGAACTGGTTCAAAATTGCTTCATGGTGGCTGAAATGGTTACAAAATCTTTAAAAAAAAAAAATCTAACATCTTGAGCATAATTAAACTGAAGAGCTGAAAAGTATTCATGAACCCAACTAGGTACTGAACCCATTTTTTAGTGGTTCTTCTGTGGTAGGAAGGCATTAATTTGTTCGGGGGGAATGCAGAAGTGGCAAATATAGATGGAGCCAGAATCTCAACGTGCACATTTAAACAACTAAGCTTGAATACTTAAATAATTCCCTGAATTTTGCCCAACTTTCTTCCTGAATATATATTTTATTTCCTTGAAATATTTAGGCATCTGAGGCTGAATCGCCTTTGTTTTTTCATCAAAGCTCTTAACTATAAAAGTATTTTTCTTAGGGCCATTTCAACTTCAAAAGATTTTTAGGGCCTAGTTTGTTGGACAGCTTGGGGATATAATTAGCTCAAATGGAAATAGATGCAAGTGAAATTTAGTTCCTAATGTTTTAATTTAGTGCTGCATTGCTGTACATTATTGAAGAGGAGAATACTTGAAAGCAAATGTAATTATTTCATTATGGTCCTCAAAATGCTTCCATTGGCCTTAATGATGAGAAACTGCATATGGAATCATACATTTTAATCAGCCTTTCATATTGTTGCATCAGATAAATAACAAATAATTGATGAAAAAGAAATCTTTCTGAATGGTTTGTTTCATACAGAGCTCTTGTTGCAGTTTAATAATGAAATCACATTTTAATTATCTAGAATTATTACAGTAGCGAAACAGCTAGGATACCGCTGTTTTCTTAAATTTGCATTATGTGCACCAGAACCAATGAAGAGTACTGGTTATAGATCAATATCTCACATACAGCAGCTCTGCTAGTCCCTTTAATTGGAATGGGTGTCCTTGTTAGAGGATGGATTTTTTCATTGCTGTATCAGTGGCAACATTCCCGTTCATTTTCAAAGGAGAAAAATTAACATTGCCCATACAGTGAATCCCTTGTTATTTCTGGCAAGAAAAAACGGCTTTCAGTGCATGTCTCTAGTGGAGTGACAGTTTCATTTGCCAGAAGAGCGGAGAAAGGTACACGGCTGCCAGTATTAGCTGTAAAGAACTGGAGACCAGCACAAGCAACCCCTTACCAAATGCACGGTATCACGAAGAGTCTAACCAAACAAACTTTCCACTTCCAGAACTGGAGGCAAACCATTGGGCATGTTTACTTTGGGTCAGGGCTGAATCGAAATTGGTTTAACAAGCTTTTGACTGGCAGTGTTGTATTAAAACACATGAGAACGAACAAAGTTGCATTGCACAGATCAAGGTGCACTAATTTGAAGGTAGATAATTGTGTCTGCAAATTCTTTATTGTTGGTCATAATTGCTTTGGCAGACTGGATTGCCTTCGTACTTCTGTCTCCCATACTGCTGCTGTTTCTTCTCTTCCTCCTCCTCCTCCTTCAAAATGATGGCGTCAATGTCACTGCTGTCATCTTGGTGCCTACATAACTCCCAAGTTAGTCACATCCTGGCAAAGCTGTTTTCTTCTTGATTTGGTCTGATACGTTTTTGACTTTTTATCCATGTTGTACTAATATTCTTCCAGAAACTTGCCCTGCCCTTGTATGTTTAGGTGGTCGGTTGTGTTTGATTTTTGCCCAAACCAAAACATAACTTACCCTATTCCTTTCTTTTAAATGTGCAAGAACACTAATTATTATTGATTTTAAATCTCACTACAATTACAAGTAACTGTGATGGGTGGCAGATAAAAAGTAATAATCCATGGAGTTCTGGAAGTGTTTCATGTTTGTGTGTAGTGCTTTGCATGATCAATATTAACTGCCCCATTGAAACTAACTGCTGTATCAAATAACAGTAAATCAAATGAATGTGCTTACAGATTATTTATTGAAAGCTTTAATTGTTCACCGGGGTCCCGCTTATCTGAGGAAACAATAGAATGTAGTGATTGGACAAACTGGTTTGTAAATATTGAAACTGCCATAAAACACCCTGCTATCTCTAACCAGCTTAAGTGCTGGTTCACAGGCTTAGAAAGCAGAAGATCCTGGGTTCAGTTGCCAGTGTCTCCAGGTAGAGCTGGAAATATACCTTTCTGAAACCTTGAATAGTTGCCATCTGCCCAGTGTAGACATTACTGAGCCACACAGGCCAATAATGCAAGGGAGCTTCAGATGGACTGTCCCAGTATAATGTAGCTTCATCTGTTTATGACCACTTAGTGAAACAAAACAACCAAATAAATCAACTTGGAAATCTAGGCTTGGTAGTGGGAATGACTCATTTCCAAATGAACTCTTTTTGTCCTTGGTAAGGCTATAAATTTTCTAAGCCACCATATGAAATCTACATGGTTGTTCTTAGCCCTCTATCCTTATTGCTAAGAGGGACGTTGGTGGTGCTGTGGTCTAAACCACTGAGGCTCTTGGGCTTGCCGATCGGAAGGTCGGTGGTTCAAATCCCCGTGACGGGGTGAGCTCCCGTTGCTCGGTCCCAGCTCCTGCCAACCTAGCAGTTCGAAAGCACGTCAAAGTGCAAGTAGATAAATAGGTACCACTGCGGCGGGAAGGTAAACGGCATTTCCATGCGCTCTGGTTTCCGTCACGGTATTCCGTTGCACCAAAAGCAGTTTAGTCATGCTGACCACATGACCCAGAAAGCTGTCTGTGGACAAATGCCGGCTCCCTCGGCCTGAAAGCGAGATGAGCGCTGCAACCGTATAGTTGTCTTTGACTGGACTTAACTGTCCAGGGGTCCTTTACCTTTTTGCTAAGAGTAAAATCGAATAGAATCTTAGCTATAATTCTGTTCTTGTTCGCTAAGTATTTCACTCATCCTCACAATGGTACTCATTAGTTTGTCTGCTCTACCAGCTTAAAGGTTTCCCATAAGAGGAATTTTCTCTAAGTGTCAGGTTCCAGAACAGGCAGAGAATAACCTGAGGGGCTGAAGGCACATGATGTGGTCCCAATAGGTTCTGGTCAGGTTTCATAGGAGGAAGTTGAGGTGGGTCTTCAAGACAAAAGGAGCTGGAGACCTTGCTAAAGTCTCTGCTGCGGTGCCAACCACTGAAGATGCCTGGAATATGCCCACTACAGAACTGAACTGGCAACATTTTGTCATGATCATATGGCTTTTTGCACTCTAAATGCTGGGGGAGACAAGTAGAACTTATTCATCACCCTTCTCTTCTTTCCTGGCATATCATAGCGAAATATTGCTTATGAAAATTCTATTAAATCAATACAAGTGTAAATAAAGCATTTGGGAAGCACTCTGTGTCTGTTGCCTTTTGGTACTGATACTAGAGGTGACTGGCAATCAGATGAACATCCCATTTTAGTAGTCCGGCACTTCAGCCATAAAAACTATGAAAAACATAAAAATCAATATAATCAATTATTGGTAATCGATACCCTGATTGGCAAACACTGGCACCCAGGTTACCATTGACAGTGATGGTGGAGGGTCATTGCCTGATAAATTGGAGCACTAAGTTTAATTGAAACCCCCTCCCAATTGTAATTGATGAATCAAATTGACTAATCCATTAAAGTTGCGTGTCTGGTTTTGTTACCCATTGATTTTGAGAACAGCCCCCATGAGTAAGCTAGAAGGAATGGTTATTCTTTATTTATTACCCAATTTTGTCAAGCACATCAAGACTTTATATCTGCCCATGTTCTTATATGTCTGTAGTCAATACACATGGAGAACGGTAGCCGGGCAGTGAGACATGAACAGCAAGGCAGACAGCAGGGATGGTGAATGCAGCACCACGGACAGTTCATAGTGAGCCACTTGCTTCCACAGGGCCGCTTCACCCAGCCCTTGCTCCGCCCTCTTGCCTGAAGAAAGTAGATCCTTAAAGGGCCAACCGCCTGGACTGGCGCTTCTCCTCTCTGGAGCATCCCACTTACTATCCTCTGGATAGGAGCAGTTGTACAGGAGTTCCGGGATCACAGAACTCCCAGCCACCAGCCTAAGGCTCTATGTCAGGAGACTGGGCCAGTTAACCAGCAAGCAACACGGCAGCTTTAGACCGGCTCATCCTCTGACTCTGAGCTCAAGGCCATTGCCTTCAGAGATCTGGTTGTGTGCTTCTTTGCTGAATTTTAGTCATGGTTTAAAGACATGTCTTTGAGACAGAGTGAGCTGTTTATTTTTAATAGACAGTTGATTGCTACGGCCACTGTTTTATTGTGGTTTTTGGTGGCGATTGTGGGGTAAATATTTTTTTAACGATGAACTTTGTAATCATGTAATGGATTTTTATTTATTGTTATTTATCGTGATATTTATCACGATGTTGAAAACCAGATACCACCCAGTCTTAGTGTAAACCCCCCTTTACATTTTTTTTAAAAACTGAATATGAACCTCCAGAGAATTTGTGGAGGGAGCAGCAGAAATTTTGATAAGGAACTGTTAAAAAGAACTTTGTCCTGCTGCATAGATCACCCTGTGCACCTGTACAAATTGGCTGACCCTAAGATGAGACATGGCCAATTAGTTAAGCAATTGCCTAGTGATTTCTGGTTTGTTTTGTTTTGAGTACTTACAAAACATAAATCCTGCAGAGAACAGCTCAGCAACTTGCTCCGAACAATGGGGCTATTACCGGCTTTGTGATGCCCTTTGCTTTGTAAACGGAAAATTATTTTTCGCTGAATACAGTCTGCTGAGTTAAAGCCCTTCACACCTTAGAGAAATGAGTAAATAAGACCTTAGAAATAGTTATGATACTACTAATAATTGTAATAGAAAGCAAAACAGCTATGGGGGAGAACACTTCTAAATGTGACATATCAATATAATTCAGCATTGTGAGTACACTGTTATGTGATTTAATCAAAGGAGAAAGATACAGTTTGAACAATTGAAATATTACTCAGTTAAACATCTCTGCTGGGTTTTTAAACAACCCTTTCCAATGGACATGAAAAGGAAGGTATGTAGGAAATCAAAGTTTCACATCACTGCATCTGGCATCCCAATTAATTGGGATGATCTGTAATTTTCAAAGAATGTGGCACTAACCTTGAAATATCTCTGATCATTAAGTCAGTGCATTAATTTCGGGATTGAACTATGCTGTGGAGTTTTACATTTCTATAATTAAGCAGTCACAGAAATTGAGAAGTGCAATGCCACATGAAATATCACTTGACAGGTGAGTTTTACTGCATGCGATTAGAACACTGACATTTTTGTCTGTCTGTGTGATATTTGACAACTGAAAAATGTATTAAAGGTATTAAACCTCCCATATTTTCTCTGGCTCTAAACCAGGATGCAAAGTGTGATAAATAATGTTGTAGGAAGAGTTCCTCTGAAAGAATTTAAAAGACATTTATGGCAAATGTGTTAGCAATCAAAACTAATAAAAAATTATGGACAGAGCTTGTTTAAAAGAGGAATATAATCTCTTTATATTGCTCTTTAGAGCAGCATGCTATGATTTTTTGGTTTACCTCAAATGTGAGATATTCCCTCCTCGGGGAAAAGCCCCGAAGAGCTGCACACACGCTCCACGCTGCTCTTTAAAGGGAGCGCTGAGCAGAGCCTCCCACCTGCATTCGCTCCGTAAGACGCACACACATTTCCCCTTACTTTTTAGGAGGGGAAAAGTGTGTCTTATAGAGCGAAAAATACTGTAGAATCTTAGCTATACACTGGTACCTCTGGTTAAGTACTTAATTCGTTCCGGAGGTCCGTTCTTAACCTGAAACTGTTCTTAACCTGAAGCACCACTTTAGCTAATGGGGCCTGCTGCTGCTGCTGCCGCACTGCACCGCGCTGCCGGAGCACGATTTCTGTTCTCATCCTGAAGCAAAGTTCTTAACCTGAAGCACTATTTCTGGGTTAGCGGAGTGTGTAACCTGAAGCGTGTGTAACCTGAAGCGTATGTAACCCGAGGTACCACTGTAATTCTGTTCTTGTTCACTAAGTATTTCCCTCATCCGCACAATGGTACCCATTAGTTTACCTGCTCTACCAGCTCAAAGGTTTCCCTATACCTAGGTAGGTCTTCCATCTTGATTCTGAATGGTGCTTTGGCATCCAAACGTATCCAAAGACTCCACTCTGCACCTTCGGAACCCTTGCACTAAGTTTAGTGACAATATCTCAGGAGGTGCCAAATTGGGGCAGGTTGGAAGTGTCCCACCAACTTGGGCCAAGGTTCAGAGGCCCATTATGCAGAAAAAAGGGGGGCGAACCCACATTTCAGTCCGCCATCTTGATTCCAAATGGCACCAACAGAATCCGCCTCCTTCGCCTTGGGAGTCCTCACTCTGAGTTTGGCGACAATATTTCAAGTGGCCTCCGAACCCATAGCGAACAAACATGAACCCCATTCCAAAATAGGTAGCAGATTTCTAAAGAGCGAGCATGTCTCAGCTATCAATTAACTACATTCAACAGTACTCCCTGGGGCATATGCAATTGTACACACACTCATTAGTAGCAAAAACGGGTTGACGGGAACTTTTTCTAGCAGTGCATTCTGGCAGACAAGCCAAAAATTCTGATCAGGTCATTAGCGTGCAATCCTAAACCTGTGCTTGTGCCTGTTGCCTCTTCAGGTTTCCTTCCCGAACTTAGCATCCCAGCTATTACAGACTGCAGAAGAAACTGCACCGTGCAGCTTAATTGGAGCAGAAGGACCAGGGATTTGCAGGGTAGGAAGGGCTCAGCGAGGTTGTGGGTAGCCCTGACTTCTGCAAATCTGGAAAGCAAAACTGCATTATGCTTTCAGCTGTCATTGACATCAGATGAAAGCATAATGCAGTTTTTAAAAAGTATGGCAAGGGCAAAGAAAGAAAAAAAGAAAATTATGCTGGGAAGCAGCATCCATGGGGATGAAGGGCTACAGAACAGCCCCGAAATGGCAGATATATTAACTTGGCAAGCGGAGTAACTGCTTTGGAAGCAGAGACCAAAATTGGGGCATATACCGTGTGAGTCGCACTCGCAGGCCTCCTTGGATCTTTTTTTGTCAACAAAGATATTTAAAATAAGCAAGTCAGCTGAAATGCGTTGCTAAAGAATGCGCAAGCCTTTAAATGCGGGAAGGTAAACAAATGTCAGGGTTTCGATGAGTTTGCATCCACATTTATTACAGGAAGCAGGCACACATCTCCAGCAGATTGGCATGTTGATAAGGCACTCCTCTTTATTTTCTGACTCAGAGAGGCTGATGTGGACCAGCATTACAAAAAGATACACTCCTGTCACAGGGCCAGGGTCAATATTCACATTAACTCCAGTAGCTGCTGATACATGATTCCAATGGATAATGTTACGCTACTGCAATGGGAAAGTAGCAATTTCTAGATGAAAGGCAGTAGGGAAGAGGATCTTACTCATACTCTTACAGCTTCCTAAGCTTTGCAGGAACAAATAGGGAATGGAGAATACGGCGCTAACGTAATTTTAAAGGGGTGCCATGTCGATTGGAAAACGCAATGGCACACATTTTGAGAAAGAAGCTCTCGTTTAAAAGTGTCATGTGCTGCAATTGCGCATAAGGAAACGGAGCAAGTTGCAATTGTCACCTCTTGGTGTACTGTCTATAGACGTCTGGGCCCTTTTAAACTTTTCCCCCCCAAATTAAATTAGGAAATTATTGGACTGTTTTAGAGGTTCCGTTTTCCCCATCCTGCAAACTTGTTGTTGTTTAGTCATTTCCGGTTCTTCGTGACGAAATGGACCAGAGCACATGTTGGTAGCTTCGAGAACACTGTCCAACCATCTTGTCCTCTGTCGTCCCCTTCTCCTTCTGCCCTCCATCTTTCCCAACATCAGGGTCTTTTCCAGGAAATCTTCTCTTCTCATGAGGTGGCCAAAGTATTGGAGCCTCAGCTTCAGGATCTGTCCTTCCAGTGAGCACTCAGAGCTGATTTCCTTCAGAATGGATAGGTTTGATCTTCTTGCAGTCCATGGAACTCAAGAGTCTCCTCCAGCACCATAATTCAAAAGCATCAATTCTTTGGTGATCAGCCTTCTTTATGGTCCAGCTCTCACTTCCATACATCACTACTGGGAAAACCATAGCTTTAACTATACAGACCTTTGTCCTGCAAACTAGGTCGCAGGAACTGAGGCGACCAAACGCAAGCTCCTGAGGGGTACTCTCCACCCTGAAACTGAGGTTGCCCTGAAATCACATCTCTCCTTGCAGTTCATCTTGAAAGAAGCTAATCTATTCAAGCCAATAGGAGGCTTCTTTCAAACATAATTGTGGTGCAGGTGGATGTTTTCAGTCAGGAAAGTCACACCTGGGGATGGAAGGGGTTGGCTCAGTTGTCTCCACTATAAGGCTTTTTGCAAGCCTGGTTGTTGCAGGTGCTGGAGATTGCAGCCAGGGTGAGTATTAGCCATCCCTACCTCACCTGTACTCTTCAGGAAGTGCATTCACACACGGCACTTTCTTCAAGCCTACTTGCTGGTAAAAAGGTGAGGAGAGTGTGTGTTATGTATGGTTGCTAGGGTGTGTATAGCTGTTGTGCGAGTCTTGTTGTGCTTACGATCCTCAAAGGGTTGGTGATCCCAGTGTAGCAGCATTTATTGCAGAGTGTTTAAAAATGCCTGAGCGTTGTGATGTAGCATGAGAGATAAATGTGTGTGTGTGTGTGTGCGCGCGCGAAATGTTAAACTGAAACAAACCCAATTGTTGGAGCCTGTTGTTAAGTATTTAATGATGTGTTTATGTTTGGTAATCTTGACAAGTACAGTACTTGGAAGCATATTGCAAGAACTCAGCATGCTATATAACAAATTCCAGAGGGATCGGCCATCTTAATCTGTGGCAGCAAAAACAACAGAGAGCCTTGTGACACTTTCAAGGCTAATAGTTTTACAGCACAATCCTATTCAGAAGTAAGTCTCTGTGCTATATTACATTGGTCTCAAGGATGGTGTTAACCCCCCCCACTCCCCCTCCCCCCCCCCGGATAAAATGAAGAAGAAAATTGGATGAGCTTAACCAAAGAAAAATCAATGTAGTATTTAATTTTCCAGAGCTGGTTTTACAACTACAGTGTAAGTTGCCATATTAGAAGTCAGACTACACACACACGGGCACACACTTTTTGGCTTTTGGCCCATCATATAAATATAGTATATAGAGCAATTAGCTGATTCTGATCTTTTTTTAAAAAAAAAAACCACACACACACACACTAACCTGTCTGGAGGAACCAAACTGCAGCTTAAATCGATCCTCAGAAAATTATGAGCCAAAATTAAAATGATGTGTTTCACAGAATAATAGTTTTAGAGACAAAGATGAGTGTAATAGCTGAAAAAGCACGAACCTATTACAGCTGACAAATGGGAGATAATGAAGGGGTGTGTCCTTCCAACATGCTGAGTTTTAATCGCCAGATGTAGTCTAATTGCCATCACAGATACTCTTCGGATTAGCAATACAGGAGCTCTCAGAACTTTAAATTGGGATGGGAAGGTAGTATAAATTAAGGAGCCGATATAAATTAAGAAGTTACGTACATAAAAAACGCTAACTGCTTTCTGATAGTTCAAGCTTTGTGCCTGTGTAGAAGCTACACCAGGGATGGTGGAAACTATGGCCCTACAGATACTACAACTCCCATCATCCCTGACCATTGGTTATGCTGACTGGGGCTGATGGGAGATGGAATTCAGTAGCTTCTGGCAGTTCAAAGGTTCTAGTCTACACGGTTGCAAGGCTTTTGGGGTGCATATCTTGGGCCATGCCACGCTCCAGAATGTCTTGTGTAAGCCTTGTACATTCGTACCTTGGTTGTCAAATGCCTTGTTACTCTGATGTTTTGGCTCCCGAACGCCACAAACCTGGAAGTGAGTGTTCCAATATGTGAACGTTTTTTGGAAGTCGGACGCGGCTTCCGATTGAGTGCAGGAAGCTCTTGCAGCCAATCGGAAGCCGCGCCTTGGTTTTCGAACCGTTTCAGGAGTCGTACGGACTCCCTAAATGGATTAAGCTCAACAGCCAAGGTATGGCTGTATAGTTCTTGCACATTTGCAAATACTTTATGCTGATATGCTAAGGACGGAGATAGAGGTTCCGGCTCTAGAATTCATTCGTACAGTATTTTTTGCTGAAGAAGAAATCTTTTCCAAAAAAGAGAAAAGGAATCAAAGCCTTTACCTGTCACGGCCTTTGTTTTGTCGTCACTCCTGGCTGCGATCTGCACCTGTTGTAGGTGGGTGGCAAGAATAGCAGGGAGTCACCATAAACCGGCAACAGGACTCAGCCAGAGCCCTTCTATGACCGGGTCAAACACACACTCCGTCCAGGGTCATGGCCAGGTTACCAAGTCAAGGCTGGCAATTCTCTGTGCTAATGTTTTGTTTCTCCTCTATTCACCCCGCTTAAGTGGTTGCATTCCCAATGTCACCTTCCCTCCAGAACAGTAGCATAAAATTAGCAGAAATAGGCAAAACATTTTATTTATTTTTGAAGCCGCAGAAGGGGAAAATCATACGTTGCTTTGGAACCTGCGTTTATATTAGAGTTTTGAAGCGTGCATTTTTTAAAAAGTGCAATAAAATAAGTAAGCTCTGTGTTTCCGATGCATAGACTTTTCTTCTCCTCCTGGAAGATTATAAAACAGATTTATTTTCTCTCTTTTTTGCTCCAGACATGAAAATTAAATGATATTGGGGTGTTTTTTTCCTGTTTGGAGCTTATAAATAACTTCTACAATGAAGCACACATACAAGCTGCACAGAATCTGGTTCTAATTACTTGTACTCTAGTTGAACTTTGGCGTTTCCTTTGACTTTCTGTCGAATGTATGTGAGCCGTGTGCTTTGCACTTCTGGAGTGAATTTGTGTGCGCGCACACCACACACCCAGATCCAGACTGACTCTTTATTTGGTGCCAGTAAAAATGAGGGTTAACAGAATGTTTTGACCAAATGCAACACTTTGCCATTCACCCTAATTAGCTGAAATTGCTCCATCCCACCAGGGACTCAGAGCTGAATGTTCCAACTTCCCTTGGGGCTATCCAGGAAATGCCATTTGCTTTACAACTTCTTATTCTTTTAAGGTTCAGCTGTCTGAAGAGACCACATTAAAACCCTGCATTTAATAATCCGCGTTTGTTGTAATATATATATATAATGAAAGAGATTTCATAAATGCTTGCCCTGTTTTTAATCAGCCACAACATTAAAACCCTTCTATCTGTCAGCAGGGTTCCACTAACAGTAAATTAGCTCTTGTAAAGCACACTTCACTTACTTAAAGATCTTATCTACAGCTTTAGCTAAACTTTATAAAAACAATCAAACGTGAAGACTTGTGACTTAAAGCTATTGTTTAAGGAATTCTTAAGTGGGTCTCAGGTGCCCCCTTGGTGCATGAAGGTTGTAGAGCGCAGCAGCAACATAAACTTAATTTACTCATTTTGAGGAAATCTGTTTCTAGAATTGTATTATTTCTTTAGCTGGATGTTGTTTGGCAACCTTGCTTCATCTGTGCGCACACCTAGAACTGCCTTCTTTTTTTCTTTCTGCTTTGTTCAGACTTGTACTTTGTTTCTGTACAAAGCACCGTTCTTTTGGATTTAAGCCTCTTACCCTGCAAGTAGGACCTGGTTTTATAATGTGTTAGTAATTGAATTCATTTGAACCAGTGTTGCAACGCCTTTAGATACTTATCAAATATTTTTTTACTGTGCAAAATGCTTTAATCATCTTTATTTCTTTTTCCTTCGGAGAAACGTTGTGAAGTAGGTAGGTCACGGTTCCCATTTTACAGGCAGGGAATTGGAATGGCAACCTGTCAAATGAGTTAGACTTCATAGGGAAACCAGCCTCCTTTTAAAAAAAGTTTCTATTTATACTTTTCAAGTTTATACATTTTATTAGTTTTACAATCAATTTAACATTTCAAAATTTGACTTCCTCTTCTTTCTGTGATTCCTTAAATTTATTTTTTTAATATCTTAATATCTTAATATCTTAATATCTTAATATTTAATTTTCTCATTTAATTACCTACTTTAAATATATACTCTTGTGAAACTGCAGGTTATTTAAATAATCCTGCTAAAGTTTTTATCTGTTTGCAATTTATCTGCAAATATTCAATAAACCATTTCCATTCTTTTATAAAAAGTTTGTTATCTTGATTTCTTATTCTTCTGGTAAGTTTCGCCATTTCTGCATATTCCATAAGTTTTTGTATCCATTCTTCCTTTGCTGGGACTTCTGCTTCTTTCCACTTTGGGGCAAGTAGCATTCTTGCTGCTGTAGTAACATACATAAATAAATTTCTGTACAATTTAGGTAGTTTTGTCCCTATAATTCCCAAAATAAAAGCTTCTGGTTTTTTTTAATAAAAGGTTATTTTGAACATCCTTTTCAATTCATTGTACAGTATAGCATTTCCCATTTTACAGGCAGGAAACTGGACTCTAGGGAAACCAGCCTCCTGGTCCTCCATTACTGCACATAGGTGTACTGGGATGCTCATCAAAGACATTTTGCCGCCTGAGGCGGACAAGAGGATTGCCTCCCTCCATTCCATGTATATAAATTGAATGGGCTGGCCATTGACTCTTACTAAAGCACTTGCCCTGGAAGGCAGCAGGCTAACCTAGAGGCACGCAGCACTCCATGTGCGACACACAACTCTCCGACAAAGAGGAATGGGGCTCAGGAAGAAAGCTGCCACTCATCCTGAAGCGATTGCCTCACACTGCCTAACGGCAGGGATGGTCTTTTACTTAGCGCCAGCCCTTTTATTCTCCTCTTAGCAATGGCTGTTCATGCAGTAATTCACTGGCGGACTACCAACTTCTACCACTCAATGGGGGAAGGGAGAACCAGCACCCTTATCAGAGGTCCCACATGGGTAGACAAACTAAGGCCCAGGATCTGGCCCAATCGCCTTCTAAATCTGGCCCGCGGACAGTCCAGAAATCAGCATGTTTTTACATGTGTAGAAGAAGAAGAGTTTGGATTTGATATCCCGCTTTATCACTACCCGAAGGAGTCTCAAAGCAGCTAACGTTCTCCTTTCCCTTCCTCCCCCACAACAAACACTCTGTGAGGTGAGTGAGGCTGAGAGACTTCAGAGAAGTGTGACTAGCCCAAGGTCACCCAGCAGTTGCATGTGAAGGAGCAGGGACGCTAACCCAGTTCACCAGATTACGAGTCCACCGCTCTTAACCACTACACCATGTGTTTTTTTATTTAAAATGCATCTCTGGGTTATTTGTGGGGCCTGCCTGGTGTTTTTCCATGAGCAGAATGTGTGCTTTTATTTAAAATGCATCTCTGGGTTATTTGTGGGGCATAGGAATTCGTTCACACCCCCCCCATATAGTCCGGCCCCCCACAAGGTCTGAGCGAAAAAAGTTTGAAAAGGTTTCAAACTGAAAAAGTTTGCTGACTTCTGTCAGGACATCACGTGACAGTTGCAGAGGCACCAGGGCTGCTGCTTTAGCACAGCCAAGGTGCACAACTACCGAGTGGAGAGGAGCACCCCATATCAGCTACTAATGTTGCTTAATGTACATTACAGTGCGGAGTAGTTTTTAAAGTTTCAGACTAGGACCTGAGGGTTCAAATTCCCACTTGACCATGAAGCTCACTTGGTGACTTAGGCCAGTCACTGCCTCTCATCCTAACCTTACCTTACAAGGTTGTTGTGGGATTAATTGAAGACGGTGGGGAGAATCATGTACTCTTTGAGCTCCTTGGAGAAAAAGGTGGGATGTAAATGCGATGATCAGATCCTGTTGTTGAATGCCACTGAATGGGGAAGCAGAAGATGACAGTCCACTTGCAAACTGCTGCGTGCCTTAATGTGCTGCAAAGGTTATGTATAAATAAGTATTAAGTTTTAAGCTTTAAGGTATTTTATGGTATAATAAGGTTAAAATAAATTAAGGCAAATTGAATGACAGAATATAGTGAAAGATGGAAAGGATTTGCTGAGTTAATTAATAGGTTAGACTGTTAAGATAAATTACCTAACAAAAATTGAGAAAGATGGAAATAATTTGCTGAAACAATTAATTAAACTAGAACACAAAAAGGGAGGTGTGAGGAGGTCGATGAAACAAGCAAATGAAAGATAAAGATATGGAATATTGGGTGTGGTTCCCCCCCCGTATTGTTGTATTGGTTTTTATGTACTCCCCCCCCCCTTTTTTATGCATTGTAATGTATGTTTTGTTAAATCTTTTTGTTTTCTTTTTTCTGTAATCTTTAAATTTCTAATAAATATCATTTAAAAAAAAAAGAATTAACATGCTGCAAAGTTAAGAGAGAGAGAGAAAGAGAGAACCCTAAAACATAACAATTACTTGCCACATTCTGCGCCCCTTTTGCTTACTTGACTGCTCAAAGCCCCATCTTTCTCCAGGGGGTTGGACTCGATGGCCCTTGTGGTCTATTCCAACTCTATGATTCTATGAACTTGCCCACCATTACCTATTTCTTTCTGCTTGATAGGAGTGGGCAAAAACTCAACATCTGCTTAGATGTTGACACCATAGAGAAAGCTGGCTTCCTTCACTGAGCAATACACCCAGATCGTTGCTGCCCTTCCTGTGAGGTCAGGCTGCAAAGCAGTATTTGTAGTCCATTCATAAGAAATCCATTGCAGAGCCAGGAATATTCCAGGCCCCTCTGGTTCAATAACTCTGGAGATAAGTGATGTGGATTTCTATTGGCAGCTGAAAATTTCTGGTTGTATAAATACTTCGCCGCGATGGATAGAACTCAGTAGCAGTTAATTATTTCCTGTGTAAAACCAATACTTGGATTACTGTTTTAGAGCTTTTAGATAGACATTTCCCCAGATTTATCAGCTTCAAGACTATTTTGCCAGAGAGCTCAGTGGTAGCTTTTTCTGCGTGTAGTTGGCTCTGAATTGTGCATCTGCAAAGCTGTCTTGATATCTCGAGTAACCCAAATTCCAATAGGTCGATTAGCATCAGCCTGAATTTTGTTCACGCATAGTCAGCAGTTTGACTACTGAAGGTGGTGGATGTTGGTCGTATTGTTTGCTCTGGGACCATAAAAAACAGGGAGCGCAGTTGTTTTTATGTATCCCAACTACCTCAAAGCCTAAAAAAACATCATTGTAGCCTGATAGAGCTGAATGTTTTGAGTTTTATGACAGGAATTTTATCCTCTCCTAGACTATTTGGGAACTGCATGCTTGGAATAAGGAGAGCAGATTGTTTGAGACCTCTCAAGGGCATTTGATGAACCTAATTTTAATTTAAAAGGACTAATAGATTATTGATTTAAGCAGCAAGACTGTGCACCAATCGATTCCCAGAGCACTGTATGCCTATTCTAAATAGCAACAAAAACTATCATTGAGAAAATTGTGCTTCTGCCTTCCTTTAGAAACTATTTGCAAAGCTGGATCTGTACTTGTGTATTTTGAACTGGCTGGTTGGCACACGCTTTTCTGTGTCGCACTTGGGAAGCCTTACAGAAATTAAGCAACCTGTCCCTCTGGGCTACACTATCAGTGTGGAAAGAGTATTGCAGTTGTCTGGTCCCGGGGGTATCTCCTCTGACTCCACTCTTAGATAATCTTTTGATTTCTGTCATAGTAATAAGTACCTTCAATTTAAAGATCTGTGATCCATGGGCTTCTTCAGAATCTCAGGGCACCCCATTTCAGAAATTGTTTTGAAGGAAAATGTGAGGGCCCAATTTGAACTAGTTCCAGGTCCTCCAAATTAATTTCTTCACAGATAGATTAACTGGCAAAGCAGAAGGAAGGACTTCACTTGCTGACGGTATTTAAGGCTTCCTGCACTTGTCCTAACCAATACTTGAAGCGGTTGCTTCTGAGCATGGGCGTAGCCAGGATTTTTGTTGGGGGGGGCAGGCCTTTTGTTGGGGGAGCAGAACCTCAGTTTGCTATGTATTTTTGTCGATTTAGGGGGGGAGCTTCCCCTCTGCACCCCCTGGCTGCATCCATTCTTCTTGAGATTTACAAATTGCTTATTGATGTGTCCATGTGTGACTTAAAGAGCCTCAAAGATATATGGAAGGGGGGATTTAGGAATTCAGATGGATTACCATGCCTGTGGAAACCTGTGCCCTCAATCCCTACTTATAACCACCTCAGATAAGATTTAGGAAGCAGGGCTCAAAAGTCTCTTGTGTTGGCACTGGATCCCCCAAGAGATGATCTCAAATCCACAAGTCTGCCTCATCTCCATGGTGGAGGGGGTGTGTGTTTGTAAAGAGATTTTCTTACATAGGTGGTGGGGGCTCTTTTGACTTTAAACATTGACTTTAGACTAAGGAAACCACCTCCAGTCTGCTTTTGGTGCATGAAGAATGAATCTCCTTATTGCTGGCAGCAGCTAGAATTGAGATCTCTAGGTGCTGGAAATCAACAAAGAAACCTTCTAAGGTGGGGTTAGCTGAATAGTGCATGGGGTATGAGCATCTTACACAGCACCATAAAGTGGCAGAGGGTAAATCAGAGTGGGACCAATTCAAAAATACTTGGGTTTCCACTTCTTAGTTTTATGCTGGCATAGCCACCAACATCAACCTGTGTGTGGAGACACTTTGTGCTTACGGACTGAACTTTGTAACTGTTGTACAGTTGTAGTGTTTGTTGAAGTTTTTTTAAAAAAAGAAAAAAAGCTGTAAAAAAAGAACTCCCTGACATTCTGGAATTCTAATCAACAGTAGCCAATGATGAAATGTGGGGTCAATGAAAAGACAGAATTTGAGAAATGTGGCAGATATAATATACTGCAAATCTGAATTGGTATTTGTTTTTCAATAGAAGAATGTCCCATGAGGCCAATACTTGAGTCTCTGTAGAGGTTTTGCTCTTGTCTTTTTGCTACATAAAAAGCTTTGCCATTTCTCTGAATCATCAGACAAACCTAGCTAGTTTGCCTAAGGTTGGGGGTTTTTTTATGCTTAAGGTTTACATCTATTTATGCTTAATTCAGTTTCTAGTGCGAATATAAAACACGTCGCAGCTAGAAGGCAAGTTGAGTTTTGTCTTCCACACTTAAATCATTCTCTTTTGGCAAAATAACTCCAGAGAGCCTCAGCACTACCTTTTAGTGTCAAAATGCCCCAAGAAACAGCAAAATAAGAACATATATTGCATATCCATGGGGAATTGAAATAATTATGGATTTTAGGCACCAAAATCCTAAATATGTGTATAGTTTTATGGTGCCCCTATAATATAATAATATGGCAGTGTCATATAGTGGTCTGTGACATTTTTTATGGTTGGTGCAGATGTTGGCACTTTGCCTCATGAGAACGTATGCCATTCTTCAGCATGTTGTAGGAATGGAGTGCATTGACGTTTACATCCTGGAAAACCTTTTACGTAATTGTGAAGATAATACTTTGGTTTTCGGGAAGCAGGACCAAGACCCAGTTTACACAGACATACATGGTGGACAGGAAGAGACCAGTGGTATCTTCCCAGACCAAGAGATAGCCCAAATACTGCTTTCCATATGGTTTGCTCCACAACTCCCATAATCACCTGATGGTTGACCATGCTGGATGGAGCTAGTGGGAGTTGTAGAAGGCACCACTTTGGCAATTTCTGTCTTAAAAGACAGTACCATGGTGTAGGTGGGTGCAGAATAAAATGAGTCAGTGCCTTTCCTGCTCATAGAAAAGAAGATTAAATAATCCAGTTTAGTCTTCTCATGCTTCATATTCTATGTTTGGGAGGTGTTCTTTGCGTGTTCAGAGGATTGTTCAAATGTGCAACTCTTCCCACCCTCCACTGTGGTTTTAAGTGGTGCAGCCCAGAAAAACACAGTACAGTGGTACTTCGGTTTTCAAACGTCTCCATTGACAAACATTTCGGTTTTCGAACGCCGTAAACCCGGAAGTAAATGCTTCAGTTTTCGAACACGCCTCAGAAGTCGAACATGCCACGCGGCTTCCGCTGAGTGCAAGATCCTGAGGCCTAGCTGCCGGCTATTGAGTTTTCAGTTTTCAAACATTTTGGAACTCGAACAGTCTTCCAGAACGGATTAAGTTCAAAAACTGAGGTACCACTGTGCTTCTAAATACATGAGAACCAGAGATAAACTTCTTTCATAATACCATCAGCATTGTTGCAGATTTGTTACTGTTCTTTCATTTGCCATGAAACAAGTGCATCCCTTTTATCTGTATTGACCTGAGATGAGTGGGCAGGTTTTACACGACAGGGTTAAAAGGTATGGGGGTTCTGTGAATATTTCGCTATTACTGTATTTATTAGTTGTGCATAGTTCTCTTGGTTTCTGCTGGCTCTAGCCTACAGTAGCTTTGGCTCATTTAGCCAAAGGTTTCTGTGATCTTCTCTAGAGATGGGGAACCTGTGGCCCTCCAGATGTTGTTAAACTCCAACTCATATCATCCCTAAGCACTGGTCGTGCTGGTTGGGGCTGATGGGTGTTGGAATCCAACAACATCTAGAAGGCCACAGGCTCCCTACCCATCTTCTAGTCTGTTTGCTGCTGGAGTGGAGATAGGTGTGTGTGCATGCATGCCACCTTAAAATAAAATATATTAAAATAACATATATAAAGATATTAAGCGGAGCTTGCACATAGTTTCCAATTTAGCCAGCCTATCAGAAAAAATGGAAAGTATGGTCTTATGTTATGTTATGTTACTTGATGTAGACTGTTGGCAGCGATGGATTTAGGGCTGTGCAGGGCGGTTCTCCTGCACAGGGCGCCAAGCCGAGGGGGTGCAAAATTGAAAAGATTCATTTGGGGTGCCAAATGTTGACCTTGCACAGGACACCATATTATGAAAGATCACCAGATTCCGCCCTTGCAGTGGTTAGCCCAAGACTTTCCAGAGTAGACTTTGTGTAGGAGAAAGATTCAAATCATATTCTTTGTGTGTGTGTGTGTGTGTGTGTGTGTGTGTGTGTGTGTATATATATATATATGCAGGTTTTGGTGTCCTCGGGTATCTTCCCGTGTAAAAGTTGGGGTGTCTAGGCGACGTTTCGACGAGGTCTCACTCGTCATCTTCAGGCTGGTGCTTTCGGCTTCTTGTTACTGTGACTAAAACGTGGGTTCCAGTAACAAGAAGCCGAAAGCACCAGCCTGAAGATGACGAGTGAGACCTCGTCGAAACGTCGCCTAGACACCCCAACTTTTACACGGGAAGATACCCGAGGACACCAAAACCTGCATTCCTGTACCCGTGAAAATCTACGAAAGCAAATATATATATATATACATATATACATATATACAGAGGCACTCTTCATGGAAGGTGTCTTTAATGTCTTTTTTTTTTTTGTATTCTAATTTGTCACGTTAATTTCTCAGTTAAGGCTCTAGGCCATAAAGTGTTTAAGTTTTTGACTAAAACGTGGGTTGCATTTTATTATCCCCTTGTTTACTGATATTGTTTATGCATTCTGAATTTATAATTGAATTAATGTGTTTTCAGTATTGATTTCAAAGTTCATTTGCAGCTTGGCTGTTGCATTTTTTAATCTGATATTTTGTTCACATTGATTGCCTTTTGAAATGATTATATTAATTACAGTATGATGTTGTTAGCCACCTTGGCCTATTTCTGGGGGGACAAACAGGGTGCAAATAAATTAAATGAATGAAGCACTTGCTGGTTTTCGCAACACTCTACAAAGCAGGTGTGCAAAGCTTACCCCACAGGCATCTCCGGGGATTTATTATGCTCTGCACATTAATGCTTCCTGGAAGGACAGAGTGGGCACATTAATAGAGATGTTTTTGAATGTCTGAACTGGCCCAATCTGTCTTAAATGTTGCAGCTCCCAGAAAAAGTTACATTTGAAATGGGAGATCTGTTGCGTGGATCAGCTGGTGGCATATGACAAAGCCAGTATCTGAAAGCACTAAAAACGTCCTTCTCTCGTTTTCTTTGTAGCAATTGAAACTCAGAGCACCAGTTCTGAAGAACTTGTTCCCAGCCCGCCTTCCCCGCTTCCTCCTCCTCGTGTTTACAAACCCTGCTTCGTTTGTCAGGACAAATCTTCTGGATATCACTATGGCGTCAGTGCTTGTGAGGGATGTAAGGTGAGTCTCCAGGCCCCCCTGCTATACTTTGCTGGTAAAGTGAGTTGGACAGGTTGGGGGGAAAACCTGGATCAAGTGGTCTTTTCCTTCCATGGCCTCTGTTGTCCTGTCTGAGGGCTATTTCATTGTCTCCCTTCCGTTTCTTTTGTATCGTGAGCAAAACTTCAAAAGCCCTTATCTTCCCCCATCATTTAGTTCACACCAGCTCTCGTCTGTTTTCAACTTTTGCATCGTCCCTGAAGGCTTGGTACTTCCATGCTGCTTATTATGGATCACTTGGTTGAAGCCGTGTTGAATTGTTGCAGACCCAGGGTTGCCGTTATGTAAACTTACAGGCTCCTTTCAGTTGCTGCTGCTGTTGTTTATATAATTTGCGCTACGCACAGACCTTGACATGGCGCATCAATAAAAGCACAACTTCAAGCGTTGTGCCAGCAGGAGAAGAAACACTTAGGTGCAATAATGGCAAACTCAGTGGCTCGACGCAGCTAAAGTAAAATTCTGTTCTGAAGGCCACATATCACAGTGGAAGCTAAACATTAAACCTTCGTAGGAAACAATGTTTGCTTTTTGGTTTTCAAACTTGATTAAGGATACCACACTTTCATCTTTGGGTGTTGTCTGTAGGAAAACTGGGTTAACACTGCAGTCCTATATCAATCCCATTCAACTCCATGGGACTTCCTTTGGAGTAGACATGGATAGGATTGTGCTGTAAGGATCAGGTCTTCTAACCAATGCTGCTGATTCCATATAGCAGCTGTGAGTGTTACATGGCATCAGAAGCATTAGCTAGAATATATTGCATGAGTGTGTCTGTCTGTGTGTGAATACGCATGAACCTTTTGAAGTTTACATTGATTTGCTGTTGTCCTTGATGCCCAGTTGGTCTGGGTTAAAAAGTCAATATCTTACTGTCTCTTCAATCAACAGGTAGTTGTAATCTCACAGAGATCACTTGGGTGTGGGTAGGTGTCTAGGTAAATATATTTGGACTGAAACAACCAATTTTTCATCAGTTTATGACACCTGATGTGTCCAACAGTACCATCCTATGCATTGTAAGCTTTGTTGAGTTAAGGAGAATTCACTTCCAACTAAATAGGCATAGGATAGCAGCCTGGAACATACAATCTTATAGCATCAAAAAATAGCATGTATTTTTTATCCTTTATTTTCCTGCCCACACATCCCAAATGCCTGCAACAACTGAACCTTGCAGAGATTCCTTTTACCTCTTGCCTGATGCATGTCCATTTTGCATAATTCTTCGTGTTCTTCTACCTATGATTTGCATCCATTTCTTGTTTTGCTCCTTCTTCGCCAACACTGTATGTAGATGGATAATTCTTGGAGCCTGCAGGTTGCTCTGCGCTTAGTGTATTCCTGCCATACCTCTTTCTTCCAAATTGAATTTTATCAAATCCTATGCTTCTGTGATGCTTTTGCAGACCGTGAGCTGTAGTAATCCCATCTCCAGTCAAGTAAACTCCCTTAAAAGCTGAAAATGCAGAGACTCTTCCTTGGTTTTGATTTCCGCAAGCAGTTCTATTACCTCCTTGGCAGCCTTGCTGTTTCATTGACATGCACCTGTAATCATTCTCAGGAGCTAGTCCAACGCCTGGCGAAGTCAATTGAAACACTCTCATTGACTTCAGATAAGGATATGAGCAGCTTCTTCCGCTTTATCACGACCCAAATACTCCATAGCTCAGGCTCTTCGCAAAAGCACTTGTCAGCAAATTGGTCTTCTCTCATCTTGATTAACTCAACCTCTTCTGTATCATTTCCCCCCACCCCCTCGCCCTGAGATCTTGTCGTAAGTCGCTTTGTCTTGCAGTAATCCCTCCGAACTGAGAATTTCCTTCTTTTGCTCCACCAAACACTTTCCCCTTTGGCCTTCCTTAACCCCATCTTCATCGACAATAATTCTTCTTCAGCTGTTCCCTACAGCCTATTCTCATCTGATTTTGTGCAACTCTATCTTCCGAGCATGGAATATTTTAAAACCTGCAATAAAACGCCATATGGTGTTAATGAGGCTGTGTGAATAATGGCTAGGAATAAATTGTATTATTTTTCAATCCCTGACATTAATATGCCCGCAGTTTACCAGGATGTATTGAAAATGTTGGACACCAGATTGCTTAAATATCCAAATTAGATCATTGGGAAGAAGTGAATTGGTGAGTTATTAGTACATCTTCAAGGTTAAAAACTGTCTTTTAAGTTAGGATTCCCAAGAGCACGGCAGATTTTTGAAAACTGCAGCTTCATGTTCGTTTCTAGGGAATCAGCAGAACTGTGCTTTCTTGTGGGCCCTGTTTATTTGCTATTTTTCTATTATGTTTATTTCCTGCCTTTCCTCCAAAGAGCTAAAGGTGGCACACATTATTCTCACAACAACCCTCTGAGGTAGATGAAACTGAAGAAAACAAGTACTTCCTCAAGGTCATTGCTCCCCAAATAGCTTAATGCCTGAGTCAGAATTTGAACCCTGGTCTCCCAGATGCTAGCCCAACACTCTATCCACTACCTCACCCATTATCAGGGTTAGTACAGAAGGTAATTTGTAGGAAGGGATGAAGGAGTGTGCTTCTGAGAAAAGTCATTCGGAAAACAGGAAGTCAGACCATTGGTCCAACCAGCTCTCTAGGGTTTCAGACAGGAAGCAGTCACAGCCCTCACTGGAGATGCCAGAGATTGAACCTTGGGCATTCTGCATGCAAAGCAAATGCTCTACCACTGAGCTATGACTTTTGCATTTAGGTCCATTGTTTGCATATGCATGTAAGGTAAAAGGTAAAGGACTCCTGGATGGCTAAGTCCAGTCAAAGGCAACTATGGGGTTGTGGCACTCATCTTGCTTTCAGGCAGAGGGGGCCAGCGTTTGTCCACAGACAGCTTTCAGGGTCATGTGGCTAACAGGACTATGCTTCTGGCGCAACAGGACACCGTGGTGGAAGCCAGAGCACACAGAAACACCGTTTACCTTCCCGTCACAGCGGTACCTATTTATCTACTTGCACTGGCATACTTTTGAACTGCTAGCTTGTCAGGAGCTGGGACAGAGCAACGGGAGCTCACTCTGTCGTGGGGATTCAAACCGCCAACCTTCTGATTGGCAGGCCCAAGAGGCTCAGTGGTTTAGACCACAGTGCCATCCGTGTCCCTATATGCATGTAACATCGTTCATGAATCCCTACCATTCATGATCTGGGTGCTGATGCATGCAACCCAAGTGCTCCTGCTTGGCACATGCCAATCAATCAATCAATCAATCAATCAATAGCTGCCCATCCGACTAGGTTGCCCCAGCCACTCTGGGCGGCTCCTATTCTGTAAGCACAAGCATATCCATTTAGCGTTGGAAAGAATATTACCATATTCTAATATGCTAAGGAGATTCTGACTAAACATTAGGAAGAACTTTCAGATGGTAAGTGCCGTTCGACAGTGGAGTGAACTCGGCTGGAGGTGGTGAACTCTCCTTCCTTAGTGGTTTTTAGGCAGAGGTTGGACGGCCGTCTCATAGGATGCTCCAGTTGAGATTCCTGTATTGCAGGGGGTTGGACTAGATGCCCTGTAGGATCCCTTCCAACTCTGTGATTCGGTGTCAAGCTAATATCCAAAACAGAGACAGCGTGTTCCAGAGGCTGTTTTATTCTGGTCCACTTTTTGACCTTCAGCTTGTAGGGGGGGGGGGATTAAAACGCTGGTCTCAGCAGTTGTAAAGCTCTTCCTGAAAGCCCCACTCTTTGCTACTGACTTTACTCTTCATTGTAGCAGCCTGCAAAAGACTGTGGCGGGGGGTGGCTTTGGGTGTAGTGGGTCTGCTTTCCCAAATAATGCCAGCATTGTGCTGGTGAATAGGAGCAACCAATGCTCTGGCAGATTCAGCTGTCTGTTAGAGCCTTGTCCCTTGTTCTAAGCAGTTAGAAGGCGACATTCCTTTGGTCCCAACACACGGCCTGGATTTCTGGCACAAGCTGTGTATGTAGCAAAGTTGCCTAGAGCAATTTAAGACAAAAAAAGGAGGGAGAAAACTGCAGGAAGCACAAAGGATGCTCACATTTTTATAGTGGGAGCCGGCAAATTTGTTTTCACAGCAGAGGTGCCTCTCTGTCTCTTGTAGATGGTTAGGGGACAAAACGCCCATAAATTCAAAACGCAGTTGTTTCCCACACCAGTGTCAATCTTAAACAAAAAAGCGGGATCCCCAATTAAATATTTTGTTAATGAAGCTTCACCTAGGACAGATGTCAAAAGCAACCATGTTGCCGCATTCTGAGCAAAAGGGCTGTGCAAATTTACGTGTCTGTCTGTGTTTGATGCCTCTCTATGCAGCCAAATAAGTACTTTTTTCTTGGTAAGTGTATACTATATGGAAATGATAGGAATTAAAAGTAATCAGAAGAGGACCGATTGGTTGGGTCACCTGATCATGCTGCAACCAGTCACTGTCAGGAAAAGCCCAGAAGAGTAAGGCTCAGAGCCTGGGGATTGGTGGTGTGACATTGAGGAGAGGTCACAGGGACAAGCTTGGGAGAAGGTGCTGAAGGGATAACAGGTGTTAGTGAACAGGAGAAACCTGCGACAGGGAGCAGTTCAGAGGAGGAGGATCAACAGATTGTTGAAGAATCCAGGGGGTCTCCCTCTCCTGCTGTGAGAAGCTCCTCTCCCCCCTGGTCTCGAAGAACATGCAAGATTTGGAGAGCAGGACACAGAGGCCAGAGGTGGGCAGACACAGTTTGAGACTGCTCAGAAAGCATCCAAGAGAGGAGGAGTCTTAGAAAGGGCTGAGGGCAGGACCTTCAGTCCTGGAAACTGCTCTATAGGGGCAGGACCTGATGGGAAGGTCTTCCTTATCTGTGAAGATGTTTTCCTAGAAGTCTAAAGTTTTGAACTCTAAACCAAATTCTGTCCCATCAACTATCCCTCATCCATGCCAGAAAATTAAGAAAAATCAAAATTCTGAACTAGAATACCACCTAATGTCCTTGTGATGTCTACAGACCAGTCATTTTGCCTCTGGCCACGGTTCCCTTCCAAGCCAACAAAATTGAATTCCATATTGGACTACTAAATATTCCAAGGGCATTCTCCCTGGCTTGAAATATGACCTCAGGCTTTCCGTTTGTAGGGAAGAGCCATCAGTTTCCATAAGCAGTCCTGACAGATTAGGAAAGGGTACAGCATAGAATGAGCATAATATTCTGTTGTTTGCCTTATCATTGCACATTTCCAATTGCTAGGCTTGTACGTCCTGATATCACTGTTTAAGAATAGCTTTCACCCTACTTTGACAGCATTTGGCCTGGTGTTTCAGGCTGAAGCATTCTGTTTACAAAGCTGCAAATAAATACTGCATGCTGTAATTCTTGGTGCAGTTCAAAGACAGTGGCAGGCTGTGTTGTTGTTGTTGTTTTATAGCCTGCCCGTCTGGCTGGGTTTCCTCAGCCACTCTGGGTGGCTCCCAACAGAATATTAAAGACATGATAAAGCATCGAACATTAAAAACTTCCCTAAACAGGGCTGCTTTCAGATGTCTTCTAAAAGTCAGATAGTTGCTTATTTCCTTGAAATCTGATGGGAGGGCGTTCCACAGGGCGGGTGCCACTACCGAGAAGGCTCTGTGCCTGGTTCCCTGTAACCTCACTTCTTGCAGGGAGGGAACTGCCAGAAATCATCATAGTGCTTTAAAATCATCAGACCTGACTTCGTCTTCCTTGTTTCTAGAAACAGGTCTCATGGAGAAAATTTGTCATTTCTTTGAGAAAAGTTCTTTCATGTCAAGGCTGGTGATACCTTGAAAAGAAAAGGGAAAAATGAAGTTTATGACATGGGTCTCGTGATGTCAGCTATAATTTACCCAGTCCTCTAAAGAAGAAGAAGAGGAAGAAGAAGAAGAGGAGGAAGAGGAAGAAGAAGAGGAAGAAGAAGAAGAAGAAGAAGAAGAAGAAGAAGAAGAAGAAGAAGAAGAAGAAGAAGAAGAAGAAGTTTTATTTATACTCCGCCCTCCCCAGCCAAAACCGGGCTCAGGGCGGCTAACAACCAATAGTAAAAACATGTTGATTAAAATACAGCATTAGAACATTAAAATGCAGCCTCATCACAGGAGGAGAAAAGAAAAAGAAAAAAGAAAGAGGGGGAGTCAATCAAATTGGCTCCAAGGCAAAGGCAAGGAAAGAAATCAGATCCTGCAGGGCCCTGGTCTCATGAGACAGAGCGTTCCATGAGGCCGGAGCCAGTGTTGAAAAGGCCCTAGCTCTGGTTGAGGCTAATCTGACTTCCTTAGGGCCCGGGACCTCTAGGGTGTTGCTATTTATGGACCTTAAGGTCCTCCGTGGGCCATACCGGGAGAGGTGGTCCCGTAGGTACCTGTGTTCCCACTTGCTCAGTTCTTCATGATTACTTACTGACCAGAGGTCTGTCATTTCATTTCTCTCTTTCTTACACATCTTTAAACAAATTCCCGTTCTCCCTTGTTTGTTTAAATCAGGGGTGGAGAACATGGGTGTCTGCAAGAATTTCTCCAGAGAGGTGAGGATTTTTCCGGGGGTGGGTGGATGCAAAGTAAAAAAAATATTGACTTAATTTCTTCCCTAAATAGAAGGATCGTATCTGTACATTTTGTCTTATGATCAGGTTCTACAGATACTAGAAACTTTTCAGAAATCAATGTATTCCACGTTTCACTGTGGGCCCAGGAGCTCAAGATTTGCAAAGCAACATTCTTTGCAGCCACGTTTATTTTTTTCTTCTGATAATTAAAGATGGACTCCTTTGCCCCCTGAATCTAAATCATGTTGGGGCAGATGTACATTTATAGCTTACTTTCCCTGGCAGTGAAGAGGACCCTTAAAGTAGGAGTGGATGTCATTTGCTGTCATTTCCCACTGCCCGATTAGTTTAGAAAAAGCCATAGGCTGCAATTCTCAAGTCACTGTGATAGTGCAAGCCCCATTAGTTTTAATGGGGCTTGTGACAGAACAGCACTTTGAGGAGTGAGGCTGTTAACATAAATAGCTTCCCTCATGAACAGGCATGGCAAATTTGTTTGGGTTTGAAATCCATCTTAAATGGCCACAAATCTAAATGTGGGAAATGTATTTGGTAGCTTTCTACTGAATAAATGAGACTGAATTTACATTAGGGAGTAAGTGACCATCATTGTGTATGCATCAGCTCACACAAAAATTTCCGCCTTAAAAAATATATAAGTACCAGAGAAGCATAAGTGATAAAGCTGCTTTTTCTTCCATTTTCACACACTTGGATCCCATTCTACCTCCAGAGAAGTCTGAACGCATGAGGCTCCTGTGTGGTCTCCCATTCTGGGACTACTGGAAAGACCCAAACCAGAAGTGGAATTACCTATAAGTGCCTTTAGACCAGGGTTCCCCAAACCTGGGTCTCCAGGTACTTTTGGACTGCAATTCCCATCATCCCTGACCACTGGTCCTGCTAGCTATGGATGATGGGAGTTGTAGTCTAGAACAGGCATAGGCAAACTCGGCCCTCCAAGTATTTTGGGACTACAACTCCCATGATCCCTAGCTAACAGGACCAGTGGTCAGGGATGATGGGAGTTGTAGTCCCAAAACATCTGGAGGGCCGAGTTTGCCTATGCCTGGTCTAGAAACAGCTGGAGGCCCAAGTTTGGGAAACCCTGCTTTAGACCATTTCCCCAGACTGCAGTCCTATGCACATTTACTTGAGTGAACTCGAGTCCGTACAATGAGACTTAAGAGTAAATATGCATCAGATAGCACTCTCAGGCCTTTATTCTAAGTAGTGAGAGAAGTAGCCGACATAGTGCTATGAGCAGCCAACATAGTGCCGTCCAACTTTTGCTGGTTGTCTGGTTCTGCTGGTAGGTGGAGGCAATATCTGGAGGGAACACTCCACAAGGGAGGGTGTTTGAAAAAGGGTGAGAGGATGCCTGCTCTGCAGGCAAGGGGAGCTATAACTGGGCTCCCGAGTCCCACAGGGGTGCCTCAGAAAAAAATGTAGTTGTTCAAGGGAGCTGTGGAGCCAAACAGGTTGAAAACCTCTGACATAAAGTATTCAGACTAGGCTGTCAGAAAAATATAGACGTCTCTGTGGACTACGTATAAACTCAAAACATGGTAGAAAGAATTATGCCATATGAGGACAAAAACACACATTATTTTTGTTACATACAGTCATGGGGGAAAGAATGTGCACTCTCTTTGAATTCAGTGGTTTTACATGTGAAGACGTAATAACAATCATCTGTTCCTTAGCAGATCTTAAAAATAGGTAAGTACAACCTCAGATGAACAACAGCACATGACATATTACACCATGTCATAATTTATTTAACAGAAATAAAGCCAAAATGGAGAAAACGTGTGGAAAACTAAGTACACGCTTACTGCTTCCATAGGAAATAAAGGGGGCAAGTAGCAGACTGGTGCTGCTAATCAAATGTGCTTGCTTAATTGATTATCAGTAAGTGTGCCAACCTCTATAAAAGCTGAAGTTTTAGCAGTTTGCTGGTCCGGAGCATTCAGGTGTGTTTTAACACAATGCCAACCAATTTTAAGTCTATCATTCTAAATGAGAAAGATTATTCAAAAGTGGAAAACATTTGAGACAGTTGCCAATCTTCCCAGGAGTGGACGTCTCAGCAAATTCATCCCAAGGTCAGACCGTTCAATGCTCAGAGAAATTGCAAAAACCCCCAATAGTTACATCTCAGGCCCTAGAGGCTTCAGTTAGCATGTTAAATGTTAAAGTTCATGAAAATACGATTAGAAATGGACGGAATAAGTATGGTTTGTTTCAAAGGGTTGCCAGGAGAAAGCCTCTCTAAAAAGAACATGGCGGCAGCACGGATTAGGTTTGCAAAGTTGCATCTGAACAAACCACAAGATTTCTGGAGCAGTGTCCTTTGGAGAGACAAGACCAAAGTGGAGATGTTTGGCCATAACGCACAGCACCACATTTGGCGAAACCCAAACACAGCATATCAGCACAAGCACCTCATACCAACTGTCAAGCACGGTGGTGGAAGGGTGATGATTTGGGTTTGTTTTGCAGCTGCAGGACTTGGGAACCTTGCAGTCATTGCGTCAACCATGAACTCCTCTGTATACCAAAGTATTCTGCAGTCAAATGCCAGGCCGTCTGCCCCACAGCTGAAGTGTGGCTGAAATTGGGTCATGCAACAGGACAAGGATCCCAAGCGCACCAGCAAATCTATAACAGAATGGCTGAAAAAGAAAAGAATCAAGGTGTTGCAATGGCCCAGTCAAAGTCCAGACCTCAACACAGTTGAAATGCTGTGCAAGACCTTAAGAGAGCTGTGCGTAAACAAATGCCAGCAAACCTCAATGAACGGAAGTAACGTTGTAAAGAAGAGTTCCTCCACAGTGATGTGAGAGATTGTCCTACAGAAAATGATTACTTCAAGTTATTGCTGCTAAAGGTGGTTCTACAAGCAATTGAATCATAAGGTACAGTGGTACCTCGGGTTACATACACTTCAGGTTACATACGCTTCAGGTTACAGACTCCGCTAAGCCAGAAATATTACCTCAGGTTAATAACTTTGCTTCAGGATGAGAACAGAAATTGTGCTCTGTCGGCGCGGCAGCAGCAGGAGGCCCCATTAGCTAAAGTGGTGCTTCAGGTTAAGAACAGTTTCAGGTTAAGAATGAACCTCCGGAATGAATTAAGTACTTAACCCGAGGTACCACTGTACTTAGTTTCTGGCTTTTCCATTTTGGTTTTATTTCGGTTAAATAAATGATGACACAGTGTTATACGTCATGTGTTATTATTCATCTGAGGTTATATTTACATAATTTTAAGACCTGCTAAGGAACACATGTTTGTTTATTATATCTTCATATGTAAGACCACAGAATTCAAAGAGGGTTCACTTTCTTTTCCCCATGACCTGTTTGTTTGCACAAAATGCCAATGTGGATCAGGACTCCAGGATGGGAGTGACATGTAGGAGGATTTAACTCTTTAGCTCCCGCTGTAGTCCTGGTCTCGTTTGGGCTCCCCCACACTACAGTGGGCATTTTGGGTTTTTTTGGGGGGGAGCTTCAGTTGAAGTTTTCCCATCCCACACAAATTGCAGGAGTGGAGAGCCTGATGCAGATCAAACCCACAACAAAGGTCACAAAGTTAGGATCCCAATTCAGGAGAGGCCCCTAGCATTGGAAGTTTGTGTAAAAATTCCCTGCACTTTTTAAAGGCACAAATATGTAGGCAAAGTAACATGTAGTTTGGACCTGAGGTCCTTAAGACAATGAGGTGATTGTTTACACATGTAGCATACAGGAGCTCTTTAATTGTTTGATTACATTATTTTGAAGAAACCCTCTAACTTGCTTCTTTGCCTATTGATCTTGCATATATATCTCATTAGTTCCTTTACAATCGATGAGTGCTGCAGGCTCTGCAGCGTGCATGACCAGAACATCGAGTTTGCTTGGCTGGTAGTCTCTGTGTTGTGTGTGTAAATACTGACTGGTAAAAAGGCAGGCACTTTCTGTTGCAAATTTGAGGAAGCTTCCTAAAAAAACAGCAGCTAATGGGGTTGAAGCAGCTTCTTCATTAAATGGATCCCAGAAATGACCCAGTTTGCTGATTTGACTTCATAGTCTGTCTGTCGTCAGCCTGTAGGGCACAGTTTACTGAACTAATACAGAAAAACTGTTATAAGCCATACTTCTGCAAAAGACAAGGCAGCCATTGGTATGTTTATGTGATAATGAACAGCAGCACCTCCATGCCACAATAGCAGACCCTATTTTCCAGGGACAGTCTCAGATTTACAGAAGCTGTTCTGGTTTCTGATTTGGTCCTGGAATGTCCCGCTTTTTCCTCTGGACATCCCTATTTTCATTGGAGAAATGTTGAGGGTAAGCTATCCACCCCACCGTTTTATTACTTCTCTACTTCTTAAATAGTTCTAAAAACAAAATGTTGTGTGGCTTACAAAGGGGTAATAAACTTAAGCATTTTAATCCCTCTTTTCTATAAGAGTCCAGTAGTGCCAGTATAGTTTGATTAGAGTGCAGTGATTTTCCCCCCTGAAGAAGCAAGAATTCATCGCTGCATTTGGTACTGAGGAGTATAAGGAAGTCAAAAGTTTTTTTCAGATAAGTTGCTTCTTTACTCTGCTTTTTGTTACAGGGTGAGATATTCTTTGGGACAATGCTCTGAAGACTGAGGTTGTTCTGAGAATATTGGGCTGTTACTTCAATAATGCCTGCCCTGAGAAATAGTGAACAAAATTATATTGAAGTGAAGGTGGGAGAGGTCCAAGTCTTTAACAAATGTACACATTTAAACCTGTCTTTTCCTTAGCAGCCTTTAGCCTAAAATGATTGAAGGGGGGACGACGACACCAAAGACAGGTTTCAAAAAAGCAACAGAAGGCGTCATGAGTTTCAAATAACTCCACAAATGCTCAGCGGCTTGAGGGCTTAAACAAGTTACATTGAGAAAAGACCCTGGATCATAACGTAATTTGTTCATCTATACTTAAACATCTGCTTACCAAATTTTGCTTTACACTCCTTTAAAAAAAACCAGGTGCTTTTGGAAGTATACTTAAATTCATTTTAAGCGTTCTTGAACCCAAAAGATGTAAAACTTTACAATGTGCTGGGAAAATGTGCACTGAAGAAACGTTGCACTAGTTTGGAGATAATAATTTGGGAGTATGGAATGGGAATGCAATAATATCTGGGTGGGTGGGTGGGTGGGTGGGTGGGGGAGAGCAGCTACATAAATGGTTTGGGAAAGTGTCATTCTTTAGTAAGAAATACTGTGCTTAATTAATTCTTACTCCTGGGAGGTCAGCCTGGGGCACTCATTATTGTCTTAATTGGTGGTATAAATCCTGAGGCCCTGGAGGAAGAAAAACGAAGAGCAGTTAAGAGTGGATAGTCTACAGGAAAAGTGCTAGCTGGTGGTTGGGGCACAATTGCAGATTGTGACAGTTTACGAGTTCAGTGGGTTAGAGGTCTAGCCCTACCTAAATTAGGTTAGAGTGCCTTGAATATATTTTTTTAAAAGAAAAGATGATTCATCGCTGTATTTGGCATGCAGAGGTCTAGGGGTCTTCCTTCTTTCTTAGATCAGAGCTTCTTTCAGATCTCTCCTACTGATATTAAGTTAGTGAAGTTTCCCATCTGGTGTTTCCAAAGAGTTTCAAGTATTTTAGCAGATTTTGCAAAGAGAGAAGTGTGTTCTTCTTGTTGTTTTACTCCTTTTATCAATACTTATTTGAAAGTTTTTTTGGAAAATTGAAGAACCAGTATGTTCATGAACTCATATTTTCTCCCCCCAAATATTCTTATTATTGTAGACAAGTGTCTCAAAATTCAGATGGATTTTGATTTAACTCAGAGTAGTTCACATCTATGTGAATGTTTCAGAGTAATCAATCCGTGATTGTATTTTGCCTTTATCTATCTGGTCAGTTAGGGACACGGGTGGTGCTGAGGGTTAAACCAGAAGGTCAGCGGTTTGAATCCCCACAACCGGGTGAGCTCCCGTTGTTCGGTCCCTGCTCCTGCCAACCTAGCAGTTTGAAAGCACGTCAAAGTGCAAGTAGATAAATAGGTACCGCTCCGGTGGGAAGGTAAACAGCATTTCCATGCGCTGCTCTGGTTCGCCAGAAGCGGCTTAGTCATGCTAGCCACATGACCCGGAAGCTGTACTCCGACTCCCTCGGCCAATAAAGTGAGATGAGCGCCGCAACCTCAGAGTCAGCCACGACTGGACCTAATGGTCAGGGGTCCCTTTACCTTTACCTAGTTCACGTCTTACTCTTGGCAATTGTTTGCCACTGCATTTATGTTTGGTCCTTGTTAGACATAGCTGTGCTACAGCCACACGATGCTCTCCTGCTATTGTGCATCACAGGGGAGGAATGGTAATGTGGAGAAAGTGACCTTTCTGTGGGAAGCGTCTGCCTTCCCTTTTAATCTCTGCACAGTGCTTAGAAAATTGTAGGTGTTATAACTGATGATAAATTACTGTTACTCTGACTGTGGACTTAGAAGTGAGGTGGAATTGGCTCAAGGAGGGTGAAATATGCTTCGTTTGACCATAAAGTTGTGAATTTTATACTTTGGAGTGAGAGAAGATTTCTAGGTTGGCAGCACACTCCCATTTCTAGTTAGATTCAGACGGGGGATTTCATTTTACATTACGTGAGAGAGTAGTTCATTCATGCCAGCATAGCATGTTTTACTCCTGAAGTGAAATGAGCAAGTTTGGGTGGCCCACTAAGGTTTAACTTTACAAACTTTACAAACTTTACAAATGTGTATACAGTCATACCTCGGAAGTCAAACGAAATCCGCTCCGGAAATCCATTTGACTTCCAAAACGTTTAGAAACTAAGGCGCAGCTTCTGATTGGCTGCATGAAGCTCCTGCAGCCAATCGGAAGCCGCATCGGACGTTCGGGTTCCAAAGAACGTCCGCAAACTGGAACTCTCACTTCCTGGTTTGCGGCGTTCGGGAGCCAAAACGTTTGACTCGCAAGGCGTTCGGGATCCAAGGTACGACTGTACTTAGGGCTGCTGTAAATGTACCACTTTTGAATCTGGAGTAGCCCATAGCATCCTGTGCTCCTCCCTCTACCTCTGGAGTGAAAATTCCTGCCACTTGTCTTGTGGTTACATACTGTGTTGCGAGAAACAGGTGATGTTGGCATTAAGGATCTGGTTAACCGGAATTTCAGATGAGAGGAAGAAACTCTGCTTACCTACTTTAACTATGGTTAGCATCGCTGGCTGCTTAGCCATCCATGGCAAACACAAGCAGGGAACAGGAAGGTTAAATCTGTGCAGCAGAAAGAAAGAGGTGAGGGCAGGGAAGGAGAGCAGGATCTTGAGATCTGCTTCCTGTTGCTTAACTGTGGATTCTATATCTACCCAGCACCCAAGATACCACACATTGCTTCACCTTTGGATGCCACAAATATGCTGCTTTTTCAAGGGCTGTAAAATGTTGGATAGATGATGCTGGATTTTAAGTGAATCGCTACCTGGTTTTGATTTTAGAGGCTCTTGTGCACTATATATTATCATCAGCTGCCTTATCAGCCTATCATGGAATAGTTGACAAGGTAGAAATTTGCACTTAAGAGAAATCTAGCTCCTGAATCACTTAATTTATCCTTTTGGTGTTATATATCCTTCCCTAGCAAGGAGGAGAGGGGACGCGGGTGGCGCTGTGGGTAAAAGCCTCAGCGCCTAGGGCTTGCCGATCGAAAGGTCGGCGGTTCGAATCCCCGCGGCGGGGTGCGCTCCCGTTGCTCGGTCCCAGCGCCTGCCAACCTAGCAGTTCGAAAGCACCCCCAGGTGCAAGTAGATAAATAGGGACCGCTTACCAGCGGGAAGGTAAACGGTGTTCCGTGTGCTGCGCTGGCTCGCCATATGCAGCTTTGTCACGCTGGCCGTGTGACCCGGAAGTGTCTGCGGACAGCGCTGGCCCCTGGCCTCTTAAGTGAGATGGGCGCACAACCCCAGAGTCTGTCAAGACTGGCCCGTACGGGCAGGGGTACCTTTACCTTTACCTTTTTAGCAAGGAGGAGAAGGAGGCAGCAGCAGCAGCGCACTAGATTTAATGTGGTGCAATTTCAGTGCAGACTCAATGTGGTAAAACACAGTGCATATCTTCTTCCCATGTGACTGTTCCTAATCTGTACTGAACTTAACACCACTGCTTAAATTAAATACAGTCAGAAGGAATGCCATAGGCAAAGGCAATGTGCATTTCTCCGGAAGTTGTTTGCTACAAATATAGTATTGACAGTTCACAGTCAAACCTTGTCGATGTCTATGATGCAATTCAGTTTTATTCCCTGTTGCAGAGCTGGTTAATGCACTTGTAATTGTCTTTCTGCCAGCTGGCCAAGAGAGACACGGGAGCTTGTTTCTTCTATCATTTGTAAAAAGAAATAAAAATTGACTCATATTTGTAGTACGACTGTGTTGGAGCATTTCTCCTGCATCATACCAAATTAGGGGGTGAATGTTATTCCAAATGCCTTCCGAAGAATATGTTAGCAGTGCGTGGCCTCAGGCCTGGGAAGTCACAGCAAATAGAGTCAAAAGATGGGAACTGATTTCATTGGGACTGACTTTGGAGTACGTAAGACTGCTTTGGAAAAGAGAGAGAAAAGCAGAATTTTTTGGTGCTTTAAAAAGGAGGAAGGAAAACTACCTTGTTATTTGTTCATAACAAAATGTTCTATTCCAACGGTGGCCAACTCCCAAGAGACTGTGATCTACTCAAAGAGTTAAAAACTGGCAGTGATCTACCCCCTTTGGGGGGTGGGGTTCAGGTCAAAGTTGTTGAGCGTTTTTTTGGGAGAAAGAAAGCCCTGTTTTTTAGGGGTTCAGGTCAAAGTTGTTTTTTTAGGGAGAAGAAAAACCCCATTTTTAGGGGTGATGGGGAAAGTTGCTGAGCTTTTTTTAGGGGAGCCAAAGTTAATGAGCTTCTTTGGGGGAGCCAGTGATCTACTGGTGATCTACCACAGACATCCAGTGATCTACTGGTAGATCATGATCTACCTGTTGGACATTCCTGTTCTATGCTGTTTGTTGAGTGCCGCAGATAATAAACTTGCCAATCGGAAGGTCGGCAGTTCGAATCCCCGTGACAGGGTGAGCTCCCGTTGCTCGGTCCCTGCTCCTGCCAACCTAGCAGTTTGAAAGCATGTCAACGTGCAAATAGATAAATAGGTACCGCTCCGGCAGGAAGGTAAACGGCGTTTCCGTGCGCTGCTCTGGTTTGCCAGAAGTGGCTTAGTCATGCTGGCCACATGACATGGAACCTGCACGCCCGCTCCCTCGGCCAGTAAAGCGAGATGAGCGCCGCAACCCCAGAGTCAGTCACGACTGGACCTAATGGTCAGGGGTCCCTTTACCTTTTTAGTGACAACACAACACCATCTCAGTCTTATCAAACGCCTGGAAAGAAAGGTCAGTGCTTACCTAGCACAGAAAAGATGTCATCAAAAGCTCTAAGCATTCCACGGACATGGAGCCACAACTGAAAAGACCCTGTCCCATGTCACCGTCCTTTGAATCTTCCTTAGAGTGGGAACTTGGAGAAGGGCCTGCAGTGAAGATCTAAGGCTCTGGTGTGGTTTCTCCTAAGGTTTTAACCTTAGGATTTGTTTTGAAATCGTGGTCCTATAGCAACTTTTACGTAGTAAATGCCTTCATCGCGATTCACAGCGAGCACCGTCAGGTTCGTAAAAGCATGTCTGATGTGGAAACATACCACCGGAACACACCCTTCAGTTTCCACTCCTTTACCACAGGTAAGTTGCTGTTTGTCTCGGGTGTCCTTCCCTGCATTCAAGTGTACTCTGAAAGACAACTTATGGGGTTCCCACTGCTCTAGTTCTCTCCCCACTCTCCCTCGAGCATAGAATCAACTAGCCTGTTCTGGGAGCATCATTACATTAAAGGCAAAATTCCTCCCAAGTTTGTGCGGAGAGAGGCCACACCAAGAGGAATTCTGCTTTCTGTGCAACTCTCCAAGATACAGGGGCCATTTCAAGATCCGGACCTGGCAACCCTAATCTGTCTAAAGAGATGGATGGAGAATTTCCTTGAGCGAGTATTAACCGGTCTGAATTTAGACAAAGCTTTTTCCTAATCTCCCTTTTGGCTCAGATTGTGTAACTGTCCCATTGAGCAGGCAGGCCACGTTGATCTAAATGAGTCTTACATAAGCACTTGGAAAATGAGTGTATGTGTAGATTTGTATGGGTATTTTAGGCTAATATTCTAATATGGCATGTTACATGACATTAAAGCATGTCTATTCTTTGTAAATGCAGAAAAGCTGTATTTGTCTGTAGTCATGGGAGCCAAGTATGGAGGGCCATAGGGGCCAAGCCCGCCCCCCATTCCAAATCATAGGGCACTCACCCTGTGGTGTGTCCACACAACATGTCAGCATGTCCCACATCGTGTGTGTGTGACATTAGCATGCTGCGGGGTGTTCGCACATGCCGTGCTGACGTCATGTGGCCCCGGGGCCCCTCGATCACGGGGACAAGGTGGCGCAAGTGCAATAGTCTATCTAGAAGGGTGGATAGGTAAAGGTAAAGAGACCCCTGACCATTAGGTCCAGTCGCGACCGACTTTGGGGTTGCGGCGCTCATCTCGCTTTATTGGCCGAGGGAGCCGGCGTACAGCTTCCGGGTCATGTGGCCAGCATGACTAAACCGCTTCTGGCGAACCAGAGCAGCGCACGGAACCGCCGTTTGCCTTCCCACCGGAGCGGTACCTATTTATCTACTTGCACTTTGACGTGCTTTCGAACTGCTAGGTTGGCAGGAGCAGGGACCGAGCAACAGGAGCTCACCCCGTCACGGGGATTCGAACCGCCGACCTTCTGATCGGCAAATCTTAGGCTCTGTGGTTTAACCCACAACGCCACCTGCGTCCCTGAAGGGTGGATACTTGCCGTCAACAGAAGCTTGCTGAGTGAGCTTCTCACCTGCAGACGCTTGCTTTTTCACCAACCTACTTTTCTCCTTAAGTCACATAGCAACAGCTAACTCGCAAGTCAAAAATCTCAGCTTGAATTTGTTTATCTGCCATCGTCAATAAGATGAGGCATGCCTCAATAAGATGAGACATTCCTGTGATTTTAAAACAAAAGAAATCAAGCTCCTATCAGGCCATATTTCCTTTTGAGACACAGCATGAGAATAACTGAGGGTTTTAAATCATAGGAGTTGCCATGTAGAAAATAGAAGCAGTGGTGTGATTTGGCATAGATGCACAGAATTGTTTTAATAGCGTTTGCTATTAAGGTAATGCATTCCATAGGATTTGAAATCCTTTAAAACGCCCTTGAATTCTGAGCAAAGGGGCATTTGGCTTAGCGTCACAGAGGAAGTGATACACACAATGACTTCCTTTGTACCCAGATGGCATTCTGAAGTCCTTTGTGACACTGGTTATTAAATCTGTTCAGATCTTCTTTAAGCAACCTATCCCTGAACTAAACTCTTTCATGTTTGACATAGCAATAGACAAGCATTACAAAAGTAAATAGCAACAAGGTTGGCCTCTTTTTTTTTTTGGCATTGTGTTAAAGTAACATTGTCTAAATGGGTTACTTTGGCTTTAAATAATAGACCTAGTAACTGGCTTTATTTGCTTGCCGGGTACATGTGGTTTCACATACCATTCTCCACTTTCAATGGGGCAGATAAGGTATCAACACAATTAAAAGTGAAAAATAATCTGTCTGCTTTGCCAGTGGTGAATGCTCAGAGAACACACACTGATACAATAGATTTTGAATAATTTATACGAGCCGTCTTTTTTTTCTTCCTCTTTCCTTCTCGCAATCTGTAAATGAGGACACCTAATGCGACATGGCCAGGGTGATACTCTATCCATCTTCCGTTAAGATAAGAAGATGTTTGGGGTGGGGAGGGGGAGGCAGGGGAGAGGGAGGAGCTTTTCAGTCAAGTCTGGTTTTGTGCTGAGCAAGGGGTGGGGTTGGGGGGGAAACCGACAGTCAAAAAATAATAATAAACAAGCTTCTGTTCATCAGGATTTGCATTTGCAAACTGATAAAAAAAGCAGCAAATTGAAAATTTCAAAACGCCAAATTAATTTGGCTCCTAGCACTGCTCCTTCATTCAGTAAATTAAATACGAAGCGCTGGCACTCTCCCGATGAAATGTTTGGTGGGTGGCATGCTAGAAGGAACCACTGCTATTTTCTTCTATTTTCTTCTTCTTCTTCTTCTCTCCACCCCCCCTCCTGGTAGCCCAATGAGTTAGTGTGTCTGGCTGTTAACCAGAAGGTTGGTAGTTCGAGTCCACCCAGGGAAAGCTGTGGACAGGATTCCTGCATTGCAGGGGGTTGGACTAGATGAGCCTGGGTACCCTTACAGTTCTAGGTTTCTGGTCAGGCCATAGTAAAACAACAAATTTTTGCTTGCTGAGTGTATTTGATTTTGCATGGCAAGGATAATAGCCTTGCAGTGTGTGTGTGTGTGTGTGTGTGCGCGCGCGCAGCTCCAGTGCTCCTATCAAAGAGGATTTATACGGGTGCTATAGCGCCCATTAACACTAATGAGAATTGTTCATGTAAATTCCTTATGCCTCACAGGCATAATCTATCCCTCGTAAGAGTGCTCAACACTAATAAATAGAGCAAAATGTGGGCAAATGGGTCCTTTAAAAAAAAGTAACATATGAGACTTCATACCCTGATGGCTATTAATTTAAAGGCATTATATCATTACAATTATTGTTATTATAGATAATAAATTATGTGTTCCCTCTTGGCATGGGCAGTTTTCCTGGAAGAGAATTTCAAATATACAAACCAATATTGTGGCCCCACCATGGGTTGCAAAAGTGGGTTTGGAGAAATTTGGGATTGGATGCTGCAAGGCAGAGTGAGCTGGGACCCCACCAGGTATGTGGAGGTACAATTTCTGGGAAGAATTGGCAGGCGGGAGAATAGTTCCGTAACACCTCTCTCTGCTTGCAGATTCTCTTGAGCAACTGGTGCCTTTTTAGTCCATTCCCACCCACCTTGCTTTTTTAGCCCATCCGCTCCCAGCTAATCTCTGAAACCAGAAAAATGTCCTGGGAAATAGCTGAGGGGAGGGATTTGCAGGGGAGAATCAGCAGACATAGGAAGAGTTAAACACTCCCTTTTCCCACCTGTCAGCTTTTCACCTGCAAATATTTCTTCAGTGCAGTACATCAGGAAATACAAGCTTGAGAATACATGTTTGCCATGATCTCTTTAATAGGCCTGCCTTAATTAATTAATTAATTAATTAATTAATAATACCCACCACCTCACCCTAAGGTCCCAGGGCAGGTTTCAGCTATTTAAAATACACCTTTTTTAAAAAAACACACACTTAAATTACAAACAAACAAAAAAAAATCAAAGTCACGAAAAATATCTTCTAATCTCAATAACATCTAATAAAAAGTAACCATTAATACAATTTGAAATTTATTATTTTGGTCACAGACCAGTTCCAGCCCACATACAATATCAAGGAAGTCATAAAACACAATAGGGATACATTTGAATTTGCAATTAGGTATAACAGGGACAATACAGATATAGCAACAGTTTAAAAAATATCTAAATTAAAACTTGGTCACAGACATATAACCTAAAATTATCATTTAAGGCCTTAATCATTATGATAGCACAGCTTGCTCCCTAAGTTTTATGGCAATCGCAAAGAATTTGGCTACCCTTAATGTGACCCCGGGAGGGGAGGTGGCGCTGTGGGTAAAACCTCAGTGCCTAGGACTTGCTGATCGTAAGGTCGGCGGTTCGAATCCCCGCGGCGAGGTGAGCTCCCGTCGTTTGTTTCCAGCTCCTGCCCACCTAGCAGTTCGAAAGCACCCCTAAGTGCAAGTAGATAAATAGGTACCGCTTTATAGCGGGAAGGTAAACGGCGTTTCCGTGTGCGGCACTGGTGCTGGCTCGCCAGTTGCAGCTTCATCATGCTGGCCACGTGTCTTCGGATGGCGCCGGCTCCCGGCCTCTTGAGCGAGATGGGCGCGCAACCCTAGAGTCGGTCATGACTGGCCCGTACGGGCAGGGGTACCTTTACCTTTAATGTGATCCCATTCATACAATTGCTTATCTTGTATTCAGATTTCCAATCGTTATGCATTATAAACCTCAAAGGTCATTTTCTAAAAAGAGCTTGCTTTTCCCATGTCGTGGGATGCTTTAATGAGATACTACTATTTTGAAAGCCCACTGTTGATGAGAGGGTATTTGAAGTGGCTGGCCTAACCCACTTCAGAGGGTTATTGTGGGGATTAAATGAGGAGGGTAAATACCATGTATGCCTCCTTGAGCTCCTGGGGGGCAGAGGAAGTAGGATATAAATTCAAAAAATAAAATAAATAAGGGCTGTCACATTCCCTTGCTTGGAATTAAGCCAAGGGGAACTGAGCAGCAGAGGCCAAGCGAAATTCTTCTACGCATTTTTACTTCTGCTTAGTTGTATGGTGTTTCCCCACCATTCCATTCCTTTCTCCTGGCACCTTTCCCTTGTTTGTGTACTTTTCCTTCCTGCTTGCCGGCTGGCCACTTCAGATCATAGCATCATAGAGTTGGAAGGGAATCCGAGGGTCATCTAGTCCAACCCCCCTGCAATTTAGGAATCTAAACTTGCAGCATTCATGAGAGGTGTTCATCCAACCTCTGCTTAAAAAACCTCGAGGGAAGGAGAGTCCACCAGCTCGCGAAGGAGTCTGCTCTACCGTCTAATACCTCTGTCAGAAAATCCTTCCTGGTGTTAATGTTGTGATAAGCATGGCATATTCACTGCCGACAGTCAAGTGAGATGCCTAGGCTGTATCTCACTCCATATAGAGGAGAGGTGAGTGAGAGATCTAAAGGGTTCTATTCAATATTAGTCATACTCTCAGTAAGGTAAAGGGACCCCTGACCATTAGGTCCAGTCGTGGCCGACTCTGGGGTTGCGGTGCTCATCTCGCTTTATTGGCCGAGGGAGCCGGCGTACAGCTTCTGAGTCATGTAGCCAGCATGACTAAGCCGCTTCTGGTGAACCAGAGCAGCGCACGGAAACGCCGTTTATAGCGGGAAGGTAAACGGCATTTCCGTGTGCGGCACTGGTGCTGGCTCGCCAGTTGCAGCTTCATCATGCTGGCGCCATGTCTTCGGACGGCGCCGGCTCCCGGCCTCTTGAGCTGGAGCGGTACCTATTTATCTACTTGCACTCTGACGAGCTTTAGAACTGCTAGGTGGGCAGGAGCTGGGACTGAACAACGGGAGCTCACGCCATCGCAGGGATTCGAACCGCCGACCTTCTGATCGGCAAGTCCTAGGCTCTGTGGATTAACCCACAGCGCCACCTGCGTCCCCCATACTCTCAGTAGACCCACTGAAATTAATGGACAGGACTAACTCACTTGCCTTACTCACATCCTGTCCAGGAGGCGGTTCTGCCTGTCAGCTTCCTCCATCTCAGTGTTGCCCTTATAGGGAAGAAGATGGGGGCAAATTAGCTCTGCCTGACGTTGAGTTGTGTCAAATACTAGTCCTACCCATTGAAAGTTACTGAACCTGGCTTACATCCATTAATTTCAATGGATTTGCTCTGAGGAGGACTGGCATTAGGTTAAGCTATTGGCTCTGGCTCCATCTACTATTGGCCTCCCTGCTTTCTGCCCTCCAAGGCCCACCAAGGGCAGGGCCGGCCCAAGACATTTGGCACCTGATGGCAAGTCACAAAATGACGGCCCTGCACCCCACCAGGAAAGAAGGAGTGAGTGAAGAACTACATGAAGAACAAAGGAGGAACAAAGATCTACTTCGGGATCTCCTGCCCCCGTGGATCCTGCCTCTTGAGGGAGTTGCCTCAGCTTGCCTCATGCATGAGCCAGCCCTCACTATGGGATGAGACCTTAATTCTTTTGTGCTAAACTATAAGTTTGATTTTGCTTGTTACAATTTATCTTATAAAAGGGAATCATTTATTATTTTCAATACATAAGATATAAATACAAACAAAAGCAAATTTTAAAATATCAGAAATGACAGAGGGGGGCCATATATCCATTTTCTTGTCAACAAAATCAGAAGCTGTGAGGAGCCGCCCATTAGTGGAAACATTTAAAAAGTCCATGTTTCCCACACTGTTTTCTCCAGAAGGCGCTAGAGGTTTGTTGTATTCATAAAAACGATAAAAGTTGCCAGTTCCGTACACAGGAATATTTGCAAGGAAGTAATTTTGTTGATTTAAAGCAAAGGGACAAATTTATGTCTCCCTCTGTTGTTCATGAATTTGCAACCACGGGGAACAGGAAGACATCAGCACTCGCCTATCCAACCTCTTCCTGTAAGTGAGAGGGGCCTTCTCATTTTCCTTCTTGAGCAATTGTAATTGAGCAATTGTAATTAAATTAAATTAAAAGGGTTGCCTGGGTCTCGTAGCCTAAGAGGACAACTGTTGAACAGGTGACCTATAAATGCAAGTCAAATGGGTCGAGTATCCCTTCTTGTAATGATTATATAGTGGGTTTTGTTCCCCGTGTTCTGTGGATAGGGTGGCTCATTTCTTTTTTAAATGTTTTCTTGCCCGACTTCCCTATAATATCAGCAACAGCACGGACTTAGTTCCAAATATCCCCTTTGCACAAGCTGGAGGCTCTTCCATTCATGCAATTTGCGTGTCTCCGATTACCATTAATTATCTACCCCCACCCACAGCTGCAGCCCCCATATTTGAACTGCACACCTTTCTGGAGGGTCCTCCAGCTCTCAGCAGCATCTTTTATAGGGCTTCAGTGGGAAGGAGGAGACGAAAACCTCAAATGGTTCGTGGAATTCAAGCCATGGTATTTGTTCAGAAGGACTGAATCCTCAGTTCAAACACAGATGAGCAAGAATAAATTATTTTATCAGATAACTGAAATATACTCGGAGTCGAGAGTGGATTTCATGCTCTTTATTCAGCTCATAGTGGTGAGAAGGAATGGACGTACCCCCAGAATGTCTTCTTTATATACATTATTTACACAATGGGCTCCATGTGATTGGCTAATTCCGGGATTCTCCTGTAGGCCAATCAGGTTGCTTATTCACTTCCACCTGGAAGCTGGATTGGGTGGCTCCTGTGGACCAATCAGACTGCTGCAGTCTGAATCCTATTGTTTTAGGACCAATCAGACTGCTGCAAATTGGATCCTATTCAACTCAGTACATAACAATAACCTTTCAGAATTAAGAAAGACCTGAGAAGTCACATTTAATTTTATTTGATACCTTGCTATAGTTTTATTGTGCATGGGTTGAATCTTGCTTAGTTGTGAAGCCCTGAAAACAATCATTTTGGGATCCTTAAATGGCCAAACTAATCCCTAAAATTAGGAAGGTGCCAGCACTGAGATGATGTTGTATTGTTTATGTGATCTCTTCTCCCTGCCTCCACTGCTTTGCACAACAGGTATTTCACTCTGAAATTTTTGCTGTGGGTTCAGACCTGTCACATGGCTTCCATTCCTTAGTCCATCGCACTTCGGTTGAACTAACTGTCAGCTGCCTCTTCATCTTTGCTGTGATCAAATAGTTCCCCTTTCTGGTTTTAAAAATTACGTGGCATTATGAGAAGTAAAAGGCCACAGTGTGGCTCCATAATTTAAATACATGCAGGCATACTATTGCAGTTAACTGTCTTGCTTCGTTTGCCAGTCGAGAGAATGCATTGTTTACAAAGTTTATTGCTGAATTCAGAACTGGGTCTTTCTATTTCTTAAAACAATAAAATAAACTAACTAGGGTGTTATAACGTTAATGTTCTGCGATTGACATATAAATCCTTGCAACCAGATTATCTCTGGGAATGTCTTTCCTTGTATACCTCTGCCTGGTCGCTTTGATCCTCAGGAGAGATGCTCTTAATAGAGTTGTACACTTTGAGGCTTCGTTTTATGTCCACTCAGACATGAGTGTATTGGCACCTTCCCTTTGGGATTTGCTCCCAATGAACATAAGGCAGGCACTTAAAGTATTAGCATTTCAGCACCCGGTTAAAACTCACCAAGTTCATCCAGGCTTTCTTTCAGGAGTGATTTGTTTTGGGCTTTGTACTTATGTATTTTGTACTTATTTATGAGTGTGACTTTATTGTTTGTTTTCTGCTGTTCACCACCATATGTTTTTTTCTTCTTCCTCTTTATGTTGCTGGTATCCAAATGTCTGCAAGCAAACAAACAAGATTTGCCCTGGTTCATACATTCAGCCAGGTGGCATTGAAATAGCCTTAGGGGATGCTGCCACCATGTGAATCAATGACTGGTCACCTGGAGGCGTCAACAAAATGGAAATTCATGCAATGTACTTTTAGTTTAGCACTAATGCAGAGGTCCCGGGTTGTGCCACAAGCTATCTTCCTGATGGAGGGGGCGATTTTTGTTGTTCCTCTACTAAGCTCTTGCAGAATCCCCCCCCCCCCCCGCAACACAGTATATGAACCTTTCTTTTTTTCTTCTATTTTCTGAATCCTTGCTCTGTGTACTGGGCTGCATTCCCTCTACTGGTAAATAGCATTGTTTATTTTTGATTAAACGTTATTTACCATGTTGTGAAGTCATCATATTAGATGCTGAATATTTCATAAAGCCTTGAAGGTTATCAAACCTAGTCATAGTGTTGCATGCATTTCAGTCACTTCACAGAGTAACTTTCAACATGATGAGAGGTTTCATTTCATTCCTTTCTTCCCTTCTGCTTGATTGCAGGGTTTTTTCCGCAGGAGCATTCAGAAGAACATGGTTTATACATGTCACCGAGATAAGAACTGTGTTATTAATAAAGTCACTAGGAACCGCTGCCAGTACTGCAGACTACAGAAGTGCTTTGAAGTGGGAATGTCCAAAGAATGTGAGTTGCTTGTAGAAATTGTCTCATTTTACTTATCTATATCTATATATTTGGATTACAGTGGTGGTCATGGGGGTGTGGCTTCCTAATCAGACATATTGGGGTCAGAAGTTAGTGTGGATGCTACTTTGAATATCTCTTCCTTTAAAAAATGGGGGGGAAGGGCCTTTTTATATAGCACATGTCTACATGGGGATTTGTCTAAACCACTGAGTCTCTTGGGCTTGCCGATCAGAAGTTGGCGGTTTGAATCCCCGCGACGGGGTGAGCTCCCGTTGCTCTGTCCCAGCTCCTTGCCAACTTAGCAGTTCAAAAGCACGCCAGTGCAAGTAGATAAATAGGTACTGCTGTGGCGGGAAGGTAAACGGCATTTCTGTGCGCTCTGGTTTCCGTCACAGTGTTCCGTTGCGCCAGAAGCGGCCACATGACCTGGAAAGCTGTCTGTGGACAAACGCTGGCTCCCTCGGCCTGAAAGCGAGATGAGCGCCACAACCCCATAGTCGCCTTTAACCGTCTAGGGGTCCTTTACCATTTTTTTACCTTGTCGGAGCCCATAAATGGTTGTGTCGAAACCCTGCAAAACTACACAGCAACTCTGTTCCCAATCCAAACAGCAAGATCATAGTAGGGCTCCCATGTGTTGTGCAGCCCGCATGAATGTGCAAGTCTCACACACCTCACTGTTTGTGGAGACTGCTTCCTGTACATCTAGCTTAGCACTTGCATTATGACCAAGCAGCCTGGTATATGTTTTTTTTTCTGTAGATGAGCTTGTAAGAAAAACATATTTCTTTGTGTGCACACACACACACACACACACAATCCGGAAGCTGAATGTTACAAGTTCATCTGTGAGAGAGAAATATGTTGATAATAAACATGCAGATTGAAGAGAAGCTTAAAAAAAAGAGCTCTCAAATTATGAAATAACTGAGCCCATGCAAAATAAGAATAGAAGGAGATGCCTGTTAGCAAAGACCAGCGAGCAAGCAGACATATGAAGAGTCAGAAGTAAAAATAAATACTGATGTACAAGTGTCAGGACAAAAGGTGGGATGGAGAGAGTCAGCGGTGCCAACTTAAATAAAATATTGCGGGGGGGGGCAGGTAAGCCCTTTCCTGCATAATCAATCACATGATGCTGTGTGCATACACCATTTGAATGGGAATGCCTGGCCCCCTCAAATATTTTATTGTGGGGACTGAAGCCCCCACGGCCCCTAGGAGTTGGCTCCTATGAAGAGAGTCATGAAATGTTTGTCCAAATAACCTTTGACGGTGCCATGGAATAAAGTTGAGAGAATACAGTGAGATGGCCTTTTCTTAATTCCAACTGAATTAGAGTCAGAAAAGGGCCTCTGAGGTGGGAGGGGAGGAAAAGAGGGGAGATATCAGCATTCTTGTATGATTTCCAAGATATGCAGAAGTGCCAAAGTCGTCCCCCCCCCAAAAAAAAAGCTTAAAAATTGTGGTAGGCTCCTCTGCCCAATGAAGATTGAGTATATACAATAACTTCTAAGAGCCATGAAATGCTGCACGTCAGATGGAAAAGAAAAACAGTGAATTGACGGACAGTGTGGAGCGACTTAAACATCCTGGCATTGTCTAGCTGCAACCCTGAAAAGGAGCAGTCCTATTAGGGGCTGAGGACATGTTGCACAGCCTTCCACAGCTTTGCTTGTGAATGCCAGAAAATGCCATCGGAACATAAGAAAATCTCAGCTGGATCAAACCAAAGCCCCATCTAGCCAGGCGTTCTGTTCTGAAAGCAGTCAGCCAGTCGCCCATCAGAAGCCCACAGGCAGGAGGACATGAGTGCAATAGCCCTTCAAGCCAGGCTTTTACCTTTTATATACCTCACCAGTGGCACCCTGTACGACACTAAAATTCAGCGCCCCACTTCTCATGCCACATTCTACAGCTTTGTTTTGGCGCCCCCTGCAGCTCGGCACCCAGTGTGACCGCACCAATCGCACCCTACTAAAGCCACCTCTGACCTCATAGTGGGTTAGATACAGAACATTTTGATTGTAAGGTGCATTTCAAGGTGCATATTGCTAAGTTTATATTTTTTCTGTGCTTGAGTCTTAAGAGGTGAGATTTCTAACCGGGCTGTAATGTACACCGCTAAACTAATCTTAAGCATCTGTGTTTCTTCAATTGCCTGAAACTCCTCAGTTAGAATACAGCGCTGCAAACTTAGATGCGAAAGCAAAGCAGGTCTTAAACTCTTGTCCTGTGTTTACAAGCGCCAGAATCAGAAGGAATCTGAAAAGAAAGATGCCCAGAGTGTGTAACAAGATATTCCGTGCACCTGCATTGAAAAACAATGCTGTAGTAGAGGGAGGAAGACAGTCGTTGCCTGTATAAATTACTTTTTGAACTCTAGCTGTCTCGTAGCAGAATTTTGGAGGGTGGGTGTCAACTTGGAGTCCACATAAAATATTTAGTTGATAATTTTTCAGTTACAAGAGTTGGCAGGAAGCAGAGTAATAAAAGTGCAGCCATTGATATCTTCTGGGTGCAAATAAGGGTAATGCAACATTAGTATGAAACACAGTACGAGGTTACTGTGATGTTATTTTTGTTTATTCGTTTTTTATTTACTAAATTTAATTGGCTGCTTTTTTTACCAAGGCAACTAAAATATATTAATAATTTTTGTTACACCTACGCAAAAGAAAAACAAATATCTAAAAGACAATCTTATTTTTAAAAGGCAGGATTAAAACATCCCACCCACTGAAGGAGTCCACAGATAAGATATTAAAAACATGAAAGTAATGAGAAATTAGACATTCACAAAGTGTTCCTAACTAGCAGTTTTATAAAACTAGCATTTCTGAATGAATTGAGTGGTTTCAAACTTAAGTTTTACTCATAATAGACCCATTGAAATCAATGAACGTGACTTCGCTTCGGCCCATGAATTTCAGTAGGCCTACTCTGTGTAAAACCTAGTTAAATACTGCCCACTGTTTTTGGTTATTCCCTTAGGAAAGCGTTTCTACCAAAGCCACTTCAGCTGTGTGTGTGTGTGTGTGTGTGCGCGCATGACGTCTCCCTCCCCTTCCTGCCATTCTGTTCACAAAGTGCTTGATTGGCTGCAAGCGCATTTCCCCGTACAACATGAGTGCCACAAACAAAGGACAAGAAGACGTTCCCAAGGCTCTGCAGGGAAACAAGCCTATGTTGCTGAACCAGCCCCCAATGGGCAAGTTAATCATGGTGGACAATGTTAATAGCAACCCAAATCCCTGCTCCTAAGGGCAGAGAATGAATGAACGCCCAACCAGAGCTGTGCGGAGTTGTCTGCGTATCCATTACTGTTTGGGTTCTCTGCATTACAGAGAGGATAACTGGCAGCCTTGCGGCCAGAGGCTGCCCTTTTAGTCTGTTTCAGTGGAAAGCAGCTGCGTCCGTAAAGCCTGTGCCCGCCTCCTCCCGCAGTCCCTGCCGTGGATAGGAATTTAAAGGCATCCATGAGTATAATGTGGTTGTGAAGAGCAGCAAACCCTGTTTCTTTCACTAACTAGCGGTTTACTTTCAAATAGGTAAATGATGAGCTGCAATTAATTCAGAGATTTGTAGCAGGATAATTATTCTCTTTGAACGTATCCAGGGATTTTATGGCCCTTTTTACTGTAGGGGTTTCCCCCCCCCCCCAATGCTCTGCAGAGCTAATGAGCCAAGACTGATGGCAGATGCAGATTTGAATTTTTCTCTTTGGATTAGTGTCTAGTCCTCAAGTCCAGATTGAGGCAGGAGAAAAGGCAACCACATTGCACCAGGACTGTACTTGTGTGCCTTCAGGTGGGATTGCCATTTTCTTTCCTTTTACCTTTTCTAGATACACTCCTGATGGAAGTTACAGATCAAAGCACCAGGTTAGGGACGCTTGTCCTATATAATTCGAAGGTAGTAATAATAATAATAATAATAATAATAATAATAATAATAATAATAATGTACGCGGGTGACGCTGTGGGTAAAACCTCAGCGCCTAGGACTTGCCGATCGCATGGTCGGCGGTTCGAATCCCCGCGGCGGGGTGCGCTCCCGTCGTTCGGTCCCAGCGCCTGCCAACCTAGCAGTTCGAAAGCACCCCCGGGTGCAAGTAGATAAATAGGGACCGCTTACCAGTGGGAAGGTAAACGGCGTTCCATGTGCTGCGCTGGCTCGCCAGATGCAGCTTGTCACGCTGGCCACGTGACCCGGAAGTGTCTGCGGACAGCGCTGGCCCCCGGCCTCTTGAGTGAGATGGGCACACAACCCTAGAGTCTGTCAAGACTGGCCCGTACGGGCAGGGGTACCTTTACCTTTACCTTTACTATTATTTATACCCCGCCCATTTGGCTGAGTTTCCCCAGCCACTCTGGGCGGCTCCCAATCAAGTGTTAAAAACAATACAGCATTAAATATTAAAAACTTCCCTGAACCTTCAGATGTCTTTTGAAGATAGGATAGCTTCTTATTTCCTTCACATCTGAAGGGAGGGTGTTCCACAGGGAGGGTGCCACTACCGAGAAGGCCCTCTGTCTGGTTCCCCATAACCTCACTTCTCGCAATGAGGGAACCGCCAGAAGGCCCTCGGCGCTGGATCTCAATGTCTGGGCTGAATGATGGGGTTGGAGACGCTCCTTCAGGTATACAGGACCGAGGCTGTTTAGGGCTTTAAAGGTCAGCACCAACACTTTGAATTGTGCTTGGAAACGTACTGGGAGCCAATGCAGATCTCTCAGGACCAGTGTTATGTGGTCCTGGCGGCCACTCCCAGTCACCAGTCTAGCTGCCACATTCTGGATTAATTGCAGTTTCCGCGTCACCTTCAAAGGTAACCCCACGTAGAGTGCAATGCAGTAGTCCAAGCGGGAGATAACCAGAGCATGCACCACTCTGGTGAGACAGTCTGCGGGCAGGTAGGTTCTTAGCCTGCGTACCAGGTGGAGCTGATAGACAGCCGCCCTGGACACAGAATTAACCTGCACCTCCATGGACAGCTGTGAGTCCAAAATGACTCCCAGGCTGTGCACCTGGTCCTTCAGGGGCACGGTTACCCCATTCAGGACCAAGGAGTCCCCCACATCCGCCCGCCCCCTGTCTCCCCAAAACAGTACAGGTTGATAGATAAAAGCATGGTTTAAGCTAGGGCTTGGGGAGATCAACTTTTCAACATCTCGATGTTATGACCAGCCAAACATCGCAATGTTGAAAAGTGGAGGGAGGAACAAGCTGCATTGGCCTCAGCCCCCCAGGGTGAAACCACCACTCCTACCAGTGCCCGGCAAAGGGAGGAAGGAGGCAGCGGAGAAAGTAAGGCGCAGGCAAACCCCACCTGCGATGTACAGCTGGTTGAAGGCACCATTGCATTCTGGCCCTCAAATTGGTCCTGGATGTTGTATTGATACGTCAGCCAGGCCTAGTTTAGACCAAATTGAAATATATCTGTGTATTCCCCCCCTCTGAGGATAGAGTTTAATAACTCTCTGTAAGCAGTTAGCTTTATTTCTCTTACCTGCAAGACACTCTCTCTCTCTTTCTCTGTGTGTCTCTCTCTCATCTTCCTAGTTTCACTTTGCCTTCCATCTGCCAGTTTTAAGGTTTCAAAGCAACGACGCCAGTAAATTATTAATACCAAAATGAAACCCATGTTCTGCTGAGATGGTTATGTAATAGCAACAACGGCACCAAACTCATCTAATGATCTTTCCCTCCCGTGCCATGTACAGCGAACTAGTAGCTTGCAAGTTCATTTGCAAATCATTTAGTTTCAGAAAAGCATTGTAGACAATTGAATAATCCTGCCAAAAGAAACAACCAAAGGGGTTTGAGCATCTTGCTCAGTTGCAGGGGTAGCTGCACCCCATGTGGTTTATTTATTTATTTTCTTGTGTTTATATTCCACCTTTCCCCACATCGTAATGGGGCTCAATGTGGCATGCACACAATTTCCCAGGGACTGAGTGTACCCGGACCTGTTGAAGGGAAAGGTCATCACATGCCTTCAGATCGTACTCTGGGAAGGAAAACGCAACTCTGCTGTCCTCCACCTGATCACCCCATGCAGAAGAAGGCCTGTAGATGTAGAAGAGGACCTTCTTCCACTGTGAATGGCTAGAAGTGTTGCAGTGCACTTGAAGCCATAGGAGCACTGTAGGAGGGGCTTGTCAAGGGGCAAGAGGGCATTGCATACATCTGATGGGGTACCACTCTGATACATCTCTCTGCATACATATATATATATTGGGGGGTGGGAATGGTGGGAGATTGAGCCCATTATGACAGCAACATAAACCCCACATTAAGGCTGCAATCCTGAACATGCTAAATAATAATAATAATAATAATAATAATAATAATAATAATAATAATAATTTATTATTTATACCCCGCCCATCTGGCTGGGCTTCCCTAGCCATTCTGGGCGGCTTCCAAAAAAATAATAAAATACTGTAATACATCAAAAATTAAAAGCTTCCCTAGGCAGGGTTGCCTTCAGGTGCCTTCGAAAAGTCAGATAGTTGTTTATTTCCTTGACATCTGATGGGAGGGCCTTCCACAGGGCAGGTGCCACTACCGAGAAGGCCCTCTGCCTGGTTCCCAGTAACCCCACTTCTCACATTGAGGGAACCTCCAGAAGGCCCTCGGCGCAGGACCTCAGTGTCCGGGCAGAACGATGGGGGTGGAGACGCTCCTTCAGATGGTACTGCTTACCAACAGTAAATCCTATTGAACTCAATGGCGATATGTTCAGAAGTAGGCAAGTGTAGAAAATGGTAATTTCCCCCTCCTGCCAAGCCTTGTGACTAGCATCTTTTCAGAATTGCTAAAGAATAAAGTTGGGGAAAGGGTGGGGGGAGGAAACCCAGAGACAAATCTTAACGCTCAGGGGAAAAGGATAGCAGATAGCAGAATCAAGAAGGGAGGAGCGATGTTTCTGAATTACTGCTGCACAGGCCAGAGTGTGGGGAGCAGGGTGTTTGTCCTAGTGGAACATGGATCCACTCAAGTACTCTAGTGGAGGGAGTATTTGAGGATTCTGAAAGAGGATGAAAAATATATGATTGCTACTGAGAGAAGGGGGTTAGGTTAGTTCTGGAATAGCTCCTTTCAGTTTTCTAGGCTTTGTGGGGCAGGGGAATGGAATTATTTTTAGTTTCTGACATTGATTTTTCATTTCCAGCACACAACCGTGAGACCCATCGTAGCAGAAACATGAGCTTTAGCGCTTTTTAGTTGAATCATCCTACTGATGCCTCCCATTTTGTGTGTGCCTTTTCGTTTTCTTTGTTGGGGTAGAGTAACATAAGGGAGATGCAACTAATAAGCTCGTACAAAGATTGATTACATGTCCTCAGCTGGAAGTTGCGCTAAGCCTTATTCTCTGAGGTATAACATCTGTGGTGAGCCTTTCACTGATCTTCTGCTGCAGCATCCATTTTTGACAAAAATTATGCCCACTTCTTGTCTGGTTTGCTTTTCATTTGGAAATCCTTCTTTTCCTGCCAGCCCTCCTGCATTTTGGTTAAGCTATATATTTTTAAGGAGCGGGCTAGTGCTGTGTGCTTTTATTGTTGTTTTAATCTGTATTTTTAGTAGATCTTTTTATATATTGTAAGTGTTTAATTACTTTTTAAGGACTGTCTTTTTTGTTTTTAGCTTCCCCCCCTATTTTGCCTGTGTTTTTCTATTTTTATCTGTAAGCCATCTTGAGTTCTGGTCTGGGGGAAATGGGATATCAATAAATATAACCATCATCTTCAGTTCCACCTCTGTTACTATTAAATTCCAAGAATGGTCACACTACCATCCCAGCTTTCGTTTTCTTCCAGGACATATGTTGTTGCTTCAGTTTGACTAAGCAATAGGAAGGTCCACGTTTAATATTTTTTAGAGAAAGAGGTGCAGCTCAGTGCTTTGCATGCAGACTTTTTCAGTGACACGTGTTCTGGTTTCATTCAGAATGCGCTGGGTTACTGCAATGCACTCTACATGGGTCTGCCTTTGGAGACTGTCTGGAAACATCAAGAACACTTGTGGGTTCCTGATGACAGGACCACATTGCACAGATTCTGTACTGGTTACACGGGCTGCCAGTTTGTTTCTGGATGCAATTTAAAGGTTTGGTTTTGGTGTTTATAGCCCTAACTGGTTTGGGACCAGATTATCTGAAGGCCTACCTGTGGCAATATGACCTGTTTTGAGGACCTGCTTTCTAGCTTATCAATGAGAAATGCCAGGAACAATTTTCACGGTGGTGGCCTTGTGTTCATGAAATTCCTTTCCTCTTAAGAAATGTGTATAGCTCCATAATTGTTGATTTTAGAGAACTGTTTAAGGCATTCTGGCTACACTACAGTGGTACCTCAGGTTAAGTACTTAATTTGTTCCAGAGGTCCGTTCTTAACCTGAAACTGTTCTTAACCTGAAGCACCACTTTAGCTAATGGAGCCTCCTGCTGCTGCCGCGCTGCCAGAGCACGATTTCTGTTCTCATCCTGAAGCAAAGTTCTTAACCCGAGGTACAATTTCTGGGTTAGCGGAGTCTGTAACCTGAAGCGTATGTAACCTGAAGCGTATGTAACCCGAGGCACCACTGTATTATTGATAGCTATGTATTGATTGCTACTGATAATTTTGAGGTATAATTTTAAATCTGATGGTTGGGGGGTTTTCTACAGAATTTTGAACACCACCTTTTGAGGGCAGTGTGCATTTATACATCTTAAATAAGTAAGTGATTGTGCTTATTTCAATAACAGTACGGCGTGCATATTTTTGTGCAGCGGATTATCGAAAGCTGCGATCTTGACAAGCCAGCTTACTGCGGTGGCTCTCTGCCATGTTTCAGCTCCTTTGGCTTCATGCCCTGATGCTAACCTTACGGCTTGGCTCTAAAAATAACATCCGATTGAAGTGTCTTCACTCTCTTGAACTGCGTTTTTTTAGATCTTGTTTGGCAGTTCTTTCCTCTGAAATGTTCCATATTCAATACAAAACCTAGGTATGTGTTGCTTAGGTGAAAACAAACAAAACAGGAAGTAGAATGCGAGCAGTGGAAAGGCAGCTCTTAAAAATATCTGTTATAAGTGAATTATAATCCCTATATTTAGGATTTTAGAAGATTGGTCTATGTGTGTATATCCATGGCAAGACCCACTGAGTTCAGTGGGCCTTACTCCCAGGTACGTATGTATAGGATTGCAGTTTAAGCGCTGCAGGTAACAGGAGAAAACTTACAGCGATCTCTGCAGTGAAATGTTTCGGTCCCATTAACTAGAGGATCCCAAATTTTTGGGTTAAGTACGAACCCCGTGTTTGATCTCGTTTGGCAGTGTTTGATGTATCAATTATCCGGTTTGTGGGGCACTGCAAAATGCTGGTTTTCGCTGCAAAAATACCTGCAAAACTTTGGCACGGATTTAGAGGAGATTCCAGATTACGGGGTTCAAACTGTTAGCTTATTTCTCCACTTATCCCACCCCTTTCCAGTGGAATCATTTGTGTGTGTTGCAGAAAAATAGCATAGGTTTGTTTTTTTAAAAGGTATTTTCTTCCTAGTTCTAGTGAAAAGTCTATTAGTGATGATTCTGAAACTGACTTTTAAAAGCTGTACTGTTCGGTCCTACAGGCAGTGCCAAAGGCTGGGGAAATGTTTCATTATCTCTAGGATTCTAGATGTCCCAAATCTGTAACGGGTTGCCTGTTGCAGGCACATTGCAGACTTGGCTTGGATATATCCACAGTGAAGAGATTCTTTGCGTTTTCGAGACACATGCCTAAATTTGGGAGTTGGAGCTAAATGGGATTCCGCGTGTCCCCTGGCAGAAAGTGCAGCTGAATGCAAACATGCTTTTACTGTGGATTACAGGCTTGGCTAGTCATCTGACAGGCACTTTTAATGGCGTCAGGAAGACATGCAAAGAGAAGCACACTGACCTACTTTCCCCCTCTTTACTTCATTTCTTAACCACTGCTCCAAGCAAATAAAATGTTAATAGAAAAACTCGTTGGAAAACTCAATACAACTTCAAGGAGCTTCTCTGTACTGCACGCTTCTTTTAAGAATTTGAGGTTTTCTCAGGGTAGTTCTGGAGTTCAAAGATAATCTGAAAGCTTATATACTCTCTGGGGAAGTGAGCTGCTTGCAGGACCACCCCCCCCCCTTCAACTGCTTCAACAGCTTTAATGAGTGGAGTGATCTGCTTCAAGTTTTGCTAAATGATTTAGAGTGACTCTTCCTCAGGGATACCCTTTAGGAACCAATGATATATTAAGTGATCTAAATGTGTTTTTGTGGCGCTTTCAGTAAGTTGGGTATTACTTTTCTCTCTATCCGCATTTGGTCTCCTATTTACCGGGGGGGGGGGGGGAAATGAGGCGGAGGGTTTTTCTGTTAGTCCTACCCAGAGTAGACCTATTAAAGTTAATTAACCAGGATTCCCTGTTCATTCCTGAATGGATTCGGACTTTTTAGCTGAGCCTGTCGCCAAAGGAGCAGGGCAGGTAAAATAAGAAACATATGAACTCTGTTTAGTATATAAAGGATCTAAAATGCTTTTTTAAAAAATAAAAAATTATTAGTTTTCAATTGCAGTCAAACATTAACCTCATTATAACAATATCAATTTATAATACATTAATACCAGTCATTCAAGTACCAGATTATATAATTTAGCTAAAGTGGGGCCCCGCATGCTAGATTTGATTATTTTCTTTATTTCTGTGTTCCAAAATCTTATTAGTTTCAATTACATTCTGCTCATAATCATAGTTCCTCATACAACAACTGCAATATTAATAACTTCTATTCGCGTTGACACATTAAATGATTTATAAAACTTCAAGTGAGGAACTCAAACTGTGTCCTTGTTCTTCCTGTGTGTGGCAAATATTCTGTCCGTGGTGTTTCTTCCTATAAGATGTTATGTAAGTTGTAAGATCCTGTAAGATGTTCCTCCTTGTAAGATGTTATGCCTTTCTTTCCTTGGTTGTTGCTGTTGTCCGTCATGCTTTGGGTGGAGTTGATATCCCATTGTTGTTCCTGAAATTTCTCCATCGCTCTGCCCCACGCTTCATTGTTTTGCACCAATAACTTTTAACAACAGCTGCAAAAGTCACTCTGTCCCAGGAGATATTACCTGTTGTCACCATTTTACCTCTCAGCCTGGGAAGAGGAGCGGTCTGTTGAACTGCAGATGACTCAGTAAGGAACCTTATCAGTTCCTTGGCAGTTCACAGACTTCTTTCATCCTTCCTTCCAACTGAAGATATATTAGGAATTATCCTTCCAATTAAATTAAAATCCATGTTCTCTTAGTGTTATTCAGTTCACTTAGCGTTATTCAGTTCACTTTGTAAACAATAAGGGATGGGGAAGAGTCAACTCTAAGTTTCCATCGTAAATCTTTTGCAAAATTGAGCTTCCCTCCCCTTTTCCTTTTTTTTTTCTACACACACAGTTTCATTTGATGTTATATTCCATATTTAGAATCCAATTTCTTCCATCTTCACTTGTACAAATATAATTTGAACTAACATTCAGAGGAGGGTTACCGAATCATAAATGTAGAGAAGAAAACTTTAAATAAAGAAACCGTAGGCTCCCCCCCCCGCCCACTGTGTTTTGCACCAAATGAAGTCTCATCTCAAATTCCAAACCTTAAAGTCCTTGCAACTGGCTTGTTCCAGTTTGTGATCTCATCTCTTCTAGCACGTGCCTGTACTTTATTCCAATTACGCTCTAATTAACAGCAGAATCTCTGCTTCTTAATGGCGGCGTTGGAGGGTTTTCACCAGGTGAAGTGCTTTTGTACTCAGCGCCTCCCCCCCCCCCCCACAATCCATGCTGGAGCGAGAGCCAGGTATCAAGACAAACTGCAAGTGAAGCCCGTTCCCCCCATCCCTGGGAGGAATTTGCAAGGATGATTAACCCTCAGTCATCCTTGTTTTTTCTTGGCCTACAATCTCCCACTGTTGTGGGGGTTGCCTCCATTAAGGTGGAGCAGAACCGGAAGCTCCTAAAATACTTTTTTGAAGCCAGCGGACTGACAGCTGGGCTAGCTCAATTGATAAGAGCATAAGACTCTTGATCTCAGGATCATAGATTCAAGCCCCATGTTGGGCAAAATAATCCCTCATTGCAGGGGGTTGGACTAGATGACCCCAGTGGTCTGTTCCAACTCTACAAATTCTAGGATTCTAAGTACTCCTCATCCCCAGCTCAGTCCAACCTACAAAACATTTGCTTCTTCCCACAAATGTTACTGTGCATCTAACTTCAAAGTTTTTACAACCTCTGGATGGAAGTGAATTCCAAAAGTTGGGTAATGTTCACTGGAAATTTCTCCCTGAATGTTGTCTTGATCCAGGTTTTGCATAGGACATAGAATAGAAAGGGCACTGCCAAGATGCTTCTTTCTTTCATAAATTTCTGCTTCAGACTTAGATATTTATTTTCGTCCCATTTCTCTATTACAAAACTACTAAATTACATTCATTTCTTCTTAATCACACAGATCCATTTAGAATTCTTATTGTAAATCTTCATTAAATATAATGATCCTTACTTCCTGCAACTATTTAATTTGAAAAACTTTGCATCAAATTAACTCACAATAAAAACTTCAATTCTAATTAGTCATTACTTTTGTCTAATTCATTGCTCTTAGAACAGGGTCTTTACTGTAATATTTTAAGAATTTATCTGAGCTATGCTTCTTTACAGCCTTCCTCTTCCCCCTCCCCCCATTCATCCAGTGAGTTAGCTTAACAAATGTAATTAAGGTCCAACATGCATATTTTTAATTCGTAATTTTGGATTACTAATTTTTTTAGTAATGGGCTATCAATATTTTTTCATGAGACCAGTAAATCTAGAAAGTAGATCTGAATAATTATTAAGCCAATGAAACCAGTAATTAATGATTTCTAAAATACATGGATACAAACTAAGACTGCCAAGAGACTTAGCTTTGCTGGCTGTAGAGATCATGCGCACATCACTTGCAACCCGCAACCTGTTTACAATTGTTATTCATTCTTTTGGTAACCTTGCAGGGTAGGTTCCTACTATTTCCATTTTGCAGACGGAAAATTGAACTTGAGAAAAGTCCACAACCACTTACAGGGCAATACTAGCTAGGCTTATTCAAGTCCTATTGAATTAAATGGGGGCATACTGCCAGGTAAGTGGGGTTAAAATTGCAGCCTTAATTGGCCAAGCCCAGCACTTTAGCTAGTAGTTTCATTGGTGTGCAGAACTGTAGCATAACTGTGTGGGGTGGGGGACGCCAAGGGTGCCAAAAAATCATTTACTTGAGTTTTCTCACTGCTCTTTTAAAGCCAAATCTGTATTTATTTGTTATACAGTAAAAGTAAATAATTTAGATACTGAACTCTGCACAGATGGGGAAGTCTTAAGGATGGAATTACAAGTGTTCCTGTTGTGTTTGCATATCCAAGTTCAAAGCAGAGGGAGGAATAATCATTAGGGTTGTATTAAAATGACAGCCTGGACAAATAATGCATATTGACTAGGTAAGTGCTTCATAGGACTCCAAAACATGTGGAATGGTGTGCAAAAGCAAGAGTTGCACCATTTGCCTCCGTACTGAGCATGCTAACTATGCAGTGAATGTCAGGCAATTGCACAAATAGTCTATTCTCCAGCACTGAAGTTAGAATGAAGACAACCATATTCTATTTTTCCCCCTTCCCCTTCTACTGTTCCACTTATAAGGTCTAAAAATAAACAAAAGCATTATCATGGAATCCCAGAAATCAGAGAGCGGGACTGCAAAAGGAAAACCAGATGTCAGATGACTGTGTGGAGACTGAAAAATGTTAAACACTGCTAAGGCAATTGGTATGACTTTTTTGTGCTCTGAGTTCATAGTAGTTGCCTCCCATTCTATCCCAACAACACAGTGAGGTAGTTTAGGGTGAGATTTGGTAATTGGCCCAATATCATTCAGTATGCCTGATGATTCAGTGGGGATTTGAACCTAGTTTTGCTCACGTCTAGTCTGACAGTCTACTCTACACCTCACCCCACAGCTCTCTGAAGACCCAGACTAGTTTATATGTTTATAGTGAGCAATCCTCATCATGCCTGCTCAGGTGTAAGTTGTATTGGACTCAGTGAGATCCGAATTGCAGCCTTAAATGTAGTGTCATATTTCTGTATCTTTACATTTCATAAAAAAAATCGTAGCCCCCACATCCATATTTTTAAAACAAATAATGGTACACAAATGTGATAGTGCATATCTCATTTGTGCATCAGCTGGTGTGCGCAGTGAACAGTAGGCACACTTTCACATTAAAACAACAAACTGACTTCAATTCAAGGCAAATGACCTTTCTTTATTAACTGTGATAAAGTTATGTTCAGTAGCAATACGGAATACTCATTTGAAATTGAGCTGAAGTTATAGTTACTCTGCAGTACATAACATGGAGTGAATAATATGGTCTCTCTCTTTTAGAAATGAAAAATTACAGAAAAGGGCGTTGCTTCACTTCTTTCAGTGACAGTACTATTATTAGTTGTTGTTATGGTTAGACTTTATATTCATCATAAATGAATAAACGACGTGTAACAACAGTGTAAAGGCACGAAATACAATGCTATTAAAACAAGCGGAATAATCAGTTATCCTTAAATGCAGACACTGATCTCTATAACATTTTGCAGGCCATATACCGTATTTTTTGCTCTATAAGACTCACTTTTTCCCTCCTAAAAAGTAAGGGGAAATGTGTGTGCATCTTACGGAGCAAATGCAGGCTGTGCAGCTATCCCAGAAGCCAGAACAGCAAGAGGGATTGCTGCTTTCACTGCACAGTGACCCCTCTTGCTGTTCTGGCTTCTGAGATTCAGAATTTATTTTCTCTTGTTTTCCTCCTCCAAAAACTAGGTGCGTCTTGTAGTCTGGTGCGTCTTATAGAGCGGAAAATACAGTACATGCATACCTGGAATGCATGGAGGAAGAGGAAGGTCTTTAGCTGCTGGTGAAAGATGAGTCACCTTTGTGCCAGTCAGTGCTATTTTTTCTAGAAAAAGAGGTGCAGGAACTCACCACGAACACCTCCATCGTTCTCTTAGAATGGCAATGATGCCCATCCGAAAGGTGCTGGAACTGAGTTCTAGCTGGGGGGGGGGAGCCCTGGTGCCAGCTAAATCTCAAGGGGGAGGGCCTTCTGAAACTGGGGTATTATTCCTGTGAAAGTGTTCTGAAGAAGTTAGGTATGCTTGCGTTCTGGAGAACAGAAAGATCTGCCAAATTCCACGGCCTGTTTCTGAACTCTTTAATTCTGATTAAAAGTTCCTTTTTATGAAGTATGGACCAGCTGCATCCCCAAGACTTCCCTGGTGAAACTTGTACTATCAGCTTGAGTGGTTTTGCCCCGAGAGAGCAGGATCATCAGCCATGCATTCTTCTTTCCTGGGAGTAGAGATCAGCAGCTCTGCCAAATTATACCATACCATGTGCAGTCGTTTGTGATGTAAATTACAACCAGCTCAGGCCTCCTTGTGGGCCACCACCATCATCTAATGAGTGGCCACTTGTTGAAACCAGACAACAGGCTCGAGGGGAAAGGGTCTGCCTTCAGTGAGCTGGAACACCCTGTCCTTTGCTTTCCATTCTGTATAATACCCAAGTTTCATCTTTTGTTTTCCATGCAGGAGTCTGGAAACTGGGTCAGTTAATCCAAGTAGAAAGCATCGTTTTATTGAGTTAACTCTGTGGTGGACTGCTGCTTCTTTGCCTTATCGAAACAAGCTTCCTGGTTTGCAATAAGTCCCCCCCATTGAAATTATCCAGGATCTTCTGTAATCATGTTGAATTTAAATCAACAACAACCAAAAATACCACTCTCCTTTTGAAAAATGCATTGTTTCCAGAAACAACTGTCCCCCACCCGTCTCCTTTGCCACTTGTTTTGATCAGCCTTTGTAACTCTTAAAACTCTTTCGCTTAAAACAGTATAGTAGAAAGTGAAAAGTGAGAAGATTATCAGTAGATCAAATGAGAATTTTGGAGAGTCTGGACCATATGTTGCAAACTGCAGCTTTTAAACCAGTCTGATAATGACTAGCTTGAGATATTCCTTAGGATCACAGCTGAATCAGCTGGGGGGTGGAAGCACATTTGAACAGATTGTAAATGATAAACCATTGGCGTAGAGCAATTTTGGTATCTGGTTGCTAAGATTTTCATCTAGAATGCATGTTCCTGCAGATATTTGCAGGCATTAATTGAACCCATTGATGGGATGTAGATGGGATGGGGGAAGAATTATTATAAAAGATCACTGTAGCACAATAGATTGGAGACTGCATGTTGGATAGGACAAAGTAGGAAAATCTTTTTCTTTCTATTGAACCAAGTTAAATTGGTGTAGGAGTGTTGAAGTTATCAAGTTCTACAAACGTTGATGTCAAGAAAGGGTGTTTCTAGAGCAGCTGGTTTACAAGTGCAAGAAATAAAATGTGCTGTATTGATAAAGGTGGTCAAATCTTCATTATTCACAGCACACTATTTGCAAAGTTAGTGTTGGGACAACTGAAAACATCTAGGCTTTGTATACACCATACACATGGGAGCTGTAGCTTTCTTAGGGGTAAACTGCAGTTCTCAAGGTTTTTTTTGGGGGGGGGGAACCATGTACAGTGGTACCTCGGGTTATGAACTTAATTCGTTCTGGAAGTCCGTACTTAACCCGAAGCATTCTTAACCTGAAGCGCGCATTCCCTACATAGGCCTCCCGCGGCCCCGGAAGCAGATTGCGTTCGTATCCTGGGGCAAAGTTTGCAACCCAGGACACCTTCCGGGTTTGTAGAGTTCGTAACCCAAAGCGTTCATAAGCAGAACTATTCGTAACCTGAGGTACCACTGTACTTTAAATATATGGTGTGTACACAGCTTCAGATTGCTAAAAATTGGATTTCTAATAAACATTCCACCTTTGGAAAGATGGACTTCCTAGCGGTTGTAGTGATCTATAATGCACAATCCCAACTGAAACTATTGTTTTACACTATTGTTTATTTAAAATTGGGACATGTGTGGCGCTGTGGGTTAAACCACAGAGCCTAGGACTTGCCGATCAGAAGGTCGGCGGTTCAAATCCCTGCGACGGGGTGAGCTCCTGTTGTTCGGTCCCTGCTCCTGCCAACCTAGCAGTTCGAAAGTACGTCAAAGTGCAAGTGGATAAATAGGTACCGCTCCGGCGGGAAGGTATATGGTGTTTCCGTGTGCTGCTCTGGTTTGCCAGAAGCGGCTTAGTCATGCTGGCCACATGAACCGGAAGCTGTACGCTGGATCCCTCGGCCAATAAAGCAAGATGAGCACCGCAACCCCAGAGTCGGTCACGAGTGGACCTAATGGTCAGGGGTCCCTTCACCTTTACCTTTTATGTTTAAAATGAACAATGTCATTTTCATTTCCCTTGACTCTTTTGTCTGTCAAACCATTCAGTTGTCTTAGACTTGGGGTGGTAACTGTGGTCCTTCAGTTATTGTTGCACTACAAGTCCCATCAGCCACATCCACCATGGTCAATCACAGGAGCCAGCTTCTAGGGGCTGAGGTCCCAAATAAAATATTTGAGAGGATTGGCCTTCCCCAAAAGTTGATGGGCATTGCCATTCAAATGGTGTTTGTGTACTGTGTCTTGTGAGTGATTATTGAATACTTTATTCAAGTTGGCACCCCTGTGGATGACGATCAGGGATAATAGGAACCATAGTCCAACATTTGGAAGACCACAGGTTCCATTCATCCTAGACTATGAGTCCTTAGGGAACCAAACTATTAACATCTAGAAAAACACATCAGCCCAAATCAAATCAGTAAGTGAATCTCTGCAAAATGTTCAGTATTCTCATGCTTACAGTGACAATTATTCTGCATTCTTGTGATCATTTTGAAATGCATACCCCCTACGTATGCACTACAATAATTAAGTTAATTATAAACAGAAAACTGAGTGATTGTGGCTATCATAAGAGCATCCCCTGAATCGTAGTATGAAATTTGAACCAGCAACTTCCTTGTTTAAAGCTCACAGTCTAAGCCATTACATTGCATCATTTCATAAGAACAACTTGAGTGGAGATGACATGTTCTTTATTGCATGGACATCACAAACAGCACATTGCTTCAGAGCGTGTTATATGTCACCCCAACTCCAAGTGCACAGCAAAAGTTCAAGGACAAAGCGATTGGTTATTGAATGCAATGGGCCTCCTTTTCATGAAGGCAAGGTATGTCTGATATTCTCAGAAGCAACACTTCTGTAAGTTCAAGGAATGAGAGTAATTCTCCACTTTCTATTATTTGACTGTTTGCATCAGTTGTTTGAAATAAGAATGATGTGTTTGAAATAAGAACATTCAGTGCGTTTGAAATAAGAACATCTGTTTAATATTTTTTATTTCCTTTTTTTTAAAGAATTGTAGGTTGCGTTAGGAATGCTTGAGGAATGTGATTTCTGTGAATTCTGATTTGAAGTAACTGATCTACACCTAATGAATGGGTTGGAACATAATTTTTCTTTGGAGCATGCATTTCTCTAAGTTTTGAAATCCTGTACTTGCTCAAACAGGGACAAAGGTGGCACTGTGGTCTAAACCTAGGGCTTGCCAATTGGAAGGTCAGCGGTTCAAATCCCCGCACCGGGGTTAGCTCCCGTTGTAAATAGGTACTGCTCTGGCGGGAAGGTAAATGGCGTTTCCGTGCGCTGCTCTGGTTTCGCCAGAAGTGGCTCAGTCATGCTGGCCACATGACCCGGAAAAACTGTCTGCGGACAAACATCAGCTCCCTTGGCCAGTAAAGTGAGATGAGCGCTGCAACCCCAGAGTCGTTCGCAACTGGACTTAACTGTCAGGGGTCCTTTACCTTTTTACTTGCTCAAACAACATTTCTGTGGGGGGTTTTTTAAAGAAAAAAATTAAAATGCAAATTAATGTGGAAATGGGACAGAACAGCCTTTTGAATGAAACTGATATAGAGCATAAACAGGCTGTTCCATCCAATCCAGTGCTAAATGTTATGAAGTACAGTCGTACCTTGGAAATCAAATGGAATCCGTTCCAGAAGTCCGTTCAACTTCAAAAACATTAAAAAACCAAAGTGCGGCTTCTGATTGGCTGCAGGAAGCTCCTGCAGCCAATCGGAAGCTGTGGAAGCCCCGTCGGATGTTCTGTTTCCAAAAATAGTTTGCAAAATGGAACAGTCACTTCCGGGTTTGCCAAAACGTTCAAGAACTAAGCTGTTTGACTTTCAAGGTATGACTGTACTTTATCCAAGCCTACCTAAACAAGGCTGTGCACGTAAAATTCAGCTAATTGCTATCAACAGAGGGTTGATATCAGGCAGTGCACTCAGTTACTATCAATGTTTTCTTATTTCAAAAATCCAATAAACTGATCTGCTGATCTCTGGAAACCTTCATTTCTCCAAATTAGGAGGCTTTCTCCTGACTTTTAGGGAGCATTAATGTAATATTCATACATTCTTAGATGACCAACCTTTGAGTGATGTATGCTAGGAAGGTCAAATTTGGCTATTTATTCCTGTAATCCACTGTCCATGGAAATTGCTGTTCCAGATTTCAAAACCATAAGTCCAAAGGGCATTGGCTTCAAGAAGGTAGCTCCAAAGGGCATTTGAGCAACTGGAATCGGATGAGACAACTTACTAACGACATTCTCGCGGCCTCTGTCTCAGGGTTTAAATACTTGGGATTTTTCAGATTTCTCAATGGAAACATTAACAGCCAGAGCCTATACATGTCTACTCAGATGTAAGCATCGTGGAGTTTAAAGGGACTTAACGCCCAGGTAAACTTGCAGGTGTAGGATTGCAGCCCAAATGGTTGTTGTTGTTGCTTCAAGGCAACTGTTGTTCTTTTTGTAGAAAAGATCATGCATGTATATATTCTAACGTGTGTGAGCACTTCCCATCAAAATGATATCAGAGCTCATCCCACATTAAGGGATTGTGTCATAACCAAGCAGCTCCAAAAGATAGGCAGAGTTTTGGATCTGCAGAGGTTTCCATGTTCTCACCTGTGAGGTGGGCAAAACTGGGAATCTCTATGCATCAGGAATATTGACTTTAATAAAAGAGAGCCCAAGCCTTTGCTGGGACTATGCCAGGCATAGGCAAACTCTGGCCCTCCAGATGTTTTGGGACTACAACTCCCACCATTCCTAGCTAACAGGACCAGTGGTCAGGGATGATGGGACTTGTAGTCCCAAAACATCTGGAGGGTCGAGTTTGCCTATGCCTGGACTATTCGTTGGGACTTTGCTCTTAGATTACAATTTTGAATTTGGGTACTCTTAGCAATGATAGTATTGCAGACTATTTTAGGCAGAATTGCATACAAACCTATATGCAGTTAACACTGGTGAATTTTCATGAGGACTTAAAAAACACCCAACTAACTAACTAACTAACTAACTAACTAACTAACTAACTCACAAACTGATGTGGAAATAAGAAGAACTGAATTTTTGATTTGACAAATGAGAAACTGAAATGGAAAACTTCATGTATCCCTAATTATGGGTGTGTCTTCTACCTAATAGCAGCCTAATAATGGCAATTCATTGTTCACTTTAAGTTAATTATTCCACTCCTTGCTTAAAAATCCACATAAGCTTTTATTTTGAATGACTGCCTCTATTCCTCTAGGAGAAAACCTACACTGTGATGCATTAATCTGTTGTCTATAAAAATACACAGAATGTTGACAGTGAAAATGACCAGGATGTATTTTCACCACTTGTACCTGATAATTTAGCATCTAGCAATTAGTACTAATATCTCTTTGCTTAAGGAAAATGTAGTGCTCACCATTATTTTTTTTATATTTAGGGGGTAAATATCTGTTCCACAGAGTAGATGAAACTGCTCGTGTTCACGGGCTGTCCCTGGGGATAGAATCAATCATTGTAGTAGAAAAGGGTGACATTTAAAGAAAGAAACTTGGAGGGAAATGTCATGCTTAAAAAATTAGATTTAAATGCACTAGCTCCTGATTGATTTTTATTGCACTCGGATGGATACAGTGATTGATTATGAGGCTTACAGATGTTTAGTACCTTTTTCACTTCTCTAATAATCAGAATAATCTAATTTTCAATGTCATTTAATGTACAGTACTGAAGGTTATAATAGATCAAGTTTATAGCAATATAGCAAGAATTATGTAATGAATGAAAAGTACATGGAAACCAGACAGAATTCAGTCTCTGTGTTGTTGGAAGGGTCTAGAAATTGTGATGTACACATGGCTCATGCGTTGTCCAAGTCCTTTAAAGCATTTTGGTTTCCTCCAAAGCTTACTGCCTCCTTTCCTACGGTGAGAGGATGCTAAAAGTTAGCAAGGAAAAATCTACTAAAGAAATGTCTTTAAGTGTGAAAGCATTGAGGGCTTTGCTTCATATCTGCACCTAGAGAAAACCAACAGTATACCAGTTTCCAGTACCTTAATTTTGATTTGCAGATGTAGAATAACTCAATGCATAACTGGAAAAGGTGTCTGTTCACTAGTGGAACAGATTTCAAGGGCCGCAGGAGGCTTGGGGTGAGGGGAAAGAGAAAAAAAGAAAGCTCTCCTTACATTTTCGGAAACTGGTTCAGATAGTGCTGGAGACTACACCATATATTTTATTATATTGTATTTTTTGCAATGTGCTTTACTTTAATACATGTCTGCATGTACTGAATATTTATACAGTACTCTATAACATCTCATTTCAAACATCGTTGAAATTGTGATGTAGGAAGCCTCCGATATATCTGAATGTATCAAGCCCCTAGATATATTCAGTGTATATTAAATTCTAAATGTATCAGTCTGAAAATTCAGTTAGGATGTTTGTGTTTTAAAACTGTGCATATTAGCCTTATCTTTGTGGGTGCCTTGTGTATGTATCGGTTAGTGTCATCTGGTTTTCCTTGATGATGATGATGATGATGATGATGATGATGATAATAATAATAATCCCAATAGTTTTTGTCAGGCATCTTACACCCTTCATTAAATCTGTGGTACTAGGATAGGTTCTGAGGTTGCCACCCTCCTTTCCCTTCCAGTGCCGCCATTTTGGCACCAAGAGTGAAAGCATAAACTTGTTTCTTAAGAAGAACCCGGGAGAAGGAAGGATGTTTCTTCTGCCTGCTCTCGCATTCTATAAACTCCTGCTTGGAAGTTTCCTTTCCAGTAGTGAGGGTAGTCTGTAAATCATAAATGAAATGCACAGCTATTACCAGATTCTGGCACTAAGCCCAAGGTGATCATCTTAATCTCCCCCCCCCCTTAGGGCAAATTCAGCATATTTTAAGAGGAAGTGATGAAAAAGAACATAATAGGGGGGAAATGTAGGAAACAGCAAGGTGGCAGACTTCAAGAAGTTAATAATAATAATAATAATAATAATAATAATAATAATAATAATAATAATTTATTACTTATACCCCGCCCATCTGGCCAGGCCTACCCAGCCACTCTGGGCAGCTGCCAACAGAATATTAAAAACATAATAAAACATAAACCAATAAAAACTTCCCTAAACAGGGCTGCCTTCAGATGTCTTATGGAAGTCAGAGAGTTGTTTATTTCCTTGACATCTGATGGGAGGGCATTCCTTTGATTCTCGGTTTTCGAACATTTCGGAAATCGAACGTTCTTCCAGAACGAATTACATTTGAAAACTGAGGTTCCTCTGTAGTATGATAAATGGCTTGGACCAAGGATACTTAAAGGACCATCTCCCATATGAGCCTGCCTGCTCAATAAGGCCTGTGGCTTATTCTTCACATCCCACCAGTGGAGAAGGTGCAACTGGTTGGGATGCAAGAGTAGTCCTTCTCTCTGGCAGTGCCGTAAGTGGTGGAATTCCCTGCCAGATGAGGTCTCTTCAGCCACCTCTTTTGGAATTCTGCTGCCGCCTGGTTGAGATATTTTTGTTCCAGCAGGCATTTGACCTGCGAAGCAATGGAACTTTGCTCAACTAAACCCTGGTTTTATGGCTATATTATATGCTAATCTAATCCTGTGGAAAAAAATTATTGATACATAATTTGCTTGGGTATGGAGCTGTAGGAATGTACATGTGGGTGAACAACATGTTGTGGATGCTGGCTGGTGATGAAAAGGTGGGCCTGTTTGTTTATTAACTAATCATTTAATAATAAATTTTCTTAGTCACTTGTTTCTGAGTGTTAATTTTAGGGAGATGTGGGTGAATTGGGGACATTGACTGATGCTGGTTCTCTGTATTAAGAAAACTAATATGCTTTTTAAAAAATTGTTCAACTGCTTGGCTTTTTCAGTATACAGTAAACCACCCTGAGCATGGCTTTTACAATGGAAGAGTGGGATAAAAGTACGCTCAGTGAGTGAGTGAATGAATGAATGAATGAATGAATGAATGATTGAATGAGTGATGCTTGCTTTGAATGCAAAACCAAGTACAGTGGTACCTCTACTTACATTCACTTCCGGTTACGTATCCTTCAGGATATGTACACGGCAAACCTGGAAGTATTTTTCCAGGTTTCGCCACATGCGCAGAAGCAGTCCCTCCAGTTGCAGAAAACTCGGGATCCGACCACAGCTCTGGAATGGACCCCATCTGCAACTGGAGGTACCACTGTATGTGATGACCCTACTATTCTATTTTTAGATAGATTTAGGCACTGCCTGCCATTAGGCAGTGCCGACCAACCCGTGAGGCAAGGTGTGGCAACTGCCTCAGGTGTCAGGATCTACAGGGGCAGCAAAGATCCAGCCCCCAAGCAACTCATCACCTACTGTTTCTGTGGCAGTGGCAGTAACAGCTGCAGCACACTCCTTGGAGAACAGATTTGCCCCTGCCCCTGCAGCATTGCGTGGACAGGCGGAGTCCCCCCAACCCCAGGCAACCCCCGAGTGGAATAGTGACTCAAGACAACGTGATACGGGATTAAAATTGGCCACAACTTTATTGAGTTTCAGATGTAGGGAGACCTTGGCTCAGGCATTGGGCGTTTATCCTTCCCAGTCCCCAGCCGGGGATCTGGGAGACATCAGAGTTATCCAGAATGTGTGGGGATAGGGCTGGCTCTGGGGAACATATGTTCAAGCAGAGAGCCTGCCCCCCGTTTCGCCGCCGTCACAGGGGAGAACAATGACAACCTCTCGGCGTATGGCCAATGCCTCCCCTCAAGACCCCTTTAACGGGGAACCCTGGCAGCGCGTACCTGTGAAGAAGAGGTTAATCTGCAAAAGAAGGCTTAACTGAGGGAGGGCAGGGTGGGAGAAGCTCTGGAGCGAACTCACGCTTTGCAGGTAAGATTGACCTGTTGTGTGGGCAGGGCGGTCCCTCCCCCTACCTGGCCAATCCCCTGGCAACGCCTCCCCAGGCGGGATTGGATGAGACCTCCAGGTATCCAGCCTGGGGAGGGCGAAGCCAGCCCGTACTACTGGGAGCCGCACTGGGATCTGGGGGGCTGCGCTTGACCACGCAAAGGGCACCCCCCATTTGATGTGGGGAGCCGTCATTACCCCCATGCCAACTCTACAGAAGTCTCTTGGTGAATAGGAGGCATTGCTGGACTCCTCCCAGGGAGGAAATGGTGTGGACTGTTGTCTTGTGTTGTCTTGTACCCTAGGGTATACACCCATCTGGTGGGATTCAGAGCAACCCCCTTTCCCCCTGGTGGCAGCCTTTGGTTCCCACTTCAACCATTGGGTAAAGTTGATTTGTTTCTTCCTGCTGTTCTTCACTCACTCCTCTTTCCCTGACAGGGGGACACGGTTTTGTGGTTTGCCTCAGGTGCCAAAATGTCTTGAGCTGGCCCTGCATGTAGGTATAGATATGTTATAAAACGTAAACATGTGTGAGTGCTGCTATATACACCCGGTGTGTAAATATGTGCCAATGTTTCCCCTTTAATAGCCTGGCTCTCCAAAGCATTCTGCCTCCCATTCAACACACTCAGTGGAACGATGAAATACTGCAGCACTTGAGTCCTAAGTATTTAATGGCTATAACGAATTCTTATATCAACATTACTCCAGGCATGTTAAATACAATAGTTAGATTCATAGTTGGTGTGACTTCATTAAAGCCCATGATCTTGCACTTGGGATTTGTGCAGAGATAACTAGCTTTGGGAAGATATAACTTATATAAAATACAATATACAGCATAATCACATATTCTGTATTTGCACAGCACGGCAGTTACAGTCACTCTGGGAACACTAGCTTGGAATTTACTGATTTTTGTATGTTTATTTAATTCCCTGGCCTGTAGAAGAGTCTTGCCATTGACTTTTACGTTGAATTAGCAATATCACTGAGTATGTGTATTGCTTTGTTCGTCCAGAAGTTCTTTACACCCTTCAAAATTGCACCTCACCATTTTCAATAAATTGTGCAAGGTGCTAAATTATCACTTCATCTGACTGACTTTCTTACAGTGCAGATTTTATGCATTTCTACTCAAACGTATGCCCCATTTAGAGCAGCGGGGCTTACTCCCAAGTAAGTGTTTGCAGGATAGCAGCTTTAAGTGTGCCTGACATTAAAGGGTAGGGCTTTTTTTGATAGCATAATTACATTAAAAGGCATGACTTAAAGGGTGTTTTAGCTCATACCCTCCAACATTTCTCTGATGACAATAAGGGCATCTATCATCATCATTATCATCATCATCATCATCATCCTATTTTTACCCCACCCACCTGACTTTGTTGCCTCAACCGCTCTAGGCAACTTCCAACATATATAAAAACATAATAAAGGATTAAACGTTAAAAACGTTCCCTATACAGGGCTGCCTTCAGATGGCTGGAGGGTCAAATAACTCCATACCCTCCAACATTTCTCGGATGAAAATAGGGACATCCTAAGGAAAAGCGGGACATACTGGGATCACATCAGAAACTGGGATGGCTTCTGCAAATCCGGGACTGTCCCTGGAAAACAGGGACACCTGGAGGGATGTGTTAGCTGTCAGTGTAATATTTCACCTCCCTTCCCATCAACTCAGGTTCCCTATACTGCTTCAGAACACAAATCTAACTCACGCCACCCAAAAATGATGTTGCCCACCTGTGACTTCAGACACACAGGACATATGTTTGACCCCCCAAACCAGCAGCAGTGGCCTATGGGGTTGCCACCTTTGTTCTAACGCGGCTCCTGTGCCTTTCCAGAGTGCATGATGGACAACAGCTAGCTAGCTGCTGATGGTTAAGCGTAGCAAACGCAGCGTTGCGCCAAGGCAGTAGAATTGCCCTGCTTCCTTGTTATGTAAACTCCTCTCCCACTGCAAGGAGCAGCAGGCCTCTTGCCATAGAGCTCCATTTGCATATATTTCTGTGTGCTGATTGACACATTTGCTAAACATAAGGTCTCAGCAGCTACTTAGCTCAATAGCTTGGAACAGCTTGTAGAACACAAACACCTTATTTAGGGCAATCTTGCGAGCTGCTGCCAAGAACTCCCAGGGACCAGATGATTCAGATGGGAATTGCTTTGTGTGTGTGTGTTTCTTTTCTGCTATTGGGTGATGGGCTTGGCTGCAGTCCTGGCTTTATTTTGCCATACGGTTCACGTCCCTCTGAGGAAGGTCTTTTCAGATGGTGTGGGCTGGAATCTCTCTGTGGGTGAACTGGTTACCTATTCCTAGAGGGAGAAAAGGGGACAGGTGGATTTGAGCCTGTCTCTGTACTTCGCAGTCCATAAAATGAGTTCCAAAGGATTCACAGAAAACAATTTTAAGGGCAGCAGGAGAATCGCCATTAACAAAGTGGGGCAGCCAAATACCAGTGAAGTCCTGGTCCAACATTTTCACCACCCTTGGTTCTTAATTTTCCATTTACACTCCTCTCATTGACTATACAAGCAAACCAAGTTTGTAGTTTAGCCTTGTTGTCACTGTTTAAGATGGCCTAGGTAACTTATTGCAAGACAGTCATGATTTGGCCCAGTGCTCATTCAATGACATCACATTTTGGGCTTCTTGTGGATTATGGGTAGCTGACTCCGTATACTAATTCCATTGGAGCCTGCATTGTATTAACAGTAGTCTTAGTGCTCCATCAGAGTGTAGATGTAGTGCTATTCCCTTTAGAGCTCACCTGGTTAATTTAGTTTATCCCCCCAGAGTGCCTCAGCCCATGCATATATTACCCTAACCACAATTTCAATCCACTCCATACTTAGAATGTTTTTGTCCCTGTGGTACTACTAAGTTTGGTATCTCGGTGTTAATCTAGTGATAATTGGTCACCAAGCGGCATGATCCTATATAGAAATGGAAATTGCAGCAAAACATATTGAAATGCAGTTTCCAAGAGGAGACGACTCAGAGGTACAAACACTTTTGTTTATAGCACAAAGTGATTCCATGGGCAGTGCCAATGATGAATATTGTAATATCACGTGTCGTTGCACGCAGTTTGCCTATAAATAACTGAAGAGAGATCCTTGCACTGTATTAGGAACAGCCTTACCGTAAAATGTCAGTCTGGGTTAATTTACTATGAAGGGTATTATTATTATTATTATTATTATTATTATTATTATTATTATTATTATTATTGGGGGTTGTGGGGTAGGATGCGTCAGCTCAATGGTAGAACTCATACTTTGTGTGCAAACGATCCCAGATCAAATCTCCAGCATCTCTAGGTAGGCCTGGGTAAAGACTCCTGCCTGCAATCCTGTTGAGCCATGGCCGGTTTGCATAGACTGAGAGTGGCTCACCTGTGGTTCTCTAGACCTTAGAATCATACAATGTTATGGTTGGAAGGAACCCCAAGGGTCATCTAGTCAACCCCCTACAATGCAGGAATCTTACCTAAAGCATCCATGGCAGATGGCCATCCAACCTCTGCTTAAAAACCTCCAAGGAAGGAGAGTCCACAGCCTCCCGAGCGAGACCGTCCCGCTGTCGAACAGCTCTTACTGTCAGAAAGCTTTTCCTGATGTGTAGTCGGAATCTCCTTTGGTCCTTTGAAGCCACTGGTTCGAGTGCTACCCTCCAGAGCAGGAGAAAACAAGCTTGCTCCCTCTTCCACGTGACAGCCCTTGAGATATTAGAAGATGGCTATCATATCTCCTCTTTTCCAGGCTAAACATACCCAGCTCCTTCAACTGCTCCTCATAAGGCTTGGCCTTGTGAGACTCCAGTTCCCATCAGCCCTCACCATTGGCCATGCTGCCTGGGGGCTGATGGGAGTTGTAGTCCAACAACACCTGGATGGGCGCAGGTTAGCCACCCTGGTTTAGGTGATCCTGAGCTAGAAGGACCAGTGATCTTACTCAGTAGAAGACAGCTTCCTATACCCCCCGTTGTATTTTATTGCTCCTTCGTGGTGTTTTGGTGCATTCAGTATGTTTTGCTTGTTTAACGTTTGCTGCTGTATCCAAGAGCTGTTGGACTTTGGTTAGTGTGCCATACTTGAACTGCCTCCCTTCTTGCCCCCCTCCCAGCTGTCAGAAATGACAGGAACAAAAAGAAGAAGGAGCCTTTAAAGCAAGAGTTTATGGAGAATTACGAAATGACGGCAGAGTTGGATGACCTCACAGAGAAAATCCGAAAATCTCACCAGGAAACCTTCCCTTCTCTCTGCCAGCTGGGCAAATACACTACGGTAAGAGACGTGTGTAATGAAGACTGGAGGGGTCTGGTGGGCTGTCAGAATCACAGAAGTTAATTGATCTGGAAGGGACCAGGAAGTATTTAATGCAGCCCCATGCAGTGAAGCAGAAGCCTTCTCATACCAAAAGCCTTTCTTTTTTTGTTGGTATGACCCAGGTTGTGTAGGAGCCACATACCAGGTGATGGGACAAAAAATATCCATTTAATAAAACAAAAATCTAAAGATTTTGAAATAATCAATAATAGCATAGAGGGAATCATTAAAACAGAGGCCTACCGAGAGTAGAACAACCACAAGGTTCTTAGAGGACTTGCAAGAGGAAAGTGAAGAGTGAGTTATAAATCTCTGCCGTGTAGAAAAAAGTCTGCTTATTCCTGCTAGGACTATCAAGAGAAATGAACACATTTCCCCTGATGGTGTTTGCTTTGTATTCCAAGACCAGTCTTCATATTATATTGGATAATATAGTAGCACCATACCATATTGATAACTTATTTTTGTTTTAACCTAGATTCTGCACACCACATAGATTTTAATATGAATTCGAAATAATAATGATGATAATAATTAATTGGACAGTTCCCTCATTTTAAATTTCTGAGGTATTTTCATGAGGAAAGATGGTATGTTTCATAAGCTTTATCTGGCATAGAAATCTGCACGGAATGTTTTGCTCCCTGTTGAACAAAAAATAGTGTGCTGTTGCTTTTGATAAGGTAGTCACCTCCCAAATTCGTGAGCTGCCCGTTTAATCGGGCCCATCTGCTTTGTGCTTGCAAACTGTCGTTTTGTACTCCAAAGCGGTCAAGAACAAATCAGGGTTTGCTGAGACCCCCCCCCCCCCGATAGGCTGACTAGAGGAGGTCTGCATTCATTTCAGTGGCTCAGGCCCCTCCCAACCAAACCAAAACAGAAATTGTGTTCAGTAGGTTAAAAAGAATTGAGGAACAAAAATGTGTGGGTCCTCACCCCTCTGCAACTATATCAGTCTCTCCACAAATGTCTTGTTCTATATTCTTAGCTGGAGATGCAGCAGATTGCTGCAAAAAAACCCCACCAAAGGGGATCAATTTGGATGAAAAATAAAAATAAATAAAATTTAAAAATGGCCATGTGTTTGGATTTTACAGCATGGCTGGGCTTTTCTGCTGATAAAAGTGTCACTAGGGGGGCCTTACAGTATTATTCCACCATATGTCCTCTGTTGCAGCACTATGGGAAATGTGGTCCTTAAGCTGCATGCATGAACACTCTTGGAAAAGAACAACACTCGGAAATCATGCTGTTGTAAAACATTCAGCAAAACTCCACCGGTTTGATACTTCTCAGAACCCATGGAGAGCGAATCCTGGAATTTCCGCTTCTAACCTTCTTTTATATTAATTCCATATTTTATCTTTTGGCCTGCATATCAATGCTGACTCAGTTTTATATTTCCATATTGAGGGGAACGACTACAAATGTGCTTGTTTTTCCAAGTGGTGCTTTTTAGCAGCTCTGATTATTGTATAAAATGTTGTTGCAGCGCTTTCTGGTTTCAGCGTTCGTAAGATGAGGCACAGCCATTTTGGGTCCCTCTTGAACACGGCAAAGCAGTGCAATAAAACAGCAAGTGAACTTGGCGCTTTATCGACTAACCTCTTCTCTTCAGCTTGCATAATCGCCAAATCAGATTTGCATTTTGTTAAGGCTGCCGGGCATCCGCTCAAAAGCATCTCTGTCAAAACTTCCCTGGCTCAGGGATGGTGGGCGGAGGAGCATGATAAACCGAGCTCATAAGATCCCGGTCAAGATTTTGTTCACACTAGCTGATTTCATGCAACGTCTTCTTTCCAGATGGATACCCTATTGTAAAATGATTTCCTGCTCTAGGCTCTGCTCTTCGCTGCCATTTCCCTCCCCATGGAAGTGGATAAACTGCCTATTAAATTTAATTACAACCTGAATGGCTGCACATCTTGATATTATTCCCCACCCCCACCTACAGTATTTCACCGAGGTCCTTGAGGATGATCCAAAATAAATCTTAAGGATGCAGACTCACTGGTAGGAGGAGGAAATGTTTCCATGAGCAAAGCGGTGACTGTTAACCCCTTTATGCCGCAGAATGTCCTAGGGCAAGGCTCAGCATCAAAATTCATCTCTGCACAACATGCGTGGGAAAGGTTCCTGTTGGATCGTGCCTCCTAAAGGAAATGTTTTGTGGGGACATTTCCTTCTGCCTCCTGTTATTATCCTGCCCAAGCAAAAGCATTTCCTTCGCATGGTTACAGAGTGCCTTGTTTCTGTCAGCAAATGAGTCTAGGCTCAGCTGCTGGGAAGATGGTTGTGTGATCCTCTTCCTGTTTGTCTGACTCCTCCAGGACCTGGAATTTACCTATACCGTTCATCAAAACTTTTTGAGTTTCTCTGCCTCATTTTCAAGTTATCCCATTCATCACGTTGGTACCAGTCTTTCTCCTTCAGGCCTTTGCACTCTCCTGTGCCAGTTCTTGTCGGAGAATGCCCAGATTCTAAACCCGTTTTAAATAGCCTCAGATGTGGATCTAGCAGCAACAAGTCTCGTGACCTTCCTAGCCTTTCAGTAGCCCCATTCAAGCCTTCGAAAGACGGCACAAAGGCTTTAAATGGGGAGGAGGAGGTACTTAACATGTCAACCCCTGTTCCGGTGTTCCCATGTTTCCTGGGTGTGTCTGTCCACCCAACTTTCCCGGAAGGTCAGCACACTTGTCAACACATTACTTGGCTGGAGAAGCGCATTGCAAATTTCAGAGCAGTGTGAATTTTGAAGGAAGATAGGGCTTCCGTTGCATATTGTTTCACAAACTGCAGATTAGGCAGAATCTCCTAGAAATGCAAACTGAACTGACCCTCTCCCCAATCCCTTCTTCTTGCAACCAGGAACCCTCAGCTGCTGGGCTCTCTTGCAGACATTCCTCTTTGTCCCACTTTCTTAGCAGCACTGTGCATGTGAAGGGTCATTTCCTGTTCTAAAACAATGTCATTTTCTTTTATGTCCTCAGTGCTTAGGACAGGCCATTGATTGATTGATTGATTGATTGATTGATTGATGATTGATAAAACACAAGAAGGGTTTCTTCCAGTAGCAGGGGCACACTTGGGATATGTTTGATTCTACATTTTACAGGTGCAGGCAGCTTGAAGAGTCCAGGTGCATTGCAAATCTGTTCTTTATTTGAGGCTGGAAGAGCCTGAATCATTTTGAGATGCTCTAAAGCTAAACCAGGTGAAATCCGCTACATGGAATAGTGTTGCACGCATTAAGTAAACATCAAAACTTTCATTTTCTTGATAGGCAAATGTTTCACAACTGTTGAACTTGGTGCGCTGAGATAAAGAGATCACTCTCCAATACCATATGTGTTGGGTGTTTTTAATCCAGAGTTTTATAATTGTGTAAAAGATGGCTCATTAGTTTTTCATAACAGATGGCTCATCTGTTCATAACACTGATTTTTGACAGAGCGCTGAAACTCTTCCCGTGTATAGACAAGATAAACTATTTTGAACTAATTTGCTAAAACAATAGCATGTGAAAAGATCTCACATTGACTGCGTTTTGCATGTCATAGCAAGCCATGGTTTACCAGTTTGCTCCTGATTTGCCCCTCCCTGCTAGTGAGCAGGACCAACAAGCCGTGGCTGAGTGTTATGTCCAAGCTGATAGCTGTGGTTTGTTTTGCTCCAAATCTATGTATGTTCTTGGCTTACCAGTCGTGGTTTGTTTGATACCCAGTTTGAACCTAACACTGAGCCAAGTTTTCTTGCTTCTGCTCGCTAGCACAGGGTCAGGAAGCTGGTGTGCTCTGCGTATTCACAGCAGACTATTAACTATGACTTTTCATGACGCACGAGCACAGCCATGGTGCTGAAATTATGTGCCACCAGACATAGTCCTTTTCCTAGATATGGAAACCAGTGTCAGCGGCGTAGCGTGGGTTATCAGCACCCGGGGCAAGGCAAGTAATTTGCGCCCCCTAACCCGGGGCAAGGCAAGTAATTTGCGCCCCCTAACCCGGGGCAAGGCAAGTACAGTTATTTACTCTCCCAAGCTGCAGCAGCGAGGCTTCTCTTTCCCCCGCGCTCTCCTGGAGCTGCCTCTTTTCTTTCCTTTTTTCCCTTTCTCCAAGGCTTTTCGCTTTCTCTCCTAAGTTGATTCCTCCTCCACACAGCGTTTCCTGGCTGCTCCCCCCCCCTCTCTCCTCCTCGCTCTGCTTGCCTTTCCCTGCCCTGCCTGAGGGCGCCCTGAGGAGACTCCGCTCTCCTTTTTGACCAGGCGAGGTGGAAAAAAGGGGGGAAAGTCTCTTCCCGCCCCCTCGCCAGACTCCCTGCTCGGCTCGGCTCACTACCCAGGCAGCCAGTGGAGAGAGTCTTGAGCCGCTTAATTCCCAGCAAGGAATTAGCAGGCTCGCTCCACCTCCTCCTCCTCCCGACTTTGCTGCTGCTGCTGCTGCGCGGCTTTTTCCCTCTACCGACGGCACGCTGTGCCTTGGAGAGGTTCCCGCTTCCTCGAGGGGGGCCGGCCAAACGCGCCCCCCAAAATGTTGTGCCCGGTGCGGCCGGCACCCCTGGCACCCCCCACGCTACGCCACTGACCAGTGTTCCAGTTCCACTTATTCAAATCCCTGGTTATAAACATTGTATAATTAAAGGGAAAGAAAAATGGCAATGGTATTTGGAAAGGCTGAAAATTATTTTGCCTTATTGACAGATGGCAGCTTTCATTTTTGAATGATTACACCAAGAGCATTCCCAGCAGCAAATTTCACTGCAATTCCGATTGCTAATAGAAATTGCTTGTAGCAGGATCTCCCCACCCTTCATTATTTATATGGATTCAGCTACGCTGCACAGAAATTGGCTGATCTTATGATTCCTTCTGTTCTTTCTAGAACTCTAGCGCTGACCATCGAGTTCGGCTGGACCTTGGGCTCTGGGACAAATTCAGCGAACTTGCGACCAAGTGCATTATTAAGATAGTGGAATTTGCAAAACGGCTGCCTGGTTTTACAAGTTTGACAATTGCAGACCAGATCACACTACTTAAAGCTGCATGCTTGGACATCTTGGTACGTATCTTCGCTTTTTGTGTGATTCACTTACATTTTGCTGTCATTTAGTGGTGGCTTAAACAACAACACCCAGCCAATGGCCCAACCCACTGCTAAGCAACTCTTTCAGTTGTGATTTAGTTCAAAGGGACTTATATTGTGTATCCTTTGTAGGCTCCACTGAAATGACTTGAGAAGCAGCAATGTTTCCTTCCGAATTCTGTAATCCTTCACTTGACTGCAGCCCAACTATAGTGAGAAACTTGAATGACTGAAACCAGATTTTTCATGTTGCTGAAAGCAAACATGGGCACAAACAGTAGCCTTAACCTATGTGGTTTCTACTAAACTTAGGCTTGCAATATGTTTGTGGAGAGTTTAAGTGTTTGGGCAATAGATAGTTTAACCCTCAAAGCTGGATGGGTCTCAGGAAGATTTTCGTTTTTCAGGCGATGATCCTCACCTCTTCTAAGAATTAAACTTTGCCAATATCTTCAAATTTGCTGTTTTTTTGTGCTTTATGCGGGTCACAGAACTTTTCTTACCAGAATTTGCATTAAGCTATTACAAAATTGTGGGACGCGGGTGGCGCTGTGGGTAAAAGCCTCAGCGCCTAGGGCTTGCCAATCGAAAGGTTGGCGGTTCGAATCCCCGCGGCGGGGTGCGCTCCTGCTGCTCGGTCCCAGCGCCTGCCAACCTAGCAGTTCGAAAGCACCCCCGGGTGCAAGTAGATAAATAGGGACCGCTTACTGGCGGGAAGGTAAACGGCGTTTCCGTGTGCTGCGCTGGCTCGCCAGATGCAGCTTGTCACGCTGGTCACGTGACCCGGAAGTGTCTCCGGACAGCGCTGGCCCCCGGCCTCTTGAGTGAGATGGGCGCACAACCCCAGTGTCTGTCAAGACTGGCCCGTACGGGCAGGGGTACCTTTACCTTTAATTGTGATGTATTTTCTTGAAGTGTAAGAGCACACACACAGCCTTGATATTAAATCTGGCTTTGTTATCCTCAAAGAAGTGCTATGAGGAAGACTTCAGAAGAGTGGCGGTCTACAAATGTCAATTTCTTTAAGATAACATCATGCAAAGAGAATAAACAATAGTTTTCTAACTAGTCTATTTGTTTATTTATTTAGGCATGAATATGCCACCCATTAATCCATTATTTTTTAAATAAATAAACTTAGTAGAACTATCCATATAAAACCAACACAAGTAGGATAAAAACTGTACTAAAATCCAGTTTAAAATAATGTGTGCTGAGTACAAAAATACACTGAAACATAATTGTAAAAGACCTGGGAGATTAAAAAGGTAATCGCTTGGCCCTAAACCTGTGTGCAGAGCGTTCCACAAGGAATGTACCACAACGGAAAACACTCTTTTTGTACTGGGTACTTGCCTCACCTCTTTAGACAGGGAAACCTGGTGACGGGCCTCTGATGAATATCTTAAGGTCTGGGTCGGTCTTCAGAAAGAGATTGGTAACCTGCGCCAAAGCCATTTAGGACTAGCACATTGAACTGGGCCTGGAGATAGACAGGAAGCTAGCACAGATGACAAAGCGCTGGTGTTGTATGTTCATATCTTCCAGTCCCCATTAATGATCTTGCTGCCCTTTTCAGGGGCCACCTGGAGCTTACAAAGCATTTCCAAGGGTAACTCCTCACAGTAATCTATCCAGGAGCTTACCTGGACAACTGTGACAAGGTTATCTCTGCCCAGATAGGGTTGAAGCCTGAATTTTGGAACACACACCCACACCCTGACTACATGCATTTTCCTTTAGGATCAGTCCAGCTCCACAAAAGTCTGGGCTTGCAATATATGGGTGTCAGATCATTCCGCCCCTTGTTGGGTGGCTCTGCCCTCTGCTGTGCATATTGTGTTTGGCTCAGCCTACAGTTTGTTCAGGAAAGTTTCCCATCCCAGTAATGGGGCTCCCATAATCCCTTGAAGTTTCACACAAGATCCCCGGGGAGGAGAATATTAGCTGCTCTGACCATTTTTCTTCTCGTTGCTTTGTCACAAGCTGTTGCAAACAGTCCTTCCTGTAGGACACTGATGTATATGGGTGAAGAGAGCACAGTGGAAAAGGAGAGGGAAAGTATCGTAGGAGCTGGCCTTGCAGTTCCCAAGAGCTCCGTCTCAGAGTCCCTTCTTCTTCCCGGCGTCCATTCATACTGGCCTGCTGCCGTCGCCTCCTTCTTGTGTGTGGTCTCACCACAAGACAGAGCCATTTATTACGAACTGCATGCCTGCCTTGGTGAGCGCTGTTATGATAAGGCATAGTTAACTTCTTCTTTACCCCCCAGGAAAGTGTACTGATAATTTATAAAATATGACACAGTTCTCGGGCGTATTCCTTTGCAGTGATATGAGAAGGGGGCTGAACGGAGGTTGAGAGTGCAAATGGTTTTTAAAAAATGGTTAATATATTGTTGTTGCTGTTGTTTTGTTTTAAAGTTGAGCGAGAGTTTACATAGCTTAACTCCCTCTCCAGCCCTTCGCTCTTAAGATGCCTGCCATCTATTTTCAGCCTGTCAGTTCCAGGAATGCTTGTCAGCTGCCAGACACAATCACTTGTAATTTTGGTTGCTTAAGAACACCCTCCTTATCCTTGTAAATATTTGCTTAGCATGGTGGATTGGGCCCTGGCAGCCAGTTGTGGTGCAGTTGGGTCATTATAAATTCCAGACTTGCAAAGATCGAGTTTTTCCTTCCTTTCATTTAGTTCTGGGTTGTAGTAGTAGTAGTAGTAGTAGTAGTAGTAGTAGTAGTAATGTACCCCATCCATCTGGCTGGGTTTCCCCAACCACTCTGGGCAGCTTCCAACACATGTAAAAAGGTAATAAAACATCAAACATTAAAACTTTCCCAATACAGGGCTTCCTTCGGATGTCTTCTAAAACTCAGATAGTCGTTTATTTCCTTGGCATCTGATGGGAGGGAGTTCCACAGGGAGGGTGCCACTGCCGAGAAGGCCCTCTGCCTGGTTCTCTGCAACCTCACTTCTTGCAGTGAGGGAACCACCAGAAGGCCCTCGGCGCTGGACCTCAGTGTCCCGGCTGAATGATGGGGGTGGAGATATACAGGGCCAAAGCTGGTTAGGACTTTAAAGGTCAGCACCAACACTTTGAATTGTGCTCTGAAATATAAAGGTAAAGGTAAAGGTACCCCTGCCCGTACGGGCCAGTCTTGACAGACTCTAGGGTTGTGCGCCCATCTCACTCAAGAGGCCGGGGGCCAGTGCTGTCCGGAGACACTTCCGGGTCACGTGGCCAGCGTGACATCGCTGCTCTGGCAAGCCGTTTACCTTCCCGCTAGTAAGCGGTCCCTATTTATCTACTTGCACCCGGGGGTGCTTTCGAACTGCTAGGTTGGCAGGCGCTGGGACTGAGCAGCGGGAGCGCACCCCGCCGCGGGGATTCGAACCGCCGACCTTTCGATCGGCAAGCCCTAGGCGCTGAGGCTTTTACCCACAGCGCCACCCGTGTCCCTATCTGAAATATACTGGGAACCAATGTAGATCTTTTAGGACTGGTGTTATGTGGTCTCATCGGCCACTCCCAGTCAGCAGCGGGAGATAAGCAGAGCATGCACCACTCAGGTAGGTAGGTAGGTAGGTAGGTAAGGTCTCAGCTGGCGTACCAGATGGAGCTGGTAGGCAGCCGTCCTGGACACAGGTCGTGGTCTCAAATCTGCATTTCTGTCTGAGTGTATGTACAACTCTTGATTCAGAATTTTGTGGGCACTTTAGAACTTTTGCATCTGCAAGTGAGCAGTGGATTGGGCAAATACATTGAAAGGCCAGTAATGAGCACATCACTGGATTTGTGTATTTCCCAACATTTCTATCCTGCCTTTCTCCTGTCATGGAACCCAAGGCAGCATACATGTGTTTCCCATGTGGTCTCTCATCCAGCCCATGACCAGACCCATATCTGCTTAGCCCCAGCATGGCGGAGACCTCATGTTCAGGCAGACCATATCCTGGGATCATATGTGCTTTTCTTCAGCTGTTGCCAGCTGTTTTGTTAATTGTGAGATGTTAACATTAATCTCATGTTATGAGAACTTTTAGTATAGAAACTAGATTGAAGCTGCATTTGTATAAACCACATTGTGGCGTTTGCCCTCCTAGGTGTGTGACATCATACTGGGTTCATAAGGAACGGGTTAACTAAGTGTAAAATGACTAACCAATAGGAACCCAAGGGGAGGAGTTAGAGTTGTTAAGAAGTCAGTCTGGAGTTAGAGAAGAGAGAGAGAGGATAAGTCTGTGGGTTGAGTTAGTCTGATGTGAGAGAGGGAGAGAATCTGTTAAGAGGAGTCAGTCAAACAGTTGAGATAATCAGTCAGAAGGTATTAGGAAGGTTTAGGCCGGTAAAGAAACTAAAGTTAAGAAACTGACAATAATTTTATCTGAGAAACCATAAACTTGTTAACGCTTATAAACTAAACTTGTTTATTTGGTTCAATTTTAATAACTGTCTGGACTCAGTGTGTACCCGAGAGTAACGGGTTGGTGGCACCGGGGAAGTGAGCACAGTGGTGGAACAGGGATCAATAGACCGTCAATGTCCGGGGACCCTGTGTGATCGCCACACACATTTCCTTTGCTTGCTGTGGCACCTTGAAAGGAAACACAGCTGCTTTTACCCCAAATCAGCCCTGATGGAGAACCGTTTGCAGAGCAGAGAATGTAGTTGCAACCTCGGCCTGCTAATCATCATGTTGAGCTTGTGTCTGTGTGTGTTTTAATGTGAGAAACAGAGAGTGGGAAGTTTCCAAACTGTATCTCGCCCTCATCAGCGAGTATTATGGGGTGTGTTTCTCTGGCGTTGTGTTTCCCATGCTCCTGCCATTCATAAATAATTTCTCATGAAACCCTCCTGTTTACCCTGCTCGATAAAACCAGATTATGGTCAACGGCTACAGAGACCGTGAAATAAGAGAAAGGGCCTCGCATCGGAATATGCCGCCGCATTTGTCACTGGCAGTATTATATGTAACCCAAAGAGACCACATTCTTCTCCCCAAGTAGCACTGAGAGGCAGCTCAGGTTCCCTGAATGTCAGCCGCTCTCGGCGACTGTGGGAAGGGTCCCTTTCACTCACACTGCCCATTGTTTTTCCTCCTCTCTGAAGAAAACCTGCTCAGATGTGCTGTTTTATTTCTTGGCGAGACTCTTGAGGGGGAAAGGAAGATCCTACAACCCTGGTTCTTTCCTTTGGCCATATCTCTGGAAAACCGGCGTAGGGCTGAACCGAGAATACTGCCAAAGGAGCCACAGCACAGGGTTCATACCCTACCAGTATATCTTATTGTGGCCAGGGTAGCAGGGTGGAAGAGGAAGTTGTCATAGTTAGATTTTGTACATTAAAGAAAATAGACTAGAGAATTGGAAGAGCTCTTCTGGCTTCGAAGGCCTGTCTAGTCTGCCATTCTGTTCTGTACTCAGAGACATGGAGAGAGGATGTAGTCATCAAAGCTAGTAACCACTGAAAGTCTTATGAAGCCCATGGATTTGTCTAATCCTCTTTTAAAGTAATCCATGTCGATAGCCATCCCTCTATCCTGTAGTAGCAAATTCCATTGTTTTTCAGAGCGCAAAGACGTTATTTCATGTGGATAAGGCAGGGCATCCATTTATAAATAAACATAATAAATACAAATTAGAGAGAGAGAGAGAGAGAGAGAGAGAGAGAGAGAGAGCGCGCAGAGTTGGCCTCCTCCCACCAAACTCTGAATTCGTCTGTCAAAAGTCTGGGATGTGCCACTTTATTTCTCAAATCTGTTGGCATAGCATGAGCCACTGTTTCTCCTGTTCTCCTGGGGAGAGAGAGAGAAGAGTGAGGGGATAGATCCAGTTGGCTTCTTCCTGCATGCGAAGCTGGAAGAACCCATCATGCGACTTCTGCGTATGTTATATGCTTTGTGGATACCTTTGCAAATCATGTGATAAGAGTGGTGTGGACATTTGAGGTGGGTTCTTGGGAAAGGAAACCACTGTTGCTTGAATAGCTTGGCAGCCCATGCTTGCCCCAGTCCTAGGAGCTGCTGTTACCATCTTCCTCTCGCCCACGGCTAAGAAGCTTTCCTTGGGCATGAGAAATGGAGGTGGTGGTGTTAGTATTCCTCAGTTACTTTTCTTGATAGAGACTTAAGACTGCAAATGCTTATCCTTCCCACTGGCAATTCTCAGACCTTTATGTTCTTCTTCTTTCTAAAAGTTGCTGTTAATAAGGATCTATGGGTCAAAGGGGATCTGAGAAAACAGCAGAAACCAAACCCATGTGCAGGGTGAATGCAGGACACAATCTAGCCAAGATTAAGCTCTCCTAAGTCCCCATTGGGACCTTCCCAGTGGGAGAGACTGTGGCTGCAGATTCTGTGCAAGCTTCGCTTTCTGAGCAGCTCCTGTTGAACTCACTGAGTCTCACCTAAGCATGTGTAGGATTGGCTGCACACACTGCACTTAAGCATCAGACTAAAATCAGGGATGTAGGAAGCACTGAACTTCAGCTAGATTTGGTTGGCATCCGTCTGTCTCAGGAGACAACCAAGGAATGTGCCTTTGGGGTTGAAGTCAAACTGTTGGGAGTTACAATGCCTGCTGTATCTGTAGAGACTGATACGGGAGAGACATGTTTTGTTGCAGCTGGGGAAGACGAAGGCATCTAGTGGTGCTGATGGAGGTGTACCATGGCTTTCCTTCTTCCTATGCTCCTCTCAGTGGTTGTTCCTTCTCTGGTCCTGTAATTGTAGAGTTCTCAAGAAGGCCATAACCTGATGTGGTCCTTTCCCAATGACTGGGGCATTCATCTGCCTTTGAAGAACACATCCAGACACCTGGACTCTATAAATTCCATAATTGCAATGTCCATAAACAAAATGACTTTTCTCTCCCCGACCCCCAGATCCTTAGAATTTGCACAAGATACACGCCCGAACAAGACACGATGACGTTTTCCGACGGCCTTACACTGAACCGAACTCAGATGCATAACGCTGGATTTGGTCCCTTGACGGATCTTGTGTTCACATTTGCCAATCAGCTCCTGCCCTTGGAAATGGACGACACGGAAACTGGCCTGCTCAGTGCCATCTGCTTAATCTGTGGCGGTATGTCTTGCTTTGTCATTTGATATGCTGGAATGAGCACAGGACAGAGAAGAAGTTGGGTTCGACAAGTGCTAGTATCTTCAGGGTTTACTAGAATTCATGGAAATGAAAAGTTGTTTCCAAGGAGACGCTTCTACTGAACTTGCCTAGGTCAGTGTTCTTCAACCTTGGGCCCCAGATGTCGCTACACTACAACTTCCATCATCCCTGACCATTGGCTAACCTGGCTTGGATGATGGGTGTTGTAGTCCAGTATCTGGGGACCCAAGGTTGAGGAACACGGCTTTTTGAGGGGAAATAGTGGTGTGGGGAGGGGGGAATGACACTATATGGTGTCATGGTGTATCACCAGGACAAATGAGAATGCAGACCATATGACAAAATGGGAGCCGACATAGTCAGAAATTGCCCTGTTGTCTCAGCTGCAGTCATGACAAAACAGGCTGCAGAAAAAGGGATGAAATCGCCCCTTCCCTATGAACTCCATGTGGATCTTTATTCCTCATATCACTGGTTATCTGTAATGATTAAAGTTTTGAAGAAATATTCTAACATGGAACTAGTTGGAAGTCATTCCCCCCCCTTTTTCCTCTTCTTTTTTGGTATTATTTTTCGTTCTTTCCCCTTTTTTAGGAGAATATAATGCATTATATTTTTGATTGCAGTTTATGTTATGTTTACATCCTTGTAATTTTGTTTTTGTATTTTATTCCGTTTTTGTATTATTTGTTCATTTTATTTTATGCTTGTTGTATGATGTATAAATAAATATTATTATTATTTTTTAAATAGCCCCTTCCCTGGATTTGGGGCTGCTGAGAAGGCAGACGTTTGAACTTTTCTTTCAGTCTTCCATTTCTGGATTACACCTCTGCCAAGGGATTTTGAAGCTATTCCTAATGTATAGATATCACGTGCAAATATCTATGCAGCAGTGTCTCAGCATCAAATCCTATGTACATTACAGATAAACCATTGTAGGGTTGAGTGAACCACAATTTTTTTCACAAATCCTGTATTTTTTAATCGCTCGAGACTCTTACAGATGTTTCATCTAAACAGGACAGTCCAAATTCACCTCACAGGTTCCTTTAGGCAAAATCTGGAGGCAAATGTATTAAACAGGAAGCACTAGTGACATGCCTCAGATTTATTTATTTTTAACTCAATGGCTCTTAGTTAACTCAGTGTTGTGCTGACACCTACTGGCACACAGGGGTAATAGCATTGCACTCCGATTGAGAGGTGAAATGGCCAGAAAGTATCCCGTAGAAAACTAAAACTTTTTGAGTTGGATTTCATTTTACAAATTCAAAATGAGTATAGTTATACCTTATTATTGGTCTCTTAAGTAAACACAAATATATAGTTAGTTATGGCAGTGCAATTGTCTTTGCTTAGAGCCTTAGAGAGGAACAGGAACTGTTTTTCCAGACTTGTTAAATACCGTAATTTTCGCTCCATAACACGCACTTTTTTGCTCCTAGAAAGTAAGGGAAAATGCCTGTGTGTGTTATGGGGTGAATGCACTGGACCGGAGCCATGGCTGCCGTCAGTTAAGCAAAGCGGGAGCCGCTTGCAGGGCTTCTGTCTCGCTTTGCAAGGCTCTAGCTTTGCCTGCTTTACAGCCAGGAGGAGGGGCTCTCTGAAAGTAAGCAAAGCGAGAGCCGCTTACACGCTCTACGAGGCTCTCGCTTTACTTGCTTTAAAGCGACCTACGGAGGAGCCGGGGAGGAGGGAGGGAAGGAGAGGCATGGCAGCAAAGTGGACAGCAGCTGCTTACACGGGAGGAGGGACAGACGGGAGCCATAGCAAGCCGGAAGGAGGCAGGCAATTCAAAGCCAGCAGGCGCTTTTAACAGCTGCTGCAGCCTCAGCTAGCAAAGGTCTGCGCTCTCTCTAAATGGAGCAATGAGGCTGCGCGCCGGGGACAGGAGGGCATGGGATGAGGGGGAGGGGGAAATGACGCGTCCCCAGCGTCTCAGCTGATCCGCTGGCTCCTTGAGTGCGCCGGGACAGGAGGGCACGGGATGAGGGAGAGGGGGAAATGCATGTCTCCCAGCGTCTCCCCTGATCTGCTGGCTGCTTGAGCGCGCTGGGGACAGGAGGGCACGGGATGAGGGAGAGGGGGAAATGCATGTCTCCCAGCGTCTCCCCTGATCCGCTGGCTGCTTGAGCGCGCTGGGGACAGGAGGGCACGGGATGAGGGAGAGGGGAAAATGCATGTCTCCCAGCGTCTCCCCTGATCCGCTGGCTGCTTGAGCACGCTGGGGACAGGAGGGCACGGGATGAGGGAGAGGGGAAAATGCATGTCTCCCAGCGTCTCCCCTGATCCGCTGGCTGCTTGAGCGCGCTGGGGACAGGAGGGCACGGGATGAGGGAGAGGGGAAAATGCATGTCTCCCAGCATCTCCCCTGATCCGCTGGCTGCTTGAGCGCGCTGGGGACAGGAGGGCACGGGATGAGGGAGAGGGGAAAATGCATGTCTCCCAGCGTCTCCCCTGATCCGCTGGCTGCTTGAGCGCGCTGGGGACAGGAGGGCATAGGATGAGGGAGAGGGGGAAATTACGCAGGATAGACAGGATAGGTTTGAGCACATGAGCAGGACTTGGATTGCAGGGGATTCGCCATTAGCTGTGTAAAGCAGCAAAGAGGGAGAGAAGGAGCAAAACGGGAGAGAAGGAGCTGCTTACACTGCTGTAAGCGGCTGCTGTCTGGTTGGCTCCTTTAAAGCAACAGTGCTCTTTCCCTCCCTCCCCGCTCAGCTCACGGAAAAGCTCCTTCTCCACACACCCCACACATGTTCCTTCTCCCCTTAAACCCCTCTCCTGCATTATTAGAAGCACCCTTCTCCACACACCCCACACGTGTTCCTTCTCCCCTTAAACCCATCGCCTGCATTATTAGCAGCATCCTTCTCCACACACCCCATGCGTGTTCCTTGTCCCTTGAGTGCTTTTCCTTCCCTCCCCACTTAAAACGTGGTTACAAAGTATGGATCCACATGGATCCTCAGGATTTTTGAATTGGGCCACCCCAAACTCACCGTCAGATCACATGTCTGTGGCCACAGCATGAAGCACAAAAATCATACATCCACTGTTTCGTTTAGAATTTTTTTTTTCTTGTTTTCCTCCTCTAAAAACTACATGCGTGTTATCGTCTGGTGCGTGTAATAGAGCGAAAAATACGGTAGATTGCCAGTTTGCTCAGGAAAAGTCCAGAAGTGTCATCATGCTAGCTTGGAACTGGGCCATGGAAAGCAAAGAATTTGCAACAGGCAGAATTTGGTCATGTTAATTTGAATGCCGACACTAAAGTTTTGCTGGTCGCTGTTTTTCACCACTTGTAATATTTGTGTTTTCTCCAGACCGCCAGGACCTCGAAGAACCAGCTAAGATAGATGAACTACAGGAGCCATTGTTGGAGGCTCTCAAAATATACATCAGAAAAAGAAGACCCAACAAGCCTCATATGTTTCCAAAGATCTTAATGAAAATCACAGATCTACGCAGTATCAGTGCAAAAGGTAAGCTAGATTCCTATGGAATAATGACTCTTGCTTGGTAGGGAAACATTTATGCTCTGATCCCCAAATGGAATTTATCTAGAGTCCTGTGCCCAGCTATTGAGTCATGTGACCAAACCATGGACGAACTTGATTTGCCATGCCGTTCGAGCAGTGATGGGCTTGACCCATGGCTGCTTTCAGTGCAGAGGGGCGTACGCAAACCCCAGCACTATGCACATGCATACCTATCCCCAAGAACAGCCCCTCTAAATGTAGAAGCACCTTCTTGAAGAAAACCTTCCAAGTGATTCTAGCGCACCATTATTTCTGATTATTTTTTTCACTGCAGTCATGCCCTGATTTGCCAAAGTGCAGCTAAATAAACTCACAGTTCAGCACATATTTATGTGGACCAGAAGCGGTGCATGACTGATTGACACATTTTCCTGGCAACAAAGCTCTGATGCGTGGGATCAAGGAAGCAGACCTACAAAGTTTCTAAAATCTATTCATTCAGAGTTGTCCTTTGACTTTTGTGGCTTCCATGCCGTTGAACTGTATATACTCATGCAATCATCCTATTTGATAGAGGCTACAATGGTTTATTATACCGAATTATTACAGAGAGCTTTATGCTAGCAGTATATATATATTTAGCACTGTATTAAGCTAAGAAAGTTTTCCATGAATTTCTAACAGTCATTTTATATTATTATACTTTATTGCAGGGGAATGAATTCCTAACACCTGGCAGCTGCCTGTGTGTGTTTGTTTTCCAGGCAAACCCTGCCTGTTCCTCTCTGGTTTTACAAGAAATGGGCCCCCTTTGATATGAAAGCTGCCTTGAGTGCCTAAATGTCAGAGAAATAAATGCAACATAGTTTATTCACCAAAGAGATCATGGCTGTTTAATGTGTCCGCAGTGTTACGGCCTCCTTTCTTTGGAGTTTTCCTCCTTCCGCAGCAGTTCCTTGAAGATGCCTTAAGTGTATAAACTCGGATAACCTTGTATATAAGGACAGTCTCTAGACAGCATGGTTACATCCAAATTCATTATGTCCATGATGAAACATCCCTTCTGCTAAATTGCAGTATTCACCATTTCCCAAAAATCCGTATATGTTAATCACCAATAATAATTATTTTGCCATTACGACTTAACCAATTTTCCCGTTTTGCTTAGCCTCAGGTGAGCAGCCCTCCCATTTATCAATGCATTATAGCCACAACCCAACAGTGTTTGTCAATTAGTATAGACAACTCTAACTTTTCATAAGGTTGTGGTTAGAAATTATTTGCTCTGAACTTGGTGTCCTCACATGCTTATCAAATTGAAAATGGTAACGTGTTTAAAGGTCTTAGCTTACTTGTAAATGTTTCCAGTTATGTTTCAGCTTTGGAACCTGCTGAGACATATGTGAAAACATAACCCACCAATTGCAGAGAGAGGCTGTTTTCACTCTCTCTATGACACTATAATTCCACTTTCAAGTTAGGCAGAATTGATTAAAAGCAGCCTACTGATTCATTAGTTTTGTTAGTAAACCAATTTATAAGAGGAAGTTGGGGATGGTTATTTTATTTCTGGCAGATAATTGATCTTTCAGCCTCCTCCAGTACTCTCCACTACTGTTTGTCCTGAAGCATTGAAGATACAGAAATCGGAGATAAATCGAATGAGTTTTGACTTTCCTTCCTGCCATTCTATAGCTGTTGCTCACATCTTCCATGCAGAGAAGTGCATGGAGAAAAATAGGAGCAATTGCTTTGAAATGTCTAGGGATGGGAAGGCCTGGAAAAAAGGGTGGGGGGACAGGTTTTTTGCAGGGGTTTTCCGTAAAAATTGAAAAAAAGTTTGATATCATTTGAATATTCCACACACACTCCTCCCCCCCCCCCCATTTTTCGGGGGGGGGGGGAATGGCTTTGGGGGGAAACAGGGAGTGAGGGACTGGTTTTTTCCTAGGCCTTCACATCTCTATTTGCACCTATGGCTTTTAACACATTTAGGGTGGAATACTAGGACTACTTACTGTATGATTACCACTTGAAGCAGCCCTGTGTTCCTTTGTAACCTGTCCATGCAGTCAGCCAAGTATTATTGTGCTTCTGAATCTTTGGTTAAACGTTTAAGTCTTAACCTAGACTCTTTGTTGCTGCTGCAGTGGACTAACAAATTTATTTTGGCTCGACACTGTCATGGACTCATACCTGATTCATCAGACGCACAAAATGAAATCTTAGCTGGCAGATATTTAAAGGTGAAAATTCTAAGGGGGTAGTTGAATGGAAATAAAATGCAAAAATTAGGCAATAGTGACAAGAGCTTAAGTATTTTAAACGTGCACCCCTTTATAGTAGCAGATTGGTTATAATTGCTGATGTATTAATATATTTAATGGGGGAGGGAACCATTCACAAGAATCAGTCATAGATAGCACTGCTATAATAACCTGGCACTGGTAAGCTGAATAACTCATGTAGCATGATAAAAAATATTTGGGCACCCAAGAAGCAGAGGCCTACAGTAGCCTGCTGCGCTATGGGGCTGGTGATTACAAAATTGGGGTTCCCCTGACATGTAAGAGTTTTTTGTTTTTAAAGTGACCCCTGAAGTAAGTGACCTGTGACTCCACTCTTAGTATAGTCTATTATGGCATGAAAAGGATGTGTTCTTCAGCAGCTTTGAACATGAAGCAGGTGCTTCTACCTGGGCAAACGTTGCTTCTGAGCACTTTCTTGTGCATACACAGAACTGGCTCTTGGTGCTCTCAAGCCTCTCTTCCGCCTTAAAGAGAGGCTAATCCTAGTCTCTGGGTTTCCTGTCCCCTGAAAGCTGTGCATTTTACTTTAAAGAAACCTGACTTGATAAATTTAAATCTTGTTTTTCGTCTTTTTTTAAAAGGTGCTGAGCGTGTTATTACATTGAAAATGGAAATCCCTGGCTCTATGCCGCCTCTCATCCAAGAAATGTTGGAAAACTCAGAAGGACACGAACCACTGACCCCAAGCTCAACCGGGACCACAGCAGAGCACAGTCCTAGCATCTCCCCAAGTTCCGTGGACAACAGCAGTGTGAGTCAATCCCCACTGGTGCAATAAGACGTTCTCCAGCGACATTCCTAACATTTTATAGACAGGGATGAGACGCAAGAATAGTCTTTGCTGCTGCTCATTTTCTGGACTTATATATAAACACACTAAAACCCAACAAGGACCAAGAACTTTTCATGTGTACCCGTATTATATGTACACACACACACACACACACACACACACACACACACACACACATACCCAAACAGATGCCTTGCAGCTTAACTTGAAACCATAAACTTTTGAAATGCTAAATGAACTAGTTCATGAAATAATAAACTAGTTAAGCTTCAATTGTTTCTGCTGGAAATCCAAGATTGTACGGTGACAAGACAGATCTCAAACAAGAGGTTAAAATTATGGTTTTTACCCATTTCTGATGACTTTGTACATAAACAAAATATATGGGCCTGTACTTTCTCGACTGGATGTTTGGTGCTTTCCTTTTCTCTTGCGTACATGAAATGACCCAGACATCATGCTTACGAAATGGACCGCTTACATGTCCAGGTGAAAAAAAGTTCTAAGAGAGACATTCTAATTTAGTTAGGATGGAAACTTGTCTTTGCTCTTTTTTTAAAATGGCCTCAGTTTGTATTTCTTTCTTTCCCAGTAAAAGGAGACAAAGAAATTTGCTGCACTACCAGAAGGAACTTCTGTATACATGTAACTGCCAGACCAGTTATTTGGATGTAATTTGTTTTACTGTTAATGTCACTTTAAAATTTACAAGGGGGTTTGTTACTTGGCTGACTTCTCTGCATTTAAAAATAAATACTAAATTTTTAACTTCAGTTATAGCCTTCAAGGCAGAAACACTTTCCAGTGTTAATGTTTTTTTTGTTTTGTTTTCTTGTTCACAAGCTGTTAGGGGGAAATTTGTGGGCTAATAATGACCAGGCATACTCACTACCTCTGAATTGGTGACACTAGTGAAAACAAATATGGAGAAACTGTCCCCCCCCCCCCCACCAGCCCCACAGTCCTCCTCTGGTAACAAGGGGCTGTCACTAGAATACCCAAAAGCAGAGATGAGAATCTGCCTCTTTGACTTTGTTAATCACCATAAAACAGAGTGGAAAATGTGGTAGCGTGGTTACAATTTTTAAGTGTCAGTTTCTTAGGTTTCATTTTAAAGCACTAGTGAATTTTTTTTATATATTCTAGCAAGTCTGTGATGTACTTTCACTGGCTCTGTTTGTACATTGAGATTGTTTAACAATGCTTTCTATGTTCATATACTGTTTACCTTTTTCCATGGAATCTCCTGGCAAAGAATAAAATATATTTATTTTATACCTGTGGTCAAAAGCAGTGTCTTTTTAGTCCAAACTCTCAAACGCAAGGAAATGGTTTTTATAATTTTTTTTTTTAATGTTTAAACTTCATTTCAAAAAGCAGGTTTGCAGTTTGCAACCATGACAGTTAAAATGTGTGCTTTTGCACAGCTCCCTAGAGCATTTCTACAAGCCGGTCAGACAAATACATGACATTTCAATGAGTAAAAAAGAGCATAAAACTGTCGGTGTAAGAACAAAATGTTAAAATGCCTACGCACAATAAGAAAAAACCATCAATTACATCATCACATAAAATAAGTCAAATGTACAAAAAGTCTGCGACAAAAAGGGACAAAAGGACAACATAAGATATTTGTTGGAAGTTTGTGTGCTCTTTGGGCACTTAATTAAACATCGCAAAATCATCATCTTCATCAGACTCTGCAAAATATTTCACTTCTTTTCTCGCCCGTCCAGTCCGCGGCCTGGAGGCTGCTTCAGAGGCAAACTCTGAGGGGAAGATGTCTACATCTGAGTCCTGATCAAAGGAGGCTTTCTTCGGTTTCTGTTTGATAAGGATTTTTTTTTATTTTTTTACAGTTAGTGAAGACCACACGTGAAGTGTTCTTTTAACATTGATTTGATACTTTAACTGTTATCTAAAATCCCTGCTTAAGCAACCAAAATCTTCAACATACATGTGCTTGTAATCTAGGAGTACTCCTGGTTTCTCAAAGCGGTTTCTGTGACTTAGCTCAGTTTGCCAGCTACAGCAATTCCTGCACTGCAATAGTCTGGCCTAGTTGTCTATGCTCCTGCCTGGACTACTGTAATGGACTCTACATAGACATTATCTCGAAAACCGCATGTTGCAGCTACTGCAGAATAATAATAATAATTTATTACATATCCCGCCCATCTGGCTGGGTTTCCCCAACAAGAGATTAAAAATATATTAAAACATCAGTCATTAAAAACTTCCCTAAACAGGGCTGCCTTCAGATGTCTTCTAAAAGTCAGATAGTTGTTTATTTCCTTGACATCTGATGGGAGGGCCTTCCATTGGGCAGGTGCCACTACCGAGAAGGCCCTCTGCCTGGCTCCCTGTAACCTCACTTCTTGCAGTGAGGGAACCGCCAGAAGGCACTCAGAGCTGGACCTCAGTGTCTGGGCTGAACGGTGGGGGTGAAGACGCTCCTTCAAGTATACTGGGCCAGGCCGTTTAGGGCTTTAAAGGTCAGCACCAACACTTTGAATTGTGCTTCGAAATCTACTGGGAGCCAATGTAGGTATTTCAAGAATATGTCCACTGGGCTGGTAAATGGAGCAGCTTGATGAGACACATGTGTCTCCACTGTCTGTGAGCTACCAGGCCCAATTCAAGGTGTTAGTACTAGCATATGAAGTCATAAACAGCTTGGGACACAAGCACCTAAGAGCACATCCCATATCTCCAGCTCTACAACCGGCAAGGGAGACCCTGTTGAGGGTGACAATGTCGGGACTGATCCATGAAAGGGTGTTCTCAGTGATAGTTCCCCATTTGTGGAATTGCCCTCCCTGCATCCGTCTTTCTCTTTAGTAATGTTTAGGAAGAACTTTAAACATTCCTGTTGACTCAGGAATTTGATGGCTGAAAGATACTGTCCCTGGAAACCTTAAGGTTATTAGCTGTTAGGGTTTGTAATTGTTTTTAAATGTTTTGTATTCATGTGTTGGTGTTTGCCGGCAGAAATTTTAAATTATTATTATTAACCTTCAAACTGACTATTGTATTCCCCAGGAAGAGAATGTTTATGTTGTTGGAATAGAAATAATACAAGTCAGAGTAACTTGTAGGTGCTGAATTTACCTTGCTTGGCGTAGACTTGGGTGTTTTCTTCCCTGGGTTATATTCACCTTCATTTTCAGAACCAGATGCTTTCCTTTTCTTTGCTCCTCTGCCTTTTCCTACTAAAACATTAAAGAAAATATATATGCATAAGTTATTTATATGTTTCAGAATAGCAAACTGGATTATCTCAAAGTTATTTGACAGTTTTAGTAGAATAGATTGAATCAAACAAAAAATTTTGACCTATGATTCTCTACAGGAATTTGTTTATGTGTATTAATAAAACACAGTAGAACTGAAATTTCTCTACAATAATAAAGGTATTAAAAAAAACCTTCCCAATATATGCCCCATACCCGAGCATCAAAAGAAATGCAGCACATTCTTTTGCCTCTTCCAGAAACGTCAGACCCAAATTTCCACAACCCAGACCTTTGTACTAGTGCAAAATGAAAGCTAATGCTACCAATTTAGCAGCTCAGTATCTTCTATCATCATCAAACAAGACATTAATTATGGAACTCAAATTCTATTTCATTTCACAGGAGTCTCATTTTTGGGACTAAAGAACTGCGGAAGAAGTAATCCTTTGATTGCTAAGACAACCAATAGTTACATGAAACTTCCCTTTCTTTTTGCTGACTGATTAAAATTACAATTACTATTGTAAGAGCCAGGACATGCTGCCTTTTCATCAAAAAACACTTGCCATTGTTAAATGTTCATTCACCATTTGTGGACTGATTTAATTATTACAATTCACCCCTTAGCACAAGAGTTGGGAACCTTTCAGGTGCCAGATGTTGGTGAACTACAACACCCATCATCCCTAGCCGCTATCCATGTTTGCTAGGGCTGATGGGAGTTGTAGTTCAGCAACATCTGGAAACAAAGGTTCCTCACTCTAGCTTTAGCATAACTTCATGGGCTTTCATGCTCAGTAAGGGCTACGGCCACAGCTGCATTCACAGAAAGAAAGGCATTGTGTCCACTATAAAGTTTATAGTAACAGCACAGTGTGCCTTGCAGTTCACAAACTCTTCCATTTTAAAAAATACTTTCTCTTTAAAGGGTATTTTTGTTCTCTCGGCGACAACAGTTGAACACAAGATTTAAGATCCGGGAGGTGGGTGGCGCTGTGGGTTAAACCACTGAGCCTCTTGGGCTTGCCGATTGGAAGGTCGGCGGTTCGAATCCCTGCGACGGGGTGAGCTCCCGTTGCTCGGTCCCTGCTCCTGCCAACCTAGCAGTTCAAAAGCACGTCAAAGTGCAAGTAAATAAATAGGTACTGCTCCTTCGGGAAAGTAAACAGCGTTTCCGTGCACTGCTCTGGTTTGCCAGAAGCAGCTTAGTCATGCTGGCCACATGACCCGGAAGCTGTATGCCAGCTCCCTCGGCCAATAAAGCAAGATGAGCGCCACAACCCCAGAGTTGGCCACGACTGGACCTAATGGTCAGGGGTCCCTTTACCTTTAAGGGTTTGTGATATTACATAACAGTTTGTGTGAATGTGACTCTCCAGCTAGGCTATCATAAGCCCTGAATCTGATTCCACACCCTGAGTATATTCCGTCCCATCCTCAAAGCAGCTTCGTGCATCCTCTCTTTTCACTGCCAGTGTGAAGAAGAAATGCAAGCCTCCACAAGGGCATGATACGTATGTGTGACCTGCATCCACAGCCAGATAATATACATCTTGCTAAAAGGTCAGTTTCCCTTTCACGTACTAACAGCCAAAACGGGAAAGAAGTGCACCAGCTCATTTGTACTCCACCCCTGCTTCATTCCAATTAAACGGTCTTCATTCCAAGATGAAGAAAAAAAGAATTGTTCTTCCCTACACTCACATTGCTACATCAAGTGAAAATAGGCAACGTCCAAACTGTTACCTTTGGGAGTTGCAGCCTTCTTTGGGATGCCGAATTCAGGTTCTGAATCAGAGTTTATTATTTCCATCTTCTTGGGCTTAGGAGGTCTTTTCGGTTTAGAGGGCACATCCGCCGGCAGTTTTGCTGCTAATTATATTAAGAAATACTACATTACCATGAGTACAACAGATTCTCCCTACAAGTATGCAGAGCCTCTACAAAGAAATGCTCTGTTTCTTCCCTATGCTTTCTTTTGCACTTTTAAAGGCTCAAGAATGACTTGTGATTTTCTGCATGTGTGGGTTCAGATACCCTTTGTGTTCATTGCAGTCCCAGCCACCCACAAACTTACTTGCATTGTTCAACAAGGAGGAAAGGATTAGAAATCTGACTTTGTTAAAGAAGATGGGATGCAGAATCATGTGGGTGGGAAAGAATTACACAGGACTATGTTATCTGGAATATTCCAAAAGTTAATAAAAATGCCCATCTTTCTATGGATCTGTCTTGCTGATTATTTGATATTCTTTCCTGATAACGTCAGTTCAGTCCCATAACTTCTGCAACTGTTCTTTCCAAATCTGAGCAACATATAACTCTGCCCCTATTAGCAATTGACTGTACATCAGTATTTTCTGCTTCTGATTTTAATATATACAGAAGAGTAATTGCAGTGCTTCTTGAAGTGTTATATTGTGTGTTAAAAACTAAATTCCAGATTTGATTTTTTTTTTACACAACTCATATGTAGATGAATTTTGGAAAACAGATGTAGGTATGCTTGATTTATTATAGGAAATATTAGTGAAATTCAGAAATGGGATGCAATACCCTTCTGGTAATATAGACTATCCTTTTAGTCATATACATTATAAGTGTTAATTTGAGTGCCTGGGGTTTTGTTGTGTATTTTGTTATGATTAGCATTACCCCTCTGTGATACTATGGATTTATCTTTTTAAAAAAAATATTAGGGCACTACGGAAGAATTGTGCTAATATTAACAACAACAACAAGAAAAGATGTAGACAAGTTTCTCCTTGATCTTCTTTCTCTTCCCCTTAGCACAGGCAAAGATTACGTAGAATAGGCAGTGGGCGTCTGACTCCCATATCTTGCTTCAGTCTTTCAGTTTCCCATAATCTTAGTTTAGACTGAAGTGGGAGAAGGTAACAGTGAAGCAGGGCTTTGCGGAGGCAATATATGTGACTCTCTCCACGTACAACTGCTGTACTTTCATAGAGTGAAGGTTCATAGTCCGTAAATCTAGATAGCAGACAGTTATCCTTTCATGCTGGAACTGCATTTCACTCCTTCTCCAGAAAGAAGGTAAGAAGAAAAACTTGCTATATCCAAAGAAGTGAAATCATGGATATCTCTACTAAGCAGTTTTAAATACCTTGGTGATTTATTTTTTTTCCAGACTGAAAGGTATGTGTTTTCTTAGCTGTCTACTAAAAAAACATATTAACAATAATACTATGAACATTAAAGGACTTGGCAGCCAGAAAATCCTATTCCATTGATAGGCAAACTAAGGCCCGGGGGCCGGATCTGGCCTTCTAAATTTGGCCCACGGACGGTCCGGTAATCAGCGTGTTTTTACATGAGTAGAATGCATCCTTTATTTCAAATGTATGTCTGGGTTATTTGTGGGGCATAGGAATTGGTTCATTTTTCCCCTTCAAAATATAGGTCTGAGGGACAGTGGACTGGCCCCTGCTGAAAAAGTTTGCTGACCCCTGTCTATTTAGTCTCTGCCACCTGCAGTCTGAAGGGTAGCAAAACAGGGGAAGACCCTCGGTTTGAGACAGTAGACAGCCATTACCAGTCAGGGTAGACAGTTTGAAGCTAAGTGGACCAAAGGTATCCCCCAAAAAAGAACCCCCCAATATATTTAGAGGTGGATTATGGAACTAAAAGGCTTTGGCACTGATGCTTAAAGAATACAGTGGTACCTCTGGATGCGAACGGGATCGTTCCGGAGCCCCATTCACATCCAGAAGCAAACGCAACCCGCGTCCGCGTGTGTCATGATTTGCCGCTTCCATGCATGTGCGTGCTGTCATTTTTACCATCTGCACATGTGCGAGCGGCGAAACCCGGAAGTAACACGGTCCGTTACTTCCGGGTCACCGCAGCGCACAACCCGAAAATACTTATCCCGAAGCTACTTCAACCCAAGGTATGACTGTAGTATTCAGGTCATGGCTTGACATGATATTAATTTGGTTCTAGTTAATGCTACTACTTCTTTTGCTGCAACACAATAGAGCATATTTTAAATGAGCAAGCTAACCAGCAAATCCAAATACTTGCCTTTTTTAGCAACTACCACTTTACTTGGAGATTTCTCTGTCTGTTTCTGAGTAAAAGAGGAGGAGAAGACTGGTGTTGAATCTTCGTCATCACTGTCAAACTTGGATGTATCTAAATAAAAGGTTTTAACATGTCATGTCATCACCCTTTTCACAGTAAGGCTAAATATAGGAATGCTTTCTACTTCCTCACATTAAAATTAAACTTTACCCCCCCCCACACACACATAAGATCTTAATGTTTGAAATATGCTACCTCCCATTCAAGCTTAACAGCATTCACTTAATTCTAAGATTACAGAGTTTGTGCCTTTGTATGGGTGACTCCTTCCTGACCCCCACAGTGGCAGATAATGGATGGGTACTTAATGGGGAGAAGTGGTTGGCTTGCTCAGCACTGGATTGCACACCAAGTTGCCCACCCCTTGAGAAACCAGTGCAAGTTATTTATTATTATTATTTATTGAATTTATATACCACCCAATATCCCAGAGGTTTCAGGGCGGTTCACAGAACAAGCTGAAGCATTGCGTACTTCATACACCACTGTCCTGGTCTTCTTATAATCTAGCAACCCTTTTATAGCTTGTCACATCTCAGAGATGGACCACAACAGGGCAGACCTACCATTTTCCGGGACATGGGTTCTGTGAGGGGGTTGGCATCTGGCATGAGCACAGTGGCAGAGCTTTTTCAGACAGCTTCTAAGCTTTTTGGGAACAAGACTAGCACATTGCATACTAAACATCTTTTGCTTCCTTCATGCTCGTACAATTCAAAGTTTTGAAATCTTGGCGGCTGACTGCCTGACTAGAAAATGATCGCTCCTTGAGGTATGCAATTTGAGGCAGATCTAAGGAATTCATATCTTCCAAGCACATTGCTATCTTCGTAGATATATCAGAAATACTATATTAACATATATACATATATACCTACCAATATTGGCTTTCCGGGAATAAGAAGGAAAGGTGAAGAGGTTGCCGAAGTCTTGATTGGTCTTCTCTGGGGAAATCTTCCTGTTGTAAAAATGAAAACTTAAGTATCTGTTGCACCATGCACTTGAAACCATTGGTTACTTTGACAAGGGCAGAAGCTCTGCACAATTTGCAAACACATAAGCCCAATGCAGGTCACCAATCATGGACCCTGATTCACCACTTCATAAAGAGTCCAACTTGACTTGCACCAATTCGTAAGCGCTGTCTGATTCAGCTTGGGGCCTGAAGTTACCCAACTCCTGCCCACCCCATTCAGTAAGGGGAAAACCAAACTAGATCCAAAGACTTGGGTGCTGTACACACCTGAATTGTATCTCTCTCTCTCCCTGCTCCCCCACCATTACAACCAAAGAAAGAATCCTTTTTTATTTTTGGCCAGAATTATATTAAATTTTCAGGCAAGGTTTCTCTCCTTCTGATGGCTTGAATCTTGCTAAAATTTCAGGATAGCTACAGTTGTTGCTTTTTCTCAAGAGCAATGGTCACAGTTCTGGGGTGTGAATCACTTAATCTCTCCTACCATTTGGGGGGCAGCTGGCCTGAAAATTGCAGCCATGAGAGAGGTGGCATTTGGGATTCATCAAAATCCAAGGCACACTTTTTTTAAGACATGCCTAAGTGGGGACAGGAGTTGTCAAGCACCTGACAAGCCACAGTAGTTGGCTGTTGGGTATTATTAGTGCAATACTGGGCTAGTCTACAGAAAACGCATATTAATAGGTACAGATGAGAATCCAAGTTTTTAAAGCAAAGTGGGCCGTCCACATGTTGTGGACTACAACTCCCATAATCTGTGATCACTGGCCGTGGTAAGTGGGATTGATGGAGGTTGTAGCCTAAAACATCTGAACAGCACCAAGGTGGCTTGTGCCTGGTCTAAGGATTTTTATCAAAGAGTGCCTCAATGGCATGTATCTTAACATTTCAAAGGGCAATAAGGCTAAGGTAAACACACCAGAGAGGACTGGCCACTTGTTCAAACAAGTAGATTTGTTCTCGCATATTTCTCAGACACACTTTCCTGAAGTTTCTGCACTTACTCTGGAGAAGGTTTCGATTTGACTGGGGAGAAGTCATATTCATCCTTTTCTAGACCATCCGAGGGCTCAAATTCATCTTCTCTGTCATTGATGATGGGAGATGTTTTTATTTTCAGTTCATCTAGATCATTATTATTGTTAGCATCTTCATCACCCTCACCCTCACCATCATCTTCCTCTTCTGAGAAATCAAAGGTGTACTTAGGCCTTTCAGCTGTGAAGACAGATAATGGAATCGATATTTATTTGTGAATTTCTACACTGCACATTCTAGGAAATGTCAACCCTAAAGAGTTTGACGCAAGATACCGTGCATACCTTATGAAAACGACAAACGTGGAGGGTATGGCAACTTAGAGAAAGATGAACAAGTAACTTTTCCCATAAGGGATAAAGACTAGCAGCCCATCCATGGGGAGACACTAATGATCTGTAAACAACAAAGAAATGAACTACACTGCAATCTCCTCTAAAGGAAAGCTACCAGAAAGCTCTCTGGTAAACGCACATACAAAACTAAGCAAACATTCCTTGATGGAACTGTGTCTCCATCTTGACAAAAAGGACCGTCTCTCCTCATACGAACTGACCCAGACCCTGCGCTTGTCATCTGAGGCCCTTCTCTATGCTCCCAGATTGTGGAATGGTCTCCCCAGAGAGGTTCCCCTGGCGCCATCACCACATGTCTTTAGACACCAGACAGAAACATTCCTCTTTACCAAGACCTACGGCTATTAAATAATCTATGGCTTGTGAAAGGGGGGGGGGGGCGGAACTGTTATTCTTATTATTTTAGTATTAGGCCGTCCGTCAATATGCTTTTTACTGTTTTTATCATGGGTGTTTTGTAATGTGTTTCTAATGTACAACACACTGCAATCTTTTGATAAATGGCTGCATATAAAATGAAATAGTAATATTTCATAATTGTTGCATCAGTTTGCAAAGGACTGTAAGGGGTCGCGGGCTTGAGGGTTGTGTATCTAACTCTGTCAGCACCACTTCTGTTTCTTGTGCTTCCTCTCCTAGCATTGGCTTATTTGTTTCTTTATTCCTTTGGGTTAATTGATCTAGCTGGGTGTTGCTTCAACTGCTCTGGACAGCGCTCTAAACCAATGGTGTGCTTTAACTGCTGGCCAATTGTCACTGAGATGATTTTCTGACTGTCCAATCAGGTTTCAGTCTAGGCCAATTTACAATAAAGGGACAGAGACCACTCCCTCAAATCACTTCCACCTTCAATAAGCTTGATATTTGGGTTAATAAAATGTGATTTGCCTCTTTAAAACGGGTTTTGCTACTTGCCAGGGTGAGCTAGGCATTTTCTGCCCAGGGCACCAGAATGCATGTGAAGAAAAATAAAACTCAGACAAACAATAAGTAGTTTTGTGCTGAAGGCAGCCCTGTTTAGGGAAGTTTTTAATGACCAGTGTTTTAATGTATTTTTAATCTTTGTTGGAAGCCACCCAGCCAGATGGGCAGGGTACGAAGAAGAAGAAGAAAAAGAGGAAGAAGAAGAAAAAGAAAAAGAACAACAACAACAACTTGCCATTCATTTTGTTGCACCTGGTGGCAAGAAAGCACCTTCATAATGGCCCCCTGAAAAACCACTTCTGTTTTTAGACACTGGTTAAAACCACTGTAATCTATAAAGGCTTTTAGTGGGGTTTTGAATCCCATGAGTAAATTTTCCGTTAGTGGTTTTAAATGTAATTTAATGCTGTTGATGACTATTTTGTTTTCTGCTCTTGCTTTCTTTTGGGTTTTGACACTTTTTTGTGTGAGTTGCTTCTGCAATTTAATCAAATTGTAAGCCATCTTGAAAATCAAGCTTAAGAGCACACACACACACTCACACACACACCCTGTATTGGCTGTGAGTCCTGGAAGACCTGATCCCTGCCTTGCAGGCATTTTTCCACCTGGCTGGGAGGGTGTGGCTGATTCCACCTACGAAAGCAAGTTGCTGCTGAACAGACTCTTAGGCTGGGGTGTTGCAGAGGTGGGGGTGGTTTGTTGCTGTTATTGATATTTTTTGCATCTTTATTTTAGATCTTATGATTTATGTGGAAACTGTTCAATTTGTTTGTGTGCTTTTTGATATTTTATTTATTGTTTATGACTACTTTTGTTATGCTTTGTTATGCTTTTAGTTATGTATTTTTCTCATGTTGTAAGCCGCCTTAAACATCATTTTAACTATGGCAGCATATAAATAAAATTATGGATTCTGTATATACATATATGTGTGTACACACTTATAACCAGGGAGGTAATAAGATTCACTCAAAATCATAGCCTTGCCAAGAGCCAGGATGAGGAAGTGTCAGCATCTTGTCCACTGAGCATCTATTATCAAAGATAATTGTCTCTATGGGATGAGTGATATTCACTTTGGTTCTTGGCATCTGAAGTTTTAACCAGCTTGCATCACACCTATTTTCTCTTAATCCTGCCAGTGAAAGCATGTTTCCCAGGGGGGGGGGGAACTTGTTTCTGCATGTTTGGCTTGAATTCCCTGGCTAATTTTCTCCAATTAATCATTCAGTGGGTCACCTACGTTTAAACATCTGTTTTAAAAAGTCCGTAGTTTGTATCCTGAGACCAAAGCTATACAAAATATAGGGTACATTTTGATGTTGTGATAAACCACAGGTAATCATGGAAATAATACACCACAGCAAGCTTTAGGCTTGCACACTTTTCTCCTGAAGCATAAGCTGCGAAGATGAATTTGGAAGCTTTTACTTCTGGCAACCACCCAATAAACTGTGGTTGATTTTAACTGTGGTGTGTTTGAAACCATGGTTCATGAAGCTGGCTTTTGAGAGGGAGAAGGCTGTGGCTCATTCCCCATGGTTTGCATGATGCCCAAACACAGTCATCTGTTGTGCAATACCGTACATTTCAAGAAGAAAATTATGGTGAGCCTTTATTAAGGTATATCCAGTGGAAACCCTGTGCACGCAAGCAGGTACAGTGGGCAAGTATCCCCTGAATGGAGCAGTGCCCCTCTTTTAGCTAAATAGCTCTAGAAGGCTCTCATTGCATTCTGCACATAAACTGAAAAACACACTTTCATTATTACCTGCGGCTCTTCTAAGTAACGAGTCTCTTGGAATAATCACAGGTTCGTTCTCTTCCAAGTCACTTTCAGATTTAGATTCATCATCTGACCACGGGTTCCGTTTCTTCACTTTCTTTGCACTGGACTTTGTGGCGGAAGACGGTGTTCTTCTGACCCTAGGGCCTAGAATAAAATTTAATTCTCAGTACAGTAAAGAATCTTTTATTATACATACTCCCTACACAAAGTTTTTTTAATAACCTGCATTAAAGCATTTTCATTTTCCAGGTTAATTATGTCGAAACACATTACCTCATTAAGCACTCCAAATACAAGATGCAGGTGGGGATGCCAGTTTTGAAAATCATGTCATATAAAATGCTAAGGTATCTACTTGTCTCCTCTGCTCTTCACTGAATCCAAAAGAACTATTGCATTTGGCAAAAAACCTGGCCAATTCACACCTTTCACGAGTCTATTAACCAAAAGGCAGGACAACAAATAAGGCACACTAATCAGTATCAATGCTTCCCCGAGAACCATGGAGGCCACTTAACATGGGTCCCTTGATTTGACTTGAGCACATAGTTCCAACCAATCTAAACCATGCGCTTGTTCAAGTTCTTTCAGAGAAGACTGCCAAAATACAGAGCTGCTTCTTATACCCAAAGTCTTTGGCAGCCATGAAGAGAGGAAAACTCTGGGTATCCAGAAAGTAGCTGCACACCCAGATGTGCAGTTCCTTTTTAAAAAAAACAATCATATATATGTCCATATCTATATCTGCAGCATATCTATGTGCTATTGCTTCAGGCATTACAGAGCAGTTCTGCACACTGAGTATTTGGCTGATGATGATTCTTGGAACAAGGCACTGTGAATCTGGGCCCCACTCAATTTATCCACATGAGCTTTCCTTCTGATATACATGAATTCAGCTAGCGATGCTTCTTTGTGACATCCAAAGTCACTCTCTGTTTACTTACTGGGCTCTTTCTTCTCTCTCTTGGGCTTAGGTGTTTTGGCCACGGGGCTGGCCACTGGGCTAGCCACTGGGGCAGAGGTATTCAGCGAATCTTCACCAGCACCTTCGACTGGTATGCCACCAAACTCTTCATCAAATTCCAGTTTTATTGCTAGAGTATCCAGTTCTCCCTGGAAATTTAACCAAACGAATTAGGTCAATGCAATGGCTGGGTGTAATAATGTTTGCTGAGCTGATACAATATTTCAGAGTGCTTCTAGGAACTTCAATTCCTGCAGGGCTCTCTATCTGGTCCTTAGGACTCCACCCCAGGTCACAACCTTCACCAGTCTTACTCTCGCTGAACATTTCTGCCTGGCTGGAATGTCCTTCAACCTGATAATGCATCTTGGTTGCCCAGATGGAGGCATGTGTGTGGGTGTGTGTAGAAACTAGCCTATTGTTGTTTCTCTCACTTTAGCCTATGCCCTCCCAAAGGTTGCCCAGATGAGAATGATGCCCTCAGTCTGGGGGGTGAGGGGAACCCTTAGTCATTCACACTCAGTCCAGATACTTCCAGGTTGGATTACTGTAGTGCACATTCCACAGGGCTGCCCTTGAAGCCTGCAAACTTCAATTGGACAAGGCAGCTGCCCGTGTTTTGCCTGAGGTTACCAGACTGGTTCATTTTATGTTAATCATCTACCAGCTTCAGTGATTGAATGGAATCCAGAAACAGATTGGCAAAGTTCTGGTTTGATCTTTATATCCTGATCCCAGGCCATTCAGGTCTTTATCAAGAATTGCCTCCTCCCATATGAACCTGTCCAAGTCACTTAATTCAGTCTTCAAGACCTTTTCTCTGTGTCCCCTTTAGCCAATGTGAATGGACCAACATGAGACATAGGGTGGTTTTGGTTGTAGTGCCCAAAATTTGGAACAGCTCCCCTTGACAGGGATGTCTGGCTCCTTAGTTGCTAAGTTGTCCACTTCTAGATGGGCACTGGAGATAGGCACTATGGGCATTTTAAATTATTTCCTCTTAATTGACTTTTGTTTTACCAATGCTTTTAAATCATATTACATTTACTGTCTTTGGTGTTTTAAATTGATGTCTTTATTTAGCATTTCTGTAATTTTCTTTAAGCTGCCTTCAGTATATTTGATATAAAAAGGAGGGTATAAATTGTACAAAAAATAAATAATATATAAGAATCAGGAACAAGACATATTGACTTGCCTTCTTCTTTTTTAGCAGTTTCTTACTGGCATCAGCTTTCATAGCAGATGTAATCTGTGGAACTATTCTCCTACCAAATGGCGATGGCATCGTCTCTTCTAGGTGAAGTTTCTTCATCTTGGGCTTACCAACTTTGCCTTTAATAGGTTTTGCTGTCATGCCAGACAGGACATCTTCTCTTTCCTGTGCTTCTACTTTCTAAAAATAAACGCAAATGAAAGAAAAATATAAACATCTCCAAAGAGGAACTATTACTACTACATACAGAAAATCTATGTCTGCTTAAAAAAAAAGGGGAGTATAAAAAACAGGTTAAAATAATGCTATAACTGCATTATGTCATCCAAGACAGGCAATACTAGCTACTAATCCTAAGGAATGTTTGAGTAAAACATCTGAGTAATTTTGGACAAAGCCTTATGTAAAGCAGATGAAAGATTATTATTTGTCAGTCTTTGCGGAGATCTATGTAATTCCTGCCACGTCTTCAATTTGAGAACCAGTCAAAAGCTTTTAAAAGAGAAGTATTATGCATGTAATGTCTTTGTCAAGAAACATGGGTAGACCACGTTACGGAACAAGTATGTAGGAAAATTGGGCAATAAGTAAACAACTATAGACACTCAAAGCTAAACATGCTGAACTCAAATGCAAAACCTACAGACTGGTGAAACCCCCTGGATTCTGGGTTTTCTGCCACAGTAACACTTGCAGCAAATATGTGTCTGAGAACATAGCTCTGAAGTGTGAAATTACACAGATCCTCATTCCACCTCTTCTGCCAACAGACTTTGATATATTAAAAAACAACAGTTTTGCTAGACTACTTGCTGAAACAAAAACTATGTTGACAAACTGAAACTGAAACATTAATCCTTGATGCTGTACATACATCAAGCTCTTCTACAAAGGCTGCTAAATCTTCTTTCCAAAGGTCTGAAGGAGATTTTCTCTTGAGGTCAGCGAGATCCTTTCCCTTCAAGGTGACAAATACAGAAAGGATTTTTGTACAAACATATTCTGAACATCCAAGATAAGCAAATGTTAATGAAACAAAACTGGGACAGCGACTATACAGTCATCCTCATGCAAAGATCTGTACATAGTACCTTTTATATACATATTTTTGATCAATAGCATTGTAATGGTGAAACCAATGAGCAAATTCTGAGACGCAAGTTTGGGTTTGGGGGAATAAATTTTAGAATTTAGAATGCAGCTGCACATACATCAGACTAGGAAGTACTTTCCGGTCAGGAACTCTGAAAGATACCTACTTTTGTGTCCCGCTGCTTAATGATTTCTTCTACTTTCTCTTTAGTAAGACACCACAAAGACATATTTAAGATGTAGTTGAAATCTGGGCCTGAGGTAGATCCGGAAGAGTCGGAACTGTCATCATTGAGGTTCTGCATTTCTTCCTCTTCTGCTGCCTATAATAATAATAATAATAATAATAATAATAATAATAATAATAATAATAATAGTTATGCTGCTATTCATATATCCTACGGCTACAAAGGGTTATACTTAAAGACTTTGTATTTTATTTAGGTTAAATTTCTACAATACTGGTGATCTACAGAGGGGAAGCTCAAGGAATCCTGGTAGGAGCAAAATAAATAAATAAAATGGGGGAAAAATCATAGCGTAGTACCCAGGACACAAAGTTCCACAGCTGCTATAATGTGCAGCTAGAAACACACAAATCTCTCTACAATACAGCAGTGGGTTCTCAAACAAACTAACTTGAAATGTCTTAAAATTACTGTGGCCTACCAGTTACACAATGCCCCTGTTTTAGGGGCAGAGTTACTCATGTAATTGTGGCAGATGGAGGCAGAGTTTGGCATAATCAGAAGAGAATTATTTACATGATTTTCTACAGACATCTCATTCATCTTTGGAAACTGCTAATTTCTTTGCCAGAGCATTTTCATTGGGAGAAGGAGTTCTGCCACTCAGCTTGAGGTACTGATAGGATAATCTCCAGCTGTAGTCATACTACATCTCTCATTTTCCCCAGCCATCATGGTCAATGACCAGGGATGATGGGACATGTAGTCAAGGAAATAGTTTATGGAGCTGTACAGAAATAGCAAACAGCTATGTGGCAAAGACCAAAGTCAACAATGTAATTTCTCTAAGATAATAAACATCCAGCCAAAGCTGTATGTACAGCTTGCATTGTTATAAATTAGTTAACTACTCATAATTTGGGACTAATTTAAGCTGCAACCCTAAACATCCTCTCATACAGAAGGAAAGGGCCAAGATTAATATTTTCCTTAAAAAATCTATTAGAGGGAATTGCTCATCACCTAAATAGTTTACCTTTTCTTGTGCTTCTTTCCAGGCTTTCACCGGGTCAGATTCATAGCCTCTCTGGACTAACATTTGAATCAAATCTCTCTTTGATTTATTCTCTATGTGAAACAAAAGAAAACAAATTACAATTTTTAAAAAATGTTATGTTTCTATTTTCCTTCACTTACATCTTTATCAATTTCATAATGCACTTTAAATTTCACATGTTTCTTACCTATGGTAATTTTCCCTTGTATTTTCTCTAGAATAAAGCGAGCCTGATTGTTAAGCTTGGTAGATTCTGCCCCCAACATCCCTACAAGCCACTCCTTGCGCAAGCTGTAGTAGTTTAATCGCAAGTCAAAGAATTCCTTCAGAATATCTTGCACAGTTTCATACTTCTTCAGACACCCCATGTGATCAAATAGCACCTGCACAAATATAAAATGTTTATTTTCTTTCTTTCTTTCTTTCTTTCTTTTTTAAAAAAGGTTTTATTTAAGCTTATTTTGTAATATAATAAAAGAAAGTAATCTAAATAAAAACAAAAACAGAGAGAGAAAGAGAAATGAAAACTCAGGGTCCTCTCTCAAAAGTAACTCTTTACCCTTGCCTAACATGAAAAGTTGTGGACTATCCCAATTCTCACCTGGGAGTTTTCCTTTCTTCTTTCAGTCTCTAACCCTGGAAGGTCTTCCCTTCCCAGCCAATGTTTGATTATTTCAACACTGCATATAGTTAAGTACGTACAAGGTATGTGAATATTTTATATGACTGCACATGCAACTAACATGAAGGTAGTACAGCAAGGCTTTAAAGAATCTCAATTCAGATTCAATTTTAATTATTTGAAATAAGTTTTAACTAAGCTGGTGCTGATAGTTTTTCTGGGCATTTAACAGCCTTTATTGCCAAGTATATATGAATTATTAATTTTTGTCAAATTCAAGTATTTCATATTAAAATCATTATCCAAGTATAGGAGGACTTTGGCTTGACTTGCAATTCAGCATTCATGCTGTTGAAAACAATGAGGTGATCAGAATGCAATTAGGTACACGTGTTGCGGATACAATTCTTTTTTCAAATTCAAATGGCAACTGAACTCCTGTCCCATACCCACTTTCAAAGGGAGATAATGAAAGAGTTAAGAGCCCCCAATTTTGCCTGGAGTTTGGAATTCTCAAATCTTGAGTAATCTCTTTAAAATTATAGACAAATCACCAGCTGAGTGAGTCAAAGTGTTTTTATTCTAAGATCACCTGAATAGGCATTGTGCAGGTTGTACAATATTTTTAATGACCAGATATCAGACCCATCTGTACTTAATGTCAGATGTCAAGGAAATTAACAACTATCTGATGTTTAGAAGACATCTGAAGGCAGCCCTGTTTAGGGAAGTTTTTAATGACTGATATTTTAATGTATTTTTAATCTTTTGTTGGAAGCTGCCCAGAGTGGCTATGGAAACCCAGCCAGATGGGGGGGGGGGTATAAATAAATTATTATTCTTATTATTGTTAGGGGGGAAATTACACTTTTTACACCAGATTTGTCTGATAAAGTTTTGAAGTTAAGGTTTACCACCTCAAATTACTATTAGCCCCCTTTTGCTTTTTGTATCGAAGGAAATATGAAGGGAGGCATTTTAATCACATGGTATACAGAATATATTGCTGCCACGGCAACAGAAAAATGATTAAAGTGTTATTAGTGCTGGTAGTCAAACATATAGAAAAGTTACCATAGAATTACAAGTTAAACTTGTCTGAAGCTTAAAGACTTTGTGAAGTCCAGCAGCCTCGGCCTGAGCAAGCTTTTCTTCGGTCATTTTCACAACAAATTTCACAGTTGTATCAGTGTGATACTCCTTGTAATCTGAAATTAATGCTGGTGTTTTTTCCGTTCCATTCAGCATCGGCTCTAACACCTGTTCTTTGTAAACCTATACAGACATTTAAAAAGGAGGGAAAATAGTTATTTAAAAGGGGGGGATTACAAATGTTCAAAACAGAAAATCATCTTAAAAGTACTTACCTGAGTCCATGTTCGAACTGGAAGCTCTGTGATTTCCACTGTGTTCCTGTCAACCACAAATATTTCCCCACTCACTACATATTGGTTCTGACCAAGTTCCTGGATCATTCCTTTGAAATTTTTGTAGTTTGGAAGCTGTAATGTTAAAGATTGACATATTAGCAACATGCCCCCTAGTAAGCCTTGGTAAAGTTTTCTTTATTCCTAAGAAACTAATGGCAGCCATCGTGGCTACACCTTTTTCTAGCAGCCACAACTGTGGAAACTGCAGAGGTGCTCCTTTGCGTATCGCCCTTCCACTCTGAAAGTTACTCTAGATAAAACCTAGTGAAAAGTTGCTAGCTTTCCTATATGTGAGGAGATCTTTGCTAAACATGGATCATAGCCAATTATTGAATCATTTGGTGACTAAAGAACTTCCATTTTAGTTCTGCAAATTTTCAAGTTTCTTTGAGAAAACACGTTCAACCACAATAATACCATATTTTGTCAAGACGGAATAAAATAATGCCATATGAGAGGGGTCACGAGTTTGTCTTCTTTATGAAAGCATTATAATATATTGGTCTGCCGTGAACATTGCATTACCATAGGATGTGGGTCCAACCCGTCCAGCATTCTTCTGACGTTGTTCACAATCTCTCTGGTATCGTAGTTTGGAATTTTACATGCCCATCCGGTTCCGATGCCCTCGGCACCATTTACTAAGACCATGGGAATTATGGGAATGTACCATTCAGGCTCCACACGCAAGTTATCATCATAAAGGAATTTAAGCAGATTATCATCCACTGTAGGAAAAAGCAGCCTTGCTAAAGGGCTTTAAAGAGAAAGGAAATAAAGGGATTTTTTAAGTTAATAAGTTATAAACTGTTCTTTTTATTGCACCAGCTGAGAGCATCATGGTTCCTCTAACATACTGCACAGCATTCTCAGTAAACAATAATGCACTCAACAGGATGCCTGTGCATGTATAAGAAGCCTCTGAAACAGACTTTGAGGTACAGCCTTGTGCATAGTAAAGAATGTTTTTCGTCTCTTTGAAATCCGTTAGTATTAAGTGCACTTAAACTGGAATTTGCTTAACACCAAATCAGGCCACTGGCCTATCTAGTTCCGTACTGTCTACCTTCACTGGAAGCAGCTCATGAAGACACCAAAGATTTCTGTCTGCTTATCATCTGAGTTGTCATTGTTATATTTGTTTTAGCATTCAGGATATATTTTTAGCTCAATATTTTCACAGCAGAACACTACTTTGATACCATAGCTCACTGTCACTGCACCTACTAAACATATACCAGAGATATTATGCAAGCAGCCTGTGACAGAAAAAAACGTAATCTTTAATTCCAAATCCTACAGTTCTGGGAAATGTTATTCAAAGTGAAATCAGTATCATTTTACTGGTGCTCGTTCCTATAACATTTCATCTTTTTCTCTCTTCATTCGTTGGTCTGGTTTGCCTGTAATACTTAACTAGGATTTCCTTAGCCTAATTATGGTTTGTAGGAAAACCCAGCAGACAAACATAATTTGTGTTCCACCAACAAACCACAACGTGAAGCCATTGTATATTTTAACTATAGTTTGATGTTAAGTCCAAACCCAACCCCAGTCTTGCTTTACCATGGTTTGTTCCAGCACCTGGTCCCAAACCCTAGCAAGTTATAAAGGCACAGGAAAGAGCAGTTGGGAAAGAAATCACACTTTAGAGAAGTAAGCCATTTGTTGCTAGCTCATCTGTGAGCCAACCTGTGAGCACACCAGAATTAAAACAAATGGCTTAGTGTTTAGGCTTGAAATCCCAGTGTGTCACCAGGAGCTAAAGATATTAACAAGTAAATGCTGGGGGGAGGGGGGACTGGGAAAACTGCTGCAGCATGTATGTATGTATGTATGTATGTATGTTATGTCTAACTTCAAGGGCACAATCTGGCAAAAGAAAAGTCAGACTGCAAAATGGGATTTAGTTGCGAAAAACTTTTGGTGCCTTATGCCCAGTGGATATATAAGCAGTGCTCTGCTACAATGTGTGAATGCCAAAACATGTTTCACCCATTGAAGTCAGAGTTTAAGCATTAAACAGCAGAAAGTCAAGAGTTCCAGAGTTATTAAATGCAGGTCTCTTCTTTGGGAAAACAGGAGGCCTTTGTCTCAAACAAAATGCAGTGAACAAACTATTCACTTTTCCTAACCACTGCATATTAGGAAATGGAAGGAATGGAAATGTAATTAGCTAAAAAGAAATCGAGCCACTTTTACTATTAGGCTCACATAGTTTTGTCAACAATCCATGAAAAGTTGCAAGTGCCTTGAAATACTCATTTAATGATCTGTAGCTACAGTGGTGCCTTGCAAGACGAAAAGAATCCGTTCCGCGAGTCTCTTCGTCTTGCGGTTTTCGTCTTGCGAAGCAAGCCCATTAGCGGCTTAGCGCTATTAGCGGCTTAGCGGATCAGCTGATAAGTGGCTTAGCGGATCAGCTGATAAGCGGCTTAGCGGATCAGCTGATAAGCGGCTTAGCGATCAGCTGTTAAGCGGCTTAGCGGATCAGCTGATAAGCGGCTTAGCGATCAGCTGTTAAGCGGCTTAGCGGATCAGCTGATAAGCGGCTTAGCGATCAGCTGTTAAGCGGCTTAGCGGATCAGCTGATAAGCGGCTTGGCGGCTTGGGAAAAAGGGGGGGGGGGAGGAAAAAAACCCTGCAGGAACTCGCAAGACATTTTCGTCTTGCAAAGCAAGCCCATAGGAAATTCGTTTTGCGAAGCACCTCCAAAACGGAAAACCCTTTCGTCTAGCGGGTTTTCCGTCTTGCGAGGCATTCGTCTTGCGGGGCACCACTGTATCTCCCTCAATCACCAATATACACTGACAATCTGTACCACTTAAATAAGACTAGTTCCACTTGTGCGTTGAACAAAATTTTACCTTAGCATAGTGAAAATGTAACGAGGACTTGCGGCATCCTTGCCACCGTGAAGCCTAGTACCAAACTGACCAATAGGCTGCAGTAAACTGACATTGTTACTTCCAACGAAGTTCTGAGCCAAGTTGACAACGGTCATCATCAAAGCTTGCTGGAAGAAAATGTTTAGAGCACTGTTACTACTGCAACACATTTTCCTCACCAAAAGCTAACCTGCAAACGAGTGCAGAATAAATTACTGACCTAACTAGCAAATGGCCCATCAAGTTGGGGAAGGGAGCACCATATCTAAGGACCGTCACTGTTTTAGGAACTTTTTTCCCTAACACATTCACCATCCCAGTGTCAGCACAAATAAAAAATGCTAATCTGAGTCCTGAATGCTCACTGGAAGGACAGATGGTGAAGCTGAGGCTCCAATACTTTGGCCACCTCATGAGAAGAGAAGGCTCCCTGGAAAAGACCCTGATGTTGGGAAAGATGGAGGGCCCAAGGAGAAGGGGACGACAGAGGACGAGATGGTTAGACAGTGTTCTCGAAGCTACCAGCATGATTTTGACCAAACTGCGGGAGGCAGTGGAAGACAAGAGTGCCTGGCATGCTCTGGTCCATGGGGTCATGAAGAGTCGGACACGACTAAACGACTAAACAACAACAACAATTCTGAGTCCTGCATGATCTGCAACAAATCTATAGCTTCAGTGATGAAAAGAGTGATGAGAAGTTGGGAGCTGAGCTGAGAGTCTTCTATACTCACTCATCACTGAAACCATCAGAGATGAAGCAAGGAGTGAGGCAGGCCTACTTTTGAGAACTTGCCTTGCCCTGCCACCCCAAAGCAACCATTCTGCAAAACTAAATAAGTGACAGGCAAGGCACAGAGAATTTCCCTCCTCTTCTTCTTCTTTTCATACTCACCTCTCCATGATGGTACGCTGACATCTCAGCAATAGAACCAGCCAGCTGAGCAACTTTAACTTCACGCTTATCGTTTCTTTTAAAACAAGTGAACAAAACCTTGCGTTGTCCTGGTTTAAAACCTGTGTTGAAAAATCAAGTTTAAAAAAACATTTTTGGAATTTGTACTCTTTACCAATAGAATAAAAATACCCCGTTCGATAATTACATGCTTGAGAAACAAAGTTTAAAGGATTTCCACTCCTCTTCTTTCTTCAAAATAATAGCATCTTCAAAATAAATAAAAGAAGATGCTATATTCCATGAAGGTTCACTTACCATCAACAAGGGATGGAATGGATCGCTCATTGTCTGAGTTGGAGAAAAGAATCAACTCCTTGTTGATGAAGTCATTGTAAGTGAGATGTTTTGTTGCTGTACCATATAGAAATTGCTAAAATAAAGAGAAGCTATTATTACTTTAACATCGACAGAAATAACATTTGCAACTCCATCTTAGTTCTGTACTGAAACATTACCTCTGGTAATCCATGTAATCGACGCTGTCGTCTATCTTCCATGAAATTTGTCAGCCACTCTTTTCGGTCATCAATTTTTTTCTTACTGAAGGCCTACAAACATTTCACACGCTATAATTAGATAAAGCACAACTGGGGGGGGGGGGATGCTGCAAGCTATAAAAGAGAGACAATTGTGCACATGGCCAGAAGGTGGTGAATATGGTTTCCATGTTAGCTTGGCAGACCTGCATTTCTGATCCAGACCTGATCCAGCCTTCTTTTGAAGTAATACTTTTAGAGGGGAATCTTCTACTGTCTGGCTGAGTTAAATTCAGTCCAGCAATAACCTCAGACCAGCAATATCATGAAACATAAGGAGTGCAAGAGTCTGCTTTTTAAACAATGCAACATGATTGAAACAACCTCCAAGATGTCAGAGTATCTTAAATATTGGGCTGACTGAACTTGACTGTTGCAGTCTCTCTATGAGCTATTTTATCAATTTTTAATGCCTGTGTGCACTAATTTTCTGCAGTTTTTTCCTGCATGTCTTGCACGCTCTATCAAGGTGATAAAACAGAAATAAGGAGGCAATGAAGGATAAATGATTCCAGTACTAACAAAACAGGTAAGAGCCATGTAACAAACATAGTAACGTGGAAAATGTTTGTCAACTCTGTGTCTACAGTTTTTCCTCCACCCAACATTACTAGACCTGTATCCTAAACAATTATTGTTTATGTATTTGAAATTAAATACTTTACAAGTAGGAACCAACAGGAGAGGAGAATAGTGAACTAGAAGACTGCCTCCTTCCAGGGGCGTGCCGAGGCCACGCCCCTGGGATGCGTGCCATAGCCTCCTTCCCAAATTATTCTGCATGGTGGCTCCTTACATTGGCTGAGCATGAAGTGAGCTGCATTTGCAAGCCATATAGCCAACCCAATGTCCTCCCCCCACCCCCAGCTTCACTTGTTTTCTACTCAGCAGGTACAACTTATCGGCACACTTACACGCATCTCCTACTGTGGGAACCTTGAAGTCAAAGTAGATAGATCAATCGAAGAGTCAACTCAATGTGGTAGAGTATTTTATTTTAAAAAACTGTATGAATTCAGCATTAATAGCAAACTAACTAAAGCAACAGGACGCAGGTGGCGCTGTGGGTTAAAGCACAGAGCCTAGCACTTGCCGATCAGAAGGTCGGCGGTTCGAATCCCCGTGACGGGGTGAGCTCCCGTTGCTCGGTCCCTGCTCCTGCCAACCTAGCAGTTTGAAAGCACCTCAAAGTGCAAGTAGATAAATAGGTACCGCTCCAGCGGGAAGGTAAACAGCATTTCTGTGCACTGCTCTGGTTCGCCAGAAGTGGCTTAGTCATGCTGGCCACATGACCCAGAAGCTGTACGCCGGATCCCTCTGCCAATAAAGCAAGATGAGCGCCGCAACCCCAGAGTCGGTCACGACTGGACCTAATGGTCAGGGGTCCCTTTACCTTTACCTTAACTAAAGCAACAAGTGTCCTTATGATACTATATATAAATTATATGAATGATATTATATAAATTATATCCAGAGTACAGTTCTGGTTGGTTTCAGAAGAGTTAGGAAAGATACAAAAACAGAAATCTAAAATGATCAAAGGGCTGGAATGCCATCCAACATGGGGAAAAATGTTTGGGGCTTTTAATGGAAAGAAGTTCACTAGACAGAGTTCTATATAATTACAAATGGCAAGGAGATAACAGACAGCAAGAGGTTATTTACCAATGTAATGGCGGCATCATCTTCAGGACCAGCATATCGAAATAAAATTCGATGTCTCTCCATATCTGCAAAATATTCTTTTGCTTCTTTAGAAGTGCTGGTGCCCAAACCTACCCCAGAGACAAAGAAAGAAAAAATGCCAATTTAGTCCATCTTCCATCTCAACCTTTTAAGAAATTAATTTTAAAGCTACTTGAGGACATCCTAAGAGGCAAAAGATAAAACAGCTTGCCACCAGTCAATAATAACACTTGAAGAAATCCAAAGGTCAATTTAGCTGAAGTTAGTAACGACTAAGTCTCACTGAGAGTAGCTATGTCTCAACTAACTATTCCATTGGTTTTGAGTTGAGGCTATGATCCTATACCTGCTTACCTGAGAGTAAGCCCTACTAAACTCAGTTGAACTTACTTATGAGAAAACATGTAAAGACCGGGCTGTTAGTTATTAATAAGTTTAACTGGACTGGATCTCAAAGGATTTGGCACTTGGCTGTTGGGGAAGGAAGTTAAAACACAAACCTTTGTAGTACTTTATTTTCCACGCTTTATGGTTCTCCATATGTTTTTTCCATTCATCAAATTCAGGAATACTATAGAAGGCAAGTTCCTGTTTATTTTTGCTTGCCTTAAAAACAAAAGATATACAAGTTAGATCCTGCAACTATTTTTTTATTCAAGTTTATGAAAATAACATTCAAAATAGATTGCTGTGGGTGCAGCAGTTCCCCCGCCATCTCTCTCACACATTACAGCTAATGATCAGTACACAGCTCCCATGCCCCCATTAATCCTTCTCTCTTCATGCACCACAAGTTATTTGAGGTCCAGATCTTCAGGAATTGGATTGGGGAAGAGAAGAGGCCTAGATGGAAATATGGGAGATGTGTTCAGACTCTTCCCAATAATGTCCAGGCAAAATACTTCTTCCAGTGCTTGTGATTTTATTCTCATGCAGCGAATGCCTGTGCCAATGCTAAATAAATCACAGTTCTGAACATATTACAGCATTTGTACAAAGCCTCAATTTGATAAACAAATGGAACTCTCTAACCCAGAGTTCTCTTTCCAAATTCCCCAAAGTCAGAAGGAAAAATAAAAGGCAAGTTAGTTCTACCACTTCTTTCTATTTCAACTTTTCACGTTTTTCTTTTGTTGGTATATTTCAAGAAAGGGTTTGTATGTATCTGACTTTATTCTCTTTCCTTTTGTCACTTTTTGCTTTAGGATATCACTCAACTCAGTAAGGTATCTATTCCCTGAATATATATTTTTTACTACATAGAAGGATGTTGTTTTGAAAATGTTTGACATCAGAAAAGAACATGAATTTTTTGTCCCTGTATGCTTATAATTAGTGTCAGAAGAATGTGTACTTACCTTTACAATTGGAGTGATGAATTCTTCAAGAAATCCATGTTTCAGAAGGGAAGGCCAATTATGATGAATAAAATTGATCAGCAAGCCTTTAATGTGAGATCCATCCTGATCCTAAATATAAAAAATAAATGAAATGTCAAGGCTGAACAAAGGCACAAGTATTTTTAATTTTTATTTTATTTTAAACTCATTTATACCCCACCTTTCCCCCTGACAGGACTCAAGGGGGCTAAACAAATATGAATGTCCGAATCACTAAGGAGCAAAGAGGGGGTGTTGCCAAGGTGGTGTGAAATAAAGGCTGAGAGGCAGCCAGACAAGTGATATGAAAAGTAATACAGAGATGATAAGGAGAACAGAATTATCTTCAAAGCAACGTGGCAAAGTGGGATGGGTTGTTTGAATTCTAAATCTTTCACTGACCTGATCAGTCATGATCATTATTTTGCCATATCTTAATGTTTTCAGAGACTCTGGGTCTTCATAACTTTTCTTGTATTGTAGACCTACAATTTTTATGATGTTGTTAATTTCTGCATTTTCCATAATCTGTGTAGAAAGCAGAAATGGAGGCAAGCAACAGTTTAGCATGCATATTATTACACAGAGACATACATATGTGTGTTATATGTGTATTATGTATACACTCATCAGCCACCTTCTTAAATGGCTTTTCCTTACCTGTTTGTGAGATGCTTCTCGAACGTTGAGAATTTTACCCCTGAGTGGAAACACGCCATATCTATCTCTTCCAATGACACCTAAGCCAGAGACAGCTAAAGATTTGGCAGAGTCTCCCTCAGTTAAAATCAATGTACAATCCAAGGAATGTTTGCCACCTTCAAATTGGGAGGGGGGGCGGGGGGAGAGAGAGAGACAAAAAAATTAAGTTGATGAAATCTTCAGCCAAGACTATATGCAAGAAAGCAACACACAGTTAACTCAATTTTTAAAAAGCAACTGATTGAATGAAAAGGCAGAGATGCATATTTGACATGATTTGCTTCTTTTAATCAACAATTATATAAGAAAGTGTTTTAAACCCTTTGTCCAGAATTAATCTTTCAGTGGCAAACAATATAAAGAGGAAAAGAGAAGCTTGCTTTAACATAATTGTGCACAGCATGAAGACATTAATGCTGAAAAGGGTCATTTTTACAATGCATGAGGAAAACGTATTTGCTCAAAGGGAAAATATATTTGTTCAAAATTTTGAATATGTGTGTTGGTCATTTAGTCTTTTTATGAAAAAATAAAATGCATATTTTATACAGGTAACTATGCTAGAAGACAGTTTGCTCTTACCAGCGTCATTAGCATCATCGAGTTTTGGAATGCCCTTAATTTTGCTGTGTTTCACTGATGAACATTTTTTGTTCAGCTGTGTTTGTGCCTTGAATTTCACCCAATTCAGGATGCTTTCTACAATACCACAATTAGAGGCCTATAATACAAAACAAAAAAAATCACAGTCATTCTTAGGAATACAAAAAAAGGTTCACACTGATAGAAATAAAATATACTGAAGTGTCAGGATCGATTTCTCTCCAAAAATGATATACTGCATTACAAAAGCAGTGTCAAAATTTATCATGCGCAAAATAACCTTAATATTTCATTTATTAAAAAGGGTATTTTACAAGCAAAACCAGGAGGGCTCTGGTAATTAATTATTTTCTATTCAGCCACATTAACAGTCATTTCTGGACAGTCAACACTGTCATACTAAAAAACCACATAAATCTGAATGTCATAGTTCCCTTCCTTCATGCAAAGAGGATTACATTTCCCATATTTCCCATAAAAATATCAAATAAATAAGCAATACTTACTGCTTTGAAAAACTTCTCTGATAACTGGCATTTGGACCCAAAACTTTTAGGCTGAAGTGTCATGTTCTCTTTCGTTTGAGAATCAAAAGACGGGTTCTCAATGAGGCAATTAATAAAAACCCATATGTGGTTCTTTACCTGTTCAAAAAGCAAACACACTCACAAACAAAGGAATCAAAGATACCGAAATGATAAACCTTTTTATCTGAAACGAGGACAGACCAATATTTTTCTCCGAAGCGAGGATCAACTTGCCTGGAATGGTTTCACTGAAACGCCAGCTTTGTTCTTTTTCTTCACCACCTCTATCAATTTTCCAACAATTTGATCTACAACATAATCAACGTGCCTACCACCCTTAAAATTAAAAATAAAAGGAAGTCAGTAAAGAGAGAGAATTAAACTTTAGAATTACTAATTACTAATTTATCTGTAGTTTCCACAGGAGGGACAAATAAATAAGATACCCAGAAATGTTTGCGCTCTCTCTCTCTCATATTCTAACATCTCTAAACTAGTAAAGGTGCATGTGTACACATACACCACAAGCATTCTTTATTTTATATATAAATTATATATCAATTCCATGAACTGCATAAGAGAGCCTAAGACAGGCATCCCCAAACTCGGCCCTCCAGCTGTTTTGGGACTACAATTCCCATCATCCCTGACCACTGGTCCTGTTAGCTACGGATGATGGGAGTTGTAGTCCCAAAACAGCTGGAGGGCTGAGTTTGGGGGTGCCTGGCCTAAGATATGTGAGAGCACAGGATGTTACAAATTACCAAACCTGGAATGCATACCACTGGCATAGTTCTGTCTTCCCAAACTTGGTGCCTTTCAGATATTTTGGATTCAATATCCATCAGCCTCAGCCAATGGTATGGGATAATAAGAACTGTCATCCAAAACACCTGGACGGCATCAGGTTAGGGAAGGTTGGCATTGTTAAAAAGTGTGAATGTTGCAATAAACTCAAAATAACCTGGATGCATCTATTCATGCCTTATGCCAGTCTCTCACCTTTTTTGTCTACTAAGGAAATTTATTGCAAAATATTTAAACTGAATGTCTTCTTTAAAAAATGGAACTTACGTAGTGCTTGGGAATTAAATGTTGGACATTTTAACCACAGTAACATGACATTCATGAGTAGCTTAATGCCACATTTCCCTTTATGCTGTTTACCAGTTCAACCACTGTAAATTATGTAAAACAACTCACCTTTGTGGTAGCAATACTGTTCACAAAGCTAATTTGCTGAAATCCTTTCTCACTTAAAGTGAGACATACATCCCAGCGTTCATTTGCAAGTTCATGGATAACTTTCAGAGCAACTCCAGTTTCATCCAACTTGTCTTTTACGTAAAGATCAACGTAACTACGAAAACCATTCACCTGTGATTTTACAAAATTAATTACTTACTGTTTTAAAGCACACAAATACAATTATGGAAATAATTTACTAAGCCTCTTACAGGTAGTTTCTTTCCATTAAACATAACTTTGACCCCTTTACATGCTCCTGCCAAATCATAAGCTCTTCTTGTCATTAGGGCCACAGTATCTTTGTCAAGTTTTTCCATCTTAAATTTAGCAAGATCTGGTTGGAATGTGACACATGTGTAGTCATCGCCTTCAAAATGTTTTATTTTGGCATCAGAAGTCTTCATCATATTGTTCATCCAAGTCTTTGTTTAAAAATGAGAGAAAGAGAGAGGGAGTACATGTCAGTAGCAATCTTTATATATTCTACCAAAAAAGGTGCATAGAAGAATGTTGATTCTTGCAATTTGCAGGTATGTTAAATCTGTATTCAAGGGCAGTACGAAGAGTTCAAACTTTGTCCTTAAAAAATAAAATAAATACCACCCCAACATGATGATAAGCAAAAACATGGCAAGTATAACGTATAACTATTTCCCATGTCATAACTGATACTGCAACCAAATAACTTGATTGTGGGCCACTGCATCATTGATTCAGAACGATTATGGAGTGACTCCAAAATTAAATAAATCACAAAATTATTTTAAAAGTTTGCTAACCCTACAGGAATACTAGCAGCGGAAGTCAGACATAATTTCAGAACAATTTTTGTTTTTAAATTTTCCTGGAAAATTTCCTAGTGTGAATACATAAAAAAGGTAAAGGACCCCTGACAGTTAAGTCCAGTCGTGAACGACTCTGGGGTTGCGGCGCTCATCTCGCTTTACTGGCCAAGGGAGCCGAAATTTGTCCGCAGACAGTTTTTCCTGGTCATGTGGACAGCACGGCTAAGCCGCTTCTGGTGAACCAGAGCAGTGCAGGGAAACGCCATTTACCTTCCCGCCGGAGCAGTACCTATTTATCTACTTGCACTTTGACGTGCTTTCGAACTGCTAGGTTGGCAGGAGCTGGGACCAAACTCACCCCGTTGTGGGGATTCGAACTGCCAACCTTCCGATCGGCAAGCCCAAGGCTCAGTGGTTTACACCACAGTGCCACCTGCAAGCGCCACCCACAATGTGAATACATAGAAGTTCATAAATTACAAAATAGATATCAATCAATCAATAGACTTTATTTGCGTAGCCGACAGGCCATAGCATCAAAGGACAAACACCGACAAAAATACATTACAAATATAGTTACTATAAAATCTTATGACCTATTAAAACCCTAGGTAGAAGCTGGATTATCATTCATCAGTGACCCTGATAGATAGTTCAGTTAAACATTTTCATCCTATGCTGCAACATATTTGTAACAGCAGCTTTTAGGTGAAAAAACTATACATGCTGATGCCATATTGAGAAGGCTAGAAATGAGGCTCCATTTTATCTCAAAAGATATGGTAACAACAGCCATAGCTGTCAACTTTTTCCTTTTTTTTAAGGGAAATTCCCTTATTCTGCATAGGATTCCTCACAAGAAAAGGGAAAAGTTGACAGCTATGAACAACAGCAGTGAAGAATATTTTCCTAAACCAGGCCAACCACCTTCTTATGAGAAGATAAATCAATTTACACGCACACTGACCAGAAACTGAATGCACTGAAAAAGACACAATAGTAGTTTTTGTTAGTTCTCCACTAGGGTTAAGACAATTAAGGAGAATCATACATGTTTCTATAGTTATATGTTAGGACTTTTTCAAACAAGACAAATATCCTTAAGATGCAAATGGACCAAACATCTCATTGAGCTAATTGGTATTTTCAAAAGAATTACAAATGGATATATTTTGTGCAATATAAAGCTTTTAAAAGGGGGATTTTTTTCAACCAAAGAGGGTAAGTCCAAAGAATTAAAGGGAAACCAGCATACCTGTTTAAAGCTGTGTTTGTACTCCTTGCAAGCAGTTTCAACTGTAAACTTTGTACTGAATATATTACAAAGTTTTGCACCATAGCCGTTACGACCACCTGAAAAAATAAGGGGAAAACATTTAGAAAACAATTTATCCCAAAATTTTGTTTGTCCTACTAAACATTTCCTAATGCTACTAAGTGTGCACAAGGGATTCCAGTAAGTATACACATTATGTATTAATAAAGGACTAGGAACTGTCAGCTAGAGGAATGTCAAATTAAATCTTGGATATACTTTATTGCCAGCCAAAGCATTTCCCTTCTATCAAAAATAAGCCAAGCATTACAAAATGATGACAACAAATTAGTATTAGTCCTCTAATAGGTCCTGAACAAAATGTTTACCTGTAACTTTTTTCTCATCATCATCATAATTGCTGGAAGTTAACAGCTGTCCAAAGATTAAGGCAGGAACATACATCTTTTCTACCTTGTGTTCCACGACTGGAATGCCTTTTCCATTATTCCAGATACTTATAATATTTGATTCACTGGAGATGTAAATAAATATTTTGTCAAAAAATATTTTGTCACACAATGTTGAATTTGCATACGCTTACACACACACACTGTTGCTGTCTAATAGCAACAGGGAGAATTCCTCTGTACCAGGAAAAGTGAGTACTGATCACACTGTACTCAATCTCTTTTCACAGAAAAGGTATCTACACATTTCCCCCCATAACCTTACTTTAAAAAAGAAAAGAAAAAAAGAAAGCTCAGGTTTCAGGGCACCTTTCAGGCAAAAGATAGAAGTGTAACTCATGGATTTCACAAATACAAAGCCATCCTTAACCCAACCTTACTCAGTTTTCACATTGACTGTAGTCTCAAAATACTTTACAGTCATACCTTCGATCTTGAATGCCTTGGCTCCTGAATAAATCGGCTCCCGAACGATAAAAACCCGTAAGTGAGTGTTCCGGTTTTCAAACATTCTTTTGGAAACCGAACGTCTGATGGGGGTTCCGATTGACTGCAGGAGCTTCCTGCAGCCAATCAGAAGCTGTGCTTTGGTTTTTGGATTGCCAAGGGGTGGAAAGGAGTGGCATCAAAAGAGCAGTGGCAAGTTAAACTACTTGAATATATGGAACTAGCGAATATGACGGAAAAGATCAGGGATAGAATGACCCAAAAATTTAAAAAGGAATGGGAGATCTATTGGCAATATTTAAAAGAACATTTCCCCATATTAAAACTTTAGAATGCTTTGAATAACTCTTGGAATTGCATAAGGTATAAAGAATACAAATAAGATATAATACAGGTTAAATTTATTGAAAAATAGAGGTAGGTAACAAGGAAACAAAGAACCCACACCAAGAAGGTCGGAAGTCGATGGCTGAAATGTGTTTGTGTTTTCACAATGTACTCTTTTCTTTTCTTTCTTTTTTACGAGTTATGTGCTATGTTTGTCCCCCCTCCCCCACTGTGTGTTTGTTTCGATTATAAACCAATAAACGTTTGAACGTTTTGGAAGTTGAACAGACTTCCGGAATGGATTCCGTTCAACTTCCAAGGTACAACTGTATATACATACTGTAAGATGGAAACAAAGAACTATGAGCAGAAAGAAACAATGTATTTGGGCTAAAGCACAAATTCTGAAAGCGCAGTGCCAAAGTAACCAGGGTTGTCTTAAGATTTGCACTATATAAAAATGAATTAAGGAAAACACAGGCTGTAGGCTATAAACTGTAGCAAGCAATGAACAGACCCGAGAATAAGCTTGTGAAAAGTCTTACACAAGAACTGTTCTCAACTGTTCTGAACTTATTATGTATTGCTATTCCACCAAGTGAAGACCCCTTCCATGAAAAAATGCTTTCTGCTAGTGGAAATGCACCTTTAGTGTCCCATGAATGTTTTTGGCTTTAAAAAAACAAAACTGTTTGTACAAATGAAAATCTGCATATGTTGAGTACTCAATGAAGTAATCTCTTAAAAATGTACTCAGTTTTATATCACATCCATAAAAACAGGGGCAATTGCCTACTGCAGACTTAACACTTAAAATGCCTTCCTGTTAACTGTCTTTTCTATGCATATGCATTTTAACATTCCTTCGCTCTAAGTACTCTAAATAATGCAAGCCAAATTTTACTTAAACATGTCAACTACAAAAAAATGAATGCCCTTTTCTCAGGTAAATTAGAAAAAGAAGTTTACTTACGGATCAATTGATATTTTAATACATGTCATATTCTTATCCCTCTGTTTATTGTCTGCTGCATTTACTAAAAAAGAATAAACATTTCTTAGTGGCAGTAAAAAAAACTTTACCTAGGTAAATATCCAACCAACTTCAACTAGCTAAATATTTTTGTATTCACATGCAACACATGATATACCTCTGAGAAACTTTAACACATCATATGATCTTCCTGAAACAGTCCACTGAGTTCATTCAGACCTTTCTAGTATGCTACTTATCACTGTACTCTTACTTATTTCATTCTGATGTCAATGGCCCCAACTTTATTCTTTTAGTTTTTCTACTTTTTCAATATCAAACATAATACCAATGGATAGTTCACACATTATACCAGTACCAGTTTTTCAAGATAAGCCTGTCTCCCCAATGTGATGTGATCCCTGGCAGCTGAAATGTTGGGAGCTCACAAATCTAGAAGAGAAATCTGTGACTCCCGAATTCATGGATGATGTTCCCAGGCAGAAGAGTAAATCAGTAAAAGGCTACTCAAATGTACCAGTTAATTCACCTTAAGAAATATTAGTCACAAAATATACTACGACGCACTTCTAGTTAGTTTAACCAGTTCTTAATGGCATTATGACGTGAAGAATGCCATTGTGACACATACATTTTGTTTTAATTTTCTGCTGTTGCTGTTTCCACTATTTTTCATTGTGATTTAATGCTGCATTTCTTAATTGCTTCTCCCTTTCACCTCCCCTCAACACCAAACACATGGCTATTAGCCACCTCTGACAGCAAAGAGGATATAAGCTGAAAGTGTTTGTTTATACAGTGGTACCTCTGGTTACGTACTTAATTCGTTCCGGAGGTCCGTTCTTAACCTGAAACTGTTCTTAACCTGAAACTGTTCTTAACCTGAAGCACCACTTTAGCTAATGGGGCCTCCCGGTGCTGCCACGCCACCGCGGCGCTATTTCTGTTCTCATCCTGAAGCAAAGTTCTTAACCCGAGGTACTATTTCTGGGTTAGCAGAATCTGTAACCTGAAGCGTATGTAACCCAAGGTACCACTGTACAGGATTCGGAAGGCAAGAGTACTACTGCTATCCTGTTCAGTACTACCCCATACACATCTATTCAGAAGTAAGCTCCATTGATTTCAAGGAGGCATACTCCTAACTAAGTGGTTATAGTATTGGAATCTCAGTAGTCTGACACGTAGTTTTAGTTACATGATTACAATGTTTTCCATGTGACAGGACATCATACACACATATATAATCCTTTCCTGCCTCTATTAGATCTGGCAATATTAAATTTTAATTTAATTACCCGAAATCATTAAAACAGTACTCTGGCCCTCTAAAACAAAATCCCTTTACTGAACTAAATATTATGAATTTTGCCTAAATGTGGACAAATCATGTTTTAAAAACTAGACTAAGGGGAAATTCTCAGCCAATTTGACAGAGCTCCTGTGTTTTTAACAGCTGCACAACAGTCTAATTCAATTTGCGAAACTTATTCTAATAATGCATCTTTATGCTAGGAAATTCCTGTTGAAATTCTGTCTGCAAAAGACCTATGAAACATGTAAGATGTGGTAACTCTACTTGCAATTTAGTAAATTGTGTGGAATACCATGATTAATGGACCAGCCATACTTTGGCTACTGAATACTTCTGTGCCAGTAAACTTCATAGAAAATTTATTTTAACAGAAAAAGTTGTCAGACATCTCAGTCCTCTTTAGTTATACTACAGAGGTGGTGGTGGGGAATAATATAGGCTTTCAGATGAATAAAATGGTCTAAAATCAAGTATTATGATTCAGAGTGAGGATCAGGATGACAATTTCCCAGCTTTTTGGTATGCTTGAATATTTTAGCAAGCATGTGCCAATAGCTAATATGAAATGACAACAAATAAATAAAATTGTACATGGTATTGGTGATGGTACAGTAGTACTTTCGCTGAAGTTACCATTGAGCTAGATTCCCGATGTAAAATTATTGCAAGCTTGTAAATATCCACTCACTAGTCACCTGTGACAAGTAATATTTATCTTCAGATGACCAGGGTAAGGAATCTTTACAAAAGTTGGCATTTTTATCTTCTTAGGTTCACAGACAATCAACCTGAACATGGGCGAATAGGAGGCTGGTAAAATACTTTATGAGCTAATAACTTGTGTTGATTTATTTGTGAGCCTCAGTTATGGTGTTCCCAATGCCGCCATAATCCTTGATCATACAAAATGTAAAGCTGAAAACCTCACCAATGCATAGTTCTAGTGTTCCACATAAAATTAAAGGAATTTTAGGTTGCTGTGATGGTACATGGCCATTATAATTATGATTATGAGACAGGGAATAAGCTGTAGGATTGTTTGCTGGTTTCCCATTCCCCTCCACCCTTAACAATGGTACGGTGTTATGCAGTAGTGAGTTTCTTGAATCAGCAAGAGGTTATACTAGATAACCCTAGAGGTCCCTTACAATGCTGAGTTCCTCAAAAACTACTATGGTTAACTGTGAACAGATTGCACTCCTTATTTACCATTTGGATCTTTGCAAATTCTGGACTGGAAATACACACTGAACATTAATCAGTTCAAAATTAGTATAAGCCCAAGTCATAGTTAAGAGCAGCAGGGGTTGAATGGAGGGAATTTGTAAGCGTATGACCCTGAAAGAAGGGAGCATGCAATCCCACAATCTATTTTTACTCTTTATCATGGTTGATTACTAACATGTTTTTGCCAGTTCTAAACTCTCCTAAATTATTCCATTGTAAGCACTTTGAAAATGCTGAGGATGGCAGAATATCAAAATTATAAACACTTACCAAGAATTTCATCAAAGATCTTGTATAAGCCAGGTACATAGGTAATCTCTCTACAATTCATTCCTATATCTTCATCAAACACCCACATCAGCTACACACAAACACACAAAAACAAGAGTTTACTTTACTGAACTTTAAAATAAATATTTATTGCTATTACTTTAAATATTCACAGAACATATGTATTTTTAATTCTCAGCACTGTTTTTTCTCTGTATCCCTCCCATATATTTGGACTGACATAGAGGGGGAAACCACACAGAAACATTGCTTGAAACCTTCAGCTACAGTATAAATACTTGTTTTAAATAAAGAGAAAAATAAAAATTACCTGAGTTACAGGTTCCACTGAACCAATGTATGTATCAGGACGGAGGAGAATATGCTCAAGCTGAGTCTTTTTCTGATAAACTCTCTCAACAGACATCTTCTTTGAATCATTCTTATTCATGTGTTCAGGTTCTTCCTTTTTTGAAGCATTATTCTGATTATCAAAAAGTGTCTGAAATAAAAGGAGGAAAGGTAACCAAACTATACGGATTCATCCCATTCTACAACTGCAAGTAAGAACCTTTTCCATGAATAAAATAACTACAGCTTTCTAATTCTTCATTGTGCAAAGACTTTGGGCTAGTAGCAATGTTTGTTGCCACTAGGGGAAAAGATACAAACCAAGAGGGAACTTTCTTGATGCATAGAGGACATGCCTCCATATTGTTGGCTTTGGTAGAAGAGGGTTTTTTTAATAATATGGGAATTTATCTGACCTATTACCTTCTGCACTTTCTACTAGGTCATGTTAAAGATTTCTCTCCACCCCTCTATACAGGAAACATCATCACACCATAATACAAAACGTTAAACGTGCCCTCACTTTTAAAAGGGAGGAAGAGTGCCATATAGGGTTGGTTCAAAGGTTAACACCAAACCATGGTTTGGCACTAGGTGAATGAGCCTTCAGCTCACATACTCCATACTCCACAGGTTCCCAGTTGGTAGCAAAATGTATATTTTGATATTTAACCCAAAGCAGCACCTGGTTGTCACAGACTAGGGAGAGAACAACAGAGAGGAGGGAACATGTAGGCCTGTGACACCTAAAAGGCTCAGGGCAAAATTGCGGTTTAGCTTTATCTCTGAAGCAGTGTTTGAAATTAGCCATGCTCAAAGCGCATTTTGCAACTGGTGCAGGTCCGATTGCAGGTTGGCAACTGACATCTCCACCTGGCTTTCTTAAGCAGGTAAGCCGAAGAGCTTATTTATTGCATTTAAATCCCACTTTTTTTTTTTTTTGCAAGGAGTACATGGTTCATCCCCCACACCCAGTTTATTTGATGTTTCAATGTATTGTAAACAGCTTTAGATTTTTTTCTTTAAAATATAAAGTGGTATATACGTGACATGAATAACAACAGCAACCCCACTGAAAAAGTAGCACTGGAACCTAATTCAAAGTGCCAGCTACCTTCAGAACTGGGGTTGGGGGACTGTGGCTCTTCAGATGCCAACATTACCAAACATCAGAGATAACATGAGTTGCATTTCAGCAACATATGGTAGACCACAGGTTTCTCATACCTGCTTTAGAGCACTCCATGGCCTATATATGCTAAGAAGTTGTTCTCCCCACATGATCCCCAGCACACACATATGGCTACTATACCATCTTGGCTGTGAGTCCTGGAAGGCCTGCTCCCTGCCTTGCAGGCCTTTTTCCTCCTTGGGTGAACAGGGCCCTGACTAACTCCAGCTACAAAAGCTGAGGCTGCTGAGCAGACTCTTTGTGGCTGAGGTATGTTTCAGGGAAGGGTTTTTTGGGGGGTGGGGTGTTGCTGTTTTATATCTTCATTTCAGATCTTATTATGATTTATGTGGAAATCATTTAATCTGGTTGGGTACTTTAAAAAAAAAAATTAAAACTTTTTTTTAAAACATTCTTTATGTCTTCTATGATTGTAATTAAGGTTTTTTCCCCCCATATTGTAAGCCGCCTTTGAGCAATGTGTTAACATACAAATGTAGGGGACATACAAATGAAATGATGTATGCATGAATGATATATGTACAGAGAATAGCACATCTGAAGATTTAAAAATGTGGCAGGACCAGAAACTCTGGCATAGGTAACATCTCACTTTAAACTAGAGTAAGGTAAAGGTAAAGGGACCCCGACAGTTAATTCCAGTCGCAAACAACTCTGGGGTTGCGACGCTCATCTCACTTTACAGGCCGAGGGAGCCGGCTTTTATCCACTTCGCAGACAGCTCTTCTGGGTCATGTGGCCAGCATGACTAAGTCGCTTCTGGCGCAATGGAACACCGACACCAGGGCAGCGCAGTACTGCTTAACTATAGTTTAAAGGTGAACCACACAAAGAATCATGGTCGCTTCACTCCTCCCCTATTCCTGCTGCTCCATTCGTAAGAGCTAAGACATGGTTTGCCTTAGTGTAGTCTGAACTCAGAAGTGTGATTTGTCTCTATCTCGAAGCACAAGCTGTAACCAAGCTCATAGTTCATGGGTTACGGGGAGGGTGGGGGAGAGAGAAACCACAAGCCCAGCTTCAGACAGAACTCCAATACAAACCATGGTTAGGCTCCCATAATGCTGCAGCACCACAGAAGGAGTGAAGCGGCTGTGATTTTCTCCCTGCGCACCAGCATGCTGCATTTTAAGATACAGTTAAGCTTAACCAGAATTCCATGTGGTATGTGAATACGGCCAGTCTTATTGCTGTTCCAAGGTTGTAAAACACTTTGTAATGGCAAACTCTTATTATGTTTTAGACAGATATGCAACGTATTATTTCAGCAGTCTTGTGAGATTCCAGATCAGACAAAGCTCTTATGCCTTTAAAGCATTGTGCCTTTTTCAACTATTTATTAGTGGTGTGGTCAAAGGTATATTTTAAACTGCACTGAAGTCTCTACTATGAGGTTTATTATTTTTTTTAATGAACTACAGCTGCTGCCTCACTTTTCCTACTTCTCATTGTCCGAGAACACCAAAATAGCACTTTAAAAAACACACACCAAACCAATGAGTACAGTACTAATGGTAATGTTGGGTTTTAATTCACAAAGGCTAAGGTTGCAATCCTATGACTTGGGACTTACTCCTAAGTCAGCATACATAGATCCAAGATGTAAATGTGTTAACTTGGCTTGAGGACAGGAAAGGCTTCTACTCATAAGTTGACAGAATAGTTGGTTTGTTCCCAAATTATGAGACACTTATCATTACCTTTAAAGAAACCACCTTTTATTAAAGGTAAAGGTAAAGGTACCCCTGCCCGTACGGGCCAGTCTTGCCAGACTCTAGGGTTGTGCGCCCATCTCACTCTATAGGCCGGGGGCCAGCGCTGTCCGCAGACACTTCCGGGTCACGTGGCCAGCATGACAAGCTGCATCTGGCGAGCCAGCGCAGCACACGGAATGCCGTTTACCTTCCCGCTGGTAAGCGGTCCCTATTTATCTACTTGCACCCGGGGGTGCTTTCGAACTGCTAGGTTGGCAGGCGCTGGGACCGAGCAACGGGAGCGCACCCCGCCGCGGGGATTCTAACCGCCGACCTTTCGATCGGCAAGTCCTAGGCGCTGAGGCTTTAACCCACAGCGCCACCCGCGTCCCACCTTTTATTAGTTCCCAGTAAAATGAGATTTCTTTAAGGTCATAAGTACATAGGGTATAAAATATTCTGATGTTCATGATTCAAACACTTTACAACTCCATCAGAAGAGAAGCTGTCTTGTAATATCTTAAAGTGATGTTCCTTAACGTACACACGAACCACATTATTTTACAAAACTATGGAACAGATGGTCCAGATCAGGTTCTCAGCTTTAACAGTTACACATTCTCTGTATCCTTGATCAACAACTAATCACAGATGGACACATTTAAATATTTGCAGCCCTATACATCTCTTTGGGCACAGACGTCACCTGTTATATATGCTTGCAAGAAGAAAGTATTAGACCATCTTCAGCTGCCAGTAGCTATGGGAATTAAGGCTGCATTTGTTCCACCACTTCATAAATTAAATGCAGTTTTGATCTTGGTCTGCATGTCAGCTGTATTGTTTGTATGTGTCACTTGAGCATAGTAATAGATACAAGCTTTTCGAATGTCAGTGTGATTTCAAGCAAGCAAATGTATGGCCAGCAAAAGATGGATAGATGGATAGTACACATGTAACACTAACCCATGGTTTAGTGCTATGTGCATGAGCTGGAAAAAGCCTGAAGACACATGCACACCCCATGAGATTTTTACAGTGTTTACTTTAAGTTTCCATGCAACCTGGCTTTTAGGTATCTGAACTAAGTATCATGGTTTAAAATAAATACTGATAGGTTTCTAAACAAAACAATTTCAAACCAGTCATGAAGCTGGCTTGATAAACCAAAATTTGTTTTAAATCATTTCCTATTTGCCTGCTACATTAACAAGCCAGGATTTGTGGAAAGTAAAACTTATATAGAATTCTATCAGGCCATGTGGGAGGGGAGCGGAGGGGAGCATACAAGTCAAGGCTCAGACATAGAACTAAGCCAAGTTTTAGTGCTACATACATACATACATACATACAAGCCAATTATTTCATTCTTTTAAACTCTGAGCAAAAATGGATGAAGTCTTAGTATTTCATTTACATTTCTTTTTTTCCTTTCCCTTCTATAAGAAGCCGCATGGATCAAATCTACCATGACTATATGTGTATTTGCTCTGGTTCTGTATTCTAGGAATGTGCCATTCCAAGATGTATTACTGGCATGATGTACAGAAACATTCAACGTGAGAGGGCAGAAAATGAGGTCTTGCACAGGAAGCACAATAAAAGCTCATCTCCTTGCTTAAGGGGTTTTTGTTATGACAAAGTTTGGCTAGAAAAGCTAATGTTTATGTATGTAAAGTTAATGTACTTAAGGTCTGTATATTCCTTTTACAGACATAGTCTCCCCAACTTCTTTAATACACTGTAAATTGTAACCCCCTTGGCAAAGATACAAAATAGATTAGAGCAGATACCTCCCCTTGGAGATATAGATCATTACATCCATTACTCACAATGGGGAAAATCACTGTGAATCATTTCCAGTTTTAACTTTAATATTTATTGAAAAGAAACCGTTTACTCAACTTCCACAATTTATTTAGAAAAGTTTTGAGGGTATAACTTATTTTTTTTAAAAAAATGTAATTAAATATGTTTTGATATTAGTGTAATAACTTAACGGGTATACACAACTGGGGGGGGGGGGGAGTTCCATTTAAGGATCCTAACTCCACTGTTTAATGGTGTTATCCATAAGAAATTCCAAAAGGCATATCTGCCAAGGACGCATGTACTAGTTTAACTCTGAAATGTAGTCACAATAAATAGTAATAATCTGTCAAAGACACCTTTGAACATGAATTCTTCCTTTAGCAGAGAGCTCACTATGTCTAGTGTTTGAGGCCTTGACAATTTTTATCTACGCAGAATCACAATTTTAATACAAATATTGTATAGCAATGAAAGATCACTTTGAAAGCAGAAAGAACAAGGACTATGGAAGTAGCAGACAATTACAACTATACACACAATACACACAAATAGCAATACTTTTTAGGAAAATGATTTAGTGCTCATGCATCACAAATGAAATAATCCCAGCCCTCAACTACTAAATTCAAAGTGCAAGTTCAAAGATAGTTGGGACTTTAGCTGGAACACTAATGCCATTGTGTCCATACTAAATGTTTTGCTCAATTTGCATTTCTGGACATATTTTTTAAAAAGCTAGTGGAGTTAATACATCATCCCAAATAGTGACCCTTATTACAGCTCCACTTTCAAAGTTAATTTATTAAAGAAGCAAGACTAGAAAGCACTTAAGAATGACATTCCCTCAAAACTTTCCACTGGCTGGATACATGCACCTGCAAGTGCATCTGATAGATCTATGAGATCGACTAACTGTTTCAAATGGCAAGTAGGCATATCTATCATCAAGTCAATCTGCTCATCAGAAGGTGTGTACCACTGCTATATGAAGCAGCAAGGTGAAGACCATCCCTGCTCACAAATCCACTCATACAGTCCAGTCTACTGCTTGACAAAGTAAACTGGGACATTTACATTAATATCAGTTCTGCTCTTTGCACATGTCAACTGTTCCTCCAGCAAGTACAACAGAAGAACAAGGAATAGTTTGCCCTCCTGGTTATAGAAACATAGGCTACTTGTCAGCAAGGATTGCAATATTCCACGAGTTGCCTGGTGCTTTATTTTTAAAGCATGGCTGCTACTATGTACCTAAAAATAGGCATTCTGGGACACACATAGAATTTGCCACTTTTCAATTTTTAAAGAATAGCAACATTGTCTTTCCTTTACAGGACACCTGACTTAAAAGTGGAATGGAAATATTTTTGTTTTCAAAGCAACAGTCCTAATGAAGTTAGGGTAGTAACATTGCATTACTACATGAAGCTCTAGAGTAGCAGCAAGCCCGTCTTGAAGAAAACTGCTCCTTTACACCATTGTGCTGTGTTGCCTTTTCTTGCCAGTTACATTAAGGAAGTGACCCTGGTTTGAACTCTCTGCTGAACAAGAGAAATAGAAGTAAATGACTGATTGGGGAACTGTATCCATTCAGCTATCTGCTCCCTCCTGGGGTCTTTCCAAATGGGATTTCTTTCAACTGGGCCAGAAACAGCATATCACAACCTTTAATCTTAAAACCCATCGTATGGCTTCATCACCACTTAACTCTCCCTTTCCCACTAAATTTTCCCCACCAGAATGCTCACTGTATTTTATTATCAAGATCCAAAAGCCTATCCTCTCATAATTTACCTATTTTGTGTAGGGATGGAGCTAAAGGTACTTCCACATAAGGACCCCAGTTTTCAGAAAACTGATAAATCCCAAATCCTTATTACTAGTTCAGGTGTGAATTCTGCAGTGGCCCAACTGGAGAGATGGCTCACTTTCAGCCTGCTAGTTCAATGCTTTGGCTAGACGCGAAAGAAATCTAAGAGGCCTTAAAAACTGTTTCAACCTTTCCACTCTGCAGGAATTGCAGGAATTCTCATCAACTGATCAACAGAAACAAAATAGCCATGTGTACTCAAGAAGCACACTGAGTAAGAGTCAGTAACACAAGTGGGTGCCACATACCCCCCTTTAACTCTGCGAACCCCTGGCAGGCCACACACCCGCCCCCCCCCCAAAAGCCAGCAAGTGAAGGTCCCATAGCAGCAAAGCCAAGGGCTCCCATTCCCTCGCCAGAATCAGCAAACACCCAACCCTGTACTTTCCACCCTGGAAGCAGCCTAGTCCTCCCCCTTCTCCCTTTCTCTCTGCATCCCCATTCTCCATCCCTGCAAGCATCTTCGCCGCTCCTCCATTATTTTCCCCGAGGCCTTCCGCCTCCCATTTCAAGCCAAGCCTGTTAAAAGAAAGCAACACCGCCGAGAAGGGAAGAGAAATCGAAAGAAAATGCCAAGGCAACTTACCACCCAGGTTAAACCCCCGCTGCCGCCGCCGCCGCCTCCTCCTCCTCCACCGCCGCCGCCTCCACCTCCTCCTCCACCTCCTCCTCCTGATTTTGCCATTTTTTGGCCCTCACCTCAGTATAAATAATTATAAATATATATATATCTACAAAAGCCTTTTTCCCCAAAAAAGAAAAGTGGGGGGAGGGGAAAGAGAAGCCACCCGCGGCCGGCACAGGGCTGCAGGCGCGCGCGCGCACACACACGCTTCTCTCATGCACCGCAGGTTTGGGGGGGGGGCAGCGGCGGCGTGTGTGTATGGGGGGGGTGGGGGGGTGTTCCTTCCCACACAGAGAAAGATCCTTTTCCCACCCAGCGCGCGCGCCCGCGCGCCCTCACACACACACACACACACACACACACACACGCGCAGTCCGACGGGCCCCCAAGTTTGCCCTCACGCTAATGCGCGCGCGCGCATCCACACAACGAACAACCCCCCCTTCCCCCCCCCCTCTCTCTCACACACACTCTCTTTCGCTTTGTGGGCCGCGCGCCCGCCCGGCCGCGCGAACACTCACACCGCAGGCTCTCCTCCCTTGTCCCTCCTCCCTTCAAAGGTCCAGCACGCAGGCGCGCGCCCACGGCCACGCGCGTAGTACCTTCCCCCCCGCCCTTTCCTGTCTCTATAGCTGGAGCTGAGGGCCACGGACGTTTTATTTCACGTTTGAGCTTTTCACCTCAGCCTAAAACAGATAGATAAATAACGGCCGGCCGTCTGAAGGACGGAGTGTGTGTGTAGAAGGATGACCAAAAAAAAAAACCACCTCTCTCTCTCTCTCTCTCTCACACACACACACACCCGGCCCGTGAGGGACCAGAATATGTCTTTTTTAAAAAAGAGCTCCTTTTCCGGCGCTGTTCTCGGCGGAAATGTTGGGCGGCGGCAGCGTAGACGAGACCCGGCTTGAGGACCTCGTCCACACGGGCAGCTGAGGAACCCGCTTGGCTCCGAATTGGGAAGGAAGGACCCGCGGAGGAGGGCTCGGGGCGGAATTAAAAGGTCGCCCGGCCTAACCGCCAGCGGCTCCCTGCAAGCGCCGAGGCCCCAAAGCCTCAGACAATAACTGCGCTGCCCCTCCCCCCCGCCCCACCGCCGTCCAGCATAAACCACCGCAGCCACCGAGCGCTCCCGGTTCCGCCCTTCCCTTCCCTGTCAACCAATTAGTGCCGCGCAAGTCTCATTTTCGGCCAATCGTTTAAAAAGAAAAAGCCCCCGTCAAACGGGCGTGCCTACGTCACCGCGTGCGGCAAGAAGACGCCTGCAATCGCTTGTACTTCCCCAATTGTGGTGAGGCGAGCCGCAAGGCCATGGCGCTGAGGTAAAAAAAAAAGTACGGGAGAGCCACTGGTGCCTGGTAGCTGCTCCCTTCAGCTCCGGGCGTCCCGGTCCAGGTCAGGAACAAAGCCTAACCGCCCGCCTAGACCAACTGAACTAAGCTAAGCGATTTAAGTACTACTTTACCCAATGGGATCCGCGTAAACACGCATAAGGAAACACGTGTATAGCGATTCCTGTTCCTACATGGGTTTGTGCACTTGGGAACAGCTCTTCAAAACAGGCCCGTGAGAAAGGACTGTTCCCAAACACAATGAATCATAGAATTGTAGAGTTGGAAAGGGACCACGAGGGTCATCTAGTCTACCCCCCCCTGCCCCGCAGTGCAGGAATCTCAGCTAAAGCATCTATGACAGATGACCTCTGCTTAAAAACCTCCAAGGAAGAAGCCATTGGTTCAAGTCTCATATCCTCCCTCCAGAGCAGGAGAAAACAAGCATGCTACCTCTTCCATGTGGCAGCCCTAAAGATATTTGAAGATGGTTATCACATCTCCTCTCAGTCTTCTCTTTTCCAGGCTAAACATGCCCAGCTCCTTCAAGCGCTGCTTGTAAGGCTTAGTTTCCAGACCCTTGATCATCTTGGTAACTGCACACGTTCTAGCTTGTCAACATCCTTCTTAAATTGTGGTGCCCAGAATTGGACACAGTATTCCAGGAGTGGTCTGACTAAGGCAGAAGAGAGTGGCCCTATTACCGTATTTTTCGCTCCATAAGACACACTTTTTTCCTCTTAAAATCTAAGGGGAAATGTTTATGAGTCTTATGGAGCAAATGTGTGGTCCCTGGGGTTGGGGGAGGGAACCCGGGCTTCTCCCAACAGCCCCGACCTGCTCTTTGGGGCTGGTGGTGGGGCAAAGCCGGGCTTCCCCCACCCCCAGCCCCCACAAGCTCCTGAGCAGCTCTGGGGTAGCCCCCGGAGCCTTCATCCTGCTGCTCTGGGGAGGCTTCGTGCGGCTATCCCTGGCTTTTGCAGGAGGTGGGGGAAGGGACAGAGAGAGGCTCTCTCACTTCCCCCACCTCCCGCAAAAGCCCCCAAGAGCCGCATTTTTTTCCCTTGAATTCCCCCCCCCCCAAAAAAAAAGTAGGTGCGCCTTATGGTCAAGTGCGCCTTATGGAGCGAAAAATGCGATACTTCCCTTGGACACTATACTTCTCTTGATGCAGCCCAGAATTGCATTAGCTTTCTTTGGTGCTTCATCACACTGTTGTCACATGCTAAGCCTGTGGTCCACCAAGACCCCTAGATCCTTTTCACATGTACTGCTAGTAACCCAGGTGTCCCCCATCCTATATTTGTGCAGCTGGTTCTTCCTGCATAAGTGCAGAACCTTAAATTTGTCCATATTGAAATTCATTTTGTTTGCTTGCGCCCAGTTCTCCAATCTGTTAAGTTCATTTTGAATTCTGATCCTGTCTTCTGCAGCATTAGCTACCCCTCCCAGTTTGGTACCGTCAGCAAATTTGATGAGCATCCTGTCAATTTCTTCATCCAAGTCATTTATAAAGATGTTGAATAACAACGGGCCCAGGACAGAACCTCCGACACCCCACTTCTCGCTTTCCCCCCAAGATGATGAGGAACCATTAATGAGTACTTTTTGGGTTCGGTCAGTCAACCAGCTATGAATCCACCTAACAGTTACCTTGTTCAACCCACATTTTATCAGCTTCCTCACAAGAATAAATGGGGGACTTTGTCAAATGCCTTACTGAAATCAAGATACACTATGTCCACAGCATTTCCCTGATCCACCAAGTTTGTAATTCCATAAAAAAAAGAAATCAGATTGGTCTGGCATGACTTGGTTTTGAGAACCATGGTGGCTTAGTAATCACAGCATCCTTTTCCTAATGCTCACAGACCAACTGTTGAATTATGTGTTCTAGGATTAATGGTATCAATGTCAAGCTCACCGGTTGATAGTTACCTGGGTCTTCCTTTCCCCCCTTTTTGAAGATGGGGACATTTGTCCGCCTCCAGTCTGTAGGGACCTCACTTGTTCTCTCTCCAACAATTCTCAAAGGCTCTGAAATTACACCCAGAAGCTCCTTTAGTACCCTTGGATGCAGCTCATCAGGCTCTGGAAATTTAAAGTAGCTAGGTGTTCCCTTACTACCTCTTTTCCTATCTTGGGCTGCAGCTCCCTCCTTACATCATTTATCTATGACCCTGAGATTAAGAATCTCATGCTCTACTAACTGAGCTATCCCATACGAATCTGAGATAAATATTTCATCAAACACCTTCAGTTTATCCTTTTCTCCCCCCTGCCCTTTCAGTGGTACTTTCCTGGGTTTGTGCCATTTTTCTCAAGGGCAGTCTGCTGAATCTTAAACTAAGTCAGGATGTTACAAGAACATGGATAACTGTGGCACAACTATGTTTTGTCTAGGAGGAGCTGCATCTGTTACAGAAAGGCCTTTTGTGCACAAATACATCCCAAGCAAACCAAAGGCCTTCCCAGAACCAGCTAACAGCAGCTCCATGTTCTGTGGATTAAGCTTCAGTTTATTATTTCTCATCTAGCCATTACTGATTCCAAGCTGTCATGCCTGATTCAGGTATAAAGAAAATATAGTTGGGAGTCATTAGCATATTGTTCACATCTCATTCCCATTCTCCAGACAATTTCATACAGAAGTTTCGTGTAAATGTTTATGTAAGATAAAAACTTGAGGTTTCAAAGCACAAGTGCCATAGCACCAAACCACAATTCCCTCAGTCTTCTGGAATGTGCACACCAGGAAGAAGCAGAACCACTGCAAAACAGTACCTCCTATCTCCATCCTAGAAAGATCATCCGCAAGGATTGCATTTTTAGAAGAATCGAAACAAGCTAAAGAGAGGTCTATGAGAAGCCATAAGACCACACTCCTCTGTTTTATGTATTTATTTATTTTACTTATTAAATACATACACTTCCTTTCAACCAAGGATCACAGGGCAGTTTACAGTTTAAAAACACATAAATACAGAACATAATAACAAACAAAACAATACTCTCTGCCACCAGTTTTAAAGGGCCATAGATTGTTTAATTAGCCAAAGGCCTGGGAGAAAAGGGATTTGTTCGCCTGGCATCTTTCATCCATTGCAGATTATTTGTGAAGTGCCAAAGTCACACCTTAATACAGACTGAAATCAGATAATCAACTTCATCCAAGAGCACCCAGACATATGCAGACATAACTCATTCAAGCACGTTTCTCCCAAGAAAGATTGGCAACTAGCCAGTATTTATTAAAATTCCCTGTTATACACATATATAACCTTTCAAAATCCCCGTACTCTGAAATTACTACAAATAAGGATCTGCATAAGGCACTACAAATGTTTATGTGTTGGAAACATAAACATATATAGAAACATTTTATATCCTGCTCTTCTATGAAGAAGTAACTTGGGAGCCATTGCCTCTGGTTCAGAAGGTCTGGTTGAGAAAATGTGATACCATTGTTAAAACACAGCTGTACTGCCTGCCCTACCTTGCCCAAGCCAGGTTCAAAGTTCTTGTATTCATTTGTAAAGCAAGTTAGATGTAGGGTACCTCAGGGATTACCTGAACACTTATATCCCAGCTTGATCACTGAGCTTATCTACAGGAGAATCACTGGCTGTTTAGAGTTGGCAAGCCTCCTTTGACAAGAAGAAACTGAGCCTTTGATGTCATCAGCCCAGTCCTGTGGAATACTCAACAAATAGAAATTTAGCAAGTGCCTTCTGTGCCAACTTTTACATGCCTGCTGAAAACTTTTCTATTCAGCCAGGCCTATGCAGGAAATTAAGAGTGCATTCCCCCCAAATGGGTTACTGACCTTTGTTTTTAACTTTTAGCTTGCTATGCATTTATTGTATGGTTTTATCTTATTTTCCAGATCATCATCAGAGGCTGCAGAAAATGCAGAAATAATGGTCTATCACCCTGCAGGACTAGACAGCCATGCATGTCAGGTCATGGGAAGAATGTGATAAGACATGCTTATGCATTCACGAGACTCTCAATTCAGGCTTTGGCAATACTGTGTTTCCCAAGACACACAATTATGTTCCACCATTGTCAAACCAGTATTACAGCTTTCAGGCATACGTTCCTGCTGTGCTCAATTCATATAATAAACCTTTATTTAGTGCACCCTAACTTTTATGCACAACACCATTCATTTATTTACTGAAAGTATTTTTATGCTATACCTCAGCCAAAGAGGCTCCCAGAGCAGGCTTAAAATCTACAACACAAGACACACACGGCAAAAGCAAACCCAGGTACCAGCTCTGAATGTTGCAAAGTTCTTAAAGAGATCAGCTGGGTCTCAAAAGTTCAGGGAGAAAAGTAGCAAAAAATGAGCTAATCTCTCAGCAGAGTGGATGGAATAGCTCTGCTTCCCATCTGATGGAAAAGAAAAGCCACATCTCTTATATAAATGGAATATAGGACATTAAATGTGCAGCAGAACGAGCTACTAGTTTTAGCCTAAGCTTTTATGAGTCTAGGTAGTTTCCTAGTCTATGGAAACTGATATCATCAATGGAGGCTGGGGGCCTTCCTATAGATAAGCTAAGGAAGTGTTTTACAATGGAGGTGGCTAGTTGATGGACTACAATTCCCATCATCCTTTACCAGCGGCCATGCTGGCTGGAGCTGATGGGAGTAGGAGTCCAACAACATTTTGAGGGCACCATGTTGGCTATCCCTCAGTGGCTGAACATTCCAGTCTCCAAGAATTAACATACTTTGACAAATATTGTTCAGAGTAGTTTAGACTACAGTACTAAGTTGCTGAATAAGAGTTCACTTGATTTGCATGGCTGACACTTTGGAAAAGAAACCACCCCATATATAGCATTAAAGCATTGATTTTATCTCATACAGTATTAGGTGCAATTTTGAAATGCTTTGGCCCGGCTGGCACTATTCACCTTGATTTTAGGACTGGGTCTGAGGACAAAACTCTCTTATTTTGGCTGCAACAGACTAACATGGCAATCCTCTCAGAAACTTTAGCATATTACCGATATTTTTTTTTACAATCCTGCTCCTTCACTGAACCTAACTATAACCAAGTTTACTGGTCATTTTATTCATCTGATAATCTATAACCTGCACAAACTCATGCCACAATAAATGTGTTTGTCTGCAAGGTACCAAAGCCAGAGGGTTGTTATTCTTCACTATATGACAACTTCTTATGGAATGATCTTTTCCGTTTTGTGCACAGTAGGTTCAAACCCATGGCGAGAATACCTGCAATTGAATTGTTATCGGATTGCGGATCCCTTCTAGGTTTCCTAATATACAGGATGCTTGGACTGTACTGTTTTGAATTTATGAACTGTAAAGGCCCAAATAACATTCAAAACACAAAGAATTATTTTCCTTCAAAAAGTGCACATTTCTCCCAGTGCCCATCTCTTCATATTTTGTTTTAACTTAGCCTCTTTACTAAGCTATGTTGCCTGTATGTAGACTTCTGCTCACATAAAAATCTTCTGTTAAATGGAGAACGCAAGTCCAGTTGTGTATGCCAAACTGAGTTCAAAATTGCTTACGCTCTGGTATGTGTATAGGATTGCAGCATAATGACCATAGTAAAATGTAGGGTTTAAAATTTGAATAGTGGATCTATTTCTAATCTTTTTATTAAGAGGTTTTTAGTGATTTAAGCATGATTGCATTTGCAAAGCTTCAGTGTTCCTTTAGAAAGTCAATATAATAGGCAAAACATGTTTAGACCCTTATGATCACTTGTGCAATATGGAGGATCATTTTTAACTTTCTGTCCGTCCTTTTGAATGCCAAGACACTGGGTTGTATCCAATGTTAGTAATACTCAGAGTAGACCCATCAAAACAAATGGACATGACTTAGATCTATTAATTTCAATGGGTCTACTCGGAGTAGAACTTAGTTGGCTACATCCCTATAAACATGTCTATAATCGACTTTAGTTTCACACTGGTTTTATAGAATCATAGTAGAGCTGAAAGGAATCACAAGCATCAACTAGTCCAACTCCCTGCAATGCAGGAATCTTTCCCTCCAATGTGGGACTCAAACCCATGACTCTGAATTTTTTGTTGTTGTTTAGTTGTTTAGTCATGTCCCACTCTTCGTGACCCCATGGGCCAGAGCATGCCAGGCACTCCTGTCTTCCACTGCCTCCCGCAGTGTGGTCAAACTCACTTTGGTAGCTTCGAGAATACTGTCCAACCATCTCGTCCTCTGTCGCCCCCTTCTCCTTGTGCCCTCCATCTTTCCCAACATCAGGCTCTTTTCCAGGGAGTCTTCTCTTCTCATGAGGTGGCCAAAGTATTGGAGCCTCAGCTTCACGATCTGTCCTTCCAGTGAGCACTCGGGGCTGATTTCCTTCAGAATGGATAGGTTGGATCTTCTTGCAGTCCATGGGACTCTCAAGAGTCTCCTCCAGCACCATAATTCAAAAGCATCAATTCTTTGGCGATCAGCCTTCTTTATAGTCCAGCTCTCACTTCCATACATCACTACTGGGAAAACCATAGCTTTAACTATACAGACCTTTGTTGGCAAGGTGATGTCTCTGCCTAGATAGCATCTTAAAAAGCAGAGACTCTGAATTTAGCCATGCTTAAGTCTCTTTGAAATCAACGGATAAATGAGTCACAAGTCCAATGAGACTTGGACCAGGGCCATTTCATTACAGCAGCAAGTGTGCAAGAACAAAGCTTTCTGCAGCAACTTAAGCTAGCTAATAGTAAAATAGTGAGTTCAGCAATCTTAGTGCACCTTGCACCAAACCCTGCTCTGATGCAACCCCCATTCATTTCTGTTGGATTGGCATTAAAACAAAAGCCAGTTAATATTGTGGCATAACACTTTTTTTAAAGCCAGTATAAGCATCCAGTGATCTGTGGCAGGCATGGAGCCCTCCCCAAAGTTTTTGCAATAACTTCAGTGGAGAGCCAGACATATGTGAATTCCTAGATTTGCTTGGAACATCTTCATCTATTGACATGAAGTGCTTCTGCACGCAATTAATTTTATAGGCATTTTGGTACATACATACATGGGGGCCTAGATTGTCAAAGGTCTGTTCTGCATGCATCAAGCTGACCCAAGACAGCATTTCTTGAGTGATTACAAGCAACGTAACAGAAGTAGCAGCTTTAAAAAAACTGGGTAAATCCAAATTTATACAGTACAAGATATGCAAAAAGATGTTTTTTATTTATCACAATAAAAGCCAGAACAGGATTTCAGGGACACAATACCTTTATTTTTTCCAACCAAGCTCCAAAATATTTAGTTCTAGTATATCTATATATATAAAATTTCATCTGGGGAGATTTAAGGAGGACTTAACAGTCATCAAAATTAGCTCTTTGTCTACAAAGTTTCAATTCCGAAAGCCTAATAAATTCAAGCAAAAATTATATCAGGAGCTAGTAATCATTCTGCAGTTCCATAATCTTACTTCAATATTAGGAATGCAATAAATTGTCTATTATAAAATTATGAGCAAACAGATGACATAAAACATAACATGAGGCATTTTTAACAAATTCCAAAATCCAGAGTTGAAAGAAGCTAAAATCTTCATTCAGTTGTAATAAAAAAACACCTTTCAGTATAGATTGAACATAAGAAAATATTAATTTTCAATTATATGCAACCTAAGAGTATGCATGTTTACTCAGAGGTAACTCCTACTTTGTTCAATGGAATTTACTTTCAAGTAAATGTGCATAGAATTGCAGACTTAAATTACTCTTGCCTTTTAAATGCAAAGTGATGCATCTTTTCCCTTTGATATGTAACTATTTGGTGCTAGTTTTCAAGGATTTATTTTTTACATTAACAAAATTTGTTTCTTCTCAACAGTCATAAGAAAGATACAATGTTTTAGACAAGACGTTTTCACGTAGTTCATATATTTCTCTTCTATTTTGTGCCAGAAGTCCTTGCTTGATACAGATGTCTTCTGTAAATATCTATCTAGATATTCAAAGATCACTGAATTTTAAAATGATCTCAAAACAATCCTCAGCCTCATTTAAACTTTGCCTAAACAGCTGTGTGTGTTGCCATGCAATATCACCATCCCCTCCACTTAGTTCAGCTTCCAAGATTACATCTGTTACGTTGGAAATACCAGGATAAGAATGAAGACTTTTATCTACAAAGAAAGGAAAGACAAAAATTTTTTTTGTTTAAAAAGCAGTATGTATTAAATACCAATATAAAACAATAATTTTAGAAGGATAGTGTTAAAGAAACACTGCAAATTAATTTTTGTTTAATGACAATTGTATGGACCATTGTCAAAATTAATTTATTATTCATAGTTTTTTATGCTTTATCTGCTTCAGGAAAAATCCTAGATATACTAAAATCAAGTAGGGATTTGTGATGCCTGTTCCAATGTATAGCCCAAGACACAAGCTTATTGAATGTTAGTATGTAAACTGACTTAGGACTTCTCTTCTTTGGACACCCCCCCCCAGGTCACGGTCATACGTAATGTACATCTGATCTGCATTGTAAACATCTGGAAATTGGTGTCTGTGTTGTTGTTTTTATCATGCCAAAAATTATTCCAGATTGGTGGAGATGGGTTAGATGGGCCTACACTGTCTCCAGGACAGAAAGCAATTTAGAAAATGCAAAACAAGCACATTTAAAGGAATACGGTCATGCCGCTTTAATGTGCAATCATGCAAAGAATTTAAGGGGGGGGGGGGATGAAGAGAATTATGAAACCAAACAATGCCCATATACCCTTGGAGGGTAAGCAGAGAGCAGAAGAAAAAGGGTTCTGAAGGGGGAATCTCATTTGTTCATTCAGTTGCTGCAGTTCCAGCTAGGGCTGTTTTAACATTGTGATTAATCAGCAGCTACATATTGTGATGTACTGATACATCATGATGCCTGAAATTGCCCAGTCCCACTCATGCCCACTCCTCCCTCTACAAGGCCCAGCCACTGCGAGGGGCGATCGATGGGAAGACGGTGATGCTTTAAAATCGCTGGGAAGGAACTGCCTGCCTAGCTGCCAGGGGCGATAATACTAGGCGAAAAATACCCACCAGCCACAGATTCAGAGCAATCAGTGCATGTCTTCTGGTCCTCACCCAGCCACATCATCATCTCTGCCACTCCCACCATCATCAGGCCCCTTCCTGCTTCTTTCTCATTGAATACCGCACACAAACCTCAATAACACCCCCATGCCCCTGCAAGAACCCAGAGAAATTTTCAGGCGAGAAGAAAAATCTTTTCCCCCAACAAATGCTGGAGAAGGATGCTCCAGGAGCAAGTCAGGAATCTGAGCCTGTGGGACTCCACCAGGTTTCACAGACATGCTTCTTTGGAGAGTGAGGAGGCGAAAGAGTGTTGGGTGTGGTGTTTGTGTCGTCCAGGCAGCTGCTAGAAGGACTGATTGCCTCTGCTATTATTATTTCATTGTTCTTTTGCAATATGCCCCCCCCCCCGAAAGGAAGGAGTTTTGGGAAGCAACAGACCTAGCGATCTGAGCTGGGCAAGATAAGAGGAGCTGTTGCCAGACTACTGCTTAAGTCAGCTGGTCATAACACAGAAAAGCGTATTTCTAAGTGGCCTGGGAACTTTGCCCCCCTCCCTCTTTCTCCCTCTCGCTCCTTCCCTCCCTCAGTTGCTATCGTATCTCTTCCTGGGTTCCTCCTTCAGCCTCCTTTGTAGTTTTCACTTGCAAAGAAAACAAACCCTGAACAGATGTTTCTCTGAGTGTGGGTTCCTGGCATTGCATGCTCCTTCCCAGTTGTCGCCCCTTGCAGTGGCTGGGCTGCAGAGGATGGGGATGGGCAGGAGTAGTGACCAGGAGGAAGGGAGGAAGAAGGAAGGATGCAGCCCGTTTGGGAAGGAAGCAAGGCACAAGCAGGCAGGCTCCCCTGGCTATACATTGCAGGCTCAAAAATGTTATCGCAATGTGCACTGGTTCCAACCACAGCTTTCAATGATGCTTTGCCAATGGCAGGAGACCAAAAGTTCTCCTGCCTCAGAATAATCCAATGTTTGCAGCCAAATGCCAGATTCATGTCTAATAAAGACCCAAAACAAGCAACCCTATGGGCCAAAACCACAGGAGAGATGAACAAGACAGTCTATAACGGGTGCCTTATCTAAGTCCCGTTTGCAGATAACGAGATGAAATCAGCGTAAGAGCTTCTATGGAACGGGTAGCAAATTATATTGATTGTCAGGTCTGTCATCTATGTAAGCAAGGAAGGGGAACCTTTGGCCAGCGGATGTGGATCTCAGGTTTTCCGTTTGGCCCATGAGGCCTTTTTCTTGGCTTCTGAGCTAGCTGCGACAAGAGGGTTGTCTCTTCTTCACAACCAGAACAGAAGTGCAGCAAATTGGCTGGCAGGGACCCCGTCTAGATTGGGAACCCAGGAGATGGAAAAGGGGCTTTAAATGGTTTGGCCCTTGCTGTGGGGTCCAGGTCCCGATTGTGCTCCTGCACCTGTAACTTGCATTGAGGGGGAAACTAAAGCAAATACTATGCAAACGACAGAAGTGTGTCTGGGGAGATGGATCTGAGGTGATATGGCCATGAGCACATTGAGGGAATGCAGCCCTTGATGGGTGGGTGGAGCAAGAGAGGCTCACCGCCCCAATAGGCAACAAAGAGCAGCTCAGCATTGTATATGTTCCTTTTTTCAATCCACAAAATCTAGAAAAAACAGTAGCATCCTAGAGATGCTTGATGGAACTTGGCTCCCACTGCATCCAATGGTGCTTACTCCCAAGTAAGTGGGTTTAGGATTACAGTGGTACCTCGGGTTAGATACACTTCAGGTTACAGACTCCGCTAACCCAGAAATAGTACCTCGGGTTAAGAACTTTGCTTCAGGATGAGAACAGAAATCGTGCTCCGGCAGCGCAGCAGCAGTGGGAGGCCCCATTAGCTAAAGTGGTGCTTCAGGTTAAGAACAGTTTCAGGTTAAGAACGGACTTCTGGAACAAATTAAGTACTTAACCCGAGGTACCACTGTACTACTTTGAGATGCAATATTACCCACACTTGCCTAAGAGTAAGCCCCACTGAAAACAGTAGGGTTTACTTCTGAGGAAAGATGGGCATGATTGTACTGTAAGTAAGAAACACCCGAAGTTCGATTTCAGCCACTGACTTTTCTAGTGACCTTGGGCCAGCTAGTATCACTCAGTCTCACGTCTGTAAAATGGAACTGATGGCTTACTTTGCATGGCTGTTGTGATGATGAATAAGCATTATTAACAGTATAAGATAATGCATAGTTAAAAGAATAGACATAAATGAATCGTAATTGCTCTTGCTTTGCTTGCAAGTGCACTTTCAAAAAATGAGGAATTTCACACTTGCCTCCGTTTACGTCAACTACGGTGTTGCCAGATCGCAGCATCCACCTTACTTTTCCACTCTGAAATGTCTGGCTGCTCGTTTTGACTGAAATGCTGTCAATTTTTAGCCCAACTGAGCCACACTCAAACTTCCAGCAGATGTAACCAGATAATGATCCTTCTTTTCGAGCTAAATAAACCTATTTAGAAACAAAATGCATACATGAAACACTAAAAAAACTTATATTTGTTAAAGCTACAATCTTGTAGAGCAAAACCTAAGGAGTCTATGTATGCACCTGATGACAATTCTATGTCTGTTAATTCAACGAACATCCCGCTGAACTCAATGAGAGTTACTCCATAGCTAGCAAGTGTGTTTAGGCAAAATGGGACTTATTCTGGAGCAAACATACATTATTGGAAATTTGTAACAGCAATTATGAATAGCTCAATTCATTACTGAAACATACATAATAATACTTTGCAGAATTCTCATACATCATTTTGATTTTATTGTAGACTTGATTTGCTATTTATGCCCAATGCTAAAAATGTTTTCATCTTCATATTGTAATCTGCCAGTCTCCTTTCCTTGGGTTTGTGAGCTTATGTTCCAATTGTTATTTAGATTCTTTAGAAATGAAAATGAGTTTGGCAGGACCTTCATTAATGCAAGGTGACTGACATACTTTGGTGCTTTGCAGATGGGGAAGTAACTCTTTGGATTAGGAAATTCTACCTACTCGTGTGCAATGAAGAAAAAAGATATAATGTAAAGACCCTTTTGTGAAGCTGAAAAATTAATTTTCTGGAAAGGCAGGATTTCTTTTTTTACAGGCAAGCTCTTGTATCAGTCCACCTTTGAATGGGAAATGTCAGACTTAAGGTTTAATATCTGAACAGATATTTGTTATCTTCAGCCAACTCTACCTTCCTGCTTTGAAAGACACACTGCTTTTTATTCCCAGCTACTCTGGTCACCCGGCAATCCTAACTGAAGCTGGACATTAATATTTACCAACTCAAGCTGAACACACAAAAATCCACAGAAGCAAAAAAACAAAACAAAAAACCTTGCCGCTTCAAGATGATTACACTTAGAACGAATAAGTTTTATAAAATAACTTTCCTTGGTACAATACTCACCATTTTCCAGTCTGATTCAACCTTTCTCCACATAGAGTCCATCCTCCATACTCCTTTTTCCCATCCACTAATCTTTTCATTATTATTGGATATCCGTGTGTAACAATCTTCTACTATATTGTACCTGAGGTGGAGAAGCTTAGAGGCCTTCTCTTTTCCAGTTGGAATAAAAATTCTTTCTTTGCTCTATTATGACCAAAGGTACAAATTAGGTTTTCATTAGATATTTATTAGCCCCCTAATTACTTATAACAAATATCTGCCACAGACACATGCACACATATATATGTAAGTATATTCTAGGGGTGAATTCAGAGATACAGTGGTACCTCGTGTTACGGACGGGATCCTTTCCAGAGGCCCGTCCATAACCCATCCATAACGTGAAAAGCCCGCAACTCGAAGTGCCATGTTTGTGCAGGTGTGCAGCGTCATTTAGTGTTTCTGCACATGTGTGAGTGACAAAACCCGAAAGTAACCCATTCCGGTACTTCCAGGTTGCCGTGGGACACAAGATGAAATCACGCAACTTGAAGCGGACGTAACATGAGGTATGACTGTATCTCTGAAAACTGATCACCTGAGTTGACCCATTATCATATTTCCTGTTATTCAGTGTACTTTCCCCTTAACCTCATCCTGATCAATCTAACGGCGAGGGCCAAAATAACCAGCAAAGTGATGCCAGGGTCAAAGAAACAATCACATGAGAAATGACTTGTTGCCAGGCGAATTCCTGACACAATTTGAGTTCTTGCCCGGAGAAGAATAAGAAGATTGTGAAAGCAATCTTCTTGCCTGATTTACCATCTTCAGAAACCAACAAGGCGGTTTGGCTTAATAATGGAGCAAACCTAGTTTATCTTCCCCCAGAACTGTCACATGTTAGCAGCTGTTCATGTGGGCCACCTCAGTGAGGGAGAAGAGGAAGCAATGACTTCTCCATTGCTTCAGTTGGGCATTGGGCTCCTTTCCAGAACTGCCCCCTCTGTACAGTGGTGCCCCGCAAGACGAATGCCTCGCAAGACGAAAAACCCGCTAGACGAAAGGGTTTTCCGTTTTTCGATGCGCTTCGCAAGACGAATTTCCCTATGGGCTTGCTTCACAAGACGAAAACGTCTTGCGAGTCTTGCGATTTTTTTCGCTTTCCCCCCCTTTTTCTAAGCCGCTAAGCCGCTAATAGCCTTTTAGTCGCTAAGATGCTAAGCCTTTAATAGCCGCTAAACCGCTAATAGCACTAATCCGCTAAGCCGCTAATAGGGTTGCTTCACAAGACGAAAAAACCGCTAGACGAAGAGACTCGCGGAACGGATTATTTTCGTCTTGCGAGGCACCACTGTACATGAGATCATTATGTAACAACATGACAAAATTGATACCACCATTTTCCATTATACCCCTCTTTCCTTCCCATTCCTTTCTTTCGCTTGAATCGTATACCTTAGATGGTACACCACTGTTTTAAACTGCAAGAGGGTTCGGTCAGTAAAACTGTATACAAAGTGTATGTAGTGAAAATAAATTAACAGACCCAAAACCCTCTGAGTAATACAGTGGAACCTTGGTTCTCAAACTTAATCCGTTCCGGGAGTCCGTTCGACTCCTGAAATGGTTCGAAAACAAAGGCGCGGCTTCCGATTGGCTGCAGGAGCTTCCTGCACTCAAGCGGAAGCCACACCAGACGTTCGGCTTCCAAAAAACGTTCGAAAACCAAAACATTTCCTTCCTGGTTTCCGGCGTTCGGGAGCCAAAACGGACGAGTACAAAGGCGTTTGAGAACCAAAGTATGACTGTAACTGTATCACTTCTATATCCTATGCGGCAGTCAACACTAAATGTTAAATAGGAGGAGGGAGAACGCAACATTTGCAGGGTAAATTGTCTTGTCTGGGATAGTTTTGCTATGCCTAAATTGTGAAAGGGAGGCTCTGGAGATACCAGGGGGCATACGAAGGAATCAGAGACATACATATACCTTGGTATCTAATCTTCAGAAAGTCAGTGACATTAAGGTGGAAGAGAAACATGCCAAGGGCCATTGGGAGACCGCGCCTCTGCCTCTCAGAAATGGCATGATGGCAAGGAGGAGATGGACCTGCCCCCATCCATCAGCCAGGATGGACAGACAAGTTGCCCTGGGACTGCAGAGCTGAAGGGCAGATTGCTCAGGCCCCATCCCTCAGGCAAGTGACTAACAGCTGTGGGCTCTATGCGTTTGGGCTCTATGAGTGCAATTATTACCTCTTGTAAGTTGCCTTGGGGACAATTCAAAAAGCGGGATAGAACTCTTGTAGAAGGTCCACCTTAGAGGGCCTTCTGGCGGTTCCCTCACTGCAAGAAGTGAGGTCACAGGGAACCAGGCAGAGGGCCTTCTTGGTAGTGGCGCCCGCCCTGTGGAACACCCTCCCATCAGATGCCAAGGAAATAAACAACTATCTGACTTTTAGAAGACATGTGAAGGCAGCCCTGTTTAGGGAAGTTTTTAATGTTTGATGTTTTATCATGTTTTTAATATTCTGTTGGGAGCCACCCAGAGTGGCTGGGAAACCCAGCCAGATGGATGGGGTAAAAATAATAAATTATAATTAGTAGTAGTAGTAGGGCAATACCCTGCTATACAACAATAAAATGCCACCATTAATCCTTCAGTCAACGGATAAAACCAAAAACCAAGAACCTAGCACTTTTGCTTTGATGTCCACAAAACAAATCTATTTTGATTGCCCGGAGCAGATGTAATTGGGACAGCTGACAACAAATTTTGGAGTGAGTTATTACTTTTATCCTAACAAGTTACCTGCTTTACTTTCGATTGCTTCCATCTATATATAGATCAGTGGGCGTTCGGGTTCTTCTTGTTCTCAATAATGGCTAAAACAAATATTACTATCACTACGTTGAAATCAATAGGACAAGTAACTCATGACTAATTACAGCATGATTAAATTTCTCTGGACTGGGGCCCTAAAGTCAATAAACTGCAACTGGACCATAAACTAAGAATTCTAAAATGATCACCAATTGATGCATTAAATACCTCCAAAGCAATTTCACCTCTGGCGACTCTCCAAGCCACTGATCCCGATACCCTTCCGCCAAGTTCTCCCGGCTTAGGGGTTTTAGGAGAAATGAACTCAACAAGCTCCACAATTATTCTTTCTAAGAGCTCCCTTCTCCTTCCTTCCGTCAAAGACTGCTGTCTCTGTGAATTCAGAACGCAATAATAAAAAAATAAAATTAATTTCAACTGTATTACCACTCTCCTGGGTGTAACAATTTTTTAAAAATGCAAATCATTTATTTCAATACAATCTCTTTGAATGTCAGAAACCATTGCAGATGAGCCAGATAACCGTGGTACACGTAAAATTGTATTAATGCACCGTTTGAACATAAAGGCAACAGGAAAGTAGGTTGAAACCTTTTTCACATTGCTTTGGACCAGTATCAAATCTTTATAATTTACTTGGAAATTAACTTCTGGATTTACAGGGTTTGTATATCTTATTCCAACTCACTGCGTTCTGCTGAGCTCTAACATTTTATTACGTAAGAGAGAAAATTCGAGGAAGGATAATGCCTGGATCAATTATTTTGTTCCACATAATTTACTGTCCTGATAGCATTGGTCTTGATACGGTGATTAACCTAATGCGTAAGTGGAAAGGTGATAGATTCCCAAATGAAGGACACTTTTCCCCTGCAGAGCCTCACACGTTAAAATGAAAGTCCTAATTCAAGCCACAGTACACCAGTCACAATTAATGTAAGCCTCGAACAATTCTACTCATATATGGCAAAGATGGTCCCTTCAATGTACAATTCAGAAAGAGTTGAAAGCAATAGTATAAAAACAACAAAATATTTGGAAGGTGTGTTCGCTTTTGCTGTTGTTGCTGATAATCCTACAAAACAAAACATCCATTTCTTTTATGGGCAGAGTCAGGACCTGCAACCTCCCTGTGGAACGCCCTCCCATCAGATGTCAAGGAGATAAAGAACTAGACAACTTTTAGAAGACATCTGAAAGCAGCCCATTCACCTCTGCCCCTCGGAAGGTTTCCTGAGCAGCATCAGGAAGTTTGGAAATGCCGTTCTCAAATTGTTGCAATTTCCCAGAGTGACATGACATTGTGGGGCACTGTGAGAATGTTAAAATACCAAGTGGTTCATAGGCACCTGCCACAGACTGCAGTGATGAGGCAGGCACAGCTAGTAAGGTAAGGTAAAGGGCCCCTGGACAGTTAAGTCCAGTCAAAGGCGACTATGGGGTTGCGGTGCTCATCTTGCTTTCAGGCCAAAGGAGCTAGCATTTGTCCACAGACAGCTTTCCAGGTCATGTGGCCAGCAGGACTAAACCACTTCTGGTGCAACGGAACACTGTGACGGAAACCAGAGTGCACGGAAATGCCATTTACCTTCCTGCCACAGCAGTACCTATTTATCTACTTGCACTGGAGTGCTTTTGAACTGCTAGGTTGGCAGGAGCTGGGACAGAGCAACAGGAGTTCACCCCGTCGCGGGGATTCAAACTGTCATTCCAACCACATAAAAAGTCATTCCCCCCAAAAATGATAATAAAAAAAGCAGGAACAAAATTTCACAACACGTTGCTCTATTAACAACTTTGAACTGCAACACGGGGGACACTGTAGATTTGTCTTGGTCTGGTGCATGTAACATCTTTCGTTCTGTAGTCGTGAGATTTGTGCTTATATTGTATTGTGATGGCCGTTGGCTATAAACAACAAAAATCTATTGATTGACTGAGTCCCCGATTCAAGGGCAGCTTACGTTGCAATACTTGTGCAATTTTAACCAGCCTGCTAAAATAAAGCGACCCACCACTTTATTAAGGTTATTGATGGTTTCTCGTAGGACTGCTTCTTTGACCTGGGTCCTCCGTGGGAGCAGGTCTTCATGTTTACAAGAGTAGCGCCAGGTGACATCAACAACCTGAAAAACATGAGTTGAAAAAGAAGGGGGGGAATTACGCAGTATTACATACAGGATTTGATTTTTTTATTATAGGCATATCTCATCTCCCCTCTCCCTGCTCCAAGGAAGTCAAGATGGAGGCATACAGGGCTCTCTGCATCTGCATATTATAAAAAAAACCTGCGAAGTAGGTTCCTGAGAGCTGGTGAGGGCCGCAAGCAAGCTTCATGGCTGAATGGGGATTTCAACCCGTCTTCCAGGGCCTGGTCTGACCTTCCTCTGATTTGAGGGGAGAATATAGCCCCTGATAGTAGGGACGCGGGGTGGCGCTGTGGTCTAAACTACTGAGCCTCTTGGGCTTGCTGATTGGAAGGTTGGCAGTTTGAATCCCCATGATGGGGTGAGCTGCTGTTGCTCTGTCCCAGCTCCTGCCAACCTAGCAGTTCGAAAGCATGCCAGTGCAAGTAGATAAATAGGTACCGCTGTGGCGGGCAGGTAAACAGAGTTTCCGTGTGCCCTGGTTTCTGTCACGGTGTCCCATTGCAGCAGAAGCAGTTTAGTCATGCTGGCCACATGACCCGGAATGCTGTCTTCGGACAAACACCGGCTCCCTCGGCCTGAAAGCGAGATGAGCGCCGCAACCCCATAGTTGCCTTTGACTGGACTGAACCGTCCAGAGGTCGCTTTACCTTTTAGTCTGACCTTCCAACCAGCACACCACACTGGCTATAAGTAGCTCAAAGTTTCATGTGCTGCAATATCAGAACTACTCCAGGAAAGAGCTCCTCTTTCCTTTGTCAAGGAATGATTGAACTGCTTTTAAAATGCTTAAAGGGAAAACTTTCCCTTGCGAGCATTGCCTTTATTTCAAACCCACACCGCCTCCCCTACCTCGTCTTTAGAGAATGCAATAATGTAGGAGAGCTTTTTCCCCCAGCCCATCTCATAGAGGAGGGGTTTGTCGCAGACGTTTTCACAAGGGTCACAGTGAAGCCATCTTTGCTGGGATGAGGAATAAACTTCGGTCCACACATGATCTGCAGGAGAGAAAAACCAAAGGAAAGTAACCAACATTGTAAAGGCACTTCCTCCATCTCAGGAAACTGTAAGAAGAGTTTGGATTTAACATCCCGCTTTATCACTACCCGAAGGAGTCTCAAAGTGGCTAACAATCTCCTTTCCCTTCCTCCCCCACAACCAACACTCTATGAGGTGAGTGGGGCTGAGAGACTTCAAAGAAGTGTGACTAGCCCAAGGTCACCCAGCAGCTGCATGTGGAGGAGCGGGGAAGCGAACCCGGTTCACCAGATTACGAGTCCACCGCTCTTAACCACTACACCACACTGGCTCACTACACAGAGAGAAAGAGTTGTAACGATACCTGTTGCATCCCAAATATATCTTGCTTCAAAGCCCACAGCTCTGCAGAAGAGGGTGAAGCAGTTGGACCATTCTCCGCAACGGCCACGCCTAGTTTCCAGAAGTTTCTCGGGATTGTTGTACCTGTGCACATTTTTTATTTTAAAAAAAGGGGGGTTGCTGTCATTGCCACGAATACCTAAAACCATTATCATAAGCTGCCAACATTTTGAAATGCTACATTATTAAAATGCGCTAGTTAGATAATTCCCTCCCAAGAACTCCCTCACACAGTGGTAATGGGTCTTGAATTTGTCCCACCCCCCCCCACTTCCCTCCCTATCGTTTTTGCATCAAAAATGTAAACCATCATTTTAATTTGTGGAACTACCTAGAGTGCAGTGACGTTGAAGCAATATACAAATGTAATAAATAAAGAGGTAATATATAGGCTTCTTCCATGATCTAGCCCCTGCTTTAAATCCCCCAATCCCTACCTGGTATCAGACTGAGTACTGTATTTTTCCGTGTATAGCACGCCCCCCATGTATAAGACACCTCCTATTTTGGGGGACTCAAAATTAAGAAAATGGGGGGGGGGAGAATGCCCCCATGTATAAGACTACCCCCCCCTTTTAAACATTTTTTTTAGTAAAAAATACCCTAGTCTTATACCCGGAAAAGTACGGTAACTGCTGAACAAGGACATCCCATCTTACAACCTCTGCTGAAAGCACAGCCGCAAAACTAACTTTGGTATGTTGATATTTTGCATTTATTCAGACTACAGGGGGTTTAATCTCAACTGCCGCCTGCAAATTTCTGAAACATGGGATATCTGAATGATGACAGTGCTTCTGAACCTATCTTGTAATGGGTGGTTGAACCTCTGGTCAGCCCTGTTTCTGATCTACAGCTCCCATCATTCCTGGACATTAGCCAGGCTTGCTGGGGATCATGGGAGTTGTAGTACAGCAACATCTAGCAGGGCCAAAGGTTCTACAACTACCATCACTCATGACCATTGGTTAAGCTGGCTGGGCTTCAAGGGAGTTGAGTGACTAATCCATTCTTCTATGCTACCTGTCAGCAAAACAGAAAGTAGGACTACGAGTATCTTCATGGTACCGCTTCAAAGGGCACTATCGTTCTCACATGCTATATAAGGGATTTGCCAATAAATAAGTGAAAAAGTGGCTTCCAAAAACATACAATGGAAACTTGGTTCTCGAACTTAATCCGTTCTGGGAGGCCGTTCGACTCCTGAAACCATTTGAAAAACCAAGGCGCGGCTTCCGATTGGCTGCAGGAGCTTTCTACACTCAATCAGAAGCTGCGTTTGGCTTCTGAAAAGCATTCGAAAACTGGAACACTAACTTCCGGGTTTTCGGCGTTCGGGAGTCAAAGCGTTCCGAGTACCAAGGCGTTCGGGAATCAAGATACGACTATACTGAGCGTACAGTTTCAAACACAGATTGAATTGTTAACCCACCTACGTCCTATACAAACCTTGGAAACCGGTTGCTGAATTGGCAATGGTTACAGAAGTGATTTTCAACCCTACTCGCGTCCCATCTCAGATCGTCTTCGCTAGGCGACAAATTTTCTTTAGATTCTGTCTGGCCCCCACACTTGCTGCACGGAAGGTTATTTACCCACTGGAAAAAATCACATTTAAACCAGTTCAGGAGTTCCAGCAACAGGATGTCCTGTTCGTTCAATGCATGTCCTGTAAAAATTAAAATAAAAGCAATTACAACGGAGCATGTGAATATCTAATTCACAGAATCACAGAATTGTAGAATTGGGAGGGACCCTGTGGATCATCTAGTCCAATCCCCTGCAATGCTGGAACATGTCATTGTCCCATACGGGGATCAAACCTGCAACCTTGGCATTATCAGCACCACACTCCAACCAACTGAGCTATCCAGGCTTGCTATAATAGTGCAATCCCAGGAATGTTCACTAAGAAGCAAATCACTGGTGTTTACTCCCAGGAAAGCATGCACAGGACTGCAGCCTAAGCAGACCAGAAATCGGGAGCAATTTCCCAGTGAGGACAGGGAAATAATCATGGCAAATCATTTGACAACAAACCTGGTAGAGAACTTGAAAGTACAGGTGAAACTCGAAAAATTAGAATATCGTGGAAAAGTTCACTTATTTCAGTAATTCAACTTAAAAGGTGAAACTAATATATGAGATAGACTCATGACATGCAAAGCGAGATATGTCAAGCCTTTATTTGTTATAATTGTGGTGACCACGATATTCTAATTTTTCGCGTTTCACCTGTATTACTGGTTTTCCAAAGACACAAATTAGGTACCTGAAGTGGAGATGCACCTGAGGAGAGAAAGGGCTGTAGCTCAATAGCAGAGCCCATGTTTTGACATGCTAAGACAAACCTGACTTAGCATAGCAGCAAAAAGAACTGGGGAAGAGCGAAGGGTTTATTAGAAGCTCTCTGGGAGGCCACACCGTTTGTGCCAAGCCAACATTTGGCTAGGCATAACATGTGAACCAGGCCAATGACAAAAAGGGAGCTGCTTAAAGAGGATCAAGTCAACGGTGATGGAATCAACATCAAATCAACTCTTTGTTTTCGGTCTACACAGATGCTAAACAGTAATTCTTAGCTGCATATGAATTTGAGGGATTGGGGCAGTATTTATTTTAGATGTAAAATACAGTGGTACCTTGGGTTACAAACACCCCGGGTTACAGACTCTGCTAACCCGGAAGTAGTACTTTGGGTTAAGAACTTTACCTCAGGATGAGAACAGAAACCGTGCGGCGGCAGCAGGAGGCCCCATTAGCTAAAGTGGTACCTCAGGTTAAGAACGGTTTCAGGTAAAGAACGGACCTCCGGAACGAATTATGTACGTAACCAGAGGTACCACTGTAATATTCTTAAAGAAAAACCTCACCAGTGCCCCATACTTGGCAGCTTCTAATTCTGAAATGCTTCCCCTTCTGTCTGTTTTGTACATTGATAGAAATACGCCTACTTGTACACAAATGCTCTAGTTAATATCGTCACGTTTCCAAATCATTTCTAACTTATTACCTCTGTCCATTTTCCTTGCTTGGATCAGCTTTTCGTGAGCATTCCTGCTCAGTTCTTGGATCGGGATGCAAGCCAAGGCTTTCTTTTGTAAACTAGGGTTCTCATATACCATTACATGCAGAAAGTTTGATTGAAGTGTCTTCAAGAAGATTGATTCAAATGTCTGAAATGGGGGGTGGAAATGACTCGTTTCAGTTGCCTCAAACAGATTTTCTAACAAGTTCTGGTCATTTGTTCTTCTAAATGGTCTAAAGAGGAATATTCGCATGGGAATGAAGAGAACAATCTACTGGCAACTGGAATCTAGAGAAGCACCAAAAGGAGGTAAGTAGAACATGACTTTCCTAACCTCTCCTCTGCTGGCAGCACCCCCAAACACCATTCTTGACATTCAGGGGGTCCCCTGAATAGGATGTGCTGTGTTTTGGGGGGGGGTCTGAGGGGGAGAACTGATAGCCAAAAGCAGTAAAGCAGTTTTTGCCCAATTTTTCGCAATCCACACTCCTACTACCCCACAGCCCATCCCATTCAGGAGTTCCAACACTTGGGAGAGGCTTATTGAGCACTCCGGGAAGCAGGCTGGGGGCAGGAAAGACCTGCCACCCCTTTCCTCTGGCTTCTGCAAAAGCATAACTTTTTTTAAAAAAATGGAGACAAACCAGGTTCCTTTATTCCTGAAATGGGCCTTCTGTTAAGGCAGGAGAAATGCCAAGTGGTTCTGCTGGGTCTCCTTGATCACGGTCTATATGTGTATGAAGAAGACTGGTGTGGAGAATGAGAGGTTAAAAACAGGAATGGGGAAAGCTTCCACCTGCTGTTGGACTCCCAACTCTCACCAGTCCCAGTCAGGATGGCCCATGGTCATGGAAGAGAGGAACTGCAGACCAACATTGGGTGGGCCTCAGGTTCCCCATCCCTGGATTAAAGGTTGAATGCGCACAAAAGCCGACCCACGTACAGGCAGTGACAAATATTACTGCTCGAAGTGTGGCTCTAATATAGTCCAAGCAGCAGGCCCAGATAATAATAATATAATATGATAATAATTTATTATTTATACCCCGCCCATCTGGCTGGGCTTCCCCAGCCACTCTGGGCGGCTTCCAACCAAATATTAAAATACAGTAATGCATCAAACATTAAAAGCTTCCCTACACAGGGCTGCCTTCAGATGTCTTCTAAAAGTTTGGTAGTTGTTGTTCTCTTTGACATCTGGTGGGAGGGCATTCCACAGAGCGGGCGCCACTACCAAGAAGGCCCTCTGCCTTGTTCCCTGTAACTTGGCCTCTCGCAGTGAGGGAACCGCCAGAAGGCCCTCGGAGCTGGACCTCAATGTCCGGGCAGAACGATGGGGTTGGAGACGCTCCTTCTGGTATACTGGACCGAGGCCATTTAGGGCTTTAAAGGTCAGCACCAACACTTTGAATTGTGCTCGGAAACATACCGGGAGCCAATTTAGGTCTTTCAAGTCTTTCTGAGCCAAGTGAAACACAGGGACATTTACTGGATTACTGGAACCGTCAATCACGGTCAAATATAAGGCAAACAAGACACAGCCTTCTTGATGTCTGTTCCTTTGGGAAGCACAACTTGATGCCAGTCAGGGCTCTCTGATTAAGAGCCTCAGAGTACTCAAGAGTGGGGAATCATCAGAGACCGTGCCTGGCCCCTCAATATCTGGAAGTGAATCACCCCATGGTATGAGTCGAGGCCTCTTTCAGTTGGAAGAGAAAGCAAAACAAAGCAGCTTCATTTGTAACTCCAAACCAGGTATGCTTTGGTTTCAGCGACAGACTTTCTGAATCTGGACTTTACAACATATGGGAAGAATCACGAAATGCCCCATGTTCTCCGGCCTGAGTGTGACTTTATTTCATTACATATTAAATCAAAACTTGTTGTATTTCTCTCTCTCTTTTCCCTCCCGGTGAAACTTAATAGAACTCAGCGACCCTTGTCTTAGTTTTCTTCCGTGTGAGGTCAGAAAGCTGGAGACTCCCCATTTATCTAGAGTAGATATGGGTAACTTTTGGCCCACCAGATGCTGCTGAACGACAGTTCTCGTGAGCCCCAGCGAGTATGGCCAGGAATGATGGGAATTGTAGTTTTGTGACATCCAGAGTACACTTAGCAACACGCACCAAGGTACAATCATGCAACAAAATTATCTGTGCACGCAGGCTTCATGCTTTCTCCCACAAGGAAATTATTTCAGTGTGTGTCTACATCAGGAGTGAAGAACCTCTGGGCTACAGGCCAAATTAAGGGGTCACAATTTGGCTCACAAAGTGGTTTCCCCCCAATCTCAATGTCCGCCGCAATATATAACTATCAGCATTTCACAGACGGAGAGGCGAAAACTGTTCCCAAGAAGAAGAAGAAAATGAGGAGTTTGGATTTGATATCCCGCTTTATCACTACCCAAAGGAGTCTCAAAGCGGCTAACATTCTCCTTTCCCTTCCTCCCCCACAACAAACACTCTGTGAGGTGAGTGAGGCTGAGAGACCTCAGAGAAGTGTGAGTAGCCCAAGGTCACCCAGCAGCTGCATGTGGAGGAGCGGAGACGCAAACCCGGTTCACCAGATTATGAGTCTACCGCTCTTAACCACTACACCACACTGGCTCCCAAGAGTTGCTACCTGAATTAAAGAACTCAGCTCGAGGGTGAAACTTAAATTTACACATACTATTTCCTTGTTCGACATAACAGAGTTCGGAAGTGGTTACCATGACAGCAGGCTGAGCAGTTGAGTCCTGATTGGAATCAAGAGTTCTCGACGGCTGGTGTGCAACAGGCTGCATGTCTGTTACTCTTCTAGAGGATCCTGACATTTCGGTTGTATTCAACCCATTCAATCAACTATTTCTCTCCCCAGCAACTAGGTCTCGGATTTTGTGCAACTGCTCAATCGATGTGTCGTCCTTAGGAAAAACGAGACGGGTTTCCCCCCTGAAATGGTAGTTACAAAAGTCAAGTCTTCTGTATTGAGATAGTAATATAATAATAATAATAATAATAATAATAATAATAATAATAATAATAATTTATTATTTATACCCCGCCCATCTGGCTGGGTCCCCCCAGCCACTCTGAGCGGCTTCCAACAAAACCCTAAAATACAATGGTCTGTTAAACATTAAAAGCTTCCCTAAACAGGGCTGCCTTTAGATGTCTTCTAAAAGTCTGGTAGTTGTTTTTCTCTTTGACATCTGGTGGGAGGGCATTCCACAGGGCGGGTGCCACTACCAAGAAGGCCCTCTGCCTGGTTCCCTGTAACTTGGCTTCTCGCAGCGAGGGAACCACCAGAAGGCCCTCGGCGCTGGACCTCAGCGTCCGGGCAGAACACTGAGATGCAACACCCCCCCCCCCAGCACTAGCACCTCCACTTGGCTTTGCCCCTGGACTGAATTATCTACAGCACAATCCTAGGCATATCTACTCATACAAGTTCCACGGACTTTAGTGGGGATTACTCCTAGGATGAAGGATATGGTATTGCAGTCCTTGGTGCTTTATCATCCTTGAAGAAACAACCCACGGCCCTGTTTGAGTGTTAGTGGCCACATGGTTCAGATATACGTAACTTTCAAGTTATGAACGTGTATTCTTCCAGGTTTCGCCATGCGCGCATGCGCAGAAGTGCTTTGCATGCTGCGTGCATGCGCAGAAGCACTATCATGCCGTGTGTGTGTGCAGAAGCGGCACCTCTGGTTAAGGATTTTTTGGGGTGTGCGCGGACCCCCGGAATGAATTAAATCCGTAACCAGAGGGTACCATGTAATATCCTGCTCTGGCCCTGCTCCCACACTGTTCATACATCAGGGTAAAGTCTGAAGGGGGAAAGAGTGCCAAATGTGTAATGATCATGATAATATTAATAATAATACCACCTCACCCATCGGGCTGGGTTGCTGCCACTCAGGGCAGCTTCCAACACATACAAAAACGTAACAAAACATCAAATGTCTTCTAAAAGTTGCTAACGGTAGTTTTTTGTTTCCTTGACATCTGATGGGAGGGCATTCCACAGAGCCGGTGCCGCTGTCGAAAAGGCCCTCTGCCTGGTTCCCTGTAATCTCATTTCTCTCAGTAAGGGACCCGTCAGAAGGATTCAAAACAACTGGAGGGTACCAGGTTGGGAAAGGCGGTTTTATATGAAAATGTCCCATCTGAAGGTACTCACCTCTTCAAACCCCATTTCAAAAGGACATTCAACAGCTCCTCTGACAGGCAACAATCTAGTGAAAAAGCCTTGGTTTTCAATCCGAATAGACCGATATTTTTCTTCATTTGGGTGTCTGATAGATTTAAAAGAAAAATGTAAGGATTGCTTTCAAGTTACTTACAAAACAGTGTTTTAATTCGATTAAGCAACCTAGAACACTGCTTTCGCATTTCAGCTATGGCTTCCTGCAGCACACTGGTCTTATCCCAAAAGGACTTTTTGGTGTCTACAGTGTTGTCAGGCAGATTCACAATTCGCATGTGCTACCGTTAGTTGTTTATGTAGCAAATTAAGTTTCAGAAGAATGGTTATGTAAGCTTTCAGAATATTTAGAATTAGCCAAACTGACAGATATAATAAGACAAAAACCAAAAAGTGAAGTGAAAAAGAAATGGGAGTGCCTAAACAAATACCTTAAAAGCCAAGGTTCGAGGACAGAAATCTGGCTGAGTCTGGAATTACCTTGTGAAGTGAAAGGATAAGAAAGAGGGATTTATATCTAGATGCTAGGACTGAGAAGATAAGCAAAACAGGACGATACATTGAGAGGTAAAGGAGGTGCTGTGGGATTGGTGGAAGTCAATGTTTGTTTTCCTTTTTAGTTTTTATATTATTAATTTGTAAGATTTGGATTTGTTTTTCATATGCTTGTTTTTGTGAATTGTTATTTTTCATTTTGTTGCTGTGTGGAAAATACTAATAAAATTTACTATTTTTTTTTTAAAGAAAAGTTTCAAAAGGTCTTTTCAGGTCTTTTATTGCTTATGCTCTCAGTAACTCTGCACGGCAAGCCACTGTTACGATTTTGCACAATGGAAACGGAGGGTCAAAGCCTGAAAACCTGAGATCTTGCTGACAATCAATGTAGGCCATACTGAGCCAGAGGAACCAGTGGTGTGACTTAGAATCATAGAATTGTAGAGCTGGAAGGGATCCTGATGATCTAGTCCAGGCACAGGCAAACTCATCCCTCCAGATGTTTTGGGACTACAACTCCCATCATCCCTAGCTAACAGAACCAGCGGTCAGGGGTGATGGGAATTGTAGTCTCAAAACATCGGGAGGGCCGAGTTTGCCTATGCCTGATCTAGTCCAACCTCCTGCAATGCAGCTATCCCATATGGGGATCAAACCTGCAACCTTGGCGTTATCAGCACCGTGATCTAACCTAGGGGTGTCATCTACAGTGGTACCACAGTTTAAGAACAGTCTGTTTTAAGAACGATTTGGTTTACAAACTCTGCAAAACTGGAAATAGTGTCCTGGTTTGAGAACTTTACCTCGGTCTAAGAATGGAAGGGCAGGAGGCCTCATTAGGGAAAGTGCGCCTTGGTTTAAGAATGGTTCGGTTTAAGAACGGACTGCCGGAATGGCTTAAGTTCGTAAACCGAGATACCACTGTACATTGCCCCTGGCTACTGTATTCAGGGTATGTTCAGGAAATTCCAGGTACAGTGGTAGCTCAGGTTACATACGCTTCAGGTTACATACGCTTCAGGTTACAGACTCCGCTAACCCAGAAATAGTACCCTGGGTTAAGAACTTTGCTTCAGGATGAGAACAGAAATCGTGCTCCGGCAGCGTGGCGGCAGCAGGAGGCCCCATTAGCTAAAGCGGTGCTTCAGGTTAAGAACAGTTTCAGGTTAAGAACGGACCTCTGGAACAAATTAAGTACTTAACCCGAGCTACCACTGTACCTGGAATTTCCTGAACATAAACAGAATACAGTAGCCAGGAGCAATGTGGCAGAAATCGTCAAAATGTCTGGGAAAATCTGGACGTATGGCAACCCATGTCAGCAGTATCGTTTCTGCCGATTTCCCTCAAAAGCAGCTCTACAACTATGGCAAAGAGAGAGAGAGCAGCTCAACAACTTTTGTGTCCAGGCTGGTACAAGCTTTCTATGTTCCTATGGTTAGAACATGACCAATGTCGCTTCGAGTCTCAGGCTGAAACTCAGGTGTGACACACACCTGTGTGCATTCATGCTATCATTATCATAATCACCACCATTATTATCATCACCGCCACCACTGTTTTTAAAGCAGCTTCAGGAAGCTGCAATCTTGAGTGGAGGACTAGTACTGCTGCTAAAACTCTCTTCCCTGGCTGTTGTACCACTCAAAATTCTCTTTTTCCCCAGCTGCTTTTTTCCCCCCAGCACAAGAAAAAACAGAAAAAGACCTTTTTTGGGATAAGGTAAAGACCAAAAAAGACCTTCTTGGGATAGAAATTCAAGAAACGAATTATAAATATAAATTTTCTCCAGGGGAGGAAGTAGATAAGGAAAGCGATCTTAAGCGAGGAAACAGCTGGAGGAAAAAACACTGAGTGGCACACCTCAGCTGGAGGAAAAAACACTGAGTGGCACACCTCAAAACATTCTGTTTTGGCACCCACTACCCAAGTCCCATGGGACGTGGGTGGCACTGTGGGTTTACCCACAGAGCCTAGGGCTTGCCGATCAGAAGGTTGGCGGTTCGAATCCCCACGACGGGGTGAGCTGCCGTTGCTCAGTCCCTGCTCCTGCCAACCTAGCAGTTCGAAAGCACGTCAAAGTGCAAGTAGATAAATAGGTACTGCTCCGGGGGGAAGGTAAACGGCATTTCCGTGCACTGCTCTGGTTCGCCAGAAGCAGCTAAGTCATGGCTGGCCACATGACCCGGAAGCTGTACGCCGGCTCCCTCGGCCAATAAAGCGAGATGAGCGCTGCAACCCAAGTCGGCCACGACTGGACCTAATGGTCAGGGGTCCCTTTACCTTTACCTTACCCAAGTCCCAGAAGCCATTTGGCTCCTAGCTTTTCTCTCCCAGTTTCTAACACTGCTTACTGCCAAATGTTATGTTCTGTCAGCATCAAGCAAAGCTTCTCTCTTTATTTTTGGTGCCTATAACAGCCTTTAACAACCTGGTGCCCTCCAGATGTTTTGGACTACAACTCCCATCAGCCCAAGCCAGTTAGCCTAGATCTCCCAGCACATAATCTAAACTGATCAATATGCATGGGTTTTATTGATCTGTATTGATTTTTCCAACTAGCAGGAAAGGATTCTTACTTCTGTGAATCCTCACTTCTAAGGACAGACCCCATGTGATTGTTCTCTTTTCCTCTTTGAAGTGTCTGTCCCTGGGCTCAGAAAAAAAATGACAACCAGTTGTTGAACCAGCTGTCATTGCCACATAAAGAGGCTTGAAGAGCTATTTTCCCAGCTTAGGGAAGTTTCGGGCATCAAACTGGTAACAGCAATCTGTTGTATTAAATGCAGCAACCCCACTGCCCTTTCATTATACAAGTCTTTAATCTTTCTTCACAGAAATCTAACTGAAATATATGGAATTGACAGCACAATCCTGTATATGTCTACTCAGAAACTGGTAAACATAAGAAGAAAAAATTGATATAGGTTGTACAAAAGGAGCCTCACTAGCTATCACACATGTCTTTAATGCCAAAACCCTTCCCATTCAGACACGTAAGAACCTTATTTAGTAATGAGACCCGATACCCTTGTAAAATTATTATGATTATTAATTCTGACATCTGTACCCGGAGATCTTAACTCTCTGGCCTGAAAGCACCATAACAAATTCAGTGGAGAAGGAAATGCACTCTGCATATCCACAGAGGTTTTCTAATTTATTATCACTCCCGGGGTCTCTAATCTGCATGTGGAAACATAATCTGCATGTGGAAACTCTAATCTGCCTGCCAACACAAACAGGTTCTTCAAAATTAAGATCTACCAGGAATGCAGATGGGAAGGCTTCCTATCACAGTAGGCCAGAAGCATGTGTCTCATAGTTCAATAGGAGCACTGAGATGCAACTTCATATTATATTATATTATATATACACCTTGATGCAACGAATGGGCACAATGGTAAGGCCACACAGCAGAAGCAATTGCAAGACGGGCTTCACGACTGCTATTTTTAAGCAACTGGCCCCACAGGAGGGAGAGATCTGGTTGCAGCCGACCCAACGCAACATGGCCAAACCGATACTCTGAGTAAACAGGGCAACGTCAAGGCAATCACTGCCTTGCCCGCCCGCGGCACTACACACAGCTCTTCCATCCATGGTCCAAAAGCTTTTATTTACCAAGACGCGCCGTGGTGTCCCGGCGGTCTCCGCGAGACGACGACACAGGCGCAAACCGTCTCACCACCCTCGGCACTGTTGTTTGCCGGGCCCGTCCGCACCCCCTCACCTGATGCTATTTATCCGCATAGGTAAGCAGCAAACGGGAGGCCTCTAAAAACATCTCTGTAGGATTCAGGGACGAGCGCGCCGCTGCGGAGGGTCCCACGGCGGCCGCCATCCTCCCACAGCGGCACTTGACCACCCCGGGTGTCTTTGCCAGCGAGCAAGGAAGTTGGACTTTGCTGTGCGCCCGCCCGCACTCAATTCGGGATAAAGCTGCCTCAAGCGGCGGCGGCGACTCCAGAAAGTGAGGCGAGCGGGCGGAATCCTCCCTCCCCTTTCAGAAACTTCTGTGAACGCAGCGACGTTTTCGCTCCGCCCCGCGCGTTGGTTTATTTATTTATTTTTAGGGCTGTCGAGCATGCGCAGTAGCGAGAATGACGCCACTGCCATCACATTCGAAACTCTAGTCTAGACCTTTATAAAGCTCAAGAACCAGCTTCTTTCTGGTTGTTATTTTCACCTGAAATGCGAGTGGCCAGACTGTTAGGCACTCCCTTTGGGTTAGAAAGAAATCAGGCTCCCTATAACAATAGGGATTTCCCAGGTTCTGCATTTGCCAGGTTGATTTGTTGAAGGATATCTTGATCTGGTTTATGCTGTGATCTCATGGTTTTGTTTTTGCAAAATAACATGTTTAGTATTTTAGCCCCGCCCCCTAAAATGTGACCCATTTATTTGGGTCAGTCATGTCAGGTTTTGTCATTTGTGTGTGCCCAAGGTAATCCAGTGAGTTTCATGACTGAGAAGAGATCTGAACCCTCGTCTCCCAGGTCCTAGTCTGACCACTACACCACACTGGGTCCTTGTCAGAGAAAAGACAGAAAGGGAAACAAGTATATGAACTAATTTGTCCAAGCTTTAGAATACTCTACAGTGCAAACTGAGTTGCTGATGATATAGTTAGTTATTGTATCAATTATTTTGATTATTTGTCTCATCTGCCAACTATATCATAGCAATGTCTCCTAGCAAACTGTGACCTAATAAGTTATTGTAAGCAATTTCAGTTCAAGCCCTGCAAAGGCTGTATATTGGGACTGAAATATACAGCCTTTGCAGGGTTCCAGCTGAAATTGCTTTACCTCTTAATTGATTCCCATCTTCACAAGAGAGCTGAGCAAGGTCGAGTTCCAATTTCAGAGAGTTTCTTGAGCAGGTAGCATAAGAGCAGATGGGCCTTTCTAAAAAATATTGACTTAGAAGCTGCCATGTACATTTTAATTCTTGTGTATTGACCCATTCATTATTTCGGCATGTAGCCCAAAGGACAATTTCAGCATTGTTCTGTGTTAGAATAATTCAGAAGTACAGTGGTACCTCAGGTTACATACGCTTCAGGTTACATACGCTTCAGGTTACAGACTCCGCTAACCCAGAAATAGTGCTTCAGGTTAAGAACTTTGCTTCAGGATGAGAACAGAAATTGTGCTCTGGCGGCGCGGCTTCAGCAGGAGGCCCCATTAGCTAAAGTGGTGCTTCAGGTTAAGAACAGTTTCAGGTTAAGAACGGACCTCCGGAACGAATTAAGTACTTAACCCGAGGTACCACTGTATGGGCACCAGACCTTAAAAAGTCCCATATCCCTGGTATCCAAGGCTTTTTTTAGCCATAACTCACCAGAACTCAGTTCCAGCACCACTCCATTGGGTGCCATTACTATTATAAGAGAACAAGGGAGGCATTCATGGTGAGTTCTGGCACCTCTTTTTCTAGAAAAATAGCACTGCTCGTATCAAATTGCAACCAAAAAATTCTTTAAATGAAAAACAGGCATGGATTAGAAAGAACATCTTTGTTTCTTTTAAATGTAGTGCACCCACAGTTTTCCCCCACAACTGATTCCATAACAGTTAAGAATAATAGAGTTGCCTTTTTGTCCTACAGGAATTCATTTCTGAAAACTGCCGCCATGCTTCTCCACTTCTCAAGAGATGTCTTAAAAACGGCATGCCGCAATCTTCAAGGTTCCCAAGTACATCGGCGTTTGAGAATTGTGAGAAAGCCTTTGAGCACTGGCGCAACTCCTCGCAGCCGAAGGAGAGTGGTTGTCACAGGCATTGGGTTGGTGTCGCCCCTGGGCGTCGGAACGCAACTTGTGTGGAACAACCTTCTCCAAGGAAATTGTGGGATCGTTGCTCTTGAAGGGGAGGAATATTCAGCCGTCCCATGTAAAATAGCCGCCTGTGTGCCGAAGGGAGTTAGCGAGGGCCAGTTTCACAGAGAAAGCTTTGTGTCAAAATCAGAGAGCAAGGCCATGTCATCTGCCACCATCATGGCCATAGCTGCTGCCGACTTAGCAATAAAAGACTCTGGGTGGCATCCACAATCTGACCTGGACCATTTGAATGCTGGTGTGGCAATAGGGATGGGAATGGTTCCGCTGGAAGACATTTCTGACATGGCCTCCATGTTCACAACAAAGGGTTACAACAAAGTCAGCCCGTTCTTTGTTCCAAAGATCTTGGTCAATATGGCGGCAGGTCATATTAGCATCAGATACCAGCTGAAGGGACCCAACCATGCCGTATCCACGGCCTGTACCACAGGAACACATGCTGTCGGAGACGCCTTTCGATTTGTAGCCTACGGTGATGCTGATGTGATGCTGGCTGGGGGGACAGAGGCTTGCATTAGCCCCTTGTCTCTAGCAGGGTTTGCCAGAGCTCGGGCTCTGGCCACTAGCTTTAACTCAAGCCCCCAGCTGGCTTGCCGGCCATTCCACTCGCTGAGGGAGGGATTTGTCATGGGAGAAGGTGCCGCCATTTTGGTTTTGGAAGAATATGAGCACGCTGCACGGAGAGGAGCTAAACTGTACGCAGAAATTTTGGGCTACGGACTCTCAGGTGACGCTTGCCACATAACAGCCCCTAATCCAAATGGGGATGGTGCCCTCAGGTAAAAACCACATTTAAATAATTGTAAAGTTGTTTTCTATATTGGGAATCAATCCATACATTAGAAATTCCCTAATGTTTAATACTTATTTTTGAACTTCCCAGCCCAGTCTGGAAGCTGTCATATACTGAGTCAGACTGGCTTATCGAGCTCCACATTCACTGGTATTGACTGCTGTCCAGGGTTTCAGGCAGCAGTCTCTCCTAGCCCTACATTGAAATGTTGGAAATTGAACATAGGACTGTTTGTACACAAAGCTTGTGCTCTAGCACTCAGCCATGGCTCTGCAGTGTGCTCTGAATTCTGTGACATGTTAACAACAACAACAATTCATTATTTATACCCCGCCCATCTGGCTGAGTTTCTCCAGCCACTCTGGGCGGCTCCCAACAGAATATTAAAAATACAATAAAGGATCAAAGATTTAAAACTTCCCTATACAGGGCTGCCTTCAGATGTCTTCTAAAAGTCAGATAGTTGTTTATTTCATTGACATCTGATGGGAGGGCGTTCCACAAGGCGGGCGCCACTACCGAGAAGGCCCTCTGCCTGGTTCCTTGTAACCTCAATTCTCGCAGTGAAGGCCTCAGTGTCTGGGCAGAACGATGGTGATGGAGACGCTCCTTCAGGTATCCTGGGTTGAGGCCCTTTGGGCTTTTGAATTGTGCTCGGAAACGTACTGGGAGCCAATGTAGGTCTTTCAGGACCAGTGTTATATGGTCTTGGCAGCCACTCCCAATCACCAGTCTAACTGCCGCATTCTGCATTAGTTGTAGTTTCTGGGTCACCTTCAAAGGTAGCCCCACGTAGAGCGTGTTGCAGTAGTCCAAGCAGGAGATAACTCTGCCATCAGATGTCTTCTAAAAGTCAGATAGTTGTTTATTTCCTTGACACCTGGTGGGAGGGTGTTCCACAGGATGGGCGCCACTACTGAGAAGGCCCTCTGCCTGATTCCCTGTAACCTCACTTCTTGCAGTTAGGGAACCACCAGTTATGGGGAAACCGTGATATTTTGTCTGTCAGACATATTATTACTTGTTTGGGACCCTCAATTTATTTTTGGGCGCTCCTCTGCCCCACCTGCAAAAGAGTGTACAAAGTTTTATGTGGCATAAAGTGTATGCAAGTTTTATGCAAATTTCTGTCTTCTCTTTTGAGTGCAGCAAGGGCCTCAATCTATATACAATATAGCAGACACAGAAAATCTTGTTGGCACACCTGGCCCAAACCATGATCTCTCATTCAATCCTGCCTTGAAGGCAATTTTGAGAATTAAGTTAGAAAAGAATTGTGAAGCACTTTGTATCTGTTCAGTAGTCTTCTAGAAATGATTCATAATATTGCAGAAGTAAAATCAATCTCTCTTACCCATTTTGAATGGCAAAGAACATAGGACAATGTTTACCTACATTAATTAGATATGCTTGTTCAGTTTCAAAGAGACATGGCTGCTACTAGTGTTTGTGGAAATATTATTTCCTTTTAAAGATGGCAAGTAACACAGCAGAACATTCAAGATAATTAATGCCTTCGGCTCATTAGGACTGAATTTTCCACTTTGGCATTAGCTTGGCCATAGGTTCTATGGAATATTTCAATTAACATGACCTAACATGCAAGACAAATGCATTTAGCCCTGCCTTAAGGATGTATACTAAGGAATTGATTCTTACTCATTTTCATCCGCTGAGGCTGCATGTTGTATACAGAATGGTGATCTTGTGAAGTTGCACGATGGATGAATGCATGGTGCTAGTATTGTAGTTTTAGGGTTTAATCGCTTTCGTGCACAGTGGCTGCATTCACGTGCAACACTAAACCGTGGTTTGGCGGCACATGGGTGAGCCTCCATGAATCTGAGCAGAGGGCTGAGGTTGTGCACTCCTCCTCCTGCGCAGTTGGGAGGAGGGCTTGCACCAAGTTTACTTTACTTTCAAAGAATCTTGCCTGAGTATTACGTGTGAACTGATTAAATCTGTGAGCCACCTTCCTTGCCCCACCCTCCAGCCCTGGGAGCCTTTCCCAGACCATGACTTTGAGGACAGCAGAAGCAGCTGGGAGGAGAGGAGTTCAGGGAGAGGCTTTTTTGTTTTTTAAAAAATAATTTTAGGTTGTGTGTCCTTGTTTATTAATTTAATCCTTTTGCATTGTTTTGTATGATTTGTGGTGTTTTATGTACAGTGGTGCCTCGGGTTATATACGCTTCAGGTTACAGACGCTTCAGGTTACAGACTCCGCTAACCCAGAAATAGTACCTCGGGTTAAGAACTTTGCTTCAGGATGAGAACAGAATCGCGTGGTGGCAGCACAGCGGCAGCAGGAGGCCCCATTAGCTAAAGTGGTGCTTCAGGTTAAGAACAGTTTCAGGTTAAGATCGGACCTCCGAAACGAATTAAGTACTTAACCCGAGGTACCACTGTATTGTGATTTGCTGCTTTTTTTATCGATTATGGATGAGTAATTCTTTATTGTAATTTATAAGTGTAAACTGTTTACTTGCTGATGTTTAATTTTAGTGTGTACTATTGGATTGTAATGTATTATTGCATACTGCTTTATTTGGTATAAGTTGTTTATTTTAAAGGTATTGTGACTTTTTAAATAGGATCTGATTGTTACTATTAATGTTTGATGTTTTATTATTATTTTGGTGTGTGTTGGAAGCTGCCCAGAGTGGCTGGGGCAACCCAGCCAGATGGGCGAGGTATAAATTAAGTTAATAATAATAATAATAATAATAATAATAATAATAATAATAGTTAGACAGTGGCTTATTTAGAAACAGACCAGTTTGCTGTAAACTGGGATCCCTGGTTGATAGGTAAGGTTTTTTGAAAGCAAAGCTAAACTTGACAGAAATGCTACTTCCAGCCACACTGGAAGAAGAGAGAAGGCAAAGAAATGTTTGAACTCGATGCTTGGTTAGGTTTGTGGAGACCCTTATGCGTGCTGCTAAACCATGGCTTAGTATTCCATCAGGCTATAAACTTAAGTATGAACTTAAGTGTCAGGGAACTGACATCAGAGCGAGAGGCGAAGGGGAGGCTCCCAGACGATGCTGGCGAAGGACCCAGCAGCAGGGGGAGAAGCAGCTCAGTAGAGGGGGAAGGAAATCAGCGCAACACCAGGGATAAAGGGGGGCAGATGGGGGAAGCGGAGAGAGGGCTCCAGGACTCTTCACTGGACATCAGTGAGGAGAGCACAGGTCCTCCGCTACCCACGCCCTCCCTGCGCAGAAGACTCCCGCGCAGTGAGAGGAGGAGGAGACTGGGAGTCAAACAGCTTTTATGCTGGAAGAGGTTTAAGAAACGCCCACTGACGGATTCTGCTAGCGTCTGAGGTAGCCACGTTGAGATGGGCTGTGCAGTCAGAACGGTTGAACAAGGCAATTTAGCCTAGAGAGGCGGCAGTTTACACACGAGTAACTCATACCCATTACATTAAGTAACACAAATCTCTTTCTTTTTCATTCTCCTCCCCTAGATGCATGTCAGCAGCAATGAAAGATGCTGGAATTTGCCCTGAAGATGTAACATACATCAACGCTCACGCCACCTCCACTCCACTAGGAGACACTGCAGAGAATCAGGCTATTAAAGGACTCTTCAAAGAACACGCATATTCTCTTGCAGTTTCCTCAACAAAGGGAGCAACAGGCCATCTTTTGGGTGCTGCAGGAGCTATTGAGGCGGCTTTCACTGCTTTGAGTTGTTACCATGGAATTTTACCACCTACTCTAAATCTAGATCAGACGGAAGCACCGTTTGACCTCAATTATGTTCCGCTAGTACCCCAAGAATGGAGAAGTGAAAAGCGGCGTATTGCTCTCAGTAATTCTTTTGGCTTTGGTGGAACTAATGCAACACTGTGTTTTGCTAATGTTTAGCTTTACTGTCCACGTATGCATTATTTTTTTAAAAAAGATGATCTGTTAATGGCCTGAAAAACGTGTAGCAATGCAAACCTCTGGTCTCTCCCCACTCGTCCCCACCCCAATTCATTCCTTTTCTCACTTTTACTCCTTTTAAAGTTTATACTCAAACAAACAGTAATGTGTATTTATAATGTTTAGGCTGAGGGCATTTTCCCATAAATATTTCAGAGTTTTGCTCCATATCTGCAAGCAGAAGGAAATCACAATTCGTAACAGCTTCCTGCCCCAGGAAATGGGGACGTCCGCATTTATCATATGGGAAGAAGAATGGGTTTGTTGCTCAGTTATAGTGCCAAACTATAATTTGGAATTATATTGACCCCAGACTAGCCTTCCCTCCCTTTCTAGGCTGATATTCCCTCTGGAACTTTCTTTGTAGCAAACCATAGCTTGCTGTTCAAAGAGGCAAGTTACACTTTGCACTCGCCTGCGAACTAGGATCACAAACCAGAACCAAACCCTGGTTTGGGACAAAGCCCAAGGCTTCTTGGGACTTTCTCATATAAATGCCAAGCTATGTTTTGCTGTTATTATTGGTATTTGTTGTTGTTATTATTCAATTTAAAAATACCCAAAGTTTCCTAGGCACTGTACAAACACTCCAAAATAATAAAGCCCTTCTCTGTGGGATTACAGTTTAAGCAGAGGCAACACAAAAGGTTTAAAAAAAAAAATGGGGAAGGAAGTGGAAAGCAGGCAAGAACCTTACACAATTGTCATTATGATGACTGGGGTAAATGGTGACAGCTCTGGGAGGTGGGGGGTCAAAATGGTAACTGGTTTCTCAGCCAAATTAATGGAGTGGGTTGTGCTGTAGCAAGGTGGAATGGCTCCTAATAGATGGCAGCTTAGGGAGATGAGAAGCCAAATGGCAGCAAGACTTTTACAATCTCCTCAGTCTTGAGGAGCTCTTAGTGAGAAGGTATAAGCCTTCTCTTCCAAAGTGACCTAGAAAGCCCACTCATTCCTGGACTTCACTATATGAAGGTGAGTAAAGGAGGAACACAAGACTATTCATGAGCATCGCCCCCCCCCCCCTGAGTTGTCCTCCAGCTCCTTGCACTGGTGTAAAACCTCTTAGTCGCAAACATTGCTTCAAGTTGAGTGGAGTGCTGCCCTGGATGGAAGGATGGTTTCTCCAAAGAGAGAGAGCCAGTGTGGTGGAGTGGTTAAGAGCGGTAGGCTCGTAATCTGGTGAACCGGGTTCGTGTCTCCGCTCCTCCACATGCAGCTGCTGGGTGACCTTGGGCCAGTCACACTTCTCCGAAGTCTCTCAGCCTCACTCACCTCACAGAGTGTTTGTTGTGGGGGAGGAAGGGAAAGGGGATTGTTAGCCGCTTTGAGACTCCTTCGGGTAGTGATAAAGCGGGATATCAAATCCAAACTCCTCCTCCTCCTCCTCTTCTCCTTCTCCTCCTCCTCCTTCTTCTTCTTCAAACAAGCAAGGGTCCTTTGAACCATTAAAATGTTTTCTTTTGCAAAACATTGAAGCTGGGAGCTCTCCACCATATACTGTCTACATAATTCGGCAGATGATTACACAGTACAGTTCAAAATGCATTCGCCGCTCTCATTTTGACAGCGACAGTAAAAGAATAATAAAGAAATCCTCAATAAATTTCATATTGAAAAACATTACAGTGGAAGCATGTCTCAGTGAAATGGGGGGGGGGGAATATTTGTTTCAACTATTTAGAGTTAGTGCATCTAAAGCGTAGACAATATTTACCCAAAAAGCTGTGTCTTTCATAACATCAAAGAAAAATATGTAGGTCATATGCTTTCTCCCAAAAACCTACCTTCACACTGAAAGCAGACGGTTTCTTTTAGGAAGAGTGCTGTTTATGTCCTACTCAAAGTTATGTAAAGAGTTCTTACATTTCTCCATCTTTGTAACCTTATTTGGAGCAGGGATGAACATGGAGGGCCACTGTGTAAAACGGGGGTTATAAAATGTGCAAGGAGCATTCACAACTAGAGATGCGCCCTCCCTTGAGTTGGGGAGCAATGCGGACCACGAGAGGGGATGGACCTAGCGTGCTGGTTCCTGGAGACACATGTCTGCAGAACGCTAAAAGGTAAGGCCTGAATAGGACTTACTTGCAGCTCAAATGTAGCTCATTGGAATTTGCTTTCAAGTAATGCATTAATATTTAGAGGTGGAGATGGTGGTCAGATTTGAGGCGAATAGATCGCTGCCAGGAATCCAATTATTAAAATACTCTCTTCTGTTGAATTAGATGCATGAAAGTGGGAAGCAAATTCAAAACGCACACCAAGACCGCTATTTCCTGTGCTCTAAGGTGAGTGGCGCTGTGGGTTAAACCAAAGAGCCTAGGACTTGCCGATCAGAAGGTTGGCAGTTTGAATCCCCGCGACGGGGTGAGCTGCCGTTGCTCGGTCCCTGCTCCTGCCAACCTAGCAGTTCGAAAGCACATCAAAGTGCAAGTAGATAAATGGGTACCGCTCTGGCGGGAAGGTAAACGGTGTTTCCGTGTGCTGCTCTGGTTCGCCAGAAGCGGGTTAGTCATGTTGGCCACATGACCCGGAAGCTGTACGCTGGTTCCCTCGGCCAGTAAAGCAAGATGAGCGCCGCAACCTCAGAGTCAGCCACGACTGGACCTAATGGTCAGGAGTCCCATTACCTTTACCTAAGGTGAGTTGAGGAGTGCTTCTCCAGAAGGGAAAGGACAATTGCGTGCCACAGGACTCAATGCATAAAGAAAAACCGTTGTCTTATGGAGTGGGAGGAAGATTTGAACATTATTATAGATTTGGGTGTGAGCTTGCCAAAGTCTGCAGGTAGTTCTTCCTGGTTTGGAGAAGTCAATCCCAACTCTCTGAAGTTCTTCCTGGGCAATTTTGTTCTAGGTGCAAGCATGCATCAGTGTCACCGTTGAGATCTGCCAATGGCAGTAATGCTTAGGGGCTTTTTACAAAGGCTTTAGAACTCCTGGTTCCCTCCCAACCCCACAGTGACTCCACACAAGCCGTCTAGATGGTTGGACCCTGGGCTACTTACAAGATGGAGCTTCTCTTCTTTTGATCTCTTGCAGTGGCGTAGCGTGGGGGGTGCAGGGGGTGCCGGCCGCACCAGGCGCAACATCTGGGGTTAGGGCAAATCCACGGGTTAGGGGGCGCAAATCCACAGGTTAGGGAGCGCAAATCCACGGGTTAGGGGGCGCAAATTACTTGCCTTGCCCCGGGTGCTGACAACCCACGCTACGCCGCTGATCTCTTGCGATGCTTTTTCAGACTTATTCCCTGAGGTCCAGCACCGAGGGCCTTCTGCGAGAAGTGATGTTACAGGGAACCAGGCAGAGGGCCTTCTTGGTAGTGGTGCCCACTCTGTGGAATGCCCTCCTATCAGATATCAAGGAAACAAACAACTATCTGACTTTTAGAAGACATATGAAGGCAACCCTGTACAGGGAAGTTTTTAATGTTTAATGTTTTATTGTGTTTTTAATATTCTGTTCGGAGCCACCCAGATGGGCATAGCTGTCAACTTTCCCCTTTTCTTGCGAGGAATCCTATTCGGAATAAGGGAATTTCCCTTAAAAAAAGGGAAAAGTTGACAGCTATGCAGATGGGTGGGGTATAAATAATAATAAATTATTATTATTATTACTGTAGTTCCATACTGGGACTTACTTTGTTTGCTATCTGCCTGCTGCATAGCTTTACAGCCACGAGAGCCAACCTTAATCTATGCAAAAAAAAAATTCTCAAATTCCAAGTGTTGAACATGAGTTATGGATACTGTAGGTCTCTTATCTGCTGATCTTAGGCTGGAAATATTACTTCCAGAGCAAGACCAGGCGTGGTATTCTAGATGGACGGGATGATTTACTTGAAGGCGTGTCTCCACCCCCCACATTATCCAGCCTGACATTGAGGTCCAGCTCTGAGGGCCTTCACTACAAGAAGTGAAGTTACAGGGAACCAGGCAAAAGGCCTTCTTGGCAGTGGTGCCTGACCCTTGGAAAGCCCTCCCATCAGATGTCAAGGAAACAAACAACTATCTGACTTTTAGGAGACATCTGAAGGCAACCCTGTACAGGGAAGTTTTAATGGTTGATGTTTTATTGTGTTTTCAATATTTTTCTGGGAGCCGCCCAGAGTGGCTGGGGCAACCCAGCCAGATGGGCGGGGTATAAATAATAAATTATTATTATTCCCTCCTGAATGTGACATATGGCCTTTTGGTCTAGTCAACATGATACCCTACAAATGTTGGGACTCCAACTCCAATTGTCCTCAAACATTAGCCATGCTGGTTGGAACTGTTTGTAGTACAACTTCTGGATGTTGGTTACCCCTGGAAAAGGCAGACATTGGGTGCATTCAGAAGAAGAGCTAAGATTATGAAGCCAAATGATTGGTATTTTTCTGAGATGTGACAAGATGAGCAATATTCGCCTCCCAGAATTCCTTGAAATGTGGGAGGTGATATTCCAGAAGTCATTGGGTGTGTGTGTTAAAGCTAAGAATTATTTTTGTTGCTACTGGAAATGATGACTAAGGCTAACCCCACTTACCAGGGAGTAAGACCCACTGAATGCAGTAGGAATTGCTTCTGAGTAGACAATGGTTATGACTGGGCTGTAGGTTTCCAACAAATACACAAACACACACACACACACTTCTGAAGGAACTCAGGTATACTGGATTTCAAAAGCAGACACAGCAATAATTGAGTTTTTCTTTAATTTTTATATTAAAGACTAGAATTGATTATGTATGGGATGCCATTACCTTGATTTCTCATCTTCTTTTTTGAGTGGCTTTAATTGCATAACTGAGCAACTAGCATTTCTTTCATGCTGCCTGCATAACAAATGGAATGGATGAGAAAACCATTTCTGTTATAGAAGGATTTAATCTGTTTCAACACCTCAGCTCGTTAAAGAAGTCTAAGCTAAAGACCCAAGAAAGGATGTATATGGATGGGTCAATTAAATCGCATACTAACCCACTTGGAACGTGGTGTTGGCTAACCTTTAGGAGCAACTTTGGAAAAGAGGCAGGGACTGCAGTAAGAAGGACACCAAATCTTTACTCCTTGCCAGTTCTGGTTTGCAGTTTCTATCAACAGCTTTCAAAAGAGCCAGCTTTCTAGACATATGTGCTTTTGGGACCTGCCTGCAATAAAATACTAAGAAAGAGGCGTCAAATTGACAGCTGTTTGCAAAATGATAGGAAGACACAACAAGGAAAAAGTAGCTGAGAATATGCACATTTAATGCACAGTTTATGAGCGTTTTAGAGCTCTATAAAGATAATTTGATGTTAAACAGCTGATCATTCAGAAATTCAGTGCTGTCACAGGCTTTTTTTTAATTTTTGAAGTGGAAAATCACTGATCTCAAATTGCCATTCTAGGGGAAAGCTCTAATTGTAAGGGATATTACCTACTATTAATAATTGTAGGCAGGGAAAGTTTTTGTTCTATTTTGCTTTCTGCTTTTCAGCACTGCAATTCTTTTTGGAACTGTAACCCCATTTGCGTTCCGGTACCGTCATGGGTCCTATGGAGATGCACAGTGTCCAGATCAAGGGAAGTAATAGTACTACTCTATTCTTCCTTACGTGACCTGGAAGTGTCTCCGGACAGCGCTGGCCCCCGGCCTCTTAAGTGAGATGGGCGCACAACCCTAGAGTCTGTCAAGACTGGCCCGTATGGGCAGGGGTACCTTTACCTTTACCTTATTCTTCCTTGGTCAGAACACACCTGGAATACTGTGCCCAGTCCTGGGCACCACAATTTAAGAAGGATGTTGACAAGCTGGAATGTGTGCAGAGGAGGCCAACCAAGATGATCAAGGGTCTGGAAACTAAGCCTTATGAGGAACAGTTGAAGGAACTCGGTATGTTTAGCCTGGAAAAGAGGAGACTGAGAGGAGATATGCTCTGGGTACCCAGGCTGCTGGCTTTAATCTCAGTCTACCAGCCTTTCTCAACCTGTGGGTCCCCAGATGTTGTTGAACTACAACTTCCATCGCCCCTAGGTAGCAGGGCCAGAGCTCAGGGACGATGGGAGTTGTAGTCCAACAACATCTGGGGGCCCACAGGTTGAGAACCTCTGGCAGGTTTGAGATTCTTGACCTAGTCTTGGTTCCCTGTGCTCTTCCTGTGCATTAGAAGGACAGAGTCTAGTTTGGTCTCATTTGCCTACCATTCCTAGTCTCTCTGCCTGATCACTGCAAACTTGCCTTGAATTTATTATGCTCATAGCTGCAAAAGGACATTTTTATTGGACACTGTTGGAAATCTGGATTTTTAAAAACAAACTTTTTTTTTTAAGGTGGTGAGATATTCTAAACCAGTTTCTAGAACAACACTATCTCTGTAGCCCAGCAGAACCCACTCATTTTGGAACATGCATCTTGCTAATTGAGGACCAGTTTGGGTTGCACATAATTTTTAAAAAGATAGATATTGAAAAGCCAGACCCTTATCAGACAAAATAAAAATGACCACACGAGGGCACCAAAAGCATACCAGTGTGGTGGTTTAGTATGATGGAGAAGCACTAAAAAATAATAATAATAAAAATCTTCCGAACCAAATTAAAACACGTTTCTTTTCTCTAGCAGAAAAAAATAATTATGAAACTGGTTATAGAGAAAGAAGGAGGGCGGGATGGAAGGAATTTTTAATTGGCTATATGCACACATAGTTTCCAACATACCACCTTCGTAGGTTTAGGCAAGCATTAGATACCCAATTTTGGGAGAAGCTTTACAAATCTACTGCTGATCTGCATCAGAATATCATATGAAACTCAGAGAGTATTGTCAGAGTATTAGAAATCTGACATCAGCACTAACAACAATTTAGAAACTAACATGATAACATTACAAACTCCAGTTCCAGGGTACTTTGTTGCTGGTGGCTGTTCTTGCAGAAAGAGAACTTCAAAGGGAAAATCCAGAGTGAAAATTCTCATTAACACTCAGAAAAACAAGGCGCAATATATATTGCTCACAGCTTATTTGTTTGAGGATGCAAAGCAAGGAACAGCAGCAGCAATAAAGCACCCCCAAAGTATTAATAAACTTTGGGATCAGTGCTGGGATCAGTATGGGACAATGCATATATTCCTGCTGTATTCCAGGGTGCTTTGGCCCGGTTAGGTAGGTGCCTGGGATGAGCAGTGATGGGACCAGGAAGTAACAGCGTCACCTGCAGTTCCTGTGTGAAGATAGAACTGGTATTGTGGTACCCGACCACATGGAAACGGAGACCATGCTGTCATGGCAACAAATGAATGCAGTTTGGCCCCAAAAGTGGAGTGTTCATGGCGTTCTCATGTGACTGGAATTATCACACAATAGCCTGATTGTCTGAAGTGTTCATCATACTGTGATTCACTCTTTTAATTTCCTTGCAGGAAGAGCACTTCCAGAAAATCCCTTCCTTTGATCCACATTCATGGCTAAAATGCAGAGAGAATGACAGATTTGCCTATTTTTATATTACTTTCAGGGATCAAATGGCGCCATAAATTTGTGCAGTGCTTTTTTTCTGGGGGGGCGCACGGGTATGCATATCCCTAAACATTTTGTGAATCTAAGTTTGGCCTCATGGAGGGGCAGCATTTCAATATGAGTAGGAAAATGAGAGTACCCCTAAACATTTTTTTAGGGGAGAAAAGCACTGCATTTGAGTATCTTCTTATACTGTGCATATTAGGGTGGGTGTGTTGCTGTATAGAAGCAAATATGGTTAATGTGCTACAAAATCTTGATCTTTCTTACAGTACAGTGGATATCAGGTAAATAATTCACTCTGACCCCACATGCATCCTCCTCTAAAACTGTTAACAGAATCTTCAAAGCCACAAATATTTGACCATAAAATTGTTGGCAGGTTGGTGCTTCCACACCCTCCAACTGTCCCAATTTTCAAGGGACAGTCCTGAAATTATGAACGCCATCCTGGCTTCTGATTTGATCCCGGAATGTCCCTATTTCCCCAGCCAGTGCAGCCCGAGCTAAGCTCAGGGAGGAGGATGTCCCAAGCAGCATCAACAGCTATGGCTACGGCAGTAAGGGAGCACCCTGTTGCTTCTCCATGACCACTGCCTGTCTCAAACCTTGGGCAGCATCGTAGTGACTGCTGGAGCGAGGAGGAGGAAGAGAGGCTGCAACTGCCGAGGCCCAGATTCAGGCTTGAGGAATCCTCTCCCTCCTCCCAATGGCACCAAGAAGCAGGGAGAAAACAGGAAAGTTCTTACTTATGATTTATTCAGCCATCACAGCGAAAGACAAAGAAATCCGGTCATTCCTCAATGATGGTGTTGCTCGCACTGAGCTCCTCCCCACCTTCCCTTCTAGCAACAACAACTGCTTCTACGGCCTCCGCCTGTGGTCTGATGAGGCTTCAGGCACGTTCCCATTCTGCAGAGTATACAACCAGCAGCAGAAGGACGAGAAATGTATGAGCTACATCGCTACGTTTTATTTCTAACTACGCAGGACAGAAAATAATATACATCTGCTCTCTGTGAAAGCAGAGAACCAACTGGACAAAGAAACAGGAAACCAGTAACATCAACATCCATCTCCCGTGAGACTTCCAACAGTCTGGAATGTAAACAGAGTCTTGTGACTCCAAAAACTGCACAGTGGCATAAACAGAAACCTAACATGGTCAACTGTTGCTGTGCCGACACTGGAGAGACCTGTCAGGAGTAAGCATGGACCAATGGTACCAAACAGTATGGGAAACAGCCTTATTAGAAAAACTAACCAATAAAGTGATACCCAGACGGGGACAAAGGGAAGAAGACGCCTTCACCCCAGTTTGGTTCCTCTTTATCACATACACAGCCCAACAAGACAATGACAAGAATCCGCCAACAGCATATGAATCAATCTGGCTTAAACCTGATTAAAAAATACCCACCCACCCCCTGCTCACACATGAAAACAAAGTTCACCACAGCCAGTCACAAACAAACAACCACACCCTAGGCCATGGGTAGGCAAACTAAGGCCTGGGGGCTGGATCCGGCCCAATCACCTTCTAAATCCGGCCCGCGGATGGTGTGGGAATCAGCGTGTTTTTACATCAGTAGAATGTGTGCTTTTATTTAAAATGCATCTCTGGGTTATTTGTGGGTCATAGGAATTCATTCATCCCCCCCCAAAAAAATATAGTCTGGCCCCCCACAAGGTTTGAGGGACAGTGGACCGGCCCCCTGCTGAAAAAGTTTGCTGACCCCTGCGCCTAGGTCAACCCCAACCTCTCTCACCACCAAGGGGATACAAGTGAATAGTAAAGAGAACCCTCACAAGCGGCGCTGACACAAAACCCCCCACACACACTAAGCAGAATAGAAGCGGCGTCACCCAACCCCACCCCACTCACCATTCCCCCATCAACCTCTTTCCCCCTTTTTCTTCCTAATGTAACACTAATGTCTCAACAAATGAAACTGATCTGTAGAAAATGTAACTTGAAAAAAGAGACATTGCACATACTTTCGTAAACCAAGAAATCTTTAATAAAAATATGTTTAGAAACAAAAAACTGTTGCCGTGTCCTTTGTTTGCGCCCTTAATGAAAGTCGCATTTTGGGAGAAGGGAAGTCGGTTATGCTGTCCAGTGATGTGTCAGCTAGCTGTTCTGCCTCCCCTCCTCTTTTCTCCTAACACCTCATAACTCTGCTGTTTGCCTCTCTCTGAGCTGTTATAGAATCATAGAATCATAGAGTTGGAAGAGACCACAAGGGCCATCGAGTCCAACCCCCTGCCAAGCAGGAAACACCATCAGAGCACTCCTGACATATGGTTGTCAAGCCTCTGCTTAAAGACCTCCAAAGAAGGAGACTCCACCACACTCCTTGGCAGAAAATTCCACTGTCGAACAGCTCTTACTGTCAGGAAGTTCTTCCTAATGTTTAGGTGGAATCTTCTTTCTTGTAGTTTGGATCCATTGCTCCGTGTCCGCTTCTCTGGAACAGCAGAAAACAACCTTTCTCCCTCCTCTATATGACATCCTTTTATATATTTGAACATGGCTATCATATCACCCCTTAACCTCCTCTTCTCCAGGCTAAACATGCCCAGCTCCCTTAGCCGTTCCTCATAAGGCATCGTTTCCAGGCCTTTGACCATTTTGGTTGCCCTCCTCTGGACACGTTCCAGTTTGTCAGTGTCCTTCTTGAACTGTGGTGCCCAGAACTGGACACAGTACTCCAGGTGAGGTCTGACCTGGAGAGGTTATCTTCCTCAAAGCCTTGCTGTAATTCGAGACTGCCTTCCTCTCCTCTGGAAGATACAGGAGAAGCGGGGGGGGGGGGGTGAGATCCACCACTCCTCCTCTTCAGTCCAGTCCCTGTCACCTAGCCCCACATGATGTGCTGGCTCTGAGCAGGGCCGGATTTAGGTTTGATGAGGCCCTAAGCTACTGAAGGTAATGGGGCCCTTTATATATCCAGCTACCCTTTGTCAACAACAAATTGTCACTCTTTTTTTGTGTTGAATATATGCTGTATGGTAATTTATGGACCTCATAGGTATCTAAAGCCATTTGCACATGTTGCCATGTGTCAGATGTCGGTGGTGGTTGCTTGTGAGGAACCAGTCAGGACTCAGACCTGTCTTTTACAGGTTTTGATTTTGATTTTTCCACTATTTACAGTGCAGTGCCACAAGTTCATGTCTGCCTCAATCACTAGCAGAATCCGGGAGTGGTTGTTTCCTGGACCTCCCCCAACATAAGAGTTTCGCCACCCCCAGCCTTTTCCTTCCTTCTTTGCGTTTTACACCTGTGCGCAGGGTGGGCGACGGAAAGGGCGTGCTTCCCTCCTGGCCGGCTTGGCCAGGAACGGTGCTGAGGCTCCCGGCAGCATCCTCTGGTCCTTTTCCCTCTTCCCCACTGGAGGTGGGGCTTTCCTCACCACCGGGAGAGGAACTGCTTCGCAAGATTTTCGGAGGCTCCCTGTAACCCAACTGCCCCTCTGCTTCCCGACCCTGTTCTGATGGCAGAACCCTGACACCATGCAACCAGTCCGTGCAGAATGTAGGCACCCTATATATAGAAATGAGCAAACCAGTGATATTTTAGGGAGCAGGCTAGCAGGCAGGGCCCATGACTTACACCATAGGAGCCTACACAACACAAAACACGGTTGCTGTATGTAGGTTTTATTCTATTTGTTTTTTATCTTATATCTTGGAAATGTACATCCCGTTTCTTTCCCTTTAAATTTTTTTGGGGCCCTCAAGAGAGTGGGGCCCTAGGCTATAGCCTGTTTAGCTTATACGTAAATCCAGCACTAGTTCTGAGGGGCAGGCAGAAGGCAGAGCTGCCCTAGGTGGGAACAAAGGAGAACAGAGTGGAGCACAAGGAGTCTTGTTTTTTTAAAAAAACAAACAAACCAATGCTTTATGCGTCTAAGTCTAATCTTGATGCGAGTAGTAGCCCCAAACTTCTGGGCGGCACAACATTGGCAAAGGCCGGCATCTACTCTAGTCCTATCACAGATTCTAGACTTCTTATTTTATCTCTTCTCTGGTTCATGCACTTTTTAAAAAAATGCTAATCTAAAGATCAGACTGTGGAGAAACGATGTGTTCACAGCTTTCACTTTCTCCTTCTTCGCTGATTATTTTCCTCTTTGTTCTATCCTCCTCCCTTCCTGCAGTTTGATTGTAGCCTTTCGTTATCAGCCGTGCCAGATTCTTTCTCTTAATAAGCCTCTGATTTCCCAACATCCCATGTTTCCTCCGTCTAAAGTTGTTAGAAGGCGCTTTTTCTGTTTTTCTGGGTTGTTGTTTTTAAAAAGAGCTTGACTTCTATAACAAAGGGGGGAAAGCTCACAAGAACGTGAGAAGCATTGGTTCTGCTGAAATAAAATTTAAAGCCTCTGGTGTGAGATAATGGGGCGTTTTTTTAATCCGTGGAACAATCTCTTGCTAAAAACTGAACCCGAGAATGATTTCTAATCAGGGCAATGGAGGACAAAGCAGAAAATATAATTCACACTAGAAACACTCAATACACCCCAACAACAACAACAACCCCACAAAGAAGTCAGCATAAGACACAGCAGCAAAAACAAATAAAACAAACCACCATGAAACTAGCATTAAACAAAGCAAGGGGGAACTTAGTTTGAAAATTGAAGCACCTGACACAATGTGATTAAAACATCTGGGAGAACCGGTAACGCAATATAACGCAATATAAGTCCCAGCTGAGCTTCTCTGAGGACAGCATTCCATAAATGGATTACTACCACCAAAAATGCTTTTCTGCCTGCCTGCCCACCACACTTCGTCAAGTGAGGGACCCTGGAGAAGACTCTCCATGGAAGATCTCCATTCTCATGGTAGGACAATGCTGATTGGTTTATTGTACACAAATGGCTGGAAGTTCAAGGCTGGGCTGTCAGTGGTCAACAGGAAGCATCCTGAATGGTCTTCCTTTTACTATACAGTGGTACCTCGGGTTACACACGCTTCAGATTACAGACTCCGCTAACCCAGAAATAGTACCTTGGGTTAAGAACTTTGCTTCAGGATGAGAACCAGAAACCATGCTCCAGTGGCATGGCGGCAGCGGGAGGCCCCATGAGCTGAAGTGGTGCTTCAGGTTAAGAACAGTTTCAGGTTAAGAATGGACCTCCGGAACGAATTAAGTACTTAACCCGAGGTACCACTGTACTATTAATGTAATATTCATTCTGTGCAACTGCATATCATACATGGTATGAATTTATATGTTATGAAATACATTTCCAATTCAGTGTGTTTTGCTCAGAGGAGATGGCTTTTTTTTTTTTAAAGGCACTTGTATCTTCTTACTTATCAGGCTAATACTAATAACTGGCCACTTAAGGAAACAGAAATTGTGTGCTAGGAAATGAAAGGAGAGGAGGAAAGCATCATCAAAACTTGCTTGTTTAGTCATCATGAAGTTCATATATTTATATATACTCCTTTATTACTTTTCTACTCAAGTAACCCATGTGACTTCATTGGAGGTTTTTAAGCAGAGGTTGGGTGGCCATCTGTCATGGATACTTTAGTTGAGATTCCTGCATTCCAACTCCACAATTCTATGTGTCACTTTTGTTGCAATGGTCATTACTACTACTTTCTGCATTGCTTTCCAGTGTACAAAAAGCTTTATCATCCTGATACATCCTCCCCCAAAATTATTTGAGATAAAATTGGTTGAGGAACAGAGGCTTCCCATTTTCTTTTATATGCACTATTAAAAGGATTTATTATTAGATCCCATCTCAAGATGAAATTATTCATCAGTTATAAGAATCACTATTCATTATCATTAATGGAGATTCCCCGCTGCATTATCGGAAGGGAATTAGTTTGGAGCTGGAATACTTGAACAACATATTCAGAGTCTAACTCTTCATTTATGAACTCCTCTTCAGACAGAGGAGTTAATTCCTTTCCTATTATGTGTTATATACATGACCCAGCTTATACATTCTATCCTATATACCAGGAGAGGAAAGCCTTAGGACTGGGAGCAGTGTGCAGCCCCCAGACCTCTCTGTCTGAACCTTGTGAGTCAGCCCAGGCTACATCCCTCACTGGCCATGCTTCATGTCCTCTTTGAGTGTTTTGGCCTAACTGGAATATGTCCTTGAACTCTCACGCCTTTTGTTTGCCTGGATGCTCCGCCCAGTTTTGCCTCTGGCCTTGCCCCATTGGAAGCTGTTGGATGAATAAAAACGGACTCTTGTATTGAAATAAAAATGTCCAGTCCAAAAATATGGTTCAAAAGCTTTACTTACAGAACTTAACTTCAAAACAACTTAAAACAATAAGTTTCATTCAGTTAGATGCATAGTTTCTTATACTAGTCCCATAATAAGGCATAATATCATAGATTATAAATATCTTGCATCCTGAGCTAAAATCACAGCTCCGTCTCTTCTCCATTAGCCCCAGGATGTTTGTTGGAGAGAGAGATTCACACGTCCATTCTCTTCAGTAGCTTAGAACAAAGAGAGACCCCTACCCAAGATGGATGCCTCCAGATTAGCATATTCTCAGGGCTGTAATCCAATCCTTTTCATATGACTGAGTTGAACACCTTGTGACTGAGCCACAGAGATACAGCCTCACTCAATGATTAACCTGTTGGACTCTTCTTCAGCTTCCAATGGGAATTTCCAGCCCGGCTTCACAGTACAATACAGGCACATTATTAAATTTTCCATTTCAATGTACATTAAAGAATTATACTTAACATGCCCACCACTGACATGTGTCCCTTGGAAGGTTGCCCAGAAAGGAATGTGTTCCTCAAGCAGAAAAATGTCTCCCCCCTTTTATATATATTTTTTTAAAGAAATATTTATTAAGGTTTTTTTGAAAATGTATATAAAATAGAAAAAACAGAAAAAACAAAAATACATACACACAAAATACATACTACAACAAGTATAATTTCCATTCCTTATATTCATAAAACCTATTTTCCCAACCTCCTCATACCTCCCCTTTCTATATTCTAATCTCTAATTAATTCAAATCAGCAAATCCCTCCCCTGTTTTCTATTTAATTTTTAACCTTTCTTTTCTTATTTATCTAATCGTTACAGCTGAAAACCACTTAATTTCTAAATCAACATCGTTCTAACATTCCATAATTTTACAATATTTCTTAAGATAGTCGTCTCCCCCCTTTTATATACTATGAGTGAACTGGTTCTCCAAGTACCATTCCGTATATTGCCATCAATGCACTTGAGGGAGATATCAGCTATGCTCAGGAGAAATCAAGATTTACAGAAGTACCCCCAAAAAAGTGTGTGGGGGGGAATATCCTGGAAGAGGGTGGAACCCTGAAAAGGAGCACCTCACATTTCAACATTTTGTTGCTTGCTGTCTGTAATTCCTCACATAGTCCTAGAGGATGAGGGACCATTTGGGGTGAAATTATGTGTATATCATGGTGTATCTTGCTTCCAAATTGCTTTGGGGGAGCAGGTAATCCCACCAGCTTGGTGGAAACATACATACATTAAACACGGTGTGGATTTATTCAAAAGCTCTGGATCAATCCTGTTTCCTGGGAAGTGTACCAATTATGCAGATGTAATATGCTTCAGGGTGCTTATTAAACCCGTTCCTATGCATTTCTAGAATAAAAATATATTTTAAAAATCTGCGCTTTGATACTAGATGAGCGCTGCCACAGAAAGCCACAAATAGAAATTTGTGTTCCATATCCTGTATCTCAAAGGATTTTCACAACTACCTCAAGGGCTATTCTGCAGCCAGATCTCCTGGTGCGGAATTGACTTCTGAAGCAGCCAGCTGTAGGCCCTGCTGGGCTTCTGCTGCCTCTCACAGACTCTGGCAGCAAATGCAGGAATTGATGAGGAAAGCACAAATGTTAGAGGCCTTCCCCCTGCCCCAGTCTTCAGATGTTCAGCTACGTAACCAGTGGGCCTCTTGGTTCCATGAAGGCTCCTGGCAATGATTCACTTGCTTGCTTGCTTACTGTACCTGCCAATCTCCCCTTGACAAACAGTTCTTTTTGTCCTTCTTCAGGCCAGGAGATAAGGTCAGATTTGGGCATTGGAGGGCATTCCAGGGAGGCCACCATAGGTCTCCAGCATGTGCACTGCACACTCTGGAGAGATGCACAGTCACCTTCTCAAAAGGGAAGGGAACCTGAGCTGGCTGCATAATCACTTCGCCGCAGAGAGGACCCAGAACATCTTTCCTGCTGCCTTTGAAACTGTAACTGTTATGTACTGAAGTTCTCACCCTGGGCCAGCAGGGGGATACTGTAGATAGTTTTCACTCAGGTCCACATATGCAAATAAGGAATTGAAAGTGACGTTCAGTGATTGGATAGTTACAGAAAGTTGTTTCTGTTGCTTTGTGGTTGAGCTCTATATAAGCAGGCTGGCTGAACCCTTCAGCCCAGTTCTGTTCTGGCCTGTGAATAAACAAGAGCTGTTTGAAGAATCGCTGTGTCGTCTGATATGTTCACCCACAACTTAACAGTAACAGTGACACGTCAGGTTCCTTTTCGAATCTGGAGGCCTATGGTTGTATGGCAGCCCTTCCCACTCCACCTTGGGGAGATGCAATCGCTCCTGGTTTTAATAGCATAAGCATACAAGTAAATGAGACAACAGGAGACCTGTGATTGTATCCCCTGAGCAGTAGGTTTGAGAGTGATCCTGGGGCAACATGCCCACTGGTAGGGCCTCTCCTCAGGTGGTGGCCTATTCTGGACTTATCTGGTGGTCATGGGTAACAACAACAACAACAACAACAACAACAGTAATAATAATTTATTTATATCCCGCCCATCTGGCTGGGTTGCCCCACCACTCTGGGCAACTTAACAGCATATTAAAAACTGCAATACATTATACATTAAAAACCCTAAACAGGGCTACCTTCAGATGTCTCCTAAAAGTCAGATAGTTGTTTATTTCCTTGACATCTGATGGGAGGGTGTTGCACAGGGCGGGCGCCACTACTGAGAAGGCCCTTGATTCTCTGTAACCTCACTTCTCACAGTGAGGGAACCTTTAGAAAGCCCTCGGAGCGGGACCTCAGTGTATGGGCTGAACGATGAGGGTGGAGACACTCCTTCAGGTATACAGGGCTGAGGCTGTTTAGGTAGGGCTTTAAAGATCAGCACAAACAGGGTAGCAGCAGCACTCTGGGCAACACCAGGCAGCTGTGTTTAGCCACCATTTTAGTTCCCCACAGTGTCTCTGAGATGTTACAAAGTTCTCATGAAAAATTTTGTATTAAATTTTACCTCAGATGCACATTGTTGAAAACCATTTCCCTGACAGAATTCATTTTTGTATATTATTTTTACTAGTATATGCTTTCTTATGCACACCCTACCTCAGTTTGTTTGGTTTTTTTTCATACATTTCCGTACATATTATTTGGTTGGAGACCTGCACTGCAACATGTCGAGAAGTGTGGATTTCAGAGGTTGGCTGTGTTTCTGCTTTGTGTATTGTATCAGGAAATGAGAGTTGGGTAGATTAACTGCAAATTGACTCAAATTCTTGGCCCATTCCAAGCCCTACACCTGGGGTGGGGAGCACAACCATATCCCAACACAGGCCTCTTCCAGGCCCCACATGCCTGTTGTGGGTGGGGCCAGAAGAAAAAGTGGGAAGGACAAATGGATGCTCCCCTTAATGGCCCATCACCCAGGCAATCGCCTCATCAGGCAGCTAACCTGACTTATATTTTAACACTTGCTTCATCCGGGGTTAGAAGGGTCTCAGCATACAGCCTACTTCCCCCTGCCCAAAGACATGCTTGAAAACATGAACCACAAGGGCTGAGTAGAAAGCCAGGGAGCAAACACCCTTGGTAGTTGAAAGCTGGTATATTATTGGCATTTTGAACACTGCACAACTCCCAAACACACAGAATTAACTATATACTATATATGCACTTTGAAGTACTGCCTAGACAATTTATTTCTGAAAGGTAAATGCCAGCCGTAGCTCTCGTCTAAGCCTGAGATAAAAACTTTGAGACTCAGAAAAGTTCAGTAAATGTTGCTAATGGTGCTTGTGAAATCCTTTGTGTTTATTCACCGGCATCACGCAGAATAATATTTGTGAATATGCAAATACCATTTCCAGTTATTTTAAACTGAGTTTTCAAGAGTTTTGGGCCACAGGATGTAGAGGGGAGCTTTTTTTTTGACAAAAACAAAAGAAGACGAAAACATATATAGCAATGAAAAATATTTTTCTGTGCTATTTCCTCACCACAGGCTGAAGAAATAGCATCAGGTCCTTGGCAATAATTTTCATTTACTTCTTCATTGCTAAGATACAGTACTTCCATTAAAGTGACATGCCATTCTTTCCTTTGTTCTCACATATTATGGGTAAATTAAAAAGATTTATTTATTACCCTTTTTACAGTCTTCCAGTCTTCCTGTTAGCTATTAAGACTTTTACAGTTGTGCTGAGACTCCAGAGCTGAAGGGCAGCACATGTTGGCCTCTGAAATCAAGCCGAGAGCTGAGGGCCAGTGTCATGGCAAGGAAGTGACCAACCTGTTCTGTCTGTCAGCCATAGAAAGAGCAGCTCCAAGGAGTTTGCTTGCCCCCTCCTTGACAGGAAGAGCACTGATAAGAACTTAGTACAGTGGTACCTTCAGGTTACATACGCTTCAGGTTACAGACTCTGCTAACCCAGAAATAGTACCTCGGGTTAAGAACTTTGCTTCAGGATGAGAACAGAAATTGTGCTCTGGCGGCGCGGCAACAGCGGGAGGCCCCATTAGCTAAAGTGGCGCTTCAGGTTAAGAACAGTTTCAGGTTAAGTACGGACCTCCGGAATGAATTAAGTACTTAACCCGAGGTACCACTGTAACTAAGAACTAGTGTCTGAGTCGTTTTTTTCTTCCTCCCTTCCAACCCCTTTTCTTTTTGTGTTGCCTCTTTTATATCGTAAGTCTTATTCTTGACCCTTGTCAGCTGCTCTGGGAGGCAGTTTTGGCTGAAGAGCAGAGTAAAAAAATACACCCAATAAATAAATACGACTTCAGGCCAACCTAGACATGATGCTGTATGTGTCCTTAAGTTTAACAGGCCTGCTTCGTAAAATGCAAATAGCACCTGCTTGGGGGATATTTATTGGGATTGCAAACGTGTTGGGAGGGGGAGTTAAACCCTTTCTTCTATGCTGTGGCCCTTATAAAAACTGTTCCCTTGAAGTTGCTTGAGGAAAATGTCTATTGGCACCCATGGGAGCTTTTCTCCCAATGGAAGCAGCACCTTCAGAGAAGCAATTTTTGTCAGGACCACAGCAGGGGAGGAGAGGGTTAACCCTCTTCCTGTTGTGATCCTGATCATTGCCAGCTACTCCCCACCCAACTGCTACTTGGTTTTTTAAAAAAATGTGCATACTCAGTGAAAATGCACATCGAATGACATAGCTAGATTGGCCCTTAATTTTCAGTGTATTTCTTCAAATACTTCTGATCGTCATAATAATAATAAAAATGTTCCAAGGCACTCCAAAGTGTAGCTAGTGAACGAGCGTCAGACTCTTTTGGATAGATACAGCAGCTCAGACATGGACCAGCTACTGACTTTCTTTTCATATTCATGTTCCCACTGAGATTCATGTTAAAATACTTATGTACATCTGTGAACAAGGTATGTTTTTGGACCTTCACCTTCAGATTATTCAAGGTGATTGCAATTGCATCAGAAATATTTCTTGTGTGAAAGCTGTCTTCTGAGTGATGTATAAGTTCCCTAGAAAAGTGCAACTCTCAGCACTGTTGATACAAATTGTCTATGCAAATGTTCATAATGTGATTATCAAATGGTCTCTACTATGTGACTCATACAGTGGTGCCCCGCAAGACGAAATTAATTCGTTCCGCAAGTTTTGCCGTCTAGCGAATTTTTCGTCTTGCGAATTATTATTTAGACAAAGGAAACAAAGTCGCGAGACGTTTTCGTCTTGCGAAGCAAGCCCATAGGGAAATTCGTCTTGCGCGGCAACTCGCAAACGGAAAAACCTTTCGTCTAGCGAGTTTTTTGTCTTGCAAGGCATTCGTCTTGCGAGGTACCACTGTAGTTGCTTTGGGTACTTTTCAAAGACTTGAGTGAGTGCTCTTCAGATTCAGAAATCTGACCACAGGAGCCAACAGAGGAAAATTTAAATCTGTTGGTGTGGGAAAAGCAATAGTGGTGGAAACTGATATGGGGTCCTACCAGACTGGTTTGTTTTTTGAGCGTATAGTCTGCAGCATGTCATAGATGCAATAACAGTGTATCAGCAGGGATGCAGGTGACACTGTGGTCTAAACCACTGAGCTTCTTGGCCTTGCCGATCAGAAGGTCGGTTGTTCAAATCCCTGCGATGGGGTGAGCTCCTGTTACTCTGTCCCAGCTCCTGCCAACCTAGCAGTTTGAAAGCACACCAGTGCAAGTTTATAAATAGGTACCACTGTGGCGGGAAGGTAAACAGTGTTTCCGTGTGCTCTGGCTTCCATCTTACTGGCAGTAAGAGCTATTCTACAGTGGAATGGACACCCTCAGGTAGTGTTAGATTCTCCTTCCTTGGAGGTTGTAAAGCAGAGGTTGGACTAGATGACTTTGTGTCCCTTCCAACTCTATGATTCTATGAAAGTAGAATATCCATCCAGACACAAACAGTATTGAAAGTGGGATTGTGCCCCAATACCATCCTGAGTGCAATCAGGAATGCACAATAAACTTGACACCTGGAGAGTCCCCGAAAGAAATCCAAGATTCTAACACAATAGATATTGTCTATTTAATTATTTGTTTAAAAAATTATACCCACCGGGGTCCACAACATTGAAGGCACCATTGCTTGATGACACGAGCCATGTTTCTGGTCCATGTGGGGATGCTAATAGTGCTCCCTCAGATGATCCCAGTGAGAAACTTGGGACATATAGGGTTGCCCTGAGCCTAAGTTGTTCAGGGCTTCATACACTAATACAAGGATGTTTAACTTGGCCTGGGGGAGCAGGAGTATGGAGGAGTTTGGATTTGATATCCCGCTTTATCACTACCCTAAGGAGTCTCAAAGCTGCTAACAATCTCCTTTCCCTTTCTCCCCCACAACAAACACTCTGTGAGGTGAGTGGGGCTGAGAGACTTCAGAGAAGTGTGACTAGTCTATGTTCAGCCAGAAGCTTCATGTGGAGGAGCGGAGATGTGAACCCGGTTCACCAGATTACGAGTCCACCGCTCTTAACCACTACACCACACTGGCTCTCCAGTGGTAGCTGATGGGAAACTAGTGCAGTTCTTTTAACACAGGTGTCATGTTTGGGCAACATAGAAACTGTTCCCAGTACAGTGGTACCTCGGGTTAAGTACTTAATTTGTTCCAGAGGTCCGTTCTTAACCTGAAACTGTTCTTAACCTGAAGCACCACTTTAGCTAATGGGGCCTCCCGCTGCCATGCCGCCTGAGCATGATTTGTGTTCTCATCCTGAAGCAAAGTTCTTAACCCGAGTTATTATTTCTGGGTTAGCAGAGTCTGTAACCTGAAGCATATGTAACCTGAAGCGTATGTAACCCGAGGTACCACTGTAGTCTGTTCCCATCATTAGTCTGACTCTGCAGCATTATGTACTAGCTGACACTAGCTGGACCAGACCCAAGGGCAGTCCCACATACAGCTTGTTGCAGTAATTCAGTCTTGATATAGTCATTAGGCAACACTGGATTTACAGATGGAATCAGGTGGTTCCTATGTTGCCTATTGACCAGCTTCCTGTCTTTTAAATCTTCCACGGCAATCTTATGGGCTTTCAACAATAAGAAAATGACACTTGTTGATGCAAACTGGTTGAGCAGTTTCTGTCAACATGGAAAGACATCGCTAGCTGCATGGAGGACCCTTTCATTTCTAAAACTGCAGTTGGCAATGATCTGTCATACTTCGCTTTCTTGACCTCGCTGTGCTATTCCTTCCAAATTGTTTTTTTATGGGCGTCACATAGATCAAACTGATGAAAAACTATCGTCTTCTTTGAGGTCTAACAATTGCCTTCAATAGCACTAGGCTTGACGTGATGTGAAATTCTTTGCAATTGTAGTCTTGACCCCGAGGTCATTTAATAATATGATCCGATCTTTCAAGAGTATTCAAATGGCTCTCGGATAGAAGGAGGAGGAAAGGGCCTGTCAAACAGCTCTTGGAATCCTAGATCGTTGTACAAGGTGCTCTGAGCAAGGAGTTTTGCCATTGAGAACTGGGACCAGATTCATATCTTAATGCAAATGAATTCTATAGCTATAGGAAAAGCAAAGAAAGTATCTACTTGAACTTCTTCCTGAGTGCTTGCTTATTATCTGATTTTAAGATGTAAATAATAATATTAAGTATTTCTTACTCTCAGCCCCAGTAATACCAATAATATCACCCCCCCTATTTTTCCACCACAACACCCCTAATTCTATTTAGGCAATCATTCGATTGTAAAAACATATACCATACTTTCCCATGTATAACATGCCCCTGTGTATAAGGCGCCCCCTATTTTTGGGGACTAAAAATTAAGAAAATGGAGGAGGGGAGATTGTTGTTGAGCTTTTTTTAGGGGGGGGATTGCCGAAAATCACTCACCCGCCTGGCCGACACTAACACTTGTGCGTGTCGCAACAGCCTCCTAACGGCTGTCCCATCGCTGGCAGAAGCAGCCTATTGCCTGCCTAATTGCCACAGCAACACCCAATCAACACCACCCCTTGCCATAGACACCAATAACATGCTGCAGACCATCTCTGGCTCATGGCATCAACCAATCCCACCTCCCCCCTAGGCACTACCCATGTATAAGATGACCCCCTATTTTAAACATAATTAACTCTCCTATTATTCCAACCTCGCCTTCCACAAAATGAGGTGAACAGTTTACCTGTGGTATATAGGTCATATCAAACAATGTCCTCACAAAACCCCCGTGATGTTGGATTACTTTTATTCCCATTTTGGAATAGACTGGAGTCGAAGCTTCTTGAGCAAACCACTTGGAAATGGCCACTCTTGAACTTTCATAGGGGACTTTGGCTGTTTAGAAAGGGTGTTCTCCCATGTTTTAAGGACTCAGCTATACAGCTACAAAGAAAACATTTTAAGTGTGTTTTAAGTGCAATATACAATGTGACGGGAAGGTAAACGGCGTTTCCGTGCGCTGCGCTGGTGCTGGCTTGCCAGAGCAGCTTCGTCACGCTGGCCACGTGACCCGGAAGTGTCTTCGGACAGCGCTGGCTCCCGGCCTCTTAAGCAAGATGAGCGCACAACCCTAGAGTTGGACACGACTGTCCCGTACGGGCAGGGGTACCTTTACCTTTATACAATGTGACACCAGATGGCAATGGTGAGCCTTATGGAAAATTCAATTTGTTAAAAAAGGCGCTTTAAAATAAAAAGCATTTTCAGAACGGTTTTTATATGTGTGTAGATTCCACCTAAGTCTCACGTGGTAGAGAGTGTTTCAGCCTGTTCTTAATGAGGTTGTACACACCCTTAAGGATCATGACTGCAGTGCGGGGTGCTATGAGATCCAGCCCAGCATATGGATGCCAGAATTATTGACTTCCACCAGTACTGGCTCCACCCCCTTCTGGAAAAAGATGCCACAATGATTCATGTCCTGGTAACTTCCAGACGACTCTGCATGAGACTGACTTTGAAAGAGATTGCTGTTGTGAATTGCTTTGGGAAAACGATTCATCAAAAATACTACTAATACAAACAATACTGCTCAAATCCCACCCCCTCCTGGTAGTGCATCTTTTAGCATCCCACCAACAAGATGAGTTAATGCAGTGTTTTTCAACCTTGGGTCCCCAGCTGATGTTGGACCTACATCTCCCATCACTTCTGACTACTGGTCTTGCTAGCTAGGGATGATGGGAATTGTAGTCCAGCAACAGCTGGGGACCCAAGGTTGAGAAACACTGAATTAATGGCTTTGCATTAAACTGCAAAATTCGTTCTAAACTTCCCTGGGGATTATTTTGATCAAAAGGCAGGGTATAAGTTTTAAAATTATTAAACCATAATAAATACATTTATTTCTGATCGTGGTTCCAAGTCCTGGTGTTGAACTATAAATCCCGAAATGGCCTGGGATCAGGAAATCTGGAAGACTGCTTTCTGCACAGGAAACTGCTTGCTTGATGAGGTCACCATCTGAGTGCCTCTGCTTCCAGAGCTTGAGTAGGCAGCAACCTGGAACGGGTTTTTCTGTAGTGACACCCGAGGTCTAGAACCCTGTCCTCCAATTTATTTGCTTGCCAGCTTCACTTGTTCCCTTTTTTTATACCAAATTATATCTGTTCAGATCCAACACATTTTTAATGGGAAATAGCACTGGGATTTCACCCCCAGGGGAAAAATCTGTTTACTTGTTTATCTGTGTATTTATTTTAGCTTTGCTGGATCTGTTTTATATTCTTGACTTGAATTTTTAAAAATCTTATGTTAGCTGCCTTGAAGACTATATACTGCAAAGGCAGGGAAGATTTTTTGTTTTTTAAAAAATACATTAAAAGTACATCTCATTAGTCGAACATACCACTCTAAAGGCAAGCCAAATGATTTTTTATATTTCAGTTTCAGTAATTTCCTTTTTAGATGGGAAGGATCCGAAGACAGGTAACAGAAGGTGGTTTATGACACACACTGTGGAAACTGTCAGGAGATTTTTAAGCAATGTGTGGATTCCCTGAATGGCCATATCAGCTTTTTCAAATCTAGTGAAATAGGTATTGATTACTTTCCTGAACAGACCTAATTGAATCTGATAACTCAGTACAGATATATTTAGAAGCCTTTTCTACAGACTGCCTTATTACACACAGGTAAGGTAGATGCAGCAGCTCAGATTATGAAGAATATGGTTAGACCAACAGATAAGATGTTGTCCGGTTGTACATTTCTGTTCCTCACACAAAACAAATGCATGAGGTTAATAAATGAGCTTGGGACAAATCTCTTCTATTGGCAGTTTGTATTACCAGTCTCCCTACCAATCTGCTTCTTAAGTAAAGAGATACTATCACTGATCTTTCTCTAGAGAAGCATTCCCCAACCATGTGCTCTCCAGATCTTTTGAATGACATGTCCCACCAGCTTCTACCAGCACAGCCAGTAGTCAGGGCTGATGGGAGTTGTAGTCCAAAAATCTAGAGGCCACCAGGCTGAAGAAGACCGCTCTAGATCAACAACTGCAAATGGATGAATGAACAAGGGGGAAATGGTTGCGTTGGCAGTTAACCAGCTTGGTGGGGCAGGCATTTTGGCAATAACAAAGATTCTGATTGTGCAGGACGTTTCGTGCTGGCAAATCAGTGTTGGATTTTGTTGTATTGACTGTGTGGCTTGGCTCTAACAAAGCCTTACTCCCAAATCTCAGCGTCCCCTGTGGAAGATCAAAGAAATGTGAAAACAGGCTCTTGTAAAGGGAGGGATAAAAAGAGCAAAAGTGTTCTACTTCCTTGTCCTCTTTGGCTTAAACCTATGTCGTTTCCCTTGTATTCATTTTCTCTGCTCCTTCCAACTGGTAGCTCCTTGGGTTGCCTTCTGATGATCATCATTACTTCCTACCTCCTCCTTTCTCCATTTCCCCTGCTGGTTTCCCACACAGTAATAGTGTTCATTCCCTTCCAATCTTAACAGGCAAATTGATCGTCTCAGTTCATCCATCTCTTACTCTGCATTGCCCTTCAGGACACCTACAAGACGGACTAGGCTAGCTACCTCACAGCCCTTGCAAATGAAACCTTCCTCCTTTGTTGCCTATTCAATATTTCAAAATAAGTATTATCCTGTTGTTACAATCAATAGATCCAGATTCTGTGGGTTGCTGTTAAATTTTGGAGGCTCTTTCAAATGCAGGAGCATAATTCGCTGCACAGCTCCGCTGGAAAAAATATGAGTGGTACGAGAGAAAAAAGGCTTTTAATAATTCTGGTGGGTCATGTATAGGGGAACTTCCCTGTGGTTTGTGCCCCCCTCCCTAACTTCAGTTAGAATCCCAATTCATCTACACATTCTGGACAAGGCTCTTCAATATTATATCCAAAACTGTTAAACAAACTCTCTTGCCAAATCCATCTTTAGCCCTGCTCTCATTAAATCTAGATACAGTGGTACCACAGTTTAAGAACAGTCCTGTTTAAGAACGACTCGGTTTACGAACTCCGTAAAATCGGAAGTAGTGTCCCGGTTTGCGAACTTTACCTCAGTCTAAGAACAGAATGCAAACGGTGGAAGGGCACCAGCGGAGGGAGGCCTTATTAGGGAAAGTGGGCCTCGGTTTAAGAACTGTTTCGGTTTAAGAACGGACTTCCAGAAAGGATTAAGTTCGTAAACCGAGGTACCACTGTAGTAATTTTACTATTCAACACAAAGATCTAAATTTCTTTTTACTAATTTACTTTTTTTTACTTTTACTTTTTACTAAGTTACTTAGTAAAAGGTCCAACAAAGGTCTGTATAGTTAAAGCCATGGTTTTCCCAGTAGTGATGTATGGAAGTGAGAGCTGGACCATCAAGAAGGCTGATCGCCGAAGAATTGATGCTTTTGAATTATGGTGCTGGAGGAGACTCTTGAGAGTCCCATGGACTGCAAGAAGATCAAACGCATCCATTCTTAAGGAAATTAGCCCTGAGTGCTCACTGGAAGGATAGATCCTGAAGCTGAGGCTCCAATACTTTGGCCACCTCATGAGAAGAGAAGACTCCCTGGAAAAGACCCTGATGTTGGGAAAGATGGAGGGCAGAAGGAGAAGGGGACAACAGAGGACGAGATGGTTGGACAGTGTTCTCGAAGCTACCAGCATGAGTCTGACCAAACTGCAGGAGGCAGTGGAAGACAGGAGTGCCTGGCGTGCTCTGGTCCATGGGGTCACGAAGAGTAGGAGATGACTAAATGACTAAACAACAACAAAGTTACTTTTTACTGCACATTTGGTGACAGCATATTTTTGGAAATCCCAGGCTGAGCTACCCCTTAAGGTATGGTTCAACAATATCTGGGATGTAGCTAAGAGCAACTAACTGGGCTTAGTAGGGTAGCAAAAGGTGCGAAAATGAGAAACAACTTTGATGAAACCCTGGTCCCTCTTTTTTTCATATGTAAGGGAAGTAGATAGCAAATTTCTCCCACCAATTTCGCAAACATGTCTGTGTAGAGTCTATATTGACCACTGATACCCTAAGATTATGTAAAATGATGTTATAATCTCAATGCTCTGTTTATTATTCTTTCTGTGGACATTATATTAAATTAGATATAATAATAGTAACAATAAATAGAATCCCATGAGTACATTCCAACAGCTACAAATTTTTGTATCCTATTCTTGTTAAATCTGTTATGTTTCCATCATAATGTTTCCATTGTTTCTGATTAAAAAGGGGGAAATATAGAATAGGAAATAAATCATATAGTGGCTTAATGTCCAAGGCACCATATTGAAGAGTTTCACTGGTGTCTGATTTGCTTAATAAAGCACTCCATTACCGTTCTGAGTAAATATTTGCTAATCATCATCTCCAAATGCCCTGTAGCATTAGCACGTATGAAAGTATAAAATGAAAGCAATGCATTTGCATTATAAATAGCACTTTCCTCCAGGTTTTATTTTGTTCCTATGAAGAACCACAACGGCTAGAGGAAGAAAAAAGTTATTTAGGCTGCCTAACTATACGACATGTAAAGCTTAAATCCTGCACCACTCATTTCCCTGCTTCTGAAAGGTACCTTTCTTTTTACAGTGTGTGAGAAGCATCGCTTTTCTGACTCTTAATTGATTTAGTGGCTCTGCTGCCATTTGAGCCATGGCTAAGACACAGAAAAGGATAAGAATAGGATTATAAATCACTATGAGGGGATTAGCATTTTATGAATTTAACAAATGGCCTCGTTGCCTCTCCAGAATCTAATTCGCTGGCCAATAAGCCACCCATGGATGGCCAAGCCTATTCATTTCAGCAAAGGAGCACCAGGGGAACATCCCTCCAAAAGCAAAGTACGGTAATTTGGCTAGTGCCACCTGAATTGTAATCAAAACAGGTCCTGAAAGAAACCTCTAGCTTCATGGCGGGAGGCACCTTGGAGGCAGAGGATCAAGACAGTGGGGGGCTTTATTGTGCTGCAAATGAACCAGGAGGACCTCTGGCCTCCCTGCTGCCTTGCCCCTCACTCTTTCAGTGAGCGACACTGACCCACCTGCTGGTGAGGTAGTGTAGCGGTTCTGTCCCATCTGGCAAGCTGCTTCTGAAAGCGAGGCTGCTAAAGCGGTCAAGTCACTCTCCTTGTCAAGTTCACGGCTCCAGCCAAGTCTGTTAAGTATCTCTTCTCATGACTAAAGAGTACAGGTATCATTATTAATAATAAATTTTATTTACACCCCGCCCTCCCCAGCCAAGACCGGGCTCAGGGCGGCTAACAACCAATCATAAAAACAAGTTGATTAAAATACAATTTAAAAAACAAGATTAAAATACAACATTAAAACATTAGGATGCAGCCTCTTCACAGGGGGAGAAAGGAAAAAGAAAGAGGGGGAGGGAATCAAACTGATTCCAAGCCAAAGGCCAGGAGGAACAACTCTGTCTTACAGGCCCTGCGGAAAGAAATCAGATCCCGCAGGGCCCTGGTCTCATGAGACAGAGCGTTCCACCAAGCCGGAGCCAGTGTTGAGAAGGCCCTGGCTCTGGCTGAGGCTAATCTAACTTCCTTAGGGCCCGGGACCTCTAGGGTGTTGCTATTTATGGACCTTAAGGTCCTCTGTGGGGCACACCAGGAGAGGCGGTCCTGTAGGTACGAGGGTCCTAGGCCGTGAAGGGCCATAGAAACTACTAGCTGGAGGTGCTTCCAGAAGGGGCCTAAAGTGGGCAGACCTTTATGCCCCTTCCCCCAGGTGGAGGTGTAAGAGAACAACAGGCATGGACCAGTCTCATCTGGAGCTGGGAAGACCTGCAGGTCTCACTTGCTGTCTGTGTCCATCTCAAAGCTACGGCTTTCTGAGCCCCCTTAATGGGGGAGCAACATCTGTTGGTGTGTTAATTCTGTGAGCTCTTCCATCTTATGCTCAGCCTGTGTGTATAAATAAAAATAATATTTTCTAGGGACAGTCCTGGAATTACGAAAGCCATCCTGCCTTCTGATTTAATCCTGGAATGTCCCAATTGTTGCAAGCAATAACTTGCTCCATCTCACAGACAGGCAAAAATCACATGAGGCAGTGAGTGAAAAAGAAGTCCTGAGTATTTTTATTCTCTTATCTGAACAGAGAGGACCAGGAGGGATTTCTCCCAAATTCTCTGGCCTCGTGCCAACGCATTCCATAGCATTTTGTACATCGATAAAGCACATTCTACAAATTCCATTAAGTTTAAATGCCCTACCCAATTCCTATCCAATCCAAATACTGAGATTCCCTCACCCCATTTTCCCTGATTGGTCCAAAGTTACAGACAGTGTACCATCATCTTGAACAGATAACATCATGAGTGTCATGGAGAGCGTCGTGTGATTGGCCAATACCAAATTAAGGGAGCGTTGTGCGATTGGTCACCTTTACCAAATTCTTTCTTGGGCTCCATGATCACTGCAGGTGGTGACAGCAGTCACGAAATTAAAAGACGCCTGCTCCTTGGGAGAAAGACGATGGCAAACCTAGACAGCATCTTAAAAAGCAGAGACATCACCTTACCAACAAAGGTCCGTATAGTTAAAGCCATGGTTTTTCCAGTAGTGATGTATGGAAGTGAGAGCTGGACCATCAAGAAGGCTGATCGCTGAAGAATTGATGCTTTTGAATTATGGTGCTGGAGGAGACTCTTGAGAGTCCCATGGACTGCAAGAAGATCAAACCTATCCATTCTTAAGGAAATCAGCCCTGAGTGCTCACTAGAAGGACAGATCGTGAAGCTGAGGCTCCAATACTTTGGCCACCTCATGAGAAGAGAAGACTCCCTGGAAAAGACCCTGATGTTGGGAAAGATGGAGGGCACAAGGAGAAGGGGACGACAGAGGACAAGATGGTTGGACAGTGTTCTCGAAGCTACCAACATGAGTCTGACCAAACTGCGGGAGGCAGTGGAAGACAGGAGTGCCTGGCGTGCTCTGGTCCATGGGGTCACGAAGAGTCGGACACGACTAAACCACAACAAAACCCAAATTCTTTGGGCATGCTCAGTAAGCCAGGATCTCACTTTGTAATTCCACTACACTATTTCTCCGGTCAGTGCCATTGCCCTCAAGCTTGGGGAGGAGAATGAGCTGGTGCTTGTCCTGAGCGACGGTGGCAGCAGCAGTGGTGGCTGTGAGAGAGCAACCCATTGCCTCTCCATGCTCTTTCTATACCTGCTGCTGCCAGTCTCCTCCCTTGGGCAGCTCCTAACAGCTGCTGGAGAGCTGGCAAGGAGGAGGAGACATGCCACTGATGCTGAGGCCCAGTGGCTCTGAGGTGCAGGCAGAGAACGGGGGGTGGGGGTGGAAATGCTTGGGGGGGGAAAACAAAAAATGGGGGGTGTCGAGGAGGGTAATGGGGTGTAGTGAGAAATCTCCCTATTTTCATCTGAGGAATGTTGGAGGGTATACAGGCACCTCACTCTCCCTTTGTTCTAAGGATGCCAAACTTGAGTTACAGTCGTACCTCGGGTTACAGACGCTTCAGGTTACAGACTCCGCTAACCCAGAAATGGTACCTCGGGTTAAGAACTTTGCTTCAGGATGAGAACAGAAATTGTGCAGCGGCGGCAGTGGGAGGCCCCATTAGCTAAAGTGGTACCTCAGGTTAAGAACAGTTTCAGGTTAAGAACGGACCTCTGGAACGAATTAAGTTCTTAACCCGAGGCACCACTGTATTTGCTGGGACCCTGATCTGTTTTGTATATGGTAGGTCCCACACAGGGTCATAGGAAGGGGGGTGCATGGGGTGCAGGCTGCCCTGGGTGTCATCCTGAAGGGGGGTGACATTCGGTGTGGCCCCCCCACCCGCGACTCTCCTAAGCTCAGCGAGCGACAAACGGCGAAGCAGCTCCTGTGTCTCTCCCCCTTCCCCCAGCTCGCTGTAAGCTTGGGAGTTGCGGGGGGGGGCATGCTGAATGTCACCCCCCTTCAGGCTGAAGGGGGGTGACATTCGGCCTTCCTGGGTGCTGAGATCGCCCCCTGGGGAGGATTGCACACCCGCACCAATTGTCCCCATGGGCGGGTTGTCCCGCCCCATGGGCGGATCAACCCCGGCCCCATGGACAGATTGCCCCGCCCCCAGGGCATTTGTGCCACTCTGGGTGCCAGAGGACCCAGCTCCACCACTGGTCCCACAAGCCCACTTGAAAGGCTGTCCAGTAGCAAGACTGTGAAGAATCTTTGGACAGTTACTGGACAGAACCTTTGGACAGTGAAACTAGACAGGCCAATAATCTGATTCAGTATCTGGCAGCATCATGGGTTGTAATCCATTGAAGTCTGGCTTGAGGATCTGAAGGGTTGAAGATGTGGGGCACCACTTCAATGTTCCTGCAGCCAACCCATGCTAAGGTTACCATATTTTTTTCAATGAATCCAGGGACACTTTAAACAAACAAACAAACAAACAAACAAACACACGTTCAGGACGATGCTGCAGCGATGGCGGTGGCAGAGGGGTGGCCACCGCCTTGACGTCAACCACCGCATTTCCCCTTCCTCTGAGGCTTCTATCTCCTTTCTCCATGAGCCTGGGCAGCCCCTGAGTTGTTGGTTCTTTGGTGGTGGGGAAGCGGTGCACAGTGGATCAGGCATGGAAGGCGAGCAGGGCACAGGGATCTCTCAGGCAGCGCGATGCCTCCCTTCCCATCAGAGCAGCCCCAATCCCGTTCCGTAACTGAGAGATCCCTGCCCCCTCCTGCTTGCACACAAGCTCCGATACGCAGTGTGAAGCCTCCCTTCACAGCTGAGAGATCCCCGCCCCGCTCCTGCTTGCACGCAAGTAGGAGCTGGGAGGCTGCTCTGATAGGCAGCATGAAGCCTCCCTTCACAGCTTAGATGCTGAGGTCTGGGAAGGTGGAGGCAGCCCGGAAGCTGCATCTTAGGGCCCCTGCACCACCATCATATGGGGACTTCTGAGCAGCTCCTGAAGCCAGCCAGAGCCTACTGCTCCGGGCTGCTGAGACTGCGCTGCTGTATTTCCCGGGGACATTAGATGAAATCCGGGGTCATTCCAGGGATGGAATTTGTCCGGGGACTTATTCGCAAATCTGTGGACTGTCCCCGGGAAACGGGGACGTCGGGTAACTCTATTCCAGAATGACTGTTATTGCTCTAAGTAGCTTTTTAAACAGAGGTTATAGTGGAAGGTATAAAGGTTTTAGAGAATAATCAGAACAATTGGCTACTGGTTTGTTTTAACATACCTAAGATCAATGGTGATAGCACAAAGGCCATACAGATCTTCAAGACAGTGGGTATTTGTCAAAAGGGGAAGCATTTTTCTTGCTTGAATTGTCGCAGCAATCTTCCGTTATTTTAGCACGGTATTGATCTTGTTAATTGGTTCCTGCTCATCTCATTATGCACTGAAGAATAAATAGAGCATAATAATAGCCCCATTCTGGCACGAGAAGTTGTCTTTTCATTTGCAAAGCCTGTATTGCAAAGCGTTCTGTTTTGTTTGTTTTGTTTTTATTATTTTTACTTGGTCTGAGTATGTCTGGCCGGGCAAGAAAGATTTACAGCAGGCAGGAACTTCTGAAGGTCGGGTTACAGTGTGAACAAGCTGTAAGAGCTGATTATTTTCGCCCAGATAACGTTCCTGTGGGAGTAGCCAGGTAAAGTCCAACTGGCAGTTAAAGTCCAACTGACAGTTCAGCTGCTGTAGGGCGCTGGCTTTGGGATGCCATTTGTCTACACGGGATTTGCACCTTCCTGATTGTGAAGAGGACCGAAAATTAATTCAGCCTTGAACAAGCAGATAAGGAAAGGAGTGGTTTAATGGGAATCCAATAGCCAGTAACCGGATACAAGATATACAAGATGGCAGCGCGCATAGACGCTGCGGCTTAGTGCTCTCCCTCAGCGTTTTGTTTTGTTTTTTATTATTTTTACTTGGTCTGAGTATGTCTGGCCGGGCAAGAAAGATTTACAGCAGGCAGGAACTTCTGAAGGTCGGGTTACAGTGTGAACAAGCTGTAAGAGCTGATTATTTTCGCCCAGATAACATTCCTGTGGGAGTAGCCAGGCCACCGGGCTCTCCATGGATTACTATGCCTCCAGGGAGGAGGCGAAGGCGGCGTAGAGACAGGAGGCAAAGGCGGGGTTGTCGGGCTGGCGTCCTGGTAAGATTGCAGAGGAGTCCATCTAAACCACCGCTCCCTAGCATATTTCTTGCTAATGTGAGATCTCTTGCCAACAAGATGGATGAATTGAGGCTGCAGGCAGCAAAGAACAGCCTTGTAAAAGATTGCTGCGTTTTATTTGTCATTGAGACATGGCTTCAACCGTCCATACCAGACACAGCTATTCAGTTGGAAGGCTGTGCGGTACATCGTCATGACCGAGGCATGGACTTCGGAAAAACCAAAGGAGGGGGGCTGTGTGTATATGTGAACAAATGCTGGTCCAATAATTCGAAGACTGTGGGCAGTCACTGTTCACCGGATTTGGAATATGTGGCTGTTAAATGTAGACCAGCCTATCTCCCTAGGGAGTTCACAGCTGTTATGTTAACTGGTGTGTACGTGCCACCAGATGCCAATGCCAACTTGGCTTTGGGATGCCTGCAGGACCTTATCAGCAGCCAGCAAGACAAGTATCCTGAAGCTGTGCACATCATTGCGGGAGACTTCAACCATGTTGAACTTAAAACAGTGCTCCCAACGCTCTATCAGCATGTGAAATGTCCCACAAGAGGGGACAAGACACTGGATAAAGTTTATTCGAATGTAAATCACGGCTATAGGGCTTTACAGCTGCCACACTTGGGCCAGTCCGACCATATGTCTCTGTTCCTGGTACCAGCATATATCCCACTCAGGAAACGGGCTCCCACAATATTAAAATCTGTTAAAATCTGGCCTGAAGGTGCTATTCACCAGCTGCAGGACTGTTTTGAGAGAACCAATTGGGATATTTTCGATAGTTCAGACCTGGAGGAGCACACGGCGGCAGTTCTGTGCTATATCAATCACTGCACAGACACTGTCACAGTAAATAAATCCATCCGGTTTTACCCCAATCAGAAACCCTGGATGAATAGAGAGGTCCAGTGCCTGTTGCGGGAAAGGAACAGGGCTTTCAGGTCAGGCGAGGTGCAGCTTTACAGTGTAGCAAGAGCAAACTTGAGGAGGGGTATTCGACGGGCAAAATTGGATTATAGGCTGAGGATTGAGGATAATTTAAGGAGCAACAACACAAGACAGATGTGGCAGGGGATTCAGCATATTACCAACTACAAACCTAACCTTGGTGCTGTCGACGGTGACCCTTTGCTGGCGGAGGAGCTTAACCTCTTCTTTGCTCGCTTCGAGAAGGAGCCACCTGAGACGCCGGTATTACAGCCACCAGCCCATAGGGGCCCCTCATTCACGGTAGAGGAACATGAGGTGAGACAGGTATTGAGGATGGCGAATCCGAGGAAGGCGGCTGGACCTGATGGCATCACTGGAAAGGTGTTGAAGGGCTGTGCGGATCAGCTGGCGAGGGTCTTTACTAAGATCTTCAATAAGTCCTTACACCAGTCTATTGTCCCACCCTGCCTGAAGTCGTCAACTATTGTCCCTCTGCCTAAAAAATCCACAATCAGTAGTTTGAATGACTATAGACCAGTTGCACTGACTCCAATCATCATGAAGTGTTTTGAGAAACTGGTGCGCCGTCACATTATTTCCTGTCTTCCATCAACTTTTGACAACTACCAGTTTGCATACAGGGCAAATAGATCCACAGAAGACGCTATCAACACCACTCTCCATGCTGCTCTGTCCCATCTGGAGCAGCCGGGGAGTTATGTGAGGCTGCTGTTTGTGGATTTTAGCTCTGCTTTTAACACTATCCTCCCCCATAGACTGGTGTCCAAGCTAGAGGCGATTGGACTCTCCAACTCCACCTGTCTCTGGGTTTTGGATTTTTTGTCAGAACGTTCTCAGAGGGTTAGAGTAGGGTCACATATGTCCACAGCCCTTAGCCTTAACACCGGCTCACCACAGGGTTGTGTGTTGAGTCCCCTGCTCTATGCTCTCTATACGTATGACTGTACAGCCATCTATTCCAGCAACAAAATCATCAAGTTTGCTGATGACACTACGGTGGTAGGGCTCATTTCAGGAGGGGATGAGTCCGCCTATCGGGACGAGGTGGAGCGGCTCTGTGTTTGGTGTGGAGAGAACAATCTGGCTCTTAATACGGCTAAGACCAAGGAATTGGTGGTGGATTACAGGAAAAAAAAGGCGGACATTCAGCCCTTGTATATCAACGGGGAACGGGTGGAGAGGGTGGCGGAATTCAGGTTTTTGGGAGTAACTATCGATCAGGGCATGACTTGGAGCGCAAATACCACTGCTCTGGTGAAGAAGGCCCAGCAGAGAATTTATTTCCTCAGACTTTTAAAGAAGAACAATCTGAGTGAGAGACTGCTGGTGTCCTTCTACCGAGGCTCCATAGAGAGCATTCTTACATACTGTATTTGTGCTTGGTTCTCCAGTTGTACAGCTAGGGAGAGGAAGGTGCTCCAGAAGGTCATAACCACAGCCCAAAGGATTATTGGTCATCCTCTCCCATCTTTGGAAGAACTGTACGGTTCCCGTTGTCTTAGGAAAGCAAATAACATCCTGCAGGATTCATCTCACCCGGGACACAGTCTGTTTGCACTACTGCCTTCTGGCAGGAGATATAGAAACATCAAGTCAAAGACAAATAGACTGAAAAACAGTTTCTATCCAAGAGCTGTGGCCTTTTTGAATGCTGTAACTCGATAGTGTGACCTGGGAGTTTGATGGGTGTTGGTGTGGGTGTGGCTGGAATGTGGTTTGTTTGGTTGTTGTTGTTGTTTTGCTTTTGTTGTTTTAAGGGATGGCATCCAATTTCGTTGCACTTGTGCAATGTTGCACTTGTGTAATGACAATAAAGAATCTATTCTATTCTATTCTATTCTATTCTCATTATGCACTGAAGAATAAATAGAGCATAATAATAGCCCCATTCTGGCACGAGAAGTTGTCTTTTCATTTGCAAAGCCTGTATTATCATATTTTTGGAGGGTACAGGAGGATTAAGCGCTGGCTTCAACAAAGTAGACTTCATATGAGGGAGCTGTCTCGCTCAGGCTAAAAGGGGGGGAAATCTTTATTGTAATTTGCAAAAGATTAAATGCATTAACATTATTCCTTGATTAATTCCCTTTAAAAATGTATCGAGCAGAATAAATAGAAAGGGATTAGTTCGGAAAAGCAGGGAGATCTGTAAGATTTGGAATGGAACCAAACTTGCGGAGGGGAAGGAGATGCCTGCATGTTATGGACTTCATAGATATGGAGAAATAAGTCAGACTCTCTAGAGTGAATTAGTTGCACTTGGTCCCTATTGATATTAATGAGGCAAGTTAGTCATGACTTCAGTTCAGTCCCATTGATTTCATTGGAAACCAAGTTCAAGTAGCTTAGTCAGTATTCAGTCAAATAATGGAATAGTCAGTACCCAGTCAAATAATGGAATTGCTTTTTCTCCAAGGTATCCTAGGCTTTTTAGATCAGATAGATTAAAAGTAAAGCAATCTGAGAACTCGCTGTGCTTTCTGTCTTGTAATATGGCAGGATGGGCAAACTAGTTTATTTATCCTGACTTCAGGTTGTATCCAATGCTTGTCCTATTAAGAGTACACTTTGAAATTAATGGACTTCACTAACTTAGCTTCATTAATTTCTGTGGGTGTCCTCTGAGTAGGATTGACCTTGGATATAACTCTTGTATGTAACCATTTGAAGTCTTCTGACTTCAAGAAACCGAACCTTTTGGAATGAATGCTGCCCATCTGTGAGGTATCACTGGCTCTCCAACTTTTCAAGAAACTAGATTTGGTTGTGGGAGTTGAGGTTTGGCTCTTCTCATTTCTACAGATGGTTGGATATTTAAGATTTTTAAATGAACAAACAATGGCTATATTCAAATTATAATAGTAAACACTGCTACAATTAGCCCACGTATCTGTTATGCTGTCCTCCCCTAAATTTATACACCAGCAAGCTGAACAAATTTAGACAGATTTAAAAAAAATACTACAGTATATTGAGGTATTCATTTCAAGATCAGAGGTTATGGTATGGGGGATTTTAATACCCAGATAGACAGAGATGAGGAACAAAAGAATAAACTGGTTCTTTTAGATAAGGATGGTGGAAATATCCCTACACAGACATTCATGTTGTTGTTGTTTAGTCGTTTAGTCGTGTCCGACTCTTCGTGACCCCATGGACCAGAGCACGCCAGGCACTCCTGTCTTCCACTGCCTCCCGCAGTTTGGTCAAACTCATGCTGGTAGCTTCGAGAACACTGTCCAACCATCTCGTCCTCTGTCACCCCCTTCTCCTTCTGCCCTCAATCTTTCCCAACATCAGGGTCTTTTCCAGGGAGTCTTCTCTTCTCATGAGGTGGCCAAAGTATTGGAGCCTCAGCTTCAGGATCTGTCTTTCCAACGAGCACTCAGGGCTGATTTCCTTCAAAATGGATAGGTTTGATCTTCTTGCAGTCCATGGGACTCTCAAGAGTCTCCTCCAGCACCATAATTCAAAAACACAGACATTCATAGGACAAGTTTATTAACAAAAATGAGCACATTTCAATTCTATCACAATGTATAGCTAGAGAAACCCTGGCCACAAACACCTGTGGGTATAGCTTTCACTTTGGCACCAGGACAGGAATAGCATGCCATGAACACAAGCAAATGCCAGTTTTTGGGGGGTTGGGTTTCATAAATCTTAAAATATAAATGGACTTGAAAATAAACATAGCATACTGCTTATAATCTGCATACAAATAAGATGCAAAAATAATAAAACTTAGTTAAACAGTCAAATGTATTATGTTAAACTGTTTCCCTCAAAATTGGGCAATTTATTATAGCAATGAACACTGTAACAGCTCTTAGGAAGTGGATGTTATTATTTTGATGAAGATCAGTCTCCATTGATTCTAGAATGCAATGTTATGTGTATGCAGGCAAAGAATAAAGAATGTATTTTTTCCTACCACTAATGATCTCCAAATACGTAGAGTAGGCTTCTATATCAGATTCTTGATTCTAAGCAAATCAAGCACAGTGAAGACAACCCTTTTCAATCAGAGTGTGATGGATGAAACTGATCAAGAATACCCTTGAAGCCACACCAGAACATTTGATGTACGGTTTGTGGTAGGCAAGATATTTTGAGAAGTGGAATGTGATGACCAACATCGCGTGAGTGCAGAGACACTCTACACAGGGGTAGGAAGCACCAGTCTCTTATCTTCAGCATAGCATCACATGAACATTATCCATTCCAGTACAGTGGTACCTCGGGTTAAGTACTTAATTCGTTCCGGAGGTCCGTACTTAACCTGAAACTGTTCTTAACCTGAAGCACCACTTTAGCTAATGGGGCCTCCTGCTGCTGCCGTGCCGACAGAGCATGATTTCTGTTCTCATCCTGAAGCAAAGTTCTTAACCCAAGGTAATATTTCTGGGTTAGCGGAGTCTGTAACCTGAAGCATATGTAACTTGAAGTGTATGTAACCCGAGGTACCACTGTATATATACTGGTATGATTCCTCACCACCCCAAGATGTAACAAATCCCAGTTCAAGGTCAGGAACATGATACTTAATTCACCTACCTTAAATCATATATAGATTATCTTGATTATTGATTATATTATTATCTCACTTTTCCCTAGAGGAACTGAAGGCAGCATACACATGTTGCCAAGCGATTGTCAGTCACTGTTTGATCTGGGTGCAGTGACCCCATATGATGAACCTTTGAACTATGTATAGGTGATAGCTTCTCAATAAAGACTCTGGATTCACCCCAGCCACTTAGGTTAGCCACTGAACTTTTCTGGACAGGAAGGAGTGTGCATGCATTTCCTGTTGCAGTTGAATCTTGCTTGAGCAAGTTTTTTTCTGAGCTTTGTTGGGTTGTTGTTGCTATTGTTGTTGTTTGGTGTGGTGTTGTTCCTCTGTTGCCTGGTTTGTTCTTCAGTCCTGACCTACTTTTTAGCTCAGACTTCTGTTTAGCCCTGCGGTTTTGATTTATTCTTTGAGTATTGTCTAATCTCATGTTTCCTGGCTCACAGCAGTCTCCTGCTTGGACCAAATGCCTTCAGACCATGGTCCAAGCACAGGCAGAAGAATACAGCCAGGCTTCTGAAGAAATGGTTTTTGTTTTCAGAAATATTGTTCATCTAACTTGCCCTTCACAGAAACACTATGCTCCAGCAATTTTCGTACCCGTGTACTCAGAACTGCTATTCTTTATGCAACACTCTACGGGTTCTTAGAATGCATGAAAAATGTGTAGACCTGAAACTCTGTCCTTCGTGACGTGGCACTGTGGGTTAAACCACAGAGCCTAGGGCTTGCCGATCAGAAGGTCGGTGGTTCGAATCCCCGCGACGGGGTGAGCTCCCGTTGCTCGGTCCCTGCTCCTGCCAACCTAGCAGTTCGAAAGCACGCAGTGCAAGTAGATAAATAGGCGGGAAGGTAAACGGTGTTTCCGTGTGCTGCTCTGGTTCGCCAGAAGCGACTTAGTCATGCTGGCCACATGACCCGGAAGCTGTACGACGGCTCCCTCGGCCAATAAAGCGAGGTGAGCGCCGCAACCCCAGAGTCGTCTGCAACTGGACCTAATGGTCAGGGGTCCCTTTGCGGGACCGCGTGCAGCACCCCTGAGCCTCGTGGGACTTACCAGCCGGTTGTGCTGGCCCACCGCTCTGATGCCGTTGTTGTCGGGGGTTCCCACCAAACCTCAATTTAAATTATGCAAAAATGCATCTCTGCATCCAGCTACCTTGCATGGTGGCTTTTTGCATGCCAGTAATTTTTTTTGGTAATTGGTTAGTTAACTTTCTGCAGTATAAGCCAATGTAGGTTTAATGTTGGAATTGCAGATGGGGAAAATGCAAACACTAATTGCCTGTTTTGCCAAGGTGACTTGGCACAGTTTTCCCCCTAAGAGGGAGAATTTCTTTCTACATGAGTATGTGATAGATGGCAAGTAACTACTTGAAAGTTTCTCACTTCTACTCCTGCACTGCTATGAAGGTTATCCTTATCTGTTGATACTGGCACAGTTAGATAATCACATTACACTGTGTGCATGGCACTCTCGACCTCTTACTGCTGGTATTGGGATTGCATGTATAGGATTTTCGATTTGCAAAAACAGGACAGCCTTTTCTGGGAAACATCGATATGGCTAAACCAAGGGGCATATTTCATGGAATGAAGAAGTTGATTCACATATAAGAAACGTCTTTTCTGAGTGACTGTGAAAGTGCTTCAGTTATAACGTTTTATAATTTAGCCACATCTCATAATAAAGGGAATGCTAGGAAAAGAGGCTGCAAAGAACATCTGGAGATAGCCTGGTCCAGTCTTGTGAAAAGGAGAACAGAAGGTGGTAAATTCAAGTACTTCAGCTGACCAACAAATTACAGGGAAATATGCATTCTCCCGTGTACTAAAGAGCCAGAATAAAAAATGACTAAGCATAAATAGCTCTTGTTTCCTGGGCAGATTTTCAGACTGGATAGAGCCTTTTGTTGTTGTTTAAATTTGGCCTAGTAAGACTTTTTGGATGAATAACACTCACTTTATTGAGCTCACTGGGATCTCTGACAGAGGTATTTCATAACCTGCCATCTGATCATTTTCGCTAGAGATCTGAACGCACCAAATCCACACTTTTCAAATTTCTCTGAACTTTGCAAAGCAGTTCTCCAGCCAGGTAGTTGTACAAAAATGCATACAGTAGGGCAAAGTGTATCTAAAATGTTTGTATTGGTGGAAGTCCCATATTAAAATGCATTATATTAGGGGGGAGGTTGCTTGCAAATTGTGTATATTTGTCAAAACTGCAAAAAAACAAACAAACATTTATTAAGTAGAAATTTGTAAAGCTGAGACATTTTCATGAGAAATCTTTTTTTTTTTTAGTTGAAAACTGTGTTGAAAATGTTTTACCTGACTTTAATCATAACTCTTTAAAGAGCCCTTGTCTTTGTTGCTGCTGTCACAGTGCCTCTTCAGTTAATTTCTTTCTGGAAGCTCATCACATGATCAGTGAGCTCAGTGGAAGTGGATGGAAGTGCCTTATTTTTTATTTGGGTTCCCCCCGCCTCACCAAGCAGGGAGAGAGTCATCCTGTTTGGCTGCTCTTTGCCCCATGTCACTTTTTAAGGGGAACCTTCCACCTGCTAGATGTTGCTGAACTGTAATTCCCATCAGCCCCAGCAAGCATGGTCAGGGATTATGGGACTTGTAGTTCAGTAACCTCTGGAAAGCCCTGTTTGAAATCTCAGGGCAGGGTGAACAATTTTCCAAATCTCTCTTGTCTGCTGGCTTTCAGAAGCTACTAAAAGGGGGGGCGGGGGCGGGAGGACCTGCCCAAAATCCTGGTTGTCCCACTTTCCTCTCTCCAATTTCTGCATGCCCCCTGTACCTGCTCTGCAGAATGCCCTCTGAGGGCTATGTTGTTCCGCTTAAGAACTGCTGCTCTAGCAAGATCTATTTTTAAAATACCAAATTAGAAAGAAAAAAACCCTAGCAAATTCTAAAGGATTTTTGCTTTGCATTCTGTGGTTAAAAATATGAAGTTGAAGAATGAGAGGTCAAGTTGCTGAGAGAGAGAGAGAGAGAGAGAGAGAGAGAGAGAGAGAGAGAGCGCAGATTATAGTACATTATTATTTCCTCCATTTGAACAGAAAATGTTTCCTATTAATTGCTAGGGTAGATGAATCACAACCTATATTTCTCTGTTCATTTACTACTTTTGGCTGGGACCTGGAAGAACTGGACTTGTTTGAGGAAAAAGAGCAAACGCTAATTTAACTGTTTGGGAGCCCCAAAGGGGGCAATTTAACTTTGGAGTGAAAGTTCAGGCAATTGAATTTGGAAGCTATATATCGAGGCTCATGTGTCTTTTAGAATATTGAGCTGAACTTTCCAACAGTTTGGTAACTTAGATTTATAAACCGTTTAGAGTAACGGCAGTAATGAAAAGGCTGACAGACTTTTGACACTGGCAGCAGAACTGGGCAACAGAGTGGATATGGATAAAATACAGCATACCATGGTTTGTAGCTTTCCAAGGAGGATGCGAAGCAGCCATTAATTTACTTGATGTGAAATACTTGTGCTGGTGGGGGATTTCCTCCCAATGGAAAAACCACTTCAAAGGAGTGTTTTTCCCCTCAGGACTGTGGCAGGGGAACAAAGGGTTAAATTCTTTCTCTCCTCACTTGCTGTAATCTCAGTAATCATCAGTGTGCGCCCCCTTTCACTGCTACTGACATTTAAAAAAACATATTCATTACATGCAAAAATGTTGGTTAAAGGCATGCCTAGTTTGGCCCTTAGATTATGTTTGAAATATATCTCATCGTAAAGAGGCAGGCAATGACCAGGTGATCTGAATGCCTCCTCAGTCTGTTGTCCAGGCACAAATGATGATGGGCATGTCAAGGCAGTGGTGTAGCGTGGTTTGCCAGCACCCGGGGCCACACAGAGGGAGGGAAATGGATGGAGTACACATGTACATTCAACTGCCTAATGGCCAAGAGATAAGAAAATAAGAGTCATTCCATTGTCTGGAGAGGTCACTTCCTGGTTCACGTGGAGAAGACTTTTTCAATGGAGTCCAGGAATGGAAGCATACAGCTGTATTGAGGCAGCAGTGGGTGTTGAAATTTGGTGCCCCTAACAATTTTATGCCTGGGGCAACCACCCCTGTGACTCCCCCAAATTATGCCACTGCTTCAAGGCCCCTCTTGCTTTCCTGTCATGTTTTTTGTTTTTAAAAAATAAATCTATAAGCCAGTTGAGCTAGACAGTCCTTTAAACAGAGGGTTGTCCTCTGAGAACTGTCCTCTGAAAGGTAGGACACATGGCCATCCTATTACTGTATCTGGACTAGTGGAAGGAAAGTATTAGATTCTTTTTAAAGTATCTGGAAATGCTTTAATGGCACTGAAGTAACAGTGCAAACACAGGATCAGCTAAACAAACGAGTATAAACTCTACTCCCTGACCTTATTTGCTGTGCAGAATGTGTGGTATTGCTGTGGGAATTCTGATATTGAAAAAGCATTCAGGCATCCACTTGTCAAACATTCAGACCTGAGGGCCGGGAAATGCCTTGGGGCAAGTGGGCAGGCAGGCTTAGAAACAATATTCTCAGAGCGTACACGATAGCCTGGTGCTCTCCTGCAAAGACCAGTTACCCAGATGGAGAAACTGCAGTGGATCTGGGAGTTATATATCAGGAAATGGCATAAAATGCCTCGTTCTCCAAGCCAGGAAGATTCTGCGCCTGTGCTGGTCCTGAGGGTTAACCATGAGGTGAGGTCCGAGTCCGGTCCGAGATCGAGGGTGCAGTAGGGAGACAGTCTGTCAAAGCTGAAGCTGGGTCCAAGGCAGGGAGTCAGGTGAGGTCAGGCGCTCTGGCAGAGAAGCAGGACAGGGTGCAGGCAGGAACAGGCTACCAACAACGTTGCTCCCGCAACTTGGGACTGGGGCTGGCCGGCTTTTATCTGCCCCGAGGCATAAGGCGGCCCTGCTCCTCTGGTGACTCGCCTCTCCTGGCCTGGAGGCGAGCACTCCTCCTGCAGGAACTTAGTTCCCTCTGCCTCTCTGCCCTGAGCCTCTTCAGCTCAGGAGAGGCTGGAGGGTTACTGGACCCAGAGGCAACCTCTTCTTCCCCTGATGGGGCTGGGAGTGGAGCACCTGCAGGCAATGGGTCCTCCATCACCTCAGGAGCCAGAGCAGACTCAGCTGGTGCCTGCACCTGAGGATCCAGCACAGGTGAGGGCCCTTCAGGCTCAAGTCCCAGCCCCGGCTCAGCTGGTTCTTGAGGCGGGGAATCCTGTGCAAGTTGGGATTCCTCAGGTTCAGCCTCTGAGTCTGAATCCCAGGCCATCACAGTGCCGTTGCTCAAGGACTGTAGCATGAAGTTCCTGCTGTTTTGTGTCTGAGGTGCAGGAAGAGGGGAACCAGTGCTAGATCCTTTCTTCATTGCTCCTTATTTGGAGGAATGGACAACGCCACTTGTCCAATGCCACAATGTTAGTTGGCACCCGCTCTGAGATTTATTTCCTCAGAGGTATTTCCTCCCCACCAACCCTTTCCTAGGAGGCTCCTTGTGTAATCTGCTGCCTCCAAGGTATCAGATATAATGCTGCCACTCCGATAAACTATGGTTTGTTAGAACGTGAACAAGTGAAGAGCTCCAGAGCTTGCTCCTCCCCTTCCTACTGTTTCTTGGCTGCCCAAATGTAGATGAGACTTACTGGTTTGCTAAATCACAATTCCTCATGCCATCTGTGTGTGGATCAATATTACAGACTGGTTTGATCCTGATTTCAAGGGAGCACTTAAACCACAGTTTCCCAGTTCAGACTGCATGGTAAACTGTGAATTAACAAACTGGCCAAAGGCATAGAATTGGAAGGAGTGGGAGGGAGCATGGAGCATATGATAGCACTGCTTGTTGTCACTCTAACGATGGTTTGTTGCACCATGTCTGAACTGGGCCATAAACTCCTGCGGGAGGTTTATTCCTAGCATTGATACTATTCCTGGGGGGTCTTCTGACAGGCATAAGGGTTCTCCAAGAGCTGCCTGCCAGGCAAAAGAGCAGCTAACACAACACAAAATAAAACAAAGAAAGCAAGATAATGACATTTTTAAAGCAGCGGATAAAATAGTCGATAAAACCTGGCAGCAATAAAAACCATCACAGCTTAACAAATTTTTTTAAAGAGTTATTTGCTTAGTGTTGAAAAGGTAGCAAAGTCGGTGACAGGTTAGCCTTGTAGGTAGAGAATTTCATGAATGAAGTACCATCAGTGACAAGGTCCTTTCCTCACCTCACTTCGAAAATGGGGCACCTGGAGAAGAGCCTCAGGTAAATGATGAGAAAAGTTTATCAAGAAATATGTCTGCCTAATAATGAACAATTGTTCACGTTCACCATTGTAAGGGACTCTCCAGACCGGTGGGTTTTATTGTGGGTGTATTACTGACCCCAAATCATACATTAGTGGTGGAATTATTCTACTTCCTTTTCTTCTGCAATGCTTCCCCAATGCTAGCAACTTTTTGCTGCCTCCAGAGCAACAAAAGCAGGACTAAATTAAACCAGAACATTTGTGAAAAGTTATGGGATGCGCCACCAATTGGACAGGAAGCAGTGTGGCCATCCCAAAACTCTTGCTGGGGCAAACAGTATCGAAAGCAGGGTGGCGGGTGGCTGCCCTGATAACATCATGAGCACAAATAATCAGGAATGTGCAATAAAAAGTATCTCTGTCATTATACTGGTGCAGCACCTGTTGTATGCAGAGGTATATTACAGGTTGTAATGGGACACTTTTTCCCTCTAACTCCTCCCCCCTCTCCAGATCCCATTTCAGGTGTTGAGCCTCAATGTGAGGGAGTAAACAATGCGCAAGGGGATGGCATGTACAATGGCTCCACCCCCAGCCAGTCTCCTCCATCCCTAATTGAAGGGAGATTCTAAGCACTATCAGCTGAAGGAGCTTAGAAACCTTGTGATTGGAAACACAGGATTCCTGATCGTAGGAAGCCTTCTAACCACTTTCAGCTGAAGGCCCCTTCAGACCCTCCTCCTGCTCAACACAGGAAGGTTAATCTGCAGGCAGAGCAGGCATTCCTGCCACATAGAGGGACACTGGAGGAGGCAAGACCAGGAAATGTCCTTTTTGCCCCAACGTGCTCAAGCTGAACACCTGAAGACAGCTCAGTTTGTGAAGAAAAATGGAAACCAATAGATTTATTTCCATGTGCAGTCATTTCAAAGCAACCTGAAACTACATGGGCCACAACCCTATTTAATTATGATGATGATGATGATGATGATGATGATGATGATGATGATGATGATTACTAATTCTATACTGCCCTTCATCCAAGGACTACAGGGTGGTCTACAATATAAAAATACTAAATGTAGTAACGGATGAACGAATACCACCACTACCACCCCAATACTAAAATCATAAATTCAGGAATAGTGTCTGTACTTTATTAGAATGACCTCAGATTATGCCGTGTCAGGACGGCGGCCATTTCCTCCTCCCCCTCCCCCTGCGCTCATTACCATATCAAAGGATGGAAGCCCAGCCACTTCAGAACTGCCAGGGCTCCCATCAGTCAGGGATTTCAAAGGAAGTGTATCTTCTTTTATGCCGTTCCCCAGAGGCAAAGAAAGAGATAAGTTAGTGTGGGCAGCTTCTAGCAACTTTGCCGCGAAATATTACATAAGGTAAAATTGATGAACTCTTACTATTTATACATTTATATCCCACCTTCCCTGCAAAAAGTGCAAGGTGGCATTCCAAAGAGTTCATACGTTATGGTCAAAAAAGGTAAAGGACCCCTGGACGGTTACATCCGGTGAAAGGCGGCTATGGGGTTGCGGCGCTCATCTCGCGTTCAGGTCGAAGGAGCCAGCGTTTGTCACCAGGTGAGGGTAGCCAATGGGTCTCAAACCTTGTGAGTTAGGGCTGCCCCCTGTATATGAAGACAGACGGATTGAACAGACAAGGCCAATGGGAGTCCAGTGGTCAAAAAGGGAGCCTCTGTGTGTACTGTAGAGGGAAGTGAGGGGCAGATGGGGATCACCAACTTGGGAAGGTATCCCATCTAGGAGAAGGTAAGCTGTGATACTAAACCTCTGCTGTCATGTGGGACATCCTGAGGAAAATAAAAGACTAGGGAATAAACCAGGGGTCTGCAAACTTTTTCAGCAGGGGGCTGGTCCACTGTCCCTCAGACCTTGTGGGGGGCCGGGCTGTATTTTGAAAGGAAAAAAAATGAACGAATTCCTATGCCCCACAAATAACTCAGAGATGCATTTTAAATAAAAGCATACATTCTACTCATGCGAAAACACCAGGCAGGCCCCACAAATAACCCAGAGATGTATTTTAAATAAAAGGACACATTCTACTCATGTTAAAACGTGATGATTCCTGGACTGTCCGTGGGCCGGATTTAGAAGACGATTGGGCTGGATCCGGCCCCTGGTCCTTAGTTTGCCTACCCGTGGAATAAATCATACACAAATCCGGAGTGGAGTCCTTAAGACTGTTGGATAGCACCTTGTACGTTTCCTTCCTGCAAACTCCTGCAGTCAGGCTGGTACCAATCATATTGCTCTGCTTTCCTTTGGACCACATTCCCAAGGCTGAGAGGGGGGTATTGTCACCTGGGCAGCCCAGGACCTCCCTACACACGACCCAGGGTGGCACCCAGGGAGGTCACTTCGATGCTGCTAATGCGTCAGTTTGACTTCATCCCTGGAGGTGCACTCCATTGTGTCTCAAGACAGATAGATGCCAACAACAACAACAACCACCTGATTTTTGTATCCTTTTAGATCCCACAAACTGTCTGAGCTAGCCTGCAGAAGTGATGATCTGCGCAATATTAAAAAGCTATCAATAAATGCTCCCAGATGAATCTAACAGGCTTCCTGATTCACGGGCTGGATAATCTAGTTTGGCTGCCGCCTTGAGCTCCACAGAGGCACTGTGTTCTGTCACCAGTGGTGATGAGAGTGACCTGTGCTTTTCATTGTCTTACGAATGATCAGAGGGTGAGCTTCCTATTGCGGGTGGGGAGGAGATAAGGAAGACAACATTTGTAATAAAGCTACAGTGATATACTGTCGCCGCCCTGTTTGCCGAGACAGAGCCAACTGAATTACGATATGCAGGTATTGCCAAGACAGGAGGGATGTATCAAGAGGCTTGAATTATATCGCCGCTTTTTAGAAGCCGTAAAACAGACAGGAATTCTCTGTCTTTGTTCCCGCGTAGCAAATGACGTCAGCAGCTGGCACTCCGCGGCAAAGCAGCAGTTATATAAGCAAGAATATATTTAAAATGGCTCAGGGTAGTTGCTGGTAAATAAAATAAAATGATATAGGGGTTGCTGTTTTTAAAGTTTCATTGATATGTTGACTCAGAAACCACCTGCCCCTTACAGCCTATCAGTTTAATGAGGTTTATTTTAACTGGAGGATGAGGGGAAGGAAGGAGGGAAGGGTATGGATGAACGATGTCTCAGCGATGGCCTCTCCAGTCCTAAATCCCTTCTTTGATTGCGATCAGATTGGAGTGTGCAAGGCCCTTGAATCAGCACTGTGTACCTGCTCCTAGCGATTCTGACACCAGGTTTCATTCATTACCGAGTTCTGAAATTCAACCCTAAGCAAGTTGCATGTGGGCTATGGGGGCGAGAGAAGACAGGCACAAAACCACACAACAATCCCTGGCCAGCCTTTCACGTAAGGCAGTGCCACCAGGCTGACATTGCAGATATGCTGAGATGGGTACCATTGTGGCAGGAAAGGGCAGCATTTTAGATTTCACATGGGGAGGTGTCAGAGAAAAGTCAGCAGTGGGGAAGTATGTAGTCCCGCTCTTGGATATAGTCAAAGGAAAATGGAAGAAAAGCAGGGCACTGTAAGAAATTCTTGCAGCACTGTTTTTCCTCTTACATCTCATCATGACAACTGCAGTCAGTGACGGTCTCAGGATAGGACTTTGGAGCAGATACCGAGGTCACTATTCGTCAGAATGAGCAGTAGGGTCTCCAACTGTGGCTTACCACATTTTGAAGTAAGTCTTACAAAACACCACCCGAAGTGCCCCCCGGCCCATAGAGGTGCCAAAACTCCTCCCTTGTTTTATTATAATAGCATTTCTGTCTCAATTTCTCATGTCACTGTAGTATCCTTTGGGCTATGGAACTGTGGCTTTTTGATCAATAGACCACCATGTTGCATTAGATTTCATTCACACCAGTGTGGTACAACAACAAGACGTCACTGGACATGTCGGCACCCCCACTGTTTCGGTGCATGCATGCTTAGGGAAGTTTTTAATGTTTGATGTTTTATTCTGTTTTTAATCTTTTGGGAGCTGCCCAGAGTGGCTGGGGAAACCCAGCCAGATGAGTGGGGTATAAATGATAAACTATTATTATTATTATTTTCTTCTGATTCCTCATGATTCATCACATGGTATACAAAAATACCGCCCAAAATTTCATTACGTAAATGGTGAGGGTCTGATCCATGTAAACCGCAGGAAACTTACGAACACGAAACTCGCATATTTCCAGTGTTGCAAATTGATTGATTGATTTTTAATGGAAACAGTTAGCACAGAAATGAGTACTGAAGTTCTGCTAGATTCTGCTAGATTTCCAGAAGTGGACTATGCATAGTGTGAAAGGTCAAGTGAAATGCAAGAATTAAGGCGTAAGTCAACATCAGGAAGATGGAACAAAGTGCCATCTGAATGCATCCTTCGAGAGTCTTGATGGCTGAAGAGAGAAGAACCAAGCAGACAATGGAATCAGAACACATGATGAATAGAGGGAGAAGAGAGAAGCAGAAGTGAGAGTAATGTTGTTGTTGTTGTTTAGTCGTGTCCGACTCTTCGTGACCCCATGGACCAGAGCACGCCAGGCACTCCTGTCTTCCACTGCCTCCCGCAGTTTGGACAGGCTCATGTTTGTAGCTTCAAGAACACTGTCCAACCATCTCGTCCTCTGTCGTCCCCTTCTCCTTGTGCCCTCCATCTTTCCCAGCATCAGGGTCTTTTCCAGGGTGTCTTCTCTTCCCATGAGGTGGTCAAAGTATTGGAGCCTCAGCTTCACGATCTGTCCTTCCAGTGAGCACTCAGGGCTGATTTCCTTCAGAATGGATACTGTCAGGGGCTCAGGGACTGAGCCACAGGGGAGAGAGGAAATGGAGAGCGAGGGGGAGGAATCTGAAGGTAGCGGAGGGCAGAATGACAGTGAATCGGGAGATTCCATAAGCCTCTCCAGTGAATCAGAAGACTCCCAGAGGGGGGCGCCGACGGCCAGGGAGAAGGGGGTCCCAGAGGGGACACACCAGAAGCAAGGGGCCAGCGGAGACTCCCAAAGTAGTAGCTGGAGATCAGGACCAGTTTCCCCACCGGAGCACAGTGGGGGGGAAGAGGAGTCAGGTCTGGCCACACCCCCGTCGGAGAGTGACGGAATGGAGGGGAAGTCAGAGCCAGGCAGCACCCCTGGGGAGGAGAGTAGCGACAGGAGCTGTGTAGCAGTGAGGAGGAAGGTGTCGGGCTGCGCGCGTGCGCCAAGTTCAAATGTACAGGCGCGCAGGACTGCTGACAGCCCGGAGTGGGAACCAGGTCCTAAAGCCCGCCGGAGGCTGGGGGAGGACTCGGGAGACTCAGCTTCTGAAGAGTCTAGGAAAGGCGAGTCCTCGACGGGCAAGAGGACCCAGAGGAGGAAAGAACAAAGGAAGAGGTGGAGCAAGGCTAGGGTCTTAAACTGGTGCCTGGGGGGAGGAGACTCAGACGGGGCTTCGGCGGTCTAAGGTTCGAGACGTAGAGGTGCACGCTGAGAATGTAAGAATGAAACAGAACTTAAATAAAGACTATTTCATATAACAATGACCTGGCGTTGGTCCTTTGTGAGCTGGGACCTAGGGCACCCTCTGACAGATACGTTTGATCTTCTTGCAGTCCATGGGACTCTCAAGAGTCTCCTCCAGCACCATAATTCAAAAGCATCAATTCTTCGGCGATCAGCCTTCTTGATGGTCCAGCTCTCACTTCCATACATTAGTGAGAGTCATAACAAGGAGCAAAGCAGGAGGGGGAAAAGGAACTACTTCAGAGTACAAGGGGAATTGTGCCGTTGGCAGGATGGGGGACCTGGAAAGTGGATGAGAAAGACCAAGAGATGATGGCAGAAAATGGAGATTCATTTTCCATTTTTTATTTGTCCTAACCAGCCAACTCTTTGTTATTTTGTGCTTACTAACACATCTTAAATTTATATTAGGAACTGATCTCTAAATCAGTCAGATTTATTTTGAGTTTGGCATTGTTCATATCTTGTGTTTTTGGCTCAATGTTTATGGCTTGAAACGGGGCCGAGAGCTATCCTCCCCCCGCACCCCGTGCTTCTGTTTGTGCTGATGATTTTTCAATTAATCATGATTTATAGCTCTTACAAGGTTTACTATGCTTGCCGATTCCACCCTGTTGCAATTTCCTTTTGAAATCCAGCAATCATAAAGCCAGAGACCAAGAAGAATTATAGCCTAATACTGCAAAATGAGTTTTTTCTCAAAGGCTTAAAAAGAACCTTAAAATTTTCAGACTCTCTGGGGCTATACTTAGCCTCTAGACAGCATATTGCCATTATTAGGCATAACCAACTATAATTTATGCAGCAATTTGTTACAGTTATTTGTGAAACTTTCCACAGAATGACTTGTCCATACAAAGAGAGAATCATACCAGGGCAATTATCCTAGTTCCCAGTTCTTGCTATTTTGAGACCCTGCCTGTGTTCTCTTGAGCCTCTAATAGGCATTCTTTACAACAGAGTTAAAGTAATAGCATCACCTGCCGTCTGTTAAAGAAATAATTGCTAAGTGCACTTTGGTGCTGGTTAATTATATCTAATGCACTCCTGAGTGAAGCCAAGCAGAGTGATGGATAATATGTTACAGCAATGTTAATGGCTTTGGAGTTTGTGTAAATGGCAAACTTTATGGCAGGTGAGAAGTCCCTGTCTCAGAGAATGTTTTATACCTGTTCCGTATCAGCTACATGGACTGGCTATTGATTTTTCAAATGTGGACCTGCCTTTGAAGACTGTTCAGAAACTGCAATTAGTGCAGGAATGCAGCACCTAGATTCCGCAGTGGATGTGGGTGTTAGGGTCATAGTGGACCTGTCAGGGACGTGGTTATATTGAACACCTGGGAAGAGTCTGACTCTGGAAGTGAGGGGTTGCAGCCACAGACGGAGCAGAAGTGGGTTAGCTCAGCCCCCTTTTACCAAGAGTTCCCAGACTCAGAAAGCTCACAGGCAGAGGGAGGGGAGGAGATAGATGGCATTGAGGGGGTTGCTATGCAACCAGGAGGTAGACAACATTTGGAGGGATCTTTGTTTGATAGAGGGGTGGGGGAGGGAAGTTCACCCACCTTCCCCCCAAACCGAAAGAGCTGAAAGGCTTAAAATGCAACGGAAGTACAAAAGAGGAAGGGCTGGATTTTGGTGCCCTTCATGCTGTGAAAGGGGCAGAGATTCAGAGTGACGAATCCCATAGCAAAGAGCTGCAGGCTCAGAGCCATGCTCAGGGTGTAAATTGTAAATAAATGTACCATAAAACTGCCAGAGAGTCATTAATTCTTATCAGGGTTTGCTTGCCTTCCTGAGATCATTACAGCACCTGTACAGTGCTCTGCTGGGCCCGAGTCTGATGGTTTTGACCGTCAGAGTGCTCCTTGGCTTTGGGCCAGGGTACTTGAAGTATTTCCCGTCTCTGTGAGTAAAGTGAGTAAGGTGAGGACCAGATAGAGGACTTTCCTGGGGGTAGAGCCCCCATAGTTGGACACTCTCCAGAGAGTTTGTCTGACACCTCTCCCTGATTGTATTTCTGACACCTGGCAAAGACCATTTTATTTTTCCAGCATTTTCAGAGACTCTTGAATTTTAATGCTGCTTTTTATTATTTTGGTGGCTTTATTGTATTTTTGCATTTACATTTTAATCATGTTGTTGGTTTTTATAAGCCGTCCTGGGAGTATGATTGAAGGGCAGTGTAAGGACACAATAATGCAATGCTAGTGTAAATCCATGGGACGCGGGTGGCGCTGTGGGTAAAAGCCTCAGCGCCTAGGGCTTGCCGATCGAAAGGTCGGCGGTTCGAATCCCCGCGGCGGGGTGCGCTCCCGTTGTTCGGTCCCAGCACCTGCCAACCTAGCAGTTCGAAAGCACCCCCGGGTGCAAGTAGATAAATAGGGACCGCTTACTGGCGGGAAGGTAAACGGTGTTTCCGTGTGCTGCGCTGGCTCGCCAGATGCAGCTTTGTCACGCTGGCCACGTGACCCAGAAAGTGTCTCTGGACAGCGCTGGCCCCCGGCCTCTTAAGTGAGATGGGCGCACAACCCTAGAGTCTGTCAAGACTGGCCCGTACGGGCAGGGGTACCTTTACCTTTACCTTTAGTGTAAATCCACTACTCTGGAATAACACGTCAGGTTGAAGATGCAAGAAGGCTTAGGAGCAATCCTATCTTGTCCAGTGATAATAATTCAAGGATGAAATTGTTCTGTGAATTTAGTAATTCCCTAACAGTGGAATCTCATTCATGTCTATTTAAGGTAGGTAAAGGTAAAGGACCCCTGGATGGTTAAATCCAGTCAAAGGCAACTATGGGGTTGCGGCGCCCATCTCGCTTTCAGGCTGAGGGAGCTGGCGTTTATTGACAGACAGCTTTCTGGGTTCTGTGGTCAGCATGACCAAACCGCTTCTGGCATAATGGAACACCGTGATGGAAGCCAGAGTGCATGGAAATGCCGTTTACCTTCCCGCCTCAGCGGTACCTATTTATCTACTTGCACTGGTGTGCTTTCAAACTGCTAGGTTGGCAGGAGCTGGGGCAGAGCAACGGGAGCTCACTCCATCTTGGGGATTCGAACCACCAACTGTCTGATCGGCAAGTCCAAGAGGCTCAGTGGTTTAGACCACAGTGCCACCTCCATCCTTTTTATATCTGTTTGGTAGTAACTCCCACTGAGTTCAGCTGTGCTTCATCTCAGGTAAGTGGGACTAGAATTGAAGTCTAATTTTCTTCAATAATGCCCGTTCAATAGGTTTTCATGTTGTGATCCATGGGATAGTTTGAATTCAGTTGGTGAACAAGAGATGCAACACTTTACAGAGCACCAGGTTTCCTGCCATGTCCAACAGCATGCCTAATATATTATTGAGTTTGGAAACTAGCAGTAAAATGGTATTGTAGGCAGTGCCACCAGGCAGCACAGAAGTCTATCTGCTTCACATGTTTACTGCCAGGAAATATAGGTTTGGAAGTTAATTATTCACGTGTCGTAAAATGGAAGTACCTATCTTCATCTGAGAAATATTTCAGCGTGTTGCTATTTCAGAGACCAATTTCCTTGGCTTAATGTTATTTATAATGATCATATAGATGTTTTATTTGCAAATTCTCCTTCACCATTTTACATGCAAAGTTTTATAGCTGAGAAACCTCGGGATGAATCTACACTAGGTAGTAATTTTGAAGCAAAATAAATAATGCAAAATGCTTTCAACATGCTGGATAAGAATCAAGCCATTGTACATTTAAGTTATTACCATAGTAGGGTGTTTTGAATTTTTCAACTTTCAGATTAGTTAAATTAATATAATTTAGTTTGGCTTGGTAAGTTAAATGTTTGTAAAGTTGCACAGAAATCATTAAAAATGATTGTCAAGCCCTAGCAGTTATAGATTAATGATATTTTATTTATTTATTTATTATTATTTAGCATTACCTGAAATTTTCAGAAGGTAAAATTACAATTCTTTTGTTTTCCAAAAGCAGTTTATGCCCTTCTTCATAGACTTACCAAGCTAAATGTTGTCCAATCACAAAAATAATAGCAGATTTGAATTCCTCACACCCAAAATGATATTTTTAAGACTCCTCACTGAGAAAGTTTGCAAAAGTTTTACCCCCTAAAATGACACTCCCTATTACTGCAGAGCAACTATGGTAGTAGCCTGCTACAAGGAATTTTCTGTTGCATTTACTGAGATATCTTCTCCATCTATATTTTTCAACCAGAGTGAACCTGTACTGCTCCCTCATATAGTTACAAGCCTAAAGTATTACCCAATTTGGATCAGGAAATGTTGGGTGGTTTCTCTACAGTTGTAGAATCTTCTCCCCCATGGAAATCTGCCAAGTCCTCCTTCCTTCCTGTTTTTGGAAGACCAGGCTCTTGAAGACCATTTTATCACAGAATACTAATACACACACACACACACACACACACACACACACACACACACACACACACTGATTGTCTTGTTTTAAGTGGTGTTCCTGTATTTTATATGGCTGTATTTTTTAAAAAACTGTTTTATGATCAGATTTGTTGTTTTTTAATTGTTTTGATATTGTTGCTTTGGGTTTTGCAAGCTTTTCTGTAAAGATTTTTAAACTTAAAACCTTTTAAGTAATAAATGTTTGAAATAAAAATGCCACAAATGATGCAGAGGCAGATCATCTTTGGGAAGCCAGTGTCAAATTACTTACCCGAGGCTGATGGTGCTTTGGGGCTGAGATTCTCTGATCAGGAAACCTTTCTGATCAAGCCTTTCCTGGATTCTGGATTTCCCAGTACAGAGAGCTTTGTAAATTGTCTCTCTCACGCTCTGAACTCCCATTTAACAATTCAAAAACATGTGTTTGGGGGGCTGACTCAGTTGTTTGTACAGCGTGAGCCAAGGACACCTCTGCCGTTTCAGAATAATGCTCTCAAGACATGGTGCCATGGCAATTGCAGTCGAAGAGCAATCACATTTTGAGTCCCAGGGAGAAAAACTTGCTTCTTTTAATTCAGCTTCCTTTTATGTCTTCAAATGATGTTGAGCATTTCAGATGATCATGGTGTCGCGACGGTGCCAGGTTCAATTCATTTTGCGCTTCACGAGGCAATCTGCAGAGTGAAGGTCTGCAACTGTTCCACTCTGCTTACTCAAGCTTTTAAACCCTATATTATTTGATTCCCAGTTCTAATAGTTGCAGTTTTGGGGAAGTGAGGGACTGCGTTATAAAAAGGGGTAGCAAAGCGAAACGATAAATGAAAAACCAGATTATTAGATGGGGGAGGGGAAAGGGACGTACAAAAATGCAACGGGTGAGATCCATTTTGATATTGGTGCAAAACCATGGGATAAAAAGAATGTCACCAAAGTGGGAGGAACAAGTGAAAGCACACTTTAAAAAAAATACAATTTATTAATTTTATAATAACAAAAAAAACTAAAAAACACACACACATCACAATCAAAATCATACATCTTAACTGACTTCCCTCCAACTCCCCCTCCTGGTTCCATTATTTTATACTTGTTTATATAAGTCCACAAAATCTTATATTCCTAACTATCCAATTTTAAAACCTTATGCATGTTATTACAAGTGACCTTTAAAAGTTCAACTAATGTAAAGCCCAATACACAAGCTTTGTGTAAGTGGAAGCACACTTTAAACTTTTATTGTTTCATGGTTTTTACTCCCTGGGGAGAGCATTCCACAAACAGAGAACCGTAGTTCATTGAGTGCTTAGGAGTTCCTGTGTGCACTAGGGCTCCCCTATTCACTTCCATGGAGGAGACAGAAGTTCCATGTTTTTGTCTTTGTGAGGGAGCTCCATGTTTATGGAGCTCCATGTGGGCACTAGAGAATCAATGGAAATCTGAAGCCAGGACAATACTTCTAGGAAGAAAAGAGTGTTGATTTCACTCCCCTAGAAATGGAAACTGCTATAATGTTGCGTCTAACAAACCACATATCTCTGCCCCCCCCCCCCAAATAGATGAAGTAGTTAATGAAACATTTTCATTAGTCACCCACACATTGTGCAGTCCCTTCTGCTGGCTCTCTGGGCGTACAAAACACAATGACTATGTGCCTACTGTTCAAATCTCATCAAATGCACATCTTCACGAAACAGATTGTGAAGCCTGGCATTAATTATTGAAAGGCATATCAAAAACACTTCAAAATGCTAAGTAAAAACATTTGTGCGACAGTCTAATCCAGAGCTGCTATACACTCTGTTACATAATACAAGAACAAAGGGCTGGTAAACTCATTTTAAATACATTTGCCCAAGAGTTTCTTTTTTAAAATATGCAGTTCATTTGCAAGTATATTAAAGCAAATGGAACGAATAATGCTAGATTGGATGAATGAATGGCATCTATATTTATCACACTGGATTCAAAAACTGTGAGGGGACACTGATAATTATGTTTCAGAGCCTGGTACATAATAAATTTTCTCTGTTGTCTGTATTGTGCTCAGGAGGTTTGAACAAACCTGTGACGAAAACATGAATGCAAAATAACGCAGAAGGCCCATTCTGTGCTGCTCCAGTTGTGAAGTGTAGAAAAGTCTGATAATACAGAACAAGCAATCTGATGCCTTTCTAAATGCTTAGATTTTGGCTTTTTTAGTCCCTTGTGATGCAGTGCTGGACGGACTGTGTCAGAATAGGGCATAAGAAAAGAAGGACAATAGCTCCGTGATAGAACACGTGTTTTACTTGCAGGAAACAGAATTTCCATTTGATAAGGTCTTTGTTAAAAAGGCTGGGAAAGAACCCCACATAAAACCCAGGAGAACTGCAGTCTGTCAAAGTAGACTGAACTTGATGGACCATTGGTCTGACTTAGGGTTAGGCAACTCTTTATAATTAAAAAAATAGCTTAGATAACTCTAATAGGGACTTAGACAATTTTATGGAAGCAAAATCTATAAATGGCTGCCTACCACCATACTCTAGCACCCTCCCATCTGGACTCCTGTGATGTCCTTTATGTGGGACTACCCTTAAAAAACTACCTGGAAACTACAATTAGTGAAGAACCTCCTGCCAGAGTGTGGCTGGGGCCGCTGCAAGGGATCATAGGACAAACTAAAATGTGTGTGCATGCGTGTAAAACAAATACATGCCCTCAAATTTCCCCCCAAATACCAGGATTGTCATGAAAAACCCTTAAACCATCACAGCTTCTCCCTTTTCCACACAAAGTCCCAAATTCACAAGGAGCCTTTCTGTTATGTACTGAAGTTCTCACCCTGGGCCAGTAGGGATACTGTAGATAGTTTTCACTCAGGTCCACATATACAAATAAGGAATTGAAAGTGACAGTCAGTGATTGGATAGTTACAGAAAGTTGTTACTGTTGCTTTGTAGTTGAGCTCTATATAAGCAGGTTGGCTCAACCCTTCAGCCCAGTTCTGTTCTGGCCTATGAATAAACAAGAGCTGTTTGAAGAATTGCTGTGTCGTCTGATATGTTCACCCACAACTTAACACTTTCCTTCAGTAAAGAACTTCAATGTGGTACTGGAAGTTCAAATCCATGTGTCCCTCCAACATATTTCTTAGACGGAATCCCCAGGCCCGCTCCCATCTCCCCCACTCAATATGGCGTCACTTCCTGTTTTTATGTAAGTGAGATCCTGGTTACTTGAATGCCCCTAAGAAAGTCTTTCACCATTTCCCAGTCGGTTGGTCTCCTGTAAAGAAAGCACTGAGTGGGGGAAAGGCCTGTGTACAAGGCTGGTGCCCTGGCTGCAAGGGGCGCCAAGTGGTTGTGGGTGCTGAAGAGCGGCCATTATGGTCACTTGGCTCTTGCTTGTTTGGTTTGGCTGCTGCATCTGCTTCCCATCTGCTCCTCTGAGGAGGAGGCGTGCGGTCTGTGGGAGACACACTGATGTAGAATATGTCTTTGTTTTCATCTGAGGAATGTTGCAGAGGGTACGCAAATATGCTGTGGTGGCTGGAGTGTGTTTGAGCAAAGGAGAGCGAGGAAACTCTTGGGAATACTTCAAGAGTTCTCAGTCGTGAGGGAACATCAGGCCGTTGGATGAATGGCTTGAGTTGCCTCAGAGCTGCTCCGCCAGCTATGGAGTTAAATGAGACATGAATTATACAGCATGTACACTGATATGCAGCACAGATTACTTATAATTAAATAAATGTATGCATGTCTAAAGTTCACAGCACGATAAATAAATGTACGCACGTCTAAAGTAAACAATGAAGGAGGTGAGCATGGATCTGCATATATATCAGGCGTAGGCAGCGAAAGGCCTGTTGACTGTACTGAACTTTTTTTCTGAAAAAAATCCCTCCCACTTCAACTGCAGCCACTGGCCCACTGCTGCCCTAAAACATCTTGGGACATGGGGCGGAATTCTTTCCCATCTTCTTATGGTATATGCCTTATTTTTGTGGTATAAGTTACACGGAGAACATTTCTGATGTGGGATGGCATTAAACTTTCAAAAACGAGACAGCCACGAGATCAGTCGGTTTGTCAGTGACAGTTATGCTTATTTTATTAAATTAGATTTTATTTAAAACTTTTATTAAGGTATTATTAAGTACATCTTTTGTCTCCTTTTTCAATTCATAGTCTTTTTCGCAGTTTGTTTACATGTAGTCAGAGACACTTTCGTCATGGACATCTTGCGATGGGGGAAAAGAGAGGGGAGAGAGAGAGGAAGGGAGACATAGCTGTCTGAAGGAGCGTCTCCACCCCCATCGTTCTTCCCGGACACTGAGGTCCAGCACCAAGGGCCTTCTGGCGGTTCCCTCACTGCGAGAAGCTAAGTTACAGGGAACCAGGCAGAGGGCCTTCTCGGTAGTGACGCCCTCCCTGTGGAACGCCCTCCCACCAGATGTCAAAGAGAAAAACAACTACCATATTTTTCGCTCTATAAGACGCATTTTCCCCCCTCCAAAAATTAAGGGGAAATGTGTGTGTGTGTCTTATGGAGTGAATGCAGGCTCCATGGCTTCAGCGAAAGCAACGTGAAACCTCTGAATCGCAGCGGGAGCGCTCCCACCGTGCTCCAGAGGCTTTGGGTTGCTTTCACTGAAGCCTGGAGAGCGAGAGGGGTCGGTGCGCACCGATCCCTCTTGCTCTCCTGGCTTTGCTTCGCTGGAGAGGTGCTGCACAGCTTTCCCTCTCTGTGCAGCGCCCGTTCAGCGAAGTGGGAGGAGAAATGGAACGGCTCCGTTTCTCCTGCTGCTTCACTGAAGGAGCGCTACGGAGAGAGGTAGAGAATTTTTTTTCTTGTTCTCCCCCCCTCTAAAGCTAGGTGCGTCCTATGCTCAGGTGCGTCCTATAGAGTGAAAAATACGGTACCAAACTTTTAGAAGACATCTGAAGGCAGCCCTGTTTAGGGGAGCTTTTAATATTTGATGTATTATGGTATTTTAATATTTTTTGGAAGCCACCTAGAGTGTCTGGGGAAGCCCAGCCAGATGGGTGGGGTATAAATAATAAATTATTATTATTATTATTATTATTATTATTATTATTATTATTATTATTATTATTATTTTATTATTATTATTTATAGCGGGTGTTTTTCTTTCATTCTGTTGCATACTGTTAGTTGTGTCAGCATCACGTGGATAGGTCATATATATATATATATATGATATATATCCCCCAAACAGCATACAAATCAATATGGCTAACCTGACCCAGCAACCAACTGAATGCAACCAACCAAGCTCTGCACCTCCTAACCTTTCGCAATGCAAGTAAAAAGACAGTTATATTTATTCAGAGCATAATTAAGAAAAAGGTATAAAAGGATCTCTACCAGGGTGGATATGAATAGTAGATGTAGTCTGGATAAGGGGAGGAACTTGTGGTGCTCAAGATTTTGCTGGATTACTGTTGCCATCATCCCTGGCCGTTGCCCATGCTGGCTGGACATGTTGGGAGTTGTAGTCTATAAGGCTATAAAAGGCATTTCTTTTTCTTTTCAGCTGTTGAAGAAAGCAAAATGATCTGACAGGGCTGGGGCGGGCAGGCAGCTAAAATGTGGTGACCCTTGACATGTGGAGATCTGCAACCATTTTGTGCTTATTTACTTATTCCTCTATCTTCAAAGACTTCATGAGGAACAAGCCTTGAATTACATCATTCAAGCATTCAAGTCACAAAGCTGGAGGGGGGGGGGGAGGAATAACTTCCACAAAACCCATAGTGAATAAATTACCAAAGTTATTGATTTACATCCACTTTACAACCCAGTGCTCATAAATTAAAAACAGCTGACTAATTCTAATTTTGCAAGACTTTGTACAATATGCATTCCTCAGTTTTTGCAGCTATCAATGACAGATATATTTAGTAGCAGAAAAGGCTTTCAACTTCTGCAGTATTTAAATAGTTGCTGTTCTTTCTAAATGACATGGTAGTCGCCTGGAAATTGCCACATTTGATCAATTCAAGAAAGCTTCCTTCTATAACAATGGGATATTTTTCTCTATCATTTTCGCGGTGTCAGTGTTGATTATAGTTAATTAGTGCAACATGGAATGCAAGACCCGGCCTCTGAGAACAAAAAAGAAGGAAGTATTTTGGTTATAAAAAAAACCCAATGCCATATTTCTATCATTCTCAAAAGCCAATTACACATTACTTGGCATTGTACTTTCTTACTGCTAAAACATTTTGGAGCATAAAATTCCTGGAGCATGTTATTGTCTGATAAGAGGACATAGTAATGACAAAGATCTCTGAGTGGTTCCAAAGCGTGGTGTGGATCTTACATCAAATTCTTAGAAACTGCAGTTGCTCTTTGGGAATCTGTTTCGTCTCTTAAATTGCTTGGCTGCTTGCCACATGCATGCATAAATAGATGGATAAACACTGTAAGGTTATGAATATGCATTCTGAGCTAGTCTATCAGACAAGATTTGAAGCGGGGGGGAATAATCAGCACAATTTTAGCCAATAAACATGATGGCAAGCCCCCAGGACTCACATCCGGACTGCAAGGTGAAGAGTGTTGTTTATGTACATGCAAAACTCAAGCTGCCCCCACCTGCATGCAAACTCCAGTGACTTAGCACATGGGGAGCCTACCCCTGATATGTTGTGGCCCAGGAAGGGAATGGGGCCAAGGGAGAGTCTTGAGTAAGGATGGACGACTGTCAATTTTGGATTTTCATTTTTCCAGTCTTAAGTTTAGATCTTCACATTTCCACATCAGCTTGCAATTTTTCCCCCCATAGAAAATTGTCAGTGATTTTTTTGTAGTTTCACTAATAGATACATGTATATAAAAAGGTAAAGGGACCCCTGATCATTAGGTCCAGTTGTGACCGACTCTGGGGTTGCGACGCTCATCTCACTTTATTGGCCGAGGGAGCCGGCGTACAGCTTCTGGGTCATGTGGCCAGCATGATTAAGCCGCTTCTGGCGAACCAGAGCAGCGCACGGGAACGCCGTTTACCTTCCCGCCAGAGCGATACCTACGGTATTTATCTACTTGCACTTTGCCGTGCTTTTGAACTGCTAGGTTGGCAGGAGCAGGGGCCGAGCAACGGGAGCTCACCCCGTCGTGGGGATTCGAACTGCCGACCTTCTGATCGGCAAGTCCTAGGCTCTGTGGTTTAATCCACAGCACCACCCGCGTCCCTTATACATGTATATGCAGCACACTTTATATGCATTTATATATGCACTTTATATATTCATTTTTCTACATGTTGCTTGGCTGGAGAGCTGAATTGCAAAATTCAGATAAGTGTGAGTGTGAAAGGATGGTTATGTTTTGGTTTCCTTGTTGTTTAAGGAAATGCAGATTTGGTAGCTTTGTTTTTAAATGTGAACTGAATCAAATTTGGCCCCTAAACCTCAGGTTCCTGACCCTTGGATTAGAATGGGGTCTGTCCCAGCAAATTTCAACCATATGTATTCTGAGGAGCTGAACACGGGGCTTATGCAAGAGTTGTTCATGCATATGTTCTATTGCACTGAAAATTTAAGTATGATGATTTTCATCTAGGATTGCTGCAAGTCAGAAATCAGGGGGCGCACTGATTACAAGGGTGCCTGATTACAAGGGTGTTAAGCTATGCCTTGATCTTGCATCAGATGTGATTAATGTGCAGTTGTGTAACAAAACAGACAAGCCCAAGGACAGAACATAAAGTGCTCCAGTGCTGACACCTCCTGAATGGGACATAGTGCTATGAGTTTGGGGGTGCCAGACCCCTCTTGAATCCCTGGGTCCAACAAGTGCTAGCTTCCTATAAGCCAGGCTAGCTTCCTGGGTGATCGCCTGGGTGATGTGCCATTAAGAAGCATAAAGGAAAGGTGATGGGCCATTAAGAGAGCAAAAGAGAGGGAGCTCTGTGCCAGACAGCAAATGGATGGGGCCCCTCCTCGAGCTCTTATATAGTTAGAAAGGAAAAGGTGGAGTTTGACAACAGAGTCTGCTGTGATGTGAACAGAAGAAAAAGCTGCAGACTGGAAAGGCAGAGAGAAAGCTATGGCTAGGAGAACTACCTGAAAATGATTTAGAGATTGTATCTAACTCTGAGTAGACTTGCTAAGATGTATAAGACCGAATCAGAGAGGTGTTGGAGATGTAATGCGATTGAAGGCACGGTCTATCATATGTGGTGGACCCGTAAAAGAGTATTGGGAAATAATTCATAATGAACTGAAAAAAATGTTTTAAAGTACTTTCCCCCAAAAAACCATAGTCCTTTTTGTTGGGGATAACTCAGATGGAAATTTTCAGGTGTTGAAAAAGGTCATTTATGTATGCCGCTACTGAGGCTCATGTTTTATTAGCCCCAAAATGGAAATCTAGCGAAGTCCCAACTAAAGAAGATTGGCAACTTAAACTGATGGAATCTGTGCAGCTTGCAGACCTAACATATAGAATAAGAGAACAAGAAGAACATACGTTTAAAGAAGGTTGGAAAATGTTTATTGAATACAGTGGTACCTCGGGTTAAGTACTTAATTCGTTCCGGAGGTCCGTACTTAACCTGAAACTGTTCTTAACCTGAAGCACCACTTTAGCTAATGGGGCCTCCTGCTGCTGCGCCGGAGCACGATTTCTGTTCTCATCCTGAAGCAAATTTCTTAACCTGAAGCACTATTTCTGGGTTAGCGGAGTCTGTAACCTGAAGCGTATGTAAGCTGAAGCATATGTAACCTGAGGTACCACTGTATATGGAGGAAAACTGTGTTTCTTTGAAAACATGGGCAGCATTAAGATAAATTCAAAAGTGTAAATAAGTTTTGATGGGTGTAATAATGGAATACGGAATGGTTTAATTTATATAAAATATGCAGGGATTTATGTTGTGCAAAATGAACCATGGAAAGAGAGGAAGGGAAGTCATTGATATTTTAAGGTTGCTTGAACGAATATTCTAAAATGTAAAACAGAAATGTAATTTTAAAAAAATTAAAAAGGAAAGAAAAAAGAGAGAAATCCATGGCTGCTTCCTGCTTGAATCCAAGGCTGCAACTACGTACCTTCTTGGGGTGTTAATAGCAGGCTTAGGTTTTATATATGTATAAATAAACCATATATCATAAAAACACCACAGTCTTCACTGTGCCTCGTTCCCAAAAGGAAACTCGAACTTTGTACTAGAAGGAAGGGAGGAAAATTAGTGCTAGACTACTGGTGCAAAACTAGCTCCCACACAGCACTGGGGAGCGATGTCCAACAGTTCATCAGCACCTACAGCAGTGGTGCTGGCCAATGCGCCTTACGTGCCATCTGCCAGCATAATATTTGAAGCTATTTTTAAGGAGATTGCTGCAGCGGCTTGCAAGTGAAACTGTTCACAACAGCCGTTCCCAGATGGTGACAATCTAACCATCTCGAAACAAGAAATGGTAAAGCATAAAGTGAGGGAGGCACCACAACACAAGTGTGTGTTCTTCTGTGCTGTGCTGGCTTTGTATTGGTATATAATGGTTCTCCATCTACATATATTGTTTAAGTAGAGTTCAACAGTGCTTTTTTCTAGCGGGGGTACGCATACCCCTAAACGTTTTGTGAATCTAAGTTTAGCCTCATTGAGGTGCAGTATTTCAATATGAGTAGGAAAATGAGAGTACCCCTTAACATGTTAATTTTTTTTTAAGAAAAAAGCACTGGAGTACAATATAAGTCAATAAATGCCTTTGCCTAGTCGAGTAATTAATCCTATATTATACTATTAATATAAATTAATGAAGATTTGGAAGGAACCAGTATTCATCTTCATCTTCTATTTATTTTTCTATTTTCTTATCTATGGCTTTTTAAAATAAACTACTAGGCTCCCTACTGAATCCAATATGCCCAGCTGCAAGAAAAACATATTTCACTCTGCACCTTTTTTTGGTTTTGATGCTGCCCAAAAATGTGACAAACTGCACATTAGAATAAACCTTGGTATGGTGTGTGTGTGTGTGTTTTAATGCCCTAATTTCACATTTCGCAAAGGGAGAAGTACTTACCAGTCCTATCAGACACCGTAATAATTTTGAACTATATTATAAAGTATGTATCCATTCAGAAGCTGTGGCTTCTATTCAACTTAATTATATTTCCCGTGGTTCTAACTCAAGGGTGGCTTTTCTTTAATTTAATTATTCCCCTTAGTGCTTAGCATGGTCAGATTGTGGCTGCGGAATGCAGTGGAGACAAAGGAAAGAAATACAGCGTTTAAGATATAAATGGATCTGGGGGTTCTTCAATCTTTGGAATTATGTTGACTTCCATTAGCGAGATAGAAATTATTTTTCTGTGCTTCTGGGAAGAACTAATTATATTTGTTGCTTGGGTTTTCCTTTTCTTTTTGGAGGGTGAGCGGCGTTCTTGTAACATGATTTAAAGATACACACAAGCACCAGCCAAATGCAGTACCGGCCAAGTCAATAGGCAGTTTTCTATCTTCTCTCTCTCTCTCTCTCTCTCTCTCTCTCTCTCTCTCTCTCTCTCTCTCTCTCTCTCTCTGAGTTGTACAAGACATTTGCTGAAAATCAGGGAATGAAAATGAGCGAGTGACCTTTCCTATGTCTTCTGTACTGCATGGAGGGAGATTGTAGATCTCATTTATGCCTAAGAAGAAGAAGAAGAAGAGTTTGGATTTGATATCCCGCCTTTCCCACCCTTTAAGGAGTCTCAAAGCGACTAACATTCTCCTTTCCCTTCCTCCCCCACAACAAACACTCTGTGAGGTGAGTGGGGCTGAGAGACTTCAAAGAAGTGTGACTGGTCCAAGGTCACCCAGCAGCTGCATGTGGAGGAGCGGAGACGCGAACCCGGTTCCCCAGATTAGGAGACTACCGCTCTTAACCACTACACCACACTGGCTCTCAGGTAAGGGAGTGTAGTAACTCTGGGATAACCATTAAGAGCAGGCATAGGCAAACTCTGGCCCTCCAGATGTTTGGGACTACAGTTCCCATCATCCCTAGCTAGCAGGACCAGTGGTCAGGGATGATGGGAATTGTAGTCCCAAACATCTAGAGGGCCGGAGTTTGCCTATGCCTGATTAAGAGCATAGGGTTGTAGCTAATTGAATTTTACAATGAGTTGACCCATTGAAATTAATGGGCTTATACCAGTCATGTTAATTGCAGAAGGTCTACCCTGAGTAGGACTAGCATTTGGTTACAACCCATCAAAAACACCACCTTCTTATGCGTTCTTGCCTTTGTGCTGTATGAATGGTAAAGAGTGGATTTGAGTTGACCTGATAGAGAGACTCCAAGGGAGTGGTGGGCATGTTGTGTGTCAGGGACCGTGATGAGGACGGCTACACAGGGGAGGAATGGTGGGAGCCACACACACCCCGATCCTGAATCTTCCCAGGAGCAGTATAGATTTGGAACAGTGGTTTGCAGAGGGGCCTAGTTCAGAAAGCAGAAGCTGAGAAATACTAGACAGGGGACCAGGCAGGCAGAGGACCTTCTCGGTAGTGGCGCCCACCCTGTGGCATGCCCTCCCATCAGATGTCAAGGAAAAAAACAACTATCTGACTTTTAGAAGACATCTGAAAGCAGCCCTGTTTAGGGAAGTTTTTAATGTTTGACCTTTTATTGTGTTTTTAATATCCTGTTGGAAGCCACCCAGAGTGGCTGGGGAAACCCAGCAAAATGGGTGGGGTATAAATAATAAAGTTGTTGTTGGAAGAAAAATACAAAACATGCTGGGCTGCCGACTACAATGCACAACTCTCGAGAAGAGCTGACCGAATGTTCTCATATTTCTCTTCTTTGCACTCATATCAATTGTGCTGCCAGTTCAAATAAGGACAAGGAGTGCAAATCTTGAATCCATTGTTGTATGAAAGGCAGTGGCTTCTCCTTCCAGTGTTGAAGCACCATGCATTTGGCTGACTCTAGTGTGACAATGACTCAAATAGTTCATGGCCTGGTGGTAAATTTGAAAGAACAGGGATGTTATTTAGCAAAGACGCATACATCCTTCAAATGCAGTAAGGTTTTCAGGACTAAAATAATGATTACCAAGACATTACCCCAAAAGGGGTGTATAACTCTGCTCCTCCTCTCCAAGGCGAAACTTTCCTCATCCTTGTCATGTCAGATCTTTAATTAATGTTGAGGAATTCATGAGTTTGATCACTGAAGGGGGTGGGTGGGTATGAGATAGTATGGGACCTACTGGAAGATCTTTGGGTGATTTGTAGTATATTGGGAAGTATTTCTGACTAGCAAAACAGAAAAAAGCTACAGTTGGCCTTGTGCTGATCACTTATCGCCTCTGCCTCATTGTTCACCACTTGTAAAATATATTAAATTGGTTGCATTTAAGGTCCTCATACAGCTATGCTGACAAGTTTTAACTGCTTATCTGTAGTAGCTCAGATATAGATTTGCAGGGCTGCCTTTAGCATATGCACCGCCGGGGTGCAAAGAACTGCCCAGCACCCCTAAATTTAGTTTAGCCGCCCACAAATTAACTTTTATTTTATTAACTTTTGGGGGGATGGGCGAGGTCAAAGTTGCTGACCTTTTTTTAGGGGGGCGAACATTTCACATTACGGAGCAACAGAGGAGGGGGTACAGACAGCCTTGTAGATTTGTATGTGCAGATTATCCCAGTGTATGACTAATAGACTGTACTAGGTAACTGACCCTACTCATTGAGCCACCATTTTACCTAAGACCCTGCCTTTCACTGAGCCCCTATTTTCTTCCTGGCTTTAGCTGGTATATCTTGAGGATCTTGCAATATAAAAGCAGATCCCTTAAGTCAGTCTACCCATGCTATAAAGTGAACGAATGAACAAATATTTATTTATGGCCTTTTACATCTATGTCTCAAGGCAATTTAACAGTCATATCATTAAAACAGCTAGAATTATGGAGGTAGAAGGCATCAAAATCTACTGTTTAACAGCCTAGGCATAATCTAAGGGGCAGATCATCCATTCAGTAGCTGTTCAACACCAGCCACAATTTAATCCAGAGTACAGGTTGTTACACTGTGAGCAGAGAGCAGATGTATTGCATAAATAGATTCTTCTGGCGAGTTAATATCACAGTCTCTCAAATCAGAGAGCTGCTGACACAACAGCTCCTTCCTTCATGTTTTGATGGTCTGCTATTACAAAGAACTGATCCCCACTTCTTTGACTCCTAATGCCCATGTAAACTTTGACAAAAAAGGGAGGAAGGGGACATTTAGGCAGAAAACGCTGGTGGAATCCAGGCCAGATTTCCTGACACAGATGGTGCTTGTCAGTTATAACAGCTGCATGTGAGAAATCTGATAGACAAGAAGGATAATGGATAAAAATATTTAGGCACTGCTGCCAGCCGTTACGCCAAAACAATATTGTCTCTTTTATAGATGAGGAAAAGGCTTTGTGTTCAGGCATTGTATCAAGCTGTTGTGTCTTTGATGCAAAAATGAGTAGCAAAAGATTCCCTCTTATCGGTCATAATTGCATATCCAAGTATTATGTGGTAACCTCCAGCTTTCTTTTTTAAGACTCAGCCAAAACTTGAGTTTAAATTTGGCTCATACTAAGTGGATATCAAACACCACATGGTTCAAAGGAGGAACCTATAAGTCAGTCACAGGTTTTTCCTTCCTAGGCATCAGATACTGATTTCATGGACTGCTGATGCGAGGAGGGAGCTGCAAGTCTCAAGTTGAGACAACCCAAAATTCTCCTTGTCTTGGGAATCGAGTGATTCCAGCAAGTGAGTCCCATGCCTCTCCTCATTACCAAACTCCCAAATCTGCTGCCTCTTCTCAGTTTGGGCAATTCACTGAGCAAGATCTTCAGGCTATCTCTATGTGCCACCATACTGATGGAGTGCCACATCCCTAACCATCCCATGGAAATGCCAACCCTGAATATGAGCATCTATCTATGAGGTCTTGTGGGTTTTGACCAAATTAGTGAAGGGTCTTCAACAGAAGGATAAAGCAAAAATTAAGTAGTCTCCTGCTTTTCATCTCTGGGGCACATCTTTGCACCTGATATTATTCACTGCATCCTATACATACCCATTCAGAGATAAAGTTCAGTGGATCTTACTGCTAGGTAAGCGTCAACAAGACTACAGCCCAAAGGTATGTGCAACTTTAACTCAATATTAAGACTGGATGTATCACAGACACTCCAAGCGTCCCTATTTTCCAGGGACAGTCCCAGATTTACAGAAGCTGTCCTAGTTTTCGATTTGATCCCAGAATGTTCTGCTGTACCTTAGGACATCCCTATTTTCATCAGAGAACTGTTGGAGGGTATGGAGTTATGCGACCCCTGAGCCAAGGAAGCAAATAGCTACACAACCTTTAGAAGACATCTTAAGACTTTACTATGAATCAGCAGCGTTTTGCTGGTTGAAAGATTGGCTGCTCCTCGAGAATACAGACATTTTGGATCTTGAAGGATTTGACAACAGATTTGGTTGGCATGCATATATATGGTATGACAAGGTAAAATTGCATAAAGGTTTTAAGAACCATATGGTGAGGAAAGCTCTGTATAATGTTTGGATTAAGTATAAAGACCTGTTTGAAAGTAGAACCCCCAGGTGGTTGTCACCAATGGAAGCAAAAGAGGTGAAAAAATTGAATATGGGTTCTAATTGGCCTAAATATTGTGAAATTATAGAACAAGATGGTGAAAATGTAAAATTGCAGAGTTTTGAGAAACTGAAGTTTAAGGTGAGAGATTGGTTACATTATCGACAGATAAATGAAGTATTCAAACAGGACAGAAAGAAAGGCTTCCAAGTGGAGAAGTCAAAATTAGAAACAGAACTATTAGAACCCAATACTAAAAATTTGTCAAGAATGTACAACTTGCTGTTGAAATGGAATACTCAAGATGAAATGGTGAAATCTAATATGATTAAATGGGCACAGGATATTGGGCATGACATTGAACTTGCTGACTGGGAGCAGTTATGGACCACTGGTGTTAAATTTACGGCATGCAATGCCTTAAAAGAAAACATTATGAAAATGATCTACAGGTGGTACATGACTCCTGCTAAGTTAGCAAAGATCTATCATTTGCCCAACAACAAGTGTTGGAAGTGTAGGGAAACGGAGGGAACCTTCTATCACCTTTGGTGGACCTGCCCGAAGATTAAGGCTTTCTGGGAAATGATCTATAATGAAATAAAAAAAGTTCTGAAGAGAACGTTTGTTAAAAAACCAGAGGCCTTTCTCTTGGGTATGGTGGGCCAAATGGTGCCAAAGAAGGATAGGACATTTTTTATGTATGCCACTACAGCAGCAAGAATTCTTCTAGCAAAGTATTGGAAGACGCAAGATTTACCCACGTTGGAAGAATGGCAGACGAAGGTGATCGACTATATGGGACTGGCAGAGATGACTGGCAGAATTCGAGACCGGGGGAAAGAGGCGGTGGATGAAGATTGGAACAAATTTAAAGTTTATCTTAAAAACTGTTGTAAATTGGAAAATTAGGGGCTCAGAGTTATAAGAGATAAAGAACTACAGTTGTATTAATAACTAACTGAAGTTAAATACATGAAATATATTTAAGTTATGTTCAGAGGGTTGCTGAAAAATCTTGAAACAAGAATGCAGAAAAGGGGTGGTATGGGGAAGTCGTGTTTTTGTTTGTTTATGTTTATGTTTTTGTTTTGTTTCTTCTTTATTCATGGAAAACTAATAAAAATTTATTATAAAAAAAAAATAGAAGACATCTGAAGGCACCCCTGTATAGGGAAGTTTTTTTTTAAATGTTTCATTATGCTTTTATATACATTGGAAGCTGCTCAGGGTGGCTGGGGCAACACAGTCAGATGGACGGGGTATAAATAATAAAATTGTTGTTGTTGTTGTTGAACAGGACACCCCTATTTTCATCAGAGAAATGTTGGAGAGTAGTATGGTATCACCAAAACAAACACACACACCCCATAGAACATAAGACTCCCAAAGTTAAAATGTGGCCCAAATTCTCATTGAAAAATTGTTTTGTATACAATGATAACTTTTCCCTGTCCCTGTGTGTCATTCTGTTTTCTCGCAATGTTTTCCGCACGTCCTTATCACATACATCCACATACAATTTTAGTTCCTCATTTCTCATCCAAACTGGGAGAAAATTTCACCTTCCTATAACGAAGAAAAAGAGATTAAGTCTCTGAGGATGGGTTTTCAAAATGACTAATAAAAATTGCATGTCTGGTGCGGCATCAAAAAGGAGGCCAGCTTTTCAGAACGTTTGTAAGGGGATCAGACATTTGTTCCATGTAGCTGTAATGTTAAGAAATGGCCCTTTGATACCGGCAACTATGGAATACGAGCTCTCTCTGTAAGCTTTGATTTCCAAGGAGGAAGCTTGGTTTTGGATAAGCGTTTCGCTGCATGCTTTGAACTCACTGGCAGCTTTTGGCTTTTGCAGTTCAGAAGATTTGAAGCTGCAATGCATGGTGTTCTCTTTCTGTGTGACACTGATCAGGGTCAGTCCCAGACTATGGGGGCCTTTGGCCCTGTGCTTACATTGGGCTTCCACTCTCCCAACTAGGGAAGAGCCCAGCCTTGCTTCTGGCAGCTGACACATGCGTCCTACTGTGTTGGCCACTAGATATGCTTCAGTGGCTGACAGGCTTTCGAATGGGAGTTAAATTTGGCTCCCACCTGTGGATGTTAAGCTACCCAAAATGCAATGCCCTGCCCTATCCATGCGTGAAATCTATAGTCCTGCCCGATTATCTGCCACTGAAAAACATTTGGCTTCTGGTGGACAGGGCAGTGAATGGTGGTGTGACCAGGTTGGAGGGGTGAGGAGCTGTTCCAAATTCCGGGGGCACTGCCTGACCTGTCCGACCATTGGTCCTGGCTCTCATACTGATGCCAGCAAATCACAGAATCATGGAGTTGGAAGGGAACATGAGGATCATCTAGTCCAACCCTCTGCGGTTCAGGAATCTTTTGTCCAATGTGGAGCAAGACCCTAAGGTTAAGAGTCTTATGCTCTACCGACAGAGCTATCCTAGTAGTGCAGTTTGATCCCATCCTATAAACTCCTTGGGACGAGGGTGGCACTGTGGGTTAAACCACAGAGCCTAGGATCAGAAGGTCGGAGGTTCGAATCCCCGCGGTGGGGTGAGCCACATGACCCGGAAGCTGTACGCCGGCTCCCTCGGCCAATAAAGCAAGATGAGCGCCCCAACCCCAGAGTCGGACACGACTGGACCTAATGGTCAGGGGTCCCTTTACCTTTACCTTATAAACTCCTTAGCAACTTGGGACTAGGATATCTGCAAGAGCACCTATTTCTCCACTTCACTTTCTCCCCCCTTTCTTTTTTGCATTTTTCATTTTACAATGAAAACAACAAAAGAGGCGGAAACCCCCCACCAAAATACAGATGTCAAATCCCCTTTGACTTCCCTCTCCCCCTTTTGTGGATCCATATGTTTACATTTTCCTTCTGAATCTTATCACTGACTCCAATTATTATAAATCCTTAGTCAGTCCATAGTTCAGATTTTCGCTACAAGTTTTCTGCCAAACCTACTAATGAGTGTAGTTGTTTACAATAATTTTTCAAATACATTATATACTTCCCCCATTCTTTGTTGAAGCTTGATTCTTCCTGGCTCCTGATTCTTCCTGTAAATTTTGCCAGTTCAGCATAGTTCATTTGTTTTAGCTGTCACTTCTCCTTGGTTGGAACTGTATTTTCTTTCCATCTCTGAGCCAGCAACATTCGGGCAGCTGCGGTTGCATACTTGAATAATTTCTTCTGGTCCTTCGGAATCTCCAGACCTAAAATTCCTAAAAGAAAAGCTTCTGGTTTCTTAGAAAATGTTATTTTCAACATTTTCCCCCAACTCATTAAAAGCTCCCAGAAAGCTTTTATCACATGACCACCACATATGACGAAAGGTGCCCTCTTTTTCTTTACATTTCTAGCACATATTAGAATTTGATGTATACGTTTTAGCTAATTTACTAGGAGTTCAGTACCAATGGTCCATCATGTTCATATAGTTTTATTTCAAAGTATAACATGCTGTAAATTTCAAATCTGTAATCCATAATCTCTCCCACGCTGCTAACTTAATATTATAACCAAAATCCCTCACCCAGTGTATCATCACTGATTTGACCTGTTCATCTTTCATTTTCTCCTCCTGCGATGAGGCTGCATTTTAATGTTGTATTTTAATCTTGTTTTTAAGTTGTATTTCAATCAACTTGTTTTTATTATTGGTTGTTAGCCGCCCTGAGCCTGGTCTTGGCTGGGGAGGGTGAGGTATTATTATTATTATTATTATTATTATTATTATTATTATTATTATTATCCAATCCAATAAAAGTTTATACATTTTGGAAATTAATTTGTTTTTATTTTTTCAACAACTCTTTTTTCAAATCAGGAAGTTTCATGTGAAAAACCATTATTTTTATCCATCTTAAACACTTCATTAAGCTGGTGATATTGCAGCCAATCGGTTATCAGTCCTCTTATTTCTTCATACCTCCTTAATTTTAAATCTTGACCTACCTCTCTTAAGTGACCCAATCGTTTCTCATATTTATTTTTTCTACTGATATTGCTTCAAGTGAAGAGAGCCACCACTGTGTCTTTTGTGCTAATAGGTTTTTATATTTATCCCGCACCTCATAGACCAATTTCCTTATAACACCCACTTCACCTTCTTAGTATTGCGTTCAGCTGTGATGGCCCTCTTGGTGATGCCTCAGTGGTGGCCTCCATCCTCAGAGCTCCGACAAATGTCAGTGATATTTCATGGCTTATTGAAAAACACACCTGTCACTCAACTGCCTTCTGGTGTTCAGTATTTGGAATCAGTTAATGCTGACCTTTGTTGTTTTTTTTAAAAAATGATATTTATTAAGATTTTACAGACAATAATGAGTTACAAAATTAAAAAGGAGCAAGTAAAAAAGTAACAAGAAAAAAAAATAAAAGGTATAAAAGTGCAACAGAAAAAATGCAAAATACATAGAAAGTAGAAAAAAAACAAAACAATTAAAAACAAATCAGTATCTTCATATCTTATATTTCATTTACTTGTTTCCTGACCTCCTCACATCTCCCTTTTTTGTATTCCAGTTCACATGGTTAATTCAGCAAATCCTTTCCCTCTTTGTTTTTATCTTAATTCTATATCTTAACATATTATAACTTCGTATTTTCATCTAATTATCAATCCATTTTTACATATTCTTTTTAACCTTATTGCTAAAGCCGTTTCATTTCAATCCAACATCATTTTAACATTCATTAATTTTACAATATTTCTGCAAATAGTCTTTAAATTTCTTCCAATCTTCTTCCACCAACTCTTCTCCCTGGTCTCGGATTCTTCCAGACATTTCCGCCAATTCATCTGCCATTCTTCCATGGTGGGTAAATCTTGTGTCTTCCAATACTTTGCGATAAGTATTCTTGCTGCTGTTGTAGCGTACATAAAGAAAGTTCTATCCTTCTTTAACACCAATTGGCCGACCACAGTTAATGCCGACCTTTGGATTATCAGTTGCAGTCAGCTCAGAGCTGGCTCGTGACTCGGGGCTGGGTCTCGGCGGCGGCAGCTTTCCCTCCTCCTCAACCACTCTCCAGCAGCTGCTGTGAGCTGCACAAGGCCATGGGGAGCAACGGGTTGCTCCCTCACAGCCACCACTGCTGGGGGAAACAGGGACATTCTGGGATCAACTCAGAAGCCTGGATGGGGCTGTCCCTGGAAAATAGGGACACTTGCAGGGTACGTGTGATTTTATGGTTGTTATCATTTCTGACTTGTTCACTTGCCTGGAGATGGATTGCCATAGGTGGTACATAAATACTTCTTTAAAAAGCAAGTACAGTGGTACCTCAGGTTAACAACTTAATTCGTTCCAGAGGTCCGTTCTTAACCTGAAACTGTTCTTAACCTGAAGCACCACTTTAGCTAATGGGGTCTCCCGCTGCTGCTGCGCCGCGCCGCTGCCGCACGATTTCTGTTCTCCTTCTGAGGTAAAGTTCTTAACCCGAGGTACTATTTCTGGGTTAGCGGAGTCTGTAACCTGAAGCGTCTGTAACCCGAGGTACCACTGTAAATAAAATGTTTATTCAGAAGGAAGTACCGCTGATTTCAGTACCTTTCCCCCAAGGAATGGAGTAGTTGTAAGCTCCTGGGATGGGGGGCAGAGAAGCTGTTGGACACTGTATACTTTCCTATCTCTGATCAGAGAGGGAAGTCTGTGGTCAGAGGGCCTCCCCAGTGGGCAGAGGCGGAGCTAAGGGGGCACCGCCCATGGTGAGCATACCAGGGGGGCAGGGCTGTGATACCACCCCCTCAGGGATGACACTCGGGGCGGACCACCCCCCCTTCCTCCGCCAGTGCCAGTGGGTCAGGAGAAAGCTGCATCACCCTTGCTAAACTGTCCTTGGTGATGGATGATGGGTCTGTGTGCCACATAAGACTTGTCTTGGAAAAGCTATTTTCTTTGCTGTTACTGAAGACATGCACACTTTTTACCCAGCACCGAATATTTGTGGGTTGCAATTAATTGCATCGACAATCTCTGTTCCACAGATGCAGAGGTTATCTTTTTTTATTTAGGGGGGGGGGGAGGGAAGAGACCAGATGCAGTGTTTATTATGTTTGAGTCAGCTGTATTACATTGAATTACCCCATGTCATTATTTGCGGCATGAAATGTGTCCTGCTATCTTCTTGAGGAAGAGCTGCACAATAAATTCAGCTCCTGCCATATACTTTTGATGGATACCAAGGTTCTTGGTGTGAGATTCAACTGTAAGTTAAAGTTTTAGCTCCCCCCCCCCTTCTCATCTGATTGTCACATTAAATCAAAGCTAGTTGGCTAAAAGAAAATAAGCTAAAATTCCACTATTTTGCAAACACAGCATCTATATTGAAAATCACTTCTTAGATACTTTTGTGTCCACAAATTATATAGCAATGGTGCACCGTATTTATGGGGTTTTGTGGGAATTTGCATCATTTGACCCAAACAGTTAAGAGATTTGCCACATCTTGCCTGCCATTTGATGGAACTGAGTATTTCAATAAATCAAGAAGAAGTATGGGGTATTCCTAAGAACGTAAAACGTTGGATAATATCCACAACCTCTTGCCAATATATACTTGACTAATCAGTCTTATAAACAAGTAATAAACATTTGCTATGCTATATTTCATTCTGTTGTAGTAGCTGATAGCTTCGGCATTTCACATGCCTTGCAATCCTATGCATGCCTACTCCAGAGTAAGACCTATTGAATGTCATGGGCCTTCTCCCAGGTAAATGCAGTGGGGTGGAATAGGTGACCCTTAGGGTGCCTAACAAAGTCAGGAGTCTTTCTTTGTTTAGCAGGACTATATGTTGAGGCCGCCTGTTCCTATGCCCCATGCATAAGAGTAAGGACTTTCAAAGGACTGCTGCAGACACTCCAAATTTTCAGTGCTCCAGACAGCTCCACCTAATGGTTACTGTTGTCCAATGACAGCATGTGTCAGGCGTGGAGAGTCCTAAACTTCACAGAAAGGAATTAAAGTGCAGTTGATATATTTATAGTCCTTTTATTACAGCATCATGTTACAAGCACAAATACACAGCTCTCCGCAAGGAGGGCAGTTGGCTACTCTAAATCCTCCTTCTGACTTCCACAGCATTTTAGGTGCCAACAGGAAGTCCCTCCCTCCCTCTGACTCCTTGCTCTCTGATAGGTTCGGACCTCCGAGTCCATGGTGAGGGGGGGGGATTCCCCCACACTTTCAAATGACGTCTCAACTAGCTGCCCCCTCCCTTCTGGTTCTCTTGTCATTATCTCATAACTGGTTAACTCCTCCCTAAGCTGTTCAGCTCCTGTCTTTCTCTCTGTTTCTGAACATGCTGTGGACAAGGGTGGAGTGACTCTTCCCCCTCCAGCTCTCCATTGGAAAGAAGCTGGTCTGCCACAGAATGCATTCCCCAGTCCTTGTCTTCAGACCATTCCCTGACAGCCTGTTTTATTCAGACCCTCAGTCTATAGCTGTCTTCCTGAACCAAGCCCCTCCCTCCCATGCCCTCGGAGACAGTGGGCCCCCACCTGCGATGGCTCTGGCCTTCCTGCAGTTCTCAGTCACCCCTCCTTCCCAGATAGATTCACTTTGCGTGGCATCTGTGCTGTTGGGATAGAAGCTGATGAGTGCTGAGAATCTGCAATGCTATATGATCCCAAGGAAAGCATAAGAACTGCAATACAGTGGTACCTTGGTTCTCAAACTTAATCCGTTCCGGAAGTCCGTTCCAAAACCAAAGCGTTCCAAAAGCAAGGCACGCTTTCCCATAGAAAGCAATGCAAAACGGATTAATCTGTTCCAGACTTTTAAAAACAACCCCTTAAACAGCAATTTAACATGAATTTTACTATATAACGCGACCATTGATCCATAAAATGAAAGCAATAATCACTGTACTATAAAATAAATAAGACGGCATTGTAGATGATAAAAATTTTAATTTTTTTCCCTTACCTGCACTGATGATAGTCATTGTTTGGATGGGGGGGGGGAGGCTTTTATCCATTTCTGCAGTCACATAATCAATCCACCAGTAGCTGAATTGGGTTCCACACAGTCACAAAAACAAATAAATTGAAAAAGCCTCAAAAAACAAAAAAGCAAAAACAAATAGCAAAAACAAAAGTGCCAAACTTAATCCATTCCAGAAGTCCGTTTGACTTCAAAACTGTTCGAAAACCAAGGCACAGCTTCTGATTGGTCCAGGCTCCCGGAAACAATAGCCAACAGCTGCATTGGATGTTCAGCTTCCCAAAAACATTTGAAAACCAGAACGCTTGCTTCCCAGGTTTTGGCGTTTGGGAACCAAGGCATTTGAGTACCAAGGCGTTTGAGAACCAAGGTACCACTGTATAAATCTCCCACAGTGCAGTAGCATCTGTTGCTCAGCTCCCAGCACTAGTCAGGCCGTTACCCATATTGTCAGGAGGCTCAAGCGGTGGCAGGTGCTATCAACAGCGCTGGGGGAGGGACCCAGCCTAGGTAGGTAGTCACTGTGGTGGATAGATAGATAATACTTTATTCGGCTATAAGCCCACAAGATAAAACCAATCAATAATTAAAATAGCATTTTACATTCTAAAATATCAACTAAAATATTTCAACGCATAATCTCCTTCGCGTTACATACAATGTCTAGATGTACCATATTGTGGCCTTGAATATAAAGATGGTGGATAGAGTTCACTAGATTTTTAATAGTCATGCAGCATTCCATGAAGTCTTTTGTATGAAAGAACTGAATTAAGGAATCTGGCAACCTGTAATGTTCTATAAGAGTCAATGTCCTGAAGTAGATAGGCTAGATGTAATTCAGGTGGTTTAGCAACAGTTTCCAAAATGATTGAACTCAGAATCCTTGATCGGGGAACAATATATAAGGGACAATTAAACAAGATATGATAAAGGTATTCTATTGATTTGTTGTCACATGCGCATAAAACAGAGGTTTTACCGTTAGAAAATCTATTGCTCAGCACATTTGAGGGGAACACTGTGATGGGTATTTGGCCTTGGCAGCTGTCCGCATATTCTGGGTGCTGACACGGGGTTTGTAAATAACAGGTTTGGGAGCTGTAAGCCCCACCCTGCACAATCAATCACAAGATGTCATGCATGTACACCACTTGAATGGCAGTGTCCCTCAGTTGGGGGGGCAGCCCCCCCCCAATATTTTATTGCGGGGGCCTGAAGGGACCTCAGCCCCTAGGAGTTGGCTCCTATGCACTGTACAATGGATAACTTATTCCATATTTCCTTGAGTGGTGGGACATTATGTAATTTCTTTAACTTCTCATTCATTAGTCTTAATGACATCAGCTAAATTACAGTAAACCAATTCAAAATAATTTTCGTGCCAGAACTTGAGAACAAAACTTAATTAAGATTCTGGGACAATCAATTCTCTCCCCCCCTCTTTGATTACATAAAGATGAAAAATATTTTTGCATTGCGAGCCATTGAGCTTTGTCATCATATTCAAAGCTTCATTATGTAGCTTGTACATACTGAATTACCAGGTTTTTTTAAAATAAAAAATAGTTACATAAAGTTGATTTTTAACTTAATTAGAAAGCAACATTTAAACCATTTGATACCATTAAACTTCTTTCAAAAGTAAACACTATCAAAATCATTCTGGATATTTTTTTAATTACGATTTGTTCATATGTTGGAAGATTCATCAAATCATGCATGGGTTGAAAAGAGGTCCATGTCATTTCCTAGGGTACCGTTGTGTCAGACTGCAAACTCTGTGACCAAGCCAAAGGATCCTCTTTTTTTTGTAGTCACATGGCACATTCTGAAGAGCAACCAGCATTTAAGAAGCATTCATAGCAGCTGCCCTAAGACTTGGAGAACATTTTGTTGTTGTTTAGTCGTTTAGTCGTGTCCGACTCTTCGTGACCCCATGGACCAGAGCACGCCAGGCACCTCTGTCCTCCACTACCTCCCGCAGTTTGGTCAAACTCATGCTGGTAACCTCGAAAACACTATCCAACCATCTCGTCCTCTGTCGCCCCCTTCTCCTTGTGCCCTCCATCTTTCCCAGCATCAGTGTCTTCTCCAGGGAGTCTTCTCTTCTCATGAGGTGGCCAAAGTACTGGAGCCTCAGCTTCACGATCTGTCCTTCCAGTGAGCACTCAGGTCTGATTTCCTTAAGAATGGATGCGTTTGATCTTCTTGCAGTCCATGGGACTCTCAAGAGTCTCCTCCAGCACCATAATTCAAAAGCATCAATTCTTCGGCGATCAGCCTTCTTTATGGTCCAGCTCTCACTTCCATACATCACTACTGGGAAAACCATGGCTTTAACTATACGGACCTTTGTTGGCAAGGTGACGTCTCTACTTCTCAAGATGCTGTCTAGGCCTGTCATTGCCCTTCTCCCAAGAAGCAGGCGTCTTTTAATTACGTGCCTGCTGTCACCATCTGCAGTGATCATGGAGCCCAAGAAAGTAAAATCTCTCACTGCCTCCATTTCTTCCCCTTCTATTTGCCAGGAGGTGATGGGACCAGTGGCCATGATCTTCGTTTTTTTGATGTTGAGCTTCAGACCATATTTTGCGCTCTCCTCTTTCACCCTCATTAAAAGGTTCTTTAATTCCTCCTCACTTTCTGCCATCAAGGTTGTGTCATCTGCATATCTGAGGTTGTTGATATTTCTTCCGGCAATCTTAATTCCAGTTTGGGATTCATCCAGCCCAGCCTTTCGCATGATGCATTCTGCATATAAATTAAATAAGCAGGGAGACAAAATACAGCCTTGTCGTACTCCTTTTCCAATTTTGAACCAATCTGTTGTTCCATATCCAGTTCTAACTGTAGCTTCTTGTCCCACATAGAGATTTCTCAGGAGACAGATGAGGTGATCAGGCACTCCCATTTCTTTAAGAACTTGCCATAGTTTGCTGTGGTTGACACAGTCAAAGGCTTTTGCATAGTCAATGAAGCAGAAGTAGATGTCTTTCTGGAACTCTCTAGCTTTCTCCATAATCCAGCGCATGTTTGCAATTTGGTCTCTGGTTCCTCTGCCTCTTCTAAATCCAGCTTGCACTTCTGGGAGTTCTCGATCCACATACTGCTTGAGCCTTCCTTGTAGAATTTTAAGCATAACCTTGCTAGCGTGTGAAATGAGTGCAATTGTGCGGTAGTTGGAGCATTCTTTGGCACTGCCCTTCTTTGGGATTGGGATGTAGACTGATCTTCTCCAATCTTCTGGCCACTGCTGAGTTTTCCAAATTTGCTGGCATATTGAGTGTAGCACCTTAACAGCATCATCTTTTAAAATTTTAAATAGTTCAGCTGGAATACCATCACTTCCACTGGCCTTGTTATTTGCAGTGCTTTCTAAGGCCCATTTGACTTCACTTTCCAGGATGTCTGGCTCAAGGTCAGCAACCACACTACCTGGGGTGTACGAGACATCCATATCTTTCTGGTATAATTCCTCTGTGTATCCTTGCCACCTCTTCTTGATGTCTTCTGCTTCTGTTAGGTCCTTACCACTTTTGTCCTTTATTATGGTAATCTTTGTACGAAATGTTCCTTTCATATCTCCAATTTTCTTGAACAGATCTCTGGTTCTTCCCATTCTGTTGTTTTCCTCTATTTGTTTGCATTGCTCGTTTAAGAAGGCCTTCTTGTCTCTCCTTGCTTTTCTTTGGAAATCTGCATTCAATTTCCTGTATCTTTCACTATCTCCCTCGCATTTTGCTTGCCTTCTCTCCTCCGCTATTTGTAAGGCCTCGTTGGCCAGCCACTTTGCTTTCTTGCATTTCCTTTTCATTGGGATGGTTTTCGTTGCTGCCTCCTGTACAATGTTACGAGCCTCCATCCATAGTTCTTCAGGCACTCTGTCCACCAAATCTAAATCCTTAAACCTGTTCGTCACTTCCACTGTGTATTCATAAGGGATTTGACTTAGATTGTATCTTACTGGCCCAGTGGTTTTCCCTACTTTCTTCAGTTTAAACTTGAATTTTGCTATAAGAAGCTGATGATCTGAGCCACAGTCAGCTCCAGGTCTTGTTTTTGCTGACTGTATAGAGCTTCTCCATCTTTGGCTGCAGAGAATATAATCAATCTGATTTCGATGCTGCCCATCTGGTGATGTCCATGTGTAGAGTCGTCTCTTGTGTTGTTGGAAAAGCGTGTTTGTGATGACCAGCTTGTTCTCTTGACAGAACTCTATTAGCCTTTGCCCTGCTTCGTTTTGATCTCCAAGGCCAAACTTGCCAGTTGTTCCTTTTATCTCTTGCCTCCCTACTTTAGCATTCCAATCCCCTATAATGAGAAGAACATCCTTCTTTGGTGTCACTCCTATAAGGTGGTGTAAGTCTTCATAGAATTGGTCAATTTCAGTTTCTTCAGCACCAGTAGTTGGTGCATAAACTTGGATTACTGTGATGTTAAAAGATCTGCCTTGGATTCGTATCGAGATCATTCTATCATTTTTGAGATTGCATCCCAGTACAGCTTTCGCCACTCTTTTGTTGACTATGAGGGCCACTCCATTTCTTTTACGGGTTTCTTGCCCACAGTAGTAGATGTGATGGTCATCCGAACTGAATTCGCCCATTCCCGTCCATTTTAGTTCACTGATGCCCAGGATGTCAATATTTATTCTTGCCACCTCATTTTTGACCACCTCCAACTTACCCAGGTTCATGGTTCTTACATTCCAGGTTCCTATGCAATATTTTTCTTTACAGCATTGGACTTTCCTTTCGCTTCCAGGCATATCCGCAACTGAGCGTCCTTTCGGCTTTGGCCCAGCCGCTTCATCAGCTCTGGATCTACTTGTACTTGCCCTCCGCTCTTCCCCAGTAGCATGTTGGACGCCTTCCGACCTGAGGGGCTCATCTTCCAGCGTCATAACTTTTATATGCCTGTTGTCTTTGTCCATGGAGTTTTCTTGGCAGGGATACTGGAGTGGCTTGCCGGTTCCTCCTCCAGGTGGATCACGTTTGGTCAAAACTCTCCACTATGACCTGTTCATCTTGTGTGCCCTGCTCGGCGTAGTTCATAGCTTCTCTGAGTTCTTCAAGCCCCTTTGCCATGGCAAGGCAGTGATCCATGAAGGGGTTGGAGAACATGATGATCCCTAACAGACCAGAGCAATGGCCTATCTTATTCAGCATTCTGTTCTCACAGTGACCAACCAGATGCCTATGGAATGGCCACAAGATTCTATGATTCTAAGTAGGACATGAGCTCAATAGCGTTTGCCTGCTTATGAGTCATGACTTCCAGCAACCGGTACTGAAGTCATGATATAGTCATATAGTCATGATGACTAGTAGCCATTGATCATAGACTCATAAAATCATAGAATTCTAGAGTTGGAAGGGATATTGAGGGCCATTTTGTCCAAGCCCCTGCAATGCAGGAATCTCAAAGCATCCATGACATATGGCCATCCAACCTCTGCTTGATTTGAGATTCCATTGAAATGAGGCTGTATTTTAATGTTTTAATGTTGTATTTTAATCTTGTTTTTAAGTTGTATTTCAATCAATTTGTTTTTATATCTGGTGTTAGCCACCCTGAGCCCAGTCTTGGCTGGGGAGGGCGGGGTATAAATAACATATTATTATTATTATTATTATTATTATTATTATTATTATTATTATTATTAACCTCCAAGGAAGGAGAGCCCACAACCTCCTGAGGGAGACTGTTCCACTAACAGCGTTCACTGCCAGAAAGTTCTTCCTGATGTTTAGTCAGAATCTCCTTTATTGTAATTTGAATCCATAGGTTCAAGTCCTAGCCTCCAGAGCAGGAGAAAACAAGCTTGCTCTATCTTCCATCTGTCAGCTCTTGAGATGCTTGAAGATGGCTAACGTATCTCCTCTCAGTCTCATCTTTTCCAGGCTAAACATACCAAACTCCCTCAACCATTCCTCATAAGGCTTGCTTTCCAGAGCCTTGGTCATCGCGGTCACCATAGGATCCAACTGCTAGGGGCCGAGGTGTCTTTGGTGCCCCTAATAAAATATTTGAGGGGGGCACCCCCCAGTTGATGGGCATGGCCTTTCAAATGGTGTGCACGCACCATGTTATGCAATCGTTTATGCAGGGTGGGGCTTAGCTGGGTCCCCCCCCCCATTTTATTCAAGTTGGCATAGCTGTCTACACATGTTCCACCTTGTCAATACAGTGGTACCTCGGGTTACATACGCTTCAGGTTACATACGCTTTAGGTTACAGACTCCGCTAACCCAGAAATAGTGCTTCAGGTTAAGAACTTTGCTTCAGGATGAGAACAGAAATCGGGCTCTGGCGGTGCGGCAGCAGCAGGAGGCCCCATTAGCTAAAGTGGTACTTCAGGTTAAGAACAGTTTCAGGTTCAGTACGGACCTCCGGAACGAATTAAGTACTTAACCTGAGGTACCACTGTAGATGATTAAATTGCCAGTTATAATCAAAGCCTAATTCTGAGTGTCTGCTGAAATTTATTCGAAGGAATTTATATACAGTGGTACCTCGGGTTACAGATGCTTTTGGTTACGTACGCTTCAGGTTACAGACTCCGCTAACCCAGAAATAGTACCTCGGATTAAGAACTTTGCTTCAGGATGAGAACAGAAATCATGCTCTGGTGGCATGGCAGCAGCAGCAGGCCCCATTAGCTGAAGTGGTGCTTCAGGTTAAGAACAGTTTCAGGTTAAGAACGGACCTCCAGAACAAATAAAGTACTTAGCCCAAGGTACCACTGTATAAGTTGTCATTTCTGGTGACTGGGTCTAAGTCAGGTTTTTTTAAAGCACATTCAGGCAGCAATCCTATGCAGTTGTAGCTAGGCGTAAGCACCACTGAATACCCGGTACATTGTGACTTATTTCAGAGAAAGCATGATTGTGATGCTAATGATCTTACCAATTTTAATACATCAATTTTATATTGATTCATTTAATGCTATTTTTGTCTACCCCAAGACTTTGGATAAGGGCAGGGTGAAACTTACACTTTTTAAAAATTAAAAAAAATATTAATTATGATGGTTCCATTTTCATTACTCCAGCATCATCAGTCCATCACCTGGGACAGGTTGCGGCATAGTAAGCTTAATACTAATATGCTTATTATGAGAGTGGATATACGGCGGGGTTTCATCCTTTCTCTTAATATTTCTGTGATAACATAGGTGATGATTCAGTCATGAAGCGAAGATTACCAGGCAGAATGTTTAGGTAGCAAGGATTTACAAAGTTCAATTTAAGCTAAGTGATAGGATTATGCGCTACTGAAGAGATTTCTGGGATCGCAATCACCACTCTGCAGAATAGAACTTCGGTGAAAATGGGGCTCCATTTGTTATGCGATTCATGTTGCTTTTTGTCTGTATTGAGCTTCTTTGAAATTCCCTACGTCCCAGAACATAATGGCTGTTATCACAAAAGCATGAGCGATGAGTGTTTCCAGGTGCAGTCAAATTTAAGGCACTGATAAATGGCCCAAAATAAGGATCGGGGTATCTTCTGACGTGTGGAAAATTTGGGACAGGACAAATATTGGAGCCCTCATCACTGCTTTTCCCACTATGAAAGTAAACAATGAGAAAACCATAGCTGTCAACTTACAGATTTGAAAATAAGGGACCAGCAGCCTCGAAAATAAGGGATCAGCAGCCAAAATAAGGGATTTTAGTCAACCAGCAGCCAAACGAAGCCTCAAGTGGTGGTTCCCATAGCGCAGCAACCCGGCAAAGGGGATGCAGCAAGGAAACTCACCCTCACCTCTCCACTGGGAAGCACTGAGCAAAGGCGAGTCCCCAGGCAAGGCGGTCGATTTGATCGGCACAAGGCATGCAAGCTCCACCCCCAGTTGTTCTTAGACTCCTTACTGGGTGAGCAACACAGCCAAGCAACACAGTTGGAGCCTCCCTCCTCCCTGGCCGGCAGGGAGGGAGGGAGAGGAACTGCTTCCTTTGAAACCTGGGAAATTTAAGGGACATCATCAATAAGGGACAGCAGCGGGACATGGCGCTGGGATAAGGGACTGTCCCGCCAAATAAGGGATGCTTGACAGCTATGGAGAAAGCCAGTGTGTATTTTTTAAACATTTGTAGTTATTTAGATCATATTGCTATATGTGAAAGGAAAATGGAAACACTTCATTGTGCTTTGCTTTAACTGTAGATTGTGCTGAACTGGAGACTGAAGCATTATTCTATTTTTCCCCCAATAAAAAAATCTAATTGAGGTATATTCTGCTTAGCAAACTGCCAGCATGGCTAATTAGGGAACCAGTTATGAGTTAATTATGATTATTTGCTAAATGGCCCATATCTAAAGTGTTGGAAAGCCTGTTTGCAGTGGGGACTTGTGGCTGCCTAGAAGTTGCTAGACTACAACTCCCATCATTCCTGACCATTGGCTGTGCTGGCTACAGTTCCAACAACACCTGGAAGGCCATGGGTTCTACATCCCTGCTTTAGATCTTAGGGAGCTATCATATGTAGTAAATTTACCTTAGACTAACTAGCAAAGCCCAAAGGAGAGCTACTCTAGTGCAGGCATAGGCAAACTTGGCCCTCCAGATGTTTTGGGACTACAACTCCCACCATCCCTAGCTAACAGGACCAGTGGTCAGGGATGATGGGAATTGTAGTCTCAAAACATCTGGAGGGCCAAGATTCAGGTAGGTAGCTGTGTTGGTCTCACGCAGTTGAAATATACAAAAAAATTTAGAAATTGTCTAGTAGCACCTTAGAGACCAACTAAGTTTGTTCTGGGTATGCATGCACACTTCTTCAGATACACTGAAACAGAAGTCCGAGAGGGCCGAGCTTGCCTATCCCTGCTCTAGTGCATACCTAGAACCTAGAACCCTCCTCTTCACAGTGCTTTCATTTGGTTTTGCCACTGGTATATCACCGGCATAGGCATGACTCTACGGTGTAAGCCACAGAGCCTAGGACTTGCCAATCAGAAGGTCGGTGGTTCAAATCCCCGCGACAGGGTGAGCTCCTGTTGCTCGGTCCCTGCTCCTGCCAACCTAGCAGTTCGAAAGCACGTCAAAGTGCAAGTAGATAAATAGGTACCACTCTGGCGGGAAAGTAAACGGCACTTCCGTGCGCTGCTCTGGTTCGCCAGAAGCGGCTTAGCCATGCTGGCCACATGACCCGGAAGCTGTACGCCGGCTCCTTCGGCCAATAAAGTGAGATGAGCGCCGCAACCCCAGAGTAGGTCACGACTGGTCAGGGGTCCCTTTACCTTTAAGAACATAAGACCTGCTGGCAAAGGTGAGAATCTATTTGTATTTGTTTGCAAGAAGCTGGGTGTAGCTGTGTATCTGAGTGGCTCGCCTGGTGGAGTCACAGCAATAGCCTGCTGGCAAGGGGGTCAACTACCGCTCACTGGGAAGGAGAGGGTCGAGGTGGCAGTGAGGTTGGGGCTGTGTGAGTGCACTGGCAGGAGTGCTGAACTGCTGGTGTGCTTGGAGTTGGAAGGGACCATGAGGATCATCTAGGCCAGCGGTTCTCAACCTGTGGGTCCCCAGATGTTGTTGGACTAAAACTCCCATCACCCCTGAGCTCTGGCCTTGCTAGCTAGGGGTGATGGGACTTGTAGTTCAACAACATCTGGGGACCCGCAGGTTGAGAAAGGCTGATCTAGGCCACCCCCCTGCAATGCATGAATATAGGCCCCTTAGGGGGATCAGACCTGTGACCTTGGTGATGGTGTTATCAGCGCCACACTCTAACCCAGGCTTCCTCAACCTTGACCCTCCAGATGTTTTTGGCTACAACTCCCATGTGCTCTAGCTAGCAGGTCAGGGATGAGGGGAACTGTAGTCTCAAAACATCTGGAGGGCCAAGGTTGAGGAAGTCTGCTCTAACCAAATGAGCTATCAAACTTCACTGCCTATCCTCAGTAAATGGCAGTAATGCCCCTGTCAAGAGGCTATTGCCTATGACTCTTCCCCACCTGGTGAGCCTCCTCTGCCTGTATATAATTTGTCACTGGATTTCCCTGTGCCTTCTATGGGCATGTACATATTCATGGTCCTTAGAGAATAAATAGCAGGTCTTTTTAGAGAGCTAGTGGAGTGTTGCAGCTAAGACATTGATATATGAAGCTAGAAGTCTCCACTTTGAATCTCATCTTCCATGAGCTCCGTAGCTGCCCATGCAGCACAATCCTGTGCAATGGAGTTTATTTCCTAGTAAGTCATCAAATGTTTATAATGGTCAACGGACCAGTAAACAAAGGACAACCTATAAATGCAGACTATCAGCCTTAGTAGAACCAATTGCAGCCATACTTCGGGTTAAAGATGCTTCAGGTTGCATTTTTTCGGGTTATGGACCTGCCGAAACCCAGAAGTGCAGGAATGGGTTACTTCCAGGTTTCAGCAATCGCGCATGCGCAGAAGTGCCAAATCGCAACTCACGTGTGCGCAGACATGCTGCTGCGGGTTGCAAGCGTGCATCCCGCACAGATCACGTTCGCAACCCGAGCGTCCGCTGTATTAATTATTAGCAGTGACAAACCAGGAACGAACCATCATGGCAGGTCTAGAAGATATAACAACATTCAGATATGTTGTCACCTCTTTGGTAATAGGTTTATTTGTCCTCTCAAGGAAGCTACTCAAAAGGGTCTCTTAAGAATAGACCAGGAAAATGCATAAGAGGATAAATTATGCATTTTCTAACCTCTTGATAGAATCTTCAGCAGAAGAATACACGAGAGACTCTTTCAATCTCGTTACAAGGACAGAACCTATCCTTTGGGAAATCTGTCTTCTAGGATCTTAGAGGGTAAAACATTAAAATGAGCTGACAAAACTATTGTTTTATGCCTGGGTGTAGTAAGAAAAATGAGATGTGTTGTGCATCTGTTACAGGCGGACCAAGGTAGGCCATGACAATATGGTACATTGCCACAAACAGCAATCCTACACATGTTGTTGTTGTTTAGTTGTTTAGTCGTGTCCGACTCTTCATGACCCCATGGACCAGAGCACGCCAGGCACTCCTGTCTTCCACTGCCTCCCGCAGTTTGGTCAAACTCATGCTGGTAGCTTTGAGAACACTGTCCAACCATCTCGTCCTCTGTCGTCCCCTTCTCCTTCTGCCCTCAATCTTTCACAACATCAGGGTCTTTTCCAGGGAGTCTTCTCTTCTCATGAGGTGGCCAAAGTATTGGAGCCTCAGCTTCAGGATCTGTCCTTCCAGTGAGCACTCAGGGCTGATTTCCTTAAGAATGGAGAGGTTTGATCTTCTTGCAGTCCATGGGACTCTCAAGAGTCTCCTCCAGCACCATAATTCAAAAGCATCAATTCTTTGGCGAAATCCTACACATACTTACACAGAAATAAGCCCCATTGTGTTTAATAGAGCTGATCCCTTTGCAGCCATAGTCAAGTCACTGTTTGTCACCCTCAGTCTTCCTGTCAAGTGGGAGGATAAACATCCTCACATATTTTGTAGTTTTGTTGCAAGGTTTGCAACTACAAAATGCGTGTTAAGAGCTTTGAACACTTGAAAGTGCTGCAGAATGTCTACTGACGGCAACAACAATAACAGCAGCAGCAACGATTATGTCTTCCTTCATTCCTTATTCTGCTCAGCAACTTGTACTTTTGACTTGAGAGATTCCTGGCATCAGCACATACTATGATACTGCAAATGATCAAGGTATCTGAGCATCTATGGTACATCATATTGACCAGTTTTAGGAGGAGTGTAATAGCACGTTGTGCAAGATACATAGCCTATTTCCTTGCTTTGTGGCTGGCTGCCCTCAGTTGACCCTGGATGCCATAAAATTACGCAAGTGGGTTGCTATGGACATTTTTGGAGCTGTAGGCTAAAGCAATCGCTGCTGAACTCGGGCGATGGCCAAGCACCATTCCAAGCCAGCTTAAGTGGATGACCCTGTTTCTGCCGGGAACAACTTTTATCCAATATCAATTAGAGTACTCTGATCACAGATGCTTTTTCAATGAAACAGAGTGTCTTGTTTGTTTCTTGTTGTTTAATTTCACAATCATGTAAGCAAGAGGATTTTTTTAAAAAAAGGATAAATCGCTTCGTAGCCATGATAATTGCATAGATGGGATAATCTATTTTTTACTTAGAGTTTACAAAATATAATACATTGTTCAATGAATCCAGTAAAGGGTTGTTGTGTTTTTGGTTCATTTTTGCTGTTGCTAAAATCCTAGTATATAATCCTTGTTGCTTGTTTTGTATTGTTGATCTTGTTGATGTTTAATGTTCTAGTCATGTTTTATGACTGTTCGGATTGGTACAAATATATATATATGTGCACACACAGATAAATTATAAACAGATAAACCGATAAAAACATTGGCAGGATTATTGTAGCAACCTGCAGTTTCATATGAGTATATATTTGAAGATGAACAAATGAGCAAATAAAGTTAATTTGGATATGCAGAAGATATTAAAAACAGATTTAAGGAACCGCAGAAAGGGGGAGAAGGAAGTCTAGTTTTGAAATGTCAAAATGATTGTAAAATTAGTGAAATATATAAAATTAGTGAAATGTATAAACTTGAAAAGTATATATATATATATATATATATATATATATATATATATATACACGCGCGCGCGCACACACACACACACACACACACATATAATACTGCCAAAAATATTTTTCTTGATTTGCATAACTGATTTGTCTACTTAAAGGACAGTATTCTTCATTAAGTATTCCCCTAAGAGAAAATCCAGATTTTGTGTCACTAAGGCTGCAGTCTTATACTTCCTTCCCTCTACGAAGTACCATGATTTTACATAACCGGGCTTAATTCTAAGTAGCCATGTATAGGACTGCACTGCACTTAAAAAGGGAGATAGAGGAAATGGGGAAAGAGTCAAATTACTCTTGACTTTCTGTCTCTTATTATACGTTCCCTTACTCACACATGGGCATTTTTGGAGAATGGAAGGCAAAAGTTGAAAAATATCACTAAAATCTTCATTAAAGCTCCGGTCTGGAAATAAATGACAAACATTATAGCACCACAGAAGTTTGTTCAAGTTCTTAAGCATTTGGGATGGGGAAGAAGGAAATAGGAAAAAGTTTTTTAAAAAATAATAAAAAAGAGCAAACTCACTAATAGGATCTTTTTTATTTTTTGAAATAATTTTCAATGGATTTTACAAGTGTGGCGTTACAACAATAGAAAATGCATATCCATATTTAGAGATTTCTCTGAATCTCTAGACTTTCCACCTACCCCTCCATGGGCCCTATTATCAACCTTTTCAACTGCATATTATTTCATCATCCAAATTTTATGTCTCTCCGTTTTGTCCATAATATCTTCTACATTGCAAGTGTTATTGTAATCCTGCTAATGCTTTCATCTGCTTACAGTGATCTCTCAAGTAAATTATATTTTTTTCTCATTCTTTATTAAAGTTTTAGTCTTCCTGGTTTCTGAGCTTTCCGGTCAGTTTTGCCATTTCAGCGTAGTCCAACAGCTTAGTTTGCCATTCTTCTCTGGTAGGAACTTTGTCTTCTTTCCAGCTCTGAGCTAGTAGCATCCATGCGGCTGTCGTTGCATACATAAAAAAGTCCTTTCTTCTTTGGGATCTTGGTACCTACAATTCCTAATAAAAAAGGATTCTGTTTTTTTAACAAAAGTTATTTTAAACTCCCCCCCCCCCAATTCATTATATATCATTTCCCAGAATGCTTTTGGTACCTTACACCACATATGGTAGAAGGTGCCTGCTTTTCCCAGCAGATATTTGTACTTGTCTTGTACATTTTTGTTAACTTACTAGGAGTCAAATACAAATGCTCACTAATAGGATCTAAAGAGGAAAGGGGTGGATTATAAAAACATATGCAGGCAGACTTCTCCATTTCATTGTTTTGAAATATGCAGGAATATCTCAGAAACAAATCCTGGCGGAAGTGATACCTTTAGGTTGAAATTGTTCCATTTCCTTCTCATCTCTGCCAAACTACCCAGGAAGCCCACCATATACAGACAGTTTTGTACATCCTGGAAGTTTTGTTGGAGAATTAAGAAAATACTAATAATACTAATAATAACATTAATAACTTATTTATACCCTGCCCATCTGGCTGGGTTTCCCCAGCCACTCTGGGTGGCTCTCAGAATATTAAAAATACATTAAAACATCAGACATTAAAAACTTCCCTAAACAGGGCTGCCTTCAGACGTCTTCTAAAAGTCAGATAGTTGTTTATTTCTTTGACATATGATGGAGGGCGTTCCACAGGGTTGCATAGCTGTCAACCTTCCCCTTTTTTGTGGGAAATTCCCTTATTCCAGCGCCGTTTCCCGCTGCTTCCCGCTGCTATCCTGGATTGTTAGATATCCCGTAGACTGTCCCCAGGACAGGTGAGGCTGCTGATCCCTTATTTTCAATCTGAAAGTTGACAGCTATGCAGGGTGGGCACCACCACCAAGAAGGCCCTCTGCCTGGTTCCCTGTAACTTTGCTTTTTGCAGTAAGGGAACCACCAGACAGAGGCAGAGCTAGCTGCTCTGGCACCCGGAGTGGTGCACATGCTTTGCACCTGGAGGCAGGGCTAGCTTCACGTGGGGGTGGCGTGATGTCACCCCCCCCTCAGGGATGACACCCAGGGTGGACCGCACCCACCACACACCCCCATTCCTCTGCCAGTGCCGCCAGAAGGCCCTCAGCGCTGGACCTCAGTGTCTGGGTTGGACGATGGGGGTGGAGAAATGAACGCCAAAAGGCAAAATTGCATCTCTGATTAGAATGCCCCTGAAGCTTCAGTATAATTTTAAAACAAGTTTGGGAGAAGCATCAATATGTACAGGAGGTGGGTCGCCAGAAAAGTGGCACCAAGCCCAATCCAGCTGGACCCAAAGGAAGACAATCTGGCACGCTTGCTGCCATCTCAAAAGCCGATCTTGAGTAATGTAAAGAGTCTGAACCTATTTTCCGGGCCATAAAATAGCATCGTGTCATCTCAATTCTATAGCCAATGACTTCTGGAAAGAAAATGGAAAATAATATAACATGATTGACTACACTTAGGAAATGTTGCCAGGCACGCAGAAAATGATAGAAAACCGTCCGGCAGAAGTGGTTCGCACAGTGAAAAAAGGCAGCAATAATTTTCCCCTAGCAGAATGAGTTTTGTAAATCAAAATCCCCACAAATATCTGATTAGAAAAACTCACTTTTGCTGGGGAGGGGGGTGTCTTAGGCTAAGCCACACTTGGGAGGAGGAGACAGAACTCATGCATTCCAGATAGGGTCCTCTTGATTCTCCAGGATAAACAGGGGCAGAGCTATAATGCTATTCAACTGCTAGTGCAATGTCTCTTGTGTTCTTGTTTGATTTGTCGGCTAGACAGATTCCCTGCTGATTAAGCACGCCTGATCTCAGAGCTGCTGTTACTTTGCTAGACACTTTCTGAGGCTGACACAGTACAATGAGAAATCTCAATGTAGCTGCACCACACAGATGATGGAAAAAGGATATACCGTATAGACTGTCTCCTTGACAATCCTGTCTGTGGACTCTGGTGAGATACTGTACTGCAATTTATCCCACCATCATCTGAACTGCACTTGCCAAAAACCCAGGAGAGACTTCTCTGCTGCTGTGCTTAAACTGTGGAACTCCTTGCAGCAGGAGATCCAATGGTGTTAGATGCTAAGTCATAGTTAGGCAAACTAAGGCCTGGGGGGCGGATCCGGCCCAATCATCTTCTAAATCCAGCCCACAGACGGTCTGGGAATCAGCGTGTTTTTACATGAGTAGAATGTGTGCTTTTATTTAAAACGCATCTCTGAGTTATTTGTGGGGCATAGGAATTCGTTCATTCCCTCCCCCAATATAGTCCGGCACCCCACAAGGTCTGAGGGACAGTGGACCGGCCCCCTGCTGAAAAAGTTTGCTGATCCCTGTGCTAAGTGAATTTTTCTTGATCCTATGAAGCGACCTGTTTGTGAATGTTTAGCTTTCAACAACCGTACATTTTCAGCTTGTCTACTGTTTTGTCTATGTGTTTTAGCGTTTGTTTAAATTATTATATAGTTATTTTAAAAATGCACATGATATTAGCTGCTTTTGGTGTCTCCCTGATGTGACAGAAACACGGGAGGTAAATATTTTATCTATGACTATCCATTCACCTATAGACACACTCCCACAGAGGTGATGTAAACGTGTGTACAGTATATTGCTCATTATAAAATATTACGCTTATTACTGTAGTCAGTCGCAATTGTGTGCCATTTCCCACACAGTATATTATGGTCAGGGGAGGGGGCTCAAAATTTATCCCATGGTGAAAATTGTAGTGTGTGTAGATATTCCATCCATGTCTGTTGGTGAGTCAGACACAGACATGCTAATTCGCTCTAGGTCATTGTAAGTAGACGTGGGTATAAATTTTGTATTGTGGTTTAATCGCAGGAGTCACTTGTCAATTACTTTCTGTGAATGAAAACCTAATGTGGAGGATAAACATTCCTGTATCTCCTTCCAATATTAAAAGCAAGATGGAAGGCATGCAAAACGAATCTCGTCATTACCATGGTCACAGAATCACTTCAAAGTGATGTTTTATGTAAGCAAGGAAAAAAGCGGGAGAAATGCTTGAAGTAGATTTCTGGTTTTTTTTTTTTTTTTTTAAAAAAAGACTAAAGGGAGATGTGAAAAGCAAGGGAGTGGTTCTGCTTTCTTTGAAGTTGATGGCAAAATTGACTTCAATGAGATTCAGGTTTGGCACAAATGCTGGTGTCTGGTACTATTTCTGTTCGGAGTAAAAGAAAAATGAATAACTCACAGTTAAACGCAGTGAAGAGTCCTAGCAATTCACTATTTGAAGCTGATCCCCTGTCCTGTATTGGGTTATGGGGGTGTCTATGGCTGGCATTTGAAGCCCCAGCTGCCATCTTCCTCAAGGGCGAATGAGCACCCTCACACCAAGCATGCTGTGTGTGGCATTGTGGGTGGGGTGGGGCAGCTAAGTGCATATAGGCACAAGATACTCCCTGCCTCCTCTCCTCTTTTCAGGCTGCCTTATTTCCCCTCTGGGCCGAGCAGCTGGGTATTTGGCCTGGCAGGCTGGAGCAGGTTGGTGGATTATTAAATATCGTATTGGCCTGGATATAAGCCACACCCGCAAATAAGCCACATCTTTAAAATTCAGGGGGGGTTGGGAGAGAGAGAGAAAAGGACAATACAGTGGTACCTCAGGTTACAGCCTCTTCAGGTTACAGACACTTCAGGTTACAGACTCCACTAACCCAGAAATAGTACCTCAGGTTAAGAACTTTGCTTCAGGATGAGAACAGAAATCACACGGCCCCATTAGCTAAAGTGGTACCTCAGGTTAAGAACAGTTTTAGGTTAAGAACGGACCTCCGGAATGAATTCTTAACCCGAGTTACCACTGTACCTGAATATAAGCTGCTCCCTTAAAATTCCACAGGCACTCACACCTGTAAATGGCAAATGTAGAAGAAAATCCTACAGCGATACTATCAAAGCCAATTTTTGTAAGGTCACGAATTAAGCCGCACTTTAACTTTTCACAGTCAAAATTTGGGGGGGGGGGAGTGTGGCTTATATTCGGGCCAATACAGTAGGTTGACTGGTCACTTTGGCAGGTAGGTGTGGGAAGTAGAGCAGCAGGTAGGTCAGCAGGTAGGTAGATGACCTTTGAGGGTGATGAGTGGCTCCCAAGTCCTGTAGCTCAGGATTTGGGGGCCTGGCAGCTGGATATGGGGCTCTTTTGGGGACAACTTGCCTCATCTACTGGGAGTTTTAGGGCCTAGAGGGGTGGTGATGCCAGAAGGCGCCTCTACCTGCTTTCAGGGTGAGGCTAGACTTTCCCTTTGCAAATACTGCTAATGTTTGAATTTAATAAAGTGACCCACAGTTCAGCCCAACGGTTGTTGTCAGTCTTTTGATTTTAGTCCTCAGCTGCAAGGGAGATGCATTGGCTGCCATGATAAACTTTTGGGTATTGACACAGGTCATTCAGACCCTAGCATAGGAGCCAACTCCTAGGGGCCGAGGTCCCTTTGCCCTCCCCAAATAAAATATTTGAGGGGGCCCGGGCCATCCCAAAATTAATGGGCATTGTCATTCAAACACTATTTGTGATCGATTTTATGGTCAATTTTGCAGGGTGAGGCTTGGGGCTCAGCTACACAGCTGCAAAGAAAACATTTTAAGTGTTTTTTAAAGTGCAATATACAAGTGTGACACTAGATGGCGACAATGAGCTATGGAAATCCAATGTATTTTTTTCAAAAGGTTTTTTTTAAAAAGCATTTCCACGGCGTTTTTTATATGTGTGTAGATTCCACCTTAGGGTGACGTGGGTGGTGCTGTGGGTTAAACCACAGAGCCTAGGACTTGCCGACCAAAAGGTCAGCGGTTCGAATCCCCGCGATAGGGTGAGCTCCCATTGCTCGGTCCTAGCTCCTGCCAACCTAGCAGTTCAAAAGCACGTCAAAGTGCAAGTAGATAAATAGGTACTGCTCCGGCGGGAAGGTAAATGGCGTTTCCGTGCGCTGCTCTGGTTCGCCAGAAGCGGCTTAGTCATGCTGGCCACATGACCCGGAAGCTGTACGCCGCTCCCTCAGCCAATAAAGTGAGATGAGCGCCGCAACCCCAGAGTCGGTCACGACTGGACCTAATGGTCAGGGGCCACTTTACCTTTACCTAGATTCCACCTTAACTGCCCTCGCCCCCAATATTGTTTTCAAGTTGGCACCCTTGGGCTTTAGTTAAACCAGGAAGAAAGGAAGTTACATTCACCAGACGTGTCCACCGTGAAATGTTATATAATGCATCCCTGCTGTAATTTGTATACAATAGGATATTCTGGCCAGAGTATAACAGCTGAATTGAAATACAGGCTCCTCTGTTTTTGGAAGACAGGAAGCTGGGACATAACAGAGCAGGAAGAGAATCTAGGAGTTGTTTCCTCGGTGCCATGGCTCCTGGTTCAACACAAAGGCACAAAAACAGTGTCCATGGAAGATGCAGGTACCGTTTTGACCTATGATATGGGCAGCCACCTGCCACAGAGACTGAGCAAGCTAGGCTGGTTCTGTAATGAGGTCCATCAGCTCTATGGATTGGCATAAAACTAGTGTGGAGATTAACTGCAGGTGCGTATTGGGGTGAATCACGCACGGTTCCTAAATCAGAGCCACGCAGGTGTGCTCTTGATCTCCTTTCTTCCACATCATTAATAATGTGCAGGTGTGGTGGTTATGACAAAAATGATCTGATCTTCAGATCACAGGAGGTAAGACGGAGACAGGCGACTGACAGCCTGCGAGTTCAGTTTTGACCTCAAGAGCAAGTCATTTGGGTCTCTGCAGGAGCCCTGATTCTAAGAACTCCCTCACTTATATTATGTGTCTCATCCCCTTTCTCAGAGGCTAGACAAATGCAAAGTAGTTCTTTTAACAGTGTGAACTGCAACAGAGGCACTGTGGGGGTTCTTTGCACTGGTACCTCTCAGTTGCTTGTTTTGCAAATGAGACAAGACACAGGTAGATGGGAATGAGCAGCGCAGAGGGCAGGACTCTGCCAAAGCCTCTGTTGGAAAGAGATGGTCCAACAGCTAAGCAGTTGTGTCCTACTTTGCAAGGAATAGCTTGAAACCTAGCACAAATGCCAACCTGGGCAGAAATGCATATGTCTCGCCTCCCATGCTGGTGGGTAGTATTCAAAATAACAATATTGTTTTCATAAAGGCATCTCACACTTTGAGTGGTTTTGTTTCCCTGCTGTGCCGAAATATGTCTCCCAATTTCTTTTTTCCTTTCTTTATCTTTTTCCAGACATACTTTAACAAAAGAAAGAGGGAGGAAGGGGGGACAACCATAACACCAATTCTGAAAATTTATGCTAAATCCAAGGTGCAATACCGTCATTTTATTGATTTTATACTGTTCGCCGCCATGGTATTTGTTATTTGATTTCTTTTTTACCTTTTATTTGTTGGTGGTATAGATATGTTTGTAAATAAAAAAGTAAAGTTTACTTCTAAATAGTCATGCACAGAATTGCAGTGTTAGTTATTAAACTTTCTGTGAACTCTCCCCAAGTCATTTTAGAACATAATTCTTCCTTGTACACTGCACAGAGAGATAGGAATAGTCAAAAGTTGCTAGTCTTTTATCAGAACAGATTTTGTTGTTGTTTAGCCATGTTTGACTCTTCGTGACCCCCTGGAACAGAGCACGCCAGGCACTCCTGTCTTCCACTGCCTCCCGCAGTTTGGTCAAACTCATGCTGGTAGCTTCGAGAACACTGTCCAACCATCTCTCCTCTGTTGTCCCCTTTTCCTTGTGCCCTCCATCTTTCCCAACATCAGGGTCTTTTCCAGGGAGTCTTCTCTTCTCATGAGGTGGCCAAAGTACTGGAGTCTCAGCTTCAGGATCTGTCCTTCCAGGGAGCACTCAGGGCTAATTTCCTTAAGAATGGAGAGGTTTGATCTTCTTGCAGTCCATGGGACTCTCAAGAGTCTCCTCCAGCACCAGAATTCAAAAGCATCCATTCTTCGGCGATCAGCCTTCTTTATGGTCCAGCTCTCACTTCCATACATCACTACTGGGAAAACCATGGCTTTAACTATACGGACCTTTGTTGGCAAGGTGATGTCTCTGCTTTTTAAGATGCTGTCTAGGTTTGTCATTGCTCTTCTCCCAAGAAGCAGGCGTCTTTTAATTTTGTGGCTGCTGTCACCATCTGCAGTGATCCTGGAGCTCAAGAAAATAAAATATCTCACTGCCTCCATTTCTTCTCCTTCTATTTGCCAGGAGGTGATGGGACCAGTGGCCATGATCTTCGTTTTTTTGCTGTTGAGATTCAAACCATATTTTGCGCTTCCCCCCCACCCTCATTAAAAGGTTCTTTAATTCCTCCTCACTTTCTGCCATCAAGGTTGTGTCATCTACAATGTTATGTCAGAACAGATAGGGAGGCCGTAAAGTCCCACCTAGGAATGAGCAATTGTGGTTTGCCTCAGTTTCTGATTTTCTGGTCTCAAGTTCAGTTCTCCACATACTTGCATCAGTTTACGATATATTCAAGTCGACATGAAAACACAGCAGTGTTTTAGTGCAAATTTCTGCTAATATACACATTTTTGCAATTTTGTCTGAAGTACACACTTTTGCATTTTATATGTGACTCTCAGTAGCCTGTGCATCTTTATGCGTTGACAGCATGTATTTTTGCACACATGAGTTGGTTGGAGAACTTCATCACAAAATTCAGAGAAGTGCAAATTCCAAAGGATGGTTGTGTTTCGGCTTGCATATCATTTCGGAAAGTGCAAATTAGGTTAGTTTGTATCAGACCTCCGGGTATAGGGCAGTATATAACTTCAAATAATAATAATAATAATAATAATAATAATAATAATAATAATAATAATATGAAAACCCCAATCAAGTTGAATTTGGCCCCCATTTTTAGTCCTATCTCTTCCTCCCTCTCCCAAAGCCAGGTTAAATAGCTGCTTCACTCGGTATGTATTACTTTTCTACTAGGGTGGTGAAAGGTGATTCACAAGAATGATACCAAAACAAAAGAGGGGGTATGGAGACGAATGCTTCAGAGTAGCCTTTGCAGCTTCCTTTTCAGTCCATCTCCTTTGTGATCTCGACCTGAAGGGTGGAATTATTCATGGAGAACAAAATATATGGAGAAAAACACAGAGGATTTTTTTATTTTGTTTTATTTTTTGCATAATGGAAGTGGAGGCCAACTGCAGGGATAATTTTGAGAGTTTTGTGGTTGCTTTGCCAAGGTGGTTACAGAAAGAGAATTCATTCTCCACGGTTGTCAACCTGAGACCTTTCCCCAGTATTTCAGCTTGATATATAAAAAAAAGTAATCCCATTTGAATACAGAGTAAGTGGTTAAATCTACCATGAAATGGGAGAAGGACGAAAACTTACAATGAAATCGGATCATGATCCAGCCTGAACAAAACCCTTCGTCCTTTTCTCAAAACATCGCTCAGGTGCCAAAGCTTAATATCCACTCTCTTACTGAAAATAATTTCAGAGACCAGAGGTCTGGTAAAGTAAATGTACAGTAATTGTACTTTTAGTCTTTCTTTCAGTTTCTGGAACATTGTGCGCTTTAATGTCCTTATGTAGGATCTTAAGTACCTTCAAACTTCACGTCTTTTGGTTTAGTTATGTAAATTTCTCGCTTCGCTCGTATGAGTGATAATATGCAGGCTGTTTTGCACACGAGTCAGGCAGCTTCATTTTCCAGGGTGTGAGGTGAAACCTACTTGAGTCTGAGCTCCACTAATTGAATTCCTCCTCTTATTTCCATTCTGTCCATCACTCATATATCAGGCCTTGGGAGAAGTTTCCCCCCCCCCCCAACCTTTCTGGTCACATAAGCAACAGGGTTCAACCTTAAAAGACAGAGGATTTAATTTTAACTCTGTAAGGAAATCCAGCACTTTGGCTTAAGGATACACCTTTAGGCACCAGGTGAAAACGTTGCTCTTTGCCTTTAGCTGATTGGCATACGATGCCCTTTGAAATATATTGGGGGGAGGGGTGTTATTGGTTTGTTGTTGTTATTTTTATTATGTGTTTTGTGTTTTTCATATTGCTGTTTTATATTGTGATCCACCCTGAGATCTATGGAAAAAGGGCAGCATACAGTGGTACCTCAGGTTACATACGCTTCAGGTTACAGACTCCGCGAACCCAGAAATATTACCTCGGGTTAAGAACTTTGCTTCAGGATGAGAACAGAAATCGTGCTCCGGCGGCGCGGCAGCAGCGGGAGGCCCCATTAGCTAAAGTGGTGCTTCAGGTTAAGAACAGTTTCAGGTTAAGTACGGACCTCTGGAATGAATTAAGTACTTAACCTGAGGTTGTTGTTGTTTAGTCATTTAGTCGTGTCCGACTCTTCATGACCCCATGGACCCCAGGCACTCCTGTCTTCCACTGCCTCCCGCAGTTTGGTCAGACTCATGTTTGTAGCTTCGAGAACACTGTCCAACCATCTTGTCCTTTGTCATCCCCTTCTCCTTGTGCCCTCCATCTTTCCCAACATCAGGGTCTTTTCCAGGGAGTCTTCTCTTCTCATGAGGTGGCCAAAGTATTGGAGCCTCAGCTTCAGGATCTGTCCTTCCAGTGAGCACTCAGGGCTGATTTCCTTCAGAATGGAGAGGTTTGATCTTCTTGCAGTCCACGGGACTCTCAAGAGTTTCCTCCATTCAGAACCATAATTCAAAAGCATCAATTCTTCGGCAATCAGCCTTCTTTATGGTCCAGCTCTCACTTCCATACATCACTACTGGGAAAACCATGGCTTTAACCTGAGGTACCACTGTACAAATTTAATAAGTAATGGGCTGTGCCACTAACCTTACTTTTGTCTGGTGGAATCCCTGAAACATACAGGGATGGAGAGAGAAGGGGAGGGGGAATCGGTGAGGTGCAGGAGTGCCAGATTGGCTCTTCTGGCATGTTTGCACCACGCTAAGTTTGCCACCGCCATGCCCTTCCTTCTCTGCATCCCAGAACGTTGCAGCAACTCAACTGGACAAATGTTGGGTGAATGGGGCTATCCATCATTAAATAATAATAATAAATAATAATAAATTTTATTTATACCTTGCCCTCCCCGGCCAGAGCCGGGCTCAGGGAGGCTAACACCAGTAAAAATTACAGTAAAAACGTAATAGGGGAAAAACCACCAATTTAAAATACAGGTTAAAATGCAATTTAAGATGCAGCCTCATTTTAAAAGTAGCCCATAGATCAAAACCATAAGGGTCAGACTGAGTTCAAACCAAAGGCCAGGCGGAACAGTTCTGTCTTGCAGGCCTTGCAGAAAGATGTCAAGTCCCGCAGGGCCCTAGTCTCTTGTGACAGAGCGTTCCACCAAGTCGGGGCCAGTACTGAAAAGGCCCTGGCCCTACTTGAGACCAATCTAACCACCTTGTGACTTGGGACCTCCAAAATGTTGTCATTTGTGGACCTTAAGGTCCTCCACGGGGCATACCAGGAGAGGAGGTCCCATAGGTACGTGGGTCCTAGGCCGCACTGCTGCCCTTATTCCTTAACTATGCATTCATCAGAGATTTTTGATACTGACCGTCAGGGGCTGGACTGCGAAGGAATGGTGGAGGCCGCCTCCCCTTTTCCTGGACCTTCCTGGGAACAAGAGGACAGTATAGCTCAGGCATCCCCAAACTCAACCCTCCAGCTGTTTTGGGACTACAACTCCCAAAACATCTGGAGGGCCAATTTTGGGGATGCCTGCTATAGATGTAGAACAGTGGTTTGCAGAAGGTCATAGTTCAGAGGCTGCAGAGTGGAGAAGCTGGAAAATATTGGAAGAGGAACAGCAGGAAGAAGAAGAAGCACCAGGGAGAGACAGTTGACAGACTCCGTGTCTTTAGAAAACATTCCTGACACACCCTCCAAGGACCAGGCGTGCATTGAGGGTAGTACAACAGAGAGCTCAGAGGCAGAAAACTCAGATCAGCCGATGCAAGGGTGGCGTGGAATAGGAGAGATGTAGGGGGTGGGACTTTTCTTGGAGCAACGCCATTATCTAGGGTAGACTGCATTCCTCCATCTCTCTCTGTGGATATTGAATAAATAAGGACTTTTATTGTTTATCTAGGGACGCGGGTGGCGCTGTGGGTAAAAGCCTCAGCGCCTAGGGCTTGCCGATCGAAAGGTCGGCGGTTCGAATCCCCGGGGCGGGGTGCGCTCCCGCTGCTCGGTCCCAGCGCCTGCCAACCTAGCAGTTCGAAAGCACCCCCGGATGCAAGTAGATAAATAGGGACCGCTTACTAGCGGGAAGGTAAACAGCGTTTCCGTGTGCTGCGCTGGCTCGCCAGATGCAGCTTGTCACGCTGGCCACGTGACCCGGAAGTGTCTCCGGACAGCGCTGGCCCCCGGCCTCTAGAGTGAGATGGGCTCACAACCCTAGAGTCTGTCAAGACTGGCCTGTACGGGCAGGGGTACCTTTACCTTTACCTTTATTGTTTATCTGCTTCTTGGCTGCTACCGTGGGAGGGATCGGATTCCCCAAAGCCTGACACTGTCTGAATGTGAATTTACATTGGTTTCCCTACAGTCTTTCATGCTACAAATGTTTTGCACTACAACTCCCATAATCTCTGAGTTCAGTGGTACCTCGGGTTACAGACACTTCAGGTTACAGACTCCGCTAACCCAGAAATAGTACCTCGGGTTAAGAACTTTGCTTCAGGATGAGAACAGAAATCGCGCAGCAGCGGCGCGGTGGCAGCGGGAGGCCCCATTAGCTAAAGTGGTGCTTCAGGTTAAGAACAGTTTCAGGTTAAGGACGGACCTCCAGAACAAATTAAGTTCTTAACCCGAGGTACCACTGTATTGGTCACACTATTGGGGACTGATAGTAGTTGTGGGCCAAAACACATGAAGGACTCTTTAAGTTGGGGAAAGCTTATTTACAGAAATAAATAAATCCCTTGTTAGTTTGATTCCCTTATCTGCATTCGACTTGGGTGGAAATAGCTCCTACCACTGCTTGGAATAATACGTTTTCTCAGGAGGTTTTGCTACAAGTTGTTCTTCTGGGAATTTCTCAAATAGTACCTCATACATTCTACAAATTAAACATAACATTTATTTTTAATTTGAGGCAGTCCTTAGTTTCTACCCACTCTTTCTGCCCACACTTGCCCAACATTTTCATGCAAATATGGGTCAGGCTGGGGACTGAATTCTGCTCCAAAAGGTTTTACTACTCAGTAGAGTAATTAATCTACCCGAACTAGTAAAATTCATCAGTTTTGCTTACATGGTTAATGAGAGTAAATCTTCTGTGAGTTTAGCTCTGCTATTTTGTCAGCTTTAAAATGGCAAATGTGATCCGAATACAAACATCATGAAAAATATTTTAATGGGCTGTGGAGAAAAGTACACATTGCTAGCCTGATTCATAGAGGGTTGTAATTACCTTGATTTGCATGTGGATATTATGCACAGTATAGGAATCTGTATCAACAAGACTTTTCCCCATCTCCAAAGCATGCATGTGCAACAGGCAGGCAGGCTGTGGCTCCATATGCAATTTCAACATGTGGACTATGTTCACTGGATTGGGGTTCATGTACCAATGTCTGCGTCACAATGGGATTCTGGCAAACATCTGGACAGTCAAGACACTTTGTTTTTCAAATGGTATATCAGCAAGGGACCCTTCCAACAGCTTATCAATCACGTGTTGGAGGGTGAATAAGGAAATGTGTTAAGCTGTGGGCGAACACAGCAGATGACACAGTGATTCTTCCAAAGCAGCTCTTTATTTGTAAGCTGGAACAGAACTGACTGAGGAGCTCAGTCATACTGCTTATATAGAGCTCCAGAACAATGTAACTGTTGCCATTTTCTAAAACTATCCAATCACTGAACGTCACTTTCGATCCTTCATTTGCATAACTATCTACAGTATCCCCCTGCTGGCCCAGGGTGAGAACTTCAATACATAACAAAATGGCTTCTAAATTCAGTATCCTCCAATCCAGGGGTCAGCAAACTTTTTCAGCAGGGGGCCGGTCCACTGTCCCTCAGACCTTGTGGGGGGGGGCCTGGACTATATTTTTTTGGGGGAAATGAATTCCTATACCCCACAAATAACCCAGAGATGCATTTTAAATAAAATCACACATTCTACTCATGTAAGTGGTACTCAGGATATCACTCAAGAAATCACTCAAGATATCCCTCAAGCAATTAAGGAACAAAAGAAGAAAAGGCACACTAGCCTGGGAACTTCCTCTCTGCCCAGAACATAGGAGGCCACACCTCCTCAACAGTATTTATAGGAACTCAAACACTGAGATCCTGCTCTGTTCCAGTAACAAGAAGCCGAAAGCACCAGCCTGAAGATGACGAGTGAGACCTCGTCGAAACGTCGCCTAGACACCCCAACTTTTACACGGGAAGATACCCGAGGACACCAAAACATATATATATATATATATATATGCCATTAAAAGAACAGTTTTGTGACTGGAAGCAGGCACCTTATCAGAGATCGCAGGCAAGGCCTCTGGCAACCTGCAGAAATTAAAAAGCACGCTTGCAGCCAGAGCCCACAAACAAAAGAAAATAAATTCAGTGGATTCCCTGACCTCCTGACCTCCAAGCTAAGAACCCATTTTGAGCATAAATGAACACCAAATTGCTCTTGGGCAGATGACGTGCTTCACTCGTGATGCCAAGAGCCAGAAGATCAAGAGGGTCAGGCAAGCTAGCGTGAGTTTCTTCTGCGTCTATTTTTAACTTTAAAATGTATAATGCCGAGGAAAGTGAAACATTTCATTGCTGAGGTTATGAAGGCTACGGAGGTCCTACGGCAGTTTCTGTTGGTTTGTGAGAGTGCCAAACCTTGCCAATTTTATTTTAACCTCTTGCTTGCCTAGACATTATTAGAGCCATCAGGAGGACTGGCCCAAGACATTTCGGCACCTGAGGCAAATCACAAAATGGTGTTTCCCCTGGGGAAGAAGGAGTGAGTGAAAAATCTCCATTGGGAACAACGAGGGTGGGGGGTGGGAATCAAATCAATCTTACCTGATGGTTGAAGTGGGAATCAAAGGCTGTCATGGAGGGGAAAGGGGCCCACTGTGAATCATGCCAGGTGGGTACAGAGCCCAGGAGGCAGCTGTGGAGGCAACATTGAATGGGTGATGCATTCCTTGGAGGCCAGATTTGCTGCGCTGTAGATCCTGCCACCTGAGGCAGTCACCTCACCTTGCCTCATGAGTGGGCTGGCCCTGCTGGTGACATTTTATGAAGTTTTTTTTCCACGTGGAAGAAGAAATAATTGTATGGATATTTAAATTAACACTTCATATATATATAGGTAAAGGTACGGGCCCGTACGGGCCAGTCTTGCCAGACTCTAGGGTTGTGTGCTCATCTCACTCTATAGGCCGGGAGCCAGCGCTGTCCACAGACACTTCCGGGTCACGTGGCCAGCGTGACAAAGCTGCATCTGGCGAGCCAGCGCAGCACATGGAACGCCGATTACCTTCCCGCTGGTAAGTGGTCCCTATTTATCTACTTGCACCCGGGGGTGCTTTCGAACTGCTAGGTTGGCAGGCGCTGGGACCGAACGACGGGAGCGCACCCCGCCGCGGGGATTCGAACCGCCGACCATGTGATCGGCAAGTCCTAGGCGCTGAGGTTTTACCCACAGCGCCACCCGCATTATTTTACATCAGCCCTTCTAGTATATTAAATATATAATAAATTAGTGGTGACAAGAAGCACTAGAGGAATAAGAAATGCTTACCTCTAGAATAGTTTTTCATAAACTCTCTGAATTTTAATAACCAAGGCAGACTAGTTCTGGGATAGGAGCAGAATCAATGAAACGGATTGAGAATTAATTACATTTGTTCAATGTTTCCATGGAATTTATCACTTATACACTGAAATTATTTTTGGAAACCTTCATCCGTTAATATGTATTTTGTGTGTGTGTGTGTGTGTGTGTGTGTGTCCCCCCCCGATTCCTGATTTTTAATGAATGTCAAGATCCTTATGATGAAAGATCAGTGGCATGAACCTAAGGGTTCAACACTTTTAATAAATGGTTGTGACTAAAGGGTTTGCCACTGTAACAAACTCAAATTGAAAATGGTCTTAAAACTATGGTCAAATAATTCATAATATTTTGACTTTAAAAAGTTTAAAAATAGGCTTTCTTTGTATTTTGTTTTGTAGGTGGTCTTTGGCCATTTACATTTCTTTCATGTTTTGTGTCCAGCATAAAAGGAAGCGTGTGGAAGATCAGGGATAGGGAATCTGTGTCTCTCCTAATATTTGTGAACAATGGTGGACAATGATCCCCTGACTGTTAGCCTGCCTCCACAGTTAGAGGCAATATGCTTCTGAATATCAGTTGCTGTAGCTTCTTGTCACTATTCACATCCAGGTAATGCCCACTAGGTTCTTGTGACGTTTGTCTAGTCACAACCCACCCTTAAAAGGGAATAGCGATGGATAGCCTATCTGGAGGAAAAATTGCTGCTGGACTTTAAAGCCCTAAACGGCCTCTGCCCAGTATACCTGAAGGAGTGTCTCCACCCCATCATTCAGCCTGGACACTGAGGTCCAGCTCCGAGGGCCTTCTGGCAGTTCCCTCACTACGAGAAATGGGAACCAGACAGAGGGCCTTCTCGATAGTGGAGCCCGCCCTGCGGAACGCCCTCCTGTCAGATATCAAGGAAATAAACAACTATCTGACTTTTGGAAGACATGTGAAGGCAGCCCTGTTTAGGGAAGTTTTTAATGTTTGACCTTTTATTCTGTTTTTAATATCCTGTTGGAAGCCACCCAGAGTGGCTGGGGAAACCCAGCCAGATGGGCAGGGTATAAATAAATCATCATCATCATCATTTCCTATTGTCACAGGCCCCTCAGTTCTGTCAGGATGTTGCATGGTTTGGCAACCCCAGATGGAAAAAGAAGAGGAGGAAGCAGAAAAACCAGAGGAGAAGGCTTGAAGGTTGGCACGCCAAGGATAGTGGCTTCAGGTGCACCAGCCCAGACCATTTACATGCACAGCAGCCTCATAAGGTAAGGGAGTCTCTTGAGTGAAGCTGCCCTGTCTTGTCTTTGAAAGCTTGGCGTGAGGGGCATGTCACTTGTTGGGACATCTTGGTTGGTTCCATTCAGTTCTGCATCTCTTGCCTTGCTCATATCTTTATGGACCCTGTGCTTGCTGCTGATCCTGTTAGCTTGACTAGAGATCTCTTATTCTCAAGTGAGAGCTACTGTAATGGCATTTTGGGATGGGAGTGTGGGTATACTTTCACTTCTAAGATTCAGTGTGCATGTTACTGAGAAACATTAAAGTGCTACTGACTTGTCTTGCTGCATTATTGTTTGTCTTGCTCCCCAACCTGCCTCATGCTTTGGGGGAATGGGGAAATAATAACAGAATTATATTGCTGCACAATTTTAAACCACGCTGTACTGGGGAGATTTGGATCTGTGCCTCTCATGCATGTCTCAGTAATAGGACCTAAGAGAAGCATCACCACTCCTATTCTCCTGATATGAGAATGATCATTTCATGAAGTGGATTATATAGGTTCAATCAATAGCAGTGCCCTGTTATTGGGGATCAAGATGTGACCTTCACATCCCCTTAAGCATAATATTTTCAGGCCATTTGGAACTGAAAACAAGGGTAATTTGTGGGCAGTGACAACTATCAGTTGACAGAATAACACTGGGCTGCCCTGTTGCCCTTGGAAAGGTTTCCTAATGCACAATCTAAAACCATTTCAGCTTAATTCAAACACCATATATTTTGGTGAAAAGAAGTCTCCCTCGGGCATCCGATGGGGAGATTTCAGACATGCAAAGCATGTTGTAAAAGGGCAGCAGAGCCTCTGTATCTGGTTTCTTTTTCTTTTGGGGGAATGGCATTTCCTTCTGAGAAGAGAGAGCAAGTCTCTGAGAGTTTCTGAATTGGAATCCCAACGCTCACAAATGGGTGGGGGGAGGACTGACATCATCCGCGTTTGCTTGCAAAGTAAGTAGCAAAAAAATTGCTGGTTTTAATAGGCCGTGTTCAAAAGTGCTGAGACTTATTACTGCCATTATGATAGATATTTTCCTGCCATGACGGTTTTCATTGTTATCTCTCAAAGGCATTCATCTGTGATTTCAAATATCATTAAGGTTTCCATGGTAAATTAACTTCCAATTATATTTAGTCTGCTCACAGCAATAAAGGCTGGTAGTCACAGCATACATCGTGGAAGAGAGGACTGGTTGCAGGTTCCCTATCGGGGATTTATCACACAAGCTACATTTCGGGTAGTATTCTCTGTTCAGAGTAATGAGAGGCGCAAAAGGGTCATCTGATTGCGTTTTGATGCCTCGACAGTGTGCTGAGTTTAGAATGTCATCCCATCCCATGGTCTTCCAAGAGGCATGCAGTATACACATAAATAATCATTCTTCTCTTGGGAAAGCATGACATATACACACACCCAATCACTTGTTTAAAGTAGCAGTTCGCAAATGGACAGATGAAAGGGTGAAATGTAAATGTGGACATCTCAGTTTTATGACCTTGGGGAACTTGAGTTTTCTCTAGCAGCACCATATTTGTATGAGATGGTTTTTGTTTTTCTTCTTCTTCAAAAAAAGATGTACCGGTGATATTTGACTCCTAGTAGGTTAGCAAAATGGACACGGGTGGCGCAGAGGGTTAAACCACAGAGCCTAGGACTTGCCGATCAGAAGGCTGGCGGTTCGAATCCCCGTGATGGGGTGAGCTCCCATTGCTCAGTCCCTGCTCCTGCCAACCTAGCAGTTTGAAAGCACGAAGTACAAGTAGATAAATAGGTACCACTCTGGCGGGAAGGTAAACGGCGTTTCCATGAGCTGCTCTGGTTCACCAGAAGCGGCTTAGTCATGCTGGCCACATGACCCGGAAGCTGTACACCAGCTCCCTCGGCCAATAAAGCGAGATGAGCGCTGCAACCCCAGAGTCGGCCACAACTGGACCTAATGGTCAAGGGCCCCTTTACCTATAAGTTAGCAAAAATGTGTAAGACAAGTACAAATACCTGGTGGAGATGTAAAGAGAAAGAAGGTACCTTTTATCATATGTGGTGGTCATGTAAGGTAATGCAAGCTTTTTGGGAAATGATATATAATGAATTGAAAAAAATATGTTTAAAATAACTTTTGTGAAAACAACAACAACCAGAAGTGTTTTTATTAGGTATTTTAGGTACTGATATTCCAAAGGAGCAGAAAAGACTTTTTATGTATGCAACAATAGCCGCATGGATGCTACAGGCTCATAGATGAAAAGAAGACAAAATCCACACCAGAGAGGAATAGCAAACTAAGCTGTTAGAATATGTCAAAGAAGCAAAAGTGACTGGAAAGCTCAGGAATCAAGACAATAATAACTTCAAGAAAGAATGGGGAAAATTTATAATTTATTTAGGAGACCACTGTAAGCAGATGAAAACAATGGCAGGATTTAAACAACACTTGTAATGTGACTAACATGATGGACAATATGGAAAGATACAAAATATGGATTATGTAATAATATGCAGTTGAAAATGTTGACAATAGGACCCATGGAGGGGAAGGTGGGAAGTTGAGGGATTCAGAGAAATCTCTATGGTTAATGTGATAACTCTTTACTTGTAAAATCAAATAAAATTTATTTCAGAGAGACAGACAGACAGACAGACAGGCTGTTTTTGAGACCCAGAAACACTGTTTCTGGGCATTTGTTCCCTGTAAACCTTAACAGTATGGGTGGGGAACCCAGGGCCTTCCAGATAACAGACCATCCAAATGTCCCTATTTCCCAGGGACAGTCCCAGATTTACAGGAGACAATTCTGATTTGATCCCAGAATGTCCCGCTTTCCCTTAGTACGTCTTCATTTTCACCAGAGAAATGTTGGAGGGTATGGAGTTATGTGACCCCCCCCCCCTGAGGCATACAACCTTTTTAGAAGACATCTGAAGGCAGCCCTGTATAGGGAAGTTTTTACATGTTTTATTATGTTTTTATATATGTTTTAAGCTGCCCAGAGTGCCTGGGGCAACCCAGTCAGATGGGTGGGTACAATTATTATTATTATTATTATTGAATAGTACATCCCTATTTCCATTAGAGAGATGTTGGGGGGATATGAGATAATGGACCCCAACTCCCATCATTCCTCACCATTGGACATGCTGTCTGGGACTGATGAGAGTTGTAGTCCAACACCTGATGAGCTAAGGGTTTTCTGATCCCTGATTTATCACAGATTTTGAAGGAGTAGCATATCTATTAGAACTTCATTCTGCCTTTGGGAATGACTCCTTTTAGAAATGCAGACCGTTTTTCAGCAAGCCATCCCATCGATGAGACATGTTACTAACAAATAAAAAGCAGCTGAGCTCTTCGGGAGAGTGGCTGATATAAGCATCAAGAGCAGGCCTGCATTTGGCAATAAAGGCCCCTTTCAAAATCCCTGATTATGTGTTCATTGAACTAAATCAAAATCTGGCTGGGCTGGATTAGTACCTTGAAAAACACCATACAAGTTGTCATTTTTCCTGGCAAAATCAGTCCAGTATGCTGATAAATCAGAAAAAAATGACAACTCTATTGTTGTTGGTTAAGGCAGAAGAGTAAACACGCTGCTGTTCCCTGTAAATTTAGAAACACCTGTCTATAACCCTGTTTATAAATTGTGTTCATGAGCAGCTTTCTGCTAGCTATGCATGCTTTGTTTTCCGGTCTAATTTATGGCTTTGTTGCTGTGATACATCCGTACAATCATTCCTTGCAAATAATCAGGGTGAGGTTGATTACTTTGTGGTTTCACAAGCACATTTCAAGATGCTTTTGATGTTGCATAGATAGGTAAATCCCGAAAGGTGGAAAAGTTATGGCGCTCACTATTTAGATTCTGGATTACTTGAGCTGACATTAGGTGAACTGCAAGCCGCAGCAGGGAAGAATACAAGAATAAGCAAAAAGTGAACTGATTGACAAGCAAAGGGCTAGTTTCTGAACGGATGTAGCAACTTTGGACAGAACAGCATGAATGTTTAACGATGGACCAGTTCCAAAATCTACTTTTTCCTCCATTACGTAATGTCACCCTGTGCTTACAGTGAGATCCAGAAGATAGGGGAACATGTGCAGGTATCTTACATTCCTCCGTGTTCTCTGGCAAGCCTGATGGTTCATTTTAAAGTCTCCTGTGACTGCTGTAGTTACAAAGTCCCACTGAGTTGATTAGACATGGATTGCACCCTAGTCTTTGTCATTCTGGACATAACTGCATAACTTTCCTCTAGGATAAACAGCTCTCTCCAGGGCCAGCCCTAGGCCAAATGGTGCCCCACAAGGGGAGCATCTTTTGACATCCCCTTTGTTCAGCCTTTGAAAAATCATTGTTTATATCTTAATTGTAGCCCATTTCATTACTGTGATGCACAATTTGTTTTCATTTATCATCATCATCATCATCATTACCTGCCCTGCATCAGAAGGTCCCAGTGCAGGTTACAGCATTATAAAATAAAAGATTAAAAACAGTTCAAAACAATTTACAACAAAACAACAACAACATATCATCATCATCATTATTATTAATGTCCCGCCCATCTGGCTGGGTTTCCCCAGCTACTCTGGGCGGCTCCCAACAGAATATTAAAAACATGATAAAACATCAAACATTAACAACTTCCCTAAACACAGCTGCCTTCAGATGTCTTCTAAAAGTCAGATAGTTGTTTATTTCCTTGACATCTGATGGGAGGGTGTTCTACAGGGCGGGCGCCATTACCGAGAAGGCCCTCTGCCTGGTTCCCTGTAACCTCACTTCTTGCAGGGAGGGAACCGCCAGAAGGCCCTTGGAGCTGGACCTCAGTGTCTGGGCTGAACGATGGGGGTGGAGACGCTCCTTCAGGGTTAGTGGGCAGAGGACGTTTAGGGCTTTAAAGGTCAGCACCAACACTTCGAATTGTGCTTGGAAATGTACTGGGAGCTAATGTAGGTCTTTCAGGACCGGTGTTACATTGTCTCAGAGGCCACTCCCTGTCACCAGTCTAGTCACCAGTCTAGCTGTTGTATAACTTATGGACCTGATTAAAAGTACTCACAATCTCTCTCACACACTACTTGAACACTGATGCATAATTTCCCCACAAAAAAGAAAAGTCAATACAGCACTGCTCGTTCTAGCCACTGTTTGCAAGCTTTACAAGTGAATAGAAGCACTGAGTTCTGCTCAACACTGGGTTGGAGGGTGGGCCTCATCACGTGCGCAAGACGTCACACCCATCGGGATGAGGCCACGAGGCCCAATGCCACCATGGGGAGGCCCCAAGAGGCCCAGCACCACAAGATTGGGCAGGAGTATCATCCCTGTCCCCACATCCTTGGGCGGGGCTAAGATGTCCTCAGCCCCATAGAGTTAGTGCCTATGCAAGTAGAAATTAGTTGTTTGCCCTATTTATTTCATCTGTTGATATTTGAGTAGATAACCTATGACAGGAGCCTTTCCCCAAAGCATAGTGTGTCCCCCTCAAGCCCAGTAACGCAGGCTGTTCCCTAAATTAGCTGCTGATCGCCGAAGAATTTATGCTTTTGAATTCTGGTGCTGGAGGAGACTCTTGAGAGTCCCATGGACTGCAAGAAGATCAAACCTCTCCATTCTGAAGGAAATCAGCCCTGAGTGCTCACTGGAAGGACAGATTGTGAAGCTGAGGCTCCAATACTTTGGCCACCTCATGAGAAGAGAAGACTCCATGGGAAAGACCCTGATGTTGGGAAAGATGGAGGGCACAAGGAGACGGGGATGAGAGAGGACGAGATGGTTGGATAGTGTTCTCGAAGCTACCAGCCTGAGTCTGACCAAACTGCGGGAGGCGGTGGAAGACAGGAGTGCCTGGCGTGCTCTGGTCCATGGGGTCACGAAGAGTCGGACACGACTAAACGACTAAACAGCAACAGCAAAATCCAGCCCCAGTTATCTGTAATAACCACATGCAAGCACAGTACAGAATAAGTAAAATTTGACAAAGTAATTAGTAAAAAAAGCAAAAAAAACCACAAAACAAAAGCAGATTGTCTAGGTCTTCGCAGAGTAAATGATGTGACCACCGCCCCCTATTTTACGTTCATCTCTTGCCATTTGCATCAATCAAGAGAGCACAATCAAGTAGGATCTCTTTCTCTTTGTGTCACATACATGACTTCACTCTCGCATTGTATTCCATTTCCAGTAACCCAGACTACAGCATTCTGGTTCCATTCTCACTGACCTTAACATGCATCAGTGTTCTCTTTGCTTTTAAGCAAGCATTGAAAGGCCACCCCTCTAACAACTAACTGTAAATCTGAGGACATGATTAATGGCCGTTTAGGTGTACTGGGTCATGCTGAGTGACATTGCATATACACTTTACAAATATAAACAGTAGGTGTTAGTCATACATTCTAGTAAAACATCATTTAGAAGCACTGTTTATATAGGAAACATTTTTTTAAAGCATTGCCATTTTGCACTGACCTTTAATTTGTCTAGGGGGGGGGAACTCATTTCCTTGATTTTCATACATAATTATCTGTGGCATATTTTTCCAGATATCAAAAGCCGATAGATCTACTTAGGAATGAAAGAGGGGATGCAAGTGTCATCTCAGAGCAGAGTCCTGAATCTTATAGCTTCAAAGGAAGTTCAAAGGAAATAAAAAGAGATGGGGGAATCATTAAGCCATCAGTGCCACTGAGAATCTCCTCTGAGTTAACTTTCCTGCTCTATGCCACTGAGCTCCTTGGAGGAACGGCAGGATATAAATGTGATTAATAGCCAGACTAACTAAATAACTGGAGTACTGATCATGCCCGAAGACTTGTGGCAATTTTCTTGACAGACTTTTTCACAAGTAAAATTAAAAATATATTCGAGATATGCCTAGCTGAGAAAAAGCACTCTTAGGGTGCCTTCAGATTGTCAATATTTTTTTGGGGGGGGGTGTGTGAACAAATGATTGTTGGGAAGTTATGTAAAGGGACGCGGGTGGAGCTGTGGGTAAAACCTCAGCGCCTAGGACTTGCCGATCATCAGGCGGCGGTTCGAATCCCCGTGGCGGGGTGCGCTCCCGCTGCTCGGTCCCAGCAGCGCCTGCCAACCTAGCAGTTCGAAAGCACCCCCGGGTGCAAGTAGATAAATAGGGACCGCTTACTAGCGGGAAGGTAAATGGCGTTTCCGTGTGCTGCGCTGGCTCGCCAGATGCAGCTTGTCACGCTGGCCACGTGACCCGGAAGTGTCTGCGGACAGCGCTGGCTACCGGCCTATAGAGTGAGATGAGCGCACAACCATAGAGTCTGTCAAGACTGGCCCGTACGGGCAGGGGTACCTTTACCTTTTACCTATGTAAATACCCTGCAAGCAAATCAGGATGGATGATCATTTTCGTATAACCTCCCTGTACAGAAATCAGAATGAAAGCACAATCCAAGACTGGGTATGCTCCCTGATGTTACTGAACTACAGTTTCCATCAGCCCCAGCAGGTACGGCCAATGGCTAGGAATGCTGGGAGTTGCAGTTCAAGAAATAACTGGAGGGCAAAAGGTTCCCTCTACCTGCTGTAGACAAATCAGCATGAATGCACAATAAAGACCCAACACAGTCTAACCACTGCATATGCTTTGGGCAAACAAATTGGGATGAATGCTGAATGGGTAAGTTTTTCTGGAGGAAAAGGGGATAGCTCAGTTGGAAGAGCATGAGACTACTAATCTCAGGGTTGTGGGTTCAAGCCCTGTGTTGGGCAAAAGATTCCTGCATGGCAAGGGATTGGACTAGATCAGCGGTTCTCAACCTGTGGGTCCCCAGATGTTGTTGGACTACAACTCCCATCATCCCTAGCTAGCAAGGCCAGAGCTCAGGAATGATGGGAGTTGTAGTCCAACAACATCTGGGGACCCACAAGTTGGGAACTGCTGAACTAGATGATCCTTGCAGTCCCTTCCAACTCTACAGTTTTACGATTCTATGACACACAGACCTCAAGTTGGTTACTGATTTTTTTATATGATAAAACACCTAGACAGTACTAATGAGTTGCCCGGTTTTTCTCACCATGCTGTGCTCCTCAAAGCATTGCTGTTTGGTACCTAAGTTCTTGTTTAGGGCCACAGATGTAAAATCAAGACTTACAAAGACAAGATAGTAAAGAGTCTTCAGAATCTGATTTTGTTGCTGCATCTATCATGGCTGCATTTAAGCAACTGTGTCTTGGCTTGAATGCTTAAACGCAGCCAATGTTTCGAGGCTTCCCCCTTGAAACTGATTGCCAAGTAGGAATGTACCCAACTCTTAGCTTTAGTTCCTGAAGCTTGACTCTGTAATGTAAAGGATTCTAACTGAGCTTTAATCTCATATTCTGCTCTATGACTCCTGATGTGTTGCATGTAAAGGGCAGAGAAGGACACCAGGCCTGCCAATTCCCCCCTTTTTTTTGTTTTTGTTTATGTCCTCTTTTCAACGGAAATGTGCAGCTGCAGGTGTTATCCTTAAAGGCTTGGGCAGCAACCTGGAAACATCACTTAAAAACCTCCACTAATACATTTTGCACCCGTACATGAAAATTTGCATTTTTATAGCTCTTTTAATCTCATAACAGTTTGTTAAAACTGGGCAGGCATTTCTAAAGAAAGCTCCTGCCTACTCAGGTGGTTTCAAATGACTGTTGTAAAAAAAGGATAACAACTCCAATTCCATGTTCAAAATGGCTTGATGTTTGCTCATTTAGAAATGTTCCAGTTAGAGTTAAACTAAAAGGACATTTTAGCTTTTGATCTGGTTGAGAACATGCATGCTTTGGATTTGCATATGCAGCACAAGGGGCCCTTTATCTAACTGCCGTTACTCTGGAAAAAGCATTGATCCCAGAGAAAAAAGGATGACAAAGTGGTGTCCAGATGGTCCGTCAATTGTGCTTCTCTGGACTATCCAATGGGGAAATAGTCTATCTATCTATGCTGCTCCTTGCACACAGAACGTGTGGATTTTATTCACTATGTGGAGAGAGGCATGGACTGGCATTAAAGGGGGGCACTGTCAACATCCCTTGTCCTCGAGTCCCTTGCCCAACTGCTCTTACTTTATGCCAGTTCTCCTTTCCTGAGTGAATGAGCAGCCACTTGAACAAGGAAAAGGAGCATCAGTTTCCATGTATCTTGTCCTTTCCCCAAGGACTGCATGTGTGCTTTGGGTCTAAAAGCAAGGACAAGGAGAAAGCAGTGGTGTAGAGTGGGTTGACGGCACCCGGGGCTGCATGAAGGGAGGGAAACAGGTGGAGTATGCATGCACATTGAACTGCCTAACAGTGTCCGCGTTACCCAGGAGATTGCAGCCGCAGTTATAAGAAAAGAAGAGTGTCAGACTTGACTCATACAGATATGGGGAAAAGATGCTTAAGACTTCCCTTCCACCCCCCTTTTTATCCAGTACTGCCCCACCTCCCCAAGCAGCCTTTTGCTCTGTAGGACCATAAAATATAGATTGAACAGACCTACTCCTAGCCATTGTTCTATTGCAGCCTTCCTCAACTTGATGCCCACCAGATATTTTGAACTACAACTCCTGTCATCCTGACCACTTGTCTATGTGGTTCCTGGGGATGATCGGATCAGGGTCTCAAGCATGGGGAAGGGGAAGAGGTTGCAGAAGGCTGTACTGCAGCATAAAATCTCAAAGGTGCAGACCTGACTCAGCCATAGTCTACCTGGTGGCTTTTAAGCTGAAGTTTGTAACAGTATATGTGAGCCAGAAATTTCCAGAGGCTTTGTTGCTGCGTTATCAAGAATGCAGGCTCCTAGGAAAATGTAATTCACCTATATCAGAACAAACGGCAGGCGTGAATAATAACAAGGTGGTATGTGTGCTTTCCATTCTACTCTAGCAATTAGCTCATCTTCGCTTGCTAATATACAAGTAAGCTTGGCCATGAGTGTGAACCTTTGGGGAATCCTGCCGCTGTTGATAGTGGAATCAAGCACTCTCTCTGCACATGGAATAAGTTATTTTCAGCAGCTATTTTAAACAGTAATTTCCCCCAAAGAAGAGCCATCTGCTTGAAATGCGCTGGGAACTTTGGAACCGCAGCAAATCTTTCCTCATCGAAACGTCTCTTGCTACATATCATGGTAACGTGTTGAGCCTTTGCTGTTGGGTTCATGTAGCATTGAAAGCTATTTAAATAGGGGTGGAAATCTGTTATGTGGGCACAGCTTGGAGGTGGATTCCTCTGGGCCTGAGGGTGCGAGTACAGAGTGGATAAACAATGTGGAGCCAGAGGTGGAGTTTAGCATTTTTCAGTTCTGCTGGAGACAGGGTGGCCACTTGAATATCACCATGGAGAAAACAGGATATAGACTTGCATAAGACGATAGTTCAGTTGGTAGAGCATGAGAATCTTAATCTCAGAGTCATGGGTTTGAGCCCCGCATTGGGCAAAAGATTCCTGCATCACATGGTGTTGGACTAAATGACCATTCCAACTCTGCAATTCTGTTGTTGTTTAGCCCTTTAGTCGTGTCCGACTCTTCGTGACCCCATGGACCAGAGCATGCCAGGCACTCCTGTCTTCCACTGCCTCCCGCAGTTTGGTCAAACTCATGCTGGTAGCTTCGAGAACACTGTCCAACCATCTCGTCCTCTGTCGTTCCCTTCTCCTTGTGCCCTCAATCTTTCCCAACATCAGGGTCTTTTCCAGGGAGTCTTCTCTGCTCATGAGGTGGCCAAAGTATTGGAGCCTCGGCTTCACGATCTGTCCTTCCAGTGAGCACTCAGGGCTGATTTCCTGAAGAATGGAGAGGTTTGATCTTCTTGCAGTCCACGGGACTCTCAAGAGTCTTCTCCAGCACCATAATTCAAAAGCATCAATTCTTCGGTGATCAGCCTTCTTTATGGTCCAGCTCTCACTTCCATACATCACTACTGGGAAAACCATGGCTTTAACTATATGGACCTTTGTTGGCAAGGTGATGTCTCTACTTTCTATGATAAGATAATTTATATACCTGGATAAAGATGCTAATTTAGCAATAATTGGTTCAATTTAAACAGAAATACATTTCACCACGGGGGAGGGGGGAACTCTGACCAGGTGACCCATGTAGCTTCTCAGCCTGCTGTTGATAGGCAACTTCAGGGCCTCTACTCTCCCTGCTTTTGGTTATTTATTATTAAGCAAGACTTCACAATAAGGATCTGACAATGCAGGATTTCATCATGCTGACAGCCCTTCAAATATGCAGCCTGTGTGTTGTAATGCCAAGAGTGTTGGATTAGGGCCTGAGAGACCAGGATTCCAATGCCCATTTAGCCATGAAGATCACTGGTGACCTTGGACCAGTGTCTGTTTCTCAGCCTAACCTACCTTGCAGGGGGCTGGTAAGGATCAATTAAGGAAAATGAGAACCATGTACACCACCATGGGTTCCTAAAAGGAAAGGCGTAAAATGAAGAATAGTACATATTGTCACTATCATTATTGCAGTTGACACTGAAGTTTAGGTGGGTTCCCATGAGGCAAGACACGGTGATAACAGCAAGAACCTTTATTGAACTAACAGAACTGGACAACAAGGGCAAAGCAACTGCTTATATAGATTTCTGATGGCCTGGGCCACTCCCACTCCCAATGTGATTGGCTGTCGAAACTTCCAAGCTGCGAATCATAACTCAGAGTTTAAGGGCCAATGGCAGAGGCCCAAATCCTGAAATGTTCTGTGATTGGATGTTGTTGTTGTTGTTTAGTCGTGTCGTGACCCCATGGACCAGAGCACACCAGGCACTCCTGTCTTATCACATAAGAACACAGGGGCTCAGAATCCTTAGTCCAGACTCAAGCTCAGGCAAACACAGATCACTGAATACATAACAGTCACAATCATCAAATGTTGGTGAGTCCAGTGGCATAATGGCCCCTCAAACATTATATGATTCTTGCTAGTAATCAGGACTAGCCCACCCATGAGACAAGGTGAGGCAATTCCCTCAGGTGACAGGATTCACCGGAGAAGCAGATCCCAATGTCAATATCCCTCCCCTTGTTCCTATTGTTTCCCCTTGTTCCTTACTCCTTCTTCCCTTGTGGGGAGAGAGGCGCCATTTTGGGGTTCACCTCAGGTGCCAAAATGTCTTGGGCTGGTCCTGGTATTAACGATCTACAAAATCCATCTGCCTGGGGGAGAACTGTGGAGGTTTTTTTAAGAGGAGGAGGAGGAGGAGGAGGAGGAGGAGGAAGAAGAAGAAGAAGAGGAGGAGGAAGAAGAAGAAGAAGAAGAAGAAGAAGAAGAAGAAGAAGAAAGCCCTTTGATTTAAAAAGTAGCATGCTTCTTCAACAGTAAGAGCAGGTTTAGCAGAATCTTGAAAGCAGCATTTGCTTGTGTGTCGTATTTACAGTTGTGCATGCAAAACTGTGGTCTATGATACTTCTGCGTGTTAATGTAGTATTATTGCACATGTTGTCAGGTACCGAGCCCTGGAATGGTACACAAAATCACAGAACTGCCGAGTTGGAAGGAGACCCCAAGGGTCATCGAGTCCAAACTAAGCCCCGAATCCTAGATAGCTAAGCGGTAAGAAAAAGCTTTGCTGTATTAAATTAGATTGAAGGAGGGGGTGGCGGCTATAAAAATAGACTTTATTAAATTATTAGTATCATTATTTGGGATGTAGTCAGTGTAAATACTTTAATCATATTCAAACGCTGAAGTATCTCTTATCTGATTAAATTTTTATGAACGTATTAAAAAAGTAAAGGTGGCATATTAAGATAACTCCACATGGCTTCCCTAAGGAGTGAGGAATGGAGGATCAAAAGCCTGATTAGTGCCTAATGAGGAACCTTCCTTTCTCACATAAAATTAGACTGATTCTAAAGTGTCATACTCAAATTATGCAGCAGCTTCAACAAGACTGCCACAGTGCTGGAGAGCCAAAATATGAAGTAACCTAACGTAAATTAAAATGTGTGTAAGGGTCTGAGGCAATTGTTTCTGAAGTTACAGAACTCTTGCAGTGATAGTCCCCACCCCACCCCAGTTTTTTTTTTTTAAAGCTTTATTTTTCAGTATTGGAAAATGCTTTTAACAAACAGTCCCCAGATACCCACAAGAAACAGTGTTGATTTTGGGAGGTATGACATTTTCCCAATTTGGATACAGGGGGGGTGTCTTGCCAAATGCAAGGTGGTTCTTTTAAAATTAGATTCAGAGGCAATACAAGACAGAAGCGAGTGAGAAGACTGAAGATTTTATTCTAAACAGCAAGCAATATATACTATTACCAAGCAAACACTTCTTTCTGTCACTTGGAAGCCCTCAAGAAGAGGCGAAGTGATTCCCCAGGCAGTGGCGTAGCGTGGGGGTGCAGGGGGGGCAGGCCGCACCGGGCGCAACATCTGGGGTTAGGGCAAATCCAAGGGTTAGGGGGCGCAAATCCATGGGTTAGGGGCGCAAATCCACGGGTTAGGGGGCACAAATTACTTGCCTTGCCCCGGGTGCTGACAACCCATGCTACACCACTGTCCCCAGGTAGCCATCTCAGTCATCAAAGAGCTGAACAAGAGATAGAGAGGGGGAAGCAAACAGAGGAAGGAAGGGTAATCAGGTTAGATCACTAACTCCTTGAAATACAAATATTTTCTGTCCATACAGGGGGAAATGTGACAGTGTAATGTCCTCATCTGCACGACATGGTTCGCTGAACTATGGTTTATTGGATCTGCAAGAATGTATGGACTTGTTGAGAGTTACCTCACAGCCACTTTGTTCTCTCATCTTTTTTTAGTCCCATGCTATGCTGAGCTAATCCACGATTTGGTTTAGTGTGTGAGCCAAACCCCTGACCATTAGGTCCAGTCATGGCCGACTTCGGGGTTGCGGCACTCATCTCGCTTTATTGGTCGAGGGAGCCGGTGTACAGCTTCCGGGTCATGTGGCCAGCATGACTAAGCCAGAGCAGCGCACGGAAACGCCGTTTACCTTCCTGCTGGAGCGGTACCTATTTATCTACTTGCACTTTAATGTGCTTTCGAACAGCTAGGTTGGCCGAAGCAGGGACCGAGCAACGGGAGCTCACCCCGACATGGGGATTCGAACCACCGACCGTTGGATTGGCAAGTCCTAGGCTCTGTGGTTTAACTCACAGCACCACCTGCGTCCCTTATGATCCAAACCCTAGCTTATGGTTAAACTTTTGCCTCACTAACCATGTGTTGTAGGCAAGGATCTGGTAGGTTATAATTTGGCTTACCCAGTTGTACAAACAAGGCCCAATATGTACACTGAAGTGATTTACACATTTACACCTAGTCCATCATTCTCTTTCCCACACTGACCAAGCAAATGGATCTGGGAAGCCCACAAGCAACACTTGAAGGTAATATTCTGTTTGTGCTGTTGTGTGTACAACATGATATGGCTCTTCTTCACCTAAGAACCATTCCATCAGGCTGCAGCAGAGAGAGGGTCAAATATCAATACAGTCATACCTCATGTTACGTTTGCTTCAGGTAGAGCGTTTTCAGGTTGTGTCCCGCGGTGACCTGGAAAGGGTTACTTCTGGGTTTCACCGCTAGCGCATATGCAGATGGGCAAAATTACATCACCCGCATGCGCAGAAGCGGCGAATCGCAACCTGTGCACGTGCAGATGCGCAGACGCAGGTTGCATTCCTTTCAGGTTGTGAATGAGCCTCTGGAATGGATCCTGTTCACAACCAGAGGTACCACTGTACATGCCTAAGCTATGAAAAATCACAGACACATTTCACTCAGCTTTTGCTTTAATGGGCAATTGCAAATACATGTTTTTAAAGCACAATGTAGGGTGCTAAATCGGGGCCCAGGGTCCTTAGTTTCTTGTCTTTTGAACAACATTTACTTTCCTGAGGATGAAAAGAATCTGTCCTCTTCCTGCTCCCCTTTCCTACAAGGAAACTTCGTAATTATTTTCAGCCGAGGTGCTAGGAGAAGCTACTGAATCAGTAATCAGGTCTGTGTTTGATTTTCATGAACATTCCTCTGCCTGCCTTTACCTAAGGCTTCCTTTGGCCTTCATCCAAATCTCAGGCACATCAAGACTGCAGACTGAAACTGATTCAGCAGGCATTCCCTCTCCTTTTCTAATAATCCTGAAAACTTGTACTTTTGTGAGAAAGGTCAGGGATCTTCACCAGTTAATTCTCATGAGCCACCTGCTATTGGCATAAAACCTAGATGTTGCGCTATTGCCTAGATTCTAGGTCTCTCTGCTGGCATTAATTTCTTTGTCAGAATTTTTTTTTTTAAAGAGAATTTGCTATAGCTTTTCTTTTTCAAAAACCAATGCTGGTGTCCCTGTTTTTTAAGAAATTTGAGAAGCAGGCAGGCAATGCTCTGGCCAGTTGTTATGTTAGAAGTCAGTTTGCCCCTGCCTTTTGATAAGTTTGGGGAAGTGACAGTCTTGACAGGAGCCAGTGAGATTGTGATGCTGCCTACACTATACATTTTAAGCTGTTTCATACCATTTGACGCAGTCATGGCTTCCCTCAAAGAATTACGAGGGCTTTGTTAAGGATGGTGAAAGTTGTTGGGATACCGCTATTCCCCTCCCAGAGTTATAGTTCTCAGAGTGCTTTAACAAGTCAGTCCAAGGAACTGTTTTCCAAGGAACTCTAAGAACTGTAGCCCTGTGAGCAGAATTGTGGGACATTGTTGGAGTCAAACCAACAATTCATGTTTTGCCAGACAGGCACATGAAGCGGCTGAGGCTCACAGAGATTTCCTGTAAAATTTGCTAGAGAGAACTCTTTGAGATCACTTCCTTTGTCTGCCTTGGCAGGAAGCTGTAACACTACATACCTCCTGCCTGCCTGGGCATCCACCTGTTTCTTCATCACGTCTCCAAGCTGACTCCACAGGCGTTTGAAACTTAGATGTTGTACTTTTGTAACTTAGTATTTATAAACCTGTCTTCATTATTGCTACTGTAACCGCTGCTTCGAGACCTAGATTATGTAAGTAAATACTACTTTGAATTCTTCACAAAATAATGTGTGTATGATTGTTGTTTTTAAGAGGTTGAGGGCTAACACCAGGGGAAAGCATCCTGAATTATTGTTTCTAGAAGGTTAAATCAACCTTGTCTTAGCTTCTCAGTTTAAGCTGCAAAGGATGGTATTTTGCTGATCTCACTCATGTGAGCAAGGAAGGATTGTAAGTAAACGGGTCTAAATCCATTCCTATAGGAATAAGGGTCTCTGAACAACTTTCAGCACCTTCACAAACTACAGTTCCCATCATTCTTTGAGGGGTCATTACTGTTTCTCTGATGGGACATTATGGTTTCAGGTGCTATGACACTGTGCAGATGAGGCCTATTGATTTCCCTCGTCTACAATGAATATTGTGAAATTAATTTCTGCCCCACCCCTTGTTAATACTTTTAATTTTCCAGAATCTTATCCAGAAGATAGTCAACACAGTACCTGTGAGAATGATATATTTGCAGGATCTTAAATCCAAAAATAAGTATTCTAAAGTGCTGCTTGTCCATAGTCCTTCAGAGGAAGCTATTCATTTTGTCTTGCCTATTATTTTCTTAGTGGCTGCTGCTGGTTGTTTTGTGTGTGTTTTGTGTTGTTTTTTTGAAATTTCAGCCTTTTGGCCTTCATATTCTGTCCCTTCTCATCTCAACATTGTTTTGTTACTGTATTTTGATCCTTAGTAACTTTTCATTTTCCTTTGATAGTTTGTGGGTGAGAGGCTGCCTTGTCATTTCCCCAAAAGCACAGGAAGACAAAAAGGACCCAAATCACAAGTGTAAAAAGAGGTAGTGGTGGGGAAAAAAGAATGTCTGAGAGAAAGAAAGTGAAAGATTGTCACTTTGTGTTAGCAAAGTCACTTAAATGACACAAATGAGGTCCAGAGAGAACAGTCTTTGTAACACTTAGCTGAACAAACTGAACAAAAGCAGTATTTACATTGAGAAGGGATAAACATATATTTTGTCTTTCTGACTTTGGGCCTTGCACATAGCAGGTTGGCATTCAACTAAACATACAGAAGAAAACTCCCTCAGAACTACACAACCAATCAGAACACACACTAATTCAGTGAACACCATGCAACTCTGTCTGGTTGCTAAGCAACACCTCAACACCATTTGTTAGCTGACTTCCTGATAACAAAATTAACCTTTTAGTTATCCATGGAATGATCTCTGCTGTTGCACTTCTAACACATTGGAAGCATTGTGATTTGGAGGTTAGCTTGACCTGTGCCATTGTGGTTATTTACAGGCTATATATGCTCAAGTTTACTATCTTTTATCAGCACAAATGCTAGGATTTGGGACTAAACATGCACAGACTTCCTTACCCGCCCAGGGTAAAGAAGTCATATAAACAAGCTTGCAGAGAAAGCATGGGGATAATGCTTTGTTACTTTGTAAAGGAAATCCTCATTTCCCTAGAGATGGTCAAGTGAGTTGTGGAAGATAGTGTTGTGCATTTTCCTTCTAAAGAAGTTCACTAGTTCCTAGGTAGCTTAGGGTGAAATTGTGGCATCTGAATATAGACTGCATTTTAATCAAGACTTATATTGGCTTATATCTTGATCAGGTTCCTAAATTAAATGGGCTTAGATTTTCAAATGTTTCATGCCAGGCAGAGAAAACCTTGGCCATTCTCCTAAGACAAGGGGCCCCCCTTGATTTATAGCAGAAAACAATTCTCAAAGTCGTAAAAGCTGGAATTACAGACTAAGAGCGAGGACATTGACCCTACATGTTACAGAAGATAAAAAAAGCAGAGATAAACATAATTAGGAATGGGCAAATAGTAAAATGATACCATGGGCCTCTCTTAAACCTTGAGCTGTATTTTCTAAGGCCAGAGGCAAATGGGGAAAAAAAACATCTAGCTGACAGAAAAAGAGAGCATTTTTAGGAAATCTTCTAAAAGCAGTTTCTTTTTTAAACTGAGAGAGTTAAAAAGGGCAATAAATGTTGGGAAAGGCAACTGGCTTGGCTGGGGAAGAAGAAGCTTCTTCCTATTTTATTTTGAGGCTGGAAAGGAGGGTAGGTGTAAACTAAAGAGGCTTCTTTAAAAACTGTTTTTTACTGAGTTCCTTCCTTTCTACTTTGAGAAGCTTTATTCTTTTAAAAGGTTACCTATGATAATGTATGAAATATATTAGCTTAAATATATTGGCTTAAATGTAATTATGCAAAGGATTTAAGAAATGCTAGATTCTTATTTCATATAGTTGTAAGAGTTGTATTTATCCTGAAATTAAGTCAGCCACCAGCCTAGCCCCCCTGCCAGACAAGAAGACGCCATCCAAGCAGTCCTGATATATAGTTGTCAGGCATTTGTTTAGAAACCTTCAAATGAAGGAGATCTTTCAATGTTGATGTGAAACTCAAGATCCTTGACATATGTTTAAGATAAAAATTTAAGATTAACCATTTGTTTTAGAAGGCAATAGGGCAAGGAGGGCAAGAGGTGAGCTGGTAATTAAGATTCCATGTAAGATATATTATTACTTATTTGTCATTTATATATAGCTCTTTGTCTCCCTTATAAGGATAGAAGGAAATGGGTGTATCTATTGTGATTGGTTCTAGCAAACAGCCAATAGGAAATCCAACCAGGCTGATTGGACAGAGGCAGCCCAAGGAGGAGCAAAGGGGGCTGGATTAAGGGAATATAAGTGCTGGCCATAATGGCAGGAGGGCAGGCCAGAGCTTGGTAACCATATACCACTGTGCCTCTCATTTATTTGTCTGACAAATAAATTATTATTTTAATTTCTCTATTGCTGCGTTGAATATTTCATTCCAGCTAAGCGTTAACCACAAGCAGGGTGCTACAAAATGGCATATTCTAATTCAAGATGGCTGACCTGACAGCATGACCCATGGCAAAATCATTGGGAACAAGTCCCACTGAACTCAGCATAGCTTTCATCTGAGTAAGGTTGACCTGAAAAACAATTTTACACAGTAATAAAGTGACTTTCCATATTGCACAATTAAATCAGCCATTAGACTTGCTTAAGGCGTAGTTGAAAATCTGCGTGGTGCACCTTCCTGCCATATTCAGTCTTAATGGGGAGAGGTAGGAAATTGTTGATAAGGAAGTATTTGCCAAAAGTGCTTTCTTTTGTCTCCCATCATGTTGGTGTCAATTTGCCAATCTTTAATAACCTCAATTAAGTGAAAAATCGAAATCAGGGCTGTCGAATAGTCCGAAAGGGACCCCATCAAGGTTTGAAAGAGGAAAAAAGAAGAAGCAGTGATCGCTAATTCTGCTGTCTGGATCAATACTTCTTTTCTCAATAAAAATAAACACTTTGTGACCTTTTCCCTAATGTGTTGTGGCTGCTGTGTGTTTACTGCATGATTTAGTTCATCATTTGTAAGCGGTTTGAATTCAAAACCGAAAATGGCACCCTGTTTGATAGACTTTTAGTTGCCAGTATTGGGGGGAGGGGGTGTTGGGTTGACATACCGGGGCATTTTGTGTGAATGCTGCAAAGCAATTTACTTTTTTGTGTGTCTGTCCATTCAAAACATTTCCAGTTCTTTTCTCGAGTATTCAAAACATTAGATCAATGTGAAAATGCTGCTCATATTTAACAAGAATTTCATCAAGCTAACTAAAGAAAGGAAATCTAAAAGCTGTTTATGCTAAATTTTCAAACTGTATTGCTCCGCTGCTGCATTAACAATGGCTGTGGGAACACAAAGGAAAGCAGCCTGAGGAAGATGGACCCTATGTCTTTTACTGTGTCATTATGAAGGGAGAATAGTCAGGAAAAGATGAGGCTTTGTTGGAGAAATTGTCCTTGAGATGTATCACCACCTGACTCTAAATAATAGGTATGCAAAGGAACTGCATAACACCACCTTTTAGGATGGATGGACCTGGGTATTTTGGGAACACAAGAGGATGTGATTCACCACTTTTATCTGGATACTGAATCTTGACAAATCCTCAAAATCATCTTCCTTTTGGTGGCTATTACCTCCTACTTACAGCTGTCTTCCCAAGGAGAAGATGAGGACGTAATTATCCAGGGAACTCTCCAAAATGCACTTCAGAGAAGGAGAGAAAGCACAGATGATGGATTTTACTGCCCCTTCTTGAGACGAAAGTGCTATGTCTGCCTTTCAAGTATAAGCCAATCAGGTTTGGCCGGACTGATCAGCAGCACCCTGTCTCTCATTGTTTCTGTGTTTTGTGGGGAAGGGGCATTGATAACGTATTCGCTGAGCTTATTGATTGCCTGACAAATATCACACCAGGCGAGCTATTACTTTTCTTTGGTCACTAAAGTGCTTACCTGCTGTCCATAAAGCATAGCAGCTGAGAGCAATTGTAAAAGGCAGAAACAATTGAACCTATTGAGGCTGGTGGGCCTGCAAACTGCATCAGGGATTGAAAGGACTAGAAGGTCACATCTTGGAAGAGTTTGTAGGTCCTTTGTTCATGTCTAGAAGGACAAAATCATTATAGGAAAGGATAAAATCTACATTCTAGATGATAAAATCAAACCCTTAGTGGCCTTGAGGAGACCCATGGCTTAACCTTAGCGAAAGTTGTATTGATGCTGTTCTGGAGCAAATTCATCACAGAAGGAGCACAGATGGCCTATACACAATCAGGGTTTATATTGATTAAATTGTGTTCCAAGATTGAGATGTGATTTGTTTTGGAAGCCTAAGACTACATTTCTAATTTTCCACAGTCACTGTGTTGCTGTCTTTTTGATTTTTGCTCCCTTAACTCTTTTAACACAGATAACCAGTACATGCAGAAGAAAGGGAGTTGCATAGCTCAGTGGCACAGCACACACAGAAGGTCCAGATTCAATCCCTTGTGTTTCCAGTTAAAACAGGACCAGGTGATGCGATCAAGTAGCTGGTGACATCTTCCAGGGACCTTGGAGAGCCATGGCCAGTCAGAGTAGTTTAGACTTGTTCTTGCAGCCCAAGGACCATGTATGGCCCTCAGCCTAATTTCTAGTGGCCCATAGCCTAGTTTCTGCAGGGTATCAGTTCGGGCTTCAGGCACCACTGGAATGCTTCCTCTAATAGATTACCACTGTGAGAATGCAGCCATTGAGAGAGAAAAAAGTTCTCCCCTGCTAGGCTAGATGGACAAATATAGCTTCCTATTTTCTCAATAAACATGCTCAAGGATAGCACGATCAAAAAGCTTCCTTATTCCTACCTTATAATTTTGGTGAGGGTTTCAAGAGACATGAATGGAAAATCCTCCTCACATAGTGCGTCATTAATATGTGGAATTTGCTGCCTCAAGAGATGTGGTGGTGGCCCCAGACTTGGATGCTTTTAAGAGGGCTTTAGACAAAATGGAGGATAAAGCTGTTGGTGAGAGCATGAGGGCTGGCTGTGTGCATCCTCCAGGTTTCAAAGACAGTGTGCCCCTGGGCTTCCCATTGACGGGCAACAACTGTGAGAGAGGGCCATTTCTTTCATGTCCAACTCATGGCCTTCCTAGAGGCAGCTGGTTGGCCACTCAACATCCCAGTCAACATCACATACATTTTTTGTGTGGTGGTGGTGAGAGATACACCCACATTGCCAAAAAAAGAAGAAGAAAAGTCTAGGCCAAATAGTTCCATTAAACATTTGTGGGAAAGGTAGGCCATTCACATACCTGGCGACTCCAAAAGTAGGCAGTCTTCCCTCTGTCTCTTTGAGGGAACAGGTTGTATCTGTAATAAGGGTCTGTTCAGCAGGCTGCCGGCTGCCCTTTGGCTGGACAGTCCCTTCCATTCCTCTTTGAGACAAGATTATTATGGGGATAATTAATGTACATTAATCTTTGGCGGGTTCACGTTGCTAAATAATGTTGTGACTATTTTAATCCCATTTAATGTACCCTCCTTCTGCCTACCATGGGCAACGGGCTGTGATGTTTGTGAGTGTGGCAGAGAGAGAGAGAGAGAGAGAGAGAGAGAGGGAGAGAGAGAGGGGGAGAGAGAAGGTGGAAGATGAGATAGTTAGTTATTTGCTCTGACATTTTAATTGTTCTGAGGGAACAACCAAGAACGTGAGGCAGCGCTCTGTCTGAGAGAAAAACAGAACCCAACATTCAAGGGAATACTTATGGCACACTTTTATTACTGTGGTAGTCATTGTTGTGTTACTGTACAATCAATGTACATGGGGTTGGATCCAACTAGGTTCTCTCACAGTAGAACCACTGAGATTGATAGATCTAATTTAGTCATGTCCATTAATTTGAATGAACCCACTCTGAGTATGGCTAACACTGGATGCAACCCACATTTTTTACAGCAAAAAAGTCAGGTCCCGATACACGGTCTTTATAATCTAAATAAATGCATTTGCTTTTTTTAAAAACAACAACTGATCAGTTCTTTTCAAATACCATTTTGTGTATCAATTCCGTGCGGAGATAGTGAAATATTTCATTTGGGCATTCAAATGATTAAGACAACTATAGTTCCAAAACAGTGTGTGACCTTTCAAGTTTATCGGAATGCTTCTTCAGGTTAGGAGTTAAGCTCCTCCCCAGAAAAGTGGAGGTGGAGGAAGAGAAGAGAAACAACATTTCATTCCCTGAAATCCTTTCCCAGGATGCAGAGGTACCCTACAGTCTTTGCCTTTCTCTTTTCCTAGTCTTCTTTCTCCTTACCTTCCTAGATGATAAACAGCACAATCCTATAAATGTATGTACCTCAAATATATGCACGGCTCTTGAAGTGCTACTTGGGTTAGGGTATGCTAGGGTTGCCATACGTCCTGAATTTCCCATACATATCTGTAAGATTGTAGTAGGAAGCAGCATCTGGGCAAAAATCATTTAAAAGTCTGCGAAAATCCAGACATATATGCCGTTTTGGTGATTTCCCTTAAACTTTTGGCAAAACTAAAAAAAAGCTCAACAATTCTCCCCCATCCCAAGAAAAGCTAAACAATTTTTATGTCTGGATTTTCACTTTTTTAATTATGGCAACCCTAGGGTATGCTGACATTACTGTTTACTCAGTTTGCTCCCACTGTTAGTTTTTAAAGCCACATTCACAGATTTCTGATTTTGCATTTTCATTGACAAATGGGTCTCATTCATTATTGGTCATTGCACATATTTATATTATATTGTATTATAGTGTATTATATTAAGTATAGTATAGTATATAGTATCTAAGGGACGCGGGTGGCGCTGTGGGTTAAAGCCTCAGCGCCTAGGACTTGCCGATCGTCAGGTCGGCGGTTCGAATCCCCGTGGCGGGGTGCGCTCCCACTGCTCGGTCCCAGCGCCTGCCAACCTAGCAGTTCGAAAGCACCTTCGGGTGCAAGTAGATAAATAGGGACCGCTTACCAGCGGGAAGGTAAACGGCGTTCTGTGTGCTGCGCTGGCTCGCCAGATGCAGCTTGTCACGCTGGCCACGTGACCCGGAAGTGTCTGCGGACAGCGCTGGCTCCCGGCCTATAGAGTGAGATGAGCGCACAACCCTAGAGTCTGGCAAGACTGGCCCGAACGGGCAGGGGTACCTTTACCTTTACCTTTTTTTAGTATATAGTATAGTATAGTATATTAGGTTGAATCTTGCATTGCATATGTATTACCATTAATTTATTTTTTGTGTTCTTTTATTGCTCCTTGACTTTGTTATTTTGATTGACAGAGCCAACACCATTATGTATTTTCATCTGGACTCAAGTATGAGAAGTTCAGTGCTGTTTAAGAGTTTAAATGAATAGAAGCCCAGGAAGGAGTAGTTATGCAAAACTTTCCATAACAACTTTGTTCATTGTTGCCTACTTAACAAGGCCATTGCAATAAGAAGAGTAAATTAGCAGACACAATTTGCCATGCACCAAGAGACACATTTGTTATCCTGTATAGTGAATGCATAATTTTAGCCTTTGATTGCTTGAAAGAACCTATGGGACCAGAAATACAGATTGCTGCTCCCAGATCCCTCAAACATGTGGAGGCTTTTACAATATTCAGATCTTAACAATGCATGCTGAGATGAATGTAAAGTGCTTTCCCTGTTCTTTCTTCTTCAGTGAAGGCCCTGGATGAATGCAATTCTTTGAGCAGCAAGGTATTGCCACAATATATTTATTTACTTTAGTGGATAATCTAGGGAATACAGGGGGAATTCAGCGTTTCTCCCCTTTAATGGATATATATGTGACCTTAAAAAAAAGAGTGTGCAAGTATATATGAGGGATCCCAGCCTCTGGGGTGTTTACAGTAGTGGTGATGAGGTGTCTGGCTCTGGATGTCAAAACAAATGGGTTTCAATTTAGATGGATGATGTTGGGAGAACAAATAAAGCAAAGCCATCATGAATTCTAATAGCTTGGCTGCTGTTCATGAAAGTACTGTTCCGTTTGGAGAGTTACTGGGTCTCTTACCTGAATCATAGATTCATAATATCTTTTTAGAGTTGGACTCCTGGCAGTCAACTAGTCCAACCCCTTGCAGTGGAGGAATCTCAGCTGAAGCATCCATGTCAGATGGCCACCCACCTTCTGCTTAAAATCCTCCAATGATTGGTCCATCACCTTTGGAGGGAGTCCGTTCCATTGTCAAACAGCTCTTACTCTCAGAAAGTTCATCTCAGACAAACCTGCAAAACACTTGAATAATAATTTCAGGTTAACTGCGAACCACTGATTTATATCGCTACTATCATAAGGTTGTCAGCTGTGGTGTGGACAAAATCACAGTACAGTGGTACCTCAGGTTAAGTATTTAATTCGTTCCGGAGGTCTGTTCTTAACCTGAAACTGTTCTTAACCTGAAGCACCACTTTAGGTAATGGGGCCTCCTGCTGCCGCCGCGCTGCTGGAGCCCGATTTCTGTTCTCATCCTGAAGCAAAGTTCTTAACCTGAAGCACTATTTCTGGGTTAGCGGAGTGTGTAACCTGAAGCATATGTAACCTGAAGCGTATGTAACCTGAGGTACCACTGTAGATTTGTAGAATATGGAGAGTTAGAGCAGGGGCTGGCAAAGTTTACTTTGACTGGGCCTGTTCACTCCAGCAGAGATCCCTCTGTGGGCCGGATTGCGCCCGCCTGCTTATGATTTCTGGCGTCTGTGCAGGCATGATTTTTTGCACCACAGAAGCAAATCCCTGCGCCGTGTGGGCGGCTTAGTTTGGGGGCAGCTCGTGGGCCGGTTAAATGACCCCAGTGGCCCAAGAGCCTTAGATTCCCTACCCCTGAGTTAGAGGGTTGAAATGTGATTGAGAGGAGTTCTCATGTATCTGCATGGGAAAGCATAGATAGAAGAACTTGGAAGTTTCCTAGACTGTCCTTTCTGACGCAACCTGTACTGACCTTCTTTCAGGTGCTAGGCTGCTACACTCTTAGGGTTGCTGACCTCATTTCCTACTTCTTCAGCCTCACCATGGGAGAAGAGACATCAGTTGTGTCTCTCCTGCTGAGAGTAAATACGGCTCAAGACAGAACTAGGACCTTTCTATCAAGCATGCATTTCCTGTAATAGCTTTCTTATTTTCCTCAACTGGGAATCTCTGTGTGGCTATATTCAGGGTAGCGTATGCTCCTCCAACAGGGATCCAGTATTCATTTCAACTTCTGTGGAGCGTTTTAACTCCAAACGGCAACAGAAAGATGAGGGGGAAATTCTGGGGACTTGCCCACACTATATAAATGTCTGGAGAGAGAGAGAAAGCCTGTGCTTTTAGAGGAAGTGCAGAGAAGCAGCTTAGCGGGTCATTGGCTGCATTCCAGCAGACTTGATTGAAAGCCTTTGGATCTCCCCTGGTTGCCTAAAGCATTGGCGGAGCGCTAAAGGAGAGGAAGTAAACAAAGTGATGGATATTAAGAATGATAATGAGGCTACAGCAGCCTGGTCAACTCCTGACAATTTAATGTGATGCTGTTATAGTCCTTGGCACACAATAAGGCACAAAGGAAATGGGGTGAGAAAGTTTAATTCTCCTAGGGCACCTCGGCAGGTCCCAAGTACCTAGGCCAGGTGCAGGGAACTTGTGTGACCCTTCAGATATTATTGAATTCCAGTTCCCACCAGCCTCAGCTAACATGGTCAGTGATGTTGTTGTGGTCTAACAGCATCTTGAAGACCACAGGTTGCCCAACCCTGACTCTGGTGTGTACATACTTCTGTTTACTCCGAATCCAGTGTGCTAGTGTGGGAAGCGGTGCACACACAACGTTAGCCCAAGTCCATATCTATCCTGCAGTTTCTTATGAAGTACTGCCAATTGATGCAATTTGCCCCAAACCAGATTTGATCTGAATTGAGGGGGGAAATCACAAATGCCGTTTGAACTGGTAATGTGTACAAAAGACTTAGACACTTGCTGTGATCTCCAGGTCTATGTGTGCCAGGTTTGTATGTATGTTCCTCACATGCCCTTTCATTATTTTTGCTACAAGAGTTTTGTGCTGTGCTGAACTGCATACCCTCTAACATTTCTCTGATGAAAATAGGGCTGCTCCATTCCATCATCACTATTTTATTATTTATACTTCGCACATCTGCCTGACTTGTTCCAGCAACTCTGGGCAGCTTCCAACATATATTAAAAACATAATAAAACTATACAGGGCTGCCTCCAGAAGGTGTCTTAAAGTTGTATAGTTACTTATCTCCTTGGCTAGGGGCTCGCATAAGTCTATACCCTCCAACATTTCTCAGATGAAAATAGGGATGTCCTAATGAAAAGTGGTATATTTCAGGATCAAATCAGAAACCGGGATGGCTTCTGTAAATACTGTCCCTGGAAAATAGGGACACTTGGAGGGTCTGGAATTGTCAAGCGCTTTGGGTTTTTTTGTACTTGAGTCCAGAGAGAGGGTAAATTTTAAAAAGGAATGTGTGGTTTTGGCAGTAGGAGCTATGAAAGGGAATGTAAAAATGCTTCAAGTGTGTATACCCACACATCTCTTGTCCATGAACATCTGGCTCCTTCAGATCACGGCCTTCAGTCCAAGGCCACAAGCATTCCCTATTGCAATCCACAGAGACTGAAGGGTTCTGTTTGTGTATGCCCAATGTTCCTTGGGGGCAAAACTCACAGCCCCTAGATGTGCTGTAGCTCAGCAGCATGTGCTTTGCATGTTTGATTTCCCCAGTTGCATCCTAGCATCCTGAGTCAAAGGATTTCAGCTAGCAAGGCCAGTAAAAAATTCTGCCTGAGGCCCAGGAGAACTGGATTTATGGCCTACTGAGATCAGTGTTGACAAGGCTAGGGAAGGCTAGATAGACCTTGTTCCGTATTAATTAGTCTGCAGAGTACCTTGCTAACATCCCATGCGCTGTTTTTTCTGGCATCAACTGCTGTTGTTTTTGGTTTAGGAAAGCCAATACAGCAGCAATTCAGCATTTTTATTTTATTTTTAAAAAGAAAATAGAGCAGGCTTGAGTGAAAAAGTAACACCCACTTCCTCACCCCTGACCAACCCTTCACTTATACTTTCCCTTGTTTGACCAGATTCTGCAAATGAAGAATACGGTGATAGAAAATTACTTTCCCAACTGAACAAATAAAAGGCAAGATTGTATTAATTTTATATGGTTTTCTGTGAATTCTACTAGTGAAGGGTCGATGCTGCTGCCTTCAATGGGGCTTACTCCCCAGTAGGTGTACTTATTTGGGAGCAATTGCCATTGAATTCAGAGTAGACGTGCATTCATAGAGCAGGCATGAATAGGATTGTGATGTTACTTTTCCTAGAAGGAAAAAAGATAAGCAAGAAAAGAGAAAGGGGGATACGGAGCCAGTGTGGTGTAGTGGTTAAAGTGTCAGACTAGGACCTGGGAGACCAGGGTTCAAATCCTCACTCCACCATGAAACTCACTGGGGGACCTTGGGACAGTCTCTCACTCTCAGCTGAACCTCCCTCACAGGGTTGTTGTGGGGATTCAAGAGCCATGTACACTCCTTGAGGGAGAAATGGTGGGATATAAAAGCAACAAATAATAAATAATACAGTGGTGCCTCGCAAGACGAAATTAATCCATTCCGTGAGTCTCTTTGTCTTGCGGTTTTTTCGTCTTGCGAAGCACGGCTATTAGCAGCTTAGCGGCTATTAACGGCTTAGCGGCTTAGCAGCTATTAACGGCTTAGCGGCTTTAAGAAAAAGGAAACAAACTCGCAAGAACTCGCAAGACGTTTCGTCTTGCGAAGCAAGCCCATAGGGAAATTCGTCTTGCGGAACGACTCAAAAAACGGAAAACCCTTTCGTCTAGCGAGTTTTTCGTATTGCGGGGCACCACTGTAATATGGACTACTTCTACACCAGGGTTTCCCAGTTTTGCTCCCCAGCTCTTTTTGGACTACTGTTCTCATCATCTCAGACCACTGGTCCTGCTAGCTAAGGGTGATGGGAGTTGTAGTTCAAAAATAGCTGGAGAAACCCTGCTCTACACCAAGGGGAAGGATTTTAGGGAACGAAATACAGAGTTTTCAGTGAGCGATCAATGCTCACTGCTGTGTCTTGTTGCCCAGTAAGAAGGCAGACCCAGATATGGAACCAAAGGAAAAAGTAACCAGTGGTGTTGACTCTGGGCCGTCTTAACCATAGGTGCTAGGGGTGTGCGGCACCCGGGTGCCGGGCTCTCAGGGGTGCCAGGCCAAGAGTCCCAGGCCCAAGAGTTGAGTCTGGAGAAGAGCCCGCCCATCAGTTGGAGCGCCATGGTGGGCTCTTCTGCTGCGGGTGGCTCTGCGCTGCGAGTTTGGGGGCAACCGAGCCACTGAGACGCTGAGGTGGCCGGCTGGCTCCACCCTCCTGAGCACCTGGGACAGGGCAACCTGGGGGGAGGGGCGCCGGGCAGATCTTTCCACCCTGGTGCCACATATACTTAAGACAGCCCTGTGTTGACTCTTGATATATAATGAATATTTTATTTATTCAACGCATTCATTCTCTACCCTTAAGCCAGGAAAGTTCAAAGAATGGTTTACAAACCAGCAAAATAACTATTAGATTTTATTCTAGCAATCCTAACCTCCCATCTCTGCTTCTGGAAGGGGTGAGGATTGAGTGGGCATCCCTATCTGCTGGCTTCCCCTAGCCTCTGCCAGGGGAGGGGAGCCCAGGTAGCACACAGGAAGCATGGCAAAAGAAATGCCACACTGGTGCTATTAACTTTCTCAAGTAAATAAGTGTGATACAGCACCACCATACAGCAGAAGGTGTTATGTACTGAAGTTTTCACCCTGGGCTAGCAGGGGGATACTGTAGATAGTTTTCACTCAGGTCCGCATATGCAAATAAGGAATTGAAAGTGACGTTCAGTGATTGGATAGTTACAGAAAGTTGTTACTGTTGCTTTGTAGTTGAGCTCTATATAAGCAGGTTGGCTGAACCCTTCAGTTCAGTTCTGTTCTGGCCTGTGAATAAACAAGAGCTGTCTGAGGAATCGCTGTGTTGTCTGATATGTTCACCCACAACTTAACAGAAGGACTGATAAAAATGTTCAGTGTGAATTGTTTATGAAATAAATGATTTTTAAGAGTGTAAGAAATTCTTGTTTTCTGCAACAGATGTGCCACTGTTACATAACAGATATTACAAGTAATGAAAAATACCAGGTTTCACTTTTTTTATTCATTACTCAAGAGAAAAATTCAAATTAAAGAAAAATTGAGTTAAAATTCCTTCAAATACTTAAGTGATCATCTGAGAGTACACAATATTACAGCTGAGTGAACGTTAGCCTATCTTCACATTGAGTGATCAGCTGTGCCTCTGACAACTTGTAAAAATATGATAAAAGGGACAATGAAAATGGAAAAACTTTATAGGTCTGGTACAATTCAACATTTTAGTACAAGAACACTATAAATTTGTGACAGTACAAGCACTTTTGTTGTTTTAATGTGAGGTATATGTCATAAAAGAATGGCTGAGATAAAGATATATATTTTTGTTTGAAATAATCTATGCACCTTTCCTGCCAATTGCTTTTTCCTCTGAAACTACTTTCTCAGGATCAGTTTACACAACATACCGTAAAGCAGTTGAAAGTTAAGTACATCATTGACAGGGATGTTTAATAAGCATGTAGAGAAATCACTTGAACATAAAACTCTGAAGTGTGTGTGTTTTTCAAACTGAATGAATTTAAGTTCCTTCTGTGTCACTTTTGCAGTTGTGTTGTGATTTTTGTTGCACATACAAGCATAGTTGGTGCCAGCTTCCAGGCAATAAATGGCGAAGCCACTTTCCATTGTACTGATAAACCACTAGGCCCTATTTTGACTTGAGCATGAATAGTTTCTGGACCCTGTGTTCATGCTGTGCAGACATGATGCTTTGGTCTGAGTCTTTGCATGTTAGTTGTTTTGGAAATTTGGGTAATTGAGTCTTCTAGCTGTGTTATATGTTGTGTTATAGTGAGTGACCTCAAACTGAAGCGGAACAAAATACTGAATGGCTCATCTCTACATGATGTGTTTGTTGGAAAAAACCAAGTTCTGGCCCATGCCTGGCCACTTAAGTAATTAAATTTTTGTCTAGACAAGGTATTAACTAATTCATTTAAATGTACTCCAATAGTAAATTATTAGAACAGATTGAGACTAGGAGTGAAACATAAGGGCCCATGATAATATGTTAATATGGGACCGGGAGATCTACTCCCAGATTGCTAAACAGATGGGATTGTCTATTTGTATGTAAGTTGATGTCCTAGCAAAGAGAAAAGCACAGTCTCTTCCTTCTCCAAATGTGAATACTTGTAACCCACTCAATAGTATGGTGAATATTGCAGAGATTTCCCCCTTTCTTCTTATATACCCATGTCTGAGATTTCTTACATTCTGAAGAAGTGAACGAGAAAACAATATTCCCTAGCACATGGTAATTCTAAGATGTGTCACCATGTGATATCTGGCCTCATTCAGAAGACATATTCAGTATGTGTAAATGAAACACAGAGTTTTGTGAGGACTGATGTGAGAATCAAGGTTTAGTGTTAAGACTAGCTGCTCATATTCAGCGAGTGTGTGTGTATACTTTTATATATGGAATCAGCAGAGGGAGAGACATAGTAACTGTCCTGTACATCTAGCCTATGGCAGACTTTGTTAGTTATTCTGAAGACCAATTGGGTACATCTAAAGTCCATGTGGGTGGGTCCAAAAACGGTCCTTTAGATGAAGTTAAATAAGTGAGGAAGTTCTCCATAAGCCTTATGGAACAGTGTTATGTGTATCACATAGGGTTGCTACCTATGCTGTTCCTTCAGATATGTGGAGTCCAGCAAAAATTGGCATTTGAAAGTTGATGGGATTGATCAGTGGAGATTGAAGGATCATTCACATATTAGAGTGAAAACAGTTGAAGTAGTGTGTTTGCCATTACCTGTCAAAGAGCTTGCATGTACAAGCTGTACACACACAGGCTCTGTATCTGTGACCAGGAGTTCTGTCCATCATTTGCCACTGAGGAAAGGCCCAGCTTCTCACCTGTGTCCATGAAAGCCCTCTGCCACCTGCTGTCATCATCTTCCTTAAGAGGCAGATAGCATGTGGCAGATGTCGAGACAGATTGTGAGCCACTTTTGAGTCAACTTGATGGTGGCTTTACCCTACTTTAATTGTGACTGTGATATAATAATAATAATATACTAATCCCATTATTATAGTCATCCCATCCATTTTTTTAAAAAAGCAGGAGTCAGAGAAAGAAAGAAAATGTGTGTTTCTTGGATAAGATGTTTAATTTTTCTTTCAACACTGATAATGCAAGTGGCAAAAGAGCATTAAGTTAATGTGCAGCTAAGAAATGCTGGATTGTGAAATTTCTTTTAATGGGTTCTTTCTGTATAACAAGAGATAAAGCAATTGTCATTTTGCTACCTTTATGGCTGGAACAAGGGAAGTGGAGATGGAGGTGAAAGGGAGCAACAGGCAAGGTTATTTTTCATTCATGTGCTCACAAATACATAATTATGTCTCTACAAGGGAGCGGTAAGCAGAAATAGTAAGTAGGAAACCCCCTCTGGCAAAATTTGGGGGTGTTCTTTGTAATAAAAAATGAATACCCTTGGTGGGACGTGATGATACACTTACTTTACAAAGCATGCATTTTCTGTTGTCTTCCTTTGTCTAATTAACTTTCCCCAGTTCCCAAGTTGCAGACTAAACATGATCTGGATTGTGTGAATGCCATTAACATGCAAATTTGTTGGGCATGTAAACAACAGTTTGGGAGGGGGAGCCTCGGCTTACTGGGTATGGGAAGAGGAAGTTTCACTTGTTATCTTCCTGTCACAATGTAGATAAAAATGGCCTCTTGAAACTAACTATTTGCACTTTAAGTGAAAAGGCTGTTGGCATCAATGGGCGTTTCCATTGAAATGGAAACAGCACCTTCTAGACGCAGGGGTCAGCAAACGTTTTCAGCAGGGGGCCACCCCACTGTCCCTCAGACCTTGTGGGGGGCTGGACTATATATTGGAGAAAAAATGAACAAATTCCTATGCCCCACAAATAACCCAGAGATGCATTTTAAATGAAAGGACACATTCTACTCTTGTAAAAAAATGCTGATTCCTGGAACGTCCGCGGACCGGATTTAGAAGGCGATTGGGCAGGATCCGGCCCCCGGGCCTTAGTTTGCCTACCCATGTTCTAGAGGCATTTTTTTGTTTCAGAGCCAGGGGGTTGGTGGTGGGACACTGAGGAGAGGTCAAAGGGAGAAGATTGGGAAGAGGGGCTGGATGCTGAAGGGGCAACAGGGTTTAGTGAGCAGGAAGAGCTGGTGACAGAGCAGTTCAGACTCTGAGGCTGAAGCAGAGAAGGGAGTTGGTCAAGGAGCTGCTGAAGAATCCAAGGATTCTACAAGAAGCTCACCTTCCTTTGGTCTCCATGAAAGCTCAGAATAATGAGGAAGGCAGAACAGAGGCCAGAAGTGTGCAGGCATAGTTTGAGACTGCCTGGCAAACATCCAGGAGAAGAGAAGCCTTAGAAAGGATGGAAGGCAGGAACCTTCAGTCCTGGCAACTGCTCCACAGCAGCAAGACCCTACTGGGAAGGGTCACAGAGTTGTATGCTGTTTCCTTGAATAAAGAGAATAAAAAACAACTTCACTGACCACGGAGCCCTGTGTCTTTCATGCTGACCTGTGTCTGACTCCAGCCCTGACATATGATAATTCATGGTGGGAGCATTATTATTATTATTATTATTATTATTATTATTGAATTTATATACCGCCCTATAGCCGGGGGTCTCAGGGCGGTTCACAGAATAAAATCAAGATATAAAACCACAAAATACCTAATGAAAATAAAAACAACAACCCAATAGCCGCCCCCCCAACCACATTTTAAAAGGGCATAGGATGTAAATTGGATCAACCAAAGGCCTGGTTAAAAAGGAACCTTTTTGCCTGGCCCCTAAAGGTGTATAATGAAGGCGCCAGGTGAACTTTCCTGAGGAGAGCATTCCACAGACGGGCCGCCATGGCAGAGAAGGCCCCGTTCTCGTGTTGCCACCCTCCGGACCTCTCAAGAAGGAGGCACATGAAGAAGGGCCTCAGAAGATGATTTCAGGGTCCGGGTAAGTTCATATGGAAAGAGGCGGTCCATTATACCTTTAAAGCATATTCAAAGCACGCACATCCCTGAAAATTCTGGGAACTGTAGCTTACCCCTCACAGAAGGGAAGGTGAACATCCCCTCCCAGTATTTTGTTCAAGATGGCACCTGTGGATGGGAGGAATGTGCTTCGAGTGTGCTCTAAAGTTATAATGTGCACAGCCTCTGATTTGTTTCCTAGGAGTGCAGCAGGGGAATGGACCAAGACCTTTTAAGAAGCATACACTAGGGAGCCAGTGTGGTATAGTGGTTAAGAGTGGTAGACTCGTAATCTGGGGAACTGGGTTCGCTTCCCTGCTCCTCCACATGCAGCTGCTGGGTGACCTTGGACCAGTCAAACTTCTTTGAAGTCTCTCAGCCTCACTCACCTCACAGAGTGTTTGTTGTGGGGGAGGAAGGGAAAGGAGATTGTTAGCCGCTTTGAGACTCCTTTGGGTAGTGATAAAGCGGGATATCAAATCCAAACTCTTCTTCAAAATAATAATAATAAAAAAGAAGAAGCATACATTAGCGTGCTGCTTGTCCTCCTGAAACCATACTTCTTCGTTTTTTAGTTTGTTTTAAACTGGTTTAATGTGATATGTGAATTGGACCAGCATGTAAATTGCCTATCAAGTGATCACTAGCAAATCATTCAGATCTTCTTTTTTTTAAGAGAGCAAGATTGAACTGAAGTATTTATAGCATATCTTGAAAAGGGTTCTCAAAGTATGTTTTTAAATGATCCACTGGGACCAAAAATAGAGTTTAGATTTAATAATCTTTAGAAAGGGGGGAAATGGAGCTGCTTTATGTGGGTTTTAATCTTCTTTGATGGTTCCACTTGGGAAAATCTATCCATGTGCACATCAGTTTGTCAAGAGTTTTCAAAGATGTTTAGCGCATTGGGAGAGAGAAGGAAATAAGGTAGGGGAGCAACATTTAACTCCTGGGGAGAATTTTGGTTACATTGCTAATTTGCATTTTGATGCGATCTGATTACTTAACGTACAAAAGATAACTAAAAGCGGATAGAAGTACTTCCCCAAGCTCCTGGACTGCCGCATTTTGCAGTGAAAGAAGCCTTCAAGGATGGTGAGATTCCTCAGACTCAAATATTTAAAGAGAGGTTTTTAGGTTCCGCCTAGGTAGGAAACATGTACTAGCCTGATATTCTCCTATCTCTCTTGAGCAAGGAGTAGGTAGAAGGGATCACTACAGCTTGAGATAGTGTAAGATTGAGAAAGAGAAAGTGTTTGAGAAATCCTATTTTAGCGTGGAGCCGGAGATAGCTTAATAGAAGTAATTTAGCATTTGTAACCTCTATCTCTGTCCCTGTGAGACTCGCCTCTTGTATACCTTCAGAGTCTTCTATTTAAACGCATGTTGAAACATTTTCTTTAAATGAAAGACATAGCGAAAGAGCTTACTCCCAAATCTGTTTTGTCAGGTTTCCTTCCTCACCAGGTCATCTAGTTTTTCAGCGAATGTTTACTGTGTTTTATATCAGCAGGAACGAAGAGTTGAAGCACTCCGAAACAATGTGTTCAGAGGGCACTTCCCATATAGTGGTGGTTGTGGGTCTCTTGTTCGCTAGAGATCCATAAGGCCACAATGGACCTGTACTTAGTTGGTCAGGATACCCTATATACTCTCATGCCACACATGAGATATAAAGGTTTTACAATAAAGATTCAGGAAACTCTTCGGCCAGCCCTGAATTAGGCAGGTAGCAGATTTTAGTATTTGAAACAAATTCTTTTTATAAAAAACTAAAATATTTTTATTTTAGTTTAGTTATTTTAATTGGATTATGATTTGATATGTTAATTGGATGTTTTTTATTGGAAAATTAAAACGATTTTAAAAATAAAATAAAACAAATTACAGACACAGAAATAGGGTGGGTCCTGAAAACATACATCTCAGCTGTATAGTGAAGATGCCAGATGGGTTTATGTTGGGAGGGAATTCTGCTACAGAGAATGCCCTATCCACTGGGCCATTTCCAGCACAGCTTTGCAGTTGTGTGGACAATAACAGCCTTGTGCAATGCCTCTGGATCATTGCAGACAGTCATTGTTTCCATTCCTTTCTCCTACTCCTTCTTCTGAGTGGTGGGAGAACTCTACTACCACTAGCAGGGCATTTGTTGTTGTTGTTTAGTCGTTTAGTCGTGTCCGACTCTTCATGACCCCATGGACCAGAGCGCGCCAGGCACTTCTGTCTTCCACTGCCTCCCGCAGTTTGGTCAAACTCATGCTGGTAGCTTCGCGAACACTATCCAACCATCTCGTCCTCTGTCGTCCCCTTCTCCTTGTGCCCTCCATCTTTCCCAACATCAGGGTCTTTTCCAGGGAGTCTTCTCTTCTCATGAGGTGGCCAAAGTATTGGAGCCTTCACGATCTGCCCTTCCAGTGAGCACTCAGGGCTGATTTCCTTAAGAACGGAGAGGTTTGATCTTCTTGCAGTCCATGGTTTCTTGCAGTCCATGGAACTCTCAAGAGTCTCCTCCAGCACCATAATTCAAAAGCATCAATTCTTCAGCGATCAGCCTTCTTTATGGTCCAGCTTTCTTTATGGGCATAGCAGACCTTAAATGATCACTGCCAGTATTGGTGTAAAGCAGCAATGGTGTATAGCCCGCCAATGGTCCCAGCAATGGGGACCCCTATGGGCCTATGGTGGTTAGACTGCAACTTCTGTCATCCCCGACTATTGGCTGCACTAGCTAGGACTGATGGGAGTTGAATTCCACCAATATCTGGAGGGCCAAAGGTTTCCCATCCCTACTTATAACCTAAGATAATGTTACAAAATGATGAGAACTGAAATGGCAAGGTGTGATCCTAAAAGGAGCTAAGATGCACTCCTTGAATGACGTCGTTTGACATATTACCATCAGAGTCAGTGGGAATACTCCAAAGTAAGGATGGTTGAGGTATTCAATATCTGTGAATTCCAATGAACTGAGCTGACTTACACCTTCCAGAGTAAAATGTGTGGGGATTGAAAGGTAATTGTACTTTGGGTTTTGCAGTTTGGCAGTTATTATTCTCAGTTCATAATTTGTACTAAAATGCATTTTAGGGGGAAAGTACATTTAGAAGTGTGTGCATTAAGATAAAATCCATGTTTAAATAAGAATTGTCAGGGGTTTTTAAAAAATATCACAGATCAATGTGTTAATGGGACAGAAGAGATCAAGGAATCAACACAGGCAAAATTAGTATGGACCCGGCCATCCCTACTCCAAAGGCAAGTGGTCTGAGGGTGCAGAGTAGCTGCCTTTGATGCAATTGATGAAGACAAGGTATTGATGAAAATTAACATGAAGAGTGCTTCTGATGAAGGCCCATCTGCTCTAGAGAGCCAGTGTGGTGTAGTGGCTAAGAGCGGTAGTCTTGTAATCTGGTGAACCGGGTTCGCGTTCCCGCTCCTCCACATGCAGCTGCTGGGTGACCTTGGGCTAGTCACACTTCTCTGAGGTCTCTCAGCCTCACTCACCTCACAGAGTGTTTGTTGTGGGGGAGGAAGGGAAAGGAGATTGTTAGCCACTTTGAGACTTCTTAGGGTAGTGATAAAGCGGGATATCAAATCCAAACTCTTCTTCTTCTTCTGATCCAGCATCCAGTTCTCACAGTGGCTAACCAAGAAAAACAGCATGCTTCCCTCTTGTGATTCTCAGTAATCAGTACTCATAGGCATGCAGCCTTCAACAGTGGAGGTGGAACATAGTTACTGTGGCTACCAGCCATTGGTAGCCTGATAGCCACCATGAATTTATCTGATCCTCTTTTAAAGCCATCCAGGTTGGCAGCCAGGACTACTCCATCATATGGGAGCAAATTTCATAGTTTTAGCTTTGTGTGAAGAAGCACTTTCATTAGTCCATCCCGAAACTTTCTACATTCAGCTACATTCAATTTCTCTGGGTCCTAGTGTTACGGGATTTGGAGGGGGGGGGACTTCTCACTTTATCCACCTTACCCACAATAAGCTTAATTGTATACACCTCTATAATATTCCCTGCTTACTTACCTTTTTTCTAAACTAATCCCCTTCCCATATTACCGTATTTTTCCGTGTATAAGACTAGGTGTTGTTGTTTTTTAACCCAAAAATTAGGTTTAAAATTGGGGCTCGTCTTATACACAGGTAGTGCTGAGGGGTGTTTTCTTAATTTGGAGTCCCCCAAAATAGGGGGCGTCTTATACAGAGAAAAATACGGTACTTGGGGTAGGTGGTTGTTCATTTTTGCTTTCTGTTTTAAAGCGTGTAACATGACTCCCCTTCTTACAAAATTTTTGGGATGTGCAGGCATTTTTGTTTATCTGACTTTGCCGTTCTCGTAAAAAAAATAAAAATTGCAGGCCCTTTCAGAGTATATTATATTCATTAAAAAGTACCAACTCCAGACTGGCTTAAGTGGTCATCAGGGATTTTGTTATCATCCCACACGATTATACACTGTACTTAACTACATTTTGCAGAACACAACATGTGGCCGCTAAAATAATAGTGGGGCATTTCACAGCTTTTTAAAGCTATATGTAGACTCAGACATACACTACACTGAGTTTCAACACTTAGGTTTTTAGTCCAAATAATTTTTAATCAATTAAAATGGTTCATCTTATTTGATCGTGTGATGCCTGACCAGATAGGAATGCGTAAATGTCTGTATCTCTGCAAAGTAATACATTTTGTTCAATACATTTTGTTCCCCCAAAGCGTTCCTGCATAATGTTCTTTGTAGGCATTCTGTAGCATATCTCCTGTTCTTTGGATATCCTTGTAGGAGCAAATTTGGGACAGCTTTTGATACATACATAGCTCTAGAAAGAAAAGCAACTTGATGAAGATCAATCGGTTCCTGTAAAACTTCAATATAGCATTGAATTTGCATTAGTTTGTATCTGGAGTCAGCTTACTTTATATACAACTCAAGGGATCAGCCCAACGTCCCTACTTTATTCATATGCCCTTAGCATATGTTCATGAAATATGCTATAGTGATTACTTGTAAAATCAGAGTGGGTGACTGATAAAGAAAAGAGGTACTGTCTTCTTCTCAAGGCTAATGTGTATACCTGGGGAATATCTCTGCATTTCAGTATATTACTACATGATTAACATGATATCCGCATAGCAACCATTACCATGCATCTAGTACAGTTTGGATGATCAAAAGTTGAGCTGTGAATGAGCATTGTGCCTGGTCAGGCATCTCCTTCTTGGAACACCAGAATGAACTCTGGAAGCCTTCTGATGCTGATGTGAGGCTGTGAGGCAGTGGATATGGCTGCCTGTCGGAGTATTAAGCTGCTCCTCCAGCTATGCTCAACCTGTATGTTGAACCCAAATATTACAAAACACCGTAAGCCTCTAGGTATCCCCTTCCATAGAAAGCCAAATCAGGTGAGCACTGTCCTCTGGACCTTGCCACCATCAAGAGAATATCATAATATTTAAAGCAATGCTTCCATGAGTTACCCTTTGTATTTGATTGTATGTGTGTGTGACTGAATACAAATGAAAATCAAAATTAAATCGAGACCACATATCAATAAGTCTCTTATGATATATGTTCCTCTTCCTGAGAAATATATGGGGCTAACTTTGTTCTAGCACAGCAATTGCCTGTTGAATTAATTCCAGACATTGTCTGCATGCCCACAATTTGTTCTGCAGCGTCTCTTCTCAGTTGTTATGCTGTTTGTTTTTCACTCCTGGAAAGAATTAGACGAATGCTTTGTTTTCTTTGAAAGAGAAGGCGGGCATTATTTATACCGCCTATCATTTCTCCCCCCTGGTCTAATCATGTAAAATAGATGAGAAGGTTTATTTACTTTTGTGCATATTGTTATTTTAGCTATTACTCATTCAAGCATGGAAATCTTAGGCCGTATCAACTCTTAAAATTACACGAGGAAAGGAGTTTGCCATATGATTCAAGTGACAAAATGCCAAACATAGTTTCTCATGATTCGCCATTACTCTTCGACTGTGGCCGTTATTGTGATAGGAAATGGTTTTCGTCAATCACATTCTAACACATCGGAATAATTTAATAGATGCCATACTTCAAAGAGTTGATGTATTGACTATGGACTGCATCTAATGATAACTTTGGACTAGCAGAAAGTACATCCTCTGATTAATGCCTCCTAAGGAGAGAGGGAGGTTCCTGCCTGCTTGAAGAAGCCAGTGGTAAGCCTGCTCCTCCCTGAATTCAAAATAATCTAAGTAATGTAAGATAACAAAATCATTTTGGGAACTGATATACAGTGCTCAGTCCCAGCTCCTGCCAACCTAGCAGTTCGAAAGCACGTTAAAGTGCAAGTAGATAAATAGGTACCGCTCCGGCGGGAAGGTAAACGGCGTTTCCGTGCACTGCTCTGGTTCACCAGAAGAGGCTTAGTCATGCTGGCCACATGACCTGGAAGCTGTACGCCGGCTCCCTCGGCCAATAAAGCGAGATGAGCGCCGCAAACCCAGAGTCGGCCACGACTGGACCTAATGGTCAGGGGTCCCTTTACCTTTACCCATACAATGAATTGGAAAAAAATGTTTACAATAACATTTGTCAAAAAAACAACAGAGGCCTTTCCATTAGGAATTACAAGTACCGACATCCCAAAAGACCAGAAAAGACTGTTTATGTATGCAACAACAGCTGCAAGGATGCTACTTGCCAAAGATGGAAGGAATCAACAGTCCCGACTAGGGAAGAATGGCAAGCCAAACTGCTGGACTGTGCTGAAATGGCAAAACTGACTGGGAGACTCGGGAATCAAGAAGATAATGACTTTAAAAAAGAATGGGGGAAATTCGTAACTTATTTGGGAGACCATTGTAAACAAATAAAAAAGTTAGCTGGATTTTAAAAATAACTTGTAAAGAAATGAAAGACATGGATAATTTAGAGAGATGAAAACTGTGGAGAACGTAATGATGTGTTGTAGTCTAAGAAAAAGTATTTTAAGGACCTCTGCAGGGGACAGGGGGAAGTCACGAGATTCAGAGAATCTCATATATGGATACCATATGTTAAAAGGTTTTTTCTTTTCATTATTTTAAATTTGTTCTTGTAAAAACCAATAAAAAATATTTCAAAAATATATATACCTAAGTAATTACTGGCCAGTTGCCAGTCTTCCCTTTTTGGGTCAGGTTCTTGAGTGGGTGGTCACAGACCAAATCCAGCTACTCTGGAAGGAGACTGACTTTCTAGAGCCATTTCAGTTGGGGTTTAGGCCCAGTCTTGCCACAGAAAGTGCTTTGGCCATCCTCATCTCCTTTGTTGGGAGAGAGACAGGGGAAATGTGTCTTTGTTCATTTTCCTTCGCCGTATTAGTGGCTTTTGATACCATCAACCATGGAATCCTTCTAGAGTGGCTTTCTGAGTTAGGGGTGAGTAGCACTGCTTTGTGGTGGTTCTAGACCTACTTGGATGGTCATTTCCAGAGGGTGATGCTTAGGGCGTATTCTTCATCCTCATGGAGCCTTCATTGTGTGGTTCCTCAGGGTGTTGGCCTTGTGACTTTACAGCAGTGTTTCCCAACCTTGTGCCTCCAGCTGTTTTTGGACTACAATTCCCATCATCCCTTGCCACTGGTCTTGCTAGTCAGGGATGATGGGAGTTGTAGTTCAAAAACAGCTGGAGGCACAAGGTTGGGAAACACTGCTTTACAGTAACCTCCCTCAAAGGATACTCTTTGCTATTCTACATAACCTGAACATGTTTTTCATTTCCAAAGACCGAGTTTTATTTAGTTCTCCTGCTATTTTTAAATTGATTTTATTTGATGACTGGTTTTAAATTGCTGTACTTTAAAAAAATGTATATTTCAGCGATGCAAAGATTTATTTTGCTTTATTAGATTTATCTTTTTTTGTTTTAAGCTAGTCTGAGTGTTTTATGAGCAGAAGACCGATTTTCCTTGATTGTTTATATCCTAAACATAAAATTCAGATATTACATAGGACATACCTAGCACGAGCGTGTTAATACTTATTGTTAAGTTGTGGGTGAACGTATCAGACGACACAGTGATTCTTCAAACAGCTCTTGTTTATTCACAGGCCAGAACAGAACTGAACTAAAGGGCTCAGCCAGCCTGCTTATATAGAGCTCCACTACAATGCAACTGTAACAACTTTCTGTAACTATCCAATCACTGAATGTCACTTTCAATCCCTTATTTGCATATGTGGACCTGAGTGAAAACTATCTACAGTATCCCCCTGCTAGCCCAGGGTGAGAACTTCAGTACATAACACTTATGTAAAATACTGGATGAGTGGTGTTTATTAATCTCTAGGGAAAGTCAGTTCCATTGGGAATTTGAGCTCTACCATTCTTTACAAATTAAGAAGTGGGCTTTCCAAAGGTGGTTCTTGTTGAGATGACAAATTATATTTGAACAATGAACCAGCTTATTGTACAATGAGCCAGCTGTATTTTCTGCAAATGTATAATTATCTTTAATATTGATATACTGAGACAAAATAACTGCCAAGAGCTGTTTGGAAATGATGCAGTATTGTCTTGTAAATCCATTAGCCAAGCATCTCAGCAGCGTTCTTCAGTTTGCTCCTTGATCAGTATGCCAACATCAATCAGGAAACACCTATAAATCAAAAGGTGTCATGAAACTACTTTCACATATGCAACTTGAGCAAATTTCTGCTCTAGCTCTGACTCCAGCAGATTGTTTAGGGGTCAGTGTCAAAGTTTCTATGAAAGGATGGCTTGCTAGGACTTGAGTGCATTCGAAGGACACATGCCATTTTAGCTGCAAAATATTTTGACTCCATTACTCTGTAACATTTCTTGATTTCTAAGGGATTCTACAAAGGGAATCTTAAGAAGATTTAGTACACCAAAGGCATCCAAAATGAATAGCATCAGAAGTTTCAGAACAGACTTAAAGTCACCTTGGGCTCACATAAATCCCGGGTAACAATATGGCAAAATGCCTTTCGTTGAGGCATGAATTGGTAATGAGAACATTATAAAAGGTTTCCTTATATATCTCCAAGCTGTCAGTAAAAATTCTTCTCAATTAGGATGAAGAACCCACGATTTAATTACTGAAAAAGGAAGCTGACCTAAATAATTTTAGATGTTTATTAATATTATTATATTGGTTAGTTTCCCCCCAAACCTCTTCAGGAACTCTTGGAAAATTTGTCAACAAACATTATCCCATCATGTGCCCCAACCCAGCAACTGAAGGAGTAAATTGGACAACGCTGAGCTTCTTTGATAGCACTTACTATACCTTGCACTGTGAGAGGGGAAAGATGCCAAGAACCCAACCCATCCTTCTTGTTCACTTAACCATTGCTATCAGTGAATCCACACACACACAGCTTCCTCCACTTAAGCTTCTGGGCTTTAACTGATGTAACCTGCTCTTCAATACTGAAGCATGAAGGCTTTGGACCAAATGTTCCCAAACAAATTACACTTTTACTTAAGGTTTTAACAAGCCAAAAAGCTAAACAGTTTGAGAAATTGATTTGGTGGGAGGGGAGGGGGAAGCAAATTTACAGTTTGGGTGGTTAAATAAATAAATAAGAAAGAATAAAGAGATAAATGCATGCAACTATACCTAGACTGCTTTCCTAAACAAGTCAATACATATCAGTGTTGGTGCTGACCTTTAAAGCCCTAAATGGCCTAAGCCAAGTATACCTGAAGGAGCGTCTCCACCCCTATTGTTCAGCCCGGACACTGAGGTCCACCTCTGAGGGCCTTCTGGCGGTTTCCTCACTGCGAGATGTGAGGTTACAAAGAATCAGGCAGAGGGCCTTCTCGGTAGTGGCGCACGCCCTGTGGAATGGCCTCCCATCAGATGTCAAGGAAATAAACAACTATCTGACTTTTAGAAGAAATCTGAAGGCAGCCCTGTTTAGGGAAGTTTTCAACGTTTGATGTTTTACTGTGTTTTTAATATTCTGTTGGAAGCTGCCCAGAGTGCTGTGGAGGCCTGGCCAGATGGGTGGTGTATAAGTAATAAATTATTATTATTATTATTATTATTATTATTATTATTATCTCTCAGTTCACCGTATGGGTCCTTTCATGTTCCTCTCATGCCTTATGCTGCAGTGCTGACCTGCTCTCTAAAAACTTTCCAGTGTTTTCAGCTTACTTAAAAACTTTTAGACTGTTTGCAGCTTTTAAGTTTCTGACTCTACGGTTCTTTTCCTTTTCAACTCTGCAAGTAACTACTCTGTTTTCCAACTGAGCATTTATACAAGGTTTTTTACTCCACCTCCTAATCTTTTGGCCACCCCCCCCCACCTCCCATATTCCATTTTAGGACCAAATTGAAAAAAGATTTAGCCATCTCATTCAGGTAGATGGGAAAGGAGTCTTTCAGGGTTTGAGCCCTTCAGAGCTTACTTTGTTTTAAAATGTTTTCTCCTCCAGCTTCTGAATCCATGTATCAGCAATCAAATATCCTTTGTGCTCTACTATCACTTCTCTCCCAGATATTATCCGCAGTTTGCTCAAAAGGCCAACAGGTAGTACTTTTCAGAGTATGCTTTTAAGCTCCCAATATTGCCTCTGTTGCCATGCCTCCTGTTCTTGTTGTTTAGTCGTTTAGTCGTGTCCAACTCTTTGTGACCCCATGGACCAGAGCATGCCAGGCACTCCTGTCTTTCACTGCCTCCCGCAGTTTGGTCAGACTCATGCTGGTAGCTTTGAGAACACAATCCAACCAGCTCGTTCCTCTGTCGTCCCCTTCTCCTTGTGTCCTCCATCTTTCCCAACATCAGGGTCTTTTCCAGGGAGTCTTTTCTTCTCATGAGGTGGCCAAAGTATTGGAGCCTCAGCTTCAGGATCTGTCCTTCCAGTGAGCACTCAGGGCTGATTTCCTTAAGAATGGATACGTTTGATCTTCTTGCAGTCCATGGGACTCTCAAGAGTCTCCTCCAGCACCATAATTCAAAAGCATCAATTCTTCGGCGATCAGCCTTCTTTATGGTCCAGGTCTCACTTCCAAACATCACTATTGGGAAAACCATAGCTTTAACTATACGGACCTTTGTTGGCAAGGTGATGTCTCTGTTTTTTAAGATGCCTCCTGTAGGTGTATCCATATTTGCAGGGGAAGAGGGAAAAGGGAGCAATGGTGTTTTGCCACCTTGATGAAGAAGAGCAGTCATACAGCTCACATTGGGTAATACACCACTGGAAAAAAAAGCACAGCTGTAACAAGGCTGGAGGCTAGGATCTACAGTAAGGGCAGCTTATCTCTGACCATCCAGGTGTTGCTGGACTACAGCTCACATCATTAAAAAGGTAAAGGTAAAGGACCCCACTCAAAGGCGACTATGGGGTTGTGGTGCTCATCTCACTTTCAGACTGAGGGAGCCGGCATTTGTCCACAGACAGCTTTCTGGGTCATGTGGCCAGCATGACTAAATTGCTTCTGGCGCAACAGGACACCGTGACGGAAACCAGGAGTGCACGGAAACGCCATTTACCTTCCTGCCACAGCAGTACCTATTTATCTACTCGCACTAGCATGCTTTCAAACTGCTAGATTGGCAGGAGCTGGGACAGAGCAACGGGAGCTCACCCCGTCATGGGGATTTGAACCGCCAACCTTCTGATTGGCAAGTCAGTGGTTTGGAGCACAACGCCACCTGCGTCCCTTTAACTCACATCATACTGCTGGCTGGGTCAGATATGAGTTGAAGTCTTACAGCATTATGTTGTGAACAGCCCTGAGATCTACAGGTACAGAGTGGTATCCAAATTTAATAAATAATTATCTGGAGGGCCACAGGTTCTCTACCCTAGTCTGCAACACAGCCTTCCACTCATTCCTTCAAATCTAAACTGGTCTTCCTTTTCCTGCACGATATTTAAAAACAGCCTCGTCCACTTTTGAATAAGTAATTTCATTAAAGTTGTTTATTCAGGTTGTGTTTGATGTGCCTCTCCAGGCTAAAATAGCTGTAATAATAAATCTCCCCCTATTACACCACTACAGAAATGTCACAGTGCATATTTAAGGGGTGTGGAGAACTTCAAAGACTCTCATTTGAGTATGGTCTAAGTCAGAATTCAGAATTGGCCGCCTTGGCTTGATCTACTGCTCTCCCCATCACGAATATACTCCCTCTTTGCATCCCACATGCCATTGATTATTTCAGAGGTGCCAGACGTGGTAGACAGGTCAATGAAGAGCTGGGCATCCCCAATCAATAGTCATTACGTTTGCCTTCACTGCAGATTGGACTGACCTTCACCGGGAGAGGAGCACCCTTTTCTTCTAGCAGAAGGAATAATTAAGAAAAGACTTGGTGCGGCAACATGAGATTAGCCCTATGGAGAAAAAGCAGCCAAGCTCCGAGGCATTTATAAAAATAAATGTGATTGCACAGTTCTATTCTTTGATGCCCTCTCCATGCTAATGAGAAGAGAGATTCTCTTCCCTAAGACGTGACAGCTGGTGCCTCCTGCTTTTTGCTCTTTGCCTGGAAACTTAGCAGCCTCCTTCGGGGCTTTGAGCAGCCTTTTATAGCGCCGATGAAAGTTTATGTGGCATGCAACTTCATCCCTGTAGGACACGCTCTAGAGCGATGGGACCCAAGCTCATGGAAGAGGTGGGTATATGCAGAGCAAATGGCATCTAAAGTGGCTTAGGATTAAAATGAAAGCTGAAAACGGCACATAGTTAAAAACTTTAAAAACCTAACACTGCAAGTCGCTAACACAGCAGCAACTTTTTTTTTTTAACAGAACTGCAGAAAACACAATTGAATGTGTAACGGTTCCAAGGGGTTGCTCGAGAGCAAGCAGGCAAAAACCTCCCTGCTCAGCTGTGAAGCCTTGCTTTCGATGCCAAAATAAACTTTATCTGTCCAGAGTGCCACTCTCCCGTGGCTGGCTCATTCACTGGCATAATACGTGAGTGGGCGGTCCTTAAACTTTCCCCAGCAAAGTAGTTTCTTGACGCCCAGTCTGCGCCTCCTCTCTCGGCGCGAAAGCTTACTGCGCAAGGTGGGCGTGGGTAACGGAGGACCCCTCTCCACCCCGCTTTGCCCAGGCAAGGTGTCCTGGCACCGCCTCGCCTCCTCCGAGCCCTGAAGCTCCTCTCCACTGGAGGCGTGGTTACTCTCCTCCGCTGAGGAGGAGCTGCTTCCCACAATCTTTGGGGGCTCTCTGTAATCAATCCAGCTTTTCTTCTCTCCCTCCTGAACCGATGGTAGTTCCCTGACAGAATGGAAAACGAGTGAGGTCCCAAATGAAGAAGAATGGCAACTTAAGATGACAGAATTATGTGCAGCTTGAAGACATAACATATAGAACAAGAAGAACATATGTTTAGAGAAGATTGGGAAACATGGATTGAATATATGGGGGGAAATTGTGTACACCTGAAAACGTTAATAATTGTGGAGGATATATTCAACCGTGTAAATAAGTTTGACGGATGCAATAATGGAATACTGAATGGTTTAGATTTTTGTAAAATATGCAGGGATATATGATATGCTAAATGAACCATGGAAAGAGAAGAAGGGAAGTCACTGATATTTTATGGATGTTAAAAGGAGTATTTTAAATTGTAAAACAGAAAAATAAATAAATAAATAAATAAATAAATAAATAAATAAATAACCCACAATTGATTCATACCATCACCCAGCTAAAAGAAACCAGTGTGATAGTGCTGTTTGGTCTGGGTGCCTACCTTACAAATTTTAAATTGGCAGTAGTCATTTCTTTGCTCCAGGACATCCTGGGACTATAGTTTTCTTCTGCCAAACACAGTTGTTCTTTTGGATTTGAGGCAATAAGAATGCATATCGGCGAAGACTCTAGGTTTTATTAGTGACACTGCGAGTATTAGACATAAAGCTACCAAGCTACCTCTGCTATGAATGCTAAACATAATCATTGGTTCTGTTTGACAAATCATCAAGCAAATTGTGAAACGAAAAGGGATTGCAAAGACATCGAAGAGGACCTCTCCAAACTCAGTTGAGCAGGCTGTAAAATGGCAAATGCAATTCAGTGTAAACAACTGTAAGGTGAGGCATGTTGTGGGGGGGAAATGTTTGAATTTCACATACACACTCATGGTGCCTGAAGTGACCAGGAGCAAGACCTTGAGATCATAGTGGATAGCTTGATGAGGATGTTGACCCAGTGTGTGGCAGCTTTAAAAAATGCAGATTCCATGCTGGAGATCATTGGGAAAGTAATTAAAAATAAAATTGCCAATATTGTAATGCTATTTCACAAATCTATGCTGTGGCTGCATTTGGAATAGTGTGCATGGTTCTGGCTTACAAGAATTTAGACTTGCAGAGTCTCTCATTTCAAAGAAGTGGATGGGCCGTTACGATAAGGGAAAAGTAAATGTTTGGGCAAGGAATTGGTCCTTTGCATATGACTCACTCATCAAACGAGCATCTTCCAGACTAAAGGATGGGTTGAGGTAAATTTCCTAGGACCATGTAGGCGATTCTCTCAGCTTCCCATATGGATACACATTTATTTTATTTTAAAATGTATATGCCACTCTTTCTACTATGAAGTTGGCAAAGTCAACACAGTAAAACAGTAGGCAAGGGTATACAGTGGTACCTCGGGTTACATACGCTTCAGGTTACAGACTCCACTAACCCAGAAATAGTGCTTCAGGTTAAGAACTTTGCTTCAGGATGAGAACAGAAATTGTGCTCCGGCGGCGCAGCAGCAGCAGGAGGCCCCATTAGCTAAAGCGGTGCTTCAGGTTAAGAACAGTTTCAGGTTAAGTACGGACCTCCGGAACAAATTAAGTACTTAACCTGAGGTACCACTGTAGAAACATTTCAAATGACATTTTAAAAGGGATGGGGAAATAAAAAATATATACAAAGAAAATATACCAACTGAACCCAGAGACTAGGGACGAATCTACACTCCCCATTTAAAACGTTATAAATGTGTTATTAAAATGTGACACCAGGGGACTCTGCAAAGCAGCGAGCAACCGACAATGGGAAACTCCTATTAAACTTTACCAATGTAGATCCTACCTAGGTCTCAGCATTGAGAAGACCCTCTCTCTGCTCGTGATACCCCTGAAGGTGTGGCACATCAGAAGGTGGGGCACTCAGGGAATATCCTGTAAGGTTTACCTCAGTATATTACTGTGTTTATGTGGAGTTTCTTCAGGTTGGATTCCTAGAGGACTTCTTGTATCAGAAATGAATTAAAAGGGTGCTTTGCCATCACAGTATGTTTGTGAGCATTTTGAGTGGATAAGATGAGAATGGGGGGGGGGAGTAAATGAGAGAGTCGTGTTTTGTAGGAGGCCATTTTTGTGGTTTCTAATTTATCCCTACCGCCACCCCGCTTTAATTTTACGGTGTAATTCATGACAGGGTGATTACATAACATTTGATGAAAGCAAAAATGGCGAGGGGCCTTTTAATCCTGGTTAAAAAGGATGGCAAGGGAAAGAGAAATTGCTACACATTTTGTAGCTCCCGACACATTTGCCACGGAAGGTGCTTCTACATGGCAAAATAGCCTCACGCTCTTTGGACGCAGCATTTTAAGCTGCAATGTGATTGACAGTGCAGGGAATGGAATGTCTGCCAGCTCCTTCAGAGAATCTATTTAAGACACTTCTGTGCCGGCGAAAGGATTTGTCATTGTCAATAGCACCAGCACACTTGATCAGAGCCGTGGTCAGCCTTGTCACTAAGGACGGAACGACACGCCTGAGAAAAGCGAGCAAAGAGAAAGGCTCTGCCACAGATGAATATTCTCCTTAGCTATTCACACGTGTGCATTTCGGTTGCCAGTTTGCAAATTTCACGAAAAAGCCCAATACGGCAAACATTTGATATGTTTTTTTAATTTACTTATTGACACAGCTGTGAGGGGTGACGGAGCCCTGAGGAGAATGGCGAAAGAACAACTCAGTCACAACCTGTCACATCACGCAGGCTGCAAAATTTCGATAGGTAATCCCTTGAAATTCTATAGAAAACAGTGTTGAATGATCTTGAAGATAAACACCTCAACAGGCTTGCATTGGAGCAGTATGTATGCCAATCTGTAGTTGTTTTCAGGTCAGGGCCACCACCTGAGGTGAAAGGGGAAGTGCCAGTTTTCCTTGATGCTGCCGCCACAACTTGCTCTTGCCGCCACCATGTGCTCTGCCATATGTGCCACTGGTGGTGAAGCAGCACCACCATCGCTGCTGATTTGGGGCGAAATTGTGCTGATTTTGGGTGAAATCTCACCCAAATCATGTGAGATCTTGCAGTTAAGGACAAGATCTTGCCTCAAATGGATGTGATCTTGGCCCAAACTGCTTTATAATAACAATTATTCTTATTCTTATTATTTTTTTTCTATGCCGCCCATCTGACTGGGTTGCACTGGTTTTGGCAGTCGGCAAATGATTAGACATGTACTTAAGACATTGGCATCCATCAAGAATCCTTGCAGCTCTCAATATCATTGATACAATTTTTTTTTTCTTGGGCAGTTGCAAAGAGTCCACAGCCACTGCACAGTTACCAGTTGAGAGAAGTTAAAGGAACAACATAGTTCCAAGGCACATACAGAGTGCCAGCTGAAATGAGCTCCTTGGCAACCACGAGCAGAGTTATATCTTAGGGGTGCCTAACATTCAAACTGCAGTGTTTAAAAGACTGTAGGTTCTCTGACCGCTCAAGTCAAAATTAGTGCATCGTTGCCAGAAAAGGCTGATAAATTAGACAGAAATTGGGAATACTTGGGGGGTGGGGGGAAGCAGTTGCTAAAATTTAGCACTCAAGGCTTCAATGCCACTCTTGGGATCTGTCTTAATAATTTGTTTCAAAGCGGAGGGCAAAAGCTGTATATCTGTAAGCCTAAAATGATGCTGTAGAAAATGAGATGTTTAATGAGGACTGTAAGGAGGCTAATTACTAGGTCAGCCTCTTCTCATGTGTTTACAATGCAGTCAAGTGTAAGTAATGCAACCTTGACTTCATAAGGGTCCGGTGTCAGAAGTTGGCGTTGCTAGGCACTGACAGGGACTCCCAGATCTGGGGGTCCATTGAGCCTGCTGCTGTGACTCCTGGCTCTTGGTGCCTGTTCGCCTGCCCTTTTCTACTGCGAAAGCAGAGAAAGGAACAAGAAGGACGAGCAACAACATTTGAATGTCTTGTCCTCCCTTTGTCCCTCCGTCCCTCTCCACCCCACTTCAGGAGGTGGTTCCAATTAGACTAGCGGAAGCAGCAGGTGAATGGGAAATAGCAGCAGAGATGAGAGGGAAATAGGGGCATGGTGACCAGCCGAGATCATCCTTGGCAAAACCTGAAACCATCACTGCCACATGAAGACAACACCTGAGGAAGAATGAAGGACTCATAATTTTATCATATCGTACTTTTGGTGGTTTACTTCATTCATTGTCCATTTTATGATGTCTTTAATATTTCCATTTTTTTTAGACTGGGAACTGCACTTGAAATATGCTAAGAAGGCACATTCGTTTGAACTTTGTTAGCTTGCTCTTTTATAGTAATGTTAGGAGAACTGTGTTAACTCCATGTTCGTTCGTTCGTTCGTTTAAAAGAATAAAGGTAAAGGTAAAGGTACCCCTGCCCATACGGGCCAGTCTTGACAGACTCTGGGGTTGTGCGCCCATCTCACTCTAGAGGCCGGGGGCCAGCGCTGTCCGCAGACACTTCCGGGTCACGTGGCCAGCGTGACAAAGCTGCATCTGGCGAGCCAGCGCAGCACACGGAACGCCGTTTACCTTCCCGCTGGTAAGCGGTCCCTATTTATCTACTTGCACCCAGGGGTGCTTTCGAACTGCTAGGTTGGCAGGCGCTGGGACCGAGCAGCGGGAGCGCACCCCGCCGCGGGGATTTGAACCACCGACCTTTCGATCGGCAAGCCCTAGGCGCTGAGGCTTTTACCCACAGCGCCACCCACGTCCCCTGTTTAAAAGAATACATGTACGCAAATAATGCATGTCTGCAAGTAGGTAAGCCAGCCTAGATTCTGAATGGAAATTTCCTGAATTATGTGACCCACATAAACTACGCACATTGTGGAAACTTGAAGCATTTCTTATTTCACATACTAAATTCTGCATTTCAAACTATTTTGAATGACTTATTCTGATTTTATTCTTTAACTGTTTTTACATATTAAAAAATATACCGATTCGCCATAAAAATATATCACAGTGATTTACAATATAAAAAACATACAACCAGATAATAAAATCATAGAAAGTTTAAAACAAGTTAAAAGCAAAAAAAGAAATGGAAAACAAATATAAACAGACCATTGTGGGGGATATTCTCTTAATTTCCAGCTAGTCATGACTAGGGAAAGGACCAGTGCAGAGCTTCTCTCCTTGGAAATCTTATTCAACCTTCTGTTCACGTCAGATATTTCAACCCTGATTTTAAAAGGACAGCAGAGTTTCTCAGGATACTTAATTCTGCACCCTGTACAAAACTCTGTATTGTGGCATTCACACAATTTTGATTCATGTTTATACTGGTGGTTCCTAATTAGCTAAGTACTGCGGACCCCCTTTTTTCAAAAACTAAGCCATGGATCCCCTACTTTTGGAAATTTTGGTAGCTCTATGGTAGCTTTTGTTATGTGAATGTTGCCACGAACCCCCCAAGATGGGTTACATAGACCCCCAATTGGGAGCCACTGTTCTATGCAGTGCTAAATAGATAACAGGGGTTCTCTAGGCATGGGAGATTTCGCCCTAAGACAGGTTTCCCTGTCATATAAATGAGAAAATATCTCCCAATACCGTGAGGTCCTTTTAAACGTTCCATGATGTATACATATATGATATTTTATGCAAATGATCTCTTCGTACAGGTTTGTTTAAACCTGTGGCTGTGCTCAATATGTCTGCAAGAGAAGATATGCATGTAAAAGCACAGATGATGTGCTAGAATTAGGATTACTTGACTTGAATAAAATGTTGCGCCATCATATCCACAAGCTACTGGACATTCTCGCTTCCTGCATTTTAGCATCAGAACGTCAGCCCACAAGCTACAAAAATTAATGAACAAACACACAGAGAATTTTAAGCGATCTCCTCAAAGCGACATTTCATGTAAACAAAGAAACAACAACAACAAATCACAGGCGGTCTTAATTATTCCTCTCTGACCCCCAAAATGAGAGTTTTTAAGATGTGGGTGAAATTTTAAAAGCCTCTCAGATCAGCTGACTTGCCTGCTTAATTTGTCCATCAAGCAGCTCCCATTTCCCCTGACAGTCAAATGTTATAATCAAAACCTACACGGCATGTTTGTTTGTCTTTAATGTTTCCTCGCTCTGTGCAGTTCTTTCATCTAGAAGTGAATACTTGTCCCGCTATGCAAATGTTGCTCTCTATTCATTAGCCTGTCAAAATCTCTATAAATATTAAATTGTTTTGAGGAGGGAAAGCTTAATTTGTGGGATGAAAATGTGCTATTGCTGCATTCTGCCATATGAACGGTGATATCTACAATTAGACGCCAATTCCTACTTCCACCTCAGCCCACTCTGAGCCCAAAGCGCTTGTAGCTTCTTGTCATACTAGTGATATGAAAATGGAAAGCCTCCCAGATGGATTGCAGCATCAAGGAAGAGCCGCTTTGTTTGTTGTTGTTTGTTTCTAAATGCATTAAATCAGATGCAATGCCAACACTTTCCCCTATTTGCTTCACATATCAGCTGGGACAAGGTACTAAATGATGCTGTGACCTTAACATTTTATTGACAGTCTGCTTTGTTATTTACATGGCTGAGGTGTCTCCATCCAATTACATTAATCCTTAAGCGCAGAATGTGAGGTAGTAAATTAACATTCGTTGTTGTTAGTGCCCTTTCAAAAAAACCAAAAAACACCCCGCAATCAATGCTTCGTCAATATGTGGTTTGTATGCTTATTATGTTAAGGGCAGTTCCTTGCAGAGTTTAAAAAATGCTTATGAGCAGGCTGGCACCATCACAAGTATAAATAAGGCTGTGTACACGTTATATCTTTAAAGCACGTTCCCCTCCATCCAAAATCTTGGGAACTATAGATTACCCCTCACCATAGAAGCCAACTCCTAGGGGCTGAGGTCCCTTTGCCCCCCCCCCCCCATAAAATATTTAAGGGGTCCAGCACCCCCCAAATTCTTTTCTTTTTCTAGTGTTCTACTTAGTGTGTGTGTAGGGTTTTGTGTCAGTGTCTCTTGTGTGGGTTCTCTTACTATTCGCTTGTTGTATTTCCTTGGAGGTAAGAGAGGTTGGGAGTGGCCTAGAGTGTGGTTTGGTTGTCTTTAGGTGGCTGTAGGGAGATTTGTTTTTGTGTGAGGTGTGTGTGTGTGTGAATCAGGTTAGCCATATTGATTCGTATGCTGTTGGTGGATTCTTGTCATTGTCTTGTTGGGCTGTGTAAAGTGGAACCAAACCGGGGTGAAGACGTCTTCTTCTATTTGTCCCTGTGTCAGTTTCAATTTATTGGTTAGTTTTTCTAATAAGGCTGTTTCCCATGCTATTTGGTACCATTGGTCCATGTTTACTGCTGACAGGTCTCTCCAGTGTCTGGCTATGACCTTTCTGCCCCTCCCCCCCAAAAAAGTTGATTGCCATTGCCATTCAATGACCGCTCCCCGCTTAAAACGGGGGGGGGGGCGCCCTTTGCGTGGACGCGTGCAGCCCCTAGATCTGGAGCGGCTCCAACAGCATAGGCTTGGCCTTGCCTTCCCTCAGGTGGGATACCTGGAGGTCTCCGCCTACCTCAGTCAGTTGTCCAATCCCACCTGGGGGAAGCGTTGCCAAGGAGACCAGGCCAGGTAGGGGAGGGATTACCTGCCCACACAATAGAGGGAGGATCTTACCTGGGAATCCTCACTTGGCTCCAGAGCTTCTCCCACCCTACCCACCCTCAGTTAATGCCTTATTTTGCAGGTTAACTTTTCTTCACAGGTTTTGCAGGTTAACTTTTCTTCGCAGGTATGCGGGCGCTGCTACGTTAAGGTCGCTGTTAAAGGGCCGGAAAGGAATTTCCCTGCATTGGCAGGTTTCGCCTTTCCCGTAGCAAAACGTCACAACTTTCGCGGTATCAGGCCTTGGGCGGAATCCTTTAGTCCATCTTCCTCTTTGCGGCAGCGATACCAGGGTTCCCCGTTAATGGGGTTTCTGAAGGGAGGCTTTGACCGTACGCCGAAAGGTCGTCATTGCTCTCCCCTGCGGCGGCGTAACGGGGGCGGCTATCTCTGCTTGAACATATGTTCTCCAGAGCCGGCCCATCCCCCCCCCACTGGATAACCCTGATGCTCCCTAGGTCCCCGGCTGGGGACTGGGGAGGGAGAACGCCCAATGCCTGAGCCAAGGTCTACCCCCATTTGAAATTTAATAAAGTTGTGGCCAATTTAATACCATAGCACGTTGTCTTGAGTCGTTATTCCACTTGACGGGGGGACCGCGGAGGATCTGGGGACTCCGCCTGTCCACGCAAATAGTTTGCATGTTCCATGTCTTGTGATTGATTATGCAGGCCCCAATATTTTATTCAAGTTGGCACCCCTGCCCCTCACAGAGCTACAATTCCCAGCACCCTTTACAAGCTATAGTTCCCAGGATTCTTCTGAGCAGGGAAATGTGCTTTAAAGGTATGCTGTGTACCTAGATTAAGTCCCAGTGTCTCACACTTCTTATCTATTCAGGCTGCCCTTCTTTCATACCCAAAATAAAATACCCTGCCAGAAGGCAGCAGCATGATCCTTATTGGATATTTTCTCTTTATGCTATTTACTTGTAGGCTACGTTGAAGATCGCAGTAGTTTCCATGCATGAGAGTGCTTTTTACAAAGGATCTCTGGCTAGAGCGGCAGCCCAGCCTCTATCTAAGCCACGTTTTGCTCAAAGAGCGTTCAGCTGGTGATGCTCCACAGAAACCTTCTGTTCAGCTTTAATTTACTTTCATTTTTGCCTGTTCATTGACTTATATGGAAATAATAATGTCTTACATTCGTGCGTTCCCCCAAATCCTTTTGTAATAAAAGCACTCCAAGCTTACCAGAAGCAGTCGTTAATTAAAAAAAGAATATTCTATGGATTTATGCCAGCATAAACAGTGGAGAATTAGTCAATGTGGGCAAAAAGAGGAACCAGTGTGAGGGTAACGCTACCATCTGTCACAAATATTAACATTACTGCTGCTATGGGTGACAAATAGCAAAAGAGTTCAGTCTGCCAGCATGGATTAGACATCTCTGTGCTACCCTCCGATATAATCCTTGATGTAAGCCAAATTTAGGATGAGTCTGTTGTTTTTCAGAGTAAGGCAGCCCAATCTATTTTGATCATGCTTGCAACAATATGGGAGAAAAGGGGACCTGAACATTATTCGATTTTATATGACTGTCATTTTGAAATATCATACCAGAGAATCATTTAAAAATTAGTGAAAATGTGTGTGTGTTTCATTCATTCATGCAATCCACTTTTCCATCTCAGCAGGACACATTGTGGTTTGCAGAGTCGTAAAACCAAAATAGGCAAACACCAGGGTGAAATCTACAATTAAATCAATTTCGACAATTAAAAACAAACTTTAGCAGGATCTTTTTAAAAAAAAATCCACAGTTTTTCTGATGCTAAAAAGAGATGGGACTATGTGAACTTTAAACTGGACTTTGACCAGACAGCCCTTCACACAGAGGGGAAAGTACCTCTGCAAAGTAGGACACAGCCAAAGTGGAAACTGTGATGTCCAGAATGGCTGGCAAAAGTAAAGGTGGACATTTAAAAAAGGCAAAAAACTTTGGCTGAGCTGAAGAGAAGAGTTGATGTTCATGATTCAGTTTCATTTCCATAGAAAGTTTGAAACATTTACAGGAAGGCGTGTGTGGATGATGCTAGATAAGACAGAATTTTGTATGGTGCGGCAGCTGAAGGGAGCCATGACTTCACTGTTTAGCAGGATTCAAACTTGGCACTATAAATGCCAGGGAATGCAAATGGACATTTAAATGCCTGGCTCAGGATAAGCAGCATGTTATTATGAGGTCCTTCCCTGCCTGTCATGGTGGGGTGTTTAAAACAGTCTTTTGACATGTCTGTGTGATAAAGTGAAAAGATGTGCTGATAGAGGAACAGTGCAGTCCAGTATGTCAGCATTGCCTGGTGTGCTGGGGCACCAGAGTGGCACCAGCTTCCCTGGACATCTCTGGGACATCCTGACAGCCAACCTGCTGGTTGCCACACAACCCCAACCTTGCCACCATCTTGACCCAGGGCCATCCAGATAAGCTGTAGCAACACCAGGATAGCTGAAGGAGCGTCTCCACCCCCATCGTTCAGCCCGGACACTGAGGTCCAATGCCGAGGGCCTTCTGGCGGTTCCCTCACTGCGAGAAAGCAAGTTACAGGGAACCAGGCAGAGGACCTTCTCGGTAGTGGAGCCCACCCTGTGGAATGCCCTCCCATCAGATATCAAGGAAATAAACAACTATCTGACTTTTAGAAGACATCTGAAGGCAGCCCTGTTTAGGGAAGTTTTTAATGTTTGATGTGCTATTGTGTTTTTAATATTTTGTTGGGAATTGCCCAGAGTGGCTAGGGAAACCCAGCCAGATGGTATAAATAACAAATTATTATTATTATTATTATTATTATTATTATTATTATTATGCTGTTTTTCACCATTAACACCTCCCTCATTCTCTTGGAGCGGCAATGGCACCCACCTGAGAGGTGCCGGAACTGAGTTCTGACTGAAAAGGAGCCCTGAACAACTGTGGCTCTGCTATTCCTCCTCTTCTTCTTCTTCTTCTTCTTCTTCTTCTTCTTCTTCTTCTTCCTTTCATTTCTATTCCATTTTATATTTTTAAGGGGGGAAATCTCAAAAATCTCAAAACATCAAAGAAAACAATCCAGAATAGAATGTTATTGACGATAATCAGATATAAAGTATACATACAAAGCAACGTCATTAACAGGAAACGAAAATATCATCTTAAAACATTTCAGAAGGAAGCATTCCTAAAGGAAGGCAAACATAAAATGCACATTTAAAACAGCATAATTTGCAAAAGTATAAAATTCTATCGTAAGCATAGAACATTTCTTCTGCAGGTGCTGCCAATTCTACAATGGTTCATGGAGGGTGGCGGCTATGGAAACTCAGGCTTGCTGACCTTGGTCTTCACTAACAGCAGCCAAGGTGGTCTCTGGCCTCTTCAGCAGCCTCAGTTTTGGTAGCTGGAGTCAGTTAGGGCCTTGCCTTCCCAGGCCAGGTGGGAAAAGGCCTACAAGAAAGAGAAGGTCTTCCAGGACTCACAGCCAAGATGGTTTCATATTTGCCTAGACCCCCTGGGGCTTACTGCCAGGTATACTGACAGTGAGAGAAGCCTCACAAAAGTCTGGCTTCCATGACATTGTTAACTTGTGGCTTCTTGAAGACTAACACAGTTATTGTGGCAGAAGCTTTTGTAGACTCGAGCACCATCTTACCAATGCCGCTTGTGTTAAGTTGTGGGTGAACATATCAGACGACACAGCGATTCTTCAAACAGCTCTTGTTTATTCACAGGCCAGAACAGAACTGAACTGAAGGGTTCAGCCAGCTTGCTTATATAGAGCTCCAGAACAACGTAATTGTAACAACTTTCTGTAACCAGTCACTGAATGTCACTTTCAATTCCTTATTTGCATATGTGGACCTGAGTGAAAACTATCTACAGTATCCCCCTGCTGGCCCAGGGGGAGAACTTTAGTACATAATAGCTTGTTTCCTTGTACTTTCACAAACCTTGAAGTTCCCCTGAACATGCTTTCTTGTTTGTAGGTGTTTATGTTTTAGCTATAGACAGTGCTTTTTTCTTTAAAAAAGTTTAGGTGTACTCTCATTCTCCTACTCATATTGAAATTCTGCCCCCTCAATGATGCCAAACTTAGATTCACAAAATGTTAAAGGTATGCATCCCCCTCCGTCCCTCCCAGAAAAAAAAGCACTGGCTATAGGGATAAGGACTCAGAGAATGGGTTTACTATGAATACATATAAGTGGTTTGTTTTTTTTTAAATAATAGGAAGTGTTTAGAAAGAAATAGCTCTGTGAATCTTGCTTTTGTTTATGCTTATCCTCCTTATACCCAGAGAATTTGGAGAGAGCTAGTTCTTAGAGCTTAAGAAAGTGTAGGTTCTTTCTTGGTGACTCAGCAAAATTAATCTGATTATTGTTGTTGATGCGGCTTCTGCTTCTGTTAGAATCTGGTTGTTGTCATAATCCGATTGATGTTGGTTCTTGTTGTTACTGCTAGTTACTAGTACTGTTATTATTTCAGTTTATTCCTTGCCTTACACCAAAGTCTCAAGGCCAACCCATAAACTTCCATAACAATCAATTGCCAAATATGAAAGCCCTAACTGGGCTCCTAATCTTCATTTTCAGAGCGTCCTTGAGAAACAGCAGAGATAATTTGGCCCAGTTTTCCACAACAGTTATGGTTATTTATTAATATGATTTATTTAGTTTATGAATTACTTCCTATGTGACATCTCGAAGCAATTTACTGTACAAGAAAGATGTATATGGTTCTATATATGTGTCTAAATGGGGCAATTTTCAGCTACATGTTAGATTTCGTGTTATCTTCTGTGTAGGCAGGGCAAACATATCATGTAGATTTGGTAATACTCTGTAATACACCCTCCATTAGCTGCAAGCTCAGGTGAATGATGGGTGGGGAAGCAGAGCTTTCTTCCTTGATTATTTCAAAGCCCAATTATCTAAAGGTTTCCAGCATCCCTGCAGACACTTAGATAATTGGGCATTTTTATGGACAGGAAAGAAAGGTATATTATCCAAGTTCTCTTTCATTACAGTTTCCTTCTTATTTTCCTCCTCCTAGATCTTTGATGTGAAGTGCACGAGATAAAGGAACAAGCCAAATATCTCTTGGGAGTGAAGAATGTGCTCAGAATATTATCTGTAGTGATGAGCTATTTATGTTGTCAAAGCTTCCAAATGCAAGCAAGGTATTTGTGGATCTTTCCCTTTACAACATAATTGTCTGATATTTGCTTCTGCGCTGCTCTTTCGTGCTTGTCTGAAGGGGCAGTATTGAAATTCTGCTATGGAATATAAATAGTCTGTTTATTTCCCTAAACCAGCAAGATGGCTCCCTGGCTACATTTGAATACTTCTATGAATATTTCCTACTATGAATATTTCCACCATAGGAAGATATTGCTAAGAAATGCCTTTGGAAGTCTACTTGATTAAGCTCCCTGCTCGTAGAGTATCATTGGCTTAAGTGGAATTAAATCGTCAGAAAACTTAAATCGGTTATGACTGCAGACCTCATAACTCAGCTTTACTGATTCCACAGTGAGAGGAATGAGGAGGGACCCACAACAAAATGTTGCTGTCTATCCCTGGCCTGCAAACAGGGTGTTCTGAGAGTGGCCAGTTGCACATCACCACGAAAGAGGACAGAGGCTTGCATATACATATGTTAGTTTATAGCCAGTGCTTTTTTCTGGGGGGGGGGGGGCGCAGGGGTACGCATACCCCTAAACATTTTGTGAATCTTTGTACTTTGCACTCCATTTAAAGGTAAAAGTAAAGGTACCCCTGACCGTAAGGTCCAGTCGCGGACGACTCTGAGGTTGTGCGCTCATCTCGCTCTATAAGCCGAGGGAGCCAGCGTTTGTCAGCAGACAGCTTCTGGGTCATACAGCTTCCGGGTCATGTGGCCAGCATGACTAAGCCACTTCTGGCGAACCAGAGCAGCACACGGAAACGGCGTTTACCTTCCTGCCGGAGCGGTACCTATTTATCTACTTGCACTTGACGTGCTTTCAAACTGCTAGGTGGGCAGGAGCTGGGACCGAACAATGGTAGCTCACCTCGTCACAGGGATTCGAACCGCCAACCTTCTGATCAGCAAGCCCTAGGCTCTGTGGTTTAGACCACAGCGCCACCCGCATCTTTGCACTCCATTTACTGTGTTTATTTCCCCCGATTTAAACTATAAAATGGTGATTTTCTTGAGTCAAAATGAGAGTACCGCTAAACATTTTTTTTTAGAAAAAAGCACTGTTTATAGCTATATGATAGAGGCAGGCAGGGTGGCACAGCTGGGGCTGCATTTGTCCCTCAGCTTTCCAACACCACATTGTTCTCTGAGTGCAGTGGCAGGGGCACGGGATTGGCTCTGCCACTGTACCTGCGCCGTCTCAAAATCTCCACTTCCTGGCCTCTTCCTCTCAGTTCAGTATGCTTCAGTCATGGGAGAGCAATGCAAGTCCTCCCATGCTGCCCTGACAGCCTCTGTTGCATTTGTGGATGCAAATTTAGAAATCATTACTATAATTCAAAAAGGAGGACATCTCACCATAGTGAAGGAGACGGTGAGCGGAAATATAGTACAACTCCGAACAGTAGGTGAGACTGTGCCCAGATTTCTCACCTGCTTTTCAGGGCACTGCCTGCTCGTGGTAGTTCATACAAAGATGGAAACACAGAAGATAAAAGGGATAACACCAATAAAATGATTCATGAACCCCACTAGCATATCAGCAACGGTAGTAAAATGTTTTAGAGGAACTGTGCATTACAAATGGCCAAAGGCCAACAGACTAGAATAAAAATGCATTTAAGGCAGTGGTGCCCAAAGTCGGCCCTCCAGATGTTTTGGGACTACAACTTCCATCATCCCTAGCTAAAAGAACCAGGGATGATGGGAATTGTAGTCCCAAAACATCTGGAGGGCCGAGTTTGGCCACCACTGATTTAAGGATTTCTTGAACAGTGGCAATGTGAGACTATGTGTATTTTTGTAGGAATAGTGTTCCAAAGTTTGGGACCACCACCAAAGAGACCCTGTCCCTGATATGTGGGAAGGGAGGATTATCATTCCCCTGTTTTGTTTTGTTTTAATTATTTGTGTTTTTATCTTGTATTTTATTCTATGAGCTGGCCTGAGATCTTATGATGAAGGGTGGTATATAAATAGTAATAATATAAATAATAATAATCAATCTGAGAGTTCTCACGGGTGGCTCAAATATTCGGCTTCTGATGCAGATCTTAAACAACTAGAGTTGCCATATTTTGAAGAGCAAAAAAAGAGGGCACATTTGCCGACTTCTACTTTTAACTATGGATTGCTATAACGACTCTACCCATGAAAAAGAGGACGTGTCCTGGGGAAAAAAGGGACATATGGCAACTCCAAAACAGCAGCTTTGTTTTATCTCGATTCAAGTTGTGCTTCAAGATTGATTGCGAAACAGTGTTCTATTTTTTTTATGGTGTGAGATTTTTATGAGTCATTCAGTCTCAGAGTAATACTATACAGCTTACTAATTTGATAATGGTAAGACAGTAATTCCCAAAGAGTGTTCCATGAAAGAGCTGCTAATGAGTTGTGAGAAACGATTCAAATAGTTAAAGGTTCTTCCAACATCAGAGTGTTTGCCCACACACCTGTCTGTGATTTGCTGCTCTTGGCCTCACCTCCTTTAGAAACTGCCTTATACAGTGGTACCTCAGGTTACAGATGCTTCAGGTTACAGACTCCGCTAACCCAGAAATATTATCTCGGGTTAAGAACTTTGCTTCAGGATGAGAACAGAAATCGTGCCTTGGCGGTGCGTCGGCAGCAGGAGGCCCCATCACCTAAAGTGGTGCTTCAGGTTAAGAACAGTTTCAGGTTAAGAACGGACCTCCGGAACAAATTAAGTACTTAACCTTTACTACCACTGTACCTAGAAGTTTAACAAGCGACATGAGAATTGGCATGGAATTTAGGAAATCCTAATTGCTCTATGCTTGATGGACCAGTGATCAGCCTTGGCTTCCAATGTTCCTAAATCCCTAATGACTATTTAATGGCATTAACAGTCACCTCCTCTCAGTATTTCTGCTCTTACCTTGAAAAACGATCCTTACTTTCCCAAGCTATCTGAAGAGTACTTAATTGCTTCCACACTAAAAGGTAAAGGTAAAGGGACCCCTGACTGTTAAGTCCCTTCACGGACGACTCTGGGGTTCCGGCTCTTAATGATATAAGGCATAGGTTTTCTGCAGTTAGCAGGACACACAATGAAAATAGAGATTCTGCTCAGCACTTTAATATTCAGCATGCGGTAACTTCCAACAATGTCCTTTCCAATGACTGAGCTCCTCTGTAATGATTATTATTCACAAGTACCGTATTTTTCGCTCTATAACACGCACCCGACCATAACACGCGCATAGTTTTTAGAGGAGGAAAACAAGAAAAAAATATTCTAAACGAAACAGTGGATGTATGATTTTTGTGGTTCATGCTGTGGCCACAGACATGTGATCTGACAGGGAGTTTGGGTTAGCCCAATGAAAAAATCCTGAGGATCCATGTGGATCCATGCCTTGTAACCACATTTTAAGTGGGGAGGGAAGGAAAAGCACTCAAGGGACAAGGAGCACGCGTGGGGTGTGTGGAGAAGGATGCTGTTAATAATGCAGAAGAGGGGTATAAGAGGAGAAGGCTCCTCTCCTCTCCCGCTTTGCTCCTTTAAAGCAAGCAGGCTCTCTGTCCCTCTCTCCTCCCCACTCAGCGGCTCTTCTCCCGCTTTGCTGTTTCAAAGCGAGCCACGGAAGAGGGAAGGAAGGGGAACCATGGATCCTCTGCTCACGACTGCAGCAGATCCCCCTGCCATCCGTAGGCATTCGCTCCATAACGCGCACAGACATTTCCCCTTACTTTCTAGGAGGAAAAAAGTGAGTGTTATGGTGCAAAAAATACTGTAAGTCTTGTTCAGCTAAGGTCCTTTACAACTTTAAATCCAAGTTTCTATTTTCAAGCCCTGCCCATTTTATTGTTTCCTGTTGATTGTACCAGTGGCAGGCATCTAGTGATTTATAGCCCGTTCTTTGTTCCCAGAATAGCCATTCTTAAAACCGCAGTGTTGATTTCAGTTCCCGTCAGGAGGGAAGGTGTTAATTAAAGGTTTCCTTACGTTCTTCTCCTCACTGTTTTCCTTTTCCATCAGCGAAATAAATTCCCATTCTTTGCCACCTTGGCTTTCTTCCTGTGTAATTGTTAGCAACTGCTGCCCCATGTTTCTTTTTGTCTCATGTACAGACCTTGCAGTTTTCTTCCATGTGGTTCAGAATTATAGGCCTACAGTTACTCTGAAGCATATTTTACCAATTACTATGCAATTACTAATAGCAGTATGCATTACAATTAGCGTGTAATCACTAACAATGGCTAGCGGGGAAAGGGAGCTGGCCGAGCCCAAAGCCACAACAGCTCAGTTTATTCAAGAAAAAGCAGTGTATTGCCAAAAAAAGAGGGGGGGGGGTGAGGAGAGATCTAGTTTTGCATGTTTCCAACTGAGTCAGTTTAGAAATATGCCTGGTGTCTCTGCCTGGTAGTCTGTTTGTGCACTTGCTTCTTTCATAAATATAATGTTCTGGTGCTGAATAATGCCTGTTCCTATGCTAAACTGCAAAAACTGGAATGAATAATAGATGCTGGCAGAGGTGCTAAGTGCTCTGTGTATCTGCACAGAGACGGAGGAATTTTCACACATCTCGGCAGCCCTTGGAAGTAGTAACGACAGTAACACCGTATCCACACAGCAAGCATCTCGTTAGTACACCTCTGCGCCGCCTTTTCCTTCTATGTCCACAGCAAGGTCTCAGCGCAGCAGCCACAAGCTGTACAGTTGGATGATTTCAAACTCACTAGGGGACGCCGCGTACATCCCAGCTCACTATCCAGGCAGAATCAGGGTTTGTAATACAGACATAAACTGACAGTAGCTCTGGGCTCTGTGGGGATCCGTCTCTTGCTTGTAGCTGCGCTACCATTTGGTTCTTGACTCCTTCCCAGTGGAAGGGAAAACATCCAAGCTGTCATTTTTAGTTCACAGTTTCCCCATCCTTTTCAATAAATGTTCCTCAAAAAGTTTAGGTTCTCTGTACAATATTCTGGCTTGCTTTACAGGAATACAAAGCTGAACACTGGTCCATGTTGTCTCTCAACTCTGTCTTGTCACTCAGGGTGGGCCTCGTGTCAGTTTTGGTTTCTCTCATTTTTCTAGTCTTCAATTCAGTTCTCCACATTTCCACATCCATTTGCAGTTTTTTTTAAAGTCCTGGTGAAAATTAATCGGCACTTTCCTGAAAAATTCTCCTAATATACATATGCAATTTTGCCTAACATATTTTTCCAAAGCGGTTTTCCATAATAGAATACAGTACTTAATTCGTTCCGGAGGTCTGTACTTAACCTGAAACTGTTCTTAACCTGAAGCACCACTTTAGCTAATGGGGCTGCACCGCCAGAGCACGATTTCTGTTCTCATCCTGAAGCAAAGTTCTTAACCTGAAGCACTATTTCTGGGTTAGCGGAGTCTGTAACCTGAAGCATATGTAACCTGAAGCGTATGTAACCTGAGGTACCACTGTACATTTTTTTATGTGGTTGGCACTAACCTAAGCATTTTAATGCACATTTTACCCCTACAGAAGACCTGCAAATGCCATATTGGTAGTCAAGGTAACTCCAAGACTAATTGTAGTTGCTGCCAGAATGAGCTCACTTAGGTTTATGTACTTACACTGATATATGCTGATTGACTTTGCTTTGATGCTATGCTAAAGTTGCCATATGTCCGGAAAATCCCAGACATGTCCTGTTTTGGGGCGCCTACAGTTGCCCATGGGGAGGAAAAAACTTAAACACGATGCAGTTTCCAAAAAATAGACCAAAGGCAATTGTGTTTCATCCAGCGGAGCTTTACAGCTACTAAAGGCAAATGAGCATAATGGTCACAAATCCGATACATTCAGGATTGGCAAAGTCCATAAGTTACAATAAAACTTGCAATACTTATAATAAGACTAAACCTTAACACTGTAGCATACAGAACAGAACACCAGAGCAAAGATACAGAAAGAGAAAGTGAGTGAAACTCGGGCTCCTTTTGGCCTCACTATTATAGTCAGCATGACCTTGACAGAAAGATAACAGGACCAGTTTATACCAGCTATACTCAGCTTCCCAGAAGAAATAACCCAAACAAGAACCTTCTGCCTGTTTCTTTCCCATAGGAAGAAAACTTTCCAGAACCCTCTTGAATTAAGTGGAATAGGAAAGATCTCTACACATCAGATCAATACTTTCTGTACTAAGAAATGCAAACTGACACCTACATGTCCATCCAGGGGGATTTTTACAATTGTAATCCAATTTCTGGGCTGGGCGGAGAGTTAAAAAATGTGTGTGTGGGCAGCCCTGGCTCTGTTTCGGGCTCAGCGGTAGGTGGACCAATGGGAGGCTCTGGCCAAATTGACGTATGCTGTTTTTTGTATAAATAATGCACAGATGCTTTCCCAGGTGAGGACAAGGCATGACAATTGCTTGCTGTTTTGGTCTTCGCCCCAAGTCTGTAACAGCAACAAGGCTTTGCAGGCTGTGTTGTAAGTTTCCTTTCTCATCTAATAAGGCACTAGGCCTGATCAATATGGCGTTTTAACATCCTTCTTTGGTGTTGCATGAGCCTCCTTTGGGCCTGTGGCTCAGGAGAGGGGGGGGGAACTGTGCCAGAAATCTGTAACCTTTTCCCTCAGGCTTTAAACACAGCATGAAAAAAATCTGCTGTTTGGTCTGCACTTTTTGTGCCTGCTTCAGTTGATTGCTTTCCTTGCCTTTTTTTGTTTTTTTTACGGGTAGAATTAATTAATACAGCTTACTTCCCCCCCACCCTCCTTGAATGCCTGTTGCATTTAATTAAATGATAGAGTCTGAATCCTGTTCCTGGATCACAGCAAGAACAAATCGCTTATGCAAAAGGTGTTTTCTCGGGGGTCTGGGTGAAGATGCTTCCCCCGTAACAACACGGTGGCAGTGCTGATGTTCCAGATTACTGACGGAGTTATTTGAATGCCATTTTTTCAGGGTCATGATGTTCAGCCAACAGCTGCTCCTGCCCTAGCGCTTCTCCAGCTCTTTCTTCATTCCCTGTTTTCTCACGGCTCAGACAAGAAGCCTGCCTTTCAAACACAACCATGGCACAGTGGCCGCCTTTCTGTCCCTACACTGTGCCGTTGAGAGCACATCGATTTGACCAGAATACAGACAAGACAGCTTGCAACAAAATACGAATCTCTTTTGTATTGGGACAATGAAAGCTGGAATTTGTATAGGTATAAAACTCATAAAGGGACACGGGTGGCGCTGTGGGTTAAACCACAGAGCCTAGGACTTGCCGATCAGAAGGTCGGCGGTTTGAATCCCCACGACGGGGTGAGCTCCCGTTGCTCGGTAACTGGTATTCAGAAGCATTACTGCCTCTGATTTGAGGAGAGAATATAGCCCCTGATAGTAATAATAATAATAATAATAATAATAATAATAATAATAATAATAATAATAATAATTTATTTATACCCCGCCCTCCCCAGCCAAGGCTGGGCTCAGGGCGGCTAACAAGCAATAATAAATACAAGTTGAATGATTACAACTTAAAACAAAATTAAAATGCAACATTAAAATATTGAAACATTAAAATATTAAAATGCCTCATTAAAATGCCTCTGGCTCTGGTTGAAGCCAATCTAACTTCCTTAGGGCTTGGGACCACTAGGGTGTTGCTATTTATGGACCTTGAGGCTCTCCGTGGGGCATACCAGGATGCATAGTAGGGATGCGGGTGTCACTGTGGTCTAAACCACTGGCCCTCTTGGGCTTGCCGATCAGAAGGTCGGTGGTTCAAATCCCCACGATGGAGTGAGCTCCCTGTTAAATAGTGGAAAAGATGGACGAAGGACACAGCTCTTTATTACAACAGTTAGAACTGCTCCTAGAATCAGACTGACTGCAGCCTAGCTGGCTGCTTTATATAATACTAAGTAACTTGAAACAGTAACAACTCACAACTAGCTAACCAATCAGGAGTGACAGTTTTCAATCCTTCATTTACATACTGGTGGCCCTGAGTGAGAACTGCAACTAATCTTGATACGTAACACTCCCGTTGCTCTGTCCCGGCTCTTGCCAACCTAGCAGTTTGAAAGCATGCCAGTGCAAGTAGATAAATAGGTACCACTACGGCGGGAAGGTAAATGGTGTTTCTGTGCACTCTGGTTTCTGTCACGGTGTTCCATTGCGCCAGAAGCAGTTTAGTCCTGCTGGCCACATGACCCGGAAAGCTGTCTGTGGACAAACACCGGCTCCCTTGGCCTGAAAGTGAGATGAGAGCTGTAACCCCATAGTCACCTTTGACTGGACTGCACCGTTCAGGGGTCCTTTACCCTTACCTTATTGCCCCGGATATCTCACAAATGTATGTTCTATCCTTTAGAAATCTCTTCTTCTCCCCCAGCTCAGGCTGACTTACTCATGAGGCAAGATGAGGTGACTGCCTCAGGACGCAGGGTCCACAGGGGCAGCGGATCCAGCCTCCAAGGAATGCATTGTCCGCTGCTGCTGCCAGGGTGGCAGTGACAGTTGCAATGCCCTCCTTGGAGCCCAGATCTTCCACTTCTTTGGCAGCCCCCCCACTTCAATGCTGCCTCTACAGCAGCCCATTAGTTAATATGAGGTGTTGCTGACCTCCTGCCCTTGTCCCTGATGTAGATCTCCACTAACACCTTCTTCTCTGGAGGACGTGTGCAAACCAATTTGTGGTTCACCTCAGGTGCCCAAGTCTCTTGGGCCGGCCCTGTTCCCCCCACCTTACTGTTTGCTTTTGATACAGTTCATTTTTAGACCCATTGAAATCTGTGGGAAAACGTAGTCACAACTAATTTTAATTCACTGGGACCAAGGCTGGTCCTATAGCAAACCCACTGCAATGAAGTTCTGCTAGGGTCCAGCAGATCTCTGGCTGAGCCGAGAGGTTCTCCGCACAGCCAGCCTTTGCCAGTTTAACTCCCTCGTCCTCAGCTCAACTGCAAATACACCAACATACCTCTCCTATCCCAGCTTAACTGAGACCCTGTTGGCTGAGTTGAGCCTTGTGGATCTTAAACTGGCATTTGCCCTGAAGAAGAGCAGGAACAGGAGAGACTGAATCCTAAACCTCTTCATCTCAGATAGGTGACCTGGCAACCCAGTGTAAATTAAGCCAGCAAAAAATGGTATTATAACTCAAGCACTATTTTGAAGACTTGTTTTCCCTCTGCCAGGTTTAGGTTGGCTCTGCCAGCAACAGCCTCACTCCTGAACAAAGTTTGGATCTGGAGTACTTGTTGCCAGATTAATTTTTGCCAGCCTTACTTTAGGCCAATTTCTTCTGTATAAGATTGCTCCCTAAAGCGTGGTAATTTGCAGTGCAATCCTAACCTAACTACTCAGAGAAGTACAGCATGTTGAATTCAATGGGACTTATTGCAAGGTAGGTGGAGTTTGCAGCCTAAGTCCGTATCTAATGCAATGTGTTGTTGCATCGTATTTTTTTTCCTTTTTTTTAAAAAAGCCTTGATTAACATTATTAACAACCCAGAAGTGTAGTAGCAGGGTATTACATCATACCATATACAAAGCAAACAAGCAATAAATAATAAGAGAAAGAAATGGCGACACACCAGTATCAATCAAGACATCCATATTTCCTGAACTGGCACTGCTGCATCATAATTCAATATATAAATTATGCTTCAAAGGGAATTGAGGCTCTGCCTTCTATTTGCCTTGAGTCCTTTCAGTGATTTGTATTAGAGTGTTGCTACACTTTACAATTATATTAATGGACGAGGAAAAACTGTTATTTAACCACTTGGAAATCTAATTATTTTTGATAAAGTAGTAAATTCAAACAAAGGTAAGAACAGCTTGTTGAAGAGCTCCTTAGCATGCATAACGATTGCATAAACTCTGGGGATTAATCCATGTGCTAATTGCTTTATAAGTAAAGATATTTCTAGGCCCTTGTAAGAGATACAGAGATGCTTGTCAATCTTCTGGATTGTATATCAATGTTAGATGTAAGATCTGTTGGGATACAAGTGCAAAAGTTGCAGTTTTATTTGTTTACTGAATTGTCAGGTGATTTAGGTGTGTGTTTGTTTGGGTGAAATCCTGTACACACTTTAGCCCGCTTTGCTACTTCTGAATAGACATGAACAGGTCTACACTGTTCATTGAGTAATCCACCTGCTATATATCATTTGCTTTCATGTGCAGGTTCATCCTACCGTCATTTCTGATGGCAGCGGAGTGTTTTATTAGCCTCAGATGTGTTTCACTGTTGCCACCCAGCTGTGATCTTATCTGGACAGGTTCAGCCCTGGCTGCAGTTACCTATGCTCTGGAAACCACTAGGTTAGACTACTGCAATGCACAGTATGCTGGGCTGCCTTTGAAGATTGTTCAGAAACTACACCTAACGCAGAATGTGGCAGCTAGATTGCTAACTGGAGCAAGGAGGTACGAACATATAATGCGGGTTCTGACTTGACTGCACGGTCTGCCAATTTGTTTCCAGGCTCAGTTCAGCCTGCTGGTTTTGACCTTTAAAGACTTATATGGCTCTGGACCTTTCTATACCGAATGGACTGCCCGCTACCCTATGAACCTGCCTGGAGCCTGAGATCATCATCTGATGCCCTTCTCTGTGTGCCACCAGAAGGTGGCGATGAGAAAATGGGCCTTCTCTTGTAGTAGCCCAGCCCATTTACACGACGCTCTTTCCAGGAAAATCCACATGGCACCAACTTCGTTATCTTTTCAGCTCCAGGCAAATATGTTTTCGTTTTTGGGCAACACCAATGATATAAAATTCTTAAATTTGTTTTTAATATCTCTGTAATATCACCATCATTATCAGTACAGTGGACGCTTGGGTTGTGAACGTAATCCGTGCAGGAAGCATGTTCGCAACCCACAGCACCGTATCTGCGCACGCACGGGTCGTGATTCAGTACTTCTGCGCATGCGCAAAGCACAATTTAGCACTTCTGCACATGTGCAAGCGCCGAAATCCGGAAGTAACCCGTTCCGGTATTTCTGGGTTCAGCGCGGTGCACAACCTGAAATCACGCAACCTGAAGCATCTGTAACCCAAGGTGTGACTGTATTATTATTAGCTTGATTGTAAAGCTCTTCAGGAACTTTTTTTGTGTCTTCCTTGTATGTTGCATGAACCACGCGGATGATTTTGCAGAATCTGAGCCCATTCACGTGACTCAGCTGAATTTGACAGTCAAGCCTTGCAGACTGGCAGCATCAGTTTGTGGTGAGGCTGCCATGTGCTGATCTCACACCACCATGTGCTGATCTCAGCCCAGATCAAAGGCATGGGGTCTCTCTTTTGAGGTATGGGAGAATATGTCAACTCTACATAGGTCTCCATGTGATATATTTTGTGCGTGTCAGAGATTTGGGTGTGCCAATATTTTCTTTGTTTAGCAGATAGTATGCTTAATCCTCGAAATAAATAGCTCTTTGTGTGGGAATTCCATAAGTAGGGCAACATCACAGTGAAGGCAATGTCTCATTCTGTCACCTTCTTCACCGCTGATGCCTGGAGCAGAGCCTTCAATGATGACCACAGTGTACAGGCAGGTATTCTTCCTTAGTCCAAATTACATCCCACCCCCTCTCGCGGCCAAGCCATTTCCAGTCACATAAGACATATGCTGCATTGAAAAAAATAAATCAGAATCTGACAATCCATTACTGGTGCCAGGAGAAATTCCAGACCTTAACAGTGCAAAGCACAAGTTCTGTCGAGCATATCTGCTCCTGCGATTCACAACATTGTTCATGTTCAAACACGGATTCTAGCCCGCTTGCAATAGGCAATTTCATCTGATTCTAAAAGCTGTAAAAAGATTGCTGAAAGGGGAAATGTATCAAAGGCGAACAGGAAAGTGGGGGAAGAGGTCTCTGAAGGATAGGGCACATGTTCTGGGAAGAAATCAGGGACACAATAAAGTTTCCCAAAGAGATCAATGTTCTTCGCAAGAGTCTTCAACGGATAGGGGCACATTAGTTTTCTCAAGCGGGCAAGCAAGACTTCTTGCATTTAGGACCCGACATTACCTGTATTAACATTATACGCTTTCCCCTACATAATGCTGTTGTATAAAGTACAACACTGAGATTGGACTGAAGGAGTTGAACAGCGTGGTGCTTTTCTTCTCTGCTCTGCTTTCGCTAATGGCAGCTGAAAGGATTTCCATCTAATGGCTAATCTAAGAGCTACTTTAAAATGTCAAAAGTCTCCCAAAATGGAACATCTCTCTGTGGGTGAGGAAGGAAGGTGAATCAATTGAGGCATTAACCGTGGGGGGTCTGCCTCGAAGGGGGCAGCCCTTCAGCCTCTGGAAAAAGAGAATCTCCGAGTGTTAAGTAAAAGGGCAAAAAACTTATCCAAGATATGAATCGCAAAATTACCCTCCGCTTGCTGATACTTATGGAACCATCTACACTTGAGAGGGATGAGTCGACATGCTTGGGGGAAAGGTCTGTTGAAGTTCAGAGCACGGAGGGGAGGGGAATCAAAGTAGCATAATGTGGACTGAGCAGGGGTGCCAACTTAAATAAAATATTGGGGGGGGCACATAAGCCCTGCCTTGCATAATCAATAGCAAGACACAGCACACACACACCATTTGAATGGCAGTGTACATCAACTTTGTGGGGAGCATGGCCCCCTCAAATAAATAAATATATAATTTTTAATTAGGTTTTTTAACATATAATTTTCAACAGTAATTAAACATACTTTTACATCTTATTCAAATTTTTGACTTCCATCAATCCTGTCTGAAAATTTTCCTATCTAATCTCTCAGTATGCATTTCTTATCCTCCCTATTACATTTCAAACTCATAACCAATATCTCTATCTTTTTCTACTTTGTAACATTTCATATATTTCTCCTTACAAAACTTCTTGGAGTAATACTAATTTCTTGATTACAGTGTTGCTCTTCAAATAATTCATGTAATTCTTCCAATCTTCTGTAAATCTCTGGTCCTGCAGGTTTCGAATCCTTCCTGTCATTTTGTCCAATTCTGCATAGTCTATTAATTTCGTCTGCCATTCTTCTTTCATCGGAATTTCTTCTTGTTTCCATTTCTGGGCTAACAATACTCTTGCTGCAGTTGTTGCATATAATAACAATTTAACATCTTGCCTATTAAGTAAATGCTTAATGCTTCTGGTTTTTTTTTAAACTTCTGGTTGATCACGGAGCTGAAAGCAAGCGGGATTTAACCCTCAGGGGAGAATCCAGCTTTTTGGGAGGGAAGGGGGCATTTGCATAGGCCCCCTCAAATATTTAATGGAGGGGCTGAAGGGACCTTGGCCCTTAGGAGTTGGCTCCTATGCGACTGAGCATGCTTGGAGGCTATATCACACATACATACATACATACATACATACATACATACATACATACATACAAAACCTTCCACCCTGGTGTGAGCAGCAGGGCTTGGAATTTGACTTTTTGAGACAAGGTCTGTGTATACTCTCTACTGTACATTTAAAGCACATGATTCACTCTCCCCCCCCCCCAAAAAAAAAGAATCTCAGGAGCTGTAGCTTGCCCCTTGGAGAGTTGCAATTCAGTTCCCAGAACCTTCTGCAAACTACAGGTCCCATGATACTTTGGGGGAAGCCACAGGCTTCAAATGTGTACACAGCCAAGGACAATAAGCAATGGGGGCCAAACAGAAGCAAGGCGAATTTAGGTGGAGGACAAAAAAATGCCAGTCTCAAGTGTAAAAATGCTTAGCCAATTTAATAAGTTGCCTTGGGAACTTAGGAACTCTTTCTCAGGAGGCTTTGAAGAGCGAAGCGGATGAAAAGTTGCTCAGGGATTGCATTGCCTGGGGATTCCTGCTTATGTGACTTGTATAGCAGTTTCAGAAGCTGGAGAACACTCTGTTCTCTGACCGCCTATAAGCATCCTGGCTCTGCTTTTAAGTCAAGGCTTAGACAATGTAGTCAGCCAAGGGCATGTCGAAGAGACATGTGGTTATCTATGAATCCAGTTAATTACACTAACATTTGCTGTAAGTGTTCAGTTTTCTGTAAAGCTATCTAAAGGTTATGTTGTGCTTACAGATAACCCAACCACGGAGGAATTCTGCAACCTCCTCAAATGGGAGCTGGCTATTTATAGGAGTGATAAAGATCTGGAACAGTTGTAGCCTCTCATATTAAATCCATTTACTGTATAATCAAAAGCGAGACCTTTGCCTCACTTTGAGTGTTGTTTTGTTTTGGGAAAATGAGATCTGCCTTCAAAAATTTAAGAACAACAACAACAACAACAAAGCTATCAGAGAAGCAATCCCTTTGCCTGGCCTATCCTGTGGAGCCTTGTTAGGTCATAAAATTGCCTCTGATTTGATATCATTGCTGTCTATGTTGTCAGAAGCGTTTTCATTCGGTTTCTGGTAACGCTTACCTGCTTTGTGCAGATGCTGACTTTTGCTTCGCTGGATCATAAATACGGTTTGAAAGAAAAACCAGAAAATAATGCTCTGTGGGTGTTTTTATAATAATAATAAATGGCTCACACCAGCAAGGCTTCTGTCTTAATGATAGAACCAGAGCACTAAGCTATCCCACCAGGCTTGAAAAACTTAACAGAAATGAGAATGGATCTGACGGAAGGTTTTTAAGGGCACAATGAGACAACAAGCTTCCTAAAGTCATTACAGGGAGAAAGAGGATTGCAGATTTGACCCAGACCTCCCCAGGGATGGATTAATCTGGCACCACCCAGGCAAAGCAGCATGCAGAGGATATTCTGACTCAGGAGCTAATGACTGCAATTTGTTGAGTCTCTACATGGTGAAAAGCTCAAGTGACATTGGCTAGGGATTCCCAAGTCACCAGGCAGGTGATGACGCTAGAGTTTTTCCTCTCTGCAAGCTCTGGGAACAGCTGTTTTTAAGGCTGTGCTTATAATATTAGCCAAGTTCTTTTAAAAAAGAAAAAGGAACTTTATTGAGTGTTCAAAACATCGAGTGCTATCTGATTATATCATGCGCTGGGTAGACCCATTGTGATCACTTGACCTAACAAACTTTATTTTAAAAGCCGTGAATGACTTCTCTGGGAATGATCTCGGTCGCTATATGAAATGCAGTTCAGGCACCTATACATTCAGGAATATTGCTGGAAGAGGAGTGCGCTCAAGCACAGCAAATGCTTCAATAGAGCATGGGTCATTAATACCTCTCATGCTAATGCCTTCAGAGAAAATAAAATTTTAGGGGTTACTGTAATTTTAAATGTATAATATGGACTCTCAATGTTGTATTGGCCAAGTGATAAAGTGCGACTGCACTTGACAGCATTTAGGAGACTGTAAATGTTATGTTGCCTCTCTTGCTGTTGTAAATTCAGTACTTAGGTAGTTTAGTCGGCTTTTTAAAAATACACGTTAGAGTCTCAGTACACCCTAACGTCAACTTTGTTCACTATATAGTATTTATGTGATACATGAGTTACATTTGTGTGTGCATTACATTGATGAGCACACAAATGACTGTGTATTTCTGAACAGAAATCTTCCAGGGAAAAGGTGGCTGACATTTTCCACCCTTCCTGGTTTGGTTAGTGGACAGTCTGAGGGATGTCTGCAGGATTTGATGCCTCATGACGAATGTAGCCCAGGAGCCATATATTGCCTCCTTTCTGGTGCTTGACAACCCTGTTTTTATAGCCCTAGCCAGGGAGCAAAAACAGGCGCACTCACCCTGTCAATCCACTGCTTGAGGATTTGCAGAACTCCATGACAGAGTTCCTCTGGCAACTTTAGTATTGAGAGAGCCGGTGTGTAATGCAGTGCTTAGAGCTGAATCCCCCAATAAACAGTGGTACCTCAGGTTACAGACGCTTCAGGTTACAGACGCTTCAGGTTACAGACTCCACTAACCCAGAAATAGTACCTCAGGTTAAGAACTTTGCTTCAGGATGAGAACAGAAATTGTGTGGCGGCAGCAGGAGGCCCCATTAGCTAAAGTGGTACCTCAGGTTAAGAACAGTTTCAGGTTAAGAATGGACCACCGGAACGAATTTAGGTACCACTGTAGTCTTCATGGCACACCCAACTTGGTTCCCAACTTCTCTCTTTTGAATTGAAGGTGGTTATTTTTTTATTTAACTTCCTAGTTTTCAAAAGACTGAAGATTTTGACAGATTTTTTTTCTGAGCACTTGGGGTCGAAAGAAAGTAATTCAAAACAACTGTTGTTGAGACATTTCATTCCAAATCTGCTAGGCAGAGCCAGACAGAGGATGATGACAGGTGGGTCTCATGCCTCCCTCCCCCCCAACATAAATCCTGGCTACACTTATGTATTGGCTTCTCGCATGCCAATGGACATCACTATGATAAGCTAATGGCTTTGCAGCCCCCAAGCCAACAGTGCTGACTTGGGCCCCAGACTGTGGCCGCACCCTGGGAGCATGTCCATGGCCATAGTGAGCCCCAACAGAGGCCCCATGGTGGAGGCGCAGGCAGTGGTGTGTTGTGGCAGTGTGTGGCGCATGGTGACAGGCAGAGTCACCCACAACAACAACAAAATTGTGGTTGCCCGGGGGCTCCTGGAGTTGGCACCCGGGTCACAAGTTGTATAGGCTAGGATCTATAGAATCATGTGTCTAATTCAGACCACTCAAATTTGTATTTCTCATACAGCTGTTCCCAATATCCTAGGGTTACCAGTGAAAATCCAGACACAAAAGGTTTTGGTTTTGGCCAAAGTCTTGCAAAGTTTTGCAAAATCTCAAAAGTACATCTGGATTTTCCCAGACATTTTTTAGCAATTTCCATTCGGGCGTTGTTTACGAGGGCTGAATCCCAGTTATGTCTGGGAAATTCCAGATATATGGCAGCCATTCGATATCCTAGAACAAACTCTTTTGTAGCTAACAGAATTTCCAGAATTGTGATGATGTGCTTGTGGTGGAAGATCTATTCCTCAAAGAAAGAAAGAAAGAATAATAATAATAAAGGCTTGAAGTAGCTCTTTGATCCCACCCCGAATTAGCACCTATTTACATGAACAATCATTTGTAATCAAAGACCATCAGTTATTTGAATAGTGGTATAACCCTGTTAGAAAACCAATTAAAAGGGGGTTAGCAATAAGGTCAGGAAAACATGTTAGAAATAAATACAGTGCTGTGCTTAAATTGAAGCTTTGTGCAAAGGTGTTCATACCTGCAGGTGGAACTAAGGGTTGCTTTTAACATGATGAAAGAAATGTCTTGGAGGGGAAAAGAAGTAGAGTGGTGGTGCTGGATAAAAAAAAGAGGGAGGGAGGGAGAGGCAGGCAATGTTATTTTCTTGTAAACAGTACGTACTGCTTTTTGTTGTTGTGGCTGAAGGGAATTCGAGGATGCTGGTACCTTTTCAGTGTGGAGTATTTTGAAATGCTGAGGTGCATAATATCCCCTGCTTAAAATGGATAAGGTAAACCATAACAACCCTTTCACTGTTCTGCTCACCTCTGATAGCAGCAAACCCAGAATTTAAAATAACAATATTCTGTTTGTAGCATGTGGATGACAACATCCATTTCTATCCATCTTATGCACTGTGGCGCCTGAGTCAAAATGTGAAAATGTTGTCTGTTGCCCCATGGTAGCTCCTACAACTTCCTGACCCAGGTGCCCTTGCCTTCCTTGGCTCCTTTCTTCAAGTTGGGTACCAGTGCTGTTTTCTCCATATTCCATCCCTGCCGTCCTTCTTCCTTTGGAAACAGTCAGTCTACCTCTTTCCTTATTTCCAGGAGCCTAGTGGGGCACTGCTGGAGCAGTAGCTCCCCAGCAACAGAGTTGCAGCCCCGAGGAAGAGGATGGTCAAGGTGGTGTCAAGTTCAGGGGTGTATAGGTGGCACCAGATTGTCTCCACCACTAAACCTGCACAGCTCCAGCCTTACCTGGTAACCGCAAGGTTAGATTACTGCAATGCGTTATACGTAGGGCTGCTTCTGAAGATGGTTTGGAAACTTCAACTGGTGCAGAATTCAGTGGCCAGGTTGCTCACCAGAGCAAGACGGTTCGAGCATATTACACAGATCTTGGTCTGCTTGCACTGGCTACCAATTAGTTTCTGGGCCCAATTCAAAGTGCTGGTTTTGACCCATAAAGCCTTAAATGGCTCAGGACCGCAACACCTCAAGGACCGCCTCTTCCCATATGAACCTACCCGGACTCTGAGATCATCTTTTGAGGCCCTCCTTCGTGTGCTGCCTCCTCGAGAGGTCTGGAGGGTGGCAACACAAGAACGGGGCCTTCTCTGCAGTGGCTGCCTGTCTGTGGAATGCTCTTCCCAGGGCAGTTCGCCTGACGCCTTCATCACACACCTTTAGGCACCAGGCAAAAATGTTCCTTTTTAACCAGGCCTTTGGTTGATTCGATTTACATCCTATGCCCTTTTAAAATGTGGGGGTTTTTTTGGGGGGGGGGTTGGGTTTCTGTTTTTATTTTTATTAGGTATTTTGTGGTTTTATATCTTGATTTTATTCTGAGACCCCCAGGTATAGGGCAGTATAATAATAATAATAATAATAATAATAATAATAATAACCACATCCAACCTGCCTTTTCTTCCCCAATAAATAGCAGGGATTCTGCTGACAGAAGGCTAATGTTGCAGTACAGGTGGGACTTTTTTAAAAAAGCATCACCGTGGATTCAACAGAGTACATTTCAGTACTGTCAAAAGAAGGAATGGATTTGCCCCCTGCTTCTTTAATACCTTCGTTCAGCCCGACTGCTCTCTTCATCCCAATATGAACTAACCATGGAATTTTGTTTAGTAATAACAGCCCCATCCTACATGTTTACTCAGAGGAAAGTCATGCTGAGTTCATTGTGTCTCACTCCCATATAAGGGCATCGCCTAAGAGTGAACCAAAAATTGTTAGTTTTCTGAGAGATTCTCCAAGGCTTCTATTTTTGCCTCCACCCAAACTATTGGTGAATTTCAACTTTACCCAGAGAACATCCGATTAAATGTCTCCCCCCTCCCCCGTCAATTTTGATGTCCATGAATAGGATGGATTTTTTTCCAAGGCTATTTTTGTTCAGCCTTGGTTTCAGTATCGTTAGTAATATTCCTTAAGATGCCATCATATTTTGAACTAGGTTTGGGGTTCCTCCCTGGACAAAACATCCACAAGATTTGAAAGGAAGCACACCAAGAGTTTCATTAAGGCTGTGAAATATATTAAACTAGCCAAGCATGCTTCATCAAATGACATCATTCATGCCTCTTGAGGGGCATCAAAGCATAATCCCAAGGAACTTCCCAGATGTATGTAGAAAACTTGTTTGTGGTCCATATGCAAACAAGGAGGTTGGAAGGGTGGCTGCCATTTTGCTTAAAAAACATTACTTTAATCTATCTAAACATGAATACGGTTCTGCCACAAGGAAGAATGCAGTGGGTGTTGTTGTTTTTTTGTCACCAAAGGATATGGAATCTGTCCTACCTGGGACAAACTTTACTTATATTTTTTATCTATCACATCTATTTTGCCTTCTTTTTCAAGTTAAAAGCCCCCGAGCAGCTGTGTTGCCAGAAGGTGAAAGATAACAACTGATTGCGCTCATTATTCATCGCAGTCTTTGTTTTATGTGCCATTTGTGAGACATTTCCTTAAAGAACCGCTCTCGCCAATGGTAGGCAACAAAGCGTGTTGTGCCACCTTCCTTTAGCTTTTATCCAGCGATACGCTTCTTCTGAAATTTACAGTTCAAATGGGGATTAGAGAGAAGAGCGCAGTATGAAAAGGGATTTTCTCCTAACTATTGCAATGCCGTCAGAAAGTCTTTCCACGGGATTCATTACTGCTGATATTTTTCAGCCTCCTTGCATTGTACCACAACACAACCGTATACACTCCCTTCGTGCACCTGACCTTTCAAACACTCATTAAATTTAATGAGTTTAAAGCGAGAGTGATAAAAGGGAACTTGCCAAGCCAAACTCATTCGGATTTTTATTTGTCCAAAACACATATTGCAACCAAGGGAGACAGGGGATTTAAAGATTTATCTTGCACTTTCCCGCATGAACCTGATAATTCTAGATCTCCTGTGATATAACTGTTGCTGTTTGTCTGGTGTGGTTTTTTGCTTTGCTTTGGCCTTTCCCCAAAATGAAAGGGCAGTCAAATCTCCAACCTTTTTTCAAAGCTTTAAGCAGCCTTTCAGTGTCGTCCCTTAATCAGCTGGCTGGCGGGTGGTGAAGTTTTCAATCCCTGCAGCACTCCAGAAAGCTCCATCCCTCTCTATCCATGTGCACCAGCCAGATCCAGAGGCGAACAATGCCAACTCTATTTCTTGTATTTAATTTCTTTATTTAATATGCCACCCATTAACTGACGTTTTCTCTGGGCAATTTGCACATTCTCTGGGCAGTTTGTTACATTAGAGCAATTTAGAAGCCTTGATCATGTCTCAACCAAATCCAGGGCCAGTCCTGCTGTTATACAGAGTGAGGCAGTCACCTCAGGCAGCTAAGGCTGAGAGGCATCAGTGGAGGCTGCCATCTGTTTTTTCTGAGGCATTTGTCTCTGTTGGATGGTAGAGCTATGCATGGCCATTACTTGTCCTTGGCCTCCTAAACTGGTCTGGTGCTTTAGGGTGTGGTGGAGGATGGTATCCCATTGCCAGGCTTCTGTATGTTGTGTGGGAAGGAGCAGCCATTTTGCCCTTTGCCTCAGACACCAAAATGTCTTGGGCCTGTTAGCATCTATCAGATGTTTGAAACAGTATTGGAGATAGGGTGATTGTATTAGAAATCATAGAATTGTACAGTTGGAAGGTCCACCCCCTGCAATTATTATTATTATTTATTTGTTGAATTTATATACCGCCCTATACCCAGAAGTCTATATCAACTCATATTCCCCCATCCAATTTGAAACTTTACTGGACCCTGCTTAGCTTTGAAGACATGCTAGCAATTTAATTGCATTTCCCATGATTTGTTGTGGGAACCAGTTGCTGTTAAATAAATATAGAAACACAATATGTTTCTGTAAATAGTTCCTCTGAAGGAAAAATAATAATGCCTTCTTTCTTTAGGTGTATCACATTCCATCGACAGCTACACTTTGAAAGGGATGGGGAAGAGAGAGAATAGACCAGCCTTCTTGATTTCTGCAACTTAAAGAAGAAATCATGTTAGATTCATTCTTCTAAGAATCTTGCGCAAATCCAGACAAAATTAAAACAACTGTGGGCCAATACAGAATGCTTAAAAGCATGGGGCTGAAGGCAGAAATGCTGATTTGCTGCTTATTAATTAAATACACTTATTTTACACCCCCCTTTTTAGAAGAAAACAAATAAGGTAAAGGTACCCCTGCCCGTACGGGCCAGTCTTGACAGACTCTAGGGTTGTGCGCCCATCTCACTCAAGAGGCCGGGGGCCAGCGCTGTCTGGAGACACTTCTGGGACACGTGGCCAGCGTGACATCGCTGCTCTGGCGAGCCAGAGCCACACACGGAAACGCCGTTTACCTTCCCGCTAGTAAGCGGTCCCTATTTATCTACTTGCACCCGGGGGTGCTTTCGAACTGCTAGGTTGGCAGGCGCTGGGACCGAACAACGGGAGCGCACCCCGCCGCGGGGATTCGAACTGCCGACCTTTCGATCAGCAATCCCTAGGTGCTGAGGCTTTTACCCACAGCGCCACCCGCGTCCCTAAGAAAACAAATACTTCACTGTGAAACTGAAAATTAATGATGCCTATGTAAAACTGCCCTAGAGTGGAATCCACAGCCGTTGCTTTTTTAAGAGATTAATATTGTATGGGAAATGCAAATCACCAAGCTACAGAGATTTACAGCATTAGTTACTGGGGTAACAGATTTTTTTGTTTATATGGGAAGCAGAACAGAGTAAAGCCCAAACCATCAATTAATCAATTACTCTTCCAGCGTCAGCTGTAGGTCCTCACACTATTATTGGATTCTGTTTTAGCAATCGCCATGTAACCAGGGAGCTAAATCTGCTTCAGGCAGGTGAAATGCCGCCATTTTGGAGACTTCCCTCCCTCAACCCACCTGCTTCCTTTCAGTCGGAAGAGATAAGAGACAAGAGACAAAAGATAAGAGGAATCTCCCACAGCTTCATATTCAGAACTTGAAGGTGTTTTGTTTTTTTTAAAGGAGATTTCTCTTTCTGATATGCATCTGATCTGAGTTCTTAGCTGCCTGGTAGGAGAGCATAAAAAGCCAGTTTTTGTAAATGGAATGCTGATGGGTTGTAAAATGTATGTGAGGGGTGGTCATATAGGAAGCAGTCTGGGGGGCTCTGACATAAAATAGTGAAGTGTAGGTGGGTTCCCACAAAGCAAGACACAGTGATAACAGCACAAACTTTTATTGAACTAACAGAACTGGACAACAGAGGCAAAGCAACTGCTTATATACATTTCTGAAGGCCTGGGCCACTCCCACTCCCAACGTGATTGGCTGTCTAAACTTCCAACCTGCGAATCATGACTCAGAGTTTAAAGGCCAATGGCAGAGGCCAAAATCCTGAAATGTTCTGTGATTGGATACCATGTATCGAATCAGAGCACAGGGGCTCAGAATTCTTAGTCCAGACTCAAGCTCAGGCAAAGACAGACCACTGAATATATAACAAATAGTATCTATTTTGTGGTGTTGTCTTGGGCACAATCTGTATGGAAATGACTCGAAATGAATCCTTTCTATTAACAGTGGGGCTTGTGATCTGTCTTAATTTGGGCTGGAAGGAACTATCAGTTTTGGTCTTTTACGGTTTCTCTTTTTTTCTGGTCTTTAAGTCATTTCTCCACATTTCTGCAGCAATTTGTGTGGGTTCCCCCCTTTTTTAAATAGTCACGTTAGCATGAATTTCTCCTAATAAACATACTTGTGTATGAAGTTTTGACAAATGTATACTTTTTTCAAGCAATTTTTCCTCATATGCATATTTGTGTGTATATATATATATATATATATATATATATATATATATATATATATTATGATTATATATTTTGATATATAATGAATTGAAAAGGATGTTTAAAATAAGGTTTGTAAAAAAACAAAACACAGAAGCTTTGGGAATTATTTGGGAATTATAGGGACAGAACTACCTAAACTGTATAGAAACTTATTCATGTATGCTACTACAGCGGCAAGAATGTTACTCGCCCCAAAATGGAAAGAAGCAGAAGTACTAGCAAAGGAAGAATGGATACAAAAACTTACGGAATATGCAGAAATAGCAAAACTCACCTGAAGAATAAGAAATTAAGATAACATACTTTTTATAAAAGATGAAAGTGGTTTACTGAATATTTACAGATAAATTGCAAACAAATAAGAACATTGGCAGGATTGTTGTAATATAAGTTTTATAAGAGTATATATTTAAAGTAGATGAATAAATGAGTAAATTAAGTTAATTTGGACATGGCATGTTTATCCATTTTGCTCACATTGACCAACTGGGTGGCTGTGGGAAGCCCCAAAGCAGGAAACTTAATCCGTTCTGGAAGTCCGTTCTTAAACCAAAACCGTTCTTAAACTGAGGCACACTTTCCCTAATGAAGCCTCCCACTGCCGGTGCCCTTCCACTGTTTGGATTCCGTTCTTAGACTGAGGTAAAGTTCGCAAACCGGGACACTACTTCCAGTTTTGCGGAGTTCGTAAACCAAATCATTCGTAAACAGGACTGTTCTTAAACCGAGGTACCCCTGTATACTCTAATGCCTCCGATGACCAGTCTTTCAAGAATATGGGCTTCAGTGCCAGAGTTATTGCACGCTAGCCCTATATTTCACAAATAGAGATGATGAAATCTTTAGCACAAAATGTTTTATTACCATTTTGGCTATGAGTTACAGATAAATCATGTATCGCAGGTGCAGGATGAACAGCAGGTAGAATTTATTAGTGGATACTTTGGAAGAAATACACAACCTCAGCGAGCTGAGCTATTTTGCTGCCCAGAGAATTCAGTCCCGCAAATACTGCAAACTAAGCTAGTCCTCTTCTCTTTTCATTTATATGGATACCATTGAAACAGATGGGGGATGACCATCCTTTGTTAAGCAGATGGCTTGTAGTAAAAAAATAAAATAAAATAAGTAATAAAAGAGAGGCAAGGTTTCAGACTAGTGCCCAAAGCATGAAATTTTATTAAAATGCAGAATATGGCCAATGTATTTTGACATTGGTCTTCCTCAGAGCAAAACAACAAACAAGTAGAGGTGAAAAATAGTCTCTGTTGGGCATAATTTTGGATCTGTTTTATGGGTTGTTGTATGGTTTTTATTGTAATGTGTTTTTTATTTTGTAACTCTGTCGGAGACTCCTTATGTGGAAAACTACTCATAAATTTAATGAATGTGTGTTTGTGTGTATGTGTGTGCATACATACAGTGGTACCTCGGGTTAAGAACTTAATTCGTTCTGGAGGTCTGTTCTTAACCTGAAACTGTTCTTAACCTGAGGTACCACTTTAGCTAATGGGGCCTCCTGCTGCCGCTGCTTGATTTCTGCCCTCATCCTGAGGTAAAGTTCTTAACCCGAGGTACTATTTCTGGGTTAGCAGAGTCTGTAACCTGAAGCGTCTGTAACCTGAAGCGTCTGTAACCCGAGCTACCACTGTATAGATAAACACAACATTTTTCCATTTTGAGCACTGTTTTCAGGCCTGGCGGGGGCTGGAATTGCCACCTGTTGCAGGTATATCAGTTTATGCCTATTTTGTTCTTGCATTTTTGTGAATAAAGCAAATATTACAAATATACATACATTTCCAGTGTTTCCTTATCCAAAGGAAACTTAAATTATATCTTCAGTCCCAGGAAGCGGCTTTGACTGGCCGGCTAAACCAGATGAGGGAAGCTGATGGGTCTTAAACCCTCAGTGAGTTAGGACTCCCCCTTCATGAGAAGACAGGCTCCAGGGGACTGAGCGGACGAGACCAATAGTGGGTCCAACAGTCAAGATGGCAGTTTCTGCACATGTTATAGAGAGGGAAATGAGGGGCAGATGGGGCTCGTCAACCAAGGAAGATAGCCCATCTAGGAGAAGGAAGACAAATTACAAAATAAAAATATAGTTTTGGGGCTTCTCGGCAAAAACAAAACAAAACATTGGCTTATCTTCACCACCACTGTTGTGGTGCTTGTTTAAAAAGGGGTTCCTTCATTTAAAGAGTTTTGTAGTTAGGAAGACAGTTGACATTTCTTCTATTTGAGCAGTGGCGTAGCGTGGGTTGTCAGCACCCGGGGCAAGGCAAGTAATTTGCGCCCCCTAACCCGTGGATTTGCGCCCCCTAACCTGTGGATTTGCCCTAACCCCAGATGTTGCGCCCGGTGCGGCCGGCCCCCCCTGCACCCCCCACGCTACGCCACTGTATTTGAGCAATAAGTCATAAATTTAATGGGAACTCAAGCCCCAAAAATGCCAAGAAAACACCACCCCCTGAAACCATCATAACCCCACTGGCATCTAAAACAGGAGTTAAGAAAGCTGTCCTAAAAGCTAACTACCCAGGCCATATGACCCCCTTGCAATTTAAGCAGTGGTAGAAGCTTTTAATCATCCATGTGAAATATGTTTGTATTTCCATAGATGATTTAGGAACACTGATTAGCATTTTCATGCAGGGATTATTATTATTATTTATTTATTTGTACACCACCCATCTCACTGGGTTGCCCCAGCTACTTTGGCTGGCTTCCAACATATATGAAAACATAATAAAACATTACACAATGAAGAGAGTTAACAGCAAAAATAAAAAAGAAAGAAAGAAAAAGAGCAGTCCTTGCTCTTAACCTTTATTGCTTGTTTCCTGAGTGGTGCTTGGGCCATCTCAGAGCAGAAACCGCTGGAACACAGCTCTCCTGTAGTTCTCCATTTTGAAAAGTAAAATTGAGTCACAAATGATCAGGGCCTGTTTTATTATGAGAACACAGATTTACAGTAAAAGACATACTTCCAATATAGACTCTCTGCCTGTAGCGAGAAGCGGGGGAACAAATCAAATTCTAACAAGGCAGTCAGTAGATGAAATCTCAATTGACATTGTAGGTGATTTTCCTTGGGTTCCGCTTTGGTAAATAAAGTCATAAAATGTCACATCCTTTGCTGAGTTTCAGAAAATTGTGACAGAGACAAGTACAATGCGTGACTCACGTACCGGTGTACATTTCAATTCAGAATGTTAAAACTTAACGTTAATTAAGCAGAGTAGCCTTGTTTAAGCATTTGGCACAAGCCCCTCTCCCCTGCTTCTGAAACTAAATGGCAGTGCATTGTGTGCATGTTCTTCCGGCATTACAGTGGTACCTCAGGTTACATACGCTTCAGGTTACATACGCTTCAGATTACAGACTCCGCCAGTGGCGTAGCGTGGGTTGTCAGCACCCGGGGCAAGGCAAGTAATTTGCGCCCCCTAACCCGTGGATTTGCGCCCCCTAACCCGTGGATTTGCGCCCCTAACTCTAACCCCCAGATGTTGCGCCTGGTGCGGCCGCCCCCCTGCACCCCCCACGCTACGCCACTGGACTCCGCTAACCCAGAAATAGTACCTCGGGTTAAGAACTTTGCTTCAGGATGAGAACAGAAATCGTGCCCCGGTGGCGCGGCGGCAGCAGGAGGCCCCGTTAGCTCCAGCCAACCTGCCCAGTGGTGAGCATCAGATGCTGATGGTGGTTGCTCGTGAGTAACCAGGCAGGACTCCGACCTGTTACAGGTTTTATTGTGCAAACTATTTACAGTGCAGATCTACAAAGTTCATGTCCGTCTTAGTCACTTGCAGAATCCGGGAGTGGCCCCTTCCCGGCTTCTCCCCCAACATAAGAACTTTGGCACCCCAAGCCTCCTCCTCCACTCCTTGCATTTCACCCCTCTACGCAAGCTGGGCGACGGAAGTGGCAGTGGCATGCGTCCCTCCTGGTCAGCCTGGCGAGGTGAGGTGCTGGGGCTCTCAGCAGCATCTTCAAGCCCTTTCCACACTTGGCTGGCCCCTTCCCTCTCTTCTCCACTGGAGGTGTGGCTTTTCCCACTGCTGGAAGAGGAACTGCTGCTCAGGAGTTTGGGAGGCTCTCTTTATCCCTGCCTCCCTCTGTTCCGATGGCAGTCCCCTGACAGTGAGGTATGATGGGAGTTGTAGTCCTTCAATATCCAGAGGGCCACAGGTTTCTCATCCTTGTTTTAGGGATACCTGAGTTCCATCAACTCTCTTTTTAGAAGCTTATTGCAGCCCACATGAATTTTTTTAAAAGGGAACTTTGGACTTGTGCCAAAAAATAAAATTCGTCAAGAGGAGGCAGGTACTTAGGAAGTATTTATATTTCGTGTTTAAACTGATCTAGCAGCCAGTTCATTTCCCCAGGGAGCCCTGGAAACTGTAATTTAGCATCCTCATGAGACTCCAATTCCCATGACAGATAAAAATGACATAAAAACCTATATAGTGCAGCTATTTCCTTTGTTTACTTCTGGAAGGCTACTAAAATTTTGCCCTTAGGCAGCTGCTAGAGATAGTGCTGTAAAGATGGGTGAATATATGGGGGCATTGTAGTCTGCAGTCAGGGCTGCTGTCCCTAGAGAAATGACACAAAACATAATATATGTAAACACTTTGTCTCTTAAGCTGCATGCTAACAAGATTTACACTTAAGCAGTCACAAGGCACCAATCTAAAACATGCTCATGATCTGCATGGAGCCCACACTGGTTTTCTTGTGAATATTGCCCCCTATCTGGCTGCAGTTTGACCAAGGAGGTGTTTTGTGGTGTGTGTGTTTTTGCAGTAAACAGTATCTTTAAGTGCAAAAGCAGCCAGGAAAGTGTGATTTTCAGAATTAGGTGATTAGGAGAAGATTCTAGATTAGACTCCGGTGGCTGCATTTTCTGCAAAATAAAATAAGTTTAAGCACATTTGTTTTAAACACATGACTAACTTGATGTGTAGCTTGGCTCTAAAACATGTCTGCCCCCACCCCATTTCTGACAAGTGGATTGTGTTGGAAGTGTAACAGCAGAGATCATTCCATGTGCAATTTGAGGGTTAATTCTCTTAGTATAAAGTCAGCTAGCCAAGACAGGGAGAGGAGGAGGTGTTGCTTAGCACAGTGTTTCCCAACCGGTGTTCCGCGGCACACTAGTGTGCCGCGAGACGTTGCCTGGTGTGCCGTGGGAGGGAGGCGGGCGAGTCGGGCTGCGAGAGGCAGGGCGGCGGCGGCGAGGATCCGCGTCGAGCCGGGGGCGGCTCCGCGGTGGTGGTGCCGAGGTTTCTCTCTCCATTCTCCCCTCTCACACACACACACAGAAGAAATAACACAGGATCAGCTGACAGGACCCGGCCAATGGGGCGGCGGCGAGGCAGCGCGCGCAAAAGGGAGGAGTGCGAGACGGCGGCGGCGCAGGGCGGGAGGGCGGCGCATTGCGCATGCTCAAACCCGCCCTCCGAGGCGCAGAGGGGAGCTGGGCAAGCGCCTTCTTCAACCATGCGCTCGTTTAAAGAGGCAGCGCCCGGGCGGAACAGAACTCTGTGCCTCTCGCCTAGGGATGAAGGCGGGCACCGGCTTAAGCCAGAAGTAGCCTAATAATGCATTAACTTCCGTGGGACTTCCAAGTAAACACAGTAGCCCAGCGCCTCCCTCCCCAAAAGGAGGGGGAATTACAGCAGCGCAGGCGACTCCTGCGTCTCCCCGATATTTAAGGCTGCCATCCCTCGTGCACACTTACGCGGGAGCAAAACCCCGTGAACAAACTAGGGCTTACTCCAGAGTAAATAGGGGTAGGATCTGGCTGCAGTTGTACAAGAAGAAGCAATTGATAACGTTTTCGCGCCTTCGGGATTGCCTTCACGCCTTCCTCCTCCCGGGTCCTTGAGAGCGCGGGAAGCGGCAGCGCGAGACCGGCGTTGAGCCTGGTAGGTATTGTGCTTGCCAAGGCAGTCATTTGGGAAATGAAAACTTGCAAAGCAAGCAACCAGTTCAATCTGAAGTACGTGTATGCTTAATATCCTGTATCTGAAACCTGTTCTGCCCCCTCCCCCACACTTGGTGCCATTTTCATCTACACATGCAGCAGAGTAAGTTGACCCAGAATAGTACCAATTCAGATGGGAGAATGACAGTGCTGAATGCTTTCCCATGTAGAACAGTCCCTGCAAATAAAAACCTAGCATATTTGGAAGAGGGATGCTAGCCTAACCATTACCTTCTATGCTGTTACTATTTTTTTTTTTTTTTTTTTACATAAGTAAAAAGTGACCTTTCCCCATCTGGCATGGTGGTGTGCCTCGAGATTTTTTTCATGAAACAAGTGTGCCTTTGCCCAAAAAAGGTTGGGAAACACTGGCTTAGCACTCAGAAGTAGCATGATGTTAGCGGAGGTAACTCTTGCCTTGATTGGCTCTGTAGTTCTGAGGGAATTTTCCCTCTGTACATTTCATTGTATGTCACTCTGCTTTGATGAAGGCCTCCAAGAGAGAAAGGCAAAATCTCTTTGTTCCTTTCTCCTCATGCTATTGTTGAGTTTTCTCAGTAAAGGGTAATCAGGATTCATTCATTCATTCTCTCTCTCTCTCTCTCTCTCTCTCTGTGTGTGTGTGTGTGTGTGTGGACTCTGTGTTATTTAAGTGACTCTGCTAATAGTTTGCACCATTCAAGCAGGATTGTAATATGACAATCATATGCATGCTCACTTTGGAAATAGGTCTCAGTGAGCTTAGTATGACTTATTCCTGAGTAAACCTGCATAGGATCACACACTGTCAAACAACTGTTCTTAAAATAGCAGCCTGGCTTTTGCATTTCAGACAACATGAAGATTCACTGCCTGTAAGAAAATAAATGGTTGCTGAACTGTAGAAGTGCTGGCTCTGGATGTAATCTATTCTTGTAATTTCTTATAAACAACAATGACAAACTACCCTAGATTAAAAAATACTAACACTATTCTGCATACAAAGTTTTATATTACTTAAATAAGCTAAGCTCACAAGCTCTTTAATCATATATACTGTCACTGTTTTCAGAAAGCACATTCTCCAACAAAGATTGAAGGGGAAATTTTCGGATTCCACCCCCCCCCCCCACACACATTATAAATGCATATTGTAGGTTAATTTTTCTCATAACTGAACTCTAGTTCTCTGTTGATTTTGACATGTGAAAAGGCTGGTGGTTTTAAAGTGGTCAGAAGCTGAGCACTTCAAAAACAAACAAACCACTACCTGATAGTCTTGTGCTTTACTTAACCACCTGCCATTTTGACAAAGCCATTCATAGTTACAAGCCATTGCAAAAAACAAAAAAACAGTTCTCCAAACCACATAATGCTCTTTAGAACACAGTACCCAACCACATCCTTCCACGTATAAGTTTCACTGGTATAATTATGGTTTTCTTATAATTATTATTTCTGTAATATTCACAGAAGATACACACACACAACAGTGACTGGGAGACAAGTGTGATGTTCAAATGAATGGAGGCAAAATATTTGCATGCATCTCCTGAATTAATTTGGATAAGCAGGGATTTAGGGTAACTAAGCTTCAGGTATGCTGGCTGCAAATTACTGGCATGACATTATATGCTAATATTCTTGTTTTTGCAGGCTTCAGGGATGTTGTGCTGGTGTAAACAGTTGTTCTTTTAGAAAATGGGAATGCGCCTATACTTGAAACGTAAAAAAAAAAGTAGATTGTAAATCAAAGAGGGTAATTGGGGAATGGAAGAGAAGCAATGGAACAAAAGGAATGTTCTTAGGTACTCTTCTTGTGTGATCAGTTTATACCTGAAGATGGAGTGGGATTGTCCAAAATGGCCATACACCCAATGGCTGTACATTTGCTGACTGTGAGGAATCCAACTCCAGTTCATAAGAAATGGTGCAGAACAACCAAGAACAAAAAAACTCAACTCCAAGAAATCTATTTCCCATACTGCACAGCCATGACTTGACAATTTGACAAAAAAACTTTTGTAAAGACTCTCCTCCCTGGAAGAGAGGGGAGTGGTTGTGGGCGGGAGCCTGAGCTCCGCCCCTAGCAGGGGGCGTTAGCCCCCTGCCTCCTCCTCTCACCTGGCTGGCGCCCACACCCCTCGGCAGGCACCCAACCAGGTGCCTCCGAGGGGGCATTTACAGCAGCCTTTTGCTGCGGCGCCAGCCTCTCCTTGGCCTCATTCTTCTCCATCGTCTCGTCGCGAGTCACCCACCCTCCACTCCCTTTGAGCTCAGGGTCTTAGTTTATTGGGCTTGCTAAGGACCTTAGGTTGGTCGCCCTGGTTGTCCAGGGGGCCTGGTAGGAATTTTTCCATTTGGCATTAGGCTTTTTGGTTTTTTCGCCTACCTCGTAGCAATCGTCACAACTTTTGTGGTATTGGTGGGTAGGTTAGGCATTGGAATAATGTGTTGTGTGTCGAAGGGCTGGGTGTGGCCATCGCCTATGCCTTCAATTTTTGGGTATTCCGTTAAAGGAATCTGGCGGTCGTGTATTCTGTCCGATGCCTGCTTGGCGGGAGGCCATGGCACGACCCTCGGTGACATCAGGGGAGAGCTTATAGTTGGATTAGCATCAACAGGCTCCACCTACTGGTGAATAAACCCACTTGTTTTAGACATCCAATGCCTAAGCCAAGACCTTTTCACTGCTGTAATCAATAAAGTTGTGGCCTTTTTCTTGCCCATTAACCTTATATCACGTGTCATTGCGTATTTATTTCACATTGTGGGGGTCGGGTCCTCGAACCACAAGTAGGTACTGCCATGAAGAAGCCATGGTCCCAAATTCCTTTAGGTCCCTTAATAATGGGTCACAGAGCAACACCTATCCCATTGATCAAAGGATGAGAGGAGATACATAAAAGAAGTTATCCCTAATGTACTTGGATCATGTAGAGCATCAATGGGCTCCTCTATGGTCCTCTAGATCAGGGTTTCCCAAACTTGGGTCTCCAGCTGTTTTTGGACTACAACTCCCATCATCCCTAGCTGGCAGGACCAGTGGTCAGGGATGATGGGAACTGTAGTCCAAAAAAATCTGGAGACCCAAGTTTGGGAAACTCTGCTCTAGAAGTTAGAGTCCATTTCCCATTAGCACCAGCCAGCGTGGGCAATGATGAAGGATGATGGGAGTTTTGGTCCCAAAACAGCTGGAAAGCCAGAGGTTTCCCATCCCTAGTGTATGGCAGCACTTTGAAGTGGGCCTGGCAGCTAATAGGAAGCCTGAGCAATTGTGCCAGAATTGGAATGAACTACTTCCTGCATCCTATCCTTATTAAAAGATGTGCAAGCGCTTCACACCTGGTATGGCTGGCGAGAGTATAATGCCAAAGGAGAAATCTTTGTAATTTCTTCCAAAGGAAGATATTTTGTGGATCTTAGTGAAGGGTTGTTCGCGTTATCAGCCATCTTAAAATAACCCTCGAATAAAAGCCCTTTCGCTCTTTTCAGTCTCTGATACAATCTGGTAGATGCTCTCCGAATTGAATGGCTCACAGTAGTTATTAATATAATCACTGGTGTGAGTGACCTGCAGGAACCTGTAGGGCAGCTCGCCCATTCATTTTCCTGTCTTCCATATTTTGGTTTCTTTCCTGGCTTCACAAATCTCACATTGTAGTTAATTCCTTGGATGCCACATGCAAACTCAGTTATTAGATGTCTGGTGAGGGCTGATGAGTATTTGTTTATTGTGGCTCCTCCAGATGACATACAGTGGTACCTCGGGTTACATACGCTTCAGGTTACAGACTCCGCTAACCCAGAAATAGTGCTTCAGGTTAAGAACTTTGCTTCAGGATGAGGACAGAAATCGTGCTCCGGCGGCGTGGCGGCAGCAGGAGGCCCCATTAGCTAAAGTGGTGCTTCAGGTTAAGAACAGTTTCAGGTTAAGAACAGACCTCCAGAACGAATTCAGTATTTAACCCGAGATACCACTGTATTTATTTGAGCATTCATTTTAATTTGTTTGCACAAAGCTTACAAGGAGGTTAGATTGTATTTGGCCTTTATATTGTGCATTTGTTCCAATTTGTTTGTGGAGATGTTATACAACAATGAGCAACCGCAGGGTGTTTCTGTTAACCATTCATTCACCCCACACTTTTCAGTCCTTTCCCCCATGAATTTCCTAACCACTACAAGTTTGGGCTCCTTCTTTTTTTAAAGTGGATTTGTTGGGCACTTTAGCCCCCTTTAATTCTGCAAACCTACATTTCCAGTGCCTCTTGTATAATTTGAGTTAGCAATATATTTATCGTAATATTCAAATCAGATTAAGGGACATTGAAAAACGAAACATTGAGTCAGCTGTAAATAAAATTTGCTCCCCTAAGTTTTATGGTTTAAATACAACAGATAATGGGGTCACATATTTCAAAATTAATAATTCCAGTCCAGTGCAGGGCCTTTATTCTAGCCCGACTGAACGTTTCCTCCTCCGCTTTTGTCAAGGGCAGATATTTAAACATCCTCAGAAATTATAGACATTGTGGATGTTTTTTGAATGTGCTGGACACAGGAGAACATATTCTTTTGTGTTGTCCATTGTACAACCAGCTATTCAAATGTGTGCTATCCCCATTTCTTGGTAGTCCAACATCACGGCACAATGAAAATATCAGATTCCATCTGTCTGACATTAACCCGGAAGTAAATGCAAGGATGGCTGAGTTTTAATCAACAGTATCTCTTAGAGTGGTGAATGGCACTATTTAGCGGGAAGAAACTCCCATGGAAATCATCAATATTACATATTTTTACATGGCTGTTTATTTGTATATATTTCAAAATGTTATATGGATTTTTTTTTTATTATTATTTTTATTGCATTTTTTTAAATTACAAAGAAAGTATATATTAAACATTACATCCAAATCTTAGAACCAGAAAATAAAATAAAAAATACCAAACAAAAAACAAGCAAAAAATAAAAATAAAATAAAATTATAAAAAGAAAGTAAGAACTTCCTGACAGTAAGAGCTGCTCGACAGTGGAATTTGCTGCCAAGGAGTGTGGTGGAGTCTCTGTCTTTGGAGGTCTTTAAGCAGAGGCTTGACAACCATATGTCAGGAGTGCTCTGATGGTGTTTCCTGCTTGGCAGGGGGTTGGACTCGATGGCCCTTGTGGTCTCTTCCAACTCTATGATTCTATGATTCTAAGAAGGAAAGAATTGGGAAAAGAGGAAAAGGAGAATTTTCAAAAATAAAAAAATAAAAAAATTGATCAAGTATACTAAATTATTCAAAGGATACAAACAGTGATTTGATTATTCTATACACCAAGTTACCAGAAAGAGATTACATTTGTACTCCTGATTTTCTTTCTTTCTTTCCAGTCACTTCTGTTCCGGAAAACTAGCTTGAATCCCTTCTATGTTGGTTGACTTCCCTCTATCTCTTTGCGGTTTCAATATTTACCTTAAGTAGCGAGTGTTCTGTATTCATTTGTTAACATCAATTTATCCCATATAACTGTGAAAATAATCTGAGCGCAACCAAGTATTATTTTTGGAACCATATTTTATCAGGTAGTTTTTGAAGCAATCCCATTCCTTTTTCACCTTATCGCCTGAGTGGTTTCTCATTAGGTCTGTCATTTTGGCTAGTTTGAGGTACTCGCACAACTTTAATTGCCACTCATATTTTGTTGGTGTTAACTCACTTTTTCAATATTTCGCTATTAGGACTCTGGCTGCTGTTGTCACGTAGAGAAACACTCTCTTATTTCGTTTGGAATTCTTATTTTTAGAATGCCTAAGGTTTCTTTAAAAATGTTATTTTAGCATTCTTTTCAGCTCCTCATAGATCATGTCCCAAAAAGTTTTAATATGTGGATGTTTTATGATGGCCTATATTTGTAACGCCTAATAAAGGTTTGGCAAAGGAAGTACATCTCCAGTGCTTGAATCCCTCCCACAAAGACTGGAAGTCTGGAGGCAGCCTTGGAAGGCTTAAAACACGTCTGAGGCAGCCGCCCTGGGTGGCAGAATCCCACAAGGCAGTGGTCCCATGGGTGCACTGGCCACCCCACCATTGGCAGAGAAGCAATAGCAACTTCCAGTGATATCTCACCGGAACCTTCCACCACCATTTTGTGGGCATCGCCACACAACCTAGGCAAGGGAGACTCAGGTGGCCGGGCAGCATCTTTGCATTTTGCCTCAGGTGGAGAAACAGGACGGGCCGCCCCGCCAAAGATATCCCCACTCACTTGAAATCCACCCTTCAACTAGCCAAGCCTTGCTGACCCAGTATTTATGACAGATTTGAATTTTCTTTTTCCCGGAACGCTAAGCTCTTTTCGATTTTAGTGGTAGTTTAATTAAAAATTAAAATAGCTCAAGGTGTATGGACAAGCTGCTTGTAAAGCAATTCTGACAGATCGAAGGGCTGCAAGATGAAAATTATTGGCCAGTTCACTTTCAGAAAGAAATAAAAAGTGGAATGCTGAAGTCAGGTTCTTAAATTTCAGTTTTAATATACCTCAACAAAATGATCTTATTCCACAGTTTGCCATGTATATGAAGTTCCCAGTGAAATACCGTAATTACTCTTACCTGTAACATTACATTTTTTTAAAGACTAGTGGCTGACGCTGCAGCTTGCATTGCTCACCAACCCCACCTATCCCCCCCACCCCCACTTGCCAACCCCCCACCCTTTGCACACCACCCAACCCTCCCAGCCCTTTGGCTCCTTCGGCCACCAGACATCCCCCAACAGGTCCTTCATCCTCATGGCTTCTTCAACCCCCAACCACCACCCACTCTGTTGCCAATCTCCATCCCCCCACAGTTGACCCCAAACTCCCCCCTCCCTCATCCCCTCACCAATCACTCCAGACCCATGATCCTGCTCCCAGTGCTACTTGCAGAGCCTGAGGTAATGGTGAGGTGAAAGTTTTTGCCCCTTCTCTCCACGCCGATGGCAGAAGGAACAGGGCACCAACACTGGGTGATAGACTTTCTCTTCTTGACTCCCCAGTACGTTTCCAAGCACAATTCAAAGTGTTGGTGCTGACCTTTAAAGCCCTAAATGGCCTCGGCGCAGTATACCTGAAGGAGCATCTCCACCCCATCGTTCAGCCTGGACACTGAGGTCCAGCGCCGAGGGCCTTCTGAGGGTTCCCTCACTGTGAGAAGTGAAGTTACAGAGAACCAGGCAGAGGGCCTTCTTGGTAGCCTGCCCTGTGGAACGTCCTCCCATCAGATGTCAAGGAAATAAACAACTATCTAACTTTTAGAATACATCTGAAGGCAGCCCTGTTTAGGGAAGTTTTAATGTTTGACCTTTTATTCTGTTTTTAATATCCTGTTGGAAGCTGCCCAGAGTGGCTGGGGAAAGCCAATCAGATGGGCGGGGTATAAGTAATAAATTCTTATTCTTATTCTCTATAAGCGGCAGCATCAGCATCTTGGAACTAGGATGAGTTATGAGGCGATTGGGGCAAACTGTGGGTGGGGGTGGTGACTCTTAGCTGAGCTGCCCACTCATAGACAAAGAGTTCCCCTAAAAATGTGGTCCATGGACCACCAATGGTCCGCAAGCTTCATTCAGATGGTCCATGGTATGTTTGGGAAGAGCACTTTCAATCTGAATTCTATGGAATTGAAATTTTCACATGATAAAACAAAACATACAAAATTCAAGCAATAAACATACAATTAAAAGTCATACAGGATATATCACAGCACATTAAATTGCCTCAACGGGGAGAAAAATCATGAAGTGGTCCACCGAATCCCTCATAAAGTTTGTGGCAATGGGGGCAGGGTGGGGGTTTTGAGAACCACTGATCTATAACTAATGAAAATACCCAAGGATTATCTTGACTTGAGATCCTGCAGTACAACCAACTACATAATGTTTTCAATTACTTCCCACAGCAGCTTTAAGACAGGTAATTTTATATGCACTTTGCTTTTCTGTGTTACGTGTTCATGTAGCCAGCAATCTCATTTTTGAGCAATTGAGTAGTAAACGCCAGAACTGGAAAAGGTACCTCAGAATCGACCATCCAAGGTGGACCAGCTATCCCTAAGAGGAAGCCTGGTTTACAGCATCCTTTCTTTATGCCTGCAAGCATTCTGAGAATGCACTCTTAAGACGGATGAACACAACTGACTTCAATGCATATAATGCCTTTCCATTTGCAAACAACCTCTAGGATTTAGAAACGCCATCAGTCACCAGCTTATACGGCGTATTCTTTTTGATTTGTGTGTGTGACAATCTGCCAAAGAGATTTCTCCGTGGAGAAAGAGTGAGGTGTTCCGTGAAGGCTGGCTTTCTGCTTTATCCAGTTACTGCGTGTATAAGTGCAGTTTTTATTTTTAAATGCCTGTCAAGGAAAGCTCCAGCCTGCCTTGTGCTACTACACGCGTCCTTTGATTTGCAGCTCGTTCTGCTGATATCTTTGCTCACTCCACACTGAAGAAACAAACAGGCTGCTTTGTTAAACAGCATTAGAGAAAGGTCATTGTTTAATTGAAATAAAATATGGGCCCGGGGCGGTGGCCATCGGCACAGTCGCACCGGGGGAGCAGGCAATTTCTTTCATGCTCGCTGTGACTATTTTAGTATTCTCCTCCTGAGCAGTTATCAATGAGTTCTTGCAGCTTGTTTCCAACTCGGCTAGTTTTTGGATGAACAAAATCCACTGTTAGGTCAGATAACCTCATGGTTCTATGACTCTGGTTGCAAAACATGCACTTTCCTTAGTTCGCTAGAAACAAACGTCATACAAGTAAATGTGTTGCTTGATGTCCTTCTGTATTAAGCTTCATCTGAGCCTGAAAAAATGGACTCTCTTGTGCTTTCCCCCTGCTGTTCGCTCTGGCAGCCATGAAGAAGCCTGGCCTGGGTTCAGGTTTCTGTTTATTAAATCATAATCATGATAATGATTCCCTTTTGAAAAACCTGTTACAAATTAAAATCAGAATAGATTTCCTTTGCTCCGCTGCTAAGCCTCAGCTATTGCAGTATTGACGGAGTGCAGTGAAAACAGCGCAGCAGTAAATTAGTCCCATTTGCTTTCAAGCTGCCTAACGTAGCTCGCTTCTGGGGTAAACAAAGCTTGGAAAGATACCTTCAGTGGAATTTAGAATCCAGTGACTGCCAACATCACCAACCATGCAATGCAGAATAAAGTGCATTCTTGAGTATACAGGCAAAAAGCCGTGTTCTCCTCTTCTGCTGACCCCCCTGCTACATATGTGCGGAGGGAATTGTGCAGACCTGCTTTCTCTTCCCAGAAAGGCCTTCCATTGTCTATCTGGAGAAAGCAGACTGTGATCTACAGGTGCAGGAGAAAAGTGTTCTGAGGAGGAAGGATGGACTGTAAGCTATCAAACTGGAGAACCAGGGTAATCACATATGCAAATAGCAGGAAGGACAACAGAGAATAAATTGGGCTGTCTCCCTAACACACATTTTTTATTTGCAGAGAACTCGTTTTCAGGTGGGTGTTGGTTCAAAACTGCCTCTACCCCACCCTTGACACCTCCTGTAGGGTTAAATGGCACAATCCACTCTATGGCCTGAGGATTCTTGCAACCTCATTCTTTTCTTTTAAACTTTTCATTTTCCATTTTATAATGAAATGAGTCTATCCTGTTTTCTCAGTTAAAATCACCCCAAGGCGTTATTTGTACATTGCTACCTGTATTTTCCTCCATCGGCAAACAGGTTCTGGGGAAATTTTAATCAGGAAAATGGAATGTAGGGGAACAAATTGGAAGCCATTGCTGCTTTGGAAGCCATTTATTTTAATAACCATGGGAAATCTGGCACCACACCTAGTTTGGCCTTTGGTAACATCCAAAATATCACCAAAAAGTCTCATCTAGACTGCCCGACTCATGTCTCCTCACTTCTTTCTGTTCAAACAAACTATACTTTTAAAGTAAATTCTCCACCTTCCAGTTCCATGATTTTTGATAGAACATCATGTCTTCTATACAATGTCTTTTTGAGACCTGGTATGCAAAATAGCTCCTTAGTCGTTCCAGAGATAAAGATCATAATTGTCTGCTCACCTTAGAGAAACAAAATTATATAGTATGACCAGTTGAGTGGAATGAGTAAGGTGAATAATCTTGCTTGACTAAAATTAGAAAATCTATGGCCTCAACAGGATGAATATAAATAAAAGTATTTGAATTGTTCTAATCGGAGGTGTTTTTGAATTGGATTTCATACCTTTTCTCTTCTAACAGCAAATTTATGGACAGCAACATCTTCCATTATCGGCATTAGTTTTTGCAAAGATGACAGCATAATAAAATGTTTCCCACCCATTTTTTCTTTCCCTTTTCTCTGCTGAGTTCATTCTTTAGTTCCTATTGCTATTGGATCAGTTTGTCTAGACCACAGGAAGCAACAAAAACAAAATTACAATAAGAACAAAAGATAAAGACTCACTTATCACAAAAAACCACTTTTCTGTATTCTTTTCTCTCTGTTGGCTAAAAGAAATTCTGTCCCCAATTTGAGAAATAGTCAGGGTTCAGTGCAGAGACAGTACTGGATATATACAGCACTGAAGCAAGTAATACAGTAAATCTGCAACTATCTCTTACCACAAATACAGAATCGTCAACAATAAGTTTCTTTTTTCCTGCTAGGGTATCCAGAACAAATACAGTGGTACCCCGCAAGACGAACGCCTCGCAAGACGGAAAACCCGCTAGACGAAAGGGTTTTCCGTTTTGGAGGCGCTTCGCAAAACGAATTTCCCTATGGGCTTGCTTCGCAAGACGAAAGCCCATAGGGAAATCTCCGGGGACCTCTTTTAAATGCTAGCGGTGGGGAGCAAAGCCTTCCCCCCCCTCCGGCCTTCAGAAGAGGTCCAGGAAGGCTGGCGGGGGCCGAAAGGCTTTGCTCCCCACCGCCAGCATTTTAAAAGCAGTCCGGGATAGCAGGGAAGCGCTTCCCGCTATCCCGGACGGCTTTTGAAGGTAGGAGAGGTCCGCGAAGCCTGGGCGCACTGATCTCAGCGCGCGCAGGCTTTGGCATGCCGGCAACTCACCGCAAGCAGCGGCAGCGCTGCCGCTGCTTGCGGAGAGGTCCGCAAAGCCTTGGCCGGACAGCTTTTGAAGGCAGGCGGGGGGGAGCAAAGACTTTCGCCCCCGCCAGCCTTCAGAAGAGGTCCTGGACCTCTTCTGAAGGCTGGCGGGGGGCAAAAGTCTTTGTCCCCCCTGCCTGCCTTCCCAGGGGCTTTTAAATCGCCCCGGACAGCAGATAAGTCCTCCGCTGTCCCGGGGCAATTTTAAAATGCCGCCCGCCAGCATTTTAAGATCGCCCCGGACAGCGGAGAAGCCCTCCGCTGTCCCGGGGTTTTTTAAAATGCTGGGGGTGGGAAGAAAAGCCCTTGTCCCCCCCCCCCAGCCTTCAGAAGAGGTCGGGGGACAGACTGTCCCCGGACCTGGTCTGAAGTCGGTTTCCCTAGGAACGCATTAATTGATTTTCAATGCATTCCTATGGGAAACCGTGCATCGCAAGACGAAAAACTCGCAAGAAGAAAAAACTTGCGGAACGAATTAATTTCGTCTTGCGAGGCACCACTGTACATTCTCCAGTGATGTGGAGCCTGTGACCATTGAGATATTGTTGGATTCTAGCTTTCACCAGCCCCAGCCAGCATGGCCAATGGTCAGGGATGATGAGAGTTAACATAGGAAATTGCTTTATACCAAAGGCGCCTACAAAGAGGTGTATTATTGCTGTTGCGTGCAGCAACAAGTGTTTTACACTTCCCGTTAAGATTTATTGGACCATGAGCTCCTCTTCCTGCTACATAAATGTTCACCAATACTCCTGCATTATTGACACTGTCTCCTTTGGCTATCCCAAACCATGGTTTCCAACCCTGCCATCTTCCCACTATTCTTTCAAACAGCAGAAGTTAGTTTCACGATGATGCTATGCTGCCACAATGGAGGCAGATTTAGGGCGGTGTGCCCTATATGGGGAGAGGCAGTCCTTAGGATATTGTGGTTCCTGAGCTTTTTGTTTTGGTCACAAAATTAAGCAGAACACTAGGGGGAGAAAAGCCGTTAGTGAGGCAGGGTCTCATTTGTGGATTAAATTTCTTGTTACTGCCAATTTCTCATTGCTGTTAGATAACTTCCCTGAGCTAAGATTAACATTTGTCCAGAGAAAGACATATAGCCTTAGACATGTAGCATTAGGGAGATTAGCTTACGCATTTATATTTGATATATGCATATTTTTGTCGAAGGAGCTAAATACTGTAGTCATTCGATTAAAAATATAGGAGAGAATTTATAGAAGGACATAGTTTGAGCACTGTTCCCATGGCAACGACATCGCTGGAAACTAACTTGCGCATGGTAAGAAAAACAGTTTTCAAGTCAGATAGTCAAACACACCTAAACTGGGTTAGATCAGGGAAGCCAGTGTGGTGATCTATCCCTGTATTAGATGATAGGTAAAGGTAAAGGGACCCCTGACCATTAGGTCCAGTCGTGACCGACTCTGGGGTTGTGGCGCTCATCTTGCTTTATTGGCCGAGGGAGCCGGCGTACAGCTTCCGGGTCATGTGGCCAGCATGACAAAGCCGCTTCTGTCAAACCAGAGCAGCACACAGAAATGCCGTTTACCTTCCCGCTGGAGCGGTACCTATTTATCTACTTGCACTTTGGCGTGCTTTCAAACTGTTAGGTTGGCAGGAGCAAGGACCGAGCAACGGGAGCTCACCCCGTCACGGGGATTCAAACTGCCGACCTTCTGATCGGCAAGTCCTAGGCTCCGTGGTTTAACCCACAGCGCCACCCGCATCCCTCTTAGATTATAGGACAGGACAAATAATTTGTTAAAGGTATATCTCATCTTTCTTCCACCATGGAATCAAGGTAACATATGTTTCCTAATCAGGCACTAACTAGACCCAGACCTGTGTTGCTTCAGCGAGGGTGCTAACATCACATGTGCCCATCAGACTCTGTCGTGTTAGCAGAATCATAGAGCGATTACAATGACTTAACCCACCCCTCTCCTGCTAAGGCCTGGGGTCTTCGCTTCTAAGTTCTCCGGTGCCGTGCTGGACTCATTGCTCTGGGAAAGGTCACAGTACTCTCTTAGCTGTAAAGCCAGCGAGTGGAATGGCTCGGAACACAGCTGTAATTATTAGGAGACAGATGATATATGGGAGACAGATGAAAAGTGGGAGGACGTGTGCTGCCTCATTCCTCTCGTAATTTTGGCAGCTTTGTAGTCGCTACAGATCCGTTCAGCTTCCTTGGGCTCATATCTGCTGGTTGTTCATCTGCTTTGAAATGTCTTGAAAATGGTACTGATGGTGGACTCCTCATGTCAGTTTCTATTGCATTAAAAAACAAAACCCTTATGATTTCAAAATGATAGACCTTTCTTAGTTTGTATATGTTATTCAGAAGTCCCTTTCTGGGTATCTCTCTCTCTTTTGACAAGGTAATAATCATAAATAAATAAGAATAAAAATATGTAACTATCCAACCTCCCAAAATTTCAACACCTCTTGCGATAGTTTGTCCCCTTTCCATTTTAACAGTACAGATTCTAAAAACACCCTCCATATTTCCTCAAAATTATTTCTCTTGCATATTCCCCGTCTTACCTTAATGGCACATGTTAATTTATCATTAATAGCTATATCCCACACCTCTTTATGCCATTCTTCCAATTTATATTCCTCTTACCCCTTCCATTTCCTAGCTATAATAATTTGTGCAGCTGTCAATAAATTTGTGAGCAAGTCATTCATAGCCTGTGAACCTTCCACCCCATCGTAAATTGATAATAATGCTACCTCTGGACTTTCGGACAGCTTTAATCCATTGGTATCTCTTTGGTCAGGTGGATGGCAACAGAGAACAGAATCTTTTCAGTGATGGTACTCTGCCATTGGAATGTACTTTCCAGGAAGACTTATCAGTCCATCCTGAGAGCACCAATGCTGAAGGGCAGGATTAAAAAATAAGCAAACTAAAACCAATGGATTAAGAAATAGTCAATGTAGACCCACTGAAACCAATGGACTTAAATGGCTCAGCACTGCAATACCTGAAGGACCGCCTCTCCCCATATAAACTGTCCCGGACATTCATCCTCTAAGGCCCTTCTTCATATTCCACCTCCGCGTGAAGTCTGGAGGGTGGCAACACAAGAACGGGCCTTCTCTGTGGTGGCTCCCTGTTTGTAGAATGCTCTCCCCAGGGAGGTTCGCCTGGGGATAATAATACTGACCTACCATAACGGGGGGGGGGATGCGGGTGGTGCTGTGGGTTAAACCACAGAGCCTAGGACTTGCCAATCAGAAGGTTGGTGGTTCGAATCCCCGCAACGGGGTGAGCTCCCGTTGCTCGGTCCCAGCTCCTGACAAGCTAGCAGTTCAAAAGCATGCCAGTGCAAGTAGATAAATAGGTACCGCTCCAGCGGGAAGGTAAACGGTGTTTCCGTGTGCTGCTCTGGTTCGCCAGAAGCGGCTTAGTCATGCTGGCCACATGACCTGGAAGCTGTACAGTGGCTCCCTCGGCCAATAAAGCAAGATGGGCGCTGCAACCCCAGAGTCAGTCACGACTGGACCTAATGGTCAGGGGTCCCTTTACCTTTACCTTACCATACAGGGTTGTTGTAAAAACCACCCTGATGATGTATATTAAATGACCAGCTAATTCCTAGTGGTGAGAGACCTCAGTGGGACAAATTTGAGTGTGTATCTCCTTGCAGTCAGCCTTTGACAAGACCTCTAATAAAATAAGAATATTAAATACGTCAAGTATAATACAGTCATTATAGTGTAACAGATGCTGGTGGACTGCTTTTAGAGTTTCACATAATGCAGGGATTTATCCTGGGACACATACATTCAAAGAATGATCCTCAAGTATTTTATTTGCTTCTCTTGCAGAATAGAATAGCTGAGGAATACAACTTAATGATTCGACACATAGATTCTATTGACAGGGAGCTGCAGTAAATTCTCAGCCTTTGGGGAGACATGCATCATTGAGATAAACAATGATTCGTAATCTGTGTGGGTGAATGGAGGAGTGGAAAAAAAGAAAAGGGCCACCCGTCAGAGGGATGCACTATTAGTCTATAAAAACATACACATATAAATGTAACGTCTCTTTTATATTTCACTGTGTACATCATTTAGAATCACTTACACGAATAGCAAACCCTGGTGCCAAGTTATACCAGTTACATTGCCAACACTGAATCAGTAAAAAAAACACCACACACATACACAAGAGGGAAGGGTTAGCATGCTCAGGGAAACCTCAAAATTTGCAGGGGAAGAAGAAAAAAATTATTCAGGGAAAAAAACCCTTAATGGGGCAAAAAATCCCCTGTAAAACTACCCAAGTGAGGACTAAACACAGAATACTGAGTATATTGGGGTGTGGCAAACAGAAAACAGGGGAGAAGGGGGAATGAATAGAATATCCTGAAAGAAAGCATGTCTGGCTGGAGCACTGAGAAACCCATACTGCAATGTTTTGCTGCAGGCTCCAGAAATAATCTGAATGCAAAGGCCTTTCCCAGTGTGTCCATACCGTTTTAGTTTAGTTTTTGTTTTTATATGTGTGTGTATGTATTATTTCCTGCCATCATTTGTTTTTAACATTCCAGCTTAGAAGTTCACCAGTTGGATATCAAACATGGCAAGGGGCTATAAACTACGGCTATATGATTAGGCCATCTGAAAAGGCTTCTCTGTCCACCGTGACTGTCATGGAAGGCTGAGAGGATGCACCAGTCAGGAACCTAGACAAGAACTTTATTGACTCCCTAAAATGAGAACAGAACAGTCACAGGAAACTCCTGACTCTTCTCAGATACAACGAAGTCCGGTGCCAGTTAATGAGAGGAAGAGCTTCAGCTAACTTTCCCACATATAGAGGTTATTTGACTCCAACTGTCCATTACTCCTGACCATTGGCTGAGGATAATGGGAGTTGTAGTCCAACATCTGGAGAACCACCCTGGGATTTAGAACCAGCACCTCTGCATTGGTCTTGCTTAGTGTGTCATGTTCTTTTGAAGCTGTGGCTTATTGCTACCCATCTGTTTCCTTCTTTCCCCCATCCTGTGATGACGAGCCCATGAACTTTAACACCAGAATTGCTATATAAAGCTTAGGAAGAAATGTAGTTACTTTTACACAAGCGTTCTTTCAAATTGGGCATGTTTTTATTAAGTCTTTTGTGGCTTGGTATGTTAATATGAAGGTCAAGCGCAAGAGCAATGAAGCCTTGAATTAAAATATTCAGTACTGGTTAAGTTTTTTGAGGGCTCTTGGGCAAGATGCTCTCGTTGGCTCCTTTCCATCACCTCTTCTTCCCTGCTGCCCATTCACTTGCTTGTCCCTTTGTGCCTAATCCATGCCATCTTAAAGAGGATAAGACGAGGCATGTGAAGGTTGCTGCTTCTTCTCCTTGCTCCTCCCAGTACTTCCTTGGCTAGAGAAAGAGCAGTAAAAGCAGGGGCCAGGAGACTCTTGGAATCAGCAATGTGGGCCATGGACTTAGCAAGCAAGCGCCCAGTGATTCCCTTGAATCACTGAATCCCTTGATTTTTCTATTGCAGTGCCTTTAGTTTTCCAACTAGCAGAACACCAGTGTTTTGTTTTTGGTGGCAGCAGGTTACTATAAGTTGGGTGTCAGTTATTCCTTCTTCTAAGGGTTGTTTTTTTAAAAAACCAAACTCAAACAACTTGGGTGCAATTCTGAGTGCAGGAAGAGAAACCACTTAAGCATTTTGCCTCCAGGTATTTTTCTGTTCAAGATTACCCTTCCCAATCTGTTTTGTTGTTGTTTTTTCATCTTGCAGGGTGAAACCCACAGAGAAGCTGCAGGGATCCTGTGTCTTTCCATCTGTGGATTAAAAAGTTCCTTGGAGCGGGTGGTTTTGAGCTGAAAAATTCCAATAGGCAAAGAACCAGAGCTCCTTCTCTCCATAGCCTTCCTACTTTCAGATTAGCAGCCTGCCTAGGCTTACTTTGAATCTTTAAAAAAATGCATAGAAAAGGCTATCGTAATTTGAGCCTATCAAACTAGTTCCTAACGTGAACCACTTTATGGTTTTGATGATGGAAACACAGAACTATGTTTAATCTATGGCCTACCTGAAGATGACCAAGCGATGAAATAAGAGGTAGCTTCTAATTAGATGACGTGTGTTGATAGAAGCTTTTAAAAATTATTCTTAAAGCTGATTTTACTGCTTGCTTGCTTTTTTCACATAGCGGTTGTTTGTTATGGGTTATTCTGCAGTGCCTACTGGGAGACTTCCTCACATTCAGTTTTTGCTGAATTCCAAATAGACTCCCAGGGGAGATGCTGAAGAGGCCCTGTTGCTTGAAACAATCAAATCATTTGACAAGAAGCATTGCCAAGTACCCTGTAGGCAACAGCCCTGTGCTAGCCGGGGAGCAAGAGCTGATCTGTTGGGGTTTTTCCCCCCATTACTTGTTTCTGAAATTTCGGAAGACAGATTTGCATGAATAACGCATAAGGGGAGAAATAGCAAGTAAGTGCCTTGCTGTTGTGATACATTTTCTTTCCAACAGAATTCAATGCCATGGGCTCACATTCAAGAAAAACTGTCAGCACTATAAGACAAAGGAGAAGGCAAGCGGGATTAGCAACAAAATGTGTTCGGCAGCAATGTGCAGTCAGTGAACTAGGGGGACTAAGCTAGTCCCCTAAATGTTCCCCTGGTGCCTCTTTCTCACAGCCCAGGAAGTTTCTGCCCAACTTAGGAAGGGGAGCGAACACTAGGATGGGTCCAAGAGCACTCACGACATCACACGTGCTTCTCCATCCCCCAAAGGTCCTCGCAAGCTGGTGCCTCTGGCCCTAACTGTTCCCCTACAAAAAATTTCACTGCGCACCACTAGTGTGGAGTGCTCCACTTTGGGACACCATCCATTCAGGTAGGCAGACCCTCTTTGAGGACACTCCATTCCATTCCCCTCTCTCCGCTTTTCCATTTCCCTCTTCCAGCTGTGGCTCACCAGGTGGGGCTGAGGAGCTACTCTGCTAACTTCCCAGCAAGTGGGTCACTTTTTCTTATTGGGAGGAGCAGGGGACGAGGCAGTCCAATATGGTTCAAATGCACTTGCAGGAGCATCCAGTTGGCTCTGCTGTTGCTTTTGCGCTGCGCCTCACCCTTCTCTCTCCTGGTATGAAACAGTCACCCACCTGCTGGGAAGCTATTGTAGTGGTTTTGCCTCAGACAGCAAGCTGCTTATGTCCAGCATTCAGTGGCTACTGAGCATGCCCAGTATGGACTGATTTTGGGGGCCCTGCAACTCTTTTACTGTAATTTTGCAAAGCCTTGCAGTTTCCCCAAGTCTGTTGATGCCTCCCTCTTGTGTGTGGGAGCTATTTTGGCTACATAATGATCTGCACTCTGAGAGCTGAGTTCACTCTTAGCATATATGATGTTCACAGAGAGCGAGCCATTTTACACACTACAGAGAATGAGGTGCTAAATGGAGGTGATGGTATGCTCTGAAATTTACCACTCCAGACTGCAAGTAGGTGGTCATATTTTTTAATGCCCCTCTACTTAAAAATCTCCCAGATGTCTGAAGTGGTAAGAATTTTTCCTGTGTGAGTGGTAAAAAAATTTCCTGTGTGAGTCCGCATTATAGGGAAAGACCAGTCACTGATCTCCCAACACCTTTTTGTGAACTAAGAACGGATATGCGTGTGGCCTAATTTAAAGGAAAGCCAACGCATGTTCTGAAGGAATTTAACCCCGTTTCCAGGTATAAATCAGCCCCCACTCAAGCTGCTATTTGCTCAAAGGTGGAAAACACCTTGAATTATCACTGCCCCCACTTTCAGGGAGCATTGTTGAGTATGCACCTGGTTTAGATTGAAACAGTGGGAAAGGATTAAACCATGTTGCTTTTCTGATCAAATTAGCACCCCAGGACTGCATTTAGTATAAATAAAAACAATGAGAGATCACTCATTGATCTCCTCTCATAGCAAGTAGTTTAGCCCTTGCACTAGTGGTACAGGAGTCTGTTTGCCAGTGGTACATTAATCTGTACCCACTCCACCAGGCCTCTGTGAGATGCTTCTGATGACATGGGAGGAGCCTATGTTTCAATTTCTCCTCAAGGCTAGTGTTGCCTATTCATTCAAATCAGTGGTGTGTAGTCAGTGGACCAGGGGGACTCGGTTCGTCCCATAAATGTTCCACTAGCACCCCCTTCCCAAAGCTCAGGAAGCTTCTGCCCTGCTTATGGAGGGAGGTGTGATGTTCACTTGTGCGACGGTCCTCCATAATCACCATCACACGCTGGTGCCTCTGACTCTAACTGTTCGCCTATGAAAATCACTGCACACCACTGATTCAACTTGCCCTCTCTAGCTTTCTCCTTCTCTCTCTCTGCCAAACTTGACCATAAAGAGGGCAAGATGAGGCCAAGATGAGTACCAAGAACCGCTGAGCTTGTCCAAAGCTACTGAAATCATGGGATTTGGTGTAACAGAAATATTTCCCAAGCCGAGCTCATAGAAGTTGGAAGTGGTACATTCCAACCTGCGAGACTCCAACAGGTTCACAATTCACACACTTTTAACTTCAGGATTTGAGAAAATTATTTTAGTACACCATTCCTAGAACGAAACTTGGGTTATGTTCACATTACGGCTTACTGTGACTCCAGCATGCTTCCTACCACTGGGTTTTTTAAAGTCAGGTTCACACAACATTAGCCACAATCCTTTAGCTTTTAGAGAAATACTCTTCTTTGATATGCTTTTTCTCAAACCAGTTTTGATGTGATTTGAAAATGGAAGCCGTGGTTTTGTTGTGGTGTGGGCAGTTCATGCAGACCCAGTGTGGTGTAGTGGTTAAGAGCAGTAGACTCGTAATGTGGTGAACCGGGTTCGCTTCCCCACTCCTCCACATGCAGCTGCTGGGTGACCTTGGATTAGTCACACTTCTCTGAAGTCTCTCAGCCTCACTCACCTCACAGAGTGTTGGTTGTGGGGGAAGAAGGGAAAGGAGATTGTTAGCCGCTTTGAGACTCCTCAGGGTAGTGATAAAGCGGGATATCACATCCAAACTCTTCTTCTTTTGTGCATGCACAGATGATGGTGCATGCACAGATGAAAGTTTCACTGAATTGGAGGCATAAGGTGATGCCTCTGGTGTGAACAGCAGTGGAAGAAAGCGACTTGGAAAGGCAGAAGAGGAAATCAACCTCACAACTTTTCAAGCTGCCAATGTGAACATACCCTTGGTTTGTTTTTTTCCCTCAGCTGAATTGCAGCAGCGCAAGATTTAGCTGCTAGAACGATACACTCGGGGCTAGTTCAAAGATACAGAAATTGTTCGCTAACGTTTTAGGGGGAAACAGTGCATTCTGAATAGCAGATTTTTGCTATACCGCTTCCATCCACTTTATTCTGCCGTTATTTATATAAAATCTAATTTGTGTACTAGTACATAAGTACAAGTACTCACGACCCCTTGTCAGACAATAAATTAAGGGAAAGTATTTCCAAATTGAAAATTAATTCATTCAAAAATAGGCATGCATGTACATGTTTGTAGGCTGTTACGGTTTCTTCAGAACGCTTGCAGTACAGAAGGCGAAAGCATTTTTTCATTCAAGTGACTGTCGCTACTTCTCCTAAACATTGCTTAAGGCTCCTCTTTTATTTCACTAGATTCCACTAGGATAAAAATATAATAGTTCACACCCTGGTATGCACTCTGTAATGAAAAAGGAGTTCATATTCTATAAATATAATTCATGTGCCAGGACAAATCAGTTGTATTCTTACAAACAGCCCTCTAAAGGCATGCAATATATCCCCAGTTTATTGTGCTTTTCACAACAGTGGGATCATAACTCAGAAAATGCGCTCTGGCATTAATGCTAAATATGAATATTTTGACCCGGCATAGCAGCCACCTGCTGCCTGTATATAGGAATGGATTAATAATGATCAATCCTGCTGCCCGTCTCTTAAGATCAAATCATTAAGTCCTCACCCAGAGAATATTCCTGTTGAACACTATTGTGCTTCCAAAGTGAATAATAAATCGGACAGTACATTCTTATGATTTATTTCTTTAATTGTTTGAGACAAGTTGTATGTGGGGGGCAGGGATCAAGAATGAATACTCCCCCGCCCCAGCTAAAAAAATGTCCCTGCACGTAGAATATGTGGATGCCGCAGAGAAGGGCTTCAGAGTAGCCTCTCGCCCGATATATTAGTTTTCTATTTGCAAGGGAGTCATTTGGTGTGAAGGAGCATTAACTCATGCAACCTATTACCTGTCGCTTGAAGTGATACAGTCCAGGAACAGGTTTAACCACCTCATCTACTGTGTGTGTATGTGTGTATGTGAGGGGGGGGCGCTTTGTTGCTTTCATGTGGTAGAACATGAACAAGAAGAAAACTCCACATGTGTGGAGGAGAACACCAAATCAAATCTGCGATGGCACACCTAGCCTGCACTAACCTTCATTAGAAGGAAATTCCATGATAATGACCAGCAAATAATACACAGGGCATATACATAGTAGCAAATCCACAACATGGTGGTGTAGCATGGGTTGCCTGTGCCCGGGGCCACGCGGGCGGGTGGCGAACGGACAGAGTACATATATACATTCAACTGCCTAATAGCATCTATGTCACCCAGGAGATCTTAGCCACAGAAATAAGAAAAGAAGAGTCATTCCATTGTCTGGAGAGGCCACTCCCTGGTTCGTGTGGAGAAGCTGTTTTCAACGCAGCCCCACGACGGAAGCACACAGCTGTATTGAGGCAGCACTGGGTGTTGGAATTTGGTGCCCCTAACAATTTTGCAGCGAGGGCAACCAACCCTGTGCTTCCACCACCACCACCATGCTAGGCCACTGCCACAACGAACACAATTCAGCTGAAATCAGTGTGTTTCTGTAGGGCTGGCACAAGACGTGTACACACCTCACCCATTCCAGATGCAAAAACTGACTGCAGTGGCAGTTGAATTTTATGCCGACAATAGGAACTGGGCAGCAGCATCTAGCTGAAGGGAACTGCTGGTTTAGGAGTTACTGTGTAGGCAAAGGGAATGGCCGATTTTGTGTGTGTGTGTGTAAGAATGCACACATAGCAAAGAGGCAGCTGCCTTACTCTGTTGAATAGTATGGTCAACACTGTGTTAATGCATGCCTAATGCAGGCCACATTTACACTATAAATTTAAAGCAATAACATGCCACTTTAAACAGTCATGGCTTCTCCCAAAGAATTCTGGGAGCTGTTGTTTGCTACGTTTGTGCTGGGAGCTGTTAGGAGACCCCCTATTCCTTTCCCAGAGCTACAATTCCAAGCGTTCTCTGGGCTAGAGGGATTGACTGTTCAACCACTCTGGGAATTGTAGGTCTGGGAGGGGAATAGGGGTCTCCTTAACGATTCTCAGCAACCTTAACAAACTACAGTTCCCACGATAGTTTGGGGGAATCATGACAGTTTAAATTGGTATTGTGACACTTTAAATGTTTGATGTGAATGTGACCTCAGTGTTGGGAAAGTTCCTAATGGATCTCAACAATGAAATAATTATTTAAACATTACGTTAAAGTTTCAGGAAAGCTTTCAGAACGTTACTTCACTTTCTTTGTTACTGTTTACTTTATTTGCATGTTGTTGTATTTGTTCTCAGTTGGGAAAAAAATCAGTAATATTATTGATAAAATGACCTAAATCAAAACAAGTGTTTCTTGTTTTGTTTTGATTCCATCACTTTTGAGGAACCATAATGCTGCTTCATATTTAGCCCCAAGTAAAAATAATTTGAAATAGTTGGGAAATTAATGGTATTCCTAATTAGTACTGCAACTAATGGTGTGATAAGCATTCATTTGAAACTACATTAATGAAAGACATCTCCTTCCCTCTAGCCCTCTCCTCTAGATTTCTGTCTGAGCTGACTTATAAAATGAAAGAATTAAAACCTCCTAGCAAGCAATCTTAATTAATCTCTTGTCTTTTTTCCCCTCCTAAAGGAGATGATCTGATTGGAGATGCCACAATGAAAAACAATCTTTCTTTTCTCTTGTGAAACTGGAAAGGTTTATTCTCTTCATTTTCAGAGCTAGTAAAGATTTTTTTTTTTAGGAGCTTTATTTAAGAAGCCTGTTACCAGAATTACTCTGGAGAGTTTAGACTGTGGATTAGATTAATGAGGTTTTAACTAAAGAGAGAGAAATGTGTGTAGCTTTTCTCTCTATCACTGAAGTGACTTTCTCAGAGGTTTCTTCCCCACAGAACACCAGAGGCTGTTTATCTTAGAGAGGAATTATACATCTATTTTTTCTCTCACACATGCACACACACATGAACACGCATGAACAAAGCATGTAAACCAACCTGCACTGAAGTTCTTTTGTGATGTTTACAAATAACCGTTGGTTCAGTGCAATGCAATGCCATAAAACATAATGTTGTGCCAGCATTGCAAGGGCTGTTGATGTTGCAGAGACGCTGCTGTTTGGTTGTTTAAGGGTTTTGTTGTTAGTAGGGATGGTGCACGGTATCAATTAGCATTTAAAGACAAACCTACCCTAATTTGTGCTTTCTGAAACAATACATAAACTGAAACTCAACCGTCCTTTCAAATGGTCACTGCTCCATCTTTTGCAGTGCAGTTCCCCAGCTAAGTAATATGTCTAAAAATGCATATATTGGCGTAAATGTGCATCAAAAGCATATATCAGTGAAAATAGTATACAAAATGCATTGTATTAGAGGAAACTGCCTTGCAAAAATACGTCTGTTAGGCAAAATTGCATACAAAAATGTGTTTATAAGGAGAAATTTGCAATAAAATGGTGACAAGGGTCAGGTCTTGACATTCTGCTTCATTGGGGTTCTTATTGTTCTGCCTAGGAATATATCTGAATTCCATTGTGTGCATTGTCATCCAATGTACAGTGGTATCTCAGGTTAAGTACTTAATTTGTTCCGGAGGTCCATTCTTAACCTGAAACTGTTCTTAACTTGAAGCACCACTTTAGCTAATGGGGCCTCCTGCTGCTGCTGTGCCACGATTTCTGTTCTCATGCTGAAGCAAAGTTCTTAACCTGAAGCACTATTTCTGGGTTAGCGGAGTCTGTAACCTGAAGCGTATGTAACCTGAGGTACCACTGTACTGCAATTCAATGTAAGGGCACTTCCAACATTTCCATTATCTATGTTTTTATTTAATTAATTTATCAGAATATTTATAGATAGATAGATAGATAGATAGATAGATAGATAGTTAGATAGATAGATAGATATAGATAGATGATAGATGATAGATAGATAGATAGATAGATAGATAGATAGATAGATAGATGATAGATAGATAGAGGTAGGTGTCAGCATCCGTCTGTTTTAGGAGACAATTGAAGAATGTGCCTTTGGGGGTGAAGTCAAACCGTCGGAGAGTTACAGCGCCTGCTGTGGCTGTAGAGATTGATACAGGACAGACATGTTTTGCTGCAGCTGAGACAGAGGAAGGCAGAGGTTTACAACAATATAAAAACATAAAACCAGACAGTAAAATCATAAAAAGTTAAAAACAAGAAAAGCAATAAATACATACATAAAAAAACATTATAATCTTATACTTTAATAACATGGACCAGAGTTAAGTGGTAGGCTATTTGCATTTCATGTAGAAGCCTCAGAGGCTGGAGCCTTGCAGGTAAGGCGGTGGAGTCCAGAAACATCTTGCCAGTTGAAGCAGAGCTATTATGCTGGTTTCCTGGCAGGTGCGTCACTGTTGCTTATTAGGAGGGGGAGGCGAAAGGGATGAAGCAGCACGGAGGTTGCTGCAGTGCAAACACATCTTGCAGAGCAGCAGATTGGCTTTGCTAGTGCGTTTGCACTGCAATGACCTCCCTGCCACCCCTCCCGTGCCCCTCCTGGTAAGCAACAGTGGCCCAGCTGCCAGGAAGCTAGCGTACCAGTTCTGCTCCTTGTATGTAGTGGAGAACATTAGTGCTGGTTTGGGGGTGGAACCTGATGAATCAACAGCAAAAGCTCTCATGCCAAGCAGACATTTGCTAGGGCAGGAGAACTGCTTGGTGGTAAAGTGTATGTTAGATAGTAAAGGTCCCAGGGCCGATTTCTGGTAACTTCAGGTGGTGGTTGTTTTCCCTCCAAAAGGATTCAGTGGTATGTGATGTGAAAGACCTCAGCTTGATTTCCTGCTAGGAAACCTAGGAAGGGAGCAAATATTCTGGCCTGGTATACAACAGGCCCAACACTGTTTAATTCAACACCACTTCTCATTATCTGAACAATTGCAAGTTGTTTAGGCTAATCAAATGAATTACATTGCCCTGTGTTTTAAACATTAATCCTATGGATTTTCATAGCCAGTGGTGAGGTTCCAAATAAACTTTAGAGAAAACAGGCATCCCAACCAAGTATGTTCTTAAAATAAGTGATGTGGCTCTTCAATTTCACTGAAATGGGTGAGAGGTGAAAAACTACATATTGAAATGATTGATTTATACTCAATTGCTTTTATGTGGTTTTATAGGAGGCTAGTATAGGTTCTAAGGGACGCGGGTGGTGCTGTGGGATAAACCACAGAGCCTAGGACTTGCTGATCAGAAGGTCGGCGGTTCGAATCCCCACGATGGGGTGAGCTCCCATTTCTCGGTCCCTGCTCCTGCCAACCTAGCAGTTCAAAAGCACGTCAAAGTGCAAGTAGATAAATAGGTACCGCCCCGGCGGGAAGGTAAACAGTGTTTCCATGTGCTGCTTTGGTTCGCCAGAAGCGGCTTAGTCATGCTGGCCACATGACCCGGAAGCTGTACGCCAGCTCCCTCGGCCAATAAAGCGAGATGAGCGCCGCAACCCCAGAGTCAGTCACGACTGGACCTAATGTTCAGGGATCCCTTTACCTTTAGTATGGGTTCACACACAAGTACAAAAAACAGAGAACAATTCATCGGAGTCAATTTCTCTGTGTTTCCAACAGAACTGCTGTATTTGACTGACAGCAGTAGTTCTCTTTTAATTCCTAAATAATTGTGAATGGCCTTGCAACCCAGCTGAATGGAGGATCTCCTTTTCATTCATTTCAGCGACAGCAACTGCCTACCCCTTTCTCTTTGATTTTGTTTTAATCAAAGCCACATGAGACAAAGAGTGATAGAAAAATTGGATTTGCTGGCAAACTGATGGGTTGTCAGGCTCAACCCATTAGAAGGCTTTTTAATCAAGATCCAAAATGCTTTTCAAAATGGAAAAATGATTACAAAAATCCCCGAGAAGAGACAATGAATTATTAAAATGTATATTAAAAAGCACTTGCCTTCGTAAGGACACCTCCCCTATTTGTTTTATAATTGTGAATTATTATATAATGTTAGCCCTATGCAGTTGGAGAGATAAAAACATAAAACAAATGAGAACAGAATGGTGAGCTGAACTGCTAGCAGAATCACATTACTTCCTAGGCTGCTACAGCACTTTTATTCTAGAATGTTTCCAATTATATTTCATTCATGAAAACCTTGAATCTTGATTTATTACACCGAATGAGTAGATCTTGCCAAATCCTATACATATAAATTTTCTATGATATTTCAGCAGTCAAGAGGGGGAAAGTGTACATTCTGATATTTATAACATTTCCGAGTCTGTCGCAGTTTAGATGAAATAAGAAATTGCAATAACTATATAATGGAAATAGATGTTTCCCGTCTCCTCCTTTTAGCTGTGCCAGGGGAGAGAGGGAAGCATATGAGCCTGAAGCTCATTCATGTAATGCTAAACTATGGTTTGGTGTTCCAACCAGCTTTCCCAATGAGAGTCAACCAATCCACAACGTATATAAAATATGGTGGACATCAATGAATGAATCAGGGTGCAAATCAGTCATTCCTTGTTCTTTATGGATATTAGTTGTACAGTTTCTGTATCACTGTACTTTTGCTCCTAGATTCCTGCTGAACATCTCTTTTTCTTCACTATGCCACATATTCCATTTGCTGCAACTCCTCCACCAACTTCCCAGAGCAATGACTAGTGCCCAAATTCTTATTTTGGCAATGTTTATTCCATCCATCTGCATCTTCATGGTCTGCTGCTGAATCTTTAGCTTTCTCCCCCATTTTCCCAGTGTCGTGTCAACCTTTCCTCGTCACGCGTCATTTCAATTCCCCAAGCACTTTAGAAGCACTAGAAGTGTGCCTTTCTTGGCTCCGGCTTTGGGTTAACCACAGTTTAACAGGCCCACATTTAGAGAGCCAAATTCATCAATCAGGGAGTGTCAGTGCTCTCTGGCTGGATGGCATGTTGCAGAAGGTGAAAGGCATCCATTGCAAAACTAAGCGGAAGGCATTCCACGGGTCTTTTTTCAGTGGAAGTCAAGGAACCAAGCCAAAGACGACAAGCAATTCATTGAGATCTTAAAGGTATGATTAATTTCCAAAATGCGAACGAATTCTCAACAAGAAAATTTCTATAGTTTCCACACTGGCAATATTAGTCAACATTTTAGGGTTGCTGATCATAGCTGTCAACTTACAGATTTGAAAATAAGGGACCAGCAGCCAAAATAAGGGACCTGCAGCCTCACCTGTTCCAGGCACTCCAGTCTTCCTGACCTCCTGAAGTCTGGTCAAACTCATGTTGGTAGCTTCGAGAACACTGTCCAACCAACTTTGTAACCAGAGGTTCAGCTGAATAGAATCTGAATCACATGCACCACAAGGCCTATGCAACCTCAACTTAAGATGGCTCCCGGGTCTGGCTTTGTACTGCAAAGTTTGCAGCAGCACGTGCAACAAAATGGCGTCCAGCATTCAAAACCCCCCTCAGCTTGCATTAACTAGCCACACACAAGGCATGCAAGCTCCACCCCCCAGTCGTTCTTAGAATTCTTATTGGGTGAGCAACACAGCCAAGCAGCACAGTTGGAGCCTCCCTCCGCCCTGGCCGGCAGGGAGGGAGGGAGAGGAGCTGCTTCCTTTGAAATTTAAGGGACATCATTTAAGGGACATCTATCAATAAGGGACAGCAGTGGGACATGGCGCTGGAATAAGAGACTGTCACTTCAAATAAGGGACACTTGACAGCTATGTTGCTGATTCTCCATAATGAAAGGAGCTGTTTCATTATTGGCCTGTATGTTGTGATGTGCAGCTTGCAGCATGTTTACTTAGAAGTAAGTCCCCTTAAAGAAATAAGTCCCCTTGAAGTAAATCGGCCTTCCTTCGAACTTAGGGGGCGTAGAATTGTCGCCTTAATTGATATATGCTCTTGGCATATATCTTAACAGTGTACACTAAGCTTTACACTTCATTATAAACAAATAAATAGTGAGGAGCGACATTGCTAATACCAACTGTTAGTGTTGTTTTGATTTCAAAATTGGTCTGCACAGTTTCTTGGCTAATATAAACATCATGTCTCTCTTGTTTAGCCTTAAAAATCAAAACAGGAATGCAGAAAATCCAGCATCCCATTGTCTTAGATGATAAATTGTTTGTCAAGCCTTCAGAAACATGTAATTTAATAACATTGAATCAGTTTCCTTTCTATTTGTTTAAACACACATGTAATAATAAACGCCTGAAGCCAAGGAATCCTGGGGCTTGGTAGGGGGACACATTCACAGCACACTACTATACATGTCTATCATCATCATTACTACTACTACCACCACTACAAGTAGTAGTAGTTACTATTACATTTTGATTTGTACACTGCTTATCTGCCAAAACGAATTCTAAGCAGTTTGCAGGTTTAAAATATGCAATAAAACAAATCCACTAAAAGCGCCCATGATTTAAAAACGCAATAAAGCAAGCCAGTTCAACAGCATAACAATTAAAATCTTTAAACCCATTAGATCACAAGGTCAGTTGCCATACTTGTTCAGAATTAGGTCCCATTGGTTACACAGCAGTCTTTGCAGCTTTGCGGGAGTTGGGGAGGTTGATGCCTCCCCCTTCAGCAATCCTAAGGCAGGAGGGGAAATGTTAAAGTCTGTGTGCATGTGAAAGGAAGATGAGAGTGGAGGGAAGGATATGCCATGGGCTTTTTTTTTTTTTTTTAAGCCGGAACTTATCAGAAATCAGTTCTGGCACCTCTCAGGTGGGTGATGTTGCTATTCTAAAACAGGCTTCCTCAAACACGGCCCTCCAGATGTTTTGAGACTACAGTTCCCATCATCCCTGACCACTGTTAGCTAGGGATCATGGGAGTTGTAGGCCAAACACATCTGGAGGGCCCAGTTTGAGGAAGCCTGTTCTAAAAGAACGAAGGAGGTGTTCTGGGTAAGTTCTGGCACCTCTTTTTCTAGAAAAATAGCATTGAATATGCCTCATTGTGTATATTCAATGCTATTTTTCTTGGGGGGGGGAGAGGTGTCTCATTGTGTATAGCGGGACGCGGGTGGCACTGTGGGTTAAACCACAGAGCCTAGGACTTGCCGATCAGAAGGTTGGTGGTTCGAATCCCCGCAACGGGGTGAGCTCCCATCGCTCAGTCCCTGCTCCTGCCAACCTAGCAGTTCATAAGCACGTCAAAGTGCAAGTAGATTAATAGGTACCGCTCCGGCAGGGAGGTAAACGGCGTTTCCGTGCACTGCTCTGGTTCGCCACATGACCCGGAAGCTGTACGCTGGCTCCCTTGGCCAATAAAGCGAGATGAGCGCCGCAACCCCAGAGTCGGCCACAACTGGACCTAATGGTCAGGGGTCCCTTTACCTTTTCCTTTATGCCTCATTGTGTATAGCAGGAGGGGGGCAGAGGTTTTGGTGAATGAATGTGTGTTTAAGAATGAGAGGGAGTCAAGGGGGATCCCAGCACTGGTCTCACCCGCCATTGAGTTTGGCGCCACCCTTGAAAATGAAGCCTCTGCTCCAAAAATGTTGCCCGTTGTATAGGTCTGCAGCCTCGCTTCCTTTGCACGTAGCTTTGCGTGGAAATCATTCTTTTGAAAATGCCCTTGTAAACTACGAAATGTGCGCCCACGCAACGGAAACACTGATCTGTGCTGTGTGTATTATGTCTTGCACTGTTTATGCTGCTGTTTTAAAATAGCCATAGTCATTCTATTATAGACAACCTCGATAGCACCCCCACCCCCCGAAAAAAAGACAAAGACATTTGCAGAGATAATGGGACTGCAATCAGCAGCTGTCCACAGTAGAGGCAGTGTGCATTATCATGCCACCTGTTCCAATCCAAAATGTGAGCCACGCAATGGTCACCTCCAGGCTTGATTATTGTAACTCACTCTATGTGGAGCTGCCCTTGAGACTGACCCAGAAACTCCAGCGGGTGCAGAATGTCGCGGCAAGACTCCTTACGGGGTCCTCGCCGCAGGATCACATTCATCTGGTGCTATACCAGCTGCACTGACTCTCGGTGGAGTACAGGATCAGGTTTAAGGTGCTGGTTTTAACCTTTAAAGCCCTATACAGCCTAGGACCCTCGCACCTACAGGACCGCATCTCCTGGTACGTCCCACGGAGGACCTTACGGTCTTCAGATAAAAGCATCTTGGAGATCCCGGGCCACAGAGAGGTTAGGCTGGGCTCAACCAGAGCCAGGGCTTTTTCAGCCGTGGCCCTGATCTGGTGGAACTCTCTGTCACAAGAGACTAGGGGCCTGCAGGACTTGTCATCTTTCCGCAGGGCCTGCAAGACAGAGCTGTTCCACCAGGCCTTTGGCCAGGGCACAGTCTGACCCCCTCTCTCCTTCTGTAATCCTCATAGTACTCTAGCCCAATGGTTGCCATTAATTTGATTCTGAACTGATTTTAGAATGTATTTCAATTAATTGACTGTGATTTTATGTAAACTGTGCTATTTTTACTGTTGTTAGCAGCTTGGAGCCCGGCTTTAGCTGGGGAGGGCAGGATATAAATAAAATATTATTATTATTATTATTATTATTATTATTATTATTATTATTAATACTAAATGTTTTTTCTCCACCCTGCGTAAGTTGAACGAAATACACACGCAATGTTGATACCTCCCAGGACATTTGCATTGGGAAGTTCTTACCACCGCACCATATTTATGTGTAGAAGAAGAAGAGTTTGGATTTGATATCCCACTTTATCACTACCCTAGGGAGTCTCAAAGCGGCTAACATTCTCCTTTCCCTTCCTCCCCCACAACAAACACTCTGTGAGGTGAGTGGGGCTGAGAGACTTCAAAGAAGTGTGACTAGCCCAAGGTCACTCAGCAGCTGCATGTGGAGGAGCGGAGACGCGAACCTGGTTCACCAGATTACGAGTCTACTGCTCTTAACCACTACACCACACTGGCTCTGCAACATAATGGGACCTGGCTATAGAGGCTAGGTTGAGTAATAAAAATGATTAATACTATGATTGATTGACTGAATCATTCTTCCATCTTATCTCTGGGGCTTAGCACAAATTGCAGTAGGGTTGGTGGGGGCTTTTGTTTTATGTTTTAACAACCCAAAAGCCTGTAAAACTACTCCATATAAACCAACAGATAGAAATGTCACAGGAGCCAACCATTTGTTACAAATCCCAAGTAGCAGCTTAACCCTGGAATTGTAATCCAGCACAGGCATGACTGAATCTTACAATGCTGTTGCCTATAAAAGCTCGCGGTGCAATAAATTAGGTGGTCTTTAAAAGTGCCGTTATACTTTTTGCTATCTTCTAAGACCTTGGAAGTCTCTAATAGAAGCAAAATACCATTCTATATGTCCTTGTTATTCGGACACTTCGAAGATGTTCCTCCTGGACAAGCTATACGGACAGCTGAGAACAAAGCCATAGGAGCGGAAGCCATTGTACAAAGCATTTGAGAACTGGAAAATGGTGAGTCCAGAGGAAAGACAAATGGACTTGGTTCCTAAGCTTCTGGTCCACTAATGATGGGAGTTTCTCTTCATAATAGGTGAGCTTCTGTTTAAGGAAGATGTGCAACTCTTCTGCTCTACGCAAATAGTCCCCTCCATTCACAGAGCCGCAACAACATAGGATCCTAACTCTGCTCCTTTACAAAAATATACAAGGAGGTAGGAACCACCTGACTTTAGCGTGGGAATCATAAAGCAGTGCCAGTCCTTCAGAAGCAGCAATGTACCTTTGCAGCTCCCCAAGTTCTTTATAAAACTGCCCCCCTCCCCTTGTAACTTCAAAAATATGCTCCCCCTTGGACACAAGATGCACTTTTGCTGGACAATTGCTTATGACAGATTAAGCATGTTGCTTTCCCTTCTGAGATACATGTTGTAAGCAGATAAAAATATTGACATGGACTGAGGGTACACAATAAATATCTCTCTAATTACCACTGCAACTCTGGGGAGTCTTTCAAACTGTTCTCTCTTTAAGAAATTTTTAATACGTTTTCTTATCAAGCTGTTCTCTCTTTAAGTAATCTTAATGTTTTCTTATCAGCCCAAAGGGGCGATAAGCCTGGGTTGAAAGAGGACATCTTCATATGTATCTGACCCCTGGAAAGCCCTTGAATGTGTGTGAGAGAGTCATGTTCTGTTACCAATACATGTGTTCCACCCATGGGTTTAGTTTGACCAAGCATATCAGCCATATGAATATCACTGGAATCTTTCTCCATATAAGATTATGGCCTAGGTTGATTTTATTAGATGGCCCCAACCTCTGCAGCTTTCTTCAGTGTGTGTGGGCTGGTCAATAGGAAGACTTAGTTCATTAATGCATCAGCCAGCATATGAATTTTATGGCACCATTAGAAGTGAGCAGATTAATCCTCTATTAAAAAGGAATATAAGTTTAACAGCAAAAGAGAAGGTCATTTGGCTGCTCTTCACATCCTAGAGTATGGGCAATGTTTGCTGACTTCTACACACAGCCAAGGTGACTAAAATGAATGGACTGCACTGCTTAGTTCCTTAATTAGCCCATTAAACAATTTTAATGAATATTTATAATTTTTAAGTCTCTGCTATCATCGACACAGATACTTTTGCTTTGGTAGATAAAAAGTATTTATGGAGCCCTGATCTTCCATTGAGGAAAAGTTTCATAATTGATTCTTAAATATGTATAAATTAACATTATCTTAATATTGAAAGTTGAAAACTGTGAGGTGTATTGCATTCCGTCCTCATTTTTATGACTATGTGCATATTATTGCTTCTTACTACACCGAGAAGCCAGGTGACCTCTTCTTTTGACCTATTAAATACATATTCTTCATTTAAAAAGGAGGGTCAGCCCTTTCATTTTCTAACAATGGTGTAACAATCACATGCTAGCTAGTGCGATAATGCACAGAAGCTCCCAGGTATGCTATCTACAGAACTGCCCTCAAAAATTAACTCACTCTTCCAGTTAAAACCCATTCCGTACTGAAAGAACAAAAGCACCAAGAAACACTGTAACAAAAGAAGCAGAATTCTCATTTTTAATCTGAGGCATACACTTGGTCAAGCTACATGTGCCTTATTGACACCTCATGACGGAATGGGGCCAGCTCACACAAACTGAAGTACAGAAGGCGGTTATGCAGAATCTGGAGGATAGAGTGGTCATGTGATTTCTTCACATTGTGATTTCTAAGACATCAATGGGCACAGAGCGTCTTGGACTACATACAGACATGTGTGGGTAGTAAGCCCAGTGGATCATTACTGAGACTTCTATTACCAGGGCTTTTCCCCCAGCCAGAATTCACCCAAACTCAGTTCCAGCACCTCTCAGGTGGGCACCATTGTTATTATAAGACAACAAGGGAGGTGTTCATTATGAGTTCTGGCACCTCTTTTTCTAGAAAAATAGCACTGATTACTATCATTCCTTCTAGGGGCTTTAGAAGAGCCTCAAAGGAAGGGAGGATGTTTAAAATGCCCTCCGGCAACTCCTGGAGTCCTTATCTGACTGGGATATAAGCTTGTTTTCTGGGAGTGTGTCTTTTTTCCATATTATTTTTTTAAAGCTCCTACTCTCTCTGCTGAAAGGGACGCGGGTGGCGCTGTGGGTTAAAGCACAGAGCCTAGGACTTGCCGATCAGAAGGTCAGCGGTTTGAATCCCCGTGATGGGGTGAGCTCCCATTGCTCAGTCCCTGCTCCTGCCAACCTAGCAGTTGGAAAGCACAACAAAGTACAAGTAGATAAATAGGTACCACTCCAGCAGGAAGGTAAATGGCGTTTCCGTGCGCTGTTCTGGTTCACCAGAAGCGGCTTAGTCATGCTGGCCACATGACCTGGAAGCTGTATGCCAGCTCCCTCGGCCAATAAAGCGAGATGAGCGCTGCAACCCCAGAGTTGGCCACGACTGGACCTAATGGTCAGGGGTCCCTTTACTCACTCTGCTGAGGTTCACAGGAGACTTGCTTCAGGCGCCATCTTCTTTCTCCTTCCCTGGGTGGCCTCCCCACCCTCCCACTATATATAAGGGTCTGGTGACTTCTGTTTCAGTGTATCTGAAGACGTGTGCATGCACACGAAAGCTCATACCAATAACAAACTTAGTTGGTCTCTAGGGTGCTACTGGAAGGATTTTTTTTATTTTGTAAGATTTGGGTATTTGTCACCTAAACCCTCATCTGGGCAGGTGAAACAATGGGAAGTCCTAAAGTGACATATGCTGTTTTGTGTATAATGTATGAACATTTGCTTGGGCGCAGATAAGCCATCTGCTTGCTGCGGTGTCCGTACCATGTCTGCAAAGGCTAGGAGAACTGGCAGGGTGCTTTGCTATAAGTATACACTTTCTTAATAAAGTGCTAGACCTGGTCATTCTTATATTTTTGGCATCCCTTTTTGGTATCCCTGCACCCAACCACTCTCATGAGCCCTCATTTGGGCTGCAGTTCAGGACAATGAACAAAACAATAATTTCACACAAAAGCCTTTATATCCACACATGTTGCCGCAGGGAGTCTATGAATGCAGGCAAATATGTAAGTAACATTTTGAAGGACCAAACACATTGTGTGCAGTATTATTATTACTTAACTTGATTCATAGATAGAATATTTAAAATCCTTCCATTGTAGAAGAACAATTGTGTGGGAAGGTGGATTTCTTTTGATTCAGTAGCAAACACATTTGCCCTGGAGCCAGCTGAGAAGACACTTGATTTTTCACCCTTTATAATGGTGCTTCGGCTTCTCAACCAAATGTGGAAAACAGTAGCTTCCCAGGCTCTGTGACAGAAAAACACAGAAAGACAGGCTGGGCAGAGCTTCCATATCAAATGCATTTTGCAGTCTTTTTCTTTGTTTCACAATCTGCAAAACAAAACCAGATGCTCAAGCTAGATTTCAATGCTTCTACAGTATCCTATTGAACTTGCAACTATGTTTTGTTTTTTAAGCAAATGTGTCCAGCACTCTAATACTGCATGGTCCCCATTCCTCATGAAAGTAAATAACTTTCCTTAACTTCTATGGGAGAACGAGGGGCAAATCTGCACCCATAAGAAACTGATGACCAGATAGCTATATTTGGAGAGGTAATTCCTGCACCCCAATTATTTATCAAAGGAGGGATGCCCTGAGAATTAGAAGTAAGCCCCCTGCTTGAATTGTTTGCAGGACTGAAGCAGGTTTTGCCTGCTATAAGCAGTCCACCCTGCCTTGATTCTGCTTGCACCCCCAATTCCCATTGCCCCCTGCTACCCCAACCCTGTGGGGACGCGGGTGGCACTGTGGGTTAAACCACAGAGCCTAGGACTTGCTGATCAGAAGGTCAGAGGTTTGAATTCCCACAACGGGGTGAGCTCCCGTTGCTCGGTCCCAGCTCCTTCCAACCCAGCAGTTCGAAAGCAAGTCAAAGTGCAGGTAGATAAATAGGTACTGCTCTGGCAGGAAGGTAAATGGTGTTTCCGTGCGCTGCTCTGGTTCGCCTGAAGCGGCTTAGTCCTGCTGGCCACATGACCTGGAAGCTATACGCAGGCTCCCTCGGCCAATAAAGGGAGATGAGTGCCGCAACCCCAGAGTCGGTCACGACTGGATCTAATGGTCAGGGGTCCCTTTACCTTTACCTTACCCCAACCCTATATGCCAAAGGGAGGAAAAAGTATTTTGGGAACAGGAACATAGTAGTAGGAAGTGGAAGGCTGCCACAAATATGGAAAAGGCTTACTGGGCCTCTTTCTCAACTCAACTGGCAAGCAAGATGCTAGCAATCTTTTTCATGACCCATACCCACTGAGATTCCTAGTGGAAAATTACATTGGCCAGTGAGAGACTTGACTCTCTCCCCTTGGAGGTCTTCAATATTTGGAAGGAATGCTCCCACTTTATTTAATCCAGTTGCTCATCCATCACTAGTCCCATCTTCAACCTCTTTAACTTTTATTAAACTGAGAAAGCAAAACAGCTGCAATTGAGAAGACCAGGGGGTTTACAAACCTGTCTCCCATCTGACAGTAAGAGCTGTTTGACCGTGAAAAGGACTCCCCTTCATTGGTGGCTTTTATGCAGAGGTTCAATGGTCATCTGTCATGGATTCTTTAGTTGAGATTCCTGGGTGCAGGGGGTTGGACTAGATGACCCTCAGGGTACCTCCCAAATCTACAGTTCTATGATCTCAAAAGTAGGTGATCCACAAAAGGGACTTTTTTTTTGTGGTCTACACCTCTGCCGCAACCCTATAAACCTCTTCTGCAAAAGTCAATGGCAGCCACTGTGGGACTCACCCATAGTGCTTCTTCATTTACAGAAAATGGCGGGGGACTAACTGTGAGGGTTTGGGATAATATAACAAGATGAAATACATTCCACAAACCCAAGTAATTTTAGTCCTGTGGTATGTGATGTAGCTTCATATTGTAGCACAACACCCCAATCTCTGAGTGGTTTGAGATTCCAGGGTTTCCAGGATCTTTCCTTTTGGAAATGAGGCACAGCAGAAACTGTGGTGTCTTTATGATATATGGTTTATTTACACATATATACAACCTGAGCCTACGATGGAAGGGTTCACAGCATTAACACCTCAAAAGGATCTCGTTTCTCCCATAGCCACAGCTTTGGATTCAAGCAGAAATCAAACATTGTTCTGACTCGCTCTGTAGCTCGCTGCTTTTGCTTCTAGCTCACCCAGTGGCGTAGCGTGGGTTGTCAGCACCCGGGGCAAGGCAAGTAATTTGCGCCCCCTAACCCGTGGATTTGCGCCCCCTAACCCGTGGATTTGCGCCCCCTAACCCGTGGATTTGCCCTAACCCCAGATGTTGCGCCCGGTGCGGCCGGCCCCCCCTGCACCCCCGCTACGCCACTGAGCTCACGTCACGGCAAAACCCTCTGCCCTCAACTCTGCCTCTGTCTTTCTAACTACCTGCGAGTTGAGAGAGGGGCTCCCACCCATTTGCTGTCTCCCACAGATATCCTTCCTTTGCTCTTCATAATGGCACATCATCCAGGCTATCACCTCACCAGGAGGCTAGCTTGGCTATTCCAAGAATCATAAGCCTTGATTAGATTTTAACACTTGCTAAATCCAGGGATTAGAAGAGTCTCAACATAGAGCCTAACATCCCAAACTGATTACTATCTTTTGTTAACAGTGAAGAAGAAGTTGTTATCTGTGCTTAGACATGGGTGAAGAGTATAGAATAAGTATCTGAACTAGGCAGGTCATGCATTCCAGAGATCGCCCACCTTGCACAATAGCTCTGATGTGCCTTAAGTTTTAATGACTTCGTATACTGGATTTAGGGACGCGGGTGGCGCTGTGGGTTAAACCTCAGTGCCTAGGACTTGCCGATCGTATGGTCGGCGGTTCGAATCCCCACGGCAGGGTGAGCTCCCGTCGTTCGGTACCAGCTCCTGCCCACCTAGCAGTTCGAAAGCACTCTTAAGTGCAAGTAGATAAATAGGGACCGCTTTATAGCGGGAAGGTAAACGGCGTTTCCGTGTGCTGCGCTGGTGCTGGCTCACCAGCTGCAGCTTCGTCACGCTGGCCACGTGACCTGGAAGTGTCTTCGGACGGCGCCGGCTCACGGCCTCTAGAGCGAGATGAGCACGCAACCCTGGAGTCGGCCACGACTGGCCCGTACGGGCAGGGGTACCTTTACCTTTATACTGGATTTAGGAACTAATTAAAGGTAAATTGGGGGTGCATCTGGTTCCCCAACCCCCCACAACTGTGGCAAAAACCTCATTTTGACTTTGACCACGGAAGCAGTAACAGAATGTTATTTTGCCTAGCACAGCAGGATAGGACGTTGATATATAAAATGTATTTACCAAAAATAAAAATTATCTTGAACGCTACAGATAACTGGTGAACTGCCTTAGCCTACATTATGTTTGATTTCTCCCTGCAATGATCAATATCATACTCTTGAACTGTACTCAAATACAGTAATTATGTTCCCAGCACGATAATTGGTTCCTGGGCAGTACAATATTTGTTGCTTGTAGTGCAGCTTGTATTCAAAAAAGCTACCCTTTTGATTAGTAAAAAACCAACCATTTTGCTTTGAAACTGAATTCAGCAGTTTACCTTTGAGAATTCCCTTCAGTCTTAAAATTCCGAGGACGCCAGTGTCTAGAAGCTACAACGATCTGAAGCAACAGCAAAAATCTAAAGGTTATGACATCTAAATATCTTAAGTTGCTGCTGTTTGCGCTTTGATTGAATTGATTTTTGCGCCCACTTTTATTGTCCTTTTAACAAGTACTGTAATATTTTGTTCTTTTGTGAGGTCACATTCAGGGGTGCCAACTTGTATAAAATATTGGGGGGGCCAGACAAGCCCTGCCCTGTATCCTGATTGATCACGTGACATGCGACACGTACACCACTTGAACAGCAATGCCCATCAACTTTTTCTGAGGGGGGGGAGAGCCCTCAAATATTTTATGGGGTGTGTGTGAAGGGATCTCAGCCCCTAGGAGTTGGCCCCTCTATTGGTCACATTCACACCATACCTTTAAAGCCACATGGCTTCCCCCAAAGAATCCTGAAAACTGTGGTTTGCCAAAGTTGCTGGGAACTGCAGCTTCTTTGAGGGGCAAACTACACTTCCCACAATTCTTTTGGGGCGAAGCCATGTGATTTAAAGGTATGTTGTGAATGTGACCCATAGGAGTCAACTCCTGGGGTTGAGATCCCTTCACCCCAATAAAATATTTGAGCCACGCCCCTCCCACAAGTTGATGAGCACTTTCATTCAAATATGATTTAAATGTGTGGCACGGTTGTGATTAGTCCTTTTGAGACATTTTTGTTTGTGTGGCTTTTCCGTTTTTGTGACTGTAACTTGTTCTTCGTTTTACGGGACTCACTTGTGACTTTGTTTTTATGGCTTGTTTTTGTGACTGTGTGGAACCCAGTACAGCTACTGATTGACTGATTGTGTGACTGCGGAAATGGATAAAAGCCCCCCCCCCATCCAAACAATGACTATCATCAGTGCACGTAAGGGGGGGGAAATGAATTTTAATTATCATAGTCTACAATACTCTTGGGACGCGGGTGGCGCTGTGGGTAAAACCTCAGCGCCTAGGACTTGCCGATCGCATGGTCAGCGGTTCGAATCCCCACGACGGGGTGCGCTCCCGTTGTTCGGTCCCAGCGCCTGCCAACCTAGCAGTTTGAAAGCACCTCCGGGTGCAAGTAGATAAATAGGGACCGCTTACCAGCGGGAAGGTAAACGGCGTTCCGTGTGCTGCGCTGGCTCGCCAGATGCAGCTTGTCACGCTGGCCACGTGACCCGAAGTGTCTGCGGACAGCGCTGGCTCCCGGCCTATAGAGTGAGATGAGCGCACAACCCTAGAGTCTGGCAAGACTGGCCCGTACGGGCAGGGGTACCTTTATCTTTACAATACTCTTATTTATTTTATAAAACAGTACATTGATCATTGCTTTCATTTTATGGATCGATGGTCTCGTTAGATAGTAAAATTGTTGTTTTTTAAAGCCTGGAACGGATTAATCCGTTTTGCATTACTTTCTATGGGAAAGCGCACCTTGGTTTTGGAACGCTTTGGTTTTGGAACGGACTTCCGGAACGGATTAAGTTTGGGAACCAAGGTACGGCTGTATCTGAAAAGTAGAAATGAAAAACTAATTAATTAATTAATTAATTACATACGTACGCCAGAGGTAATAATGCTATGCAGAAGCGCAGAGGGAGACTTTAGACCCTATTTGTCCTAGAAATGCTGACCCCCAAGCCGGGCCTTAGACCCCGCTTAAGCCCTTCCTCTAGCCCTCCCTCGTGGCGGGTTTTTGGTTTTCAGCCACTGGAAGGCAGAGTCTCCTTTGGCCCCACGAGAGCCTCGGAGCTGCTCCTTTCGGCAGGCAGAAGCTAGCGGGATCCGTCCTCGAGTAACCATTTCTTCCCTCTGGAAGGGGAAGGGAAATAAAGCACCCACTCCTTCTCTTCTGCTTATATGGTCAGGCGGGCAGGCGCAAGATTTGGGCAAAGGAAGGTAAGCCGCCGCCGCCTGTTGCATTTCCTGCCCGGGATTGGCGCGCTCTCTCCGCCGCCCCACGGCGACCATTGATTCCCAGGGAAGGGCTGGGGGGGGGGTCGGGATTGGGGGGGGGAGCATGACGCCTCCGAATGCATTATATAGACAAGCGGATCGGCAGGCAAGGCTTCAACGGCGTCGTTGCCTAGGCGTCGTCCCGTCCCCTCCCCCCCCCCCAGCACCGTAACAACACGCCTTTTAAAGTTGATAAAAATGGAAAAAAACGCGGAGGGAAGCTTCGGGCGCAGTGCGCTTGGGTGTGATGCGCGCGGATTTCATCCGGTGCCCAAAGGATTGCGCACGAGGCGCCACCGCCACGGAACCGAATTCTCCCATCCGGCGGCAAATCCACCCCCCCCCCATTTCCTCCCCTCCCCCCACCCACCCCCAACAACTCCCGTTTTTAAACCGGCATGGATCTGAGCCTCGATAAAGCTGCATCATTGGGAAATGAGGCTGCTAAATCCACATTTTTTGGCTGGTACCGATTCCATAGTTCGGTGGGAAGCACCTAGTATTTTCCACGGGGATCTACAGCCAGAGGAGGACCGTGGGGTGGGGTGGAGGGGTGTCCCTGAATGACAAGGCTGCAAGTGCAACAGGAGTTTTTTTGGGGGGGGGGCGCGGGAGGTTGGCCCTAGCAGGTGCAGAGGGAAGACGATCGGACGCCCAACCCCAGCAGCAAGTCTCTTTACTTCCGAGGAGATCCTTACACCCACCCACTCACCCCTCGCCTCCCCCGGGGTGCCTGGAATGAAAACGGAGCTGCCCAGATTGAGTAAACCAGGAGTAACCGCGGAGTACATGGCAGAGGACGTGATCTCGGAGAAGAGAGAGCGGCCGATCGGCGGGCGGGTCATGGATTGACATGCCAGGGTGGAAGAGAAGAGATCGCTGCCCGAGATCGCGAAGCTTTTCCCGGGCTGGAGGAGGAGGAGGAGAGGGACCTGGAGAGATCAGGTGCCCGTTCAGGAAGCGGCACAACGGCCTCGCCTCTTTCGCGCCCAGGCTCCCAGGAGCAAGGCGAGGGCGGGGATCGCGGCAGACACCCGGAGTCCGTGACTCTCCGGCTGCACGTCCCAAGAAACTCTCGCGGCCGTGGAGCTGGGGGAGGGGGGATCTGGCGCGCCCAAAGCAAGTCATCTCCCCGATCGCGTCTCCAAAGCGCCCTCCCTGCCAAGGGCGAAAAGCCCCCCATGGCTCGCTGGGGAGGGGGCCTAGCTGCCCAGTGTAGGAGCCCCCCCTCGATCTCCTAGGCGGCAGCACCTGTAGAGCACGAGGCGATCGAGTCCACTCGATCCCACCCCTTTCCCGCAACCTCCCCACGGCTCCGCAGAGCGAATCGAAGTCGTGCATGTGCTCCTGTCTCTTGCAAGGCGCTGCTCTGCTCGGTTTGCCACGCCCGGGTTTGCAGGACGCCGCCGAGCTGCTGGTGCCGCCGCCGCCGCTGATCAGCATTCGGGGGGCGATCGGGGAAGCGATCGGGCGATCGGGACGTGCCCTCCGGCTGGCCAGCGCCGCGCACCATGAGGCGAAGAGCGAGCGAGCAGCCGGCGGGGAGCGCCTGGCGTTGCCTTGGGATTTGGCCACACTGAAAAAAGGCTGCTGGTGGTGTTGGGGGAGACCCAAAACCAGCGGGGAAACCCTTCTAATCCGGATCGGTTGCTACGGAGCGGACTCTCCGCCGGGATCGTGGGGAGGAAAGGCTCTCTCGCTCTCTCCCTCCCTCCAATGCCTCGCTTGCGTCGTCCCCGGGAAGGCGCGCAACAAATGGCAGCCAGGTCTGTGATCCGGGCTGCGGTAGCAGCAGCAGCAGCAGCGACTCCCAGGTGAGGCGCAAAAGGCTCGGCAAAGCTGCAGTTCTCCATGCCCGCCTGCGCCTCGCCTTCCACGCCGCCTGAGTCACCCCGCTGCACCCGGTAAGGTGCTCGAATCCCCTGTCCCTCGGGTGGGGGGTTAGCATAGAGCCCTCTCCCAACTTCACTTTCATACGCGGGGAGGGAAGGTGTGGTGTCCCCCCCCCCTTTTTTCTTAAAATTTGTTCAGTTCGCCTACTAACCCCCTTCTTCCCTTGGTTGGTGACGCCTGTAGTAGAGGAGGAAGGGTGGGGAGTTTGTATTCCAAAGATCAGAAATGGGTGATATAGTGGCAAGCCCTGGCTGGGACACTGTGGTCGTGACCTTAAAATGTGGCACTTAGGAGAGAAATTCTATGGCTGTGCATAGTAGATGTTCTCAGCGAGTGGGAACTGGCTCTCTGTGCATTGCTATGTATGTGTCTCAAACTCCCCACCCTTGGTGTATTGATTATATTGGCACACAGCAAAGCTGTGCCAAATGAATTGTGTGCTTTGGTCCAGTGTTTTGCTAACTTGGGAGAGGTGAGCAAACTGGCAAACTACGTAAGAAACAGGGCAATGTAAAATAAAATTTGAAATGCCGTACAAGAGGTAGCGGGGACCTGTTTTAAAATACAAACGAAAAGTATATTGATCCCACAAAAGGAAAACATTAAACCGAAAACTTGAGGCAGAACAGATTCTGGTGATATTGGAACATGTCCATGCCTTGTGTGGTGTATGTTGTGGCCTGTTGAGAACTCGAACCTTGGAAATGTGTTGTGATGGGATACAGGATGGTTTGCATGCTTAACTTTTGCTTTTGGCTTCCATTACTGGACTGTAAATTACAGATGTGAATAAGTGTGTGGTTTGTTGACAAAGACCAGAATATGTAAGCTGTTTTATAAACTGACTCTCTCCTACTTCAGCCATACAGTATCAGTTTCTGATATTTCTGTATTAGGTCCAGTTTAGTACAGCCAGAATAATTGGAGGAATAATTGGACCAGTTCTGCATTCCCTATTGCTTCAAATAATATTTGATAGCGAAATATGTGTTCAAATAAGTTTGCTGGGTTTTGTTTTGCTTACAGAATCCAAGATCTTCTCTTGAAAGAGTAATGATAAAATGTAAAGGGTGAAATCCAGGCTCCTAAATGTGAATGGGAGCTTTGCCACTGACCTCAAGAGGCTATTTCTGGGCTTACACTCAGAATTAAAGTTGGACTTGGTCCTTCTGACCTCTGAAAACAATGAGTAATATTCTGTTTGTCTTCCAGCAGAAATAAACACACCAGCTACTGCCTAAATTTCCATTGCCTTTAAGTTGCTAAGAACTTCTACCTCTCGGGAGACATTTAACATTTTGTGCTGTTTGGGCCTTGAGTGATCTATTTTCCGAGTGAGACTGCAGAAATCATAATTGTAGCTTTTTGACGTTGAGAAAGATGATTACTAGTAAGTCACATGTTGTGCCAGAAGGAGAAGGCAATGGAAATAAAGATTTAATTGCAATAAATGAAATAAGCATGTATTTGTCTGATGAGCTTTGATTCAAATGAAGTAAGGATATATTCAGACGAAGATGGGATGGGTCAAGAGTTTCTCTTCATAGTGCTTTAAAAAAGGCCTCAAATCTAACCTTAACTGCAAGAAATAAGTCTATATTCAGATGATGAACTGGAATTTAAGATGGAGTAAAATAAAGATGGGTTTGGAGTTTGTAGTGCTTTAAACAGGGAGTTGGCTCAAAAGTGTCAAGTGTCTTGGGCCAGTTTGTATCTTTCGTGCTTGTCATTGTATATTGAACCAAGCTAAAGCGGTAACTGCTTACCTGAGAGTAAAGCCTATTGAACTCAATAAGATGTGCTTCTGAGTAGATCTGTCAAGCAAACAGTTGGGGTATGTATGTATGTATGTATGTATGTATGTATAAATAAATAAATAAATAATATAATGATTATAGATTGCACTGCAAGTCGCTCAAATGGGAAGCATCTGAAACAGCTTTGGAAAGCAAGGCCATCTGTAATGGAGGGCTTGTTTATGTGATCATTTATCCTGGGATCACAAGCCATTAATTCACTTTAGCTCTTGGTTTGTTTACGCACTCAAGGGATGAACTGGAAGATAAAGTGAGTTGTGAAATCACATAGTCAGGAACTGTTGACTTCCTGCTCTTTTAACCCAGGATAAGCAATTGTATGAACAACAACAGGATCGTTATTTGTTCTGTGCAAACTCTGGTGGAGTCTTTTGCTCCGTGCAAGCCTCATGTTGGTGCATTAATAACCTGAAATTATTAGTGAGGTGTATTGCTGATCCCATTGCTAAGCCAATACCTTCAAGAAGCTCAGAAGCTTTATTAGCATGCCATCAGCGATTTGAAGGTGAACAAAAGCCAAGTGAAAATTTCAGTCCTTTCTCATCTGAAGACAAAATATTGGAAACTACTGAAAAATTAAAGATGATCACATTTCCATTTGACACTAAAAAAGGGTAGCATACTAATTCATATTTAATGTAGTTTGCCTACTTTTGCAATCACATAAGTCTGCTTTCCCTTATTTATGGGGAAATTTCCTTGGCCTTGATGAGTTTAGTTACTTGACCAAAAAATGAAGGATATAGCAACTTGCCACGCATATCAAAAAGATACTGGCTCAGTTTGCACATAACACTAAGTCAAACTTTGGCCTAGTGTGAATGAGCAAGCATGCTTGGAAAATTTCAACCACTTTATTACTCCTATGCTGCTGCTGCACTGGAGGGAACTAAGCCATGGTTTGACTTAGCATGGCATGTAAACCCTGGGCTCGTAGTTTGTTTTCCCCAAACAAGAACAAACCTTGGCTATCATTTGTGGGTTGCTTGGAGCTCATTCATGCTATAAACCCTAGTTTATAGCTCAAGATTATTTGTGAACAAGGCTAGTCTTTGAAAAAATGGAAGCATGATCCAACCAAGTGAAGCATTTTTCAATCCCATTGATAACAGTGGGAGAGTCAAACGTATACTTAAATCATATGGGAAGTTAAAGTACTTAGCTTTGTCAGGATTAGACCCTTGGTGAGAAGCCGGTTTTGTTGTTGTTGTCAAACTGCAGTGTGGGGAAAGGGGAAGAATAACTCTATAGAGTTGTTAAATGCCACTTTTGAAATATTTGTGTATCCCTCTGTCTGATTTCATTGATTCTAGAGACCAGAACAATAAGAATATTTCCACATATTTCACTGGGCTTGGAGTTTTCTCCACAAAAAGAAAAGGGGGAATTGGTCATATGGATTTTTAAAATGGTAGAGGCCCTACAGAATATCAACTGAATTAAATGAAGTTTCTAGAATTTCTAGCAAGTGATTTAAAAACCGTACAAGACAATTTCTAAAGCACTGGAATTTATTTAGCAAATGCATTTTGAAAGCTTTGGTAAGGCTTTTAAAACAGTTTTGTTAATAAGAAGTCATTTGCTTTAATCTGATGAGGAAATACGTTTGTGTTCACCTAATTGGGTGTTCTGGGGACCAGTTTAAAGCATTTATCCCATTGATCCTTCAGGGTTCCAAATCTTGTGAAGAACCTACACAGGACTAGGCATTTGGTCTGCAGACATTTGCCTCTGAGCCAGGAAGGATGATGGCGAAGTCGGTTGAGGGATTGAGCGAGCCGTCTCCTCCCCACTCTGTGATGGATTTAGAATGTCTGGTTGGAGCTGTCTCAATGGAGGAATGAAAACAGCAAACAGTAGTTCAAGTCTGATCATATTTATTTCGGAGCAGACAGCTGTTGCTTCATGGGCATTATAATTTGGCTCTGTACAGTGTGTGTCAGCAAGAGGTAGGGCCTCATAGACATTTATTTCTGTGTAGATAAATGTGCTTCCTCTTAATGAAAACAGTGCTCTCCTTAGGCAATCACTTACCAATGAGGCCCTTGTTACAGAGTTCCATATCACTCAGTGATTTAAGCTTTGCATGTTCACAGTGATGCAACATTAACGGAAACATTTTATGCTTGAAAAATACATAGGGTTGGATCCCTAAGTTAGTTGCACTTAGTTCCCATTGACACCAATGCTCAAATAATTATCATACATGGGAATTACTTCCAGGTAAGTGGGAAAGGATTGCCCGGGTATAGAATTTTAGCCTTTTGTCTGGGCACAAGCTATTGCTCCTGGTGGTGCAATTTTGCTGAATCATTGGCAACCGTTTTGCGGATGCTTGTGGCTTTCAGTGGATCCAGACTTTTCAATTGTGCCATTCTTCACATTTAGTTAAAATAGCAACAAGATATAAATCCTGGTTCACCCACCCCAGCACTGTAGACACCTGTTTTGGGAGGAAGCCACTGATTTCCAGTCATCCTCCCTCCCATTATCCCACTGGTGAAAAGTCCTGTCAGAGCTGACAGCACCATCTGTTTGGCAGGGAAGACCCCTGCACACAGCAAATCGTGGACAAACTTTGAATTGCTCCCCCCCCCCCCCCGTATTCAGAGAAAATACACAGAGAGAATAAATTCAAATACTTCTGAGGGTCAGTCATTTGTGACTACATATGTGTGTGTGTGTGTGTGTGTGTGTGTGTGTTTACCTACAAATAAAAATTGATGTCAAAATACTGCTGCAAAGCTTGGACAAGTACAGCTCTTGACAAACACAACTTGGGCCTGCTTTTGTTCAGGGAAATTCTTTGTTCATCCAGTCCTTACTGAAATATATTTTAAGCTGCATCCTGTTTGAATTTAAGCTTTCAGTTATTTGGGAACATTAGCCGATGTGAAAAGCATCTTTTTCCTGATCACATTTCCTGATACAGTATTTGATTCCAGGTCTTGATTTAGAGAGTTGTCAAACCAAAAGCTTGTTATCATCAACCACTAAGGGGGGAAAAGCTCCTTATGTTCAGAGCATACAATGGTTGTTTCTAATTCTGGCCAGTGCAATTCTATGGGCTGAGCTGCACCACAGGAGTCTGTATTTGGTTGAACAGGGACAGCATTGGAATGATAGGGTGGGACCTCATATTTTTGGCTTCTACCTCTCCAGAAGGATAACATTTCCATTCTTCACATTATGATGGCTCTGTGTCATGAGCACGAATGTGAAGGCGTGTCTCATTCATAGAAAATAGGAAAGTGCCTTATGCTTAATCATCCATTGGTCCATTTTGCTCAGTAAATTGACACCAAGTATCTTCAACCTTTTCAGACCCACCTTTAACCCAAGCATGCCTTTGGGGACCCATTTCTTAATCTTTGCATGGTGGCAGTGCTTCCGTTGCAACTCGGTTAGTGGGTCCCAACCCACCAGTTGAAAACCAGTGGTCTACACTGTTTGGCAGTGGCTTTCTACAATTCCGGGATGCGGGTGGCGCTGTGGGTTAAACCACAGAGCCTAGGATTTGCCGATCAGAAGGTTGGCGGTTCGAATCCCCGTGACGGGGTGAGCTCCCGTTGCTCGGTCCCTGCTCCTGCCAACCTAGCAGTTGGAAAGCACGTCAAAGTGCAAGTAGATAAATAGGTACCGCTCCGGCGGGAAGGTAAACGGCGTTTCTGTGTGCTGCTCTGGTTCGCCAGAAGCGGCTTAGTCATGCTGGCCACATGACCCAGAAGCTGTACGCTGGCTTCCTCGGCCAATAAAGCGAGATGAGCGCCGCAACCCCAGAGTCGGCCACGACTGGACCTAATGGTTGGGGTCCCTTTACCTTTACCTTCTACAATTCCAGTGTGGAATCTTTCCCAGGCTCCCTGGAGATGCTGGGGATGAAAGTTGAGGCCTTCTGCATGCAAAGCAAATGCTTTGCTGCTGTGCTACATTCCTTCCCCTCCCCCCACAGAGTGATCACAACTCCAGAGGCAGATTTAGGGGAGCATGACCAGTTCCCCCACATCCTACCCGTAGCCTGGTAAGCAGCAAGGAGGCATGAGGGCTCTGGCAGGGTCCTAGAGTCCTCCCACCTCCATCCCAAAGCTTTCCCAGCTTTAGGAAGGAGGCAGGAGGGCTCTAGGATGCTGCCAGAGCCTCACACCTCCTTCCCAAAGTGATTTGGGGAGGCACCCCAAGGGCTATGGGGTGTGTGTATCAAATTTTGGCCTTGCGCAGGACACTGTATTACCAAGGCCTGCCCCTGACAACTCCAAACCACTGAGTCTCCCTACCAAGGGAGTAGTGAGCGAAATGACATCTACCAATACTCGTTCTGCTTTCAGGATAGAGATTATTTGAAAGGGTAAAAGGGGAGGATGTATGAAAGATGGGCAAAAGGAGGATTAAGTAAATGCTTGGCTAGGTCAGAAGAAAAGGGGGGAAATATGGTATTTATGTATTGTGGCTAAGAAGTCACAGTAGCAATTGGAGGACTAGCCATCATAGTTAAGTACCTTTCCCTTGGGGTCCCGTGCTTGCAGTCAATGGTTTTGCTTAATTATCCTTCCTTAGATCGGGCCCCAGGTAGGCTTCCTTCTGCTAAAATCAAGTAAAAAAAGGAACAGCCACAAGCAATATTCTAGCAACAGGAGGGTGATATTTGAGGATTTCAGAGTAGTGGCTGGAGTATTCGAAGCAGCAGAACTAGCAAATGAAAGACGGGAGAATCTGTGTCACATTGGTAGATATGCCAAGACAGAGCCAAGAGACCTGTTTCCCCCAATATTGGATTTATTAGAAATTGAAAGCACAACCTTATGAGATATTACTTTTTTTTTTTACTGCACTGTGGTGCACTGCTTTGGAGACCTTAGTATGCACATTCATTCTTCTTTTTATTGAAGGAGAAATTCCAGACAACTGGGTAACAAGAAAGCCTCAAAGCGTTTCTGACTTTCTGGAGTCCCTTGCCAAGGAAGAGGAGAATTCAGCCTGCTTTTGTGCCTTGGTTTCTGCCTTTAGTGCCCAGGCTCAGCTCTGGAGCTTGTGGAGCAAGCACCTCTGTGCCTACACAACTTATCAGTTTTTATGCACTTGTAATTAAAACGCAAGGGACGCGGGTGGCACTGTGGGTAAAAGCCTCAGCGCCTAGGGCTTGCCGATCGAAAGGTCGGCGGTTCGAATCCCCGCGGCGGGGTGCGCTCCCGTTGCTCGGTCCCAGCGCCTGCCAACCTAGCAGTTCGAAAGCACCCCCGGGTGCAAGTAGATAAATAGGGACCGCTTTCTAGCGGGAAGGTAAACAGCGTTTCCGTGTGCGGCTCTGGATCGCCAGAGCAGCAATGTCACGCTGGCCATGTGACCCAGAAGTGTCTTCGGACAGCGCTGGCCCCCGGCCTCTTGAGTGAGATGGGCGCACAACCCCAGAGTCTGTCAAGACTGGCCCGTACGGGCAGGGGTACCTTTACCTTTTAATTAAAATGCAAAGCTTCTGGGTCAAAGGCGGTGGCTTCTAGGCAGACTTGCACCCCAACACTGAAAAAGAAAGCTCTTAAACGCCAATGTGAATGTTACAAGATGTATTCCTGTTGCACCGCACTTCTTAACAGATGGCTTACCCTTCAGTCACGCTGTGGCAGAATGACGGCATGTTCTGCTATTGTGGATCAAGTCATATTGCTGTTGGCTGGTGGTCACCCTGCCCAGCAAGCAGCATGTATATTTTTAACAGTGACATAGAACACAGCCACGTTTTATTTAATTTATGTATGTTGATTGAGGACAGCCGCAAAGGGCAGAGACTTTTGCAGCAAAGGGGGAGGCCCTGGGGTTTCAAACCAAGGTACACAAAAATAGGTGGGTGGGGAGGAGGGACCATGCGGTTTAAATGTTGCTTCGCCCTGCTCTGGTCTCAGGCTTACTTCACATGTGGAAAGCTTGTAAAAATAAGGACGCGCCAAACTGTTACCACCCTTGCTTTGACATGTGTCACCCTCTATATGGACTATGGCTCTGTGATCAAGGATGGAAAACAAAACAAAAAGGGGGGTGGCATTTAGTGTAAATGTTCTAGGGGAATTATTTTCCACTGCAACCCTGGCTCTGCTCTGCTGGAAGACAGGCTGCTTATATCAGGCATTGCTGGCCCAGATATTAACGCGTTTTCCAAATAGGCAGGCGTGCAGTGCAAGTAACTTCGGAATGTTTAGTCAAGGTAATGGAGTTCCCTTGTAAAGGACCGACTGAGATAGCATCAGAGCTTTTCTAGAAATGAACTCTTGGAAAGGGACTTTGCTGTGAGTCCTAGAAGACCTGCTCCCAGCCTTGCAGGCCTTTTCCCATCTGGCCTGGGAAGGCAGCCTTGACTGACTCCAGCTACAAAAGCAGAGACTGCTGGACAGAGTCTTGGGCTGGGGTTTTGTTGGGAGTGGGTTTGTTGCTGTTGCTGATGTTGTTCTTTTTTGTATTTTTGTTTTGGATCTTATGTTTTATGTGGAAATGGTTTGATTTGGTTGTGTACTTCTGCTATTTTGTTTATTGTTAATGACTACTTTTGCTACCTTTGTAATTATGTAATTGTTTATATGTTGTAAGCCGCCTTGAGTTTGGATTTAACGTTGGGAAAGCAGCATAATAATAATAACCAGGGCTCCTTTTTTCAGCTGGAGCTTACAGGCGCTCAGCTCTGGCACCTCTCGGGTACCATTCTAAGAGAACAAGGGATAAGTTCATGGTGAGCTCTGGCACCTATTTTTCTAGAAAAATAGCACTGATTATAATAATTTGCTATTGATATGGCATACAAATGACATGATTGATTGATTGATTGATTATTGGGAGAGAATAGCAAAATTCCAGTGTGATAGTTGATTGTGGACAGTTGACTGTGGAGGCTGTTTTGGGGATAAGAGGGAAAGAAAAGAAGGAAAAGTGATGCTGTATTTAGCCACAGAGGCTACAGGGGAAAACTGGATTGGGGGGGGGTATTGCATAGAAACTGAAAATCCATCAAGAGAAAATGAGGCTTGTACCTTTCCTTCCATATGCTCTGTCCAGTACAGGAACTATTCACATTAGGCTAAGCTCCAAAAGAGAAAGTAAAAAAGAGGAGACTGTCATTGGCTATGGCAAGGCTTTCCTGGACAGTGTCCGCTGGAATGGGAGTGCAGAAAAAGAGCACCAAAGCCAGGATTCCTGATTCAGCCAAGCTGAGTTTATTCCAGCTAGATCCTTTTGTGGGAACACCTGGACTTCAAGGTTTCGGAGATAAAAGACCAGGCACCCATCAAAGAAATATAAAACTGCTTCTGAAATCAAATCACTTGTGCTGCCTTGTGGAGTTTCTCTGGGAATATCTAAGGGGAATCTTGGGGTCTGAGAGATAGCCAACTATAGCTTTGATGACAAAGACTCACCATAGAGTAGGGCGATCATGCCATGTTGATTTCTAGATACAGAAAGGGGAGGTGATTTTCTTCCTCCTGCTTAACAGAGGGAGGGTCTAGGCTTTAGGTGGAGTTAAGTTAGTGGCGCTGTGGGTTAAACCACAGAGCCTAGGACTTGCCGATCAGAAGGTCGGTGGTTCGAATCCCCGCAACGGGGTGAGCTCCCGTTGCTCAGTCCCTGCTCCTGCCAACCTAGCAGTTCAAAAGCACGCCCAAGTGCAAGTACAGTGGTACCTCAGGTTACATACGCTTCAGGGTACATACGCTTCATGTTAAACACTCCGCTAACCCAGAAATAGTGCTTCAGGTTAAGAACTTTGCTTCAGGATAAGAACAGAAATCGGGCTCCGACGGCATGGCGGCTGCAGGAGGCCCCAGGCTGCAGGAGGCTAAAGTGGTGCTTCAGGTTAAGAACAGTTTCAGGTTAAGAACGGACCTCCGGAACGAATTAAGTAGTTAACCCAAGGTACCACTGTAGATAAATAGGTACTGCTCCGGTGGGAAGGTAAACGGCTTTTCCGTGCGCTGCTCTGGTTCGCCAGAATCGGCTTAGTCATGCTGGCCACATGACCCGGAAGCTGTACGCCGGCTCCCTTTGCCAGTAAAGCGAGATGAGCGCCGCAACCCCAGAGTCATCTGTGACTGGACCTAATGGTCAGGGGTCCCTTTACCTTTACAAAACATACTAGAGATTTCAGGGCTCTTCATAGCTAATCAATAGGTGATAAAGTGTGGCTTTTACTAGATTAGGAACTGGAGGAATGCTGGTCATTAAGCATTTCAGGATGTTTCCTGCTAATGTTTGCTTGTTTCTTAAGTATCTTCTTTAGCTTATGCTTCACAAAGTGCTCCTAGGATTGGTTGCAACATAATTGAAACAACAGCAGCAAGAACAACAAGAGCAACTTTTTATTTCTACCCTGTCCATCTGGCTGGGTTTCCCCAGGCACTCTGGGTGGCTTTCAACAGAACATTAAAAACAGAATAAAACTTCAAACATTAAAAACTTCCCTAAACAATTTTAAGCGAAATGCAGGTTAAAAACACAACATTTAAAGTTCATCCATACAAACACCCAGAATCGTGGCAGAAGCCAGTGAAACAGATTGGGCATTTGGGCAACAGGAGAAGACCAAGGTGTTGACTCCACTCATGTTTCTAGGTATGGAATGGGGAGAGAATTCCTTAGTCAGGATGCCACCACAGAGTAAACCCTACAGTGTGACACCGCCTGGTGTACATACACTGTGGTAGGGCAAAGCAAAGGACCTGGGAAGGCGGATACAGGGAGATGTGTTCCTTCATATATCTGGATCCTAACTTGTTTATCAGTATCTTAAATGAATAGGAAGCCACTGTATATCTTTCAGAATCAGTGTCATGAACCCTGCTAACTCTTCCAGTCAACATTCTGGCAGCTGTGTTCTCCAGTAACTGTAGCTTCCAGACCATGTTCAATGTGTAAGGTGCATCTTAGTAAGCCAAGTGGGAGGTTATCATAGCATGGGTCATTGTGGCTAGGTTATCTCAGTCTACAAATGGCCATAGCTGGTGAGTCAGTCACAGCTGGTGCAATGGCACTCTGTACTTCGGAAGCGTCTAGTGCGTCTAGTGAGCATCTAGTGACAAGCCTGGATCAAGGAGTACTCCTAGTCTATACACCTGCTCTTTCAAGAGGAATTCAGCTCCATCTAGAGCAGCTCTATCTATCTCATTGGGATTCAGCCTCAGTACAACAACAATTTATTTATACCCCACCCATCTGGCTGGGCTTCCCCAGCCACTCTGGGCAGCTTCCAGCAAAATATTAAAATACAGTAATGCATCAAACATTAAAAGCTTCCCTAAACAGGGCTGCCTTCAGATGTCTTCTAAAAGTCTGGTAGTAGTTGTTCTCTTTGACATCTGGTGGGAGGGTGTTCCACAGGGCGGGTGCCACTACTGAGGAAGCCCTCTGCCTGGTTCCCTGTAACTTGGCTTCTCACAGCGAGGGAACCGCCAGAAGGCCCTCGGCGCTGGACCTCAGTGTCCAGGTAGAACGATGGAGGTGGAAACGTTCCTTCAGATATACTGGACCGAGGCCGTTTAGGGCTTTAAAGGTCAGCACCAACACTTTGAATTGTGCTCGGAAACGTACTGGGAGCCAATGTAAAAACCAGACCCCCCTGGCCTCTCCAATTTCAGTAGAGGGGTTTGACAGGAAACTTTCAAATGTACCTTCTCCTAGTTTGCTAGGTCCTCACGAGTATTTGTCTTCCTGGGTAAAATGCAGCTTTTTGAGTAAGGTGCTTGGGCGAGGACACACAAAATGACACTGCAACAGTGCTCTCCAGCAAGAAAACTGAGCCCAACCCACCAGCCTTGCATGGTGGCCTGCCACCTTGACAGCTGTCTCATTTTTGTAGTTCTAGGTATGGAGCAAAGCAGGAGGATTAGGGAGGCCCTCAGGCAGCTTGATGGACCATATGGTTGTTAAAGGTATGCATCTAAAAATGAGGAAATGCGTTGATAGGTGTTTTCAGCTCATACGCAGTGCTGTTGTCCTAGAAAAAGAGGTGCCAGAACTCACAATGAAGGTATACAAAGAGTAGAACCTCATCCAGGTTGATGAGGAACTCACAACGAACTTCTCCCTCATTCTCTTAGAATGGCAATGGCATCCACCTGAGAGGTGCCAGAACTGAGTTCCAGCTAGTTCTGGTTGGGGAAAAAAGTCCTCCTTATGTGCATGCTTGAATCAGGAGAGCTCTTATACAGGGGTGGAGAGCCTGAGGCCCAAGGCCTAGAAGTGGCCCTTCAAACTGCTTTATCTAGCCCTCAGGCCTCTCCCTAGGCCACATCACTTTTCCAGGTAGCACCCCTCAATTGCGCTCTGCACTCGACTTGAAGTTCTCTTGCCTGTCTGGAATGGAACATTGAGCTTCATAATGCCTCTTGCAGTGTGTGTATATATCTGTAGGAAGAAGCCTCTACTTTTAGCATGGTGGGAATGTATCCTACTGTAGAAAGATTATTATTATTATTATTATTTTATTTGTACCCCGCCCTCCCCAGCTGGAGCCGGGCTCAGAGCGGCTATCATATAAATAATACAATATGCATAAAAACAATCAATCAATCAATCTATTAAAATGCATCCCAAAATTAATTCAAACAAATTAAAATTAAAGTTAAAACTGAACAAGTGACAACCCTCAGGTTAAAACTGAAAGCGGTTAATACCCGCCAGGACCAACTGTTTCCACTGATATTATAAGGACCCGTGAGCAGGCTGGGAAACCTCCTTTGTGCTTGTTCTTATACCAAGAGAAAATGAGTCAGACTGAACCCTGACCAAAGGCCTGGCGGAACAGCTCCATCTTGCAGGCCCTGCAGAAGGATGTCAAATCCTGCAGGGCCCTGGTCTCTTGTGCGAGAGCGTTCCACCAGGCCGGGGCCACTGCAGAAAAGGCCCTGGCTCTGGTCGAGGCCAGTCTAATAGATAATAGATGCAGTGGTGTAGCATCGGTTGCTGGCATCCGGGGCAGGCAAGCTGCCAACGCCACCTGAGCACCCCCACCCCCCCCACCAGAGCCAAGGGAGCCCAACCAGCCGATGCGGCCCTTGGCAGGTGAATCCACCCAACGTCTGCATAGAGGAGCAGCAGGCTGCGCCATGCTGGGGTTGCCCCTTGCTTACCCCCATCTGTGCCCGCTCACCGTGGGCCTGAGCTGCTCTTCTGCCTTCGCTTAGGTGGGGTGGGGATCCCTGTGGAAGTCAGTGCCTGCATGGGGGCACCTGGTTGTGCCCCCTTAGAATTTTGCACATGGTCCCCCTGTCCCCCCCTCCAATATATTGCTGAATAAATGTGCCCTTTGTTCTGCCCCAATTTTAACACTGGCTCTTCCCATCACCAGAATGCGGTCCCTCAAGGTTTGCCACAAGGAAATGTGGCCCTCATTCTGAACAATGTTTCCTACTCATGAATGAATGAATGGATCTTTATTTGCGTCAGCCATCGGCCATAGCAATAAAACAACAATACGGTATACAAATAATAGAAACAAAAAGTCAATTATATAAGATACATTTTAGGGTTTTGAATCAATAGTCACATAGTGGATCTTATTCTAATTGCCCCAGCTAAAAACCTTGCAACCTTTGCTGTCACCTTCTCATCTTGATCGGCCAAGAGAAAGGACACTTTGGCAGTGGTTGGGCGACCCAGAATGGACAATAAAAGAGGGGTGATAATCTCATTCCTCAAGTCTTTATAAAGAGTGCAAGCCAGAAGGGCATGCGCCACCAATTCGGTACTGCCATCTCCGCAGGAGCATAAGTGTTTTTCGTGTGGAATCTGTTGGAATCATCCCTCAAGTACAGCCGAGGGCAATACATTCAATCTTGCGAGAGTAAAAGCGCGTGTATATTTTGGAATTGCTAGGTTATGCAGATAGGGTGCAGGAGTGTCAAAATGGGAAGGTAGAAAATAGTCATACCATGGGCAAAATTTCCTTATTGTGGCCAAGTTGTCCAGAGCTCCGCAGATTTTAATTGAGATTTAATAGTTTTTCCTACTCATGTGTTATACGTTCCGTTTTTGGAAACTAGTTTTGGGGAGGAGGGGATCCTGTCAGACTTGGACATATACTGGGACAAAAGTAATGCATTTGTATTATATATTTCTTGGCACTGAATATTAACAATGTATTGTCTCGTGTTTTAAATAAGCATTAGCTTGCTCTTACTGCTAAAACAAAACCAAACCAAATTCTTGGGTGTTATTGGTTCTCCAGCAGACATTATGTGGGAACACTGTTTTTTGCTTGTTTTTAAAGGGTATGGATTTTCGGTGCTCTATGTGCTTCACGTACATCATCTCTGTAATTCTGGTAACAAGAATTGGAAGGGCAAAATTTGCAGCTCCATTTGACAGATAGTAAAAGTAAGAGGGAGACGCGGGTGGCGCTGTGGGTTAAACCACAGAGCCTAGGACTTGCCGATCGAAAGGTCGGCGGTTCGAATCCCTGTGGCGGGGTGCGCTCCCGTTGCTCGGTCCCAGCGCCTGCCAACCTAGCAATTCGAAAGCACCCTCGGGTGCAAGTAGATAAATAGGGACCGCTTACTGGCGGGAAGTTAAACGGCGTTTCCGTGTGCTTCGCTGGCTCGCCAGATGCAGCTTTGTCACGCTGGCCACGTGACCCGGAAGTGTCTGCGGACAGCGCTGGCCCCCGGCCTATAGAGTGAGATGGGTGCACAACCCTAGAGTCTGTCAAGACTGGCCCGTACGGGCAGGGGTACCTTTACCTTTTTAAAAGTAAGAGGAAGTGGAGATGTTGAGTCCGCAGCTGAGCGGAGTTTTAAATGGCTGTGGGAGGGGAGGGCATAGACCTAAAGCTCATGCTGTAAAGCACCACAGAGTAGATTACTCACGATTAACGAATAATTGTCCACACTTAATTGCATGTAGATTGTACGGTATGGTGTACATTAGCTGAAATGTCAACCTGGAGTGGCTGCCTGGCCTTTGAATATGGTTGCTTTGTTTGGCAAAGATGAGCTGATGTTGTGAGGGAAAAAGTTGGCCTTCATTTTCTTATAATGTATTCAACCATTCTTCCCAATAATTGTGTAGGCCCTTATTTGCGGCAATCTGTGATGTGGTCAGACAGGATGCCGGACTAGACCACTGGCCTGCTCTGTTCTTATTTAGAATTGCACACTGGAACAGTTCAGCTTTTAGAACTGTAGAAACCTTTTGTTACCGTTTCCATTGAACTGTGAATCTGTCGTTTTAGACTTTTGAATGTGAGGCAATAATGAAAAACATGGAATTTGGCCAGTGTACAAATTCTCCCTTGCAAGAGTCTACTGCTTTGTTAATTTTCAATTTGAGTCAGTCTGCAAGTCTATCAAGAGTTTTCTGAAGACTTCTTTTACACCAGCTTAAGTTCCAGTTCCCTGTCAAACTCCTTTCTCCCCCTAGAGCTCGGTTTATCTCTTTCCATTTCCTCATTATATTCTCATCAGCTGTGCCTTAGCTGCTAATTGGTCTCTAGGCGCAAACATATCCAGCAGAAAAGTCCCACAGAGGGGTAGGATTGGGCTGTTGAAGGATCTTTTCTTAGTATATGCTCTCTTGGGGAAAAAAATCCCCACCTCCAGTCAGAGGGGTTTTCAGTAAGATACAGGAGCACCAATATTTAACTGTTTACCCTGGGGCATTTAAATGAGAATAATGGGGAAGCTCTGGTGGTTCTGTAAAGTAGTAAAAGCACACGAGAAAGGTGAGGAAAGGGGAGAAAGAATAAAACAGCAGAGAAGAAAGCTTCTTAAAGATAATTGTAATGGGCACAATTCTACTAAAAACAAACACTTCTAAATCCCAGTGACTTCCAAAAATTACATTTTTAAATGTACTTAAAGGTAAAGGTAAAGGTACCCCTGCCCGTACAGGCCAGTCTTGACAGACTCTGGGGTTGTGCGCCCATCTCACTCAAGAGGCCGGGGGCCAGCGCTGTCCGCAGACACTTCCGGGTCACGTGGCCAGCGTGACAAAGCTGCATCTGGCGAGCCAGCGCAGCACATGGAACGCCGTTTACCTTCCCGCTAGTAAGCGGTCCCTATTTATCTACTTGCACTTTGATGCGCTTTCGAACTGCTAGGTTGGCAGGCGCTGGGACCGAGCAGCGGGAGCGCACCCCGCGGCGGGGATTCGAACCGCCGACCTTTCGATCGGCAAGCCCTAGGCGCTGAGGCTTTTACCCACAGCGCCACCCGCGTCCCTTGAAAAATGTTTAACTTTGACTTAATAACAATAACAACAATAAACTGCCTTTCATCTGAAGATCAGTGGGTGACTCACAAAATGGGAACACAAAATACGTAATACATAAAATACATAATAAATACATAATAATTGTTAATAATAATAATAATAATAATACATAATATTTTTTTAATTATTTCTGGTAGGTGACTGCAGTATGGATGCTATGGAGCCACTGCTTTTGAATGTCCAGTGTCTAGTCTGTTTAAAGTTTTTAGGACAGGCAGCAGATTTCTGATTAGCATACTGCTTACGATATTCTGGAGATATTTTAAGAGGAGATTTATATATTTATAATAATATTTATAAACTGTCAAGGTTGTGTACATTAAGATAATTAAAATTTATAAAATAAAATAAAAACACAGTACAAAATACAGCTGGATTTCCCGCATTGGCAAGTGGGGTGGAATAGACTATCTTTGAGGTCTCTTCCAACTTTCTTACTCTAGAGCAGTGTTTCCCAACCTTGTGCCTCCAGATGTTTTTGGCCTACAACTCCCATCATCCCTGACTAGCAAGACCAGTGGCAAGGGATGATGGGAATTGTAGGCCAAAAACAGCTGGAGGCACAAGGTTGGGAAACACTGCTCTAGAGCATGGGTAGGCAAACTAAGGCCTGAGGGCCAGATCCGGCCCAATCGCCTTCTAAATCCGGCCTGTGGACTGTCCGGGAATCAGCGTGTTTTTACATGAGTAGAATGTGTCCTTTTATTTAAAATGCATCTCTGGGTTATTTGTAGGGCATAGGAATTCTGTTTTTCTTTCTCAATATAGCCCGGCCCCCCACAAGTTCTAGGGACAGTGGACCAGCCTCCTGCTGAAAAGGTTTGCTGACCTCTGCGTAGCGTTTCAGATTTTGGTCTAGGACAGAGGAAATCATAGAAATCCCTACTTGCCCTCAAAGCTCGTCAGTTGACTTTGCACTAGTCACTTTCTCCCAGCCTAAGTTTTTTTTTGTTTTTTTTGTTTTTGTTTTTTACACAGGGTTGCCAGATTAATAACCTGAGTGGGAGGAGAACTATCTATGCTTGTCTGAACCCCATAGAGAGAGGACAGGATTATAAGTGACTAATACCAAAGCCTTGCAGCTAATTCCCACTCAGGTTGCTGGCCTGCGGTCACTTCTACTCTCTGCCTCACTTTCCCTCTGTGCTGCCCCTTCATCTTGCCTTTCCTGGACCCACAAGCCCAATTCTCCCGACCAGAAATAGCATAGGGACTAATTCCATTCAAGTTTCCATGTCGCCACCATGTTAGGCTCTCTGATTTTCTTCTCTTTTCTTACTTGGAAAAAAGCTAGAGAGAGCATCGTAATCGTGAGGTGAAGTTTCCATTGGTTGCTCTCGTCATTATCCTGCATCTTGGTTTTGCCATCAGAATACTGACATTACTGTTTACTGCAGGTGAATGAATGGGAAATTAGAAGCCGTCCTGTGTGTGTGTTGGATTGCCATCCAGAATGTGTGTGTGTGTTTTTTTAGAGTTCATTGCTTTTTAGAAAGATCACTAATTTTAGCTTCTTGAAGGTTCTGTTCTGTTGATGAGCCAGCCTTTTCCTCCTCCCCCTCGTTTCTTTTAGCTCATAGCTAAACAAAAATCCAGAATCTCCAAAGTAATTGCAGATAAGTGTGGGATAAATTGCCGTTTTTTGTGTGTGTTCAAGAATGAGGACGGCTTCACACATGACATTTGTGTGTGCCATCTGGGTGAAAACAGTAAAAACATTTAATTAGCAGAATGTACAAGTCTTGGAAGCTGCTGCCAGTTGTAGATTCCTGTTGTGTGTATACCCAGTGAAATTAATCTACAGTGGTACCTTGGTTCTCAAACTTAATCTGTTCCGGGAGTCCATTCGGCTCCCGAAACCATTCGAAAACCAAGGCACAGCTTCCAGTTGGCTGCAGGAGTTTCCTGCACTCAAATGGAAGCTGTGTCGGACGTTCGGCTTCCGAAAAACGTTCACAAACTGGAACACTTCCAGGTTTGTTTGGGAGCCGATTTGTTCGACAACTAAGCCATTCGAGAACCAAGGTACCACTGTATGTATCTTTCCTTAAAGACTGTTTACAATACATCTTTAACATGTGGTTGTTTCTTGGCCCATCCAAAGGGAAGTGATAACTGGGTAAGAAAAATCCTTCGTTAAGTGCCCTCGACAGAATTTGCCGACCGAGTCTGCTATGCTGGTATCTGGTATTGAAACTATGCAGGCCAAGCAAATGAAAGGAATATGGCAGTTTATGAATTGACCTGTACTGGGGTTTATGGCCTGTGGCAGTTGCTAATCAGTTCATAAAGATTTTTAAACTGCAGTGGTATTTGACTATTGGATCTGAGCGAGTCTAATCATGCCGTAGCTGAAGTGGGAGAAAGACTTGATTAAAACACACACGCAGGAAAACCGTAGATGTTCAAAGTACTACGTTTGCGTTAATGTTGCGAGTTATTGGAGTCTGATTGAGCCTGTCCTCCCACAGCTTAATTGCATTAATGCAGGCATAGGCAAACTCGGCCCTCCAGATGTTTTGGGACTACAACTCCCATCATCCCTAGCTAACAGGGCCAGTGGTCAGGGATGATGGGAATTGTAGTCTCAAAACATCTGGAGGGCCAAGTTTGCCTATGCCTGCATTAATGCAACTGTACAGTGGTGCCTCGCAAGACGAACGCCTCACAAAACGAAAAACTCGCAAGACGAAAGAGTTTTCCGTTTTTGAGTCGTTCCGCAAGACGAATTTCCCTATGGGCTTGCTTCGCAAGAAGAAAGCCCATAGGGAAATCTCCGGGGACCTCTTTTAAATGCTGGCGGTGGGGAGCAAAGCCTTTCACCCCCCTCCGGCCTTCAGAAGAGGTCCAGGAAGGCCGGCGGGGGCTGAAAGGCTTTGCTCCCCACCGCCAGCATTTTAAAAGCGGTCCGGGATAGCAGGGAATTGCGCTGCGCTAAATGCTGGCCGTCGGGAGCAAAGACTTTTGCCCACCGCCGGCCTTTAGAAGAGGTCCTGGACCTCTTCTGAAGGCCGGCGGGGGGCAAAAGTCTTTGCTCCCCCCCGCCTGCCTTCCCGGGACAGCGGAGACTTCTCCGCTGTCCCGGGGCGATCTTAAAATGCTGGCGAGCAGCAGCAAAGCCTTCGCTGCCGACCCCCAGCATTTTAAAAGCCCCCGGGACAGCGGAGGCTTCGCTGCCACCCGCCAGCATTTTAAGATCGCCCCGGGACAGCGGAGAAGTCTCCGCTGTCCCGGGGGCTTTTAAAATGCTGGCGGTCGGCAGCAAAGCCCTCCTGTCCCCGGAGCTTGCGGGGCGGGAGGTGGGGAGAAGGGCTTTTCTTCCCACCGCCAGCCTTCAGAACAGCCTTCTGAAGGCTGGCGGTGGGAAGAAAAGCCCTTGTGTCCCCCCCCCCCAGCCTTCAGAAGAGGTCGGGGGACAGACTGTCCCCGGACCTGGTCTGAAGGCGGTTTCCATAGGAACGCATTGATTGATTTTCAGTGCATTCCTATGGGAAACCGTGCTTCGCAAGACGAAAAACTCGCAAGAAGAAAAAACTTGTGGAACGAATTCATTTCGTCTTGCGAGGCACCACTGTAATGTTGACTTCCTGCAAATCATGGTTCGCCTTCCTCATAGCCTGTTGATTTAGCTGTTCATTGGCACCAATGTTAATTGAGGGCAAAGTTAGCTGGGGTTTAAGTCAGGGATCTGAACCTGCAGATTGAAATCAGTCTAGCTTCTGTTGAGAATACCTGAAATATTTCCTCTTTCTGTATGTAACGTTGTGATAGCTGTTTGTCATTTTCATTCTGTTTGTTTACCAATAATGTGAGTTTTGTATGTTTGGCAGTAATGTTTGGTACCAGTTGGGTTACCGTAAAAGCAAACTACGACACTTGCGTAGTTCTGCTTTGTGAATAAGCCCACAAAGGTTTTTAGCCTGCTGGGGGCTGACAGAGGAGAGGCAGAGATCTCACTTTCATTCATCCACTGTCTTTTTGTGATGGACACAAGGGAAGGGTCTTTCCTCTTCTGGCTTCCTACTTCGTTTTTGTGCTGGCCACTGAGAGAAAATAGAACACTCAATTTCTGCCCCGGTCGTTTGCTCACTCGCCTGCATGGAATTCCTTGTCGCCTATGGCTACCAGGCCAGGGCTTAAATCCAAGGTTGGCATTGGTACTGCAGCTCATATGACCTTAATGCATTTTTTAAAGTGCAATTATGGGCTTGGCAAAGTCATAGCAGATGAGATGACAAACTGCTGCAGAAACGCCATGATCTTCCTGGTATGAAAATACATAAAGTATGAGCTTCTAAAGGTTTCTCTATTCCGAATTCTATGCAGATAAGCCACCAGCTTCTTCAGAAGGTTCGGAACTTGTCTGATTGAAATATAACTTTACCCTTGAAAAGAGCATCCTTTCCCCCCCCCTGTTATCGAGAATACTATTTTTTTAATGAGAAAAAAAACATAGTTGGTTTTCATTGATCATGATATATTATTGCATATTTAAGCGGGGGTCAGATTCTCCCTGTCCTTGTCCTGTTTCACTGTGGATCTTGCCAGCAAAGCTGTTTTTAATTAACCACAAGTTCAGCAAGGTTACTCCAATGCAGAGAGGTTCTCCTGAGGCAGCCAGCCATTTGGATACAAAGAACTCTATCTGGGATTTATGGTAACCAATGCCCATATAGCCCAGGATCTATTTGTGCTTCAGCTTGATTTGGGGAGTTGATGTAGAACGAAGGTCAAAATTGGGTTCATGTTGTAGCTGGAGGGTACGCATGCTGTTTTTACTTTTACTTTTTTTTGTTTACTTTTCTTTTAAAAATACCTAGCCCACCTTATCTCAGCAGGACAGATTTCAGCAAATCTTCTACAGCAAGCAGGGATAGAGTTGGGGTAGAAAACCATGTATAAGCAACCTTTCCTGACCTGAGGCTGGTGTAAAGTCAGAAATAAATTGCATATAAGAGCTGAAAAACCCAGTTTCTGTGAGAATGATATCTCTTTCCAAATCCATCTTCTGTGCACCATTCCCTCCCCACCCCCAAATAAGCCCAAAAGTAAGTTCCTTGGATTCAATAGGACTTATTCCCTAGGAGCGAATGAATGTGCTTAGGATTCCAGACTTAACTTCTGAGCAGCTATTCAAAGGATTGTGCTGACTGGCATTTAGAACTGTGAAGCATAGAGTTGTCTTGTCCTGTCTGGAACGGTGGGCGCTTCGTTCTCTGCCCGCCTAAATTACCCGTAGCTTATTTCAAACGTCTCATATCGTTGCGCCACTTTCTTTCGGAGTTTTGCTTTCGTATGAGGAGATCAGCCGTGCATTAAAGGTCTCCTGCTCTCGTGAGTCAAAATGGTATTCTTCAGTTTCCATGGATGGTGATCTTGTTCAGACAACAAGACTTTTGTGAAGGAAGGTGGCGAAGTGAAACAAAGTGTAATAAGATGCAACACCTCAAAACTGCTGGTACCAGCATGAATACTTTTTTATCTCCTGCATTTTTTGAAAGGCATCCAAAAATTTGTTTCTTTGTGCATTCTTCCTCCCCACCCCCCCACACTCCAGCTGAATCCATTTATATAGCGAGCTACTTTTTTTTTACCAGCCCTTAATTAAACCTGCGGAACAGGGAATAGAAATTGAGATCTGTATGAATTTTATTCTCAGTTTTTAATTGTCAGTGGGTAAGAGCAAAGGAAGACAGTACAGTGGTATCTCAGGTTACATACGCTTCAGGTTACATACACTTCAGGTTACAGACTCCACTAACCCAGAAATATTACCTCAGGTTAAGAACTTTGCTTCAGGATAAGAACAGAAATCGTGCTCCGGCGGCACGGCGCCAGCGGGAGGCCCTATTAGCTAAAGTGGTGCTTCAGGTTAAGAACAGTTTCAGGTTAAGAACAGACCTCCGGAACGAATTAAGTACTTAACTGGAGATACCACTGTATTTAAAAGATTCCATATTCACAGAGTTGTCGCAAGGATTTACAGCTAGATAACACGTGTGAGATTCTCTGTACACTTCAGAGTTCTGTACAAATCTTGTGGCAGTTGGAAGCATGATCAGGGGATTTGTACCTGCGCAAAGGTTTTTTGTGGAGTTGGGAATGGGGAAAGCATGCTTTACTGTTTGGGGGTGGGGAAATGTTTTAGTAGATGGATCTGGTTCCTGATTCAGATTACTTCAAACCAATTCGTTTGCCAGTTCTGAACATTCTGTTTAAAGTTTTGTCATCGCTTCTGCATCCTCTCTGTAGACAGTTGCACCGCAAGGATACTGGCAGCCTTATGAAAAGAAGAGATATGAAATGAAAAGGGGCAGACTCCACAGTGAGCAGAGGAGAGCAGGCAGTTCATCCCTGGCAGGAAAGAGGAGGGCCACTGCTATTTTCACTAGGCAGAACAACCAAGAGGGCCATTTTGTTTCACACAGCCAGTGTTGGAGTGATTGGACTGAAACACAATAGCAGATCTTGAGCTTCAGTCCTGTATGGGGGAAAAACCTAAGACCGTGTCTTGACAGTGGTCTGGTGAAAGGGTAAATTGCTGCATGCAGTGAGCATGCAGACCCAGCCCCAAACATCGCCACCTGTGTCTGCGGCTCTTTTAGAGGTTCTGAAAGAGCATACAATTGAACTGGCCCTGGCTTAGGGTCAGAAGAACCACATTAGGTTCAATTTGGGGCCTTTTATTCATAACGAATGGGACGCAGGTGGCGCTGTGGGTTAAACCACAGAGCCTAGGACTTGCCGATCAGAAGGTCGGCAGTTCGAATCCCCGCGACGGGGTGAGCTCCCATTGCTCGGTCCCTGTTCCTGCCAACCTAGCAGTTCGAAAGCACGCAGTGCAAGTAGATAAATAGGTACCACTCCGGCGGGAAGGTAAACAGCGTTTCCATGAGCTGCTCTGGTTCACCAGAAGCGGCTTAGTCATGCTGGCCACATGACCCGGAAGCTGTACGCCGGCTCCCTCGGCCAATAAAGCAAGATGAGCGCCATAACCCCAGAGTCGGCCACGACTGGACCTAACGGACAGGGGTCCCTTTACCTGTACTATTCATAACGAAGCACAAAGCTGGCATAGGCACTCTCCTGGGCTTCCACACCAACAGTGCCTAGCTCTAGGGCAGTGTTCCCCAAACTTTGGTCTCCAGCTGTTTTTGGACTACAATTCCCATCATTCCTAGCTAGCAAGGCCAGCTGTCAGGGTTGATGAGAATTGTAGTCCAAAAGCTGCTGGAGACCCTAGTTTGGAAACAATGCTCCAGGGGGTTTCACCAGAGGGAGACATTATTGGGTATGAGGTCCTAGAGAGCCTTTGCACACCTATAATGACTGAGGGATGGATTATATTTCTTTGCCGCTTTTCATTCAAATGAATCCCAAAGCAGCTTACAAACGATAAATAACAGCAACAAGATAGAACGTAACAGAACATCACAAATATAGAATCATTAACAAATCCTCTGTGAAACATTTACAGTATAAAACACTGTTAACAAAGCCACAACTAAGGAATGAGCTAAACATCACAATTTTTATTTAAAATATATATTTTTATTAAAGATTTCTTGGTTTACAAAAGTATGTGCAACATCTCATTTTTCAAGTTACATTTTCTACAGATCAGTTTCGTTTGTTGAGACATGAGTGTTACATTAGGAAGAAAAGGGGGAAAGAGGTGGAGGGGGAAAGGGTGAGTGGGGTGGGGTCGGGTGGCAATGCTTCTATTCTGCTTAGTGTTATGTGTGGGGTTTTGTGTCAGCGTCACTTGTGTGGGTTCTCTTTACTATTCACTTGTATCCCTTTGGTGTGAGAGACGTTGGGGTTGGTCTAGGGTGTGGTTACAGTGGTACCTCGGGTTACATATGCTTTAGGTTACATACGCTTCAGGATACAGACTCTGCTAACCCAGAAATACTACCTCGGGTTAAGAACTTTGCTTCAGGATGAGAACAGAAATCGCGTGGCGGAGGCGCTTCTGATTGGCTGCAGGAGCTTCCTGCAGCCAATCAGAAGCCACGTTTTGGTTTCCAAACATTTTGGAAGTTGAATGGACTTCCGGAACAGATTCCATTTGACTTCCAAGTTACGACTGTACACCATACAGTGGTACCTCGGGTTACAGACACTTCAGGTTACAGATGCTTTAGGTTACAGACTCCGCTAACCCAGAAATACTACCTCGGGTTAAGAACTTTGCTTCAGGATGAGAACAGAAATTGTGCTCCGGCGGCGCAGCCGCAGCAGGAGGTCCCATTAGCTAAAGTGGTGCTTCAGGTTAAGAACAGTTTCAGGTTAAGAACGGACCTCCTGAACAAATTAAGTACGTAACCAGAGGTACCACTGTATTTGTTTGTGATTGGCTGTAGTGAACTTTCTTTTCATGTGTGAGTGAGGTGTGTTTGGGTCAGCTTAGCCAGATTGATTCGAATGCTGTTGGCGGGTTCTTGTTGTTGTCTTGTTGGGCTGTGTACGTGATAAAGGGTAACCATATCGGGGTGAAGGCATCCTCTTCTGTTTGTACCCGTGTCAGTTTCAATTTATTGGTTAGTTTTTCCAATAAGGCTGTTTCCCATACTATTTGATACCATTGGTCCATGCTTACTCCTGACAGGTCTCTCCAGTGTCTGGCTGTGACTAAACATCACAATTAAAGCAAAAGTCTTATGATACGATTAACAAATCAATAGGGCATTTATAATCTAAGAAACAATAGTAAACAAAATAGCTGCCAAAGAATAAACTGAGCATCGTCAAGTTCATACACACTCTCTCCCCAGCCCTGTGACTCATAATCTTTCATTCTATTCAGCTCATTAAAACACACATCCACATGATGCTTGTGGCAGCAACTCCATTCTGAAGGTTCCTCAGGTTGGAGTAGTAGTGCAGCTACTGATGCAGCCGCGGCAACAGGGGGTGGTCTGTGTATGGGGTGGTGGTGTCTAGGGCAGCAAGTCTTCCTTGGGCAGTAGAGAATGTCTTGTTCTGGCAATGTGTATCTCCAGCAAACGCGATATACAGCAGGCTTGGAGAACCTGTTGCCCTCCAGATGTTGTGGGACTACAGCTCCCATCATGCCTGACCTTTGGTCATGCTGCCTGTGGCTGATGGGAGTTGGAGTTCAACAAGAACAACAACAACAACAACAACAACAACAACAACAACAACTTTATTATTTATACCCCGCCCATCTGGCTGGGTTTCCCCAGCCACTCTGGGCGGCTCCCAACAAAATATTAAAACTAAAACAAAACATCAAACATTAAAAACTTCCCTAAACAGGGCTGCCTTCAGATGTCTTCTAAAAGTCAGATAGTTGTTTATTTCCTTGGCATCTGATGGGAGGGTGTTCCACAGGGCAGGCGCCACTACTGAGAAGGCCCTCTGCCTGGTTCCCTGTAACCTCACTTCTCGCAAAGAGGGAACCACCAGAAGGCCCTCGGAGCTGGACCTCAGTGTCTGGGCTGAACGATAGGGGTGGAGATGCTCCTACAGGTATACTGGGCCAAGATCTGGAGGGCCGTAAGTTTCCCATTCCTGGTGTAGGGAGACATGAAGCACGGGCATAAATGACATGGGTGCCTAGTGCAATACATTAAAAGTTATCAGAGCTTCGATGCTATTTGCTTCTGTTTGTCTTAAATGGAAAATGTGGGGATGTTTTCAGTTGTTACCACCTCTGCAGATTAAAGTTGAAGTTACAAATAATATGTCTCTTTTTAAAAATATAATTTTATTGAGACATTTCGACATACAACAAAAAACAGAAACAAAACAAAAAATAGGGAAGACAGAGAATCCAAATTATATTGTTGTGATATTGCAGAAGCAGCTGTGATTTGAGACCAAAGGCAACTTGATTTATTTAGATGAGGTCTAGAATTTTGCCCAACTTGGTTTGTCTGCTGAAAGATGTCATCAAGACTTTTTTTGGGTTATGACCTCTGCCATATCTATAAGAATTAAATGAAAGCTTTGATGCCTTGTGTACAAATGCTCCTAAATAACCATTCATTTTTAATATATTCAAGGCGTCTTAGTAAGAATGGAAGCATCTGAACAGCAGATTTTATTTAAGTTGGTATCTTGCAATCAGCATGTAGTCGGAAATAATTATTGTAAATGCGCTTGCAGCTTCAAACACTCAAAACGTGCATCCGTTTAAAGTTGTCTTGCCTGCAATCCTGAAAAGATAAATCCCTTTATCTCTTAGCATGCATTTTTTTTCAAGTTTTCATTTCTGAGCTTTGTTATGATTGATGTTGTAATAAATGATTTTTTTTTAACAAGAGAATATGGGAGTAAATTCAAATACAGTCAACCTGAAATCCTCTGGATTCTGCTTTGTTCCATAAGCCTTCCCATTTCTATTCTTTGGTGTTCAGTACCTTACAATAGTAAAGATGCCCGCAGCTGATATTTTTCTGGTAATTTGGCATGCTCGTTTTATTTGAAGCGGCAAGCAAAGATTTTGTTAGAAAATTTAAGTAATTAGGTTCTAGGAGTAGCTCTTCCCTTGAAAAGGGAAGCAGCAACTGGGGGACAAAACGTGAATTATTTTGATGGAAGCAACAGTAGTAGCTGGTAATGGGAGAGAGCATAAACGAGGGTTCAGACAGGATATTTGTAAAGCCCTAAAGCTCCATCCTTAAACCATGTTTTGCACTCCATATTTAGGATGTGCATCTAAAAAGTGAAATTGAATACAATAAATGCTTGCATTGTACAGGCACCCTCATCTAAAATCGTGATTGGCTGCAAACACTGCTATTTTTCTAGAAAAACAGATGTCAGAGCTCACCCTTGTTCTCTTAGAATGGCAATGGTGCCTGTCTGAGAACTGCCAGGACTGAGCTCCTACTGAAAAAAAAAAGCTATGGCTGCAACTATCCGTTAGAATTCCTGCTCCATGATTGCAGTCATGAGATTTTTGTATATCACATGACGTGGTATGTTTTGACTCCACAAAGTGGGAAGTGACGGAGACAGGATGTTTGTGTTACTGTGTTCCATGAAGTGGGACTATTGTCATTTGTTCTCTCTCTTTGCTGCCTGATGCTAGAGAGAGAGGGAGCCATGTTGCAGTGATCCGTGTGTGTTTATATGTAAATAAAGTAGATTAGCCAAAATGCTGAGTTGCTGAGGTCTGTCACGCGAGATGCGAAGACTCTGCGGATGTCTGTTGGCATCGGTCGCTGTGATGTTCGGGCAGAAGAAAGCTTATGAAGCTCCCGAACAATTGACCAGGGGGGAGGGAACATGTCAGTCGGGCATGTGTCTCTGCCAGGATCCTACTCGAGTGTAGGACCAGCTCCTGACAGGATGTACATGGGTGGGAAACTTTTATTTGCCTCCTATGTAATATGTGCAAGTAGATAAATAGGTACCGCTCCAGCGGGAAGGTAAACAGCGTTTCTGTGCACTGCTGTGGTTCGCCAGAAGCGGCATAGTCATGCTGGCCACATGACCCGGAAGCTGTACGCCGGCTCCCTCGGCCAGTAAAGCGAGATGAGCGCCGCAACCCCAGAGTCGGACATGACTGGACCTAATGGTCAGGGGTCTCTTTACCTTTACCTAATATGTGCAACAGCCCTTACTCAAAAGAGAACAGGTCTTCTTTACCTTTATTATTATTCTTTATTAAATTTGTATCCTGTTCTGTATCTGTAGGTCTCAGGGCAGTTCATCATGGAACTTTGGAGTGTCAGGCATAGCCCTACTGGCTTTAGCCCAAACGTAGCAGAGTTTTCCTGCACAGCGAAGAAGCTAGTTGCGGCAGTAATGACTAGTCAGCTAGACTCAGAATAACTATTTACAGGATTTATTAAAAGGAAAAATAAAACCAGCAGAGTTTCTGCATACAAATCAAAGCAAAATAAACCCTCTCTTTCTCTCTCTCAAAACCATACACAGCACTTCTACTCCTAACAACACCTCACTTCAAACTGAGCTAGCAATCCCTTGATAACAGAGCAGAGTGCTGGTCGTTAACCAATCAGAGTGAGTAGTTTCTAGGTCAAGCAGACCTGGGCTTTCTGCCAAGAGTAAATTGACACCAGCCTGAGTTAATTGTGCGAAGCTAGAATCTGCAAGTTTCCCACGAGAACCAATTAACAGAAACTGAACACCCCCTCACAGATTCTGCTGAACAATTAACATCAAATACACCTATGTAGGAGATCATTTTTCCAGCAAACCTAAACCCTTGCACATTCGCTTGTTCTTTATCTTTGCCAATGGTTTAGTTAACACATCTGCTACATTTTCTTCACTTGATACATAAGTACAGGTGATTACATTGTCTTGTACACAGCAACGTACATTTTGGTACTTTACAGAGATATGTTTGGAACGCGATTTGAAACCTTCTGTTTTACTTAATGTTATACAAGCTTGATTATCAATGTAAACTTGTACTGGTTCTCCACAATTTACATTTAAATCTGCTAACAAATGCTTGAAATAAATCACCTCGTTGCACAATTCACTCAATGCGGCGTACTCTGATTCCGTTGATGACACACTTACAACGTCTTGCTTGCGTGACCGCCAGCTGATTAAAGCTCCACCGACCATTATGACTAGTCCTGTGACAGATTTTCTATCCGGCAAATTTCCCCAGTCACTATCACAGTAGCAACTCAACATTTCATCCTCTGAAGAATTTAATTGTAACATATAGCCAATTGTCTGTTTGAGATATCTCAGAACTTGTTTTACCCCTTTCCAGGCATTTAGTGTGGGTTTTGAGACCAATCTACTTAATATGCCTACTGCATAGCTAATATCAGGTCTGGACCACTGTGCTAGATACAATAAACTTCCAATTACAGAGTGATATACATCAGGATGTTCAAATTCAGGACTCTCATCTATATGAAGTGTTTTTATGAAACCTGGATCCATAGGCACCACTGCCCCTTTGCAATCCTGCATCCCGTATGTAGTCAGTAGTTGTTTAACTTTGTTCTGCTGACTAATTAGGCAGCTGCCATCTTGGGCCCAGCACACTTCCAACCCTAGATATGTCCTAACCGGGCCTAAGTCTTTCACTTTGAACTTACTGGACAATTGTTTGGCAAACCTTTTAGTTTGTTTATCTGTTTTGCATGCATACAAAACATCATCTACATAAATCAGACAAAACTCTTGATCACTGCCTGTACCACGTACATAAACACAATTGTCAGCTGTACTCTGCTTGAAACCAAATGACACTAAGGCCTCATGGAAACATTTGTTCCAAGATCTTGCAGCCTGTTTGAGACCATATAGAGCTTTGTTTAATTTTAACACTCTCCTGTCACCAGAGGTTTAAGTTTGTACACCCACCTGCAGCCTACAATCTTTGCCCCCTCAGGCACTGCTACTGGTGTAAAAACCTTGTGCTCATTCAGAGAGGACATCTCTTCCTCCATTGCCTGTTTCCAGAGCTCTGCCTCCTCTTTTGGTAACTTTAACACTTCCTGAAAACTCTTGGGTTCTGCAATCACACTAAACACATTTGCAGTATCAGGAGAAAAACGCACTGGAGGCACTCCTTTGTTTTGTCTTTTAGATCTTCTGGGAGAAAATTTTTCTTCTGACCCACTTTCCTCTTCAGAACTTCGACCTCTCTTTTGTTGCTTAGCAACTGGTCTTTGGCTAACTCCACTTTCTTGAGAGCTCTTATCTGAACTTTCCTCCCCCTCAGACTCTGACTCCCTGTGTCTACCTTCAGAGTCATGAAGCTCCTGGGAAGGTTCAAACCAAACCTCAGTATTGGCATGTAGTCTCTCCCAGCCACTATGTTCACAAAAACTGGCATTCCTGGAGATCACAATGCCATTTGTCCCTTCAGCAAAACGGAAACCTTTTCCCAGCTCCTGGTAACCCACAAACACTAACTGTTTGGTCTTAGGATCTCCCTTCTTCCTCATTTGTTTTGGAATTAATACCCAGGCTTTTGATCCAAACACATGCAAATGGTCAATTTTGGGTTTTTTCTGAAACAATTTAAAGTACGGGGTTGTACCTATTGTTTGATGAAAGAGCCTGTTTTGGAGATAACACGCGGTGAGCATGCTCTCCCCCCAATAAGACATGGGCAAATCAGCATCATCAAGCATGGCAAACATCATATCTTGTAAAGATCTGTTTTTTCGCTCTGCAACGCCATTCTCCTCTGGGGAAAAAGCATTCGTTTTTCTATGCCCAATGCCACGCTTTTGTAACCAATCTTTAAAAGCATTTGACATAAATTCGCCACCTCTGTCCGTCTGAATCCTTTTGAGTTTAATGGACAGAAATCTTTCCACAGATGCCACCCAGCCTTTAAACTTAGTGAACACGTCACCCCTGTTCTTCATGGGAAAAACCCAAGAATAACGTGTGGCGTCATCCACAATTGTTAATGAAAAGCGCGATCCACCCCTGCTTACAGCAAATGGACCAATTACGTCCATGTGAACCAGCTGTAGCGGTGACTCACTAACTCTGTCACTTCTGGGGTAAGAGACTCTGTGGGTTTTAACCTTTTTACACACATTACAATCAAGGTACTTGTTACAACTCTTTAAATTACCCCCATCAGCCAATTCAGACATTTTTAGTACACTTTTCCAGCAAGCATGCCCCATTTTCCTATGCAATAAGTGCACACAGTTGTCATGTATAGCTTTGTTATTCACTGCAGGCTGAGATTTACTGACTACTGCTGCAACTTGAGATCCTGCTTTAAGCCAAAACAAGCCTCCCTCTGACTTAGCAGTGCCTAAAATCTCACCAGCCTTCTTAATAATGCAACTGTCTCCTTCAAAATGCACTTTAAACCCAGCTTTTAGCAAACAATCTACAGACATCAGATTGCTCCTTAATGACGGCACACAAAGTACATTTTGCAGGCATTCACGAAGACAAGGAACAAAAACTGCACCCCCCGAAATCACTTCGGAAGTACTTCCGTCTGCTAGAGCCACCTGGCTGCGCTGTGCTGAGTTCTTGGAAACAAACAATTCATCTGAATTTACTATGTGGCGAGATGCTCCCGAATCGACCACCCAGACCGCTTGTTTCTCATCAGCAATCTTGACCTCGCCGGTCACCAGCTGAGCCGACTGTTTTCGTTTGAAGAATTTCTTTTTTCGCTGCTGCTGCTGCTGATCTCGTCTCTGCTCCTGCACCGGCAACTGAGACTTGACCAACTCCGGACATTGTCGTTTCAGATGCGCTGAAGACCCACATCGGAAACAACGCCTAACAGCAAACGCTGACTCCTCACCGGTACGCTGCTCTTGCTTCACCTCTGGCACGGCATGAGAACTCCTTCCAAACCGCCCGCCTGTAGAAGCCTCTGCAGCCAACGACCTTTCTTGCCTCTTCTGCCATTCTTCAATCAAACGCCCAGTAACATAGCTGACTGATAAATCACGCTCCTGCATGCCTTCTAGAGACAAAACTAAATTATCCCAGCTTTCCGGGAGAGAACTCAAAATAATAGCCACCTTCTCCTGCTGGTCTAACGCACAGTCTCTTTCCTGTAGCGCAGTAAACTTTAACTGTAAACTGTGTAGGTGTTCCTGCATTGTAACCCCAGGCTGTAACATTGCCTTGTACAATGCCTTGCGAATGAACAGCTTGGAAACCGCTGTCTCACGCACATGGAGTTCTTTAAGTGCTTGCCACACACCTCTAGCTGTCTTGATTCCCCTCACATACGGCAACTGGGAATCTTCCAGCCCCAAGACAATTGTGGCCCTTGCTCTTTGGTCTTTATCGAGGTCTTCATCATCAGGCTTCGCAGGAAACTTACTCACCACTTGCCAGAGACGATCCCTCTGCAGCACTGCCTGCATGCGTTCTGACCACAGCAAGTAATTGGAGTCATTCAGACGCTCAAAAGCCATCTGAACTGGTTGTGAGGCCATCTTGAGAGCGATGTCCCTGGAACCCGGAACCAGCTACTCACGACCACCGAGAGAGAAAACAGGAACCACAGCACCCAGCACTCACACGCTGCAGCTGTTGTCCTTGTGTCCGCTGCGTCACCAGCTCACCACGGTCAGGAACCAGCCAGAGTCCATCAGCTGCACCAACAGGAACCGCAACTTCTGGAACTACTGGAACCAATGCCGTTGATGCTGACACCACCACAACTCAGGCTGGCAGCACAATGCCCATAACCTCATGGAACTTTGGAGTGTCAGGCATAGCCCTACTGGCTTTAGCCCAAACGTAGCAGAGTTTTCCTGCACAGCGAAGAAGCTAGTTGCGGCAGTAATGACTAGTCAGCTAGACTCAGAATAACTATTTACAGGATTTATTAAAAGGAAAAATAAAACCAGCAGAGTTTCTGCATACAAATCAAAGCAAAATAAACCCTCTCTTTCTCTCTCTCAAAACCATACACAGCACTTCTACTCCTAACAACACCTCACTTCAAACTGAGCTAGCAATCCCTTGATAACAGAGCAGAGTGCTGGTCGTTAACCAATCAGAGTGAGTAGTTTCTAGGTCAAGCAGACCTGGGCTTTCTGCCAAGAGTAAATTGACACCAGCCTGAGTTAATTGTGCGAAGCTAGAATCTGCAAGTTTCCCACGAGAACCAATTAACAGAAACTGAACAGTTCACAACACAAAATTACACAATACAAAAGCACAAAATACATTTCAATATAACAATTGACCATAGGTATACAAACTAATAAGAATACACTCCCGGACAAAAGCCCTAGCCCATAAATACAAATATCCAAATTAACATACAACATTTAAGAACCCTCTCAAATAAAACAACACCAACCCAAGTTAAAACCCCATGCCCCATTAAATAATTTTAGCCCATACCCTTGTTCTGCCCCTGAAGTGCCACCTCCCAAGGGACAACTCCCTTTGGTGTCTCCCCTTCAGGAGTGGCAGGTGGGGGATTGCGCAGGCCCCCAGGACAGGCAGACTTTGTAGAGCTGCCCAGCAACAGGTCATGCCTAGCTAGGGCAGCAGGTGTTTCCAGTGCTGCTTTAATATCTTGAATGCACGACAAGCTGTACCCTTCTACACAATTATTAGAGTTGTGGGAGCCCTGTCATCCTTTGTATTTTTTTGGATAACATTTTATTAATTTTCCAAAAATAACAGAAATCAAAACAAAAATCAAAACCAAATAGATTGACTTCCCACTAGTCCCTTCCTTGGTTCAATTATATATCAACATACCGCATGTCCATTGTTAAATTTGAAACCCATTTAAATTACCAGCTATTATCCATTCATAAGAAAATTACAAGTAGTTTTAAAACCCTGCTAATGTATTAACCTGTGTACAATGCTTCTATATATAGGCAATAAACATCTTCCATTCTTTAAGTTCATTGTCATCTCTTCCTCTTAGTTTCATTGTCAATTCGGCCATTTCAGTTTGACTTGCCACTCTTCTTTAGAAACATAGGAAGCTTCCTTATGTTGAGCCATTGGCTCATCTAACTCAGCATGGTCCACTGACTGGCAGCAGTTGACCAGAGTTTCAGACCAGGGCCTCTCCCAGCCCTACCTGAAGATGTCTGAACCAGGGACGTTCTACATGCAAAGCAAATTTTCTGCTTCTTCCCAAGGTAAACATGAGTCTCTTTTGAACTTACGAGTTAAGCATTGACGGTCTGGGCTATTGGTTTTAATTAATTGCTTGAGAATAATGCAATAGAATTAATGGCAAACTTAAAAAAGCTAAAGGACCCCTGACAGTTAAGTCCAGTCGGTACGACTCTGGGGTTGCGGTGCTCATCTCGCTTTACTGGCCAAGGGAGCCGACGTTTGTCCACAGACAGTTTTTCTGGGTCATGTGGCCAGCATGACTAAACCGCTTCTGGCGAAACAGAGCAGTGCACGGAAACGCCATTTACCTGCCAGAGTGGTACCTATTTATCTACTTCTCTACTTATATTATTATTATTATTATTATTATTATTATTATTATTATTATCATCATCATCATCATCATCATCATCATCATCATCTACTTGCACTTTGATGTGCTTTTGAACTGCTAGGTTGGCAGGAGCTGGGACCGAGCAACGGGAGCTCACCCCATTGTGGGGATTCGAATCGCCGACCTTCCGATTGGCAAGCCCTAGGCTCAGTGGTTTACACCATAGTGCCACCCGCGTCCCTTGGCAAACTTAACTCTTGGTAAAATGTTGTGTGCTAGCCTTGTGCATCGACGTATTCATCAGATGAATTAAAAGCAGAATGAGTCTTGTAACTTGGTTTCTGTTGATGTGGACTGTGTTTGCTGTGCTGGTTTGTAATTGTTCTGGTTCCCAGGTGGAATTGAAAATGAGGCTTTGGGTGAGCTGCAAAAGTGGGTATCTCCCAACTGAGTTTTGCACGTCACCTCATAACAGTTTCACTGCAGGCTTTGACTCACAATGTTTCGGGGCTGCACAGTGCTACTTCAGATTATACGTGGGGGTTTGTGATGGATAGATCCTTCATATGAAAAGAAAAAAACCAGAAAAGCACATAGAACTTTTCTCACTAGCTGTATTTACATTTCCTGTCAGAGGCTTGGCACAGTGTGCACAAGAAACACCTTTTGAAGATGATGGTTGACAGAGGCTTGAAGAAAGAAGTGAAATCCTGAGAGAAAAATCTTGTGCTTCTTGATAGAATCACAGAGTTCAACACACACGCCCTCCTGTGTGGGCCTGTACACATTGGGCTAGAAGCCTCCTTCACGTATTTGGGTCCCAAGCCATTAAAATACAGTTGTACCTTGCTTTTATAATTTAATCCGTTCCAGGAGTCCATTTGAATCCCAGATGAGTTTGAAAACCAAGGCGTGGCTTCTGATTGGCTGCAGGAGTGTCCTGCAGCCAATCGGAAGCCATACCAGACGTTCGGCTTCTGAAAATCATTCGAAAACCGGAACAATCACTTCCGGTTTTCAATTGCTCAGGAGCTGAAATGTTCGAGTTAAAAGGTGTTCAGCTCCCGAGATTTCAGAACCTTAAATTGGGCCCAAAGACATAGTGTCACATGATTGCATCTCAGGACACTGTACCTCTAAAAAATACTTCGGTAAAAACATCATGGGCATTTGACCAGGGCTGAACACCCCTGATTCAAATGTGTGCATCCAAGATGAGCACAGCCTGCTCATCTCATTCTGCTGCCTCCCCATTCCTTGGCCCCAAAGATAACAACTTGGCATTGGGTTGAGCAGTAGGGAAATGGTGCATATTCCCCTATCCTTAGAGAAGCCTCTTTCATCATCAGAGATGGGACTTAGAAAGCCTTCTCCCTAGTAGAAGTAATATGTAAACAGCAGCATTTAATCTCTGGGATTATCTTCTGGGGGTAGGTTGATCATTGCTTTTCCCCTTTGCTGCATTTGGTGGTAAGTCCTTGGTCTTTGGGGGTGGGGAAGGAGAAGAAGGTGGAGCTTAATCTGAGTGCCTTTAATTTAATTTAATTTAATTTAATTTATTCTTACATTTGTATCCCACTTTCCCTCCAGGGAGCCCAACATGGTTCCCACCGTCTTAATTGCATCCTCACAACTCCTTTGTGAGGTACATTGGGAAGAGAGACAGTGACTGGACCAAGGTCACTTGCTAAACTTCATGGCCAATTAAAGCATCTGAACTGGGTCTCCAAGGTCCTAGTCCAGCACTCTAACCACTATACCACACTGTCTCTCTGCATGAGCCTTTTTATGAGTTTTTTGTCAGCACTTCATGTGAGCGCTCACAAAACTCAAACTTTTGGGTTTTTTGTGTTTTTTTAATATATATTTTTATTAAACAATTTCAATCAAACAGATTAGTCAAATAATCACTTACATTATTCCCCCCCTTTTATTCCCCCCATCCCTCCCTCTCCCCCTCGCCCAGGACTTCCCTTAGCTGCCCTCTCTGATTTATTTGCACATATTGCTCTTTGCACATAAAAAACTGTACATATCATTACATCATCTGTCCTATATTCTATTAATAAATTTGTGGATGTTTATTCAAAACCTGCCACGGAGTCCAAATCATTTTGTGTTGTTGTTTTTAAATAGACTGTAAAAAGTTCCCAATCTTCTTTGAAGTCCCGATTGAAGTCCTTCTCCCATAGCTTATTTGTGAGCTTTGCCAACTCTGCATAACTCATCAGTTTTTCTTGCCATTGTTCTTTTGTTGGGATGTAGTGGTTTGGAGTTACTCGTGCGTAAGCCGACCCCGTTTGGGTGCTTGGTTGCCTGGTTAAACCCTTCGGACTGCACAGCCCATCTCCGCTTGACTGCCTCAGTCACTGGCAGAATCTGTCTGTGGGCGTTTCTTAAACCTCTGCCAGCATAAAAGCTGTTTGACACCTAATCGTCTCCGCCTCTCATTGCGCGGGAGTCTCCTGCGCAGGGTGGGCGTGGGTAGCGGAGTGCCTGGGCTCTCTTCACTGACTTCCAGGGAAGAATCCCAGAGCCCTTCCACCTCCTCTTCCCATTGCTCTCCTGGACTCTTGGTGTCACGCGTATTTCCTTCCCCTTCCACCAAGCTGAGTCTCCCCCTTGTGCTAGGACCTTCACCTGCAGAATCTGAGACCCTCTCCTCCTCCCGTGTCTCTGATGTCAGTTCCCTGACATGGGATTTCCTCCTTCTTTCATCCTTGTGCTAATAAGGCTCTTGCCGCTGTTGTAGCATACATAAATAGATTCTTTAATTTTGGGGGCAGGTCTCGTCCTATAATCCCTAACAAAAATGCTTCCGGTTTATTTATAAATGCCATTTTAAACATTTTTTCCAATTCATTATAAATCATTTCCCAATTTTCAAAAATTTCTCTACATTCCCACACGAAACTCAAACTTTTGGGGGTCACATATTTTGAAAGCGCACTGTTCAGATACATCACTTCAGCTGTGCGGGTCTGGATCTGTCCAATGCCTTAATATGGAGACCATCAGGCAAGGCCAACGTCAAAATGTGGCATCCTTAGGTAGCTTCCAGAGCTCAAATGCTGATGCTTGCTCAGTGCCCCTATTTAAAACAAAACAGAAACAGTCCAATGGTTTGGGCGCTCCAGACAGACCTGAGTTCTCCCTGCCACTTAAATTTAACAAAATCCTATCAAAACATGATATTGGGAGCCAGGTTTCCGGGAAATTTAAATACCAGCAAGACCGGGTTGCTTGGAGTGCTGCTGCTTGCCTCCCACAATTGCCAGGTAAGCCTGCCGGGGCCCATTGATGGAAGAACGAGCCCAGCAGAGGGCACTTTGCTTAAAGCAAGAGATGCTATGCATGTCCCTCCCAGTGATTTGGAAGATAAACACATAATACTGTTGCAAGCACTTTGGTGCAGTAAGTTTGATAGCACACACTTCTGCCTGGTCTATTGTCAATAGACGTTCAGTGGTACCTCGGGTTAAGAACTTAATTCATTCTGGAGGTCTGTTCTGAAACTGTTCTTAACCTGAGGTACCATTTTAGCTAATGGGGCCTCCCGCTGCCGCCGCACAATTTCTGTTCTCATCCTGAAGCAAAGTTCTTAACCCGAGGTACTATTTCTAGGTTAACGGAGTCTGTAACCTGAAGCGTCTGTAACCTGAGGTACCACTGTACTTGAAAGGAAGTTGGGAGAAAATTGGTTTTCTGGTTCTCTCCCGCGGTACCTGGAAGCACAGGCTATATCCTTTTACATGATACTAAAGCTCCAATAATAGCCGCATAAACCTGTACCATTGTGTCACGATGTTCTTGGCTGCACCTCAGTTTTTAATTCACAAGAGTATCCTGAAGGGCTTACTGGGTTTCTTATTGGTAGCAATTCGCATCTGCTGTAGACTTGTACTTTGGGGTCATGTTTCTGCTGTTCAGTGACAAAAAACAACAGCAACCCTTGAATGAACATTGACTGCTTATTGTGACCTTCGTTGTGTATTGCTTGCAAGATCCGCGGTTTGGTTTCTTTACTTTTTAATGGGCTGGACTGCTCTTCGTGAAACTGTATTGAATCTCCGAATTAAGACATTTGATACGTGAAAGGAGAGTTTGTCTCATCCTGTTTTATCATTAGCAGTGGGATGCTGGAATCATATTTTTGGATCAAGATGAAATTAGTTGCCTTTAGGCTCCATTTCAATCAATGGAATCAATTAGATTTATTCCGTCTCGTTTTCGCAGATGGGTAAGATGCCTAAAGCGTGGAATTCTGGAGGAAAAACAGCTGCAGAGCCTGATCTGAATCCCTGTGCTCATTTTCTACTGCATGTCTCCCCCTATCTGGTTGCCCCTCAAGATGCTGTTCAAACCAAATGTCACTTTCAGAGGCAAAAAGCATCCCAGAGGGAGCAACTTTCAGCAGAAAACTGGTGCAGGGCCCCTGATCTAGATGAGGAAGATGTTCCAGATTGGGGGTCTACAGCTTTCCCCCAAAATAAAAGCAGTTAGGTTAAGCACACACTTAGATATGCAACGAGCAATGTGTGTCGTTCAATGTCAATTTCAGGCACCAATACTAGTTCTGCCTCTTTCGTCTTGTGGGCTTCTGCTACCTGAGGCAGCCGCCTCAAATTGCCTAACGGCAGAGCCGGCTCCACCTGAACAGGGAGAGAATGGGAAAGACTTATGCAAGCGGGTTTCTCTTGAGCTCTTCAGAATTTTATGGGAAATCATATGGAAATACAAATCATATGGGAAATTTCTTAAACGTTCACGGCAGATTTTATTTTGGGTGGTTTAATCCTGGGCAGTGCGCGTGTTATGTTTATGTGTTTGCTCTCTCTAGATTGCTTCCCCAGAGGTGTAGTTTTTATGAACTGGTTTTTCATTCAGTGCAGTGCTTCATTTGGTCTGGAAATACAGTGTGGGCTGCTATTCAGCAAGCAGACTGATGACTCACCCCTTTGCCTTGCTGACTTTTTGTAGCTGATTCTATCGCCTAACGTACCTAAGGTCTAATAGGTTTCTAATGAGATGTTAACAGCATCCAAGGGTAGATGCTGTACTGCCACAGAATGATTTCTTTTCCCTGGAACACCACCAACTCTGTTGCTCTTAGATCTTCTGCAGCATGTCTGCTGTGGTTGTTTACACTTTAGACTTCGGGTCAAAATGTGTGTGGGACAAGCCCTCAGCAGCCCTACTATTTTTGTCTGGGGAAAATCGGGCTCGCCACATGGGCAGTGTGTACTGAAGTTCTCACCCTGGGCCAGCAGGGGGATACTGTAGATAGTTTTCACTCAGGTCCACATATGCAAATAAGGGATTGGAAGTGACGTTCAGTGATTGGATAGTAACAGAAAGTTGTTACTGTTGCTTTGTAGTTGAGCTCTATATAAGCAGGCTGGCTGAACCCTTCAGTTCAGTTCAGTTCTGGCCTGTGAATAAACAAGAGCTGTTTGAAGAATCGCTGTGTCGTCTGATATGTTCACCCACAACTTAACAGTGCGCTTGTTTGCTTAAAACATTTCCCTCCCCACTGCAGTTCTCGTCCACATCCTCCCTTTCCACGCAGAACTGCTTTTATGAGGACCATTGCTCAGTGATAGATAGGGCTGGGTGATCTATCAGAATATTGTCCCAAACCGATTTGAAGTCCATATATGTGATATTGGTTTAATAATGCTTGACCAATATATGATCATGACCAATCATGATGTATGTTTGTTTGCTTTTGCAAAAATCACAATGTGGGGGAAACTGTGAAGCCAGCCGGCGCCTGGACATAACTCCATCATTTCAGACATTGTGATATATCAATATATTGTGACATTTAGCTGGTGGAAAACCTGACATCAGCCAGCCGTAGTGGTAGACTTGCCTTGCACGGAAAAGGTCCAAGTTCAACCCTTGGTGTCTCTATATAGGTCTCTGAAAAGCTCCATGGAGAACCTCTGCCAGTCCAAGTAGACAACACTGAGCTTGGTAAACCAAAGGACTGACACACTCTCTCTCTCTCTCTCTCTCTCTCTCTCTCTCTGTATATATATATATATACACACAGTGGTACCTCGGGTTACATACACTTCAGGTTACATACGCTTCAGGTTCAGACTCTGCTAACCCAGAAATATTACCTTGGGTTAAGAACTTTGCTTCAGGATGAGAACAGAAATCGTGCAGCGGCGGCGCAGCGGCAGCAGGAGGCCCCATTAGCTAAAGTGGTGCTTCAGGTTAAGAACAGTTTCAGGTTAAGAACAGACCTCCAGAATGAAATAAGTTCTAAACCTGAGGTACCACTGTATAGTAAATAAAGAAATGAATAAAATACCATATATGTGTGTGGTATTTCATTTCTTTATTTTACTTTATTTACTTTCATATATATATATGTGTGTGTGTGTGTGTGTGTGTGTGTGTGTGTGTGTGTGTAAATGAAGTAAAATAAATGAATAAAATTCCACACACATATATGGTATTTTATTCATTACTTTATTTACTTTCATTTACAGCAGTGTTTCCCAAGCTTTGGTCGCCAGCTGCTTTTGGACTACAACTCCCATCATTCCCAGCTAGCAAGACCAGTTGTCAAGGATGATGGGAATTGTAGTCCAAAAGCAGCTGGAGACCCAAGTTTTAGTAACACTAATTTACAGTATCTCCCTATGTTGCTAGTTCCATAGCACCAAAGACAACACAGTGCCAGCATGCCTGCCGATCTGTTCCAGTTGGTGGTGTGATGTATGCCAGGGGACCCACAGCCTTCTCTGGTGCCCACAGGGTTCTTCCCCCCCCCCATCACCCCACCAAAATTAGGCATGAAAGCAGCACTCTGTTGTAGCCAGTAGAATAGTTTGCAAGGTAAGAGGAATGCCCATGAACATTTTTCCAGTTTGCAAATGTAGGCGCCCCTGAGTCCCCACTGCTTACTTCATGAACGCAACTACACATTTACCAAAATGGGCTCTGATCATAGCAGTCAACTGTCCCTTATTTGGCAGGAAAGTCCCTTATCCCAGCGCTGTGTCCCGCTGCTGTCCCTTATTGATGATGTCCCTTAAATTTCCTGGGTTTCAATGGAAGCAGCTCCTCTCCCTGCCTGCTGGCCAGGGAGGAGGGAGGCTCCAACTGTGTTGCTTGGCTGCGTTGCTCACCCAATAAGGAGTCTAAGAACGACTGGGGGGTGGAGCTTGCATGCTTTGTGTCAATCAAATCGGCCGCGTTGCCTGGGGACTCGCCTTTGCTCAGCGCTTCCCAGCGGAGAGGTGACGGTGGTTTTCCTTGCTGCATCCCCTTTGCCAGGTTGCTGCGCTGTGGGAACCACCGCTTGAGGCTTCGTTTGGCTGCTGGCTGGGCTTTCTGCCTTTGGCTTGGAGGGGCTCAGAAGTTGAACATACCTGTGCTGGTAAAATCCCTTCTTTTGGCTGCCGATCCCTTATTTTCGAGGCTGCTGCTCCCTTATTTTCAAATCTGTAAGTTGACAGCTATGGTTCTGATGTCATCTTAGTTTTGCCCTTGTGCACAGGATTGCAAATGCATAGACAAATCCTATGTGCTAAGGCCTATTTTATTCAACTGGTCTTCCTCCAAACTCGATGTGCTGTAGGATTGCAGTCTTAAATCTGCTTTACCCGGGCATAAGGCCCATTGAGCTCTGGAGTAAGCAATGGAATAAGCTCTGTTGAATTTTGAGCATGCACATGTAGGCTTATATTGTTAGTCATCTTCAGGTTTCTTAATCACAAAGAATTACAAATTGTACAGTATTTAAAACACACACCACCATGTGTGCCTGTAGACAAAGAAGTGCTTACTCAAACATTCTTTCAGGTGCTGTTTTCATGAAAAGTGCCTTTACACTTCATTGCTTAAACTAACAAAAATATGAACCTTGTTTATTTTGTAAAGCCATGTGCGGATGAAAGCATATAAAGGATTTTTGTTAATATTAGGTTTCTGTAATTTGTATGTGTGGGCTTGCAGACCAAAGGTTTTATTTTTACTTCTTTTTTTGCAGTAACATTTTGGAAGTTCTTTAATTGAAAGATCAAAATAATTCATATTACTTGCTTCAGTAAATTTTAATTTCATTTCCTTCCCTGGCGCTCCTCCTTAGTTATTGATGTTTGACATTGCAAATGGTCCTTTTTCTTTCTGCGGTCATTTGTTAGCTTCCTACTAGTAGTATCAGATGATGACTGAGCTTTCATGACGGACGCCTGTATCCTCTGAACAGAAGGCGTCTGTGACCATGTGAACTGGTTATCTGTAATTATTGACCATCCATTCAAAGTGGACTTGATGTACCAGTCACTAATGTTGTTCTAGACATCGTTGTGGGGCGGGGGAGTTGGATAGGGGTGAGAGAGGAGGAATCTCCCCTGCTCTTAATAAGGGTTTGCTATCACATAAAAGGGACGTGGGTGGCGCTGTGGTCTAAACCACTGAGCCTCTTGGGCTTGCCGATCGAAAGGTTGGTGGTTCGAATCCCCGCGACGGGGTGAGCTCCCGTTGCTCTATCCCAGCTCCTGCCAACCTAGCAGTTCGAAAGCACACCAAAAAGTGCAAGTAGATAAATAGGTGCCACCCCGGCAGGAAGGTAAATGGCGTTTCTGTGCGCTGCTCTGGTTTGCCAGAAGCGGCTTAGTCATGCTGGCCACATGACCTGGAAAAACTGTCTGCGGACAAACGCCGGCTCCCTTGGCATGTAAAGCGAGATGAGTGCGCCAACCCCAGAGTCGTCTGCAACTGGACTTGTCAGGGGTCCTTTATCTTTACTTTTTTTTACCACATAAAAATAGTGGTGAGAGTCTGGAGTCTCCAGTGTAGGACTTTGTGGGTGTCCAATTGACAATATCTGCTGTACAGTGGTATCTCGAGTTAAGAACTTAATTCGTTCTGGAGGCCCGTTCTTAACCTGAAACTGTTCTTAACCTGAAGCACCACTTTAGCTAATGGGGCCTCCTGCTGCTGCCTCGCGATTTCTGTTGTCATCCTGAAGCAAAGTTCTTAACCCAAAGTACTATTTCTGGGTTAGCGGAGTCTGTAACCTGAAGTGTCTGTAACCCGAGCTACTACTGTATGGTGTACAGTCGTAATTTGGAAGTCAGATGGAATCCGTTCTGGAAGTCCGTTCGACTTCCAAAACGTTTGGAGACCAAAACGCGGCTTCTGATTAGCAGCCAATCAGAAGCCGCGGAAGCCCCGTCAGACGTTCAGCTTCCAAAAATAGTTTGCAAACCAGAACAGTCACTTCTGGGTTTGCGACGTTCGGAAGCCCAAATGTTCAGGAACTAAGCTGTTCGAAAACCAAGGTACAACTGTACAAGATTTCTGTCTACAGAGTATGAGAATTAAACGTCCAATGATGGATGCTTTAAAATGACCCAACTGCATATTTAACTGACCTAATATTCAGGAAAGAAAGAGAGAACTTTTTCAGGTCTATCAACTTCAAATAAAAGATTTTTTTTCCAGTTAGAAGGAATGGGGAATTGGAATGTATGCCAAAGAAGGAAGAGAGGATCTCTGTGGAATTGACCTAGTTCTTATGGCGAGAAAATTTTCCCTTGCAACCATTGCTAATTAATGTATTTTAGGTTGAGATTCAGCTTACCTTCACCATGAGGTAGGTAAATGTGAGGTAGTAATTAGAAGCAGGCTCTCCAATGAACTTTGTTAAGGCAGATCTTGGAATATGAATCTCCCAGTTCTTCCTCAAATGGCCTCACAGATACCAGATCCCGTTTATGTTTTGCCCTTCCCTTGAATGGCTCTGGGGAATGATTGTAATTGCAGTGTAGAAGTCTTTAGATATACAAAAACATGTTAATCTCTTTTATTCTCCCCCTCCTTCCACCCCCACAATATCCAGGCCAGACAAATTAAATCATATTGTTTGCACTTGTAAGCCTTTGCCATATTTATTTTCCTAGGAAATTTGTTCGGGTTTTTAGCACATGTCCAAAGTTGCTTTTGTACATTTGAAGAAATGCTATGGTTGAGTGGAAACAAAATCCTTAATAAATGTCTGCAAATTATGCTGTGAATAAGTGTGTCTCTTCAGCTTGCAAGCACTTGGCATAGCCTCTTGTAACATTTATGTTGAATTGATGATTGACTTAATTTTTTTAATGTAGAAGATCAGTGAATGACAGCTCATCACTTCAGATGTTTGGAAAACCCACTTATTTTTGCCTGCTTTTTCTTCATTTTGTTCTGCAAAATACTTATGTATTCTGGTATTTCGGGGCTTGATGTTTGTGGTTTATTTTTGCTGACTTTTAATGGGTTTGTTGTACCGAATTTTATTTTAATTAATTTAATTCCGTGGCTTCCTGCAGCCAATCGGAAGCCACGGAAGCCCCGTCGGACGTTCAACTTCCAAAAATTGTTCGCAAACCAGAACAGTCACTTCCGGGTTTACGATGTTCGGAAGCCAAAACGTTTGGGAACTAAGCTGTTCGAAAACCAAGGTACGACTGTACAAGATTTCTGTCTACAGAGTATGAGAATTAAACGTCCGATGATGGACATTTAAAAATGACCCAACTGCATATTTAACTGACCTAATATTCAGGAAAGAAAGAGAGAAGTTTTTCAGGTCTATCAACTTCAAATAAAAGATTTTTTTTTTCCCAGTTAGAAGGAATGGGGAATTGGAATGTATGCCAAAGAAGGTCTGTAACTTGAAGCGTCTGTAACCTGAAGCATCTGTAACCCGAGGTACCACTGTATTGCCCTAATTGACTGGCAGGGAGTCAGACAGGGAATGCTCCCGGGCCTACCTAGTGATCCCAGGTGTTGAATCTTGGGGTTTCTGTATGAGAAGCAAATGTTCTGCCTTTGCGTCTCTCTGTGCAAGCAGACAGTGGGTTGTTGTTGTTGTTAATTATATTTTTGGCATCAATAGATATGTTTGTACTTCTCAGGAAGACAAAAATAGCCCTTTCAGCGTAGAGTCAAGGATGGATAGGTACTGATGATGAACCCCATGTGCATATATTTCCATGAACATCAACAAGGCTAGTTATGAGGGCTTTTTGTTTAATTTAGTTAGAGACTTCACTGTAGAGCAGTGCACAAAAGTGTAATTAAGCTTCTATGCGTGGAGGAGAAAAAAAGCCCACTATATTCAGTGCGACTTATTTATAGCTATAATCCCTACCTGAGCATAAACTAGATTAAACATGGCATAGCTTCTTATAATATAAAATAGTACATATTAAAGTATAACACACACATGTATACATAAATGCTGCTTTTCTGAGCAAATGCAAACATCTTTTAAAAGGTTTATTTTTAAGTACAAATTTTAAAGCTTTAGAAATTTAACCCTGCCATTCAATCAAGTAAACATGTGTAGGATTGGACTGCTCAGTCTTTCTCAGCAATAGTTTCTTTTGATCACTGATTTATGCATTGCAGAATATAAACACCTTTCCTCAAGGCTGCATGCCTGCTGCAAGAATGTAATGTTTTCTCTGAAAACTCTTTTCTTCATCCAGTTAGTTGTAAGGTAGGCATGGTTCTTCCAACTAGGTCTGAGCGATGTCTGGTTTTCAACATTGTGATATATCACCAGCAATATACCAGTATATCATGAAATAAGGTTGTAACTATGTACTTGGTGGGTCTAAAACTGATACATTTTTACTTAATGTTTAACATATTGTTACAACTGTTATTTTATACTGTAGTACAGAGCAACGGGGGCTCCAGGAATCATGAGAAAAGTGACGAATGGCTTCACTGTTTTCCCCACATCACGATTTTTTACATAGCACACACACATCGCAATTTGCGATACATAGCCATGTCGAACATTATGAATCCATTACCATGACATGGACTTCAAACCGATTTTGGGTGATGTATTGATACATCGCCCAGCCCTACTTCCAACTGGTGGCGCTGAAGAAACAGACCATTTTCCCCCTTGTAAATGTTGACATATAAACCTAACAGCAGTTGCACCGAGAGTGTCAAATAAACCACAAATGCACTGTAAATTACTGCAGGCTCCCAGGTTTACAAAATGGCTAGGGATAGCACCCGATCTTCACATTTGAGGAATATCTTTATTAGGGCCGACAACAATGCAAGAAGCTTTCAGTATTGTGACAAGTTTGCCACATTTCTGTGACTTCATTTGATCCTCCCAAATAAAGGTAATACCCAAAGTTGGAGTTGTTGTTTTTTTCTTCTTGTGGACCAACTCGGCTCCCTCTTCCTTTTTATGAACCCTGATTGTTTGCATATTTACTTAGAAGGATGCAGGTGGCGCTGTGGGTTAAACCACAGAGCCTAGGGCTTGCCGATCAGAAGGTCAGGAGTTCGAATCCCTGTGATGGGGTGAGTTCCCATTGCTCGGTCCCTGCTCCTGCCAACCTAGCAGTTCGAAAGCACACCAGTGCAAGTGGATAAATAGGTACCGCTCCGGCGGGAAGGTAAACAGTGTTTCCATGCGCTGCTCTGGTTCGCCAGAAGTGGCTTAGTCATGCTGGTCACATGACCCGGAAGCTGTACGCTGGCTCCCTCGGCCAGTAAAGAGAGATGAGCGCCGCAACCCCAGAGTCATCCGTGACTGGACTTAATGGTTAGGGGTCCCTTTACCTTGAAATCCTACTCAACCCTGTTAGCTTCCAAGGAAGCATACCTAGGGTACGGTAGCAGAATTCCTTGGAACACGCACCACCTGAGCTACCTGCAAGTAAGCCCTGCAAAGTAATAAGGCCCCCAAGTTGTGATAATTCAGATGTCGCAATGCCAGTGCCATTCCGTTTTAGCCATTCTTTTCAACAGCGGCCTCTGATTCATTTTTCCCCTCTTACGTTCGCCTGAATTCCCTCTTGGCAGGAGATCCTCAGGTGGCTGGTGGAAGCATCTTTCTTAAACGATTTGTGCTGCCGTGGCGAATTAACATTTTGTAGGTACTATGTACTAATGTGTTCCTTGCTGAATATATCCCTTCGTTGTTTACGTCTTTTCCACCTCACTGACCTTATTATCAACAGATCTTCCTCGGGCTAATTACCCCGATGCTTTCTTTGGTGTTTCCTGTTTTGAGTTCCTGGTATGTGCAGCTCATTCATTATTCTTTCCAAACAGTCTCACTGTATAAAACATGTGTTAATTAGGGCAGGCTAGCAGGTGCTGAAATGTTGCGCTCTGCCTTATTACTTTCCGAGGCTTCCTTGTTTATGCAGGTTTCCCTATGTCCCTATGTAAAAGGGACGCGGGTGGCTCAGTGGTTTAGACTTGCTGATCAGAAGGTTGGCGGTTCAAATCCCTGCAATGGGGTGAGCTCCCGTTGCTCAGTCCCAGCTCCTGCCAACCTAGCAGTTCAAAAGCATGCCAGTGCAAGTAGATGGCATTTCCGTGCACTCTGGTTTCCATCACAGTGTTCCATTGTGCCAGAAGTGGTTTAGTCATGCTGACCACATGACCCGGAAAGCTGTCTGTGGACAAAGGCTGGCTCCCTCTGCCTGAAAGCGAGATGAGCGCTGCAACCCCATAGTTGCCTTTGATGGGACTTAACCGTCCAGGGGTCCTTTACCTTTACCTTTTACCTACGTCACACAACTATGGGCTGTTTATGTGACTTGCTGCATCCTTTGGTAGGCTTTGCCTTGTAGTTCAGTACAGGTGGAATTCCCTTTCTTCACCCCAAGCAGTCCATTTCCAAAGACCTCTGAAATTTCCCCCTCTGTACTGTATTCATATATCTATAAATTGTGCAGTACAGTGGTACCTTGGAAGTTGAACGGAATGCGTTCTGGAAGTCCGTTCGACTTCCAGAACATTCCAAAACCAAGGTATGGCTTCCAATTGGTTGCAGGAAGCTCCTGCAGCCAATCAAAACCCACAGAAGCCGCGCCAGACGTTCGGGTTCCAAAGAAGGTTCGCAAACCGAAACAATCACTTCCGGGTTTGCGGTGTTCATGAGCCAAAACGTTTGACTTGCAAGGCATTGGGGATCCAAGCTACGACTGTATTTAAAGCAGCCTTTTACCAACCTGAGGGGACACGGGTGGCGCTGTGGGTAAAAGCCTCAGTGCCTAGGGCTTGCCGATCGAAAGGTCGGCGGTTCGAATCCCCACGGCGGGGTGCGCTCCCGCTGCTCGGTCCCAGCGCCTGCCAACCTAGCAGTTCGAAAGCACCCCCGGGTGCAAGTAGATAAATAGGGACAGCTTACCAGCGGGAAGGTAAACGGCGTTCCGTGTGCTGCGCTGGCTCGCCAGATGCAGCTTTGTCACGCTGGCCACGTGACCCGGAAGTGTCTGCGGACAGCGCTGGCTCCCGGCCTATAGAGTGAGATGGGCGCACAACCCCAGAGTCTGTCAAGACTGGCCCGTACGGGCAGGGGTACCTTTACCTTTACCTTTATGGGCTTTTTAAACTCTTGTTTTCATCAATGCAGGCTATTAAAACTAGACTTCAAACTTCATTTTTAAAAGATTTGATTGCTGGTGGTATGTGAATATACAGTGAATTTGCTGATATGATGTAACAACAGAGAATCGGTACTCTCTGACCCCTGCCCAATATAGACTGAGCTTCATCTCTTAGCAGTGGCCCATCCTCTGCATAGAGCTGTGAAAATGTACACATTACGTCACGTCTTCTGTCTTGCTGAAAGCATTAATCTTATGCCCAGACACTCATTAAAGCGTAGCCAGGGAATCTGTTTGCAACTAAATGCCTGGTTGGAATCTTCATGCACATAAGAAAGCAGTATCACACACAAAAAACCCTACCTTTCAACACAATCCTATGCATGTTTCCTAAGGAAGCCAGCTGAGTTCAGTGGAGTTTATTCCCAGATAAACGTGCATAGATTTTTACCGGTGCTTCTTTCCTAGAAAAATAGGTGCCGGTACTCACCGTGAAGTTGTTACAGTAAGTGCCACACATTTTAACAACAACAAAAGAGGCACCAGTACTGCGTGCCCTTGAGTACCCCCCGAAAAAAATTAGTACTGATTTTTACTCTTTTTGTCATTGTCTTCTATGTTAGTTGCCAAATCACAGCCTGTAGATGATTCTGATAGTGATCAAAACTTCTCTCTCTCTCTGGCCTGTAGCAAATGGACTAACTAGTTTTTGTGTTTTTCCTTTTTATTTGCAAAACATTTTTTTTATTTTCACATGTAATTCCCCCCCCCCAAAAAAAAAATAACCAGGCAAATGTGGACAGTACTAACATAAAAGAGTACTTGTATCAAATAAGCTGGAAACAAAATTTGCAATTGAGACAAATAAAATAGGTGCTATAATATTGTTACATGCCACCCCCAATCTGCAGAGCGGTAGCCAGATTCCAGGGTTTGTGTTTATGTATTTTGTTTGTATTGTATTTTTATGTTGTGAACCACCCTGCGATCTGTGGGTGAAGGGTGGTATGCAAATTAATAATAATAATGTGGTTGATTTACATATATACAACCTGAGTTTACTGATAGAGGGGCTTGCAGCAGCAGTACCCCAAAATATACCAGCTTATTCCATAGTATCATCATCCCTCCTCTGCAGCCTCTCTCTGCTTCCTGGTTAAAGGTAAAGGTAAAGGGACCCCTGACTATTAGGTCCAGTCGTGGCCGACTCTGGGGTTGCGGTGCTCATCTTGCTTTATTGGCCGAGGGAGCCAGCGTCCAGCTTCCGTGTGGCCAGCATGACTAAGCCACTTCTGGCGAACCAGAGCAGCACACGGAAACGCCATTTACCTTCCCTACCTATTTATCTACTTGCACTTTGACGTGCTTTGGCAGGAGCAGGGACCAAACAATGGGAACTCACCCCGTCGCGGGGATTCAAACCACCAACCTTCTGATCGGCAAGTCCTAGGCTCTGTGGTTTAACCCACAGCGCCACCCGCGTCCTGGCTACCTCACTCTAAACACCAACCCCATTGCATCTAAGCTTTCCTTTTCTACCTGGGGAGAGGCCTCACATTTGCATTCTCACCCTATTTCCTTCAATCCCGTGTTGTGTTAATGCATAATCCTTTGATGCTCTGGACTCCCTAATTATTTATCCTCCTAGGCTATCACCTTACAAAGAAGTCTCTCAGACTTCCTTAACACTTGTTGATTTGGCTAAGATTACAGTGTCCAACAAACAACCCAAGAAGTGTGCTAAAGTTAATTTACTCTTCACATATGCTAATTCCAGGGGGTTAACAGCAGCTAACCCGCATCATAAATGCACATGAGACTGGCTATTACTGGTCCTAACATTCTAATTAAATCCTAACATTTCTTTAACCAAAGCATTTAGCACCTACAGATTGCTAACAATAAAGCAAGTTGTGGACTGATGCAAAACGTATACAGTGGTACCTTGGGTTACATACACTTCAGGTTACATACGCTTCAGGTTACAGACTCCGCTAACCCAGAAATAGTACCTCGGGTTAAGAACTTTGCTTCAGGATGAGAACAGAAATCGTGCTCCGGCGGCACGGCAGCAGCAGGAGGCTCCATTAGCTAAAGTGGTGCTTCAGGTTAAGAACAGTTTCAGGTTAAGAATGGACCTCCGGAACGAATTAAGTACTTAACCCGGGGTACCACTGTATATTATTGGTTTTTGCACATTTTCCAAACATAACATCCCATCTTATACAATATAACAAACCTTTGGCTATCACAGCCTAGGACTTCGTCAACCTCGACTAATGGTTTTCTAACTTTCTTTCTGATTTTGCATTTTATTTTAACAGTTATTGCTATAAAATCCAAATCTTAAATAAACTCCTTCTTAGTCCTTTTTCGCAATAATTCACATAGTTCTCCTTACAAAACTCCTTGCAACCCTACAAGCGATGTCAGTTGAGTACAATTGTCTTTCAAATACAGTCATACCTCGGGTTACGAACACTGTTTTTGGGTTGCGAACTGCACCGAACCAGGAAGTACCGGAATGGGTTACTTCTGAGTTTTGGCGCATGCGAAGAAGCACCAAATCGCGTCATGCGCAGACGTGGCGCTGCAGGTTGTGAACGCTGTGGGTTGCGAACGTGACTCCCACACGGATTACATTCGCAACCCCTAGGTATGACTGTATAAATTTCTTCCAATCTTTCAGGAAAGTTTGGTCTTGCTGGTTCCAAATTTTCCCAGTTAATTTCTCCAGCTTGGCATAGTCCATCAGTTTCATCTGCCACTCTTCTTTCGTTGGTAGTTCTTGCTTCTATCGCTGGGCTAATAGTATTCATGCTGCAGTTGTCGCATATAAAAATAATTTTTTTTTATCATGCTTGTAAATCTTTGTACCTACTATACCAAGTAAAAGGACTTCTGGTGTTTTTTTTTTTTTTTTTGCAAATGTATATTTCAGCATTTTTTAAATCTCATTATAAATCATTTCCCAGAACACTCCTGATCATGAAAGTGAACTGCAGAATCAAGTCAGGGGTAGAAATTACATGGTTTAGCTATGAGTAAAAGCTGTGTTTTTAAAAAATATATCCTCTGTCTTCCTTGATATGAGGTGAGCAGTGGTGTGCAAAATTGAAACTTCTGTTTGTGGCAAACATCATCTGGAATTGTTAATTGCAAGAAATGAGCTGGCACTGTACTAGATGATGAAAAGCATAGTAAATTGGGTGCCCTTGCTTATCTGCCTTTCTCTATAAAAAAAATGCAGGCTAGGAATGAGAAAGCAAAAGCCTGAAATTCTCTGTTTTCTGACAAAGTGATGGGGCTGCACTTTTGTTGTTGTTGTTTAGTCATTTAGTTGTGTCCGACTCTTTGTGACCTCATGGACCAAAGCACGCCAGGCACTCCTCTCTTCCACTGCCTCCCGCAGTTTGGTCAAACTCATGCTGGTAGCTTCGAGAACACTATCCAACCATATCGTCCTCTGTCATCCCCTTCTCCTTGTGCCCTCCATCTTTCCCAACATCAAGGGTCTTTTCCAGGGAGTCTTCTCTTCTCATGAGGTGGCCAAAGTATTGGAGCCTCAGCTTCAGGATCTGTCCTTCCAGTGAGCACTCAGGGCTGATTTCCTTCAGAATGGATCGGTTTGATCTTCTTGCAGTCTATGGCAGTGTTTCCCAACCTTTTTTGGGCAAAGGCACACTTGTTTCATGAAAAAAATCTCGAGGCACACCACCATTACAGCCCCGTGACGTCAGCGCGCAGCGTCACGCCGGGAGGGACGCACGAAAGTGTAAGTTTCAATTTTTTCCCCTCCCCCTTGCCTTCCTTCTGTGCCAACCGCCAAAAAGCCAAGAAAAAAGCCAAGACTTTAGGGCAGCAGGTCGACACGGAAGAAGCTCCTACCTAAGGACAGGTGCGACGGCCGTGTCCTCTTCTGCCACACTTGGCAGCCCTGCCTCACGGTCGTGACTCCCACCCTGATTTCTCCCCGCAGGTCGAGCGGCACAGGCAGCCCAATGTGTCCAGCCCAGACACAAGCCCCGCTTCCCCACTCTAGATCCTGAATGCGACCAAGTGCTCTGGACTCCCGAGCAGGGTGGGAAAGAGGACTCGCATCTGGTAGCCTCCGGGCTCCTCGCCTGCTCGAGGGATGGCATTGCAGGCAAGCTGCCGGCCATCGCCATTGCCGCCCCCTCATGCGAGTGGACCTGCCCGGAGTGGTGGGCCGGGGGAGGCTCGCTCTCTGTGGGGATGTGGCCCGCACGCGCGGCCCCGCTTCCTCCTGCCCAGGGCTGAGCTCCTTACCCGCGATCTCGGTCTCGCGCACGCGGATCCCACTTATTCCGAAGCTCGCGCCACTAGCCGGGGCTCTCACACCGTGCCAGGGCGAGGCGGCGAGGCCCACTGACGTCATCGCGGCTCGCCGCTGCCCTCGACTTCCCTGTTCCCTCCCCTCCCTCGGGTCGCCGTGGTTACCGAGGACTGCAAGCTGCTCGGGCGAGCGTGGGGAATTAAGTGGGAGAAGGAAAATTAAAATTAAAACTCGCCTGAAGGCCACCTCTCCGGATATCTTTCGAATTTTTTAATTTTTCCCGCAGCACACCAGGCAACGTCTCGCGGCACACTAGTGTGCCGCGGAACACCGGTTGGGAAACACTGGTCTATGGGACTCTCAAGAGTCTCCTCCAGCACCATAATTCAAAAGCATCAATTCTTCGGCGATCAGCCTTCTTTATGGTCCAGCTCTCACTTCCATACATCACTACTGGGGCTGCACTAGGGAATGGTAAATCAGTCCATGTCAGGTTTGCATACTCACTGAACTTGTTCTGTTTCACCATTAATCAGATTTTTAAAAAATGCACATTTTAAATAACCCTTATTTTTAAATGCATTTTCTCTCAAAATACACATCTCTAAACACATTTTGATGTGCTTCTTTAGCAGAGAAATACATCACAATGTTTAGAAACTGTGAAAGCTCGTGAAGAGCCAAGCACTAATTGTTCATTAGTCCAGAAGGCTAGAATCAGATTTGTTTCTGTTGGAATTGTCAAAGATCAAATTCTTCAAGCACTCCTAGTCTATATGCTGCCCACTGAATGGGGTATAGAAAAGAGATTTCCTGAACCCTTTAGTCCCTTGCACATGTCAACTAGCCTTATTCATTTACGTTATGCAGGAGAAAGCTATTGTCTAAACAGGAAGAAACTGTACAATGCAGTGGGCAGTTTAGCAAAATATTAGATTTCTTCTGCTTATGTGCTGGTATGTAAACTGTGGAATAAGCCATGGAGAGGCCAATGGGCATGATTCCTGTTCCTCTTAATGTGTGTTAGGAATATGCCATGAAAATAAAGTCTGAACAGAGAGTCTAGAGATCATTATATTCAACATTCAGAACCCACATTTCTTGAATTCAGGATGAGGTCACGACCATGGTATATTTATCTTTAATTCTGTTTCTAAGTGTGTAAGGGAAGGACAGGATAGAAGAAGAAGAAAAGGGAGGCAAAGAAATTGAATGGCAGAAATTCTGAACTTTTAGAAACTGAATAGCAATTAATTTTCAAAAAGTCCTTTTGTGATCTGGAATGCTTTCCTTTATGGCTGTTCATTATTTTTAATGGCTGTTCCTTATATAAAAATCAGGCTTCCACTTAAATCTACTTATTTTTATTTAATTGGCACTTTGAAGGACAAAACATGTTGAAGGAAAGAGGCTACTTCCTGCCTCGTTCCAATTCTTTAGAATGCGAGGGTTGGGGGCACTTGCAAAATCAAACAATGAAGTAATATTTACTCAATAATGTTGACTCAAGAGGTGGGAAAGCAGAGTTAAATTCATTTTTAGCATGTCGTGCACCCATCAATTGGAGAGTGCTGATTCACTTACACACAGAGTATAATTAAGTAAGTCTTTAATCTGGAATAAGGAGCAATGCATTCAATGACTGTGAAATCATAGCATAATTATGGCTATAAATGTTCATGTGGCTCTCCTTAGCATTTTATAATTCCATAATTGTTAAGAGTCAACGGTTCATAGTGTGAGGTCCTTAACTCTATCTGGCCATTAGCTCTTTCAGACGCTAGGAAAAACCGTTGTAAGTAAAGAAGAATTTACAGAAGACAACCCGGCAGATTCCCCAGAGTCCACAAGTCTCCTTTCTAAATGTAACTCTTGATACCAGGGGTAAAAAGGTAAAGGTAAAGGGACCCCTGACCATTAGGTCCAGTCGTGACCGACTCTAGGGTTGCAGCGCTCATCTCGCTTTACTGGTCGAGGGAGCCGGCGTACAGCTTCCAGGTCATGTGGCCATCATCCCTAAGACGCTTCTGGCGAACCAGAGCAGCGCATGGAAACACCGTTTACCTTCCCACCGGAGCGGTACCTATTTATCTACTTGCACTTTTGTGCTTTCGAACTGCTAGGTTGGCAGGAGCAGGGACTGAGCAATGGGAGCTCACCCCGTTGCGGGGATTCGAACCGCCAACCTTCTGATTGGCAAGCCCTAGGCTCTGTGGGTACCAGGGGCTATTTCATTAGATAACAGCGGTATTACATAATTTGAAGGTGAGGCTTACTGTTCAATGATGACATCTCTATTATTCATTGAATCAGTGATCTTTTGAACTTCTTTCTTTCAGCCTAATCTGCTGTTCACTTTTAAAAATTATTTTCTCCTATTCCATTAGTGTTCCGTCCTTCAAGGTGTTTTGGTCATTCATTAGGAATTGATGGCACTCTGCGAGTTGCCAGGTGCCACTCAGAACTGAGACACTAGCAAGCTAGCGAGACACTAACATCCCTTTGCACAGCATATGAAGAAGGAGGGAAGCGTGAACCCTTCTTGTTAAAGTTAGTTGTCCTTTTGCGTTACAGAAGCCAGACTGGCCTCAACCAAGAGTCAAACAATTAGTGTTGCTGGTAGGCCTGAGTGATGTCTGGTTTTCAACATCATGATGTCGAACCAGCTGAACATCGCAATATACAGTGGTACCTTGGTATCCATTCCAGGAGTCCCTTTGGCTCCTGGAACCGTTTGAAAACCAAGGTGCGGTTTCCGATTGGCTGCAGGAGCTGCCTGCGCTCAATCGGAAGCCGCGTCAGATATTCGGCTTCCAAAGAACATTTGCAAACCAGAACACTCACTACCAGGTTTGTGGCATTTTGGAGTCGATTTGTTTGGGAGCCAAGCCGTTCAACAACCAAGGTACCACTGTACCGATATATCACAAGGTCTGAAATAAGGATGTAACTGCATAGAGGCAAACAGGGCAATGTCTTGGCGACTGTTACTATTTAAAACTGGTAAGTTTCTACTTACCTTTAATATATTAAGAGAACTGTTATTTTATAGTACAGAGCAACAGGGGTGGCAGGTGTCATGAGAGAAGTGATGATTGGCTTCACAGTTTCCCCACATCGCAATTTTTTGCATAGCACACACACACATCGTGATTCACGATCTATTGCCGTGTCAAAAATTATTCAAACTGCTTTTTGACGATGTATCAATACATCGCCCAGCACTAGTTGCCAGTAGCATGGAAGACTCTTCCATTGGAGATTTGAACACTACAATCTTCATCAGAGGCCCGTCTTTGGGTTTCCCCTCCACAAGAGGGTGGCAACACAAGAACGGGGACTTTTCCATGGTGGCTCCCCATTTATGGAATGCTTTCCCCCAGGGAGGCTCACCTGGCGCCATCGTTATATATCTTTAGGTGCTAAGCAAAAACTTTCCTCTATAACCAGGTGTGGCGTTTGTACAGAGCCCCCGGTCGTTTCACGGACTATTGACCTGTACACCACTGCTTTATCCTTCCGCTGCCACCAACCAGGTGAAATACTGAGTCTCAGTCAGGTGGTAGAGTCAACAACAAAGATTAATGTTTATTGAAGAACAAACAAGTTTTAAATATGTTCAGAACGGGTTCTCAAATGCACGCCCTTAACTTGATGTGGTGCTATCTCACACTGTCACACTCCTCTCTCTGTTCTATCCCTGTCTCTCACTCTGTCACAACCACTATGTTTGACTTTTACTGCCTCTGTCTGACCCTCACGCTTCTATCTCCCCCTGGTAAACCCCTGGGTTGAGCCTCAAAACCAGGTGGGCTCCACCTCTGAGCTTTCTCATTGGTCAATCTACATTAACCATTTCCATCCCTCTGTACAAACATAATCACAAGGAATGGGCAAACGCCACACCAGGCCTTGGCCTTTAACTATCTGTGGCCTTTTAGAAGTAGGTGGGATGTTTTTAATGTATTTCTTTTTCCTCCTGGTTTTGATGTATCTGTGGGGGAAGTGTGTTGTCTGGTTGGTTGGTTGGTTGGTTGGTTGGTTGGTTGGTTGTAAGTTGCTTTGGGTTGCCCTGGGCGGGATAAAGCGACTAAGAAATACAAAATAAATAATAATTCAGCAGGATTCTTCACTCTCCACCTTCAGGCATCTCCTGAAGACTTTTTTATACCTTTAGAGAGGTGTGTGTGTGTTTGATTAGCCATTTCCCTTAATGATTATCTGCGTTTTTATTTTTTAAGTTGTGTCTTTGGTATAATGTTATCGGAAACACAATTTACAAGGTTAGGAAGTGGAACTGGCACCTTGATAGCAATTAAAAAGCTGGGTATCTGGCAGTGAAGTTGGAAATTCAGCTTTTGATGAACCTGATTACATGGATTCAGCTTTCCCAAATTATGCCAACCATTAAATAGCCTCTAGTGCTCTTGTTGTACATGAAATAGAGCCCTTTTATTACACTTATGTGTGTGCTCACAGACCATTACAATTCTAATTATTTCTCCCTTGTAAATGGTAGCCGAATAACAACTCAGTAAACATAGTTGGTTTTTTCCATTGGTAACAATAAAATACTTAATAGTTCATATTGCTCCTGTTTTTCATAAATGCACTTGATACAGTGGTTCATCTTGCTGTGTACAGAGGTTCCATCTTAGATTTTTGTTTCTTTAGATATAGAATGTTAAATATACTATATGCATATCAGTAGCGTTTAAAAAGAAGCTTAGGCTGAACTGTGGACCACAGTGGGAGAACAGCATGGATACCTTTGGTGATACAAAATTAACCATGCAAATGTCATGGTTCAGCCAGTCTGAAGAGCATTGCAATTTGTGAACTCCTATACTGTGTCCTAAAGGACCATGCATGGGGACAAAGGACCTCTCAGACACCGGGCAGAGGGCCTTCTTGGTAGTGGCGCCCACCCTGTGGAACGTCCTTCCATCAGATGTCAAAGAAATAAACAACTATCTGACATTTAGAAGACATCTGAAGGCAGCCCTGCTTAGGAAAGTTTTTAATGACTGATGTTTTAATGTATTTTTAATCTTTTGTTGGAAGCCGCCCAGAATGGTTGGGGAAACCCAGCCAGATGGGCAGGGTAGAAATAAATTATTATTATTATAGATTATTATTATTATTATTATTATTATTATTATTATCATCATCATCATCATCATCATCATCATCATCATTACAATGTGTGGTTCAGCTGTATTCTACAATTTGGAAGAAGAGTTTGAAGAAGAGTTTGGATTTGATATCCCGCTTTATCACTACCCTAAAGAGTTTCAAAGCGGCTAACATTCTCCTTTCCCTTTCTCCCCCACAACAAACACTCTGTGAGGTGAGAGGGGCTGAGAGACTTCAAAGAAGTATGACTGGCCCAAGGTCACCCAGCAGCTGCATGTGGAGGAGCGGGGAAGCGAACCCAGTTCACCAGATTACGAGTCCACCACTCTTAACCACTACACCACACTTGGAGTTAGCAAGGCCTAAGTATTAAGACTTTGTAAGCCCAAGTATTCCATAGTCTTATGCCTCTTTCCCCAGGCAAGTAGCATCCCCAAGTACAGCTCTGTATAGCTCCCTTTGTTTCTGCACCACAGTTTATTGTGCCAGAGCACCAGTGGCCCCGAGCCACCAGCAAGGCCACCATCACTTGATATTCTTAAAAGACCATGATGAAATAAGAGCTACAAGCAGTTCATGCAGTAGCAGGGTGGTAAAACTTACCACCAAAGAATGGCAAAAGTGAAGGGGATAACTCCCATTCTATAACAGAAGGAATTAAATCTTGGCTGCTTTCCTGATATTCTGCCGGTTGGCTCTTCAGCAAGATACGCTACAGTCAAACCTTGGTTCCCTCACGCCTCCATTTTGAAACGTTTTGGCTCCCAAACTGCTCCGGTTTTCAAATTATTTTCATTTTTCATTTTTCCCCCCATTGACTTTGCAGCCCACCCATTGATCCTCAATTTTCGAACTTTTCAGAAGCCGAACGGTATTCTGGAACAGATTAAGTTAAAAAACCCGAGGTTCTACTATACCATGGGTAGGTAAACTAAGGCCCGGGGGCAGGATCCGGCCCAATCGCCTTCTAAATCTGGTCTGCAAATGGTCCAGGAATTAGCGTGTTTTTACATGAGTAGAATGTGTGGTTTTATTTTAAGTGCATCTCTGGTTTATTTGTGGGGCATAGGAATTCATTCATATATGTTTTTCAAAATATAGTCTGGCCCCCACAAGGTCTGAAGAACAGTGGACTGGCCACCTGCTGAAAAAGTTTGCTGAGCCCTGCACTATACCATTAAGCCTCAGGATAGCCCTTCCTTGGCTTTGCTTCAGTACATAGCCGCCAAGTATAAAAAGGTAAAGGTACCCCTGCCCGTATGGGCCAGTCTTGACAGACTCTAGGGTTATAGGCACCCCCAATGTTTACGGTGAAAGGGCCCACAAAATTTTGCGGTGGCCACACACGCATGCCACAAGGCGTGCTGATGTCATAAGTGCACGCCAATTCCGCAAGACCCCAGGCCCCCTCAGTCTCAGGGGCAAGGCAGCAGCCCTGCTTCAGCGCACTTCTTTTCTTGTGTGTGTATGTATTTGCATTTTTATTATGCACAAAGAAACTAAACAAACATAAAAATGTACCAGCGTCCCAGGAAGGAGGGACTTCCCTGCTATGAGCACACACTACAGTGCAATACACTTCTGGAATTTTTCCTCTTTTGATCATTAACTGAGGTGTGTGCCTGGGTGGGTGTGTATGAATAAGAATTTACTAGAATGCATCAGTTTAGGTTCTGAATTGTTGGTTTTGAATTTCTTCCAAATATCTAAGGGTTCCAAGCTGAGACGTCAAGCACAAATCCTTTGTAATCTGATTCAAGATTTATTTATTTTTTTGTGTTAATGAAAAAGTTACTTTGCAGTTTTTCAAAATACTGCAAAGCACTCCCCAAAGTAGAATGGATTATCTATTTAAAAATTAAATAAATGAATTGGGGGCATGCATTCTCCCCAAGCCTCCATTTTGGTGTTCTTAACTGGTCTCTGTACAGTTTGTATGTGTGTTACCTCTCCTATTAGCGGCTTTCTAACTGGTAATTGGGGACCACATACCATTCTTTTATTATTCCCTTTTCTGAAATTATATCTTCTGTGGTTGTTTGTTTTGCAATTTGCTTCCTAAGAGGGTATTGGATTTAATTGCATGGCTGTGATTGTTACTAGCTGTTCAGTTCCAGATACTTCCTGTGGAGATTTGTATGCCTAGGCAGCAATGGTCTCTCTTGTCATCTCCCGCCTTAGACAATGGCTACAAATCTTATAATTGCATCCTTCTAAGTTACGTTTTGCCAGGGACTATTACGGTGGCTTGAAATATTGCATTCCTAATTGTACTTGTTGGTGGTTTAGCCTTTCTGCTTTTCTTTAAAATTTTAGAAGTGTTCAACATTGTGTCTAGATGGTGACTATCTATGTTCCTATTGCCACACTTCTTAAAGATGCAATATTCAGTCCTTTTTTTCTTTAAAAATGTTTAGGGGTACTCTCATTTTCCTAGTCATATTGAAATACTGCCCCTCATGGAGGCCAAACTTAGATTCACAAAATGTTTAGGGGTATGCGTACCCCTGCGTCCCCTCCCAGAAAAAAAGCACTGAATATAAGTCTCAAATATATTATCTGGTCCTCTTTTGTTTTAGAGCATTTGTCTCATATGGTTCTATTGTTCCTTTTAACAACATGATCTGCTCTCACGCCTGCATAGATTGTCTTCATTCAAGTGACTTCTGATGATGTTCTTTAATAAAACAAAACATTCCAATTTAGTTGTCTTAATCACTTTAACAGTGATACCTTTAACTAGGGATGTAATAAGTAATAACATTCTTAATGATCTTTCTCTGTTTGCATTTTTCAGTCATGGAGTTACTACATAACAATGTTTTCTCCTTTAATACATACACACAAATTTTATATTTATATTATATTATATGTTTCCACAAAATGCAATTGGTTGCCTTAGCAGGATAGACCTATAGGTAGCAGATTTGTTCAGTTTTAACTCGGAGTTGTTATTTTAGGCTGCATTTCTGTACTTCCTTACCTGTGAGTAAGCCTCCTCAAATTCTGAAGATACATGTAAGAGCTAGATAGCAACTGGATGAGTGTTTGTGGTTGTATTCATGCATGTATTTACACACAAACACATGTATGTGTGTGTGCTAGTTTGCAGAAGAGTGTGTTTCCATCATGTTGTGTTCTTCAAGCCCCATGTTGGGCAAAAGATTGCTGCATTGCAGGACACGGACAAGATAACCCTCGTGGTCCCTTGTAGCTTTACAACTCTATGAACACAAATGTCCGTTGCCATCTGCAGAAGTGGCAACCATTTTGTGAGACAATGCTCCCTGGGTCAAAATATGGCCTAGGACTTTTATAGTGACTCACAGAACTTGTAATATTTTTTTCAGTTTACCACCTGTGTTTTGAAGTACAAATTACCCTTTTACCCATTCGCCTCTATGCAACCTGGCCAGTATTTTGCCCACCTCTGCAACTTCCTTGCTGCCACAGTTGCCAACGTTGGCTCTTTTCTAGTACATTCTTCATATATCATTTTATGATTGGCTGGCTTTAGCCAACCCTGTCTGTGGCTGGGAGTTCTTTTCATTTTCTTTAGGGTTTTTTTTTTTGGAAATTTCTTTAGGGTTTTTGAAATGCATGGTTAAGAAAACAACAGGAGCCCTTTGACTGTCTCTACAGTGAGGGATTTTTTAAAATAAAACAACAACAGCAGCAGTAGCATAAAAGCACTGCTTTTATCCTATCAGGATAACTCCTCACTTTGTGTTAAGACAGACCATTCAGGAAGATACAGGTACAAGTGTAGAAATGTTCAGAGACGTATATGGCTCCTTGGTCGTGAATTTATGGGTTTATATAGTATTGTGGATTGTTGCTAAATGTAGCAGATGGTGATTAATGGGTTGCCTGTGCATGTTCCTCAGCCAGCTTCTGCTGTTTATAATGGAACTGATTTGGAAAAACTATAGGGCTAATTCAGAATCCTTGATGCTTGGTTACTAAAGGCTTAAGGTTTGATGCCTTTGAAATGTTGTTTTTCAGTGAGGAGAACTATGACTTTGGCAAACTTTTTAAAGACTTTATAGAAAGCTTTCTTAAAAAGGTTATTGTTCAGGATTTTAGCTTAGGACATATTCTTGAGATATTCCTGAATTATGGAAATAGAAAATCATCACATGAGATGAATTCATAAGATTCTGGGTCTTACAAATCTTTTGCAAGGAAGTCTTGCAATGAACAAGATCTCCATATACTTTTCCTTTTTTTATCCCCTCCCCCCAAAAAAGTACGCCTAAGAGATGAAACTGGGGTACAAGAATGGATAAATTATTGTTCTCGGTACGACAACAGTTTTACCCATTTCGTTATGTAATGCTTAATGTATGAATGCCAGAATCAAATCATAAGAACTCTGTTTAAAAGTGAATTTACTCCTCACAGAGCTAAAGAAATATTTTGCTTCATTGTTGAAAATTTGCAAACGCACATTGTAAATGCACCCTTAGTTTCTTCAGCATTCAACTTGCTATTTTCAGTATCCTTTTCAAGGCTGTTTTCTCTTACCATCAAGTTCTGGAAAGTCACTGCCAAAATTTGCATTTCACTTAAGATCCCCACTCGAAACCTCTCATTGCTTAGAGATATCTTATGGACTAGCACTATACATTTTGTTCATCGAAATCAGTTTTCATTGCTTGTGATTTGTCTGCTGGGGTATTCATCCTTCCACATTTCCTCACTCTAAAAATATTTAGAACTGTTCCACCCCATCACCGCCTTTACCATTATCATTATTAGCAACAGGGATAAGGCACAGTCGATTTTTGTTTGGCTTGATTTCTATGATAAGTTCCATATTACGAAATTAGAAGGAAGAGAAGAGTAGTTTTTTAACATTAACTAAACATTTTTGCGCAACCTTTTCTACAATCATTTTCTTTCTTTTTGTCCCCAAGACCTCTCGCCCATAAGATATGAGATGGCACCATGTGATTCATTCAGCAAGATCTCTTTCTACCTCTTTGTCAGAAAAAAGCAGCACCCTATGAGGATATCATCAGATAGGAGGCTACCTGGCAACCTTCCAAGGCTTCTCACCAAAACATCAAAGCTACGATAAGTTGGCAGGTTCTTCAGATTTCTTTTATTACACACTGTGTCTCTGAATTTTCTCAACCCCAGCTTTAATTTTTGAGAAGATTATTTAGATGGCATAGCAGCTACTTCCCAAAACTCAGAACTCAGGTTTTATATATATATGAGAACCAATAGTTTGAATTCAGCCCCCCATGCATACATCATTGTTAATTTTATTTATGTTGTTATTTGTCATATTTGTAAAAATATTTTAGAGCTCAGCTGAGCCAAAACTTTGACGGAGATGAATTTTCAGCTCAAAATGGTCGAGAGGGAGTCATATGGGGAAGTCATAAAAATGGTTTCACACAATTCCCCCCCCTCACCTTTTCCACTGCCACTGCTACCTGGTGGAAAAACAATTGTGCTCCTAATTGATGCATGCCATTGTCATGAAAGCAGATCTGAGTTAAGGGTAAAAGCAGTGCTTCCTGATCTCTCTGGAGTCTTCTGAGTAGAACTGTAGTGAGAAGTGTGAATGGCACCAATGGTAAATGTATGCTTGTACTTGATCTCTGCTCCCATACCCCAACCGCTGAAAAGAGTCCCCAACTTTTCAGTCTTAGTCATAGTGGTGACATTTCCCCTGTGAAGAAAGGTTGCAGCATTTGGGCCTTTCTAGTTTACCAAGAATGCAATTAAGGAGGGGCATGACACAGGGCACAAGGAGAAGGGGACGACAGAGGATGAGATGGTTGGACAGTGTTCTCGAAGCTACCAACATGAGTTTGACCAAATTGCAGGAGGCAGTGGAAGACAGGAGTGCCTGGTGTGGCCTGGTCCATGGGGTCACGAAGAGTCAGACACGACTAAACGACTAAACAACAACAACATAACACAGGTGTATACAGTTTTGCACGATGTGGAGGAAGTGGATAGAAACACCCACATACCCACACACCCATAATACTTGAACTCAGAGCCATCCAATGAATCTGAATGTTGCAGAATTCAGGTTCGGCAAAAGTAAGTACCACTTCACACAGTGCATGGTTTAACTATGCAATGTTCTCCCACAAAATGTAGTAATGGCCACCAACTTTAAAACAGAATTACAGTGGTGCCTCGCAAGACGAAATTAATTCGTTCCGCAAGTTTTTTCTTCTTGCGAGTTTTTCGTCTTGCGAAGCACGGTTTCCCATAGGAATGCATTGAAAATCAATCAATGCGTTCCTATGGAGACCGTCCGGGGACAGAGGGGAAGTGCCGCACGCCTTCCCCTCTGTCCCCGGACCTGTTTAAAGCAAGGGGCGGCGGGGAGAAGATTGCTTCTCCCCGTTGCCTGCCCCGCAATCTCCGGGGACAGAGGGGAAGGCGCGCACGCCTTCCCCTCTGTCCCCGGACCTGTTTTAAAGCAAGGGAAGGGGCAGCGGGGAGAATCGCTTCTCCCCGTTGCCGCCCCTTGCTTCAAAAGAGGTCCAGGGACAGCGGGGAAGACGCGCTGCGCTTCCCCGCTATCCCCGGAGCTTGCGGGGCAAGCTTCGTTTTGCGAAGCAAGCCCATAGGGAAATGCGTCTTGCGAAGCGCCTAAGAAAATGAAAAACTCCTTCGTCTAGCGAGTTTTTCGTCTTCCGAGGCGTTCGTCTTGCGGGGTACCACTGTAGACAAATTTGCAGAGAATAAGGATATTGTTGGCTGTGTTCCACCTCTGATGTTCAACCTCTGAATATCAGATGCTGGGAATCACAAGTGGGGAGACCACTGTTGTGGCCAGGTCTTGCTTAAAGGTGCCTGGTTGGCTACTATAAGAACAGGATTCTGGATCCTGATCCATCAGGCCTTTTCCTATCTTCTTATGTTGGGTGGTCTGTTTTGGCTGAGCCCTAGCAGTATCTCAGCATCACTCCAAGGAGCTCAGGGCTGCTTCCTTGTGATTTTCCTATCTTAGAAAAACCATGTGACATAGGTTGGGATAAGCCAAGATCTATCACATTTATATCTTGCACTATCTGATATAGTGGTACCTCAGTTTAAGAACAGCCCTGTTTGCGAACTATTCGGTTTATGAACTCCACAAAACCAGAAGTAATGTCCCGGTTTGTGAACTTTACCTCAGTCTAAAGAACGGAAGCCAAATGGTAGAAGGCTGCAGGAGGCCTCATTGGGGAAAGCGCGCCTCAGTTTAAGAACGGTTTCGGTTTAAGAACGGACTTCCAGAACGGATTAAGTTCGTAAACCGAGGTACCACTGTATTCCATAAAAGCTCTCATGCAGTTGTTCCAAACTAGTACTAGGATTCAGTATGCAGAAAGTAGAACAAAACCCATTCAATACCGAGATTTGTTTAAGCCCTACTGATGAGATTCTGAAATTCCTGCTTCTGAATTCAGATGGACAATCACTAATGTGAGCCCATCTGTGTCTGTATGATAACCTACATCTATGAAGTTATAGCCACAACATGTACTTTGTGAAATTTTGACACAGTGATTACACCACTGAAACGCCCACATGGAACCTTCAGTATTGGAATGAGTTGAGTCCCTCAAGGCAATGGCTTCCTGAAGTATAGAGTCATTCTTTTGTGACATCTAGTTGACTATGGACTTATGGTTGGAAACAATAGAAGCTCAAGGATTACATTCTTGGCGCCAAACTGCATGTGATTTGGAGCTCCATGTTCAGACGTGTTGGGAAGATTTGTCTTTTTGCCCAAGCTTTCTCCAACCCGTAAGACTGGAAATATTTTTACATGTTTTCTCTGAATTTTTGTTTTATTTGCTTTTATATTGCTGGTTTACTGGTTTTAGGTTATAGGGGCTTGGATTTTTTAGTGTTTTAATGATATTCTGTTTGTTTGTTTGTTTGTTTGTTTGTTTGTTTGTTTGTTTGTTTGACTGTACACCATTTAGAGATTTTTGAAATATTAAACACTAATTAAATGCCTAAACAAATAAATGTTACCTTTCCTTGATTTTTTTTTAATTAAAAAGAAAAGCAGTCAGGCACCAAAACACACACACAAAACTCATCATTTTTCTGTTGAGGTGCTTCCACAAAACTAAGTTGTGCATGGTTGGTATTTATTTAAAAATGGCCTTCTACTAACATATTGTAGCAGGGATTTCAGAATAGAAATGCTTTACCTTGCAACACCTTCATTTGGGGGGGAAAATCAAATTGCTAATACCTCCATATTATATAGCATTTTAGGTGTGCAAGTTGGGTTTGTTCCATTTCTCTTCTTCTATAATTGCTCTTTAAGTTGGGTCATTATTGTCCCCATTTTACAGATGGGAAGCAAAGACTAAAATGTTGGGAGTTGCCAAAATTCACAATATCTATAGCTAAATTAGGGTTCTTAGAGATTTCTCATATGCTTGTCCCTCACTTTATATCCAATATACTGCACCCAGTCCTTAATTAAGAGAACAGATGATATGTAAATTATCCCCAAATTTAGGAATAAAAATTGAAGATGATTCACACAGCTTACATTCTAGGAATTCAATTAGCAGTAACTTCCCTTTGTGTATAAAATAAGAATAATTTATATGTAAATATAGCTTGGAAGGTGGGCAAATCTCTCAGCTTCTGCATAAAAGAAGATGTCTGTATATAAAGAACCTGCTTTGACTTATAAAACTGGACTGTAGTTCATACTTAAAGGACAATAAAGCAATTGTGTCGCAAAATCTTGTATGTTAACATTTCACTGTCTGCTCTCCTGTTCTGTTCAAATTTAATTAAGGGGAAACTATTTGAATATTTTCACTTTTCTTCAGAGAGTTAAAAGACAAAAATACATTCATTTGCTTTCATTGTTACACTTAGATACTGTAAAATTGTAGAGAGCATTTTAATTATTACAGTGGAGTGTATTCCATCATTTCTGTTATAGTGCTAGTGATAATTTAAAATAAAATATATTATTTTTTAAGATATTTTATTTCCAGTGTCGCTGCCACAAACATGTAGCAAAATTCTTTATCATGCAGGTAGATTGAAATATTCTGAAGGAAAAGGAAACTGGGCAAGAAAGCTTGTATTTGTGCCATGAAATCCAGCAATATTTTGGTTTGCTTTGAAAAGGAGTGCATTCTTCTTGTAAGAATGTGCCCTCCTTTAAATAGTTTTATTTGAATTGAAAGCTATACGGAATACTTTGTTGCAAGGCCATTAACCACAAAAATGCTTGCCTAATTTGTTACTGCTGCTGGAGACCCACTGTAAATCTTATTAATGTGTCTGCTACTGTAAAAGGAAGAAAGTAATTAAGTTTTATTACTATTGTTCTAGAAAACCTCTGTTTTTTAAAAAAAAAAGAAAAGGGGAAAAAACAATGTCCCTCAAGAATGGTAATATTAGAGGGGATGACGTCTGTTCTCTGAAGGAAATACATATGAAACTCACGTTGGCAATGTGCGTTAATAAAATAATAGACTATCCCATTGAATTTTTCAATTAAGACTATACTCCTATTCATCAAGGATGCGGAACGTACAACTCTTTAGAAGTGTTGGACTCCCATCATGCCTGAACACTGCAGATGATGGGAGTTGGAGTACAGCAACTTACCTGGGAATAAGTCCTACTGAACCTCATTGGGGCTTACTCCTGAGTAGACATGCCAAGGATTGCACCGTAAATTGCATTTGTGCCTTGTTGAAATGAGTGTCTTTTCTAGTCTGATTGGTGGTTGTTGTTCTTTTGTTTTGATTTTCCAGGGATGTTCTTTCGAAAAGAAAACCGACCATGAGGACGCCCGCGCATTAACACATTCTTGGGCAACGTCGCCGAAGAGGATGAGATTGGCGTTTTGTGCCTGAGACCCTTTGCCACCACTGTTGGGTAAATGAGAAGTGGCTGTGTGATTATGCTGACATCCCAGCATGCATCTGGTAGACCTGTGGTTAACTCGCTCCCTCTCCATGTGTCTGCTCTTACAAAGCTTTGTCCTCATGATACTGTGCTTTCATTCTGCCAGTATGTGCCCCAAAGGTTGCCTTTGCTCCCATTCCGGAGGTTTGAATGTCAGCTGCAGCAATGCAAACCTCAAGGAAATACCCCGAGACCTGCCTCCTGAGACTGTCCTCCTTTACCTGGACTCCAATCAGATCACCTCCATCCCCAACGAAATCTTCAAGGACTTGCACCAGTTGAAAGTCCTCAACTTGTCCAAAAACATTATCGAATTCATAGACGAACACTCCTTCAAAGGGGTGGCCGAAACCTTGCAGATGTTGGACTTGTCGGACAACCGGATTAAAAGTGTGCACAAAAACGCGTTCAACAACTTAAAGGCCAGGGCTAGGATCGCAAACAATCCCTGGCACTGTGATTGTACTCTGCAGCAGGTCTTGAGGAGCATGGCCTCCAACCACGAAACGGCCAACAGCATCATCTGTAAGACTTCAGAAATCGACGAACACGCCGGGAGGCCGTTCCTCAACGCTGCCGACGCCGACCTCTGCAACCTCCCTAAAAAGACTACTGATTATGCTATGCTGGTCACCATGTTTGGCTGGTTCACCATGGTGATATCCTACGTCGTTTACTACGTGCGGCAAAATCAAGAGGATGCTCGCAGGCACCTCGAGTACTTGAAATCCCTGCCAAGCAGACAAAAGAAACCAGAAGAAGCAGATGACATAAGCACTGTCGTATAGTGCCTCGGGTTCAGTGATTGACTACGAGGTGGAAATTAGATGTGCATAGCACGGACGCCAGGTGTTTACTTCTAACATTCGTTGTAAACCTGTAAGACTCCCCCCCCCCCCAATTAAGCTGAATTATACCACTGTCAAAACTTTCTAACAAAAAGATTTCTGTTTGGGGTGATAACAGTACACCTTTATTGTTTCTCTGGTGGTATTCTCAACCAAGTAAAACTAATATGTAAACATTAGTTTAGACCCATTCCACTCTTTAATAATGAAATTTATTTTTTTAATTTAAAACCAAATAAAAGCTTAACTTTGAACCATGTAAATACAGGCTAATTTATTGAACCAAGGTCTGCCTGATGTGTGCGCGTGTGCGTGTTAATATGAGAGAGGGTGGAGGAGTCTAGAATGGCTGTGGTATAGGATTTATTTTGTTTATAAGAATATTTATAAACCACTAACTCCTACAAAATATCAAGGCAGTGTACAATTAATAGGGTGGTTTTCATCCTGAAAAATCCTGCCACTGTCCAGCTTTATCTTATAAAAAAAATATTTGTACAATTTCACAGAATTGGGCAAAATCTGTAATGATAAGAACACATTGTGACTGCTTAGTGCTATGAGTGTGTGAGTGTGTGTGCCAGTCTTTCTGTAATCTTTCACCTCTCTCCCAACCCTCTCCAATTGGCATTAAGCTTTAACTTAAAGTATCAAGGGAAACCGATCATGTTGCTGAGAAGAGGGAAGGAAATCCAATAACTAGCTGTTCTTTCAAACCTCCCCAGAGAATCCTGAAGCATCAGAGGGTTTAAAACACACACACACACACACACACACACAGAGAGAGAGAGAGAGAGAGAGAGAGAGAGAGAGAGAGCGCAAGAAGGCTTCCTTCTGTGTAGAGATTAGAAATGGATGAATTTGTCAATTTCACTTTCTCTCTGATTCTCATTTTTCCATCCTTTCGTTTAGTTCTGCACATTCTCACAACGGTTTGCAGTTTATTTGTTGTTGTTTTTAAAGGCCTCAATAAAACCCATCAGTTATTTTAGTGCAAATTTATCCTAATATACACATTATTATATGCATTTTTTCCTAATATGCACAATTTGCATTTCATTTTTTCCCAAAGTTTTTATGTTATTTGCACTAATATATACATATCTTTCTGCACACTAGTATCTCCATTTTTGTACATATTACTTGACTGAGGAACTGCATTGCAAAATTGGGAGAAGTCAGGATTTCAAAGGATGACTGTGTTTCCATAATATTTTGGAAAGGGCAAATTTGACAAGTTTGCCTTCAAATGAGTACTGAATTGAATTCCTTCACCATTTCTAGTGGAGATACTTGCCTTTTCCTAAAGTTCCCCACACCCCAGAGTGTACAGACAGGCTTCCTCATGTTGCAGGTAAATCCCAGAGAATTTTTTTGGGGGGAGGACAGTGGGAAGAGACTCAGGACTGATGGGGCAGCGGGAGGTATCTGAAGTGGTACCTCAGATTAAGAACAGTTTCAGGTTAATAACGGACCTCCAGAATGAATTAAGTTCTTAACCTGAGGTACCACTGCAATTTGATTGTGACATTGGGTGGACCCTGCAGAAACAGTGCAGCATGGAACCCACCATAAACTCTCCTGTTTTTTTCAGATCAGTATTCCAAAACATGGTTATTGTGGCAGCACAGCAGTGTGAAGTTAAAATGCCTGCAAATCCATAGAGTTTTTGCTTTGCTGAGCAGAGATGGCATGACTTACTGGCTGTTAACTGTCGTCCTGCCATTGCAAGCTGTGGAGCTCATAGCCAAGTACCAGACAGATTTCCTTTACCATACTAGCTGTGTTTCTTGGTTCCAATAGAACCAGAGGGCAACATCAGCACCAGCTTTCATTTTGTCTATACAGACACATGCCCTCACATAACAGAGGGGCAGTGTTTGATCTGTGGCATTTGTATAGAGTGGGTGTGCTGGTCCCGGCGGGTTACCATGCAGCGTGGTCCGAGTCCAGTCCAAGGTCGAGGCTGTGGTATGGAGGCTGTCCGTCAAGGCGGGGTCCAAGGCAAGGAGTTGGGTGTGGTCAGGAACTCTGGCAGAAGAGCAGGACAGGGTGCCAGCAGGAACAGGTTACCAACAATGTTGGCACACCACCATTAGAAAATGTTAAAAAATTTAACTCTGTGCCTATATTGACTATATATAAAGTAATTCTCTTGAATAGGAATCAAATAAACACAAAGAAAGTATTTTATAATCACTTTTTTATGAAATAGTAAGTAAACAGAAATATGAAAAATTATAAAATACTTTATTTTTAAATCTTTCGAATTTTTCAATTTTTCCCACGGCACACCAGGCAACATCTCGCGGCACACTAGTGTGCCGCGGAACAGTGGTTGAAAAACACTGCTATAGACAGAGCTATTCCGCCTAGCCTTTAATTTGAATTCAGCCTGATCTTTTATTTCCCTTCTCTTCTCTTCCCTCCCCCTCCCCTTTTATGAAGATCCCACAGCTTTTATGGGATCCCACAGCTAATTCTCCCCTGGCCTCCTCGCTGGCCCAAGTAGGACCAATTCAGCCAGCTAGCCCTGGGGATTATCTAATGCTTATTTCCCCTAAAGTGATTTTTGAATTTTATTGTTATTCATGTTTTTATACTGTATTTTATGCTGCTTTTACAATTAAGTGCTTTAAATTTGTTGTTAGCCGCCCTGAACCCAGTTTTTAAACTGGGAAGGGCAGGGTATAAATCATCATCATCATCATCATCATCATCTTTTGCCCCTTCATGTAACATTCAAAGGGGCTAATTTGTATGGCACAGGCTGTTACAAAGAGCAGTTTTGAGAAAGGCCAGTGCTCTTTTTCTATAGAAAGAGGTGCTGGAACTCTCCATGTTCTCTTATAATGGTAATGGCGTCACCTGAGAGGTGCAGGAACTGAGTTCCGGCAAGTTCTGGCTGGGAAAAGAAGCCCTGGATATAGTCAAAAGAAAAGTGGCTTTTCCACTTGCACCGTAGAGAGGTAATACATCGCAAATGGATAATTTGCAGTTAAGAAATGGAATGAAATCCAACATTGCCTCCCCCTTCTCTTTTGTTACCGTATCATATATTTGAAACCTAATGCTATATTCAGTGGCTGGTGTCAGTTAGACATATCTCTCTTTGCCAGCCTCGGGATTTAATTAAACTATTCTAAAATAGAAACAGATGAGCTTTTTGTATTGTGTGAACAAAATTGAAAGGTGCTTTTCCCCCCTTGAGAATAGTGAAAAATGTAAGTTTGGGGGGGTGTCCCCATTTTTTAGCTATATTGAGTATAAACTACTTGAAGAATTAGAACGATGCAATAATTATTAAGTATTACAATGTGTCCTGTTTGATTAAAATGATCCTGTTTCAATTGATTTGTCAATGGATTTTAAAATGATTTTTAAAAAAGAAGTGATTTGATTCCGACTAAACAGCAGGAAGAACTTTTTTACAGTAAGAGCTGCTCAACAGTGGAAATGACTCCATCAGAAGGTGGTGGACTCTCCTTCCTTGGAGATTTTTAAGCAAAGGTTGGATGGTCATCTGTCATGGATGCTTTAGTTGAGATTCCAGAAGGGGGTTTGGACCAGATGTTCTTCAGGGTTCCTTCCAACTCTACAGTTATATGATTCTGTGATACAATTTTGAGTGTATGTTGTATATGCAAAAGATCTCATTTTTCCAACACTAAATTCATTTCTTGACATTTCCATGTCAGTTTGCTTAAAAAAAAAAAGTCCTCATGAAAATTAATCAGCATTTTAATGCAATATACATACAAGCAAATAGATTTTGCCTAACGTAATGCTTTTTTGTATGTTAATTTTGCTGACAGCTTTATTGACACTTTACCCCAGTATTCATTTTTGTAATTATTATTTTTAAAATGAAACAGTATACTAGAAGGAGCGTCTCCACCCCCATCGTTCAGCCCGGATACTGAGGCCCAGCTCCGAGGGCCTTCTGGCAGGTCCCTTGCTGCAAGATGTGAGGTTACAGGGAACCAGGCAGAGGGCCTTCTCGGTAGTGGCGCCAGCCCTGTGGAACGGCCTCCCATCAGATGTCAAGGAAATAAACAACTATCTGACTTTTAGAAGACATCTGAAGGCAGCCCTGTTTAGGGAAGTTTTTAATGTTTGATCTTTTGTCATGTTTTTAATATTCTGTTGGGAGCTGCCCAGAGTGGCTGGGGAAACCCAGCCAGATGGGCAGGGTATAAATCATCATCATCATTACATCCTACCCCACCCAACTAAAGGATGAACAACAATTAATAACAAAATGCCTGAGTGAATGGGAGCATCTTTGTCTGGTGCCTAAAGGTTGATAGTGATGGTGCTAGGAATATTCCTCTGTGGGGAGCATTCCACAGTCGGTGAGCCACCATTCAGAAGATCCTGTTCTTAGTAAATCTTCCGTCATATTTTTCTGATGGCTCTCCTAGTCAGTAGCTTATTGCTTGCTCTTTGTCTAATGAAGGTATCCTGTCCTCATTTCCATCTGTTCCTCATAGAGAAAAGGAGAAAGATAGGCAAATGTGGTGAAGTATTTTAAAGTTCCAGGCTGGGATCAAAGGTCTGGTCAGGTTGAAGAACTCATTCCTTAGGCCATGCCTTTTTCTTCATGGGATCCCAATGGAAATTTAAGTGAGGCCGAAGGATTTATATGATCTGAAGAGAAACCAGAGTAAAATTAGTGAAAATGTATAAAGTTAGTAATAAATATTGGAAATGTAAAGAAAAAGAGGGAACATTTTATCACATGTGGTGGGAATGTAAAAAGGTGAAAAGCTTCTGGGAGATGATATATAATGAGATGAAAAAAATGTTGAAATATACATTTATAAAGAAACCAGAAGCATTTTTACTTGGCATTGTTGGGAGGGATATAAATAGAAAGGAATGTAAGCTTTTTTTATATGCAATAACAGCAGCAAGAATATTACTGGCCCAAAAATGGAAGCAAAAAGAATTACCAACGATTGAGGAATGGAGGATGAAGCTAATGGACTATGCGGAACTAGACAAACTAACAGGAAGGATTCGAAACCGGCGGGACCAGAAATTCACGGAAGACTGGAGTAAATTTACAGATTATCTGAAAAGTATTTATGAAGAGCAGGCGATGTTTGTAGGTTTGCAAGAAGTTTTGTGAGGAGTATTAATGGAATTACTGCAAAAATGGATAAGGGGAAGGATGATTTGTCAAGAGAGGTAAAGGCAATATAAAGTTTAGAAATGCATAAGAAGTGGTTAAAATGGTAGATCATCAGAGGTGCTGATGGAAGTCTAAAAAGATTGTATAAGTGATAAGTTTTGTGGTGCACCTTATAATTTATATGTTAAAATTAATAGAATATATATATATATATATATATAGAGAGAGAGAGAGAGAGAGATGAAATTTAAGTGAGGCTGCCTCTCGGCTGAGGAAGGCCAAAGGCCTCTGCCGTTCCTTTGCTGCTTCTCTCCTCCCCCTGACTTGTGTCTGCGGTGATAACAACCAAAATGATGACTCTGGCAGCCTTTGTCTTTCAAGGCTAGCAGGAGAACAAATGCCTCAAGGGGCAGAGCTCTTCCGTCTTCAGGCAGGCGAGCAACTTCTAGCTGAGGACTGGGAATAAGCCAGGAGGCTCCTTAGCTCATCAACTGCTTCATCTCGCTACCTTGGCAGCAGCTTTCCGTGCTGTGTGGCATTTCCCTCCCTGATCCTCATCAGTCCCTTGGTGAAGTGTGATTTTTCTCCATTACCTTCTTAGCCTCAGGTTTTAAAAATTGTAATGTTCATGCTCCAGTATTCCCATCAGAGGTGTTAAATTGGCTGTGTGCTTTTTTAAAAGAGTTGGCTTCTGGGGATGAGGGTGGGGGAAAGTCTACAGGTAGATATATCTACTCTCTTTTAGCTTCAACTTTCCCTTGTCCTTCTCTTCAAATTGCAAGACCAGCCACTGCCTCTGCAGTATCCTTGGTTATTTTTTGCCTGGAAACCATCTCCTAAGTGATGCAAAAACAACAAAGTTTGACCCGTAGCTGTCAACCGTCCCTTATTTGGCGGGAAACTCCCTTATCCCAGCGCCGTGTCCCGCTGCTGTCCCTTATTGATGATGTCCCTTAAATTCCCCAGGTTTCAAAGGAAGCAGCTCCTCTCCCTCCCTCCCTGCCGGCCAGGGAGGAGGGAGGCTCCAACTGGGTTGCTTGACTGTGTTGCTCACCCAATAAGGAGTCTAAGAACGACTGGGGGGGGTGAAGCTTGCATGCCTTGTGCCGATCAAATCGGCCACATTGCCTGCAGCGCTTCCCAGCGGAGAGGTGACGGTGGTTTTCCTTGCTGCATCCCCTTTGCCGGGTTGCTGCGCTGTGGGAGCCACCACTTGAGGCTTTGTTTGGCTGCTGGCTGGGCTTTCTGCCTTTGGCTCAGAGGGGCTCAGAAGTTGAACATACCTGTGTTCAGAAAATCCCTTATTTTGGCTGCTGATCCCTTATTTTCGAGGCTGCTGATCCCTTATTTTCAAATCTGTAAGTTGACAGCTATGGTTTGACCAAATGTGGGGGACCCAAGGCACAGGGCTGAATTGCCTCTGCTCAGGATGCAGCCTGCAGTCCTGAAATGTCTATCTTTTTGTGCATTCAGCAATTTCTATTCAAGGCCTATGGGCACATTTGGATTTTTCAGTGAGTGTTGTGGGCACCAACCTTTTGGGAACCTCTCCCCTCCCCCAGATCATCTTCCCCTACCAAGCACACAGAAAGACAAAAAATTGCATCACACAGACTTCATTTTTCCAAGGATCTGACCTCAACTCAGATCCAGTAATATTAATCTGAGCCTTAAAAAAGCTTTGACAGATGCCAACAACAACAACAAAAGGCACACAGAGCTGAAAGAGGAAGCGGGAAAGAACATCACTCATTCTTCACTGAGTGCCTCAGGTCTATAAGAGGAGAAAATCAGTGCTTTTGTATAAACATAATATTAACGTTTCATTTTGTATCAATACAAAAGACTAAGTCCATTCTTGAGAAGAAATGTATTGTGAGTCACTTTTAAAGGAAAGCACAATGGATTGTGAAAGTCTTTGTATGGGACACGTATTTGCTTAATTTCCTCCGGATTCATTCATGATGCAAATCGCTCAATTGAGAAAAAAAAATGCAATCAACTAAAGTGGTGCTTTGCTTTGTTTTGAAAAAAAAAATCAAGGCTATCACAGGGATTTACAGCTGGATTAGTCAGATCAACATAAAATGTCTGGTGGCGAAAGAAAGAGGGCCAGAGAACATCTAATTTCAGGAAAGCTGCTAGTTAGGTAATTAGAAAATAGGTTTCCGGTTCCGCTCTGCCTTAATGGAGGCAGCCTCCACAATAGCAGATCGTTGGCGAAGGAAAAACAAGGATGATTGAGGGTAATTATCCTTGCAAATTCCCCCCAGGGACGGGGGCCCTGAACGGGCTTCAGTTGCAGTTTGTCTTGGTACCTGGCGCTCGCTCCGGCATTGAATGTGGGGGGGGCAGGGAGGTGCTGAGTACAAAAGCACTTCGCCTGGCAAAAACCCTCCCAACACCGCCATTAAGAAGCAGAGGTTCTCCTGTTAATTAGAGCGTAATTGGACTAAAGTACAGGTATGTGCTAGAAGAGATGAGATCAGAAACTGCGGAACAAACCAAATGCTTTAACATTTGAATTTGAGATAAGACTTCATTTGGTGCAAAAGACAGTGGGGGGAGGGGAGCCTACAGTTTCTTTATTTAAAGTTTTCTTCTCTACATTTATGATTCAGCAACCCTCCTCTGAATGTTAGTTCAAATTATATTTGTACAAGTGAGGATGGAAGAAATTGGATTCTAAATATGGAATATAACATCAAATGAAACTGTGTGTGTAAAAAAGAAAAAGGGAGGGAAGCTCAATTTTGCAAAAGGTTTATGATGGAAACCTAGAGCTGACCCTTCCCCATCCCTTATTGTTTACAAAGTGAACTGAATAATGCTAAGAGGACTTGGAATTTAATTTAATTGGAAGTATAATTGCTCATATATCTTCAGTTGGAAGGAAGGATGAAAGGAGTCTGTGAACTGCCAAGGAGCTGATAAGGTTCTTTATTGAGTCATATGCAGTTTGACAGACCACTCTTCCTCCCAGGCTGAGAGGTAAAATGGTGACAACAGGTAATAGTTACTGGGACAGAGTGACTATTGCAGCTGTTGTTAAAGTTGCAAAGCAACAATGCATGGAACAGAGCGATGGAGAAATTTCTGGAGCAGCAATGGTATATCAGCTCCACTCAAGACATGACGGATAACAGCAACAACCGGGTTAAAGAAAGACATAGCATCTTACAAGGACAGGAAGAAACACCACAGACAAAATAATTGCCACACAAAGGAAGAACAAGGATATAGTTTGAGTTCCTCACTTGTAATTTTATAAATCATTTAATGTGTCAACACGAATAGAAGTTATTAATATTACAGTTGTTGTATGAGGGATTATTATTATGACCGGAATGTAATTTTGGAATGCAGAAATAAAGAAAATAATCAAACCGTCAAATCTAGCATGCAGGGGTGGCACTTTATCTAAATTATATAATTTGGTATTTGAACAATTCGTATTAATAATTGTATTATAAATTGGTATTGTTATAATGAGGCTATTATTGGACTCTAATTGAAAGCTAATAAAAATTATTATTGAAAAAAGTTAGGTAATTAGAAATAAATCCATAGAACAGCAAAGGGATGAAAGGCAAAAAGGAATGGATGTTTTCCTAAAGTAAGGATGAAAACATATTGGCAAAGATCTGCGATCCCCCCCCCCCCCCCCGTTTCATAAGTTCATTAGTAACAATGAACAGATGCCAATTGAAAATATGATATTAGGCAAGCTTGACAGTTTCAAAAGATTCTTAGCTTTGTTTACTAAATGCAAGTAAGATAAACAAGCTAAATGAGTTCAGTCTCTTAAGACATCTGGAAAATTTCTGATGCAGGCTGTAAACTTTCTGATGCAGATTATCCTATTTTTTTTCATTCATTCTTTTTCCTGCTCATAGGAACATTAGAATCTGTGTTATGCCAGGTCATACGCTTTGGCTGATCGGCGACTTCCGGTCGGTGCCAGCGCTTAATGGCGGTCCTACCTCCGAGCTCCGGAGAAGGACTGCTCCGCAAGTTCGGGTCTTACCCGCTACGGCGAGCGGGGGACCCCTAAAATCTCAGGCGCGGAAGCCTGAGAGCAAGGAGACTCGGTGGGCACCTTTGCGCCCCCCGGTACTGTGAAAGAGCCTTTTTAAAGGCTCCGGAGCGGCATCGGGAGTGAGCGCGGTGCTGAGAGTCGCTACCCAGCCTGCGGAGTGAAGCCGCGTCGCCATTAGCGGAGAGCGCCGATTCCTTCCTGAAAAGAAAATCTGGACTGGATTCCCGTGAGTAAGAAGGGAAAAAATTAGGAACTTTTAAAAAGTGAAAATTTGGCTGAAAACGGGAGGGCAAAAAATAAGGAAGTCTGCCCCCCCTGGACTGCAGGAATTTAAAGCAACGAAAGACCTCGCTGCAGTTATTAGAGACTTAGTTGCGAACTGTCAACCTGAGCTGTCAAAAGTATCTCTCCCCTCCAGATTGGCAGGAGAAGGGGGAAAAAAAGACAGTCTTGCGAAGATACTTTTAACTTAAAGGGAAACAAAGTTTTTCACTGCTCTGATCCCCGGGACGACCTGCCAGGACTTAACACCGGGAAAACTGTTCTTTAAAACAACTTTGAAGTGGATATAGACTACACCTTAAATGGTGGAAAAATTTTAAGACATTTAAGACTTAAATGGGACTTTGTTACTGATATTGGACTAACCAAATTTAAATTGGAGAAGAAGTTTTATAACTTTAATGGCGGACTTGAGATTTTCTACATCCGGCTTTCTGTCTCTTTGTTGTTTCTAACTTGGAAACTTTTAACTGCTCCCTCTTGAGGGCTAAGAGGGAAAAATTGTAAAGTAACTGACTAATACTGGGATTTTCCATTGCAAGTTTTTCCTGTGAGAACGGCCTTGGGATATGAGTGGCACGGCAGAGGAGATAAGAACCAGATCTAAAGTTAAACAAACACAAAAGAAAAGAGGCTCACTCTCTGGCAACACAGTGCCTGCACCAGACACTGGGACAGCAGCATCAATGGAACCTATGACACAGGCACTGCTTAAAATAAATCAATCCCTTGAGGCCTTAACAAAGCAATCAGCAGAAAATTCAAAGAAATTGACAGAACTTACAGCAAGATTGGATCTGAATACCACATCAGTGGCAACAAATACAGAATCTATAAATAGACTGATTCAGGAATCTTCAGAAACAAGGAAAATTGCAGAGAGTGCAAAATCTGTCGCAGGTGAGACACAGGAAAGACTTGTGCCGATTGAGAAAAAGGTGAATGAGCATGAAGCGGCCCTCTCCTTACTGGAATTACAACGGAAAGAACGAAATCTGAAATTTAGACAGGTTCCAGAGAAAGAAGAGGACAATCTGGCGGAATTTCTCACAGAGGCAATTCTGGAAAATTGGCAAGAAGATCTGGAGGAAGATGAAGTGGGGATAACAACTGCTTTCAGACTTGGTAGAAAGCAAAGCAAGAAGTCAAGGGATTGTCTGATCACCTTTAGAACCAAAGAGGAAAGAGACAAGATACTGAACCTTCATTATCAAAAAGCTTTGGTGATTGGAAACATTCAAGTTCAAATCTTTAAAGACATCCCTAAATACATCTTGGAAGTGAGGACCTTTTATAGAGATCTTGCCAATTTGCTGAGGAAGAACTTCATACCCTTCAGGTGGGAATTCCCACAGGGGTTGTCCTTTAACTACAAAGGGAAGAAAGTAAGAATAAGAACAGTACAGGAGAAAGAGTACTTTTTGGAGAGAAACCTAGAGGACCTACAGAAAGGTACGGTGGATCCGGCAAAAGAAGGGCAAGGATTAACACCAGAAGGAGGAGGGCTAACAGACATTGCAAATCTATCATTTGGACTACCACAACTGCCAACTGAAGAGGAAGAAAAACTTGGAGCAGTCGGAGGATCAAACATCTAACAAATAAAATGTCTCTGCAACTTCTAAGCTGGAATTGCAACGGTTTGAACCATCCCAGAAAAAAACGACAGGTTTTCCACATTCTGAAAAGGGAACAACTGGATCTGATATGTCTACAGGAAACTCACATAACTAGAGCACACAGGAAATTGTTGGTGAACAAAAGACTGGGACAAGAATTTATATCTTCTGATAAAGTAAAAAAGAGAGGAGTAGTGATTTATGCAAAGGAAAAATTGGAACCAAAGTTAAAATTTAAGGATGAAGAAGGAAGATACCTGGCAATTGAAGTACAGATCCAGGGGGAAAAATATTTGATAATTGGAGTATATGCACCAAATGATGGGAAGGCAGAATTTTTTAAGAAGTTGCATGAGACCTTACTAGATTATCTTGACTGCAAAATAATAATGATGGGGGACATGAATGGAGTGGTTTCTACAAACATGGACAAGGCACAAAGACAGACAATATCTAAAGAAGGAAGATTACCAAAGACTTTCTTCGAGATGACGGAAAATATGGACTTGATTGATATTTGGAGAACAAAGAATCCTCTCGAGAGAGAGGGAACTTTTTTCTCGGAATCTAAAATGACATGGACGAGAATCGACCAAATCTGGGTATCTAGTGTGATGGCTACAAAGATTAAAAAAGTAGAAATCTGCCCAAAAACCTGCTCCGACCATAATGCCGTAAAGATGGAAATGAAAATGACAACAACTGGATCCTTTAGATGGAGAATGAATGACTCCCTATTTAGAGATGAACAATTTTGTATAAAGGCCCTAAAGACATTGAAAGATTATTTCGAGATAAATTTGAGAACAGATGTGGAAAAAAGAACAATCTGGGACGCAAGTAAAGCCGTGATGAGAGGCTTCCTGATACAACAGAATTCAATCAAGAGGAAAAAGCAAAATGAAAGGAAAGAAAGAATATTAGAAAAAATGAAGGAAGGAGAAAAGAAACTGAGGTCAAAACCAAAGTCTCAAGAAATTTTGAGAGAAATAAAATATTATCAGACGCAATATATGGAACTGACAAATCAAGAGATAGAATGGAAAATTAAACAAATGAGACAAAGGACTTTTGAGTCTGCAGACAAGTGTGGGAAGCTCCTTGCATGGCAATTGAAAAAGAGACAAAAAATGAACACAGTTACTTGTTTGGAGATAGAGGGAAAGAATGTTCATAAGCCAAATGAGATAAGTAACTGTTTCCAAAGTTTTTTTAGGAAATTATACACACAAGGGCCAGTAAATGAACAAGAAATAGAAGAATTTCTTAAAAATTATGGACTATCGAAAATTCCAGAACAGGGCAAGTTGATTTTGAATGAGAAAATAACAGAACAGGAAATAGAGGAGGCCATACAAAAGGCACAACTGGGAAAGTCTCCAGGACCAGACGGACTGACGGCTAGATATTATAAAGCTTTGAGAGAAGGTCTAGTGCAACCACTAAAAGAAGTTTGCAATGAAATATTGGAGGGGAAAAAGGCACCTGAAACGTGGAAAGAGGCTTTTATCTCACTTATACCAAAGACCGAGACTGAAAAGAACCAGGTTAAGAACTACCGCCCGATATCATTATTAAATGTGGATTACAAAATTTTTGCAGACATTTTAGCAAAAAGACTGAAGAAAGTATTGACAGGTGAGATTCATAAGGATCAATCTGGCTTTCTCCCGGGTAGACACATGTCTGACAATGTGAGGAACATAATAGACATTGTGGAACTGTTGGAAATGAACATTAACAGAAAAGCGGTTCTGATTTTTGTGGACGCGGAGAAAGCCTTTGACAATATTTGTTGGAGTTTTATGAAAAAGAATCTCCAAGGGATGGGGGTAGGCCAAGGTTTTGAAAATGGTATAGGTGCAATTTACTCTGAGCAGAAGGCAAAGCTAATTGTGAACAATGTGGTAACGGAAGAGATAGCCATAGAGAAAGGAACACGACAGGGATGTCCTATTTCCCCCCTACTTTTCATACTAGTTCTGGAGGTTTTGTTAAATATGATTAGAAAGGACCAGTTGGTTAAAGGTCAGGTTGGAGTGAAAGAGTATAAATTACGGGCATTTGCAGATGACCTAGTTTTGACTTTGCAACAGCCAATCACTAGTACAAAAAGAGTTTTAGAACTGATCGAGATATTTGGTCAAGTTGCAGGATTTAAGCTGAACAAACAAAAAACTAAAGTATTGGAAAAAAACCTAACAAATGAAGAAAAAGAGACATACCAGAATGAAACAGGTTTGGAGATAGCAAAAAAAGTGAAGTACCTGGGGGTGAATTTGACATCGAAAAATGTGAATCTTTTTAAAGACAATTATGATAAATGTTGGACAGAAGTTAAGAAAGATTTAGACATATGGTCAAGGCTGAAACTTTCCTTGTTAGGCAGAATTGCTGTTATCAAAATGAATGTATTGCCTAGAATGTTATTTCTGTTTCAGACATTACAAATAATAGACAAGATGGACTGTTTCAAGAGGTGGCAGAAAGACATATCGAAATTTGTTTGGCAGGGCAAAAAGCCAAGAATAAAATTTAAGACATTAACAGATGCGAAAGATAGAGGGGGTTTTGCCCTGCCGGACTTAAGACTCTACTATGAATCAGCAGCGTTTTGCTGGTTGAAAGATTGGCTGCTCCTCGAGAATACAGACATTTTGGACCTTGAAGGATTTGACAATAGATTTGGCTGGCATGCATATATATGGTATGACAAGGTAAAAATGCATAAGGGTTTTAAGAACCATATGGTGAGGAAAGCTCTGTATAATGTTTGGATTAAGTATAAAGACCTGTTTGAAAGTAAAACCCCCAGGTGGTTGTCACCAATGGAAGCAAAAGAGGTGAAAAAATTGAATATGGGTTCTAATTGGCCTAAATATTGTGAAATTATAGAACAGGAAGGTGAAAATGTAAAATTGCAGAGTTTTGAGAAACTGAAATTTAAGGTGAGAGATTGGTTACATTATCGACAGATAAATGAAGTATTTAAACAGGACAGAAAGAAAGGCTTCCAGGTGGAGAAGTCAAAATTAGAAATAGAACTGTTAGAACCCAATACTAAAAATTTGTCAAGAATGTACAACTTGCTGTTGAAATGGAATACTCAAGATGAAATGGTGAAATCTAATATGATTAAATGGGCACAGGACATTGGGCATGATATTGAATTTGCAGACTGGGAGCAGTTATGGACCACTGGTGTTAAATTTACGGCATGCAATGCCTTAAAAGAAAACATTATGAAAATGATCTACAGGTGGTACATGACTCCTGCTAAGTTAGCAAAGATCTATCATTTGCCCAATAACAAGTGTTGGAAGTGCAGTGAAACGGAGGGAACCTTCTATCACCTTTGGTGGACCTGCCCGAAGATTAAGGCTTTCTGGGAAATGATCTATAATGAAATAAAAAAAGTTCTGAAGAGAACGTTTGTAAAAAAACCAGAGGCCTTTCTCTTGGGTATGGTGGGCCAAATGGTGCCAAAGAAGGATAGGACATTTTTTATGTACGCCACCACAGCAGCAAGAATTCTTCTAGCAAAGTATTGGAAGACGCAGGATTTACCCACGTTGGAAGAATGGCAGACGAAGGTGATCGACTATATGGGACTGGCAGAGATGACTGGCAGAATTCGAGACCGGGGGAAAGAGGCGGTGGATGAAGACTGGAACAAATTCAAAGTTTATCTTAAAAACTGTTGTAATTTGGAAAATTAGGGGCTCAGAGTTATAAGAGATAAAGAACTACAGTGGTATTAATAATTAACTGAAGTTAAATACATGAAATATATTTAAGTTATGATCAGAGGGTTGCTGAAAAATCTTGAAACAAGAATGCAGAAAAGGGGTGGTATGGGGAAGTCATGTTTTTGTTTGTTTATGTCTATGTTTTTGTTTTGTTTATTTTTATTTATGGAAAACTAATAAAAATTTATAATAAAAAAAAAAAAAAATATAAGAGGAGAAAATCAGTGCTTTTGTATAAACATAATATTAACGTTTCATTTTGTATCAATACAAAAGACTAAGTCCATTCTTGAGAAGAAATGTATTGTGAGTCACTTTTAAAGGAAAGCACAATGGATTGTGAAAGTCTTTGTATGGGACACGTATTTGCTTAATTTCCTCCGGATTCATTCATGATGCAAATCGCTCAATTGAGAAAAAAAAATGCAATCAACTAAAGTGGTGCTTTGCTTTGTTTTGAAAAAAAAAATCAAGGCTATCACAGGGATTTACAGCTGGATTAGTCAGATCAACATAAAATGTCTGGTGGCGAAAGAAAGAGGGCCAGAGAACATCTAATTTCAGGAAAGCTGCTAGTTAGGTAATTAGAAAATAGGTTTCCGGTTCCGCTCTGCCTTAATGGAGGCAGCCTCCACAATAGCAGATCGTTGGCGAAGGAAAAACAAGGATGATTGAGGGTAATTATCCTTGCAAATTCCCCCCAGGGACGGGGGCCCTGAACGGGCTTCAGTTGCAGTTTGTCTTGGTACCTGGCGCTCGCTCCGGCATTGAATGTGGGGGGGGCAGGGAGGTGCTGAGTACAAAAGCACTTCGCCTGGCAAAAACCCTCCCAACACCGCCATTAAGAAGCAGAGGTTCTCCTGTTAATTAGAGCGTAATTGGACTAAAGTACAGGTATGTGCTAGAAGAGATGAGATCAGAAACTGCGGAACAAACCAAATGCTTTAACATTTGAATTTGAGATAAGACTTCATTTGGTGCAAAAGACAGTGGGGGGAGGGGAGCCTACAGTTTCTTTATTTAAAGTTTTCTTCTCTACATTTATGATTCAGCAACCCTCCTCTGAATGTTAGTTCAAATTATATTTGTACAAGTGAGGATGGAAGAAATTGGATTCTAAATATGGAATATAACATCAAATGAAACTGTGTGTGTAAAAAAGAAAAAGGGAGGGAAGCTCAATTTTGCAAAAGGTTTATGATGGAAACCTAGAGCTGACCCTTCCCCATCCCTTATTGTTTACAAAGTGAACTGAATAATGCTAAGAGGACTTGGAATTTAATTTAATTGGAAGTATAATTGCTCATATATCTTCAGTTGGAAGGAAGGATGAAAGGAGTCTGTGAACTGCCAAGGAGCTGATAAGGTTCTTTATTGAGTCATATGCAGTTTGACAGACCACTCTTCCTCCCAGGCTGAGAGGTAAAATGGTGACAACAGGTAATAGTTACTGGGACAGAGTGACTATTGCAGCTGTTGTTAAAGTTGCAAAGCAACAATGCATGGAACAGAGCGATGGAGAAATTTCTGGAGCAGCAATGGTATATCAGCTCCACTCAAGACATGACGGATAACAGCAACAACCGGGTTAAAGAAAGACATAGCATCTTACAAGGACAGGAAGAAACACCACAGACAAAATAATTGCCACACAAAGGAAGAACAAGGATATAGTTTGAGTTCCTCACTTGTAATTTTATAAATCATTTAATGTGTCAACACGAATAGAAGTTATTAATATTACAGTTGTTGTATGAGGGATTATTATTATGACCGGAATGTAATTTTGGAATGCAGAAATAAAGAAAATAATCAAACCGTCAAATCTAGCATGCAGGGGTGGCACTTTATCTAAATTATATAATTTGGTATTTGAACAATTCGTATTAATAATTGTATTATAAATTGGTATTGTTATAATGAGGCTATTATTGGACTCTAATTGAAAGCTAATAAAAATTATTATTGAAAAAAGTTAGGTAATTAGAAATAAATCCATAGAACAGCAAAGGGATGAAAGGCAAAAAGGAATGGATGTTTTCCTAAAGTAAGGATGAAAACATATTGGCAAAGATCTGCGATCCCCCCCCCCCCCCCCGTTTCATAAGTTCATTAGTAACAATGAACAGATGCCAATTGAAAATATGATATTAGGCAAGCTTGACAGTTTCAAAAGATTCTTAGCTTTGTTTACTAAATGCAAGTAAGATAAACAAGCTAAATGAGTTCAGTCTCTTAAGACATCTGGAAAATTTCTGATGCAGGCTGTAAACTTTCTGATGCAGATTATCCTATTTTTTTTCATTCATTCTTTTTCCTGCTCATAGGAACATTAGAATCTGTGTTATGCCAGGTCATACGCTTTGGCTGATTCCATGTGACCTGCTTATTACACATTCATCCTGATTTGTTTGTGCAGAGGTTAGATGATGTATCAAAGCCAGTGTCATCCCACATTTTCAAGTGTGTTTCCTCATCACTTTCTTTATCACAAAAATCTGTTCTTTGAGGGAAGCAGTTTGATGTGGAAGAGCTCCCAATCAATGTAACCTATTTTTTTTTCCTGGGATGTGATTGGATCTCACCCAAAATAGCAACAGTCTAGAAGCACCCTTTGTGCTGTCTAGTGCAGCATAGTCTACTTTGACAGGGTCTGCAGGGTCTCAGGTAGGGAGATTTCCCCCCCCCCAGAACCCCCTACCTGGTTTTTTTTCAGCAGGAGATAGGATTGAACCTGGAAACTTTAGCATTAGAACAGCAGATATATGGTGCAACTGAGGCTAAGGGCACTTCCATATGGGCTGCTTGATATTTCTAAATTGCTATCCTACACTCTCCATCCTGTCACTTGCCTGAGTGAAAAGTGATGGGGAAATTGCAGTGAAACCTGGCAATGTCATATCGCCTCTTCATGAATGTATCAGGGCGGGTGCTCAGGAAACAGGCAGTGTTGTATAACTTCTCCGGAGGTTTTGTGCAAGCCTCTCCACAGGAACGCTGAATAAGCAGCTACTCCAGAAGATCCCAAAATTAGCTCAAATTATTGTTTGTTTTTTATGGTGTAGAGATTCTATGTTCTATAGCAGCCACAAGTTATGTCAGTTCAAAACGGTTTCAGACTAATCTGCAGCTCTTATTCGAGGGTGTTAATGAAAACTTGTTTTGTGTTTGGGGGTCTCCAGTTCCTGTAAGAGCTTTTGAGATTTGCTGGAGCCAATTAGAAGCAGTGTGAGAACAGAAACAGTGACATTCTGAGCAACAAGCTGCTGTTCCTTATTTAGCTGGTGTGCCACCACCAAAAAGACCCTATACCATTCGCCAATTGCCTTGCTTCACGGGGACACAGAACAGCCTCAGAAGCAGAGCTTAGCTTCTAGGTGTGGGTGAGAGAAAGAAGCCTGCAGTAAATTGCATCAGCTCCCACTGCCCCTTATATCTCACTGTCCTTTATTACGATGGCTCTTACCCTTGTCTCTTGCTGCCAAGTGACTGCCACAACCTGTTGGGACCTTGTGCCCTGCCGTTCTTGAGAAACGAGGGAGCTTCAAACATCCCTCTTCTCCTGTACTGAACTTCTGGAGAGGGAAGTAGAACAATGCTTGGTGGCCCATTCCCTAACTTCCAAAAACTTAGGAATGGCGTTTGTGCATAGTTCTCGGGCACCTAGAATAGGGCGAGAAACCTCTGGCCCTCCAAATTTTATTGGACTGCAACTCACATCAGTGGCTATGCTGGTTTGAGCCAATGGGATTTCAGCAACATCTGTAGGGTCCATTTCGGGTTCAAAGCAAAGTGGGGGAAGACTTTGAAGAATCAGGAGGCTGATGGGATGTTAGGAGAATTGAGGTGGCTGGCTTGGAGAAAGAAAGAGAATGACTTACTTCCAAAGTCAGGTTGGCTTGGGAAACCAGCTGACTTTTGCAGAAATAGCTTACATTTATTTCTGTGCTGATCCTGTTTGAGCTACTGCTGGTGGCAGGCCATCACGAGTTTTATATGTTTCCCTTCTGTTTTACCACTTGTTGTATTGTGGTTTTTCATCTTCTCCGAGAGCCTACAGGCTGAGCGCAAGCAATGATTTGCAAGCAATCACACAAGAGAGAAAATGAGTTAAGCCTCTGGTCTCGAGAGTGTATGGAAGAGCTGGCACTGGATACCACAAGGGACAGAGAACAGTGTCTAAACAGCATTTTTTTAAAAACCAACACTTGTGCATAATGAATGTAATACAATCTGTGCCGCCGTGGCTAGTTAAATATACAATTTTGGACATTCAGAAATGTAAGGAGCTTAAGTGGAATTAAAAGCTAAAGGTCACCAATCAATCCTTTAATTTTTCAAAACAAACAAGGAGGAGGTGTGTTCTCTAAGTTTGTACCTGGCCAGAGTAATGAGACTTCCACGTTGCTTATCAGTGAACCTGCATAGCCTTTGGCTCAACCGAAGCAATATGAAATGTCCGCAGCTTTCTAATTGCTGAGAAGGGGTCAGCCGAACCTTGCTGACAAACAGAACAGCTGCTCATCCCCTGGGGCAGGAAAACTTCATTGCAGAGGCGGTGATGGGCTGGATCTGAGCCAATAAATTGTTGCTGAATCCCGAAAAGGCAGAGTTTTGGACTAGGACTTGGGAAACCAGGGCTCAAATCCCCACATGGCCACGAAGCCTGCTGGGTGACCTTGGGTCAGTCTCTGCCTCTCAGCCAGTGTGGTGTAGTGGTTAAGAGCGGTAGTCTCGTAATCTGGGGAACCGGGTTCGCGTCCCCGCTCCTCCACATGCAGCTGCTGGGTGACCTTGGGCCAGTCACACTTCTTTCAAGTCTCTCAGCCCCACTCACCTCACAGAGTGTTTGTTGTGGGGGAGGAAGGGAAAGGAGAATGTTAGCTGCTTTGAGACTCCTGAAGGGGAGTGAAAGGCGGGGCATCAAATCCAAACTACTACTCCTCCTCCTCCTCCTCCTCCTCCTCCTCCTTCTTCTTCTTCTTCTTCTTCTTCTTCTTCTTCTTCTTCTTCTTCTTCTTCTTCGGCGTGACTTACCTCACAGGGTTGTTGTGGAGATTAAATGGGGGGAAAGATCACCATGTACACCACCTGGAGCTCTTTGGAGAAAAAGGGGGGATATAAAGAAACATTTTTAAAATAATGCTATAGTAGCCTCCAGATTGGACAATTGCAATGTGCTTTACAAGGGGTTGCCCTCGAAGATGATTCAGAAACTTGTTTCAAAGTTATGGGTTCCATTCAGAGATCATATAAACCCTGCTTCAAAACAGCTACACAAGTTGCCTGTTTGTTTCTGGGTGCAATTCAAGGTATTCATATTAGTGTTTTAAACCCTTAAACACCATCCTCTTGGGTGTTGAGATCTACAGAGTGGGCTCTCTTGGGAGTTCTGCCATTCTCAGAAGTGTGAGAAACAGGAGAGGCCTTTCCCAATGGCAGTCCCAAAATTGTGGAGCTCCCTCCCTACAGAGTTGTGTCTGCCAGCTTCACAGTATAGCTTTCCCCATTTGCTGAAGGCACCCCTCTTTACTCTGGTCTTCAGCAGTTAAGATGTTTTGTTGTTCTCACTTCTTTTGCTGAATTTATTCTGGGCTTTTTTCCTCATTGGTACAGTTTTAGTTGTTTTTTTTAATAATTACACCTGGTTTTATAAGTCTATATTTTATGGTTGTTGACTTGCACTGGGACATTACGGTGAAGGGCAGGTAAGAAATATTGCATATAAAATAAACCAGGGATGCCTAGCATTTGACAGAAAGGGACAAGGGACACACAGATATGTGGTTAACTCTTCAGGGGCTGCAGGGGCATGTCAAAAGGGGGTGTCAAAAGTGAAAAGTAGGCGTGGTCTTTTTTAAAGGGTATTTTGGGAGGGCAACAACAAATCACAGCAGGAAACACATATAATTTTATTTTTTTAAAAAAAATGGACAATGGGGGGGCACAAAAAACCTTTTGGCATCACATAAAGTGTATCTCTGGGAGCAACTAATGAAACTTCTTTTAAAAAAATTTAAATTTGTAAAAACATATTAACTAGGCAAATTTGTTGTTGTTTTGAAGAACCATAGAAGAATTTGGATATGACAGTACAATAGCTTTGGAACCTTTGGGAAGGGTCAGCAATTTTTTTAGGGGGAGCTGGGGGGTTTCACAATAATAATAATAATAATAATAATAATTGTGGGCTGGATGTGACATTCAGCCCATGGTCTGTTCAAACCTCTGTTTTAAAATGAGTGTCAAGCAGCAGGGCCAATGATGATATCACAAAGGCTAAGATCCGAGAATGCTTTGCATATTCACTGATGTGCAGTGTACTCTTTTTTTGGATCGCCATGAGGTGTTACAGTTATGCACATGGTAAGGATGTGTATCAAGTTAGTGGGTTATACAATACAAGCCTGCAAGAGATTGCTTGGAAAATGACAAGTGTACAACCAGAGAAGGCACAGTCTAGGTTGACTCCTAGTTTATTATAGCACAGAGCCTGAGGGCAGGCTTTAGGGAAAAGATTTCTGCCTCCAGGTGCCTGGAAGTTATGGATTTCGCAGCTTAAAGATCTCGCTTGTTTCCTTGCATTAGACACAAAGGTTTGAAGGTTCAGTGCCTGAGCAGCAACTTTCTTCAAGGCAACTCGAGCTTTGCAAGAAACTTAAAGCATTGCCTTGTTACACCCTTTCTGTTCAGTCTGTGCAACTACTCTGTGCCTGTTTGAAAGCTTTGAATTTAAATTGGATGAAAGGGAGGACTCTAGACACATAAAGAAGGGTAATGGCAGCCCAGAGCAAAATCAGCCACCGACTGAAGTGGCCCTTTCTCTCTCACAAAGTGGGTACTTTTGCTCTCTTCCCTATCACTGAGAGCAACACCAAAAAAGGGGGAGAGGAAAATATTTAAGAAGTGTAGGAAGAGGAAATATACAGTGGTAAATAACCTACGGAAATAGAGATCTGGTCTGGGGAACAATGTTAGAATTCCTGCTCCATGATTGCAGTCATGGGATTGTTGTCTTTCACATGACGGTATATGTTTTGACTCCACAAAGTGGGAAGTGACGGAGACAGAATGATTGTGTTACTGTGTTCCGTGAAGTGGGACTATTGTCCTTTGTTTTTTCCCCTCTTTGCTTTCTGATGCTAGAGAGAGAGGGAGCCATGTTGCAGTGCTCCGTGTGTGTTTATATGTAAATAAAGTAGATTAGCCAAAATGCTGAGTTGCTGAGGTCTGTCGTGCAAGGTGTGCAAACTCTGCGGATCCCTAAGTGTGCCGGTGTCGGTTGGCACCGGTCACTGTGATGTTCGGGCTGAAGAAAGCTTTTGAAGCTCCCGAATGAAAGACCAGGAGGGAGGGAACATGCCAGTTAGGCATGTGTCTCTGCCAGGGTCCTACTTGAGTGTAGGCTGAACTCCTGACAAACATGTGGCCCTCCAGATGTTGTTGGATTCAAAGTCTCCTCTGCCCCAGCCACTATGGTCAATCAGGTAGGATGGAAGCTGTAGTCTGACAAAGCTGGGATAGCTCAATTGGTAGAGTATCAGACTCTTAATCTCAGGGTTAATAATTCCTGCATTTCAGGGGGCTGGACTAATGACCTGCATGGTACCTTCCAGCTTTATGATTCTGTGATTCTAACATCTGCAGGGCAACTCATTCTTCAGTCCTGTTGTTTACCACCTGCCTAGACGTGACTAATGGTGACCACGTGGCACATTACGGTCCAGAATAGAAATCAATCCAGCGACACCAAACCGTATTTGCTTCTGCTGTTGTTTTCAGCCTGCTAACAATACACAACTGATTGCATTCCTCCACCCCACCCTGCTATATAAATTGTTTCCTTTGCATTGGAATTTATGGTGTGGAAATAATCACATCATGGATTACATTGATTATTTGTATCTTGCATAACTCATTGCAGAAATTTCGTTAAATAGTGGACGGCAAGATGAATGTGGCATAAACCAAACTGCAGAAAAACTGAAGCAGCTGGTGATGCCAGAGGCAGAAATCGCAACCAGTCTATAACTCTGATGGCCCTTCAGCACCCACTAGCTAATGATCCTGACACGAATTCCTCATTCTGAGGAAGGAGACATTTTGGGGGGCACCTTGCCTTGAATTCACTGTGATCAAAGGTTGGCTTATGAAAATTCAGCCATTGGTGGGTGGGAATTAAAAACAAAAACCTATAGGAAGATTGGCAGATGAAGATGATGGACTTTTCGGAGCTGGCCGACCTGACTGGAAGAGTCCGCGACCAGAAGGAGGAGGATCACCAAGAAGAATGGAAGAAATTTAAAGACTATTTAGTTAACTATGTTAAACTAACTTAACTGGGGAAAGCTTGCAAAAACCAGATAGGCTTAGGATTTAAATATGTTGGGTGACGAAATAACATGCTCAAAGTTGAACTGCAAAGCAAGAAGATGTTAAGTGAATAAGTTAAATTTTTAAGAATTTAGGTTTTGGAAAACCGTTAAAATGATTTACACTGAAATTCAACCAGGGGGATACGAGAAAGTCACTTAATAATGTTAATTAAGTTAGTTTTATAAGGTTATGATTTATGTTTGTTTGTGTATCTGTTTTGTTTGTCTACAAAAAAATTTTTGTGGAAAATTAATTTTAAAAAGGAAAAATAAAATAAAAACTAAAACCTGTAGTTTGAGGAGAAATAAACCCATATTTTTTTAAAAAAGCAATGCATAGGAGAGTAAGAAACAAGCATGAGATTTGGGAGGACTTTGGTACTCACTTTCTTGAATCTGCACTGGTTTTATATGATTAGGAATAGTACAAGACTTCAATAAGAGAGAAAGCTGGGTTCAAACCTCATAACCCTATGTATTCTCTGCCCAGTGCAGAGAATAACATCAAATAGAAGGCTGTGGTAAAGTAGGCCACCCAAGAGAAGCAATGCCTTATGAACTGCACCCTGAGTCTTTAGCAAAGGAGCCATTGATAAATGTATGTGGTGGTTTTTATAATATGAATATTGCAAGGAAGTGGGTTGTCTTAAAAAAAAAAAAAGCTCAGATAACCGAGCTTCCTCATCCAGCGGGTACCCAATATTTAAACAGAATATGTGAGCAGTGCATAACAGCTTTCTGTGATAAGTTCTCAAATGGAAGCAGAGCTTTTACTCTTGACTGAGGCATGAAATGTCAGCTCTTGGAGATTAGGATTTTGCAGTAGGATTGGCTTAGGAATTGCCAGAGTGGAAAGCAGCGCTTTCATTCTAATATGGGCTTGTTCCCTAATGCGTAAAAGCAAAGCTTCCTTTTTCTCTTGCTTGCAAAAATGCTAACTCGACTCCACATTTTCTGTTTGTATACTTAGATGCAGCTATGGGATGAAATTCACCTGTCTGGATTAATAATAATAAGTCACAGAGAGGTGCTTTGGACGAAGGCAAATAGAAGCACATTATCTCAGTGAACCTGGTACACTAATCCTGAAAATTCACCACACTTGGAAAAGCTACTAAAATACACCTACACAATCAGCCAAAAAGATCAGTAGAAGCAGCAAGTAGCAGTCAAGATAAAAGACAGCAAGAGCACTTCTTGCCTGTTGCTATTTTGGGTTGGGCTTCAACCACAAATTTAATAAATTCAGGTTGCACTATTATAGTTAATATCGAGGTTCTGGACTTTTTGCAGTAAGGAAAGTGATGTTCTGGAAAGTGTAGGCTATCAATTGCTCTAACACAGCATCATCTAACCTCTTGCAATTAAATCAGAATGAATGCTCTTTAAATAGTCTAATCTCCTTGCAAACAAATCAGGATTAATGATGGAAGCGCTGCATCTCATATGGAAGCGCTGCATGTGAAAGGTAAATTAGAAGGATCATAAAAACCACCAAAAGCTGTCACAAGCACAAAAGTGCAAGGTAGACTTTGCCTGCTGCCTAGAAGATAAGAAAGTTGGCACCAGCTGAACATGTCAGAGCAGAGTTCCAGGAGCCCAACAGTGCTGCGGAAAAGGCCCTTTCTCTAATAGTCATAAATCCAAACTTCAAAGGCTAAAGAAGAGCTTTGGAAGGTCTAAAGTGGCAAGCAGGTTCATGGGAGAGAAGGTGGTCTCCTAGATCTCTCGGTGAGACAACCACTTTGAATGATGCCACAAGGACAGAACTGGTGAGGAAGGCAGGACTTAGCATAGTAGCACTGAAACATCTGATTGCGCTGCTGGGATATTTTTCAGTGCCCCTGAAATGGAAAATGCACCCCATGAGAAAGGCATGCCCCTACTGGGAAGGGTAATTGCAGTGAGAAAACGGGAGGGTTTCTAAAGTGCATGGGGATATATTAATTGACATGTAACATTATTCCATAAGAATGTTGCTGGGAGACATGCTATGTCATGACTTAACATAGTTCCCAGGAGTATTCTGGCCTAGATTCTTGGAGAGACATTGTGATCCTACAAATGGATGTTAAAGTTTAAATTTAAGTTTGAAAAGCAACCTTATGGAGTTGGTCACCTTATGGAGTTAAGTAAACCCAGTACATTTCCAAGCACAATTCAAAGTGTTGGTGCTGACCTTTAAAACCCTAAACGGCCTCAGTCCTGTATACCAGAAGGAGCGTCTCCACTCCAATCATCCAGCCCAGACACTGAGGTCCAACTTTGAGGGCCTTCTGGTGGTTCCCTCGCTGCGAGATGTGAGGTTACAGGGAACCAGGCAGAGGGCATTCTTGGTAGTGGTGCCCGGCCTGTGGAACGCCCTCCCATCAGATGTCAAGGCAATAAACAACTATTATACTTTTAAAAAACAACTGAAGGCGGCCTTGTTTAGGGATGTTTTTAATGTCTGGCACTGTATTGTTTTTAGTATTTGGTTGGAAGCAGCCCAGAGTAACTGGGGAAACCCAGCCAGGGATGGGCGGGGTATAAATAATAAATTATTATTATTATTATTATTATTATTATTGATATCCACTACCACCAAAATGTTATCAAAATTCCAGGGACGCCGTCCCCCATGAATGGCACAACACCCCCATTTTTCAGGTGAGAAAAAGTGAAAGAATCTGAAAGTGTGTTTGTGTTTTTGGCCCACCTTTGCTTACCATAAGTGGCAAAAGGTGATTATTGTGGTAGAGGATCGTATCCGCATCTTTCTGGGGCCATATTTGATGCTGAGAAAAAGGTTAGCCTTTCCTGAAATGCACTTTGTTCTCCTGTTTGGCACAGTTTAGCACGTGGGCCAGTTCTTGCACTGTCGCCTTCTCCATGAGTCACACAGATTCTAAGGGATGCCAGTCTTGTGTTAGATTCATTATCTGATTGGTTGACTGCTTTCAATGCTGCCTGTTTAGTATGCAGTATGGTGGTCCTCATATCACATGGCCATCTTTGATAAGGACAGGCACAGCTCTGCAGTGTTTGACATATCGGATCAGGCGTTCCTCTGGTCCAGCCATCTGTTCCCAAGAGTAGTCAGCCAGACACTTTTTAGGATACTTGCAAACAGAGTGTGATGGAAATAGCCCTCCCTTGCTGTTTGTCCCCAGCATTTGCTATTCAGAGCAGGATTGACAGATCAGTGTATTCCTGCTCTGTGTTGATCTCACATGCTCATAAGTCTGTTCTGTCTCCTTTTCCCATCAACCTGATTTTCTTTAAAATCCATATAAATATCTGTTTTCAAATATGCGTTTTATCACAACAATTCATACATAAATACATGTTTTAGCTCATCATACGCATTTCCAAATGTATTTGATCCTAGAATACTTACATTCTGGTATTTTTTTTAAATTGAAACTTGTATTATAAAATTCAGAAAATTGTGAAATCCAAAAGACAATTACACCATAAGCCATATGTCAGCAGGGGAGCTCCAAATTAGGTATGTTCAATGGGAAAATATGGACCAGATGAAGTTATTCTCCATCCTTAATTTCAGATTTATAATTTAAAATGCATTGTTAGGGAGTCTTCCTGTGAATTTAGTCCATGGGTAGGCAAACTAAGGCCTGGGACGGTCCGCGGACGGTCCTGGAATCAGCATGTTTTTACATGAGTAGAGTGTGTCCTTTTATTTAAAATGCATCTCTGGGTTATTTGTGGGGCATAGGAATTTGTTCACCCCCCCCCAAAAAAATATAGTCCAGCCCCCCACAAGGTCTGAGGAACAGTGGACCAGCCTCCTGCTGAAAAAGTTTTCTGACCCCTGATTTAGTCTATTCCTCTCTGATTGTATGGAACCATTTAGGGGAGGGGTGTATTTGAAGCTCTGTGGACTATTAATAAACTTGAGCCGAACCAAACTATGAAATTAGCAGCCGCATCATCTGTACCCTGCAGGCACCCACTACAATGAGACTGCAAAACTTCATTGTTGTTGCTTGCTGCATTTATTCTGAATGAATCATTGCTTTCTTTGGCATGTGCACATGGTGAACATGTGGTGAAGGGGAGGGGAAGATGGGCAGTGCTTCCATATGTCTAGCGTACATCACAGATACAACATACTGTATATCGACTTGTAGCTGCTGGTTTTGTAATATGCATAAAGGCCCTTGACTTTTAGAAAAAGAGTCACAGGTTGTACGCAGTGTGAGCAATTCCAAAATCTAGAAGGTTCCTCAACCTAGATACAGTTCCTCCCAATCTACTGTTATGAGTTGGGGGGGGGGGTAGGTTGTATGCGAAGACCCTTTAAATTCCTGGAATAGCCAGGCTAGCTTCCTCGTGAGATAATGAGTGGGCACCCTTCCCACAATTGGCTGGTAGTTAGAAGGACAAAGGCCAGAGTTGAGAGTGGAGTTATGTGAGCAAGATGCTAGAAGCAAAATTGAGCAGGGCAGCTGAGCGACAAAGCCATGCCTAATTTCTGCTGGAATCCAAGGCTGTGGCAAGACCCTCTCGGAGTGTTAATGCTGTGAACCCCTCCATCGTAGGCACAGGTTGTATATTTGTGTGAATAAACCATATATCATGAAGACATCACAGTCTCTCCTGTACCTCATTCCAAAGGGAACACAAACCCTGCAACCCCAGGAATCTCACGTCAATCGGAGATTGCGGTTAAGGTTAGGGTTTGATTCAGTTCATATTTAAAGGCAAACCTACCTGACTGACACTTTCTGAAACCATATGCAAGCTGATACAGTTAGCCATCCTTCAACACTTGCATTTACCTGAATTTTGCAACGCAGTTCTCTAGCCAAGTAATGTATGGCAAAATGCAAAATACTGTTGTAAAGTGTGCCTATAAATGCATAGATTAGTGAAGCCATAATACAAAAATGCATTCTGTTAGGGAAAATAGCTTTGGGGAAATGTGTGATCAGGCAATATTGCTTTGCAAAAACGTGTGCATTAGGAGAAATTAGCACTAAAATGCTGGTGCATTTCCAGAAGGACTTGGGGAAATGAGTAACAGAGAGAAATTGACAGATTTGTGCATCCCTGGTAGCCAGTATCTCCTCCAGAACAAGCAGGACACATCCCATTGGCTATCAACTTGCGTCATCTGGAGTGGGAATTCTGTTGGTTGGAACACCCTCTGCCCTATTCAGAGGGTAATTTCAGGCCCACCACAGATAGGCTTAACCGGCAGGGATGCCCTGTGTGTGGTCATGCAGTTTTTAACAATCATCGCTGCAGACAGATCCACCACTCATCAGCTCAGGGATTACCCTTGTTTCAACAGCTGCTGCTTCAGAAGCACTGCCTTCAAGCAATACATCAACATGAGCAAATTCACTTTACTCCTTGTAACTATGCTGCCACATTTCTTCACAAGATCATGTATTTGAAATGTTCAGTCTATGTGCCTTTGGGATGGACTCGCAGCCTGTTTAGAAGACTGCCAATTATATTGCTAAGGGGGCTCCCATTTGCCTTGGCTAATGTTGCATCCACAAAGGCTCTTTTTGTCTCTTCTTCACATGGACACATTGGCTCAGAGGCTTAGCGGCCACAAACACTTTGGTAATAAAGACTTTGATGGGGTTAAGTTGTTCCAAACTCCCTGGAAACAGAGCAGCTAGCCTAGCTTGTGTAGAGGCTGAATGTTTTCCTTTTGTTCTCTTCTATTCTTAGCATCGCTACTCAGTTTCCATCCAGTTGCACCAGTAAAGTCAACACCTGTCTTTCTAAATATAGACAAGTGTCTTTTCAGACCCTTCCCCCTTCCACTGTTTCCTTTCCCTGGAACGGATTCCAGTTTGTCTCTGTGACTGGCCCTCACTGTCGCGTTTCCCGAATCGACCTTATCATCACACTCCTTTTTAGGATCTTCTCTTCCTGTGAAAGGAAGGGCTTAGCAGGACAGGTGAGAAAGCAGATTTTGTCTGCATTTTAATGAGAAGCTTCCTAATCCACACAGTCCAAGCCAATATGCTAACCGAAACATAGCTATTCTCTTAATTTTGCACATTTCCAAATTTTGGACTAGTTTGATTCTTATTGTAGTTTATCTCGAAAATTCTCAATAATTGTTTTTTTTTATGAAATTTGCACATTTCCCATTTTTGCAATGCACTTCACCAGCAACCAAGGTGTACAAAAGTGAATACATTAGGAGAAAGCATGCATATTAAAGAATACATTAGTGAAAACAATGTCAGTGTGCATTAGATAGGCTGGCCCTAAAATGTGAACTGAATCAAATTTCTTCTCCACCCCCAATCTTGAGATCCTTTTTTTAAAAAAAAACTTGGAAATACCATGGAGCAAAACCAGGACCTTCTGCATGCACAGAATGTACTCTGTCATTGAGCTATGGAACCTCTCCCCTCATTCTTGGGGAGGATGGTGGCGGAGGAACTGCAAGTGTTCTTGGATGACACAACTCAACTGGATCCACTTCAGTCTTGGTTTAGGCCTGGTTTTGAAAGTGAATGTCAGGCGTCAGAGGATCCAACCCCCCACAGGGTAGGTTGCCAGGAAACGATAAGACAAGGAAAGTTCTTACCAATGTTGTTTATTCAATATTTACAGAAAGAGGCTTAGAAATGCAGCCTCCTGGATCAATGGCGTTGCTCCAAGTGAAACCCCACCCCCTCCATCTCTCCCATTATGTGTCATCCCTACGGTAGCTGAGCTGTGCCTTCTGCCTCAGAGCTCTCTGCTCTCCTACTTTCAATGCCCGCCAGGTTCTGGGAGAGGGGGGGTCTGATAGACAGATGATAGATAGATAGATGATAGATAGATGATAGATAGATAGATAGATAGATAGATAGATGATAGATAGATAGATGATAGATAGATAGATAGATAGATAGATAGATAGATAGATAGATGATAGATAGATAGATAGATAGATAGATGATAGATAGATAGATGATAGATACATAGATACATAGATAGATGATAGATAGAGATAGATAGATAGATAGATAGATAGATAGATAGATAGATAGATGATAGATAGATAGATAGATAGATAGATGATAGATAGATAGATAGATAGATGATAGATGATAGATAGATAGATGATAGATAGATAGATGATAGATAGATAGATAGATAGATAGATAGATAGATAGATAGATGATAGATAGATAGATAGATAGATAGATAGATAGATAGATAGATAGACAGATAGATTAGATAGATAGATAGATAGATAGATAGATAGATAGATAGATAGATGATAGATAGATATTTTATTACGGTTGGAGACCAGCTTATAAAACACACTTGGGGGTACAGTCACAGAAGGAAAACAAACAATTAAAACAATGTACAACAATAAATTTAAAAACAATGTACAACAATAAACTACCACAGGGAGCTGACCCAGAGTCACCCATAGAACTGAGTTTGAGGATTTTCTTAGCAAACTAGTTTGAGTTGGGAGATAGTCTGCGCCTACAGATCTGTACACAGAATATGGCGACCATCCGGGTCATCTTCTGATCTTTGCCTAACAGGAAAAGGTCAAATTTTTGCTTTTTCGGGAGGTCAGCGAGCCTCACCAGTAGGGGATCAATGGTCTTACTACGTGCCCCTTCATAAAAGGGACATCTAAAGAACAAGTGCTCTGGGCTTCCTATCTCACCTAATGAACACGCAAAGTCTCTGAGCGTATGCAGGGGGTCTGGAATGCTTTCTAAAGACACCAAGTTTGTCAGTTCTCTCTCCCCTGGTGCTTCCAACTCCTCCTCCTCCTCCTCCTCCTCCCCCCCCTCCTCTCCCATTATTTCCCAGCTTTTCCCCTCATCTGCCTCTGAGTTATTACCCCCCCCCCCTCAACCCCCTGTTGAAATTCTGAACTGTCTCCTTTTTCTCTGGAAGGGTCAGGCTGGGGAAGCAGTCTCCACTATTCCTCCTCTACCCAGTCCCTGACAGTGAATCAGCCTTGGTTGCCCTGACAGATGACCTGTCTCGGGAGAGGGTCAGGGGGAATGTGAGCTTGCTAGTATTACTCAGTTTCTCAGGGGCTTTTGATATAATTGACCATGGTATCAGAGGCACTGTGTTACATTGGTTCCCTTCCTAATGACATGGCCAAGTCCAGAGAGTTGCATTTGGGGTCCATGGGACACTATTTTGTCTCCAGTGCTATTCAACTCTATATGAAGCCACTGGGAACAGTCACTAGGAGTTTCGGAGCATGATCACACACAAGTCTACTTCTCCATAACATCTGACTCAGGAGAGGCTGTGTAAGCCATGATCAGTGTCTTAATGCAGTGGTGGACCAGCTGAGGACCAATAAACAGAGTGTGAATCCTGGGAAGATGGAGGCTCTGTGGATAGATTCTTGCCATGTCTGGAAGTTGGGTCAGTTGCCTGTCCTTGAGGGGGTTGCACTCCCTCTAAAGGAGCAGGTACACAGCTTGGATATGTCCTGAATACATCTTTGTCAATAGAGGACCAAGTGTCCTCAGTGGCTCAGAGTGCCTTTTACCAGCTTTGTCTGGTATGCCAACTACAGCCATACCTGGATTGGGATAATTTGCTCACTGTACAGCATGCACTGGTGACCTCAAGGCTGGGCTACTGCAATGGACTTTGTACAGAGCTGCCCTTGCACCTGGTTCAGAACTCCCACTGGTGAAGAACACAGAGCCTAGACTGGTGATGGGGACAGACAACCGACAACATGTAGCATCTCTGCTAAAACATCTGCACTGGCTTCCCACATCATACTGGGTCATGGACCTCTTCTGAAGGCTGGCGGGGGGCAAAAGTCTTTGCTCCCGACCGCCTGCCTTCCCGGGACAGCGGAGACGTCTCCGCTGTCCCGGGCGATCTTAAAATGCTGGTGGGCGGCAGCGAAGCCTTCGCTGCCGCCCGCCAGCATTTTAAAATCGCCCCGGGACAGCGGAGGCTTCGCTGCCGGCCGCCAGCATTTTAAAATCGCCCCGGGACAGCGGAGGCTTCGCTGCCGCCCGCCAGCATTTTAAAATCGCCCCGGGACAGCGGAGAAGTCTCCGCTGTCCCGGGGGCTTTTAAAATGCTGGCGGTCGGCAGCAAAGCCCTCCTGTCCCTGGAGCTTGCGGGGCGGGAGGTGGGGAGAAGGGCTTTTCTTCCCACCGCCAGCCTTCTGACCAGCCTTCTGAAGGCTGGCGGTGGGAAGAAAAGCCCTTCTCCCCCCCCCCCCAGCCTTCAGAAGAGGTCGGGGGACAGACTGTTCCCGGACCTGGTCTGAAGGCGGTTTCCATAGGAACGCATTGATTGATTTTCAATGCATTCCTATGGGAAACCGTGCTTCGCAAGACAAAAAACTCGCAAGAAGAAAAAACTCATGGAACGAATTAATTTCGTCTTGCGAGGTACCACTGTACAAAGTCCTGAACACTTTGGGTCTAGGCTAACTTAATTCAGCTCGATCACTGGGAACATCTGGAGGAGCATTGCTAGTTGTCCACCTGTGTTACAAAGGCCCAGTTGTCCTCAACTAGAAGTCAGGTACTTAGCGTTAACTGTCCCATGTTGTGCAACATTCCTCCAGCAGAGATTCAGGAAGCATCCTACTTTTCCCTTTTAAGCATCTCTTGAGGAGCTTTTTATGCTGGCATGCCTTTGCAGTTGTTCAAAATGTCCCTTGCATAGCCAGTCATTTTGACAATTGCTTCATATTGATTTTAATTATTTTTTACGTCATTGTCAGGGAAGCGGCTGGCACTGTGAGTTAAACCACAGAGCCTAGCGCTTGCCGACCAGAAGGTCAGCAGTTCAAATCCCTGAGACTGGGTGAGCTCCCGTTGCTCGGTCCCTGCTCCTGCCAACCTAGCAGTTCGAAAGCACATCAAAGTGCAAGTAGATAAATAGGTACCACTCTGGTGGGAAGGTAAACGGTGTTTCCGTGTGCTGCTCTGGTTTGCCAGAAGTGGCTTAGTCATGCTGGCCACATGACCTGGAAGCTGTACGCCGGCTCCCTCAGCCAATAAAGCAAGATGAGCGCCGCAACCCCAGAGTCAGCCATGACTGGACCTAATGGTCAGGGATCCCTTTACCTGTACCTTTACACCGCCCTGATGTTTTTCAGGAGGTCGGTATAAAAATACTTTTATAAATAAATAATTTCTTCTTCTTCCTCTTCCTCTTCTTTTTCCCAGCTGCTTCTTGTTCTCCCTAGCTAAGTCACAGACTGACTAGTTTTCTATAAGCTGCATTAAAAAAACAAACCGCAAACCATAGTATATTCCCTCCCTGTCCTCCCATTGCATCAGCTCCTGGTTGACAAATCCAAATAATTAATTTTTTATCATTGTGCTCCTAGGCTGACATTTCCATCTTAAAAGAAAGAAAGGAGCATGTTTAATTAAAGAAGAAAGTGCTTGGGTTTAACAACACTTCAATCACACATACACAGTTTAATAACATGCTGTCCTTTCAGAGCAACACAGTCGCTTTTCAAGCAATATTTACTCTCCCCCTCCGCCATTTCTAAAGTCTGTTTTCTCAGAATCGTCGCAGCAGCAATCTGCCAAAAGCTGAACACAATTAGCAGAGACCAGAAGCATGAAATTTGTACACTCCAATGCTTTGGGAGTGACTGCATCCATTCATTTTGGGCTGTATCGCTCAGTACCACACAGCGGCTTCTTGTTCCACCAATATTATTTCTGAATGACTTTGAATAAGACCCTTAACTGGGTTTAATTCTGTTTGCATTTGTGTGTGTGTTGGATTGGTTGGATGCAGAGGAATGGTGGGAGGAATCAGCTGAGGAACCACCAAGGGAAGAAGACTCAGAGCCCAGGCAATGGTGGCGGGAGACAATGAGTGGTCAGAGGGGAAAGCTGCAGAGGTAACAGGGCTTAGTGAGCTGGGCAAGTCTGTGGCAGAGAGTAGCCCAGAATCAGAGGCAGAAGCTGAAACAGGAGAGGAGGAAGCCAAGAGGCATAGATGAGTCAGACTGGTGAAGAGTCCTGCTGCGACAAGCTCCCATTCCCCCCTGACTCCTAGAACCAGAAGAGGCATGAAAAGGGAGGAGCCAAGGCAGGCAGGTAGGCTCAGTCTCTGCTTGCTTGGAAAAAGCCCTGGGGAGGAGCAGACAGCTGTGGGGAGGCAGGGACTTTCAGTCTCAACAACTGATTTCATGGAGTAAGACCTATGGGGAATGAGCTGTTGTGCTCATTAGGCCAAGTCAATGCTCACTCAGCCAAGTCTGTGAAGATCATGGTTTTGCTCCAACTCTGGACTGTGCAATTTACTGACCACCTCACTCTGTGACAGTGTGTGTGAGAGAGTGAGAGAGATATAGATATATAGGCATTTGTGTGCTGATCTATAACACAAAAATTTCTGGGCAGGTTGCAATAAATCAATAGACACAAAAACCCCAATCTAAATATAAAATTAAACATAAAACCATAAAATCAAAATCTGTCTTAAGTACAACACAAACAAAAACTCACCACACCCCAAAAATTGAGACTCAAAAACTGCAGACTCTTTTGTGCATTGCTACATTGCAAAATTTGTTTCATAACATTTGGAGGTTGAGTTTTTTCAGTAATGATGTGAAACGATCCTAAGGCAGAGAAAGAATAAATGGAAAATGTGGGCACTAAGATTCCTTGTAGCTTCTTAAGTCAAGTAGTTTCTGGAAATGACAGGGGATAAGCAAAGGAATTAAGATTTTGTAAAGGAACTAAATGCAAGTTATCACCCTGATACATAATATTCACCCCAAGGTTCTGAAAGAACAGGCAGAGACAATTACAGGGCAGTTATCAATCATTTTTGACAACTCATTAAAAACAGATGAGTTACCAGTTGACTGAAGGACAGCAGGGGAAGTCACAGCATTTAAGCAGATGATAAACAGGAAATTAGATGCCATTGTAACCAACCTTAATACCTTATTTAAAGCATAAAGGCTAAGAATAATTACTGCAATGCAAACTTTTCACTCCAAGGTGATTTAGATTAAGGTATCGGAGCACTGAGAGAGTGGTAAAAGGCAGAGGTCAGTCCTGATCACCTTTTTCGTAGCTAGGACTTTTGTGTGGGAAGAGGGCGGGGAAGATGCTAGGCAAGGAAATTGATGGGATGGAGGAAATGGAGAACAACTTATCTATTACGCTGTCCTCATCAATCATTGCTTAATGAACTATAAGTAGCATGGATCAGAATCCTAGTATCTCTAATGGTCACAGGGAAGGAGATGCGCTTTTTTGCAAAAGAAATCCCTTTTATTGGACCAGCAAGTTGCTCATATCAACACCATAAATCTCAAGCACTCGAGTCCCCCAATGAATATTGGGAATTATAGTTTGTTAATTACAGTTGGTTAAAGACAGCATCTTAAAAAGCAGAGACATCACCTTGCTAACAAAGGTCCGTATAGTTAAAGCCATGGTTTTCCCAGTAGTGATATATGGAAGTGAGAGCCGGACCATAAAGAAGGCTGATCGCCGAAGAATTGATGCTTTTGAATTATGGTGCTGGAGGAGACTCTTGAGAGTCCCATGGACTGCAAGAAGATCAAATGCATCCGTTCTTAAGGAAATTAGCCCTGAGTGCTCACTGGAAGGACAGATCCTGAAGCTGAGGCTCCAATACTTTGGCCACCTCATGAGAAGAAAAGACTCCCTGGAAAAGACCTTGATGTTGGGAAAGATTGAGGGCACAAGGAGAAGGGGACGACAGAGGATGAGATGATTGGACAGTGTTCTTGAAGCTACAAACATGAGTCTGACCAAACTGCGGGAGGCAGTGGAAGACAGGAGTGCCTGGCGTGCTCTGGTCCATGGGGTCACGAAGAGTCGGACACGACTAAACGACTAAACAACAACAACAATGGTGGTGATCTCACAAAGTTACAACAATTCGAAGCACAGTTCCCAGGATTCTCCATGACAGTTAACATGGCATAAGAGTGCTTTCAACATAGGATGTGGCCAAGAGCTTTAAAATCCTGGAGATCAACTTTTACAGCACTTGTTGTTCTTTTGGGCAGACTTTCAGTGCTCAAGGTAAGAGCAGAAATTAGATATTGCCTGAAGTCAGGAGAATGTTTGCAGGGTCTTTCCTGTGTGCCAGGCCAAAATGCAACAAATAAAGACTTCCCCCTTGTTGTCTTATTCTCAGATGGTGAGAGAGGGGCAGAAGAGAGCAAAAATTTAGGAGATGTCCCCCAGATCAAAGGGATTAACCCTTTCCCTGTGGCTCCCTGATTCCCCTGCTGGGTTTTGCCCCATTATGGAAATCTTACAGGAGTGCAGGCCGTGTTATCCGAATGTTGCATTCAATAGCAGCTGATATGTAGCACCCAGATACTCTGGCTGCAAAGAAGGAGCAGTGAAGGCTTGACTTAAACCCTTTCCAGGTGTTCAGTCACCTCATATGTAAGTAAAGTCACAGTAAGAAATGGGGTGCATGGGCCAAGCCCCACCCCCTCTGGTGTGACATCTATTCATGTGTTTGAGGGGCGAGGTCTGACATGGGATGAAAGGTCCGTGCAGAGATATAGGTAAAGGGTAAAGGGAACCCTGACCATTAGGTCCAGTCGTGACCGACTCTGGGGTTACAGCGCTCATCTCGCTTTATTGGTACAGCTTCCGGGTCATGTGGCCAGCATGACTAATCAGCTTCTGGCGAACCAGAGCAGCACACGGAAACGCTGTTTACCTTCCCGCCGGAGCGGTACCTATTTATCTACTTGCACTTTGACATGCTTTCGAACTGCTAGGTTGGCAGGAGCAGGGACCGAGCAACGGGAGCTCACCCCATTACGGGGATTCAAACCACCAGCTTTCTGATCAGCAAGTCCTAGGCTCTGTGGTTTAACCCACAGCGCCACCCGCATCCCAATTTAGAGTCTGGCAAAAACTGGATTTTAAATAGAGGATGGAGGCTTGAAGAGGCTCCAGACTTCACTTTCAATAAACAACTAATTTACTTTTAAAAGACAACTGAAGGAGGCCTTGTTTAGGGAAGTTTTTAATTTCTGATGCTGTATTGTTTTCAGTATTCAGTTGGAAGCTGCCCCAGAGTGGCTGGGGAAACCCAGCCAGATGGGGGGTATAAATAAATTATTATTATTATTATTATTATTATTATTATTATTATTATTATTATTATTTCAACCTCGTGGGTGGCTCTCAACAACATACACATGACAGCAGATTGGGCAGGGCTTTGGCAATGCATCCCTGCTTTTCCTAACACGCTTGCTTACACGTGAGGAGGCTGAATGGCCAAATAGGGCTCTTGCCCTCAGCTACGTATAAAAAACAGTTCAGTGTCAAATGCACAAATTATCACTTTCCAGGGTACAATTCCCTTCCCAACATCTCTGCAGGAGTCTGTCGCCCAGTAGGGTTACAATAGCCACAGCAATAGCCTCTTGCCAGTGGACTGCCAGCTGCCATCATCACCCACTGAAATTAGTGGGTGGTGATGGATGGATGCATCTTATCTCTAGAGCAGTGGTACCCACATGCGTGCACTGGGCAAGCCACATAGCCTGTTTTTTCAAACACTGCAGCTGCTGATAAATCTTTTTAAACTGTTGAACAGAGCCAACCCTACCATTAGGCGGCTGCCTCAGGCAGCCAGCTTGCAATGTCAGGGAAGTTATTTAATTTCCTATTTTTGTATTTTTACTGCTAGGGAGTAGAAGAGGTGTTTGTAAGGTTTTCTGCCTCAGGTGCCAGAATAACTTGGCTGGTCTTGAATCCTATATATCCTGACTTGACATAAGTGGAGGCCACCATTAGGCTCTGACTTAGGCGGCCAAATGCCTTGGGCTGGTTCTGGCGATGACTTATGGTTTTGTACCTTTATTTATTTATTTTTAAAACCCTACTCGTCGTTAATAAATCATTCTATTTGTTTCGAAAGGTTTCTAAACTGTGTTCTGGGAGTAATAGCCCTCACAAGGTGATGTGCCGTTGTAAAATAAAATGTAACACTGTATACAGTACATCACCCATATAAACCAATACACCTGTTAAAGTCATGATACACATTTCATGTTTGATCTAGTTGAGATTCCTGCAGTTCAGGGGGTTGGACTAGATGACCCTCGGGATCCCTTCCAACTCTTCAATTCTACAATTTTATGTTTCAATGAATGATCCAAATTGATCCAAATCACAAGGCTTAATGAAATGCAGACTGAAAAGTGGGTATAGGTTTTCAGCCTAAATTGATACGATATTTTCAGGTGAGAGTGGGGGGAGTGGAGTCTATAGGTATGGAGCCACCACCAAGAAAGCCCTGCTCCTGGTATCTACCAGTCTAGCATCTTTCAGTGATGAGCCAGAGGGCAAGGCCTTAGATATGGATCTTAACGCACAAGCAGCCTTGTGCTGCTGCAGGTTGTGTTTCAAATAACATCGTCCCATCAGTTCTTCCATATTAACAAATATAACCCTCAGTGATAACAAAGTTATCAATGATATCTTTGTATGTGTCAATGCCGCGGTTTTCCCAGTGCATCTCTATCAACATGAATTCACATCCCTTTTGCTTATAAATCAGTGGGAGGCAAACCATTGCAGACTAAATGAATCTGGTAGGCCAAGTTGCCTTCAGCGATATTCTGATTTTGAGATTCCCCGCGAGCATTTTTCTGGACTGCAGAAATCAATTCTTAAACAAACAAGCAAATAAGCAATGAAATCAGAGATGCCAACTGCGTCCGTGGTTTCACTCCAGAAGAAAACAGTTACATCAGAGAGGTAACCTGTACTTAGATGCACAAACATATCATAGAGCCTGCTCTCTGAGATTCTTAAGGTGGTCTCCCTGCCCAGCAACGTAGAGGGAACAACTGGTGGATGGGTGGTGTCAGAGACTGGGCAGAGGAGGAATGGTGGAGACTGCCTCCCCATCCTGACCCTTCCAGGGAGGAGGAAGAAGACGACGACGACAGTACAGTGGTACCTCAGGCTACATACGCTTCAGATTACATACACTTCAGGTTACAGACTCCGCTAACCCAGAAATAATACCTTGGGTTAAGAACTTTGCTTCAGGATGAAAACAGAAATCGTGCTCCAGTGGCGCGGTAGCAGTGGGAGGCCCCATTAGCTAAAGTGGTGCTTCAGGTTAAGAACAGTTTCAGGTTAAGAACGGACCTCCGGAACTAATTAAGTACTTAACCCGAGGTACCACTGTATAGATTTACAATAGGGGTTTGAGGGAGATGAGGGGAAAAGTTGAGAAATCATGGGAGAGCCAGAATAGCTGGCTGACACATCATTAGAAAGCATTCCAGACCCACCATCTCGCAGAATGCAGCGGGCCTTAAAAGTAGGAGAGCAAAGAACTCGAAGACAGAGGACACTTAGCAGCACCCGTAGAGGAGGTGATGATGATGACGAATGAGGAAGTGAGAGAGACGGGGGATGGAGATTCACTCAGGGCAAGGCCATTATCCAAGAGGCTGGGTTCTATAGCCTCTCTCTGTAAAGTTTGAAATAAAAAAGGACTGTAAGAAACTTTCCTTGTCTTTATAGTTTCCTGGGCATCCAGCCAGGAGCCACTGACAGCAGCCTGACAGGTGGGTTGCTCTGCCTTCCTGACATTCATGTCCTAGCCACTTATCAGGATGATGCAGGGGCGGGGAGGCAGAGCTGCAGTGCCAACCTGGAGCTCTAGCTGGTTATCCAAGAAACTCTGTCCTGCCCCTCCTCCCCATGGTCCCGGTACTCGGCAGTGGTGCCAGCAGGTTGGCTGTAAGCAGGATATAACTCTCCCTGCTGGCCACTCCTTAGTGATGCACTTTAAAGGTGCTCAGCACAACAGCCCATGGTCCTATTTACCTGTACTCTAAGGGGGCTCCTTTACCGGTAAATTCCACCAACTTCTGCCAAAAGGAAAGTGTTGCAGCAATTTCCGCTTCTCCATAATAGTGAATAGGGAGTGGGAGGAATAAAGTTTTTTTCTGAAGCAGATCTGGATCATGAGCTGAACCAGGCAACCTCTTTGGACCAAAGTGGGCTGCATCCCAAAGCACCGTATCAGGATCTGAAGCAAAACTCATGGTCGGCACACACACCCTTACCTCAGCCTGCTTAGCTTCAGCAGTGGAATGGGATTATGTGCCTTAAGACAAGTTTTGGATAAGGCATCTCTGTGTATTGTATTTAGTAGCCACATGCATGTGCTCCACAGCCCTGAAGCCATTAATGCTAGGTGGCACCTACTTCACTGGGCTTGATGACACACGAAGAAGTTGGGGTGCATAGAAAATGTCCATCTCCCAGACCGCTCTCTGCAAGACAGATTGGCCATGAAGATACAGAAGTTAGCCATCACTGTACCCGATTATTGCAGTGCTCTCTGCATGAGCGAATTCATCTTTTATTACTCTGCTGGCTTTATAGTCAGGGAGAATGCTGCTCTCACAAGGGTGAAAATTATGTGTGCATGGAAATTTGACAGCTGTCATCCATTTGGCGACTGCTGCTGTGATCTTAAACCCAGTCCTTCTGAACGAGAAAGTGGTATCTTTATAAGCAGGTGAAAGCTTTGGTCAATGGCGAAATGAAGTGTAGAATTGCCCACGGGACCAGATCATTGCTTTTTCTACCCTTCTTGCATATTTAACCTTTACCTTTTGTTTTCAGCATGGATATATAGAGGAAGAAGCTTTGCAGTCACCCTACGTTTCCCATTAAGGCCTGTCCATCATGGAAATAGGAACAAATTCAATAAACTTATAATGGCTGTTCTATGAAAAGCTCACCTGCTCTGATTCTAAAATGGCAAATCCCTTCTGCTGGGGACATGTCCATGCTTGGTGTTTTCATTTGTTGCTTTCACTGAAGGTGCTCTAAGCTTTCTGACAACGTTCATGAAATGTGACAGCCTTCTACAACCTGTTCCCCCCTAGCTCCTTCAGACTACGGTTTCCTTGATCACCTGATACATGCATTCATTTGCAGACCTCTCCCTAGTACATGTGACTTGGCTGAAGAAGCCACACTGCAAAATCTGGAGATGTGCGGGTTTTGAAGGATGGCTGGGTTTCAGTTAAGAAAGTGCACATTTGGTAAGTTTGCTTTTAAGTGCATACTGAATCAATTTTGTCCCTATACCTAGTTATAGTGCAAAACATCTGCATGGCATCAGGCCACAAAGGTCTAAAACTGGGCTGCAGCCTGCAAACATCAGATCCTCTAAGTGTCCCTATTTTCCAAGGACAGTACCAAATTTACAGAAGCCGTCCCGGCTTCTGATTTGATCCTGAAATGTTCTGCTTTTGCTTAGGACATCCCTGTTTTCATCAGAGAAATATTGGAGGGTATAGAGTTATGCAACCCCTGAGCCAAGGAGATAAGGGAAGTAACTATACAACCTTCAGAAGATATCTGAAGGCAGCCCTGATAGGGAAGTTGTTTTTTATAATAATAATAATAATAATAATAATAATAATAATAATAATAATAATAATGTTTTAATATGTTTTTATATATGTAGGAAGCCACACAGAGTGGCTGTGGCCACCCAGTGGGTGGGGTATTATTATTATTATTATTATTATTATTATTATTATTATTATTATATTTTATTGAATAGGACATCCCTATATTTATTGGAGAAATGTTGGAGGGTATCCTGCAACCAATGCGAGACATCAACTGTTCTTGATAAGAGATGCAATTTTGTTGCTGCTGCTGCTTAAGAAGTCATTGTGTCCTTAACTACTGAAAAAGTGAGGTGAATATTTGGATTGTTTTGTGCATCTCAGTCCAACTCTGAAAAGTGTTTGCTACTCTGAGGCATCTCAAGGATAACTCAATATTTAGTGGGGTGACTAATACATTTCGTCCCCGTCAACAGTTATCAGATTTATCGGATCGTTGGTTTATCAAAATATAAGAAGAGCCGAAGAGTTTCTGCCAGGCAAAGATTCGATGAGCAAGAATGACCCCTTCAGCATCGCCAGTTAACCAGCAAATGCTCATACAGACATGATGCAGTGTTTCTAAAAATAAACATAGACTCTCTTGTGATTGGTTGTGAACGAGGGTTGGGATATATACTGTCACATTCTGGCCTTTGCCACAGTTTATTGCAAGCAGGAAAGAGTCATTCTGCCCATCTCTGCAGGCATTTTTGGTGCTTTATACCTGATCTCTGGATTCCCAATCTTCTCAATGTACACTCTACATTGGAAGCAGAAAATGGAATGGGAGCTGGTGGAAAGAGCTCAAAAAGAACTGACTGCATGACTTGGCTTTGATTAAAATCATTGAGGCAGAGGAAGAGTGTGATGTTCTTCTCACAACATCACAGCAGTGATGAGAGAGAAAGAGAGAGAGAGAGAGAGAGAGAGAGAGAGAGAGAGAGAGAGAGTGCAGGGAATGGGATTCACTGTTTGCAAACCTTGCAAAGTCACCCATGCCCTGGAAAAAATGCCTTGAGACGGATTCAGCGAACACATTCTACTAGAGGAAGCCAGTGCGAAGACTCCTGCTAGCACAATAGGACTTTCCCCTTTTCCAAATCTGTGCAGAGACTTGTGTGAACCCTCCCCCCGCTCCAAGAACAGTGTGGGGAGGCAGAGGAGAGAGGAGATTCTTCTGCTGTGTAAGCAGAAATCCTTGCGCTGATGGAATGATCTCCTTAGCGCGAGGTTGAATTCCATGCACCCTTTTTAGTGAAGCAGGGTACAAAAGTGGATCAAAGTGTTTGCACACCACAACAGTGCTAACTCCACACTTATTCAGGATGCTACTTGCCAGCTACCTAGCACTGAGACAGGAACCGTACTCCACCATGAGTGCTAGGGCGCCCAGAGTGGCTGGGGCAACCCAGTCAGATGTGTGTGGTATAAATAGTAAAATTATATTTATGGAATGGGACATCCCTATTTTCATTGGAGAAATGATGGAGGGTATGAAGGAGGCAGCAAGGCTGGTGCGGTGTAAACGCACCAACACATTTGCAATGTGCTGATCTCACTGCCCGCTCCCCCCCCCCCGCTACTCTTCATCCAGTAAAGGTAAAGGACCCCTGGATGGTTAAGTCCAGTCAAAGGCGACTATGGGATTGCAGCGCTCATCTTGCTTTCAGGCTGAGGGAGCCAGCGTTTGTCCACAGACAGCTTTCTGGGTCATGTGGCCAACATGATTAAACCACTTCTGGTGCAACAGGATTGTAGGGTGTGAAACACAGAGCGGTTAAATACAACATTCCTAGAGTGCACATGTTTAGACATTAAGAGGGATGTTTGTCCAGCCAGTAGATAAACTTCCTGTTTCCTCCCAAGCTGGGACAAACTGCCTCTACATGTGACCAGAGGTGCAGGTAACAAAAGCACAGGGCTGGCCACCACACCTCCTCTTCTCCATTTTGCTTTTGTCGAAGAATCTATCCTTATGGGACAGATTCCACATGTATATATTTTGTAACCTAAGTCTGCCTTCTGGGATCCATCTGTGAACAGAATGTGTGAGTAAACTATTTTATACTTTTTATACAAGACTGTGTCATGTCTATTCCTTTTAGGAGGGAATAAAGGGGAATTACCAGGAAATTTATTTTAGAGGCTTAAGCAAGCCTGGCAAACCTATCCGCTATGTAAGTTTAAAAGGGGAATGTTACTCTGCTACATTATAGAACTTGTTAATGCAAGTTGGAAAGGATATAATTAAAAAATATATCCTCTCCTGCCTCCCTGAACATTCCCACAAGGACACCGTGACAGAAACCAGAGTGCACAGAAACGCCGTTTACCTTCCTGCCACAGTGGTACCTGTTTATCTACTTGCACTGCCGTGCTTTCAAACTGCTAGGTTGGCAGGAGCTGGGACAGAGCAACAGGAGCTCACCCCATTGCAGGGATTTGAACCGCCAACCTTCCGATTAGCAAGCCCAAGAGGCCCAGTGGTTTAGACCACAGCACCTATACAGCAGTGGTGCAGGCAAAGAGAAATTGGGTGAGCAGTAGAGCCCTATCATGACATACACTACTTGGAGAAGGAATTAAATCTGGTCTCCAAATATCAATCCTGACCACCCTACAGAGATGCTAATACCACCATAGGCAAAATCCAGTTGTTGTTGTTGTTGTTGTTGTTGCTGTTTTCATCAGAAGGAGTTCATTCATCCAAATGGAGCATGCCCTTCCAAATTCAAGTGCTCTTTCTGCATTTGCTTTTATATTATACATCTACTTTAATTATCAAGGGCACGATTCTGAATGAAACGATTATATCATTTACCTCTGGGATTTCTATAAGCCTATTGAGCATGCATCATTAATAACAGAGAAGCTGACATTAGGCAGTTTATTTCTTACTCTCATTCTCAGCTCATCTTTTTGCATAATACTTAATTAAATCATTGTGATATTATTTGATCTTTTCAAGTCAAGGTTTGACAATTACTTTTTAATTTTAAAATGTGATGGGAAATTAATTTTTTGTAACTGCAGAGACATCTCAGAATGTGTGTTTCGGCACTGATATCACATTGTTGGATATCTTTGAAGCATTTTGAGTGATAACAGATGGCTTGTTTTGCAGATGATTGATGAATCAATACATCCGTAGACCGGTGAAGAATGGGCTGCAGGAATTAGAGTTTTGCCAAATAACCTGCTAGAAAAGCTTTGCACCACCGCTGTGAGAAAGCATTCTTTTGTGCTGAGGTTTCAGATATCAAGAAGGTAAGGTGTTTCATTTATTAATAGGGAAAGAGGGTTTTCATTCTGGGAGGCAGGTGGAAAGGACTGATGGTTTCAGCCTTCTGTTCAGTGGCAGAGATCCTCAAACGCCTCAGCATGAAGAGAACTTGTTTCTTCAAGCAAAATATCTTCCCTGGCCCAATGACTTAAATATACAGCACCCCAACAGAAGCAGAAGAAGAAGCAGAAGCAGAAGCAGAAGCAGAAGCAGAAGCAGAAGCAGAAGCAGAAGAAGAAGAAGAAGAAGAAGAAGAAGAAGAAGAAGAAGAAGTATCTTATTGTCACTCCGCAGCACGTGACTATTAAGGGGTGTAAGAGCTTCCCCTTCTTCATCATTGAAGGTACCATCAATAAACTCAGCCCCATGGCTGTCTGTTTAAAAGCTTTCAATTATTAGTAAATGCTAATTAAACAGGCAAATACAGTGGTAGCACCTGTATCTGTTTCAAATTGCCTGCTGAAGTGGAAATAGCACCCAGAGATGATTTGTTCAGTCATTCGGATGAAATGAGATGTAGATGGATGGCTTGGCTTTGAATAACTTGTTATCCAGCCAAGATGCATCCACCCCACCAGTTCACCAGGAATTGGAATCTCCCTGCCCCAGCACAATATCATACCCTTCAACATTTCTCCAATGAAAATAGGGACATTCTATTCAATAGTAATAGTAGTAGCAGTAGTAGTAGTAGTAATGCCGCACCCATCTGACTGGGTTGCCCCAGCCACTCTGGGCGGCTTCCAACATATATACAAACAAAATAAAACATTAAACATTAAAAAATACTTCCCTATAAAGGGCTGTCTTCAGATGTCTTCCAAAGGTTGTATAGTTACTTAACTCCTTGGCTCGGAGGTCACATGACTCCATACCCTCCAACATTTCTCCAATGAAAATAGGGGCGTCCTAAGGGAAAGCGGGACGTGGGTGGCACTGTGGTCTAAACCACAGAGCCTAGGGCTTGCTGATCGGAAGGTCAGCAGTTCAAATCCCCGCAACGGGGTGAGCTCCCGTTGTTCGGTCCCAGCTCCTGCCCACCTAGCAGATCGAAAGCACATCAAAGTGCAAGTAGATAAATAGGTACCGCTCCGGCGGGAAGGTAAATGGTTTTCTGTGCGCTGCTCTGGTTCACCAGTGCTGGCCATGTGACCCGGAAGCTGTCAGCGGACAAACACCGGCTCCCTCAGCCAGTAAAGCGAGATGTGCGCCGCAACCCCAGAGTTGTCTGCAACTGGACTTAATGTTCAGGGGTCCCTTTACCTTTAAGGAAAAGCGGGACAATGCGGGATCAGATCAGAAACTGGGACAGCTTCTGTAAATCAGGGACTGTGCCTGGAAAATAGGGTCACTTGGAGGGTCTGCAATATTTTGTGGTTCCAGAAAGGCAGCAAAACCAGGCTGCTTTCTATTCCCCAGTGGGCCACCATACACAGCTGACTGGTCACATTCAATTTTGTGGGTTACAAATCCAACAGGATACATGTGATAAGACTGTATGGACAACTTCCCACCCTTGCTGCTCTTAACCTAGCGCCTGAGGACCTCCTGTCCTTCTAAACAGGATTAGAAAAAGTGTCCCTTTAGTCCAGCAATAATGCCTTTACTAAACTCACCAGAATTGGACCCCTTCCTAAACTCAGCATTGCACCAATGTCCTCTATCTCAGCAACAACTGAACGAGAACAACAAGTGAAAGCAACAGGCCTCGAACAACAGGCTGTTGCGACTTCTATCTTAGCCACAGGCCGAGGTATTATAATAATAATCAATGGAAACATTTGCACATGCGTTAAATAGAAGCACTCAGAATCCTGCTCTTGCTCTGCTTGTCTGTACTTTGATGTTGGGAGAATGGAGAAGGGCCTCCCATTCATTGGGGAAGCAACTGTGGCTCAGAGCAAGGCAACAGCGAAAGTCAGACAAAAATTCTCATCGGGGGATCCCTGCTAAACTCATTCCCTGTACAAAGGCTCCCTTCCGTTTCGGCCGACGCCGAGTCTAACAGCAAGGCAAAGTGATTACTGTCCGCGCAGCATCAGGCCACTTCTGGTTCCTTTCTTCTTTTGGTGACTAAAGAGGTGAGAGAATGGAGCAGCTAGCAGCTTCCCTTTTAGCCAGCCACAGCATTGTCATATAAAGAGAAGAAGTGGAGGGGACTCAAAGGAAGCGAAGTCTTCCTCTCCATTTTCTGCGCCATTCTATACTTTTGATGTATTTGCAGAGACGCAGCTCTAGCAGTGGAGGTTGCTCCCTTGGGGCAAATGGGTCACACTTTGAGAGCCAGTGTGGTGTAGTGGTTAAGAGCAGTGGACTCGTAATCTGGTGAACTGGGTTCGATTCCCCGCTCCTTCACATGCAGCTGCTGGGTGACCTTGGGCTAGTCACACTTCTTTGAAGTCTCTCAGCCCCACTCACCTCACAGAGTGTTTGTTGTGGGGGAGGAAGGGAAAGGAGAATGTTAGCCGCTTTGAGACTCCTTCGGGTAGTGATAAAGCGGGATATCAAATCCAAACTCTTCTTCTTCTTCTTTGTGCTTGCACCCACTCCATAGGGTGGCTTGACAGCTCCTTGATCTCAGTGTTGCCCTTGGGCAACTGAACAGGAAGGAGAACGGGGGCAAAACTAGAATTCGTTGGCTCTGTGTCCCATTGGCTCTGGCTCCAACTACTGTTGGTCTCCTGGCTTTGTGTCCTAACAGTTCCAATGGGCACCAGCCACCACTGATATCTTCTGGTGTTAAATGGAGGAGCAGAGCACCAGCCCTCTCACAGCTGTCCAGAACTGCTTCAGGACAGGTCTTTACGGGGATTCATCCAGTTTGAAGCAACTTGGTAGGAAACTGGATGAGTGTGCCATTCGTATGACCATGGCTGCGGCGAACAAAATGGGGCTCAAAATTCCAACATCTGGTGCTACCTCAGTACAGCTGTGCGCTTCTGTTGATGGGCTCCGTTGAAAACAGCTTCTCCATGCAAACCAGGAAGTGACCCCTCCAGACAATGGAACGACTCTTCTTTTTTTATCTCAGCACCCGTGATCTCCTGGGTGACTCAGACACTGTTAGGCAGCTGAATGTGTATGTGTACTTCGTCCGTTTCCCTTCCTGCCTCCTTCCATGTGGCCCCGGGTGCTGGCAACCCACACTACGCCACTAAAATATGGAATCCGGAGGGCTACACCCAGCCCTGGCCTACCAGGACTGATGGTGGGCTGACTACAATCAGAACAGAAAAGTTCATGATTTTAAAACTAAACATAACTGAGTTGTCAAGCGGTGGAAGGATTCCATTTTAACGTCAGCTTGGCCTAAGAATTGGTAACGCAAGCACAGCCTAATATCAGCCATAGCGCTTTTAAAATTGACTGTAAAGGTGTTTGGATCAGGCCTGGGAAGGCCCTCACGGCATGTTTATTTCATGACGCTCGTGTATATTTCATTCTGATCTTTAATACTTCTTTTCTACTTCCTCTCGGCAGGTTTTCATCTCCCCTTTGCTTCTTGTATGCTTATTAACACCACCAAGAATATGTTCTAATCCTTTTACACCAGCTGCATCGCCCTCTTCCTGCACTTTTGATCCACAGGTCTGCTACTTGGAGAAACCCTCAGGCGTCTAAAAACCTTTGCATGAATCCCACCTGCCCTCGGTAGCGAGCTTGCAAGTTACTCAAGGCACTAGTGATGCAGTTTTCTTTCCCTTCATATTATGCCATTTAAATCCTGAGAAATTATTCCATGGGGATTGGGGGTGGAGGAGCTTTTCTCCACCCTGCTGAATGTGTATGAATGTTCACAACGGGTGCTAGAGTGGTGACAAAAAAAGGAGCCATTACTGAATAAGGATGTGAGAATTTGTTTGAATGTGAATGCCAGTGATTCACAACTTCTGCAAAAGGTTTCCCTGAAAGGATGTCTACTTTTATTATAGTCTGTTAGAAACCATGATGCCTTGTAAGGTCTAGGGTCCTTCTAATAATTAATAATTAATAATAATAATAATAATAATAATAATAATAATAATAATAATAATAATAATAATTTATACCCCGCCCGTCTGGCTGGGTTTCCCCAGCCACTCTGGGCAGCTCCCAACTGAATATTACGTTAAAAGCTTTGCTAAACAAGGCTGCCTTCAGATGGCTTCTAAAAGTCAGATAGTTGTTTATTTCTTCGACATCTGAGGGGAGGGTGTTTCACAGGGTGGGCGTCACCACCAAGAAGGCCCTCTGCCCGGTTCCCTGTAACCTCAATTCTCGCAGTGAGGGAACCGTCAGAAGGCCATCAGATCTGGACCTCAGTGTCCATGCTGAACGATGGGGATGGAGATTCTCCTTCAGGTATAGTGGGCCGAGGCCGTTTAGGGCTTTAAAGGTCAACACCAACACTTTGAATTGTGCTCGGAAACGTACTGGGACCCAATGTAGGTCTTTCAGGACCAGTTTAATATGGTCTCTGCTGACTGGCAGAAAGAGCCACACACATTTTGGATTCTGTGAGAGGATTCCAGAGAGTCTTATTGGAACAAATTAGGCACATGTAGAATCACAGAATCATAGAGTTGGAAGATACAATGAGGGTTACCTAGTCCAACCTCCTGCAATGCAGGAATCTTTTTGGTCAATGTGAATCCATGACCCTGAGATGAAGAGTCTCATGCTCTATCAACTGAGCTCTCTGTGAAGACCCTCTAGGATGGCCTATCCCTACCCAATCACCGAGGTATTCAGGAGAGTCCCCCATTGCTCAGATGCACAGCTTGTATCCATCAGGAACCTTGTGTTTAGCATAGTGGGTCCAATTTCATGGAACTCCCTTCCATTTGAGGACAGACAAGCCCCTTGCTCCCACCACAGCCACTGAACTTCCAGCAGCTACTGAAAACTTTCTTTAAAAATTCCAGCAGGCATTTTAATTGAAGATTGATTTGCTATATCCCCGAGAAAGCAGTGGTGGCCACCAATTTGGATGGCTTTGCAACAGGACTGGACATATTTATGGAGAGGTCTCTTGATGGCTACCAGCCACAACGGCTATGTTCTGTTTCCACAGTTGGAAGCAGCAGGGGCTCTGAATTCCAGTTGCTGGAAACTGCAGGAGGGGGAAATGTTCTTGTATTTGGGTCTGCTTGAGGATTTCCCACAAGAATCTAGTTGGCCAAGATAGGAACAGGATGCTGGTCTAGATGGGCCACTGGCTGTTCCAGCAGGTAACTACCAATCAGTGAACTTGACATCAAGACCAGGAAAGATCCCAGAACAGATAATTAAACAGTCTGTCTGTGCGCACTTAGAAAATGCTGTGATTACTAAGAGCCAGCATGCATTTCTCAAAAACAAGTCATGCCAGAGGAATCCCTTTCCTTTCCTTTCCTTTCCTTTCCTTTCCTTTCCTTTCCTTTCCTTTCCTTTCGAGTTACAAGCTTGGTGGATCAAGGGAATGCTGTGGGCATAGTGTAGCTTGATTTATGGAAGGCTCAAATCTTGCTTCCTGGTTTCTCGCAAGGCACCTGGTCTTAATTGATTTCTGTTTTATTTTTTGCATCTTTGTAAACTGCTTTTTTACAAGGGACGCGGGTGGCGCTGTGGATTAAACCACAGAGCCTAGGGCTTGTTGATCAGAAGGTGGGCAGTTCGAATCCCCGCGACGGGGTGAGCTCCCGTGGTTCGGTCCCTGCTCCTGCCAACCTAGCAGTTCGAAAGCATGTCAAAGTGCAAGTAGATAAATAGGTACCGCTCTGGCGGGAAGGTAAACGGCGTTTCCGTGCGCTGCTCTGGTTTGCCAGAAGCGGCTTAGTCATGCTGGCCACATGATCCGGAAGCTGTACGCCGGCTCCCTCAGCCAGTAAAGCGAGATGAGCGCCTCAACCCCAGAGTCGGCCACGACTGGACCTAATGGTCCCTTTACCCTTTACCTTTAAACTGCTTAGATGCTATTGTAGTTACCTGACATAGAAACAGATTACCATAAGTAAACAAATTAACAAAAATGGAGTGGGTCTCACTAAGCCTTGCTTCAAGTATGGAGCCAATTTCTCTCAGTATTACACCATATAGCCCACAGTGAACAGCTTATGGCATGAAGATGCCTGAGATCCCATGCTGTACTGGCCAGCAGCTGCTTTTGACTTGCAGTGCTGACACCTCTTAGATGTGTACTGTGAAAAAGCTATTGGACTGTTCTGGCAGCAGAGGTGGGCTGGATCCTTTGCCAATTCCCAGCAAGGAGTCTTGAGGGCTCTGGAGCTGCTGGAGTTTCCAGAGCTCAGTGAAAAAGAAAGAAAGGATTATGGGATTCCTGAGGCAGGTGGCAAAACCAGGTAGCACTGCCCAATTCCCAGCCATAAAGTCATGGATTAGGTCTAGCAGCATACATAATTTTCCTGTTTTCCTCCTTCCTCCTGAATAGTCACAAGCAGACACATCTCAACTGGCCTAAATATTTTGGAGGAAATGGATGAACATTTTATATAAAGCAATCTTTTCAGCACCCCTTTTTCTTTTCTTTTCTTTTTGCTTCTTGGGTTGTTTGTTGCAGTTAGTAATACAGCACACAATTATTCTGAGCATGACTGAGAGAAGTAAATAATTTCCCTTTTGATTTTGTAATTTGTTCTTTTATTTATCTAGACTAGCTTCATATTAGTTTTTCTTCTGGCGATTTTCGCGCTCTGCCTCTTGTCTTTATGGAATTGTACCCACCGGTGCTTAGATCCTCTTCATCCTTGAATCGCCTCCAGCCAAAACACATTTAAAATATGTATTTATTTTGCTTTGCAGACCCATGGGTGCATCGCGCTTCACCCTCTGGTGTTGAGTACAAACTTTCACTCTGTAATGGCTTTCGCAGATGGAGAGAGTCTGGCAAGTTCTTTTCATAGTTTACACCAGCTGCACCATCCCAGTGCTATTTGCAACACATGACAAATCCAACCAATTTCTCCTGAACTAAATACTATTTCCTCCTGCATCTCATAGTACACTGAACAAATTATTCATGTACATAAGTTGCCCATGAAGTAAGAATAAGGCAGCTATTGAACACAGGCAGGGCATTTCATTCTTAATACCAACTTGGGCAAAATCAGGAACTTTCAAAATGCATTGTTATGCGACACACACAATCTCCAAATGGTTTAAGATTCCAGGGAGCTCCAGGCCCCCTAACCAGCCTCTTTGTTTCCTTTTGGAAAATGAGGCACAGCGGAGACTGTGGTGTCTTTATGATATTTGGTTTATTTATACATCTATACTATGCAAAAGCCTTTGACTGTGTTGACCACAGCAAACTATGGCAAGTTCTTAAAGAAGTGGGAGTGCCTGATCACCTCATCTGTCTCCTGAGAAATCTCTATGTGGGACAAGAAGCTACAGTTAGAACTGGATATGGAACAACTGATTGGTTCAAAATTGGGAAAGGAGTACGACAAGGCTGTATATTGCCTCCCTGCTTATTTAACTTATATGCAGAATTCATCATGTGAAAGGCTGGGCTGGATGAATCCCTAGCTGGAATTAAGATTTCCGGAAGAAAGATCAACAACCTCAGATATGCAGATGACACAACCTTGATGGCAGAAAGTGAGAAGGAATTAAAGAACCTTTTATTGAGGGTGAAAGAGGAGAGTGCAAAATATGGTCTGAAGCTCAACATCAAAAAAAACTAAGATCATGGCCACTGGTCCAATCACCTCCTGGCAAATAGATGGGGAAGAAATGGAGGCAGTGAGAGATTTTACCTTCTTGGACTCCATGATCACTGGAGATGGTGACAGCAGTCACGAAATTAAAAGATGCCTGCTTCTTGGGAGAAAAGCAATAACAAACCTAGACAGCATCTTAAAAAGCAGAGACATCACCTTGCTAACAAAGGTCCGTATAGTTAAAGCTATGGTTTTCCCAGTAGTGATGTATGGAAGTGAGAGCTGGACCATAAAGAAGGCTGATCGCCGAAGAATTGATGCTTTTGAATTATGGTGCTTGAGGAGACTCTTGAGAGTCCCATGGACTGCAAGAAGATCAAACCTATCTGTTCTTAAGGAAATCAGCCCTGAGTGCTCACTGGAAGGACAGATTGAAGCTGAGGCTCCAATACTTTGGCCACCTCATGAGAAGAGAAGACTCCCTGGAAAAGACCCTGATGTTGGGAAAGATAGAGGGCACAAGGAGAAGGGGACGACAGAGGACGAGATGGTTGGACAGTGTTCTCGAAGCTACCAGCATGAGTTTGACCAAACTGTGGGAGGCAGTGGAAGAGAGGAGTGTCTGGCATGCTCCGGTCCATGGGGTCACAAAGAGTCGGACACGACTAAATGACTAAACAAGAACAATACATCTATACAGCCTGAGCTTAGGATGGAGGGGCTTCCAGCTTTGCCCTCCAAGAGGGCCCTGCTTCTCCCATGGCCACAGTCCTGGATTCAAGCTGTCAGTCCACATTGTGCTCTGACCTCCACTTTTGGCAGCCTGCTGCCACTTGCAAACTGACCCCTTTCCCCTCCACCAAGCTCACATCAGGCAAACTGTGATCTGAACCATGACTCTGCTTGCTCAAAGCTAGAGGAGGGCCACATCCCTCTGCCACCTGGTACAGAGCCTGTGCTACTGGCACATATCCCTGCCTCTGTTTGCTTAGTGCCTTTTAAAATAATATTTTATTAAGAAAGATTCATTTGTAAGAAGACAGAGTGAGAAAAAAGAAAGAAAAAACGTGGATGAGAATTAAAAAAAAGAAACAATACCTCACCATACATTAATACAAATATGTATATCCATATTATCCTAATACAGTGGTACCTCAGGTTACATACACTTCAGGTTACATATGCTTCAGGTTGCAGTCTCTGCTAACCCAGAAATAGTGCTTCAGGTTAAGAACTTTGCTTCAGGATGAGAACAGAAATCGGGGTCCGGAACGAATTAAGTACTTAACCTGAGGTACCACTGTACACATATACTTTTCAATAACCTAATATATTCCTTGTAAACTCATTCCAAATATTGTATTTAGCCAAAGAAAGTCTGAGTCTATAAGCTGTCTGTTCATATGTTGCCAATGTTGTCATGTCATCAAGCCACCGATTAAGACAGTGATGGCCAAACTTGGCCTCCAGCTGTTTTGGGACTACAATTCCCATCACCCCTGACCACTGGTCCTGTTAGCTAGGGATGATGGGAGTTGTAGTCCAGAAACAGCTAGAGGGCCGAGTTTGGCCACCACTGGATTAAGGGGAATCGTATCTCTATTCTTAAAATTCATCAGTCTTCTTCTTCTTTCACAACGACTCATAGCTGAGTAAGATTGTCTTCTGTGAATATGGTCTTAACAATGTGCCCGTAAGTGACTGTGAAGGCCAATTCTGGATCCACACATCCTTCCACAGTGGGGACATAGGTTTCCGGGTGGGAGTTGATCATGGTGAGGATTTGCTAAATGTGCCTCCTTCTTAGCTCGTTTCTCCCTTTCATCCTGGGTTTGTGCTTCTTCAAAGTTTGTGATGCCTTTGGTAGAGGCTGTTCTCCCATTGGAGCACTCGCAGGCCAGTGTTTCCCAGTTGTCAGTATTTATACCTTTTTCTCTTTTTTTAGATTTGCCTTGAGAGCGACTTTAAACTTCTTTTGTTGTCCACCAGCATCACACTTTCCATTCTTAAATTGGGAATAGAGTAGTTGCTTTGGAAGACGATAGTCAGGCATCAGAAGAACATGACCAGTCCAATGAAGTTGATGTTGAAGAATCATTGCTTTGACACTGGTGATCTTTGCTTCTTCCAGTACCCTGGCATTAGTTCGCCTGTCTTCCCAAGTGATGTGTACAATTTTTCAGAGACATGATTGATGGAACTCTTTTGAGTGGTTGGAGATGGCGTTTATAAGTGGACAATGTTTCACAAACGTACCTCATTTATTCATTCGTATCAGTCTCTTGGCCACCGTCAGGGCACATAGAATGCATTTTTGCTGTCCTGTTGTAAATTTCCATACAATGGAAAATATAGTTCCCAAGCATATTCACCTCTGAAAATCTTAATTCCCCCCCCCCATAGTGTCTTGTTTATATAGTCCAGCACTTTCTCCCCAAACATTTGTCTGCTTGGTGACTTGGCCATTCGTTGCAGTTGAATCCCTGCTGCACCTGGGAATTAATGGGGCTTGGTTGAATTCTGACCCTTTCTTGGTTCTAGGAATTTAAGGGAGTCTTCTCCCTTTATAAACGTGTAACAGTATGAATTAGCTGCTTTGGAGGTAAAGAATCCCACCCACATCCTAGGAAGAGTTACCAAATACAATGCGAATGTTTATTTTGCTTTGTGAATCTATGTTATTAGCTTCAGAGGAGTCTGTACACAACAATAGGCTAAGTTAGCCAGGCTGGCTTTTTTCAACAATACAGATTTCTGTTTGCTGGGATCGGAGGTTGGGCATTTTCCCAAAATACATTTTGATTCACTGTTAAGACTGGGCCTTTGGAAGCAGACTAGTCAAGCTTCAATGTCAGGATGAAATGAATTAGCAATTCATAAACATTTGAATTCAAATACGAGCTTAATTAGAGAGCTCCAAATGTCACAGCCTTCAAAGTGGCAAAGCTTAGAGGCAGCGGATGTAATATTTCAAGGCATCGAAAGGACAACACTTTGAATGTTTTGAAGCTTCGTAATTCTATATTTCCAAACATCAAGCAATATTTGAAAGAGAGAGATCTTTTGCATTTTCGCTAACCCTGTTGAAACCTTGGGGGAAATGTGAGATTGTGCATTTGTTGTCGTTCACACAACACAGAAGAAATATGTTCTGGTGTTTGTTCTAATTCACCACCCCACCACCAACCACACACACAGAGTGAAGGTCAGAATACATATCAAAATCTCTTGGTATGGTTGCACTCTATTGATCTCTGCCTAAATAATAGATTTCCAGTCTGCTGCAACAGCATGGACAGAAACCACTCCCTCGTAGCCAAAGATTTGTACAGATGGCTTTGGGCTGAGATCAGATCAACGTTGTCTACTGTACTTTAAAGGGTAACAGACTCAGTCAGAAGTTGATTATATTATGCTCGTGGGCATTTCTGTACAATTGTCAGCATAAGGGTAACTTGATAAAAAGAGCTGCAAAGTTGTACATAAGTGAAAAGCAGCCTGCCCTTTAAAAAAATATATGAAGTGATGCACCAGATAAAGTGTGATGTGGTGGTTAGAGTGTCGGACTAGGGCCTCAGAGACCAGGCCTTAAAACGGTACTCGATCCCTGGTGACTTTGGTCAGCCACTGTCTCTCAGATGAACCTACTTCACAGGGTTATTGTGAGGATAAAATGGGCTGGGCCAGAAGGATACCATGGTCAATGGGACTGAAAGCCACAGGGAGGTCAAGGAGAATTTCCCCTGTCTCTTTCCCAGCAGAGGGCATCATACAGGATGGCCAAAACAGTTTCTGGGCCTAAACTCCAATTGAGATGGATCTAGAAATTCAGTTTCCTGCAAGAGCACCTGGAACTGGTCCAGGATACCTGCTCAAGAACCTTGCCCAAGAAGGGAAGATTGGCAGCTGGCTGGTAAATATTTAGATTTTCCAAATCTCGGGATGGTTTCTTGAGGAGTAGGTTTACCACTATCTCCTTCAAGCAGGCTGGGACCACCCCTTCTCGCAGGGAGGCATTATTCACCTCCCTGGTCCAGCCAGCTGTCCTCTTCCTGCTAGTTTTTATCAGCCAAGAGGAGCAAGGGTCCAGAGCACGTGGCCATCCTGGCCAATCCAAGCACCTTGTCCACATCTTTGAGCCTTATAAACTGAAACTCATCCAGCACAGCAGAAGTAGACAATGCTCTGAACATCTCTGAAGATTCATCTGTTGTAACAGTGGAGTCAAGGTCCTGGTGGATGCCAGTGATTTTATCCTCAAAATGCTTTGCAAAAAAAGGACAGTGAGCTCCCGTCAGTTCTGTCACTTCCTTCGGGCCCCACACTACACAGAAAAGCTCTGCTGGATGGTCAGCACAAAGAGGATGCAATGAAGGCTGCTTTCTTTGCTGCCTTCACTGTCACTAGGTAGGCTTGATGATGAGCGCTCCCCAGCATTCAGTTGCATTCAACTGGAGTTTCCTCCACTTGTATTCAAGGCATCTCCAAGCTTATTTCCTCGCCTTAAGCTCTGGAGTATACCAGGGAGCCAAGCAGACTCCTCAGAGTGCAAGAGGGTGCTCAGGGGTGATTGTGTCAATAGCCCAAGGCATTTGGATGTTCCACAGGTTGGCTAGAGCTTCAACAGGAGCACCAGTCATATCAGCCGGATAAACCTCCCGAGGTGTCTAGAAATTCATTGGATCCATCAGCCTCCGAAGGCAGACCATCCCAATAGGTCTCTTTCCCCTGCAGAGCAGGAAAGGTGCTGAAAGCCAAAATCTCAGCAGGAAATGATCTGACCATGACAAGGGACTGATGTCAACATCACCCACGGATATGTTGGGACACCCCCATGATCATCATGCCAGCCATGAATAATAACAATAATAATTTTATTATTTGTACCCTGCCCATCTGGCTAGGTTTCCCTAGCACTCTGGGCAGCTCCCAGCAGAATACAGTGGTACCTCAGGTTACCTGCTTCAGGTAATGCTTCAGGTTACAGATGCTTCAGGTTACAGACTCCGCTAACCCAGAAATAGGAGCTCAGGTTAAGAACTTTGCTTCAGGATGAGAACAGAAATTGTGCTGTGGCGGCGTGGCAGCAGCGAGAGGCCCCATTAGCTAAAGTGGTACCTCAGGTTAAGAGCAGTTTCAGGTTAAGAATGGACCTCCAGAACGAATTAAGTTCTTAACCCGAGGTACCACTGTATTTAAAACATGATAAAACATTAAATATTAAAAACTTCCCTAAACAGGGCTGCCTTCAGATGTCTTCTAAAAGTCAGATAGTTGTTTATTTCCTTGACATCTGAAGGGAGCTTGTTCCACAGGGAGTGCACCACTACCAAGAAGTCCTGAGCCACCCCAAAGCCACTTGATTCAGCATGGATGTTGAAGTCCCCACAAACTAGCCATCTGGGAGTCCTTAACACCACCTCTGAGACCAGCTCTGACAACTCAGGAAGAGAGACGGCTGGGCATTGAGGCAGGCAGTACACCAGCAGAATCCCATATCTGTCCCGATTGCCCAATGCCAGGAAGACAATAGTTCATGAGAATCACTGTCCTTTAGGCTTTGCTGCCCAAATTCAGGATCTTCTCAACTGAAAAAGCCCACAGCCCTAATAATTGGCCAATCTTCAAGGTGGTGAGCTTCACTGACCTAGTAAGGCAAGGAGGATGAGAAGTCCACTTTGTGACACCAAGGCTACATTACAGCAAAATGACACTTCACGCTAGATCAAGGATGGGCAGATCTACTGCGCCATATCTCCTTTGACCTAATTCCATGTAGATGGTGGAGGGAAGAGGGAGGGAAATGGGGAAAGCCAATTGAGATTGAGTGATGGGCAGAGAACAGCCCTCTGCATGCAATGAGTTCAGCCCCCTGGCAAGAGTGATTTGTCTCTTCCCCATCAGCCCAATGGGTTGGGAGGGAGAGGGAAGAAGAGAAGAAAGAAACAGAAGGGGTATCAGGGAGAGGAGGGTGAGAAAACCAGTGGGTCTGCCCACTTTTGTCCCCAACCCCACTCACCACTTGCTTCAGCCTCACTCACTGCCAGTGTGCAGACATGAACAGATTACCGCAGTCCCTTGCAGATAAGAGGGTCCTAGACATTCCAATTTTTAATTGTTCCTTCAGCACAGACAGTTATCAGCCATTTTCCTTTTCCGTCCCAAATGCACACACAACGGTTGGCACCTGAAAAGTCAGAACCCTCGTGATCACCCAAACATCCCAACCCCTTATACTACAGAAGGTATCAAAACGATTTCCAAAAAGAGAGAGTTCAAAACAACCTTCAAAGCGCGCATTCTTCTTTATAGTGCTTTGTCTTGGGACTGATTGAAGTTCCATGAGCGAAGCAATCTCTGCTGCTCGGCAAAACAACCCCAGAAAGATCAAAGATCGCTTGTGTCAGAAAAGGGTTCATGTTTCTTCTTTCCACTGCTCTAGAACTGCCTTCTTCCCATCTGTAGCAATGCAACTGGACGCCTTCATCTGCCCCAACTGCAACAAAACATGTCTCTCCTGTATTGGTCTCAACAGGCTGTGTAACCTTCCAACGGTCTGACTTCACCCCAAAAGGCACACTCCTCCATTGTCTCCCGAGACAGTTGGATGCCAAACAGCAAATTGCTTCTAGCATGCTTTTTTTAAAGACGATTTTTGAATGGTGGGGCTGGGGGAAAAGATGTCATGAACTGACAGGACAAGGTGGGATATAAGTGAAATGAACAAATGAATGAAATGAAAGCTGCAGAGGCATAGCTGGGGTGGAAATCTATTTTCAAAAAGCATGATTATGGGACAGTGTAGATTCTGCAAGGGACACTGTGTGTGTGGCTGGCTGTCAGTCACTGATACTCCTTCTTGCTATGGTTCAGCATTGGTAGGCTGGCCGGCATTTTTCTGGTTCTGGCAAAGAGGAAGAAGGCAAAGGTGGGGGGGGGGAGCACTGCACAGTTGTCTAGCAACTCAGAACTCACTCCCCAGACACTCCTGGGTTCTGTGGAAGTGATTAGGGAGCATGACCTGCAGTTGCTAGGCAACGGCAAAGCACTAGGCAACTAGGGAAAGACGGCGAGAATCAATTCAAAAGAAGGCCGTTCTATTTAGGAACAAGACAAGCAATTCCCCCCCCCCCCCCCAACAAAAACAAAACAAAACAGGAAGACACATCTAGGAAAACAAACCATAACAGATCATTGATGCCCCTATAAATGGTGGTTTTGCACATGGCAGGCAAATGATAGAAGCACAGAATGCTCAAATCATTACCTTTTGTGGAAGCCCCATTAGCTAATGTTTTTAGGAGACTGCAAAGGGGGCATCCTTTGGAAGAAATTGGGAGCAGCCATGAAGCAGAGCCTCCACAAGTCTCAATTTTCCAGGGACAGTCCTAGATTTACAGAAGGCATCCTGGTTTCTGATTTGATCCTAGAATGTCCCACTTTTCCTTAGGATGTCCCTATGTTCCTCAGATAGGGACACAGGTGGCGCTGTGGGTTAAACCCCAGAGCCTGGGACTTGCCGATCAGAAGGTCGGCAGTTCGAATCCCCACAACGGGGTGAGCTCCTGTTGCTTGGTCCCTGCTCCTGCCAACCTACCAGTTCGAAAGCACGTCAAAGTACAAGTAGATAAATAGGTACCGCTCCAGCGGGAAGGTAAACAGCGTTTCTGTGCACTGCTCTGGTTCTCCAGAAGTGGCTTAGTCATGCTGGCCACATGACTCGGAAGCTGTACACCGGCTCCCTCGGCCAATAAAGCAAGATGAGCGCCGCAACCCCAGAGTCGGCCACAACTGGACCTAATGGTCAGGGGTTCCTTTACCTTATGTTCCTCAGAGAATTGTTGAAGGGTATAGTAAAGGTAAAGGTACCCCTGCCCGTACGGGCCAGTCTTGACAGACTCTAGGGTTGTGCGCCCATCTCACTCAAGAGGCCGGGGGCCAGCGCTGTCCGGAGACACTTCCGGGTCACGTGGCCAGCGTGACATCACTGCTCTGGCGAGCCAGAGCCGCACACGGAAACGCCGTTTACCTTCCCGCTAGTAAGCGGTCCCTATTTATCTACTTGCACCCGGGGGTGCTTTCGAACTGCTAGGTTGGCAGGCGCTGGGACCGAGCAACGGGAGCACACCCCGCCGCGGGGATTCGAACCGCCGACCTTTCGATCGGCAAGCCCTAGGCACTGAGGCTTTTACCCACAGCGCCAGTAGGACATCCCTATTTTGATTGGAGACATGTTATGCGACCCCCAAGCCAAGGAGATAAGTAACTATACAACCTTTAGAAGACATCTGAAGGCAGACCTGTATAGGGAAGTCTTTTTTTAACGTTTAATGTTTTATTATGTTTTTATATATGTTGGAAGATGCCCAGAGTGGCTAGGGCAACCCAGTTAGATGGGCAGGGTATAAATAAAACAACAACAACAATTATGGAATAGGATGTCCCTATTTTCATCAGAGAAATGTTGGAGGGTATGCATGGAGTGGAGCTCATCTCATGAAGGCACCCTCACCTTTTCAGCCATTATGCAAGCACTAATTGCACATCCACTTTTCAGAGTTTTGGTATTTCACCTAAAGGATGGGGAACGTAGCGTGTCACCCCTTTGGCAAGATACACGGGTACCAGATGTGAATGGAGATGGAGCACACACAGTTAACTTTAGAGACAGCATCTGTGTTCCCTCTTTTCTCTGCCTTACTTCTCCAGAAATGTGAAAAGAAAATGAGGTTTCTCCTCCTCACTGCAACAGCCCAAGACAAAGCATCTCCTGGTAAGTTAGAGCTTCAGGCCATATTTACTATATTTACTAAAATATTTCTATACTTCTCTTCACTTAAAAAAAATCTATATCAGAGCAGTTCAAAATAATGAAACATAAAACCATTCAGTAAAAACCATTGAAACCTTTAAAATCAGAGACCATAATAAAGGGAGATTTTCTTAACTGCCAGCTTCCTCTTGGTAGCACAGAAAAGTTTTCAATGGGTGTTTAAAAGTTTAAGCAGAAGACACCTGCAGAATCTTTGTTGGCAGATCTGGGCCAATTGCATAAAAAGGCCCCTTTTCGTGTAAAAGTAAGTGCAGCCAATGCCCTGTTTCCAAGTTAACAGAGCTTTTGCAAACACCTGGCGTAGTTCTGATTTTAAACAGAAAAATGAAACAGGGGTGAGCAAAATAGCTAATTTGGGCCTTCCAGTTGGACAGTTCATATATCCTGAAAGCATATTTATTGCCAGTGACCTACTTGAGGTTTTAGAACCTTCAATCTAAAGTCCAGACTCAATAAACAAAAATCCAGCACACAATCAAATGAATTTCCTTTTCCTAGAGATTTGTCTGCATTACTGCCTTCCAGTTAATGGCATTTCCAGTTTGTAGTCATGGTGATTATTGGGTCCACTTTTGCTTGTATGTTGCATTTATTTCCATTAAATATCTTCATGTGACTGAGCCTTTCTGCTAATCCTGTTTGCTAATCTTGCCATTTTGCTTTGCCTCCCTCCTCCTTCGCCACCTCAAATCCCCCAAGAGCTGTGCTACGTGCTGCAGTAGCAGTGATTGTGTTGACAGTTTGGCCGCCATTTTGCTTCATCCCCCATTTTGCTTCATGCCCCAAACCTGGGTGGTGTAAGTACATGTTTGTGTGTAGTGGAATCTCAGCTGTGGGGAAGATTCTGCAATGTGGCCGCCTTTCTTTCCTAGGGTGGTGAAAATAAGAAAAATCTCTGAAGTTTTCTCAGGAAAAACATCTTATGAGAAATTCCAGCTTGGCGCTAAAACGTATGGGCTTCTTCTTCTGGTACTTCATTATTTCTTCAAAGTCTTTTAGGCAGGGATGTCATACTTGTGGCCTGGTCGTTGTTGATGGACTGTAACTCCCATCAGCATGGCCAATGGTCAAATATTATGGAGGACCATAGATTCCTTAGGCAGGCAGAATGAGGCTGCAATCCAGCCCTGTTTAATTTAATGTAGTATGCAGTTTAACTGAGAACATTTGGGGTTGCAATTCTATGTCTGCCTTTTGGGAATAATAATAATAATTTATTATTTATTTATACATGTATCTATACCTCACATTTTTCCTTGGCGGAACTCAGGGCAGCTTATTATTTTTATTATGCCTTTTTTGGTTTTGATATTGTGATTTTATACAGGTATGGGACAGTATACAAATTTAATAAATAATAATAATAATTACAGATAAAAACAGAAATCTGTAAACACATTATAAAGAAACATTTTTTAAAAATAAATAAATGTTGACATAAAACTACATACATATTTAAAATCCATTTAAAATATGCAAATAATTACAATAGAAAACAGCTTGGCACCAGAGCTTTCATTAAAAGCATCAGTTCCCCAAAGCCTCTTGGAACAAAAAAATCTTCGCCTTCCCGTTGAAGGACAGCAAAGAGGAAGCCAATCTAGCTTCTCCATGGAATTTTAGGGAATATGCCCCTTTGAGCTTCAGTGAGACTAGTTTCTGAGTAGACATGTGTAAAGGTAAAGGTAAAGGTAAACCATTAGGTCCAGTCGTGGCCGACTCTGGGGTTGCGGTGCTCATCTCGCTTTATTGGTCAAGGGAGCCGGCATACAGCTTCTGGGTCATGTGGCCAGCATGACTAAGCCGCTTCTGGCGAAACAGAGCAGCGCACGGAAATGCCGTTTACCTTCCTGCCGGAGCAGTTCCTATTTATCTACTTGCACTTTGATGTGCTTTCGAACTGCTAGGATGGCAGGAGCAGGGACCGAACAACGGGAGCTCACCCCATCGCGGTGATTCACACTGCCCACCTTCTGATCAACAAGCCCTAGGCTCTGGGGTTTAACCCACAGCGCCACCCGCGTCCCTGTGGACATGTGTAGGATCACACTATAAACAAGTCAATCTAGGTAAATAAGTGACTTTTAAGCGTCACTTTGCAGCCCTGCTCATGGGAGTCCCTACTGCAGATCCCTATTTTCTAGGGAGAGTCCCGGATTTACAGAAGCTGTCCTGGGTTCTGGTTTGATCCCGGAATGTCCCGCTTTTCCTTAGGACGTCCCTGTTTTCATCGGAGAAATGTTGGAGGGTATGAAGTTATGTGTCCCCCGAGCCAAGGAGGCAAGAAACTATACAACCTTTAGAAAACATTGAAGGCAGCCCTGTACAGTGGTACCTCAGGTTACATACGCTTCAGGTTACATACTCTTCAGGTTACAGACTCCGCTAACCCAAAAATAGTACCTCAGGTTAAGAACTTTGCTTCAGGATGAGAACAGAAATCGTGCTCTGGCGGCGCAGCAGCAGCAGGAAGCCCCATTAGCTAAAGTGGTGCTTCAGGTTAAAAACAGTTTCAGGTTAAGAACGGACCTCCAGAACGAATTAAGTATGTAACCAGAGGTACCACTGTATAGGTAAGTTTTTTAAAATGTTTGATGTTTTATTCTGTTTGTATATACCGGTGTGGTGTTCAGTACACAGTATGTTTAGTGTTAAGGTTTAGCCTTATTATAAGTTATGGTAAGTTTAAGTGAAGTCTGCTTCAACTGGATTTCTTATGGACAGTGCCAGTCCTGAATGTACTGGATTTGTGACCATTTTGCTCATTTGCCTTCTGTAGCAGTAAAGCTCTGCTGGATGAAATATAATTGCCACTGGTCTATTTTTGGGGGCGGAATCCTGCAACGTGTTTTAAGTTTTTACTCTGCTAACTATACACTGGAATCTGCTCTGGATCAATATTGAGTAGAATTTCACGACTCTTCACCCCTTTGTTTCAAACTTCCAGCAGGTTGTAAACAAAAGGAAAGTGATCTTGAAAAGCCACAAAGTCAACCAGGGTTGTAAACTGCAGGAAACGGATGGAAGAGGCCTCTAAGAGGGGAGTTAGCTTTTGAAAGTGCCTTCCTTTCCATCAGATTCATTGGCCAGTCTGGGTGGGCAGATTCAGTCCAGGGGTTGACGATACGAAACTGCTTAGGCAGATGCTGCAGTTTAGTGACTCAGCACCCAGGGCAGCCACGCACAACTCTCAACGCTCCTGAGCCACAGCAGCTCTGACAGGTTCAAGAGCCATGCGCCACGAATGCTGAAAAGTCAGGTTGTTTCCAGAGAAGGCTGCTAAGCAGTGTGCAGAAGATGATGTCACCATCTATCTGAGACAGAAGAGACAGAGTGATGAGTTGAATTGCTTTTGCAATTATGTCAAAAAATACAACCCCTGCAAAGAGACAAGGCATTTCCCCCCTTTTTTTAGCCTGCGAGCATTTTATTCACATCCATGTAAACACATTTTCAAGTGCTTGTGAATATATCAATCCATAATTTATCAGGTTTTGATCTTAATCGGACTTTGCGCGGACAAGTATAATGAAATCTGAAACGCATTTATAGACAATACAGCAGGTTAAGAATTGCAATTGTTAATTGCTGACAATTGCAATGGTGATATACTGTGTATATTTTTCTTTTTTCCTTTTTTCATTCCCGAGCTCGGAAATGGCTTTGCGTGGCAATTCCCCTCCCCCATGTGAAATGAAGACACTGGACACATTATTTAAGGTTAATGGGCATGCAAAAGGCCACAACTTTATTGATTACAGAATTGAAAGGTATTGGCCTTAGGCATTGGCTCCTATCGACTACCCGGCATGGACACCGGGAAGGGTTATCCACAAGCCGTGGGAGACCTGTTGAAGTACGCCAACTAGGATCCCACGGGTGTCACCGCTCGGGGGCGTGCTGGCGGCCCTTACCTCCCTAGGTTTCGGACAAGGCAACGCCCCCCGGAGTCCTCTACCGGACTACCCTTTACCTTGGGGGAAGGTGATGGCGCTTCCTTCCCCCCCATCCATTTGCATAACAATTAACCCCTGCCAATGCCTAACCGCCACTCGAGCAAAGCTCGCCGCCAATACCTTCAAACCTGTAACCAACTCCTAATCCCTGCTATGATGTCCCCCAGCCAAATATCGTTTCCAGCATCTGACAGATGCACGCCATCCCGCCTGTAGAGGGCCTCGTTGCTGTACTGGATGCCTGGGTGTCCTATGACGCACCCGCCCAGAGCCGCCACTCTACTCTCCACAGCCCGCTCCAAGACCTTTCTTGCTTTATTGATTCCAACCGGGCTCACACAATCCCTCCATGACCTCCTCTCAAGCAACGAGGACCACAAGATAGTAATGTTTGGGTAAACCGCCATCAGATCAGCAAAATCGTCGAAAATGTTCCATCTCAAGTCAATAGCTTTGCGGTACGCTAGGTCGTTTTCCCCCAACTGGATAACCAGGGCATCGGGTGGGCCCTCAGAGGCAGCTCTTGCCATCACGGCTGGCTTGAATTTGCTCCAGCGCATCCCTCTTCGCGCTATCCACGCCAGCTCCACATTTGCAGGCAAGCTCAAATTTGGACCCAATCCGGTACTCATGGCACGATTCTTGGCCCAATGCACAATGCTGTGGCCCACCAACCAAATGCGCACCCTCTTGTTTTCTGAAAAGCAAATAGACAGAAAAACCAAGGTCAGGAACCCAGCAGCTAGTCATAGATTCTTTCTCACATAAGCTTTGTATGCATTAGATTTCCACCGCCCTAAGTCCTTTATCCTCTCTGCTGAGAGCCCAAGGTGCACTGCAGTGGTTGCTGCCCCGATCCGAGGGCATCAGGTTGGGGGAAGCCCTTCTAAGGATCACCCACCTACTCCTAATCACTCTGTATATATACAGAGTATATGTTCACTCTGTATTGTAGAGTTTATGTTTCTTTGTGTACAACCTCAATTGTCATACGGCAGCAGAAGAGGGGTGCCCACTTAAGATTCAAAAACAAACGTGACACTTTGACTCAACAGATGGTTTGACTTCATAGATAAAAGTGAAACGAGTGATCTACTTGTGTACATAGTAGAACGTGTTAGGAAGTTGTTGCAGTGGTATTGCATCAGTGACATATTGCAGATACTTCCGCTATCCTTTTCCCAAACAGGTGTGTTTTTAAATGCAAAGGTGGCTCCAAGGCTGAACCATAGCTGTCAACTGTCCCTTATTTGGCAGGAAAGTCCCTTATCCCAGCACTGTGTCCTGCTGCTGTCCCTTATCGATGATGTTCCTTAAATTTCCCGGGTTTCAAAGGAAGGAGCTCCTCTTCCTCCCTCCCTGCTGGCCAGGGAGGAGGGAGGCTCCAACTGTGTTGCTTGGCTGTGTTGCTCACCCAATAAGGAGTCTAAGAATGACTGGGCGGTGGAGCTTGCATGCCTTGTGCCGATCAAATCAGCCGCTTTGCCTGGGGACTCGCCTTTGCTCAGCGCTTCCCAGCAGAGAGGTGACAGTGGTTTCCCTTGCTGCATCTCCTTTGCCGGGTTGCTGCGCTGTGGGAACCACCGCTTGAGGCTTCGTTTGGCCGCTGGCTGGGTTTTCTGCCTTTGGCTTGGAGGGACTCAGAAGTTGAACATACCTGTGTTTGGAAAATCCCTTATTTTGGCTGCTGATCCCTTATTTTCAAGGCTGCTGGTCCCTTATATTCAAATCTGTAAGTTGACAGCTATGGGCTGAACAGAAGATTGGCAGGGTGGGAGAGGGGAAAGGTGCTTAGCCCTTTCCCCCTCAAGCCATCTGTCTGTGCCTGCTGCTTTTTCCCCCTTGCCAGCAAAACAGTAGCTGGAGGCGAGATGATTTTGGGTGGACAAATGGTCCAAGTAGAAAAGTTAAGCATCAACTCCACCCATCACCTGTTGTCTGCTCCTCCTATCTACTATTATATATAGTCTAGTCCTGGAAATTTCCACAAGCAGACCCACATATTACATTGCTCATCCAATAGATCACAAATAAACATTTGATCGCAATGTATGAATCAGCCCCAAGTCTCTATAATGAGTATTCAAGTTGTTCTTTAACCCAGTTGCCTCCAGACATATGCAAATTAAGATTAATTGCTGCAGTTTTAAGAGTGGACAGTCAACAGCGTCAGTAGCAGCAGCTTCCTGATCTTTTGTCTAAAAGCAGCCGTTCACATACACTCTCTTGTAACCAAGGTAAATTAATTCTGAGATAATTATTCTGCTAGTTTCTCATGAATATGGCATGTATGTAGCTGCCTTATGTCACGTTGTAAGTGGACAATCTTTGCCTCCCAAGCAGAAAATGACAATAAAGATATTATTATTATTATTATTATTATTATTATTATTATTATTATTATTATTATTATTATTAGAAAGATTAAGAGAGGACTGCACATTCTAGCCAAAGTATACATTTAAGCAGTGAAATCATATGTGTGGCTATTCAGAAGAAAGCCCTCTGATTTCAATGGGATTTCCTCCCAGAGTGTTTACAGTGTTACAAAAGTCGGATGCCTACCCCTCTCTCTGCCGAGCGGTGGCAAGAGCCCAGGGGTTCCCAGGCACTCACATAGGGGTCTGTGCTCTTTTGGGGAATTGAAGAGGCAATGGAGATTGTTGTGGCTTTAAGAAATATGGTTGTTATGTACTGAATTGAACAGGATTCAGAATGCAGCAGTCTGATTGGTCCTAGAACAATAGGATTCAGAATGCAGCAGTCTGATTGGTCCTAGAACAATAGGATTCAAAATGCAGCAGTCTGATTGGTCCGCAGGAGCCACCCAATCCAACTCCTGGTGGAAGTTAATCCTCAACCTGATTGGCCTACAGGAGAATCCCAGAATTAGCCAATCACATGGGGCCCATTGTGTAAATAATGTATATAAAGCAGACATTTCGGGGGAACTTGCATTCCTCACTACTATGAGCTGAATAAAGAGCATGAAATCCACCCTCGACTCCGAGTATATTTCAATGGTTTATTCACCAATTTACACCTTGAGTCTGCATGAAGGGAGTCCAGATCTTACAGCATGGCCCACAGCAGCGCAGGCAACCTGTCAGATGGATCTCAGCTCCTCTTCCTCCTTCTTTCTCCAAGCAACCCTTTCCCTCAAACATATGCTCCATCACCTTGGTAACATCTCATCCCCAATGACCCATCAACATCTTTTGTCATGTTAACAGGTTTGCTCTTTGCCTAGCCAGCCAGGCTGGTTTGCATAAGCCAGCCCAGGAATTCTTGGAATTCCCTATCTGACACAGTTCTGCACTCAAATCCAAATCCCAATTAATCAAAACTCTGGCATTTATTAATTTCTAGGGTTTACCCATAATCTATAACAATAGCAACCCTTTCCACCCTAGTGCTCTCCAGATGTTTTGGGCTACAGCCTAGCTGCTTGACTGAGATGGATGGAAAGGTTAGCCAAAATATATGGAGGGCACCAGGATAGTGAAGGCTGGTCCATAGGATTGCTGCTTAACTCCCTTGATCTCACTTAATCACACTTTCTTCCAAAGTACAAATGATTTTCTGGGCAAGCCTTTCGCTTTTGCACACATTTCCATCTGCCAACTTCTCATTGCAGGAGAAATTATTGTGGCTCTTAGGGAAGCGATGGACTGGCTTGATTGACAGGTGGCTTCAAGACAACCACTGCAATAGGGGGAAACTTCCCCACAATCTAAGCAGCTTCTCAGCAGGAAAGCTGTTTGGATAAACAACAGCAATTTGACATCTTCAACCAGCTGTTCCATGTCTACACAACTCGCAAAGAGATACCTAGTCTCACTAGGCTCTCTCATATAAAACAAGGACAACACTCCGTTTTTCTCACCTAAGGCTGCATAGACACCATACATTTAAAGCACACACCCTAATAAATCCTCCCAAAATTGTAGTTTACTCCCACAAAGCCACAATTCCCAGCACCCTTTGCAAACTACAGCTCCCATGATTCTTTTGATGGGGTGCTTTAAATGCATTGAATGTACACAGCCTGAAGATGGAATTTTCTAAAAATCATGATTTTTAAAAATTTCTTTCTCACTACTTAATCTAAACAAGAACTGGGAGTTTTTTCACCAGTTCCACTAGAAATGTGAACAATTTTTGCATATTATATGTATTTTTATATACATATAGTATATCTTATATAACCAGCACATAATCATATACATACCACAGGGTATGTATATTAACACTCATGTATTAATATTTCTATTAATATTTGGGATGTGGGTGGCGCTGTGGATTAAACCACATCAGAAGGTCGGCGGTTCGAATCCCCGTGACGGGGTGAGCTCCCATTGCTCGTTCCCTGCTCCTGCCAACCTAGCAGTTTGAAAGCACGTCAAAGTGCAAGTAGATAAATAGGTACCGCTCTGGCGGGAAGGTAAACGGCATTTCCGTGCGCTGCTCTGGTTCGCCAGAAGCGGCTTAGTCCTGCTGGCCACATGACCTGGAAGCTGTCTGCAGAAAAACGCTGGCTCCCTTGGCCAATAAAGCGAGATGAGCACTGCAACCCCAGAGTCAGCCACAACTGGACCTAATGGTCAGGGGTCCCTTTACCTTTACCTTTATTAATATTATTAATATTACCTTTATTAATATTTGTAACATTATGCTGTAGAAATATATTATGCTGCATGGGCCTTTGTGTATATTATACATATAATACATGCATTTATTTGCACATATTTTTGCATAGTTTTGCATATAAGTAGTAAGACTTTTTTAATAAAAAAAACCAACAACACTCCCTTGCCATTCTCAAGCAGCTCAAACATTAACAAGCTATTGATACAAGAAGTGTTACAATGCAACCCAAGCTTGATTAGTATGAATGCGTTTAAAACAAATTCCCTCTCCAGCCTTGTTCTCAACACACATCTTACAAATATTCCTAAGTTTATTCATCGTAAAACAAGGAAACACGGCTGATTGAGTTGCTTTAAAAAGAAGGTTGTCCCTTTTATTCATCCATCCATTCTTTTGATGTTCGCATCTCATAAAATGAATTTCCCCAAACCAATTTTAGCATACAACTGATCCCAGTACTTGCATGTCATTTTTGAGCATTAATGGATGGCACTTTGTAGGCAGAAACCTTCCCATCTGTCATAAAGGCTAACGAGCAATCACTGGGACTGCTGGTTTTATGGTCTTCTGTGCAAGTGTTCTCACAATTGAAGACAGAGCTCTTTATGCCCTTCTGCATTCTCATTGGGGAAGGTGAATCACTGACCATTTCAATGTCATGCTATAGCAAAGACCTCTCTGTCAGTCTTTTAAGGTCATAGCTGCACATTTCATTAAAGCTGAGGCATCTGACAGAGAAATAAAAAAAAAAACTGGCAAGCAAACAGCACATTTCAGAAAAACAAAAATCTGAAGGAGAAAAACTATATTGGCCAAACAGAGCCTTTAGGGTTGCCAGAACCCTGAGATGGATTGATAGGCATGGCTGCATCATATATTTAAAACACAACTTTCTCCAAAGAATTTTGGGAACTTCAGAGAGCTGCAATCCCCAGCAATGTTAGCAAAATACAGTTCCCATGATTTTCAGACTTGGACTCTAGAAGAAGTACAGTGGTGCCTCGCAAGACGAAATTAATTCGTTCTGCAACTTTTTTCGTCTTGCGAATTTTTCGTCTTGCGAAGCACGGTTTCGGAAAAGTTTTGGAAAAGCTTCAAAAATCACCAAAGTCTTCAAAAACCTCAAAAAAGGCTACCACACTGCGTGCTATGAGTTGCTCCTCGAAGTCAAGTCGCAACTGTATTAACGGTTTTAAGAAAAAGGAAACAAACTTGCAAGACGTTTTCGTCTTGCGAAGCAAGCCCATAGGGAAATTTGACTTGCGAAGCAACTCAAAAAACCAAAAACCCTTTCGTCTTGCGAGTTTTTCGTCTTGTGAGGCATTCGTCTTGCGAGGTACCACTGTATTGGAAAATGTTGTGGGGATGGACAGGAAAGTGAGCAAGACATGCACATGAGAATCTCATGGCATGACATATGCTATGTGCTTTAAATTCTGGTGTGTACATAGTCCATAAGGCAGGAATGTTAGAGAGGGAAGCTGGGTATATTCCAACCTAGTTAGAAAGAGAGCGTTCTTCTTTTAATGCTTGCCAATCAGATAGCAAATGGAAGCGCTTCATGAACAGAAACACGGATGAAGACTTTTCTCTGAGGAAGGAAGGGGAGGAAGGAAACCCTATAAAAAACAATATTGGGAGTAGGCTGAAAAGTTGAGGTCAACATGACTATGAAAGGCGGGTGGAGACCTGAGAAAAACCTGAAGAGCCAAGGAAACTGTGCAGCTTGTGATACCTTGAGACCACAACAGACCAAAGGCAACAAAAATGGGAACCCCAAAAAGGAACTGCAAGTAGAAATTAAAAGCAATTGGGGAGAGAAAATGAGTATGAAATCTTCATATCCCTGAAATTCAAACCCGCAGGGTCTGAAATGCATTGAGATAAGAAATATCCATTTTGTCTAACCCATTGCTTTTTGCTCCTACTTCTGGCTTGGAATGTCCCCTGGGTGTGGTGGAATGAAGAGGGTTTACTAAGTTGCCCAAAGGGTATTACACACTTCACAAGCTACTGAAGGCGGAGCTACTCTGGACTGATTATTTACGGATAAAGCAGGGTTCAAAGTCTCCCAGGAAGCCTCTTGCTTGGCTCATGAGCCACATTCCCAGCCACAACCAACACACTTTACTGGGTAGATTTGAAAATGGGAGGATGACAAGGAGTTATGGAGCTCCAGAAGTCCAGAATGCCAGAAAATCACACTCACTACAAATGTGACAAGTGGAGGGCAGAATGGTGGGAACTTTTTGTTCTGGCGATCTATGCAGCGGAACATACTGTGCATAATTGGCAGGATGAAAGGGGTCAAGGATCACAGAGTTCTTAATTGCTAGAAATGACTCAGATTGGTCATGACCCCTCGCCTTTGGGGATGGAGAAAATAAAAGTTGTTCCCTGTCCCGTCCCCCCCTTTGAACCATGTAACTGAGCAGATGTCTGAGGGTGGGGCTCCAGACTCACACTGCGTGTTTGAAACTATTTTGTAGCCAAGAATACCTTAATTGTGTTGTTTCTGCTGTGTCACTGAGCAATGTGTGAGACCTCTGATTACTGTAAGTAAAGCATTTAAACTTACTTAACGTTGCAGTCTATTAGCTCTTACAGTGGTAGAGGTGGGGGAGTACAACTTTAAATGCCAAATACTGGGACATTTAAAGGTCTAACAAACTATATTTCCTGAGCTTTGTGAAGCCTCACATATTTCTCTTTTAAACTCTGTTGGGGGCTCTTTTGACTAGAGAGTGAGTCAAGCTCCACGTGGTTTTTGAATTCAGTCAGCCATTTTTCTTTCATAGTTTCCCACACATGTGGGACTTCAGGATTAATTGGTATTCCCCAGTTATTTTCCAACACCTTGAATGGGAACTAAGCAGTAAAATAGCACTTTTATTGCTGTAGGAAAAATCACAACAGGTTATTTCCCCAGAATTGGAAAAAAAATATGGAAAAATATGCAGGAACCACTCTAGCATAATCTGAAAACACCAGCAAAAAAATTAAAAAAGAAGGGAGTGAATAATGGATTATATGACAGTCTGACTTTGCTCTGTGGTCCCCGGTTTTTGTTTACTTCATCTCCCATCATCCTCAGCTAGCTTAGTCAAAGGTCAGGGACAATTAGAGTTGCAGTCCACCAACATCTAGTGACTCAAGGTTGAAGAACGCTGCACTATAATATCTCAAGGGGAACTTATTTTTAGGAAAACGTGCAGACTGTGCATGCGCCTGAAGCTTACATATTGCCTGCCAAAATGGGTCTACCTTTAGAAGTTACAGGTGGAAACACAGAAAACAAAAGCATGAGGCAAGCACAAATTCACTTGTTGGTGCTTTTTGTACCATGCAAATGTAATGAAAGTTGAGTCTGTTTTATAGAATCTGGAAATAAAGGATACACACATTTTTGGTGTGTGAATAACATTTGCAGCTGCAACCCCTCCCACAGGCTGTCAGGCAAGTGCTCCCTGATGGGAACAGGAAAAGGTTGTCAGGTCTATTAACCTTAACAAATGTAAATATGAACTATGAATGTGGGAAATGCTCTGATTTGAAATGAATTTCATTCTAACCGACCGCTGCGTGAAACAATTACATATGCAGCGTGCACAGGAACAACACGTTGGAAAATATCAAACTAGGCTAGGGGTCTTTCTGAATACATTTCCGTTTCTCCTGTCTGCACATTGCTGGGTTATAGGATGACCTTTATTTTGAGAGCCACCAGCATATTTAGGACTTCTTATTCCAAAGCTCCACATGGTATCACCTAGGAATAGGAGGATGGAATAGATGGATAAGATGAATCATTGGAGGATCCTACAGGGGAGGAAATTAGGGTGCTATTCCAGCAGACGCCCCCACAAACAACCCCACAAAGCCCTCATAGCAAATTCCAGGGTTATCACACCAATAACAGAGCCTAGGACTTGCCGATCAGAAGGTCGGCGGTTCGAATCCCCGCGATGGGGTGAGCTCCCGATGCTCGGTCCCTGTTCCTGCCAACCTAGCAGTTCAAAAGCACGTCAAAGTGCAAGTAGATAAATAGGTGCCGCTCCGGTGGGAAGGCAAACAGTGTTTCTGTGCGCTGCTCTGGTTTGCCAGAAGCGGCTTAGTCATGCTGGCCACATGACCCGGAAGCTGTACGCCGGCTCCCTCAGCCAATAAAGTGAGATGAGCGCCGCAACCCCAGAGTCGGCCACGACTGGACCTAATGGTCAGGGGTCCCTTTACCTTTAACTGTACAGCAAGGGTTAGGAAACTCTGGACTGGAGGTCCAGTTTGGCCCATGAAGCCATTTCCTCATAACTCACGCCCACCTGTTAATCAGCTGATGTCACTGAGTGATGTCAACGGATAGGCAGGCACAATCTGGCTGGGTGCTGCTTTGCCAGCACATTCTTTGTGGGGAACTGTGGCATTCGTACGGAACCCCTGGTCGTCTCATAGACTATTGACCTGTACAGCACTAATCCGCTGCCACCAACCAGGTCCTCCCTGGTAAACCATTTAGTCTCAGTCAGGTTCTCAAGTTAACAAGTGTAGTTTATTGCAAACACAAATAAACTTTAAATGCATTCAAAACGCTGTTACCCTTTACCCTTTTAGTCTTATTTTATCCTGTCTCTAACTCTTCTACCTCCCCTCACACAAGATCCAACTGCACTAACTGTTATGTACTGAAGTTCTCACCCTGGGCCAGCAGGGGATACTGTAGATAGTAGATAGTGCAAATAAGGGATCGAAAGTGACGTTCAGTGATTGGATAGTTTTAGAAAATTGTTACAGTTACGTTGTACTGGAGCTCTATATAAGCAGGCTGACTGAACCCTTCAGTTCAGTTCAGTTCTGGCCTATGAATAAACAAGAGCTGTTTGAAGAATCGCTGTGTCGTCTGATATGTTCACCCACAACTTAACACTAACTGTCTCTCTATTTCCATCTGTCTGCCAACTGCTTTCCCAACTGCTTCTTCCCAACCAACCAACCAACTAAACCTCAGGCTAAGCCCTTTTATAAACAGGTAGGCTCCGCCTCTTGCTTTTCTATTGGTCTACCTATTAACTCTTTCTCTCCCCCTGTACAGACATTTTCAAAAGAACAGGCAAACACCACAGGAACATGCTGGCAAAACATGACCCTGCAGGGAGCAGGATTGAACCTTCTGCTCATTTTCACCAAGATGTCTTTACATCTTCATCAGGTTTGGAGCATGTCAACATTGGCCTTTGAGATGGGAGGAAATAAAGATCTGGATATGTGGTGAAGGTGTAAGGTAATAAAAGCATTCTGGGAAATGATATATAATGAACTAAAAAAATATATTTAAAATAACTGTTATAAAAATAAAAATAAAACCCAGAGACTTTTCTGTTAGGAATTGTAGGTGTTGAAATTACAAGGGAGCAGAAAAGATTTTTTATGTATGCGATGACAGCTGCGCGGATGTTGTTAGCCCAGAGATGGAAAGAAGATAAAATCCCTACCAGAGAGGAGTGGCAGATCAAGTTGTTGGACTATGCCGAAATGGCAAAACTGACAGGAAAGCTCAGGAACCAGGAAGACCAAAACTTTAATAAGGAATGGGGGAAATTCATAAGTTACCTTGAAGACCATTGTAAGCAGTAGAATACATGAGCAGGATTGCAACAACACTTGTAATGTAATGAGAACTATGGACATAATGGAGTTATAAAAAAACTGGATCATTTTTAAAAAGATGCAGTAGGAAAGGTTTAACAACAGAAGCCATAGAAGGGAAGGTGGGAAGTCTAGAGATAAGGGGGAATCTTGTAACCCTGGATGTGTTGTGGTATGATTATAAACTTAAATATGTAAAACCAAATAAAAATTGTATGAAAAAATACTAAAGATCTGGCATTCTAGGCCAAAAAGGTTCCCTACCCCCTGCTATAGAGCAGAAGTATTTTTTTTTTTAAGTACTGAAAAATCTAATAAGCTTACAAACAACTCTGCAAACTCATCATTTGAACTGCACTGAGACCTGTGGGTATAGGGTGGTATACAAATTTAATAAATAATAAATAATAGGTTCAGATCAAAAAGATATCTTCTACAAGCAGCAAAACTCAAACGTTCCAGACCAGGATGAGAAATGTTTCATTTTTTTAAACTGGCATCTGATGCTCACATTCAAAATTCTTGTATATAGTATGGGTGACATGTTGTTTAATATTCTTTTTCTGTTTTTATAGATCGTATTCATTTTTAGTTGCATTTATTATTTTTCCACAGCTATATTTTATAACCTTAGGGACTAGTGGGTAAACTGGCAGTCTAAAACTGCAAAAATAAACGGGTGATTGTCAGAGAGCTGCAGGCAGGGCAGAAAAGAGTGGTTAAAATGCAGGTCTAAACCACTTAGCCTAGCTAGGGCTTGCCGATCAGAAGGTCAGCAGTTCAAATCCCCACGACGGGGTGAACTCCTGTTGCTCGGACCCTGCTCCTGCCAACCTAGCAGTTCAAAAGCACGTCAAAGTGCAAGTAGATAAATAGGTACCACTACGGTGGGAAGGTAAACGGCGTTTCCGTGCGCTGCTCTGGTTCGCCAGAAGTGGCTTAGTCATGCTGACCATATGACCCGGAAGCTGTACACTGGCTCCCTCGGCCAATAAAGCAAGATGAGCGCCGCAACCCCAGAGTCGTTTGCGACTGGACCTAATGGGCAGGGGTCCTTTAATTTGTACTAATAAGCCAGCTGGTTATATATTTTGATGTTCAGATAAACAAAATGGGCTCTATATAGCCTGCTCACAATGGGATGGATATTTTTGTTTTCTTAAAAGCATTTTTACGCAGCTCTTCAACCAAAAAGGTTCCCAAGGCAGCTTATGGATCAATAAAAAAACAAGACACTTCCTGCCTTCAGGCTAACTATCTAAGATAGATCTTGTTTTCTTTTTATATATCTCTCCCCCCTGCCTATTCAATCACACACACACACCCCTGTATGTTTACAGTATAGCCCCCTAGACATGTTTATTCAAAAGGAAGCTCCATCAAGTTCAATGGGACTTAGGTAAGTGTGGTGGCCATGTGTCAGGAGCCAGAGTCAGGAGTAGGTCAGCAATAAAACATTGGGTGTCAGCGTGGTTAACTCTTTATTCAAAGAAACCAAGACAGTACAGGCTTATTGATCAAAGCAACTTTTCCCAGTAGGCCTTGCCCCAATGAAGCAGTTGCAAGGACTGAAGGTCCCTGTCTTGCCAAATGCAAGGTGGTTCTTTTAAAATGAGATTCAGAAGCAATACAAAACACGAGTGAGAAGATTAAAGATTTTATTCTAAACAGCAAGCAGTATATACATAACAAGCAAGCACTTCAATCTCCCACTTGGAAGCCCTCAAGAAGCAGCAAAGTGACTCCCCCAGGTAGTCTCAGTTTGCATGGCCCTGCAGCCAATCAGTCTGTGCACGAGCTTCTCTCCCATTCTGCCCACAACCACCCGATTTATAGATAAGTAGCCTGTGTGGCTTGCCTGACTGGCTATGTGCAAATCATTCATTAGCCACCCCCTCCCAACGCCTCATGTTCTCAAAACAGTGTCCAACAGCAAAGAAGGTACCTAGCACTATCACTTCCTCCCAATTGATTAGGACATTAAAGGCTGTTCTCATGTCATCAAAGAACTTAACAAGAGATAAGAAAGGGAAGGAACAGAGGCAGGAAGGGTAACCATGTCAGATCACTAACTCCTTGAAATACAGTTATCTTCCAGACAGATTGTCCATACAGTCCCCATCTTCCCACACCTTAGGGAAGTCTTCTACTCCCCTGGGTACTTACCAAGCAAGCTCTTCGTCTTGTTGTTTTGTTTTGTTTTGCTCCGCCCTCTTCATTTTTCTCTGTGTACTGGGAGATCAGAGAGAAGGGGAGCTGGTCACCGCAGGAGCAGGAAACTCTCTGGCTTCTTCAGCAGCCTGGCTCCACTTGGCCTCTTAGTCCCCCTCTACTTCTGCCTCTGATTCCGGACTGCTCTCTGCCACAGCCTCTTCCTGCTCACTAAAACCTGTGACCTCTTCAGCTTCCGACACCTCCTTAGCACAGTCTGCTCCTTCTTCTACCACTTATCGTCATCGTATACCTGAAGGAGCATCTCCACCCCCATCGTTCAGCCCGGACACTGAGGTCCAGCTCCGAGGGCCTTCTGGCTGTTCCCTCCCTGTGAGAAGTGAGGTTACAGGGAACCAGGCAGAGGGCCTTCTTGGTAGTGGCGCCCGCCCTGTGGAACGCCCTCCCCTCAGATGTCAAGGAAATAAACAACTACCTGACTTTTAGAAGACATCTGAAGGCAGCTCTGTTTAGGGAAGTTTTTAATGAAACCCAGCCAGATGGGCGGGGTATAAATAAAGAATTGTTATTATTATTATCATTATTATTATTATTATTACCCAGCCAGTCCATGATACCATTCTGGCTGGAGTTGATGGGAGTTGGAGTCCAACAAACACCCAGAGGGCACCACGTTGCCTACCCCTGGTGGATAGGACCGCAGCCTCAGTGTCATATTTTGTTGTCTCAGAATCGTGATTTAGTAGATAACATGACATTTTATTCAGCATTTTACAATTACGGAAGCGCGAGACCTTTGGAAATAAAATGGTTACAGGCCGCATGTGCCCGTAAGTGGGAAATGTACTGCATGGCAGAGTGCCTGTTCAATTTTACGATGGCATAATATAAAATATATAAGCAACATTAGAAGAAGTGACCCATGCACTCTGATACAGGGAGCTGCTTCAAGTTGGAGAGAACACAATGAAAAGGAAGACGGTGCACAACAGAACCTGGATGCTTATTACAAAAGCAAGTGGCAAATTTGGTAGTTCGTCAATCACAATACAAATTTGATTCCCACCAGAAAAATGGGTGGTGTTTCTTTGTCGCCTTTCGCTTCGAACCTCACTGAAAAGGGAAATCAATTATTAGTTTCTGGAAAAGAGTGCTCCAGGGGCTTGTATCCACTGGAATTCATGCTTGTCTGGGCTGCCTTATCCTCTCATCCTAGAGAGCCAGTGTGGTGTAGTGGTTAAGAGCGGTAGTCTCGTAATCTGGGAACCGGGTTCGCGTCTCCGCTCCTCCACATGCAGCTGCTGGGTGACCTTGGGCTAGTCACACTTCTCTGAAGTCTCTCAGCCTCACTCACCTCACAGAGTGTTTGTTGTGGGGGGGGGAGGGAAAGGAGAATGTTAGCCGCTTTGAGACTCCTTAAAGGGAGTGAAAGGCGGGATATCAAATCCAAACTCCTCTTCTTCTTCTTCTTCTTCTTCTTCTTCTTCTTCTTCTTCTTTCATTCATGCTGCAGTTAGCAGTGGGAAAGGAGACCATTTGGTTACCAGTGCCAGGGGTGTTTGTGTCATCAAGGCGGCGCCTGGTTCTACAGTTTATACTGCAAACTGTTCTGTGATCCTTGGATGAAGGGCAGTATATAATTTTTAAAAAATAAGGTAAACAAGATTTCAGCTTCCTGCCAGGTGTGTAGGAAGGGGGGTGGTGGGGGCAGATCACCCCAGGTACCCGCACTGAGGGGGGTGACATTCGGCGCGCTGCCCGCCCGCGGCTCCCAAGCCTACCCAGAGCCGTCGGAGTAAGGGGGGAGGTGCGCCACTTTTTCAGTGGCATTCCCCCCCCCCTTTGCCCTTCATTTTGACAGCTTGGGGGAGGCTACAGAGTCGCAGGCGGGCGGTGCGCCGAATGTCCACCAGGGGCAGCTCGCTCCACCCCCTGTGAGCGTCTTGCTCCGCCCCCAGCTGCAGGGCTCACTGTCAACATGCAGAGGGGCCAGGAGGCCAACTGGCAAGCCCACCTGGGACGTCTCCTTCCATCGGCCCGTGCTCCAACGTAAATCAGCGACCCAGACTTCAAAAGCCAGAGCACACAATTAGCAAAGTGTGGTTCGCACACAGAAGTGGGCATGAGGCATAAGTCATGCTACAGCTACAGATCTATTAAACATAAATCAGAACAAAGAAACATGTCGTCTCTCTCTCTCATGTCGTCTCAGAGAGAACAGCAAAAGCTATACACAAAAGGAAGTTCCCAGCAAGCTGTGCTGGAATGTAAACAGACATGTGACATGCAACAATTCCACATGCCTGTTCCTTAAGGTGGAATGGAATTCTCAACACGCACGTGCCGCTCCAGGCACCTAAGCGGCGCCTGGGAGGGCACCCTCTGTGCCCATAGCTGTCAACTTACAGATTTGAAAATAAGGGATCAGCAGCCAAAATAAGGGATTTTCCGAAGACCGGTATGTTCAACTTCTGAGCCCCTCCAAGCCAAAAGCAGAAAACCCAGCCAGCAGCCAAACGAAGCCTCAAGCGGTGGTTCCCATAGTGCAGCAACCCGGCAAAAGGGGATGCAGCAAGGAAAACCACCGTCACCTCTCTGCTGGGAAGCGCTGAGCAAAGGCGAGTCCCCAGGCAACGCGGCCAATTTGATTGGCACAAGGCATGCAAACTCTACCCCCCAGTCGTTCTTAGACTCCTTATTGGGTAAGCAATGCAGCCAAGCAACACAGTTGGATCCTCCCTCCTCCCTGGCCGGCAGGGAGGGAGGGAGAGGAGCTGCTTCCTTTGAAACCCGGGAAATTTAAGGGACATCATCAATAAGGGACAGCAGCGGGACACGGCGCTGGGATAAGGGACTTTCCTGCCAAATAAGGGACAGTTGACAGCTATGTCTGTACCACGCCTCCCTCGGGAGCTCGCCCGCCCTGGGCAGCGTGGGCACATGCTCTGCTGCTGTTTCCTGCTCAGGCTCCTGTTCAGTCACTGCCACTTCCTGTTCCACCTTCCCCCACCCTGTCAGCTGTTCAACACCCTACCCAGCCTCCAGCCTCCGCTGTGCAGGAAGGTGGGAGTGGCGAACCAGCAGCCCTGTTCCCCCTTTCTTTTTTTTCTTTTTTCATAGAAAATCTTTATTAATTTTCACATAGACAAATATACACGAGTTACATAACATATAAAACAGAAAACAATACAAATGAATAGAAACATTGAAATAAGAAAATATAAAGAAACAAACATAAACAAATACAATATATTACACTTACATGACAGATTAAAATACAAAACTTCCAATAATTCTCATTATACTACTTATATTATCTGTATTCCCTGCACAGATTCATATTATTTTGTTTTGTGTGTGTGTGTGTATATATATATATTCCACTGTTATATTTTATCTAAATCTTGGTTACCAGTATCACTCTATTTCTGCAAGTACTTTCAAAATGGCTGAGGCCAGAGAGGAAAGAGAAGATTCCCCCTCCTCTAATCCAGCTTCCCACCATTCAGCCATTTGTCGTCCTTGTCAATCGCTTGTCCTTTACAAGTGAAATTTGTGCCTCTCTGAATTTCCGTCCGCAGCGGTTAAAAGCTCTGCACATCTGCAAGCCTACCTGTGCAGATGGGTCTTAAATTAGGACAATCAAGGAGAAGCATATGTCCCCCCTGATTTAAAATTCCGGCCTAAACTGTTAGTGCTAAATCCAAACATGAGGGGAAAGACATGAGATAGTAATGGGAAGTTGCGGTTTCTGAAAGCCTCTCTTCTACATGACTGTAGAAGGTGCAGGACTCCTGTTCTCCTTTCCACCTGGTCACCTGAGGTTGAGGCTACCCTAGGTTGGCCTGAAGGGACGCGGGTGGCGCTGTGGGTAAAACCTCAGTGCCAAGGACTTGCCGATCATATGGTCCGCGGTTCGAATCCCCGCGGCGGGGTGAGCTCCCATCTTTCGGTCCCAGCTCCTGCCCACCTAGCAGTTCGAAAGCACCCCTAAGTGCAAGTAGATAAATAGGTACCGCTTTATAGCGGGAAGGTAAACGGCGTTTCCGTGTGCTGCGCTGGTGCTGGCTCGCCAGAGCAGCTTCGTCACGCTGGCCACGTGACCCGGAAGTGTCTGCGGACAGTGCTGGCTCCCGGCTTCTTAAGTGAGATGACCCGGAAGTGTCTGCGGACAGCGCTGGCTCCCGGCTTCTTAAGTGAGATGAGCGCACAACCCTAGAGTCGGACACGACTGTCCCGTACGGGCAGGGGTACCTTTACCTTTTTACTTTGGCCTGAGTCTTGGCCTTCGACTGCACAAAGTGTGAGCGGGCCACAATATGGGCGACTTATCTTGAGCTCAGCAGATTTGTTTTCATCACTTCTGCTGTCTGCAAATTTGCAAGCGAGAAAATAATAAAGTAATTTGCTGAAAACATTCATCACTGGAAGTGCCTCTCTATGAAACTTACGTTCCACTTTGTTTCAAGAGGGGACAGATGTTCAAAAATCTGGATGAGGACTTGATATTGCTTGCGGGGGGGGGGGGATGCTGACGTACTTAAGATTCTTATTAGAATTATAGTGGAAGTTTCAGAGGGATTCCAATTCATTAAATGCAGAACTTTATGGGACGTAAGACTTATGGAGCAACCCTAAGATTTGCTGCGTTATCAGATAAAGTGCTCAGCAGGGCTACGTAAGCTTTTTCGCCAATGCAATGCCACACATTATAGCATAGTTTTCATTGGAACTTCTAGATAAGTACGCTTAGGGCTGCAACGTCTGGTATTTTCACATGCACCGTTGAATATATTTTTGCTTCTGCTTAAGGCTGTGATTTAAAAAATAAAAATTTGAAGCAGCTTGTGTGCTGGTAGTTTAAAGAGATTAGAAAGCAACAGGATCTTATCGTTTATTGTTGGGCAGTTGTTTCTGGCCATTTACATATTTCCTCATGAATAATTCACCTTAACTTACTGTCTTCATCTGGAGCTGACAGAAACATTTAAATGCTCTGTTCTATTCAGTTAGTGACAATACATTAAAAATATGCTTGGTTAATACCAGTTCCTACAAGGGAAATAAAATAACTGAAACTACAGCATGGAAATAAATTGTGAAATAAAATAGAAAAAATAGCAGCAGAATAAAACCTGCAGCCAAAAATCAGAACTGTACAAAACATCTAAAATGTACTAAAAATATTGAAGGTTCGCATCTGGTAGCCACTGCCTAACAATCCTCTGTAAGAAAATGCTTTATTTTTCTTTACTTAAACTTCCAAAATATCACCAAGCAAAAAACTATGGCCAAGGAAATGACAAAGGCTTGAACTTCGCAGAGATAATGATCGTTCTATTGCCAGATTAGTAAAGCCTTAGAAACTAAAATCACATTTTTTTCCCCAGTCACATGTTCTTGAGATTAAGATAAGCTGCAAACTACAAAGGCTGGTGTGAAGAAAAACGAAGGTAAATGGAAAACAAATGTGGTGATCTGTGGCCTTTTATGTGCCTTGGCATGATGACTTTTGAAATGACCACCTCAGTCTCATCAGCTTGCCTTTCACTTTTCTGGTTTCTTCCTTTCATCACCTTGTAATACCTTATCTTTCTGAACCGGAGAGATCAAACTGCTGCTGCAGTCTTGCTTTCAGTTTTGCCATTTCAGGCATGCCACCATTCACCAGACATCTCAGCCAAAAAACTGAGGGAGCAAGGCTTGCCTAAGCTGCTGCAAGCATCAATCCCTTAACTGCATAATGCAAAGGGCATCAAAATCAATGCATTTGCCACCTTGACAGAAACGTGCATATATGTGCAAGGGTAGCTTAGTAGCAGCAGCAGCACAGAGTTCTAGCTTGGGACCTCTCTATAGGACCAGAGAGAGGAAAGCTTACTAAGCTGCATAAAGGACTGCTTGTTTCCAATGTGTTGCTTTGCTATTTTGCAATGTTTACCGGTATCTTATTGTAACTAGCATTTAAGGCTGTGTATTAAAGCTTTGAAGCGCATTCTTGTGGTGGAGAGAATTAATTTCTACACAAGGTCCAGATCAGGGATTCCGCTGAACAACTCTAACACCCCCTAAAAGGTAAAAAAAAGAGGTAAAAGACCCCTAGATGGTTAAGCCCAGTCAAAGGCGACTATGGGGTTGCGGTGCTCATCCTGCTTTCAGGCCGAGGAAGCCGGCGTTTGTCCACAGACAGCTTTCCGGGTCATGTGGCCAGCAGGACTAAACCGCTTCTGGCACAACATGGCAGAAAGCAGAGTGCACGGAAACGCCATTTACCTTCCTGCTGCAATGGTACCTATTTATCTTCTTACACTGGCATGCTTTTGAATTGCTAGGTTGGCAGAAGCTGGGACAGAGCAACGGGAGCTCACCTCGTCGTGGGGTTTCGAACCGTCAACCTTCTGATCGGCAAGCCCAAGAGGCTCAGTGGTTTAGACCACAGCACCACCCGCGTCCCTTTACCTTTTTCTAACACCCCCTACTCCCAGCGAGACCATTAAGTCCAGAATCCAAAATTACCCAACTGCACCCATCAGCAATGGTGGCCCCTGGAGACTCTTGATCTCACAGCCGTGGGTTTGAGCCAAACGTCGCGCAAAAGATTCCTGCATTGCAAGGGCTTGGACAAGATCCTGCTCCCTTCCAGCTATACAGTTCTATGATTCTGTTACTCTGTTGCCTGGCTTGCTGAGCAGATAGCTGCTGCGATCCTACTATGTGTTTCCATAGCATCTCAAACAGCTACCTGTACTGTCTCATTGCTCACAATAAGGCATCCATTCCACTGAAAGCAACCATTCAAATTTTGATTTATTCTTAAAAAAAAAAAAATTATTGAAAGTTCAAAAAGTACATAATTATACGTCCACTAAACATGGTGAGACATAAATAAAAGGGAGGGGGATAAACGGAACCCGTGTAGAAGGGAAAATAAAGAGGGGAGGGTGGAAACCCAAAACTGTGTATTTTACAAGGTTGTTATTGTACTTCACCAGATCTTAACCTATTACAGTATTTGTAAGAATATCATTGAATTTGTCTACAGCAAGTCTGCGTTTACATGCAAAGTTGTTCATATGTTGTGAGTATGTATAAGTCTTCAGTCCAATTGTAGAAGGGAGACACGTTTTTATTTTTCTATTTAATCAGTATCAGTCTTTTTGCCGTGGCAAGGTCAGGGAGAGTCCACTCATATTGTCCTTTCGTAAGGTTCCATGTGCTGGGTATATATTTCAAGAGGATATTTTGCTCTGTAAATGAAAGGTTGTTCCGTACAGTTCTGTTGATAGTTTCAGTTACCTTCTGCCAAAAACCTTTCGATATAGGACAATGAAAAAACATATGTTTTAGAGAAGCAAATTTTGATTTATTCTTAATTCTGTTTGCTCTAAGGTTTTCTAGGGATACAGTAAAGTACCCCTGACCATTAGGTCCAGTCATGACCGACTCTGGGGTTGCGGCGCTCATCTCACTTTATTGGCCGAGGGAGCCGGCGTACAGCTTCCGGGTCATGTGGCCAGCATGACTAAACCACTTCTGGTGAGCCAGAGCAGTGCACGGAAACACCATTTACCTTCCCACCAGAGCGGTACCTATTTATCTACTTGCACTTTGACGTGCTTTCAAACTGCTAGGTTGGCAGGAGCTGGGTCCGAACAATGGGATTCGAACCGCCGACTTTCTGATCAGCAAGTCCTAGGCTTTGTGGTTTAACCCACAGTGCCACCCGCGTCCCAGGGATACAGTACTGTCTCCTTAATGCACATTGTTAGCTTGGGGGGTGGGTGGCTGCCAAGAAACAACCCCCACCCCATGCAGTCCATGGTTGAAGGATGGGGGGTAACAGTTTGAAACAGGAAGCCAGAGAAGGAAAAATACAGGGGTTTTTCCTAGCTTTTGGCTTGAAAGAGATCCAAGAGCCACCAAGGGCTTGCTGCTTGATTAAGGAGAATCTGATGCCGCTTTACGGACCTCCAGTGGCCCCCATGCTCATACATTTGTCAATAAGTAAATAATACAAAAAACCAGTCTAAGCCTCCAGTACTTTCTCCTCTGACTGTGAAGCAGTAATCATACCCTGCTAATACTGAAAGACTTTGGGTCGCTTCCAGATGACCTGTTTACAGAGAATTCATTCTGCTTTATTTGTGGGGAGATTAGGCAGTGCTGGCTAATCTTTACTGAGAGCTCCTTGGGAAGGTTAAAGGATGTTGCATCAAGAGTTGCCTACACTTTCCCTGTAATTCTCTTTATTTCATTAAGTCTGATTTTGTGGGGCAGGGTTAAGGAGGGTTGTTGCACAAGAGCAGTAAATCACCTTTAACTGAGCAACAAGATCTTGCAAATGTGTGATTGAATTCCACCCAAAAAAATGGCAACTGTCTGGAAGCACCCTGGGGTCTTTGAAAGGGTCAGGGAAGAGCTTTCGTTCAGTGACAGAGCACATGTTCTGCATGCAAAAAGTCCCTGGTTTAAGGCCTGGCATCTCCACATAGGACTGGGGAGGTTTTCTGCTGGAAAACCTGAAGAGTCACTTCTGATCAACAACACTGATAGGTGGGTTATGAGTTCTTTGTGGCAACCCACCTATCAGTGCATCATAGCCAGACACTGGAGAGACCTGTCAGGAGTAAGCATGGATAAAGGTAAGGTAAAGGGACCCCTGACCATTAGGTCCAGTCGTGACCGACTCTGGGGTTGCGGCGCTCATCTCGCTTTATTGGCCGAGGGAGCCGGCGTACAGCTTCTGGGTCATGTGGCCAGCATGACTAAGCCGCTTCTGGCAAACCAGAGCAGTGCATGGAAACACCGTTTACCTTCCCACTGGAGTGGTACCTATTTATCTACTTGCACTTTGACGTGCTTTCGAACTGCTAGGTTGGCAGGAGTAAGCATGGATAAATGGTACCAAATAGTATGGGAAACAGCCCTACTAGAAAAATTAACCAATAAACTGAAACTGACATGGGGACAAATAGAAGAAGACACCTTCACCCCGGTATAGCTCCCCTTTATCACATACACAGCCCAACAAGACAATGACAAAAATCCACCAACAGCATACAAATCAATATGGCTAACCTGATCCAAAACACACACACACCCCACTCACACATGAAAACAAAGACCACCACAGCCAACCACAAATGAATAACCACACCCTAGGCCAACCCCAACCTCTCTCACCACCAAAGGAACACAAGCGAACAGCAAAGAACCTGCACAAGCAACGCTGACCCCAAACCCTACATATAGTAAGTAAAATAGAAACATCGCCACCCGACCCCACCCCCACCCATCTTTCCCCCCTCCCTCCACCTCTTTCCCCCTTTTCTTCCTAATGTCTCAACAAATGAAATTGATTTGTAAAAATGTTACATGGGGGGGAAAACATGCGAGAGAGACGTTGCACACTTTTGTAAATCAACAAAATCTTTAATAAAACAACAACACTGGCTGTCTGGCAGTATAAGGAGGTTTCTCATCTAAGGAATGCTGCAGGAATCACCACTTTTGAGCATCTTAATAATTTCTCTTCCCTCCTGGAGCCCACAATAGGAGGCTTGTATCTAGAGAGCTCGAACAATCCTTTTCATCACAGGTAGTTTCTGGCCAGCTGGCAGTTTCTACAAACCTTCAGAGGTTCTCCGCTCCATGCCCTGGAATGTTGAGACCTTTAATTTACAGGCAGAAAGCATTTTCTGTCTGTGAGGGATTTATGGAAGGAGATCGATCTCAATTCAATTTAAAGGCTGCTTATCGGCAGGCAAAACATGCCGCCATCCTTCTGTGAAACAGGCTTCTGGGTTAATTTACATAGGAAGGAAGCAGGGGTGACAACCTGAATAAAATATTGGGGGGGGGCAGATAAGCCCCACCCCACATAATCAATTACAAGATGTGGCACGCACACACCATTTGAATGGCAATGCCATCAACTTGGGGAGGGGCTCCCTCATATATATTATCGGGGGTGCAAAGGGACCTCAGTCCTCAGGGGTTGACTCCTATGGAAGGTAGCCAACGCAGTCCAGGCCCCCTTACCATGCAGATGTTTGGCTTAGAGCTCTGGAGTTCATGCTTTGCGGGCAAAAGGTCCCAGGTTAAATCCTGGACTTAACTAGGTAGGCACGGGGGGCAGGATCCTGACCTGGTGTGGGGTAGCTTCCTACATTCCCATTTAAATGAATGATCCTTGTGTATTGCCTGTTTGTTTTCATGGAGTCTGCAGAAAAGTTCCTTTTGAATTGTGCTCACAGATGACTGAAGCCAGTAGCTGGAGGTAGCAAAGGATGCTCAGCCGCTATAAGGTGAAGTGTTGTCATTAATCAGAGGCACAGTATAACTTGCACATCACACTGCTGAGAACAAGGATGGATTTGACACAGTGCTGATACGATGCGATGTAAAACTGACGATATAATTTTGTGCGGTATTAGATTAGGGCAAAGCAAGCCAGGTTTCCAATCTAATTACCGCTCCAGAGCTGATGGGGAAACTTGTGTCCTGTGCCATCGCTTTGACAAATGCTTTATGATAATCCACTTATATTGAAATTATCCCAGTAAAACAACAAGTATGTGTTTGATCTCCTGGTCCTGGTCCAGGTCAGTCACTTGAGTTGATGGGATGCTTCCCAATTGGGAAAATGTTCTTGTTCTTGTTATATCATGGGGGGCATCCATTTTGTGGGCAGTCAAGAATCTGATGGCGTTCCCTTGCTGAATTTTGTATGTTTCTGAGCACAATCCAAAGCCTCAAATGGCCCCAGCCCAGTATACCTGAAAGAGCATCTCCAGCCTGGACACTGTGATCCAGAGCAAAAAAAATAGAGTGCCTGGACAGGGACTTTTAAAGTGTGGTCAGTACTAAGCTAGTCCAACTCAGTATAATGCAGCTTGATGCTTTTGAATTATGGTGCTGGAGGAGACTCTTGAGAGTCCCATGGACTGCAAGAAGATCAAACCTCTCCATTCTGAAGGAAATCAGCCCTGAGTGCCCACTGAAAGGGCAGATCCTGAAGCTGAGGCTCCAATACTTTGGCCACCTCATGAGAAGAGAAGACTCCCTGGAAAAGACCCTGATGCTGGGAAAGATGGAGGGCACAAGGAGAAGGGGACGAGAGAGGACGAGATGGTTGGATAGTGTTCTCGAAGCTACCAGCATGAGTTTGACCAAACTGTGGGAGGCAGTGGAAGACAGGAGTGCCTGGCATGCTCTGGTCCAGGGGGTCACAAAGAGACGGACACGACTAAACGACTAAACAACAAGAAAAATATTCCTATGTTCCTCATGCATACACATGGAGAAGTGGATATTGTGTATAGAAGCAGAGAGCTGCCATTGGGGTGTTGTCACTTTTCACTGTCGATTTCTGTCACTTTTCTTATGAAAGTTCAATTCTGGAGAATGGGACTTTTGCAAGCGTTCCATTTAGGCCTTGTTATTTATCACAAGGTATCCACCTTTCATGGTGAGTTGTGAACATGCGCTCTTATCGTGCAAAGGGCATCTGTCCAAAGATGAATTGTAAGGGATCAGTGCACAACTGTTGACAGTCTGAAAGCACCCCTCAGTGTTCAAGTTCTATAGGCTGCTAAGGCAAATTTTCAAAACTTAGCATAATTCTTTTCACTTGTCCTAAAAAAACCCAGACTTCTGCTACAAGTGGGTTTTGTTCCAGAGGCCGTAAGGCAAAACCCCAGCCTGCAATAATACCTTTGCAGTGATTTAGACTTCTCTCTCTCTCTCTCTCTTGCCTCTAGAGGCTCACTGGCATAATCTCTCCGTAATATTAATACGGTGTGAAATACGGGTAACACAGCATCATTCTTTTTTACTGAAGACACTGGAAGTGTTTGAAATGCATCAGTCTTGTAGATGTGTCTGAGAGTGTGATAGGGAACGGATTTTGCCCTGGTCTCGGGAACTTTAAGCTATATTTCTTTCTGGCTGACAGTCAGCTTCATATCAACGCAACCTCCGTATTGATGGGGTCGGAAAATAACTGTTTTTATATGCAGCTGCCTTAAGTAAAAGGTGATGGAATGCAATTTCCCCTGTTTATAAAACAATGTTCTGGATTTTGGAAACATGTGAAATCGGGGAGTGGGGATTTTCTTTCTGACAGATATATGGTTTCTTGTCAAGTCTCTTTTTATCTGTAACAGAGGATAGTTTGTGCCAGTGGACTTGATAACATCAAACCATTCTTCCATTAGAACTACATGCATAAAATATGTCGGATTGGATAAGATCAGTGGCCAAGCTCAGCACTACTCTGATTTCCAAGATTGGCCTCAGCATATGTTTCAAAAAGGTATACTACTTTCTTCTCCTTGCCCCAAAGGGAAAAAAAGTTGTTTAGTGACCTTTTTGGTAACTAGGGCTCTGAGATAGAGCTTCACCAAGCTTCAGTGCGTACATAGCTGATCCAGAGCTCTGTGGCTGCTCTGATGTGCAAACAAATTTCCCTTTACAACATCAGAGCTTCTTCACCTGAAAGGAAACAGTGGCTCAAAGAAATAGGCTTTCTTTGAGGAGAGCAAAGGGGGCGGCTGTCCCATTCAGTTATATATATTGGGGGATAGCCTGCACACACAATGAAAAACCAATGGTGTACAAGAGTCTCGTGCTCAGGACGTACTGGCTGAGGGATGCTTTGAGTTTTCCAATCCAGCCAAATACTTTGAAAACTGTGTCAATTAAGAGAGGCTGTTTGGGGCAATTAAAATTCAGGAAGTGAGAACTGGACCATAAAGAAGGCTGATCACCGAAGGCACTCCTGTCTTCCACTGCTTCCCGCAGTTTGGTCAAACTCATGCTGGTAGCTTCGAGAACACTATCCAACCATCTCGTCCTCTGTTGTCCCCTTCTCCTTGTGCCCTCAATCTTTCCCAACATCAGGGTCTTTTCCTGGGAGTCTTCTCTTCTCATGAGGTGGCCAAAGTATTGGAGCCTCAGCTTCAGGATCTGTCCTTCCAGTGAGCATTCAGGGCTGATTTCCTTAAGAATGGATCGCTTGGATCTTCTTGCAGTCCATGGGACTCTCAAGAGTCTCCTCCAGCACCATAATTCAAAAGCATCAATTCTTTGGCGCTCAGCCTTCTTTATGGTCCAGCTCTCACTTCCATACATCACTACTGGGAAAACCATAGCTTTTACTACACGGACCTTTGTTGGCAAGGTGATGTCTCTGCTTTTGCTCTCTTTTTTTGCTCCCCCCCCCCCCCTGTATTCCTAAGAATCTATAAAAGGAAAGAACCTGCAAGCATTTAATTAACATCAGAATGACCCTTAGCTGAATATATGTAAATATTGTATAAGAATCTTGACAATGGAGAAAGGCATTGCTGGATCAGATACTATTAAGTGATGTGTGAAACCCCCTTTTTTAATTCCAATTTCAGCCTGTGGTAGAAAACATGTCTCAGCAATGCAAAAGGGTTCTAATCCAGAGGTATCTTTCTTGCCAGATAGCTAAAACCTGTTGCCCATTATTAGTTAGGAAAAACACCAGGTGTTTGGGTATTGCAATTTTTTGAAAACATTGTCTGTGTCCTTGGAGTGTTCCATAAAACATGCCCATTGTATGTTTAATGAAGTTATTGGCCCATGGTTCACTGAATTCACTTTTTAGTAATCAAGTTCCATACAGGTTTGCCAATTTCTTTTCAGTTTTCTGAAGCTGGTAAATTGTATGTCATGGTGCTATGCTTGTTTAATAAGTTTGCAGGATTACAAACATAGTTTATGAAAACATAGATGTTGGAAAATTGTTAATTTTAAAATGACAAGGAAAGAAAGGGTCGCTGTGATCTAATACAAATTTTCCTACTGAAGCTTCAAATATTAGACCAAGATCTGTGAAAAGGGCAATTTGCATTAAACATAGACATTTAATTCCTATGAATATTTGCAGGGACGTTTCTCTTTTGTTTAGTATCCCTTAGTATAGATGGTTCTGGGAAAACCACACTCCGTTTCACAGAAGTCAAGCAACATCAGATAGAATGTTTTCCCCAACCTGCTATGATTTTTTTCCTTGGGTTTCTTTCTTTGTCTTGTTTACTGTGGAATAAAATTGCTAGAACCACCGTCTTTGCAGCCTGTGTGCTCTGGGGTCACCAAAGGTTGAGAAATCATATCATACTTTTCCCTGTTGAGTCAGCAGAGCAGGAGACAGCAAATTCACTCTTGTCTGCTGCCATTTCATCCTTCTTCATTTTTGCTCCTGGTACAACTCATCTTCATGCATTTTCCCCACATACATTCTTTCTCCTGCCAGAATTGCTGACTTCAGTTTACGATCACAAATCCACTCATACAGACTAAGAGCACTGCTGGATCAAGTCTGGGAATATCAGGGCCAGCCAAGTGAGGCAGTTAAATCTGAGTGTCATAAATGGGCAGCATGATGCTTGCTATTTAATTTATGATTATTGTATTCCAGGGGCAGCCACTTTTTGGGATTTTCTGCCTTGGGTGCCAAAATTACTTCCTATGCATTTTGGCTGTGGCCAGAGGGCATTTGTTGTTCCGCCTCAGGCAGCAAAATGTCTTGAGCAAGCCCTGCAAATGTCCATCGATTTCAGCTTCCTGCGTCTTGCAGTGACCAATCAGATGTCTCTGGGAAACCCAAAAGCAAAGCATGAGAGCTCTCTTCTGTTGCTCCCAGTAACTAGGGATGGAAGGATCCGTCCATTTTTGTTCTCTCGGTTTCTCATTTTCCCAATCTTGATAAAGCTGTATAATTAGAATAGTAAAGTCTGTTCATTTGCCAGCTTCAGGGTTCTTGCAATTGCCAGGGTTCCACACTATTGGGATTTAAGATCAGAATTGGTAAAGGCCGTAACACTGCTCTGTTCTTGGGGAGAAGCAGGGTGCACTGATCTGGGATCCTAAGATCTAGTCTTTCATTGGACACTTCCAGGTCCTTCCCTGTCTGAGGAAACAGCTGTGGGTTCATAGGGTTCACAGGTAGGAGATGACAGCTCATATGTGACTTACTTTGCAAGGCGAGTGTGCAAGGAAGGGGTATAAGAAGCTCTCCTGAATCCCCTCTTTTGTCACAAGCTTCTCCTTGGGGATGTGGGTAGTGCTGTGCTCTAAACCACTGAGCCTCTTGGGCTTGCCGATGAGAAGGTCAACGGTTTGAAACTCCCCAATGGAGTGAGCTCCCATTGCTCTATCTCAGCTCCTGCCAACCTAGCAATTCAAAAGCACACCAGTGCAAGTAGATAAGTAGGTCCCGCTGCGGCGGGAAGGTAAATGGCGTTTCCATGCACTCTGGTTTCTGTCAGGGTGTCCTACTGCACCGGAAGCGGTTTAGTCATGCTGGCCACATGACCCAGAAAGCTGTCTGTGGACAAACGCTGGCTCCCTCTGCCTGAAAGTGAGATGAGTGCTGCAACCCCATAGTCACTGTTGACTGGACTTAACCGTCCAGGGGTCCTTTACCTTTACCTTTTACCCTCGAGATGTGGAGGCAAAGAAGAAGAAGAAGAGGATGAGGAGGAGTTTGGATTTGATATCCCGCCTTTCACTCCCCTTAAGGGGTCTCAAAGCGGCTAACATTCTCCTTTCCCTTCCTCCCCCACAACAAACACTCTGTGAGGTGAGTGGGGCTGAGAGACTTCAAAGAAGTGTGACTGGCCCAAGGTCACCCAGCAGCTGCATGTGGAGGAGCGGAGACGCGAACCCGGTTCCCCAGATTACGAGACTACCGCTCTTAACCACTACACCACACTGGCTCTCTCAGAAGTAGTTCTGTCTTGAAAGATCTCAAGACCAGCCACACATTCTGGCTTGTTCATGAGATGTTGCTCCCCTTGGGATTCCAAACTGGGCGAATGGGGGCTCTCAACCCCAATGGATCGGTTTGTGTGTAAATATCACCAGCCTTTAGGCTGCAATCCTCACTCCACTAACCTGGGAGTAAGCCCCGCGGGATTCGTTTTACATTGGGACTTACAACTGAGTAGACATGGTTAGGGTGGCATCTTTCCTTAAACAAGCCTTCAATTAGTCTGTTGAAACATGTTTGTCTTTTGTTTCCACCACTCCGCACAAACTTTGAAGGAGAAACCCAGATGGCGAGAAACCCCGAGCACATTCAGTCCAGTTTGGATGTTTTGGATTTGTAACGAAGCGTTTAATACAGGACCAGCAGTATGGCAAGTTACTACTTAGACTGGGAATAAAGGGCATTGGCACAATTAGTATAAGATGAGCAGGGGTTAAGGAGAATCAAATAAAGGACTGCTCAAAGGCAGACCTTGTAAAAAAAAGATAATTTTATTCAGATGGCACATGGCGCTGTGGAAAGTATATTTTATTATTCTCTCTGGCAAGATACAATATTTTCCGCCTTACAGCTTAAGATCAAAATGGCTCACACTATAAGACAAAATATTTTCCCATTTTATATAACAGAGCTTTTAAAAAAACCATGTATCAAAGAATGGACTTGCTTTTTCATTGTTTTACTTTCCCTCTCTTTCTTTATCTTTCTGTCTCTCGGATAATTAAGGATCTTTGAAGGTCCGTGAGCTGCATTTAGCCATCTTGCCATGATTCCTGTTTGGCAATAATACTTCCAAATTAGCTACTGTTCTCATTAACCAATTTACCCATTTACAATCAAAGAGAATTGCTTTCAGTACTACAAGCACATTTCTCAGAATATGTCTTGTTAGCATATGCCTTAATGAGGATTATCCTTTGCTTTCAGAAAAGACTCCCTTTCTCAAAAAAAAGGGGGGGGGAGAGTATTGGCTGATGAGATAAAACAAGTTTCCGGCCTTGGGCTCTGATTTCTGTTTACATAAAGCAGTAATATGTGCATTTCTCACACCAGTTGTGCGTACTGGGCAAACTCTTAAAGAAGACACTAAGGGAAAGTTGTAAAGTTCTGATAGGGAAGTAAAGTGTGGGGAAATCCCATTCAGCAAAGAGTTAACCATGCTGTCAATGGGGCTGCTATAGCCACCCACCCACACAAAGCCATTACAGCCATAGCCTGTACTGATCCTGACTATTCTTGACAAATATGGCTGTTTGATGTGTTTTCCTTCAAACCATTCTTCCATCCGATTTGAAAATGGAAGCCCCCTGGCCCAGAGAATGGAAAGAAGATAAAGTTCCTGCCAGAGAAGAATGGCAGATTAAGTTGATGGATTATGCCGAAATGGCTAAAATGGCTGGAAGAATCAGAAATCGGAAAGACCAAAATGTTAATAAGGAACGGGGAAACTTTATAACTTATCTTGAAGACCATTGTAAACAGTCAAAATTGATCTTCAGAGCACAGGAAGGTCCATGGGCTGCACTGCGTATAAGTAGCATGCTGTTAATTAATCCTTGCTGGTTTTGAAATGGCTCCCTCCCAAACATACCCACTGAAGTCAAAATGGCTCCGGGATTTTAGTTGCAGGTGAAGAAAGAAAACCAGAGAGACGAAGGCTCTGGCAGTTCAAGCAGCAGAGTCGCTCTGTGAACTTTTGCCAGATACGTTACCCAAGGAATTTCCACATAACTCCAATCATTGACCATATGTTCCGCCAGTGAAATTTTTACAGCTAGATTAGGCAACTAATCAGAAAGATTTGCTAATGCTCAACAACTAATTTCTGGCACTGCTGCCCTAGAGGACTGCAGTGTGTAGCACATAGTCACAGCTGAAACAGTGGTAAAGGAGGAGAAGGGAGATTCGTGTCTGGGTTTGAGTGTTCCCTTCCAGTTTGGGGACAGAATGCCCCATAGGAATGATCCTATATCATGGCTATAACTTTTCCATTTCCTGGCTGTAAGCATAATTGCTACTATAATCAAGTTTAGAACTTACTTCTGCATGCTGGATTTTATTTACACAGTATACTTAAAGCAACCTAAGAGGAAAATGAATGACTTTTTAAATAACATATTGAGTATCCATTAGCTTAACTACATTAGCTATATGTTTCTGTTTCTTAACAGCTCCACCACATGTGATAAAAGACTACTTTAATCTCACACCTCCTTACTGGCATTAAACACCAATAAAAACAGTTTTTATTCCAGCTAATAAAAAGTATTAAATTCATCCTACATCCTTCCCCATTCAGTCTAAAAAGGTAAAGGTAAAGGGGACGCCTGACCATTAGGTCCAGTCGTGGCCGACTCTGGGGTTGCGGCGCCCATCTTGCTTTATTGGCCAAGGGAGCCGGCGTACAGCATGTGGCCAGCATGACTAAGCCCCTTCTGGCGAACCAGTGCAGTGCACGGAAATGCCGTTTACCTTCCCACTGGAGTGGTACCTATTTATCTACTTGTACTTTGACGTGCTTTCGAACTGGTAGGTTGGCAGGAGCAGGGACCGAGCCACAGGAGCTCACCCCATCATGGGGATTCGAACCGCCGACCTTCTGATCGGCAAGTCCTAGGCTCTGTGGTTTAACCCACAGCACCAATTACGTAATTGATTATTTCCCCAAACCCAAGGAAATAAACATATTCAAGTTGCTTATGCCGGCATAAGAAGTGCTGAATGACTTAGGACTGAAATATCTAATGTGAGACTTCCTCCCATAATTTCTGTGCATCAAGATCTGCAGCCCCTTTTCACCCTTCGGTGCTGTGGAGTGGCCATAAGCCCTACATTATAGAGGGCAGTCCTGTCTGAAGGGCTGTCAGAAGGCACTCATGTGCTTGAAGCAGGACCAGTGGTTGGGAATGATGGGAGTTACAGTCCAACAACACTGAGGGACCCAAAGTTGAGAAGGGCTGATTTGAAGGGTAGTGCCCACTGATTCCTCTCTTTTTTTGGCCATGTGTAAGTGGACAGCCTGAAGAGATGTCAAAGAGAATTGAAGGGACTGAGGAGATTGAGGAACAGGAGGAAATGCTGCGATGATATGAAGACTGAAGGATGGCCAGAGGACAGAAAGACTGAGATTGTTCCAGAGAGGAAGGCAGTTAGAAGGAATCACTGAGGAAAGAGCAGTCACCACCTTCTGCCCTCACATAGCAGTTCCTCTGACAGTTCTGCCTGAGGCCTACATCTGCATCACAATGATCTGTAGCCAGAGACAGGTTTGACAGCCTTTGAACACCTGTGTCTATCTTAGTTATTGGATTCCATCCCCTCTTGTTGATTATACATTTGCTTTGAATGTCTACCTGAATTGTTCCTCTAACTTCCCCTCCTCCTTTTCGTTCCCTGATAGTGCCTGATTTTTCCTTTGCTATTAAGATTCCCACTCTAGACCAGGACTGGCACCAGGTTTGAGTGGGTCCTAGACAACTTGTCCAGGGTGGTGTAATGGTTAAGAGCAGTGGACTCGTAATCTGGTGAACCGGGTTCGCTTCCCAGCTCCTCCACATGCTGGGAGGCATTGGGCTAGTCACACTTCTCTGAAGTCTCTCAGCCTCACTCACCTCACAGAGTGTTTGTTGTGGGGGAGGGAGGGAAAGGAGATTGTTAGCCACTTTGAGACTCCTGAAGGGGAGTGAGAGGTGGGATATCAAGTCCAAACTCCTCCTCCTCCTCCTCCTCCTCCTCCTTCTTCCATTGGGGTTCCCTCAGCATCACTCCCTAGGAACTGGTGGCAGCAGAGATAGAGGACAGCGCTCAGAGAAACCGGTGACTCTAGCCACAGGGTGCTCCTTCCAGTGCCAGGACAGGTGGCTGGAACCGCCACCAACTAAATTGCCTCACAGAGCCTCTGGGACCTCCCACCTCCAAAATAGCATCACTCTACAACTCTACATCAACTCCCAGAGGCATTGTTAGGAAATAAAGAAAGGGTTGGCTCCAGCCACTTGGCCTAGAAGTGCCCTTAGCATCAGGCCCTGTCAGGGGAAAAGGCAGGGTAGAAATAAATATATCATCATCATCATCATCATGATTAAAGTAGGGAGAAGAGTGTTCACAGTGGTGGCCCATTGGGCATTTGCCAGGCCTGCTACAGATCAACAACACCTTATAGGGCTTTCTCAACATTCACATTTTTAGTCTTTTTATAGGTAGGAATGAGAACTTCATGGTAGACCTCTTCTACTGAAGAGAGGGATCACAACCTTACTGCGGTCTAATGTACCTCTGTTTTGTTTTGCTCGGCTAAGAAATGGGAGTCATTAAAATTCCTTCAAATTCACTGACTGAGAGATGACTTCTTTGGCTTGTTAGTACAAGATGGAACAGAGTGTTCAGCTTCTTAGTTGTGTTCTGATATCACATTACACGCAAGGGTGGTTCTATATATAGTCACAAACAAAAGGAAAGACCCCGTCCAGTTTTCATCCCATTCATCAATTTCCATTCCCCTGTCCTTACTGCCCCAATGTGTCACAGGCTAGTAAATTCCTCAATTTCCATTTCACACTCCCTAAGCTTCTATAAAGACTAGGCATTCTCCTGCTTAGGTACATGAGTTAATTGCCACTTGAAATTAGTGGAAAGCTCTTTCATTCTCCAGTTAGCCTTGTATTTTTGATCAGGTGTATTTCAGGTGTATGAGTGAACAAGTGAGAGCCAGTGTGGTGTAGTGGTTAAGAGCAATAGACTCGTAATCTGGGGAACCGGGTTCGCTTCCCCGCTCCTCCACATGCAGCTGCTGGGTGACCTTGGGCCAGTCACACTTCCTTGAAGTCTCTCAGCCCCACTCACCTCACAGAGTGTTTGTTGTGGGGGAGGAAGGGAAAGGAGAATGTTAGCCGCTTTGAGACTCCTTAGGGTAGTGATAAAGCGGGATATCAAATCCAAACTCCTCCTCCTCCTCCTCCTCCCCCTCCTCCTCCTCCCCCTCCTCCTCCTCCTCCTCCTCCTCCTCTTCTTCTTCTTCTTCTTCTTCTTCTTCTTCTTCTTCTTCTTCTTCTTCTGTTGATCCGTAGCAGACAGGATACCTAAACAATCTGGTTATGGTGATGTTCTCTGTTGGCTGAAACTGTGGAATCTTATAATAGCGTATTGGCTGTGGACTCCAGAAAAGAAGCAGATGTAGAATTGTTTTCCATACTCTGAAGTGTGAGATAACCACAAATTGAAATGTAGGTCGTATATCTAGGCTTGGGAATTCACAAGAAGCAACGAAGTACTGCTCTTTGACTAGGCGAAAGTAGTAGACTAAGCCTCTAGTATTTCTAAGGAATGTGCACCAAGGACCAGGTACAATTTGGGCTCTGCTCCAGCACTTCAGAAAGCAGGTTGCTTCACTTTGGACTACTTTTAGGCATCGCCCACTTTGTCTCAGGTCTGAAGCAGAGCATTGCTTTGGAAATCCAAGGCTTCATATGTGTCCTCATGGGGAAATGGCTATAAGTTAAAATCACAAAAAACTTTTTGACAGAATTGGATGAAATTTGCAGGTTTCATTACCCTTTCTGAGAAGCATGGGTTTCTGTATGAGATGGATTTACATTCTGTGTTATTGATTTAAGTTTTGTTGTTGTTATTATTTGGAATCTATATATTTTGTTACTGCTTGTTGGAACCTGGATTTTAAAAAAAAGATTTTCCAACTGCACAAATTCCCCATCGAACATCTCACTCTAAAAAAACCCAAGCTGAACAAACACAAAGATACTTTGCTCCTTGATTATACCCTTTCTCGGTGGCAGTTTCTTCATAAAAGTCACCAGTTCTTCTCCACCGTACATCATTTATGAATCTGCCTCAGTTCTGTAGCTAACAGGTGCAAAACCAGGAGTATTTTAAGGGTGTGTACAAGAATATGATGATGTATTACCTGTCCTAAGATGAAGGTGAAGAAGAGCCATTTCTGGCCCAAAAGAAGGCGTTTTGATATGGTTTGGGTAGTTTGTTTAAGTATGAACAGTGCTATTTCTCTAGAAAACAAGGTGCAGGAGCTCACCACAAACTTTTCCCTTTCTCTCTTAGAACAGCTCTGGTTGAACAAAAACAGCCCTGAGTATGGAAACTTAGTGCATTCCACACTCATAATTTGTGAGCATGCTGTCCCTGACATTGTAATTTAAGTGTTTAATAGAAGCATACACCTAAGATATATATTTTACACACACACACACACACACACACACACACACTTTTTCAACAGCACATTGTCAGTTCTCTAACTGCACAAATGTTTTTCCAACTCCACATTTCGTGTTCAACATCACACTAAAAAACTTTGAGAGGAACACTGCCTTTCCTGTTTTAGTGGTACTGTGTCCTCCATCGGTGAAACAAATTACCTCCACAACAGTTCTCTTTAAGTAAAGCCACATGTTTAGTACTATTGTGTGGTATAGCTCTTTCTGGACTGGGCCACTTCTTCACATTCCTACCACAAACAGTATAATTCACCTTTCCTATTTCCAGCAGGTTGGGTGAAGTAATTTGTATTTTATTTATTGCCACTGGGGTGATATGCTCTCTTACCATCGTTTTGTAAATTATAGCCACATTCAGAGAGAAAAAGTGTGTGCACTGTTAATTTCTTTAACACGATATTTCAGGTTACATCACACAATATTTGTTTTAGCTCATGTTTTATTTGTATACATCATTAATAATATCAAAATGCATCATTTCTTTCCATTCGTTAAGATATGGCCGCTGCCCATTACTATAAATAAAACTTTCAGTAAAGTGGCATTTAACACTAATCAATTAGTTTATAATGGGAAAAATCTCCAGTGACATAATGGTAGTGAAAAAGCTACTGTTTTTATCCTCTGATATTCTTATACTCTTATACTCACTTTCCTCTCTACCCATCATTCCAGCTAGAGAAATACTTTGCTCTGGGGTAGCCAATAAATTCTGTTAACTACTAGAAATAACCAATCAATTTAGAGGCTCGTTTACCAGGAAGACCATTCCCTTATTCAATAAAACCAATTATGGTTAGTTCCATAAATCCATGGCTGGCACTTTGATACTAATATTTTGGTTTAGCTCATTAGTCATTACCGCTTCCTTTGCTCTTTTTAAGATGGAAGTTGGGTCCAGCACACTGCAATCAGGTGTGGCCAAACATTTCTTGGCATGCAATTTGCAGATATCATTGAGAGCTGAAATATTGGTCTGCAGGCTCAAGAAGTGCTCTTCTCATCCATAGTTATTCTACTTTCAAATGCATGCTGCTGACTCATTGCTGCTGGAGTGATTTCGCCTCTTCTTTTCTTGCTGACTCTACCCTCCTCCTCCTCCTAGTAAACTGAGTGTGACTAAAGTCTGAGAAGTGTCTCCATTAAGGGAGCTTGTTGTGAATGCAACCTGGACCTCAAAAGCCAGTAAAACACACACTTCAGGGGAAGAAGTTGAGAGAGGGGGTGGGTGGTCCTCATCTGTCCCTGGTGGAAATGACTGTTCAGTGTAGCAGCTGGTGGGTTGGCACAAAGCTGTATTACCAGCCAAAGTGGATGTTAATAGCATCTCATACTGATCAGGTGCACAGCCTGGGAGTCATTTTGGACTCACCGCTGTCCATGGAGGCACAGGTCAATTCTGTGTCCAGGGCAGCTGTTTACCAGCTCCATCTGGAACGCAGGCTGAGACCCTATCTGCCCGCAGACTGTCTTGCCAGAGTGGTGCATGCTCTAGTTATCTCCCGCTTGGACTCCTGCAATGCACTCTACATGGGGCTACCTTTGAAGGTGACTCAGAAATTGCAATTAATCTAGAATGCGGCAGCTAGATTGGTGACTGGGAGTGGCCGCCGAGACCATATAACACCGGTCCTGAAAGATCTTCATTGGTTCCCAGTATGTTTCCGAGCACAATTCAAAGTGTTGGTGCTGACCTTTAAAACCCTAAACAGCCTTGGTCCTGTATACCTGAAGGAGCATCTCCACCCGCATCATCCAGCTGAGGTCCTTCTAGTGGTTCCCTCACTGCGAGAAGTAAGGTTACAGGGAACCAGGCAGAGGGCCTTCTCGGTAGTGGCACCCGCCCTGTGGAACGCCCTCCCAGCAGATGTCAAGGCAATAGACAACTATTTTACTTTTAAAAGACAACTGAAGGCGGCCCTGTTTAGGGAAGTTTTTAATGTCTGATGCTGTATCGTTTTTAATATTCGGCTGGAAGCTGCCCAGAGTGGCTGGGGAAACCCAGCCAGACGGGCAGGGAATAAATGATGATGATTATTATCACAAGTTCAGCAGACACAATCTTTTCTTTCCATGCAGAAAAGGGTTCACCTTTGAATTTCCCTGTGTCACACTGCTGTTAAAAGCCAGATTTTAAAATGGCTAAAATTTGAGTGGAGGAAGACAACTACCCCAGCTAAGCATTGGTGGCTTAGAGAGGCTTACAGGGACATCAGTGGTGGCCAAATGCAAATGGAACTAAATGTCACTACACACAGCCCAAAAACACCCACACACCCCAATGGTGACTTTAATGCTCTTGTTTATATAATCTTTCTCTTTTTTTGTTGTATTTCGAATCTTGAATTCTATTTCTTATATATAGCATCTTGTCTGAACAGTCCATTCAACACATTACTTTTATTCCCCAACATCAGTTTATTTGTCTCAATGTTCCGTATTTCTGTTACCTTTCCTCCAGCATCTTCTATTCAGATTTGTTTGGCAATAAATGCCCCTGCAGCAACTTGACATTTCAGGAAGGAGTGACTTGCAGAACCTTCATGGCCAGGGATGTCATTAATTCAGGAAACGCCAAGGCTCATGTTTGCAGCTTTCCTCTGTCCAAAAGCACATGCAAATGTTAGGGGGGTTGACAGTCTCCCCTTTTGTTTTCTGAAAAGGAAGGGGGGAAACGAGGCTAGCAATTTCAATAACAAAAAAGTCATCTGTATTCATTTGCAGTTCGGGCTTACTGGCCTGTGTCCCTGGCAACGCTGCCAGATTTATTAGTGTCTTGCTTAAAGACTGAAATCTGGTATATATTATCTCTTGGTGCCCTTTGTCTTCAGCAACTATCATAATCATCGTTCAGCCAGTGCATTTTTTTGCTCCACAATGCATATTTCAGAAGGATTCTTTCAACTGTCCGTTTACCTTTCTTCCAAGTTGCTAGGGGCGACATATTAGGGACTAACTATCTCATTCCATGCTCACAACAGTCCTTTGAGATAGGGTAGTGACTTGCTAGAGGCCATCAAAGGTGACCAGATATCTGAATCCAAGCCTCTCCAGTAATACTCCAGACCCTGAATGATTGTAAGATTTGTTAGCAGAGAACAGTAATATCTATAACAATTTTCGAACCTGCTCTGATTCTGGTGGTGCTGAAAAGTACAGAGCATTTATTGATAGGGCTGAATTTTCAAAGAATTTAGCAATGACGGTGTCACTTGCTCTAAGAGTGGACTCAGGCAGCGAGCGTCAACAGTATTGTAACCAAAGCAAAGTCAATGAAAATGGAAGGAACAAGAAGCTCCCATCAAAGAAGAATGGATAAGTAAGTTAATGGGCTATACAGAACCGGGACTCAGCTACATTAGTAAAGAAAAAGCATTTTATATGCGTTTTAACACTATGACACCAGATGGCGCTGTGGAGTCCCATCTTTCGCCAGCGTGATTTCCCACTATGAGGTTAACAATGCGTTTTCCTGAAATGCTTTTTGGATGTGTCTAGAATCATGGGCAGGCAAACTAAGGCCCGGGGGCCAGATCCAGCCCAATTGCCTTCTAAATCCAGCCCGGGAATCGGTGTGTTTTTACATGAGTAGAATGTGTACTTTAATTTAAAATGCATCTCTGGGTTATTTGTGGGGCCTGCCTGGTGTTTTTACATGAGTAGAATATGTGCTTTTATTTAAAATGCATTTCTGGGTTATCTGGGGGGCATAGTAATTCGCTCATTCCCCCCCCCCAAAAAAATATAGCCCAGCCCCCGACAAGGTCTGAGGGACAGTGGACCAGCCCCCTGCTGGAAAAGTTTGCTGACCCCTGGTAGATCCAGCCCTGGCAAAATAAAGAGAATCTAATGAGTGTTTTGTGGAAGAATGTCAAAAACCAAACCAAAATTTGAGTCTTGTCTGAATTTATTTAGGGGGGAGGTTTAAAAGTCTCAGTGGATGCCTTTTTCAGATTACGTAAGGAAATATTATTCTTTGGAATCTTGCTTTTATGTTGTATGTTGTACGTTTGTGACTGCAAATTTTTAATTTGAAGAGCCAAATAAATAAATTTATTAACGGAAAACGGGGTGGGAAGTCAACCAAAATAAGAGAAAAGACAAAATTTTGATTGTATATGTTGAAACTTAATAAAATATAATTTTTTAAAAAGAAATATATTCAGTGGAAGCCAGAGATATGTAGAAATACCAAAAAAAAGGCCATTTTCAAAACACTAAAGGAACAGCCTCGTACACACACACACAAAAAGCCCCAGCCCAATGCAGATCGATCATTGTCGGCAGGCACTGGAAAATAAAAATTGAAAACTTGTACACAAGAAGGCACATCTGGCTGACCAAAACCCTGAACAGAACCATCCCAGCTAAGAGGTCTGATGTAGGCTCCTCATCTAGCATGAACGAGTGACAGCAGGTGTTAGAAACTGATTATCAAAAGGCAGCCAAGAAGTGAATTGCAGAACAGCTGTACCAAAGCTGGCAAGAGGAAGTCAGCAATATGCCTGGACCTTTCACAGCTGGTCTCAGTGATTTCGGTCAGCCGCTGAGTTTCATTTGAAAACGTGGCTCCAATCTGCAGTGCCTTCAAGGTAGAGTTGCTTTCTAAACTCTTTTTCTGGACTTGGGCCCGCTGAAGGGCACACTCTCTTGGCAGCTTCTGCAATTGTCACTTTCCCCCCAGAGGGTTGCCCTGCCTTGGCAGGTCGACTGCTTGACAGTCCTTCACCATCAAAAGAGGGGAGAGCTTATGACGCTCCATTCTTTTGTAGTGCTTGACCATAACGCACACCCTAATTTGGTTCATTGGGATCAAGCTAAGCTTAACATCCCAACAGGGGACACGGGTGGCGCTGTGGGTTAAACCACAGAGCCTAGGACTTGCAGATCAGAAGGTCGGTGGTTCGAATTCCTGAGATGGAGTGAGCTCCCGTTGCTTGGTCCCTGCTCCTGCCAACCTAGCAGTTTGAAAGCATGTCAAAGTGCAAGTAGATACCTTCCAGCGGGAAGGTAAACGGCATTTCCGTGCGCTGCTCTGGTTCGCCAGAAGCGGCTTAGTCATGCTGGCCACATGACCTGGAAGTTGTACGCCAGCTCCCTCGGCCAATAAAGCGAGATGAGTGCCGCAACCCCAGAGTCGGCCACGACTGGACCTAATGGTCAGGGGTCCCTTTACCTTTACTAACATCCCAACATCCCATTTTAAGGCTTAGAAACAGAGATCCGTTCACCCCAAATTACTCCAACAAGCTACGAAATGTATTGCATTTTGCAAAGTTAACTTTGGAAATCAAAAGCGATGGGTGAATCTGTCAGTTTTAATTTCTCCCAGTTCCTCTCCTATTTGGCCCCATTTCCACACCACTTTATGGGAGAAGGATTCGTCTGCACAGAAGTATGAGTGCATTTTTGTTCAAATTTCTCTTAATATGCTCATTTTTGTGTGTGCAATTTTGCCAAACGTACACATTTTAACCAGCAATTTTCACTAATGCGTGAATTTTTGTGCGCACACTTTCACCTGTTATATGTTTCTTTTTATGCATTTTTGATTGAAGAACTACATCACAAAATTCAACCAAGTGTGAATTTTGAAGGATAAGTTGCATATTGGGTTCAGAAAGTGCAAATTTGGTAAGTTTGCATTAAAATATGAACCAAACGAATTTATTCTCCATCCCTATACATACCCCACGCCCCAGTCTCATTTCCAGTTCTAAATTCTGATTTCTACTTTTATTAAAACATCTATAAGAACACTCGTCTACATTAAACCAATGGTTTTGTGGTCCACCTCCACCAATTGCATGGCATCAGTCATGTGCATAAAAATCTATTAGCAGGTTGTATTCCTGCCATAAAGGCTTGTACAGTATCATTCAGCCTAAACTGCCAAGACAGGATCCATCATATCCCTGTTCAGTAACAGATGAAGATCCTTTTTTAAAAGTCTGTAAGAAGCAATCAGGAAATTGTCTCATAAAGTGATAAATTATGCATTCTCTAGCCTAATTTGAAGGGATTCTGTAGATTTCCGTACCTAACAAAGACCTTCTATGGCAATGTTCAGCTTTTAACAACATGCTCATTTCAAAATGAAAATACAGCTGTGTAACATTACATTTTAGCTAGGGGCTTGCTGTGGCACCTCACATAATCCTCTCCTCCCACATACAGAAGACTTCATGTATTCAGCCGCACGCAAAGGCACTGGCTGGATCAAATCCCAATTGTTTCAAAAATCAAAGTGAAACATTTCAGAGTGACAAAACCTAATTTTAATATAATACACACATATTTTGTAATGCTTTCCCCCCTTTTATGTTTGAAAACTTGCGCAATGCAATAACCCCCCCCCCAATTTTGTTTATTGCTATTTCTCTTCCAAAGTAGAGGGCTGCTTTTCACATTACACGTTAGAGGTACATGATACAGACTGCAACTGTGATGTAATAATAATAATAATAATAATAATAATAATAATAATAATAATAATAATAATTTATTTGTACCCCACCCATCTGACTGGGTTGCCCCGGCCACTCTGGGCAGCTTCCAATATATATATATAAAGGTATAAGTAAAGGTACCCCTGCCCGTACGGGCCAGTCATGTCTGACTCTAGGGTTGCATGCTCATCTCGCTCTAGAGGCCGTGAGCCGGCGCCATCTGAAGACGCTTCCGGGTCACGTGGCCACCCCGCCGCGGGGATTCGAACCGCTGACCATACGATCGGCAAGTCCTAGGCACTGAGGTTTTACCCACAGCGCCACCCGCGTCCCAAAATATATATATTTTATATTTTATATTTTATATATATATATATATATATATATATATATATATATATATATATATATATATATACACATAATAAAACATTTCACATTAAAAGCTTCCCTATACAGAGCTGGCTTCAGATGTCTTCTAAAGATTATATAGTTACTCATCTCCCTGACATCTGATGGGAGGGCGTTCCACAGGGTGGGTTTTAAAACCTTGAGCACATTGCAAAAAACATGAAGCAGGGACCTGTTATTTTCCCTTCCTTCCCAAGGTTAAAATGTTAGGTTAAATAAAGGCGCTGTATTTTCTACAAAGCTTATCCTATAAAAAAACCCAGGACTTCTGAAGCAGCCCAAAATTTGAGAAATGACTTTGGAGTGTGTGTATGTGATTATCTGTACATGACAACTTCCTTCCCCAGAGCCACACAGCATGTATACATAAGGCTTCTAATGTGAGGACAACAAAACTAATCGGTGATTAGAAGTGCACAGTCCCCTCCCTTCTCCATATGACAGAAATATATACTCTTCACAGTTCTGCTGATTGTTTTTTTTAATAAGGCCATAGCTCAGTGGTAGATCACATGCTTTGCGTTCATCAAGTCCTATGCTCAATTCCTGGCATCTCCAATTAAAAGGTTGAAGTAACAGATAATGAAAATGCCGAAGGTCTTAGAGAACTGCGACCATCCAAATGGACAATAAAAAGGTAAAGGGACCCCTGACCATTAGGTCCAGTCGTGACCGACTCTGGGGTTGCGGCGCTCATCTTGCTTTATTGGCCGAGGGAGCTGGCATACAGGTTCCGGGTCATGTGGCCAGCATGACTAAGCCGCTTCTGGCGAACCAGAGCAGCGCACAGAAACGCTGTTTACCTTCCTGCTGGAGTGGTACCTATTTATCTACTTGCACTTTGACGTGCTTTCGAACTGCTAGGTTGGCAGGAGCAGGGACCAAGCAACGGGAGCTCACCCCATTGAGGGGATTTGAACTGCCAACCTTCTGATCAGCAAGTCCTAGGCTCTGTGGTTTAACCCACAGCTCCACCCGCGTCCCAAATGGACAATACTGGGCTAGATTGACAAACATCATAACCTGATATACAGCAGCCTTCTACATACCTGTATTTTTTTGGTGGGGGAAATCGGGTCCTCCCTTAAAGAGGGCACGTGTTGCGGTGGGACCTGGCAACCTAACCCTGTGTTAGGTTTGTATAGCCACAACACCTTATTGGTAGGTCCCTTCAATCAGGCCTATGGGATGCAGGCTAAAGGGATCGAGGGACCTATATATACCCATGCACGTGACTCAGAGCTTCCTCTTTCGGCGCGTGCATCGGAACACCCGCCCACCTCTCCCTATATTTAGGGCTTGCGCGCTTGACCTTGCTATGCCGTCGTGTGTCGTCTGTCGTTGGGACAGGGGCACTGCAGGAATTTTCCCCACTTGGCTGATTGGCTGGGGCCATTTGGGTTTCGCCTGCCGCATAGCAAATCGTCACAACTTGTAAGGTTGCGGATGGCTCTGGTTCAGGTGATAGGGATGGGAGAACGCTCTCGCCATCCCTATGAGAAAGGTATTCCGTTAAAAGAATCCAGGGACTTGATGGTTTGGTCAACCCCTGTGAGGGGGTTGTGCCCGTGCCTGAGTCCAGGGGGGGCATTTGGGTGGCAGAGATAGCCTGTTCCCGGCTTTCCGCTTATCCAGGTGTTCACCTTAGGCTAACCTAAGCTGGTGCCCTGAGTCAGCGCTACCTGCAAGGGTGCAGGGAGCTAGACGAACCAGAGCCTATGCAACCAGTCACTTTCTGTAACCAATAAAGTTGTGGCCTAAATTCTGCCAAAAACCAAACCAAAATTTGAGTCTTGTCTGAATTTATTTAGGGGGGGAGGTTTAAATTTCTCAACACACAGATGGGTATCTCTACAATGCTGCGCCTTTCTTGCTTTTAGAGGCCACGATTTATGTACTGGGAACCTGTTTATTTTGTGCCAAGTTGCCTCCGTGTTCTTGGAAGGATATGCGTAGCTGAACAAAGGGTTTTATAATGAGAGTGCATTAATGGCCGCAGCCAATCTTTTCTTGCTTGGTGAATAACAGAAGGAAAATAGACATTTGCCAGATGATTTGGATGTCATATACAGTGACAATGCATTTCCATCAATCCAATTTGTTTTCATCTGAAGCCTTGCTTCTAGGGCAGTATATTCTGATAGGGTGGCATTCAAGCAGTCAATGGTAATGTTTTGGCGTGCATTAATCGGCAGCCCCGCCGTTTCCAGCCGTTCCAACGTGGAGAATTAATCATTTGATGCTGATATTTACATTTGAAAAAATTAAATGATATGTATAAAGGCCAAGGCTGGGTGGCTGGCTGAGAGGAAGCCGTTCAGCTCTTGAAAATTGTAAAGAGCCACAGGTGACTTAATAAAATTCAACATTAAAAAACTGAAAATGATAAAGGAGGGTGGGAAGCCGTGTGTGTGTGTGTGTGTGTGTGTGTGTGTGTGTGTGTGTGTGTGTAAAAGCGTTCCAGTCTTTTTCATTGCTATCTTTCTCTGCATCGTTATTTGTGAAAGAATTTTGCAATGTACTGTCTGGCAGGGATGAATGAACTGGTACAAAATAGCATCTTTTGCAAAGTCCATAGATTGAGAGTACTACAGTGGCAGCAAAGCATAAGACATTGGCCTCTGCCCTTGAGGTGCTACATCAATAATTATTATTATTATTATTATTATTATTATTATTATTATTATTATTTATACCCCACCCATCTGGCTGGGTTTCTCCAGCCACTCTGGGCAGCTTCCAATAAAAGATTAAAAATACATTAAAACATCAGTCATTAAAAACTTCCCTAAACAGGGCTGCCTTCAGATGTCTTCTAAAAGTCAGATAGTTGTTTATTTCCTTGACATCTGATTGGAGGATGTTCCACAGGGCGGGTGCCACTACCAAGAAGGCCCTCTGCCTGGTTCTCTGTAACCACACTTCTCGGAGCTGAACCTCTTGATTGTGGTGCCCTAGATATGAAATTCCCACCCCAAAGAGGCTCTCCGGGTTCCAGATCTGTTTTTGATGCCAAGCAAAGACTTTACTTTTTGCTCAGGCCTTTCAGCATGTCAGTTACCTGATTTTAATTGCCGATAACACTGGTTTTATTGGCTTCACCGAGTTTTCGTTGGGTGGTGTCCAGCTAAGGTTTACTCAGAGTACACCCATTGAAATTAATGGACCTAGTTTTGCATTGTTCATTCATTGCAATGGGTTGATTCCGAGTAAAACTTAGCTGAATGCCTGCTGTGGACTGAAGTGGAAGTTTTAACTCTTACCTGTGTGAATTAGGCCTTTGCATAGGTGTGCTGCATTTATGGGTCAGGGACGGAAACAGCCACTGGGGGATCCCAGGGCAGCATCCTAAAATCTGCTAGAACAGCACCACATTGTGTCTTCAGATATTAAGACAAGTGAGAGGCAAGCTAATTTCCAATTACCATAGCCAGTCAACTCTTATATCATTGGTATCAAACACCGAGTAATCTGGCAAAAATGTATAAATCTAAGTCAAACAAGTGTTGGAAATGTAAAGAGAAAGAAGGTTCCTTTTATCATATGTGGTGGTCTTGTAGTGAGGTTACTGGGAAATGATATACAATGAATTGAGAAGGATGTTCAAAATAACTTTCGTTTAAACAAAAAAACACAGAAGCTTTTCTTTTGGGAATTATAGGCACAGAACAACCTAAACTGTATAGAAATTTATTTATGTATGCTACTACAGCAGAAAGAATGCTGCTTGCCCCAAAGTGGAAAGAAGCAGAAGTCCCAGCAAAGGAAGAATGGATACAAAAACTTATGGAATATGCAGAAATAGCCAAACTTACCAGAAGAGTAAGAAATCAAGATAACAAACTTTTAATAAAAGAATGGAAATGGTTTGTTGAATATTTGCAGATAAATTGCAAACAGATAAAAACATTAGCAGGATTATTGCAATAACCTGCAGTTTCATAAGAGTATATATTTAAAGTAGATAATTAAATGAGCAAATTAAATGAATTTGGATATGCAGAAGATATTAAAAGATAAATTTAAGGACCCGCAGAAAGAGGGGGAAGGAAGTCAAACTTTGAAATGTTAAAATGATTGTAAAACTAATGAAATGTATAAACTTAAAAAGTATAAATAAAAACTTCAAAAATAAACAAATCCCTAGCCAGTCAACTCCCAAGAACCTGTCAAGATTCCTGAGAATTTCAACTCTCAGATTCTCTGTTCCAAGTCTTGTTTTAATGTGAGTGACTGACAGGGTCTTCTCTATGGCAGCCCCAAACTGTGGAATTCCCTCCCCATAGGAGGGAACTTTACACCTTTTATTGGTTTCTGAATATGCATCTGTTATCCTGGGTTTTGGAAAAGAAGCATGACTTTTTAGTTGCCCGACTTCCTTGTAAACTGCAGTGTTAGTTGTGATTTGTTTAATCCATTTATTATAGTTGCTTTATAGGCTGTATGCACACCATAAATTTAAAGCATATTACTTTCCCCCAAAGAATGCTGGCAACTGTACGTTATTAAGGATGCTGCGAATTGGAGCTCTGTGAAGGGTAAAGAACAGTTTGCCAGGATTTCTAGGGTGAAGCTGTGTACTTTAAACATGCTTTAAATGCATGGTTTGTATGAATAGCCAGGTGATTATGGGTTATTTCATAATCATAATTTAGGCCTTGTTACTAACCCTGGAACCTTAGAGTAAAGGTCATACAGTGGTACCTCGGGTTAAGTACTTAATTCGTTCCGGAGGTCCGTTCTTAACCTGAAACTGTTCTTAACCTGAAGTACCACTTTAGCTAATGGGGCCTCTTGCTGCCACCGTGCTGCCGGAGAACGATTTCTGTTCTCATCCTGAAGCAAAGTTCTTAACCCGAGGTACAATTTATGGGTTAGCGGAGTCTGTAACCTGAAGTGTATGTAACCTGAGGTACCACTGTATAAGAAATACTAGAAATAAACAAAATTATATTACATAGTTCCTTCCTGTTTCAATTTCAATAGTCATGTCAATCTCTCTTGCTCTGGCTAATATGTTCAGTTTAGTATGACTATGTGTTATCTAATCTTGCCATATTTAAGGAAAGCTGAATCTATCCATGAAATGTGAAGTGTAGGTGGGTTCCCACGAGGCAAGACACAGTGATAAAAGCAAGAACCTTTACTGAACTAACAGAACTGGACAACAGGGGCAAAGCAACTGCTTATATACATTTCTGAAGGCCTGGGACACTCCCACTCCCAACGTGATTGGCTGTCTAAACTTCCAAGCTGCGAATCATGACTCGGAGTTTAAAGGCCAATGGCAGAGGCCCAAATCCTGAAATGGTCTGTGATTGGATATCATGTATTGAATCAGAACACAGGGGCTCAGAATCCTTAGTCCAGACTCAAGCTCAGGCAAACGAAGACCACTGAATACATAACACAATGTCTCACTGCCAGTTGAGTCACCTCCCATTACTCCAGAGGCGGTTTTAGGTTAGCACAACCAGTTTGGGTACACTGGGCACCCCAACAATGACGTAGAACAGAGCATGAGATGCGGGGAGCATCAAATTTTAGCTTCGTACAGGGGACCACTGAAATTTGAAAGCTCAAAGTCTGCCACTGATTACTCCGTAACTTTGGGTGTTCTGATCTCTGCATTACCATCCCAGACACAGGTGGAATGTATTTCACTGAAGCGGGATCAGGTTTTTTAAAAAGACACCTGGTGCACAAACTCCCAGTTCAGAGTGGCTGATTTCATTGGGAAATGCCCATCCTGCTTGTGAGTTTCAGCTAAATTTCAAATAGTTCCCCGTTTGATGAACCAGGAGGCGATTATTAAAAAGAATAAATCTTCCCACTGGCTACCAAGCTGCCTTCAATTGTCTTAGACACAGTGAAAACTTCTCAGTTAACTACCCGATTGTTCCCAAGAGAGCCAGCCAGGCTGAGGCAAAAGTAATCCAAGCACTCTGCACCCCCTCAGGCACCACACGAAATCAAATAACTCCTACATAGTCTTATTTCTAACTAGCGGCTCACATTATGATGTACTTGAGGCCCATCGAATGAGAAGATGTCATGAATAGCTGAGTAACAAAACTAGATTTTGCATACAGGTAGGATTATTCCACACTCATCAATCTGTGGGACCAATGGTGTGGTTTTCCCCTAATGGCTGGAGAAGATGTTCTCTATTAATCAGAATTAATTCCTAGCTGTCAAGCTAAAAGCTGCTCTGAAATTATTCTAACAACCTCTCAGCCTACAATTTTCCTGGGGAAACATGAATTGTGAGACAACCGTATCTGTCTTGAGGACAGGTTTTACATACATGTATTTATCCACATAACCACTGTTTCTGCGCAGGAAGGAGGGGGAAAAGAAGCAACTGTCCTCCCGATCCCTTGGGTGTAGTGCCGGATTTATGTCTAGGCTAAGTGGGCTGAAGCCTACGGCCTCTAAATCTAGGGGGCCTCACCAACCCGCCTGCTCCCCAGCGGGCAGTCTCCCCTCTCCCAAAATTGCAAACCCAAGACTCCATGCAAGGGCAGGGCAACTCAGGCCCAGCAACTATGAGACTCAGGGCTAGCCAGTGGGGCCCAATTTGAAGCATTGGGGCCCAACTTGAATTTTTTTTTTTTTGTAGGGCCCTGGTTCACAGCCACAGTCTGCAAAATCTTAGAGATATAAATAAAATCCATATAGATTGCCCTGGCATGGGTACCCTTGTATGAGTGACCCACGGGGCCCAATTGGCCCAATTGCTCCAATTGCCTTAAGGCCAGCCCTGATGAGACTGTGCAGGAGCCCTGCCCCTTCTAGGTCCCTGGTGTCACTATTCAGAATACAGACTCAATAACTTGTTATGGAAATAAAGGGGGGCACTTATTGGAAATCAGTTTTGTCACTTCTCCCCCCCCCAAAAAAAAAAAACCACACACACACACAAAACCCTGGGGACGATGAGCCCAGCCACCTTTTATTCACAGTTGCATAAGCACTACACTACAGCATGGCCATAAACCTGTACATATATACCCAATATGTACCAATGGAGATTTATGTTACTGCTTTATGAATGAACACTGTGTTTTATGAATGGACTCTGTATTTTGTTAATTACCTAAGAGCCACCAATAGGGACCTCTAGAATCTGACAGCTAACCAATTGGGTAGTAAACAGCGACCCCTATTGCTGAAAGCAGGTAACCAGCAGGAAACGCTTTAGCTCAGCCTTTGCACTGTTGACTGAACACCCCCTGCTGTGCAGATAATGGAGAAAGCTCGTAAATAGTATCCCTTCTGGTTTTGATTGGCAAAACTTGTTGCATTGTTGCAAGAAAGTGTCAAAATTGCATCCCTTTGTTCTTGACAGTGCTAATGGACTACTAACCTTTGAGAAATCACATAAAATCAATGCCATAACCGATTCTCCCCATCTCAATGGCATTTTGCTTCAAAAGGAAAGGCAGACTTGGACATCGCCTTCCTCCATAATCCTCTAAGCGAGAGGTCATATTCAACTTGGATACCACCTTGCTACATAATCCTTGGGATATTCAGTTAAGTACACAGCACCCCTCCCCTGAGGGGAACAATGAACATCCATTGATGGGTTTCTTGAGGCCAGGTGTTCCCACAGCCCATCCTCAGGAAGGCCAGAAGGCAAGGATATGCATAGATAGTTTTATTGTTCTTTAGGTGGTGGGTACTTAAGGTGTTGGGAACTTGATCTGATAACTGGGGTGTCAGGAGTCCAGTTCCCGGCTTGATGACACAGTGAGCCTTTCTCGAGAGCATTGGCAGGGCTCTGGCTCACCCTCTGTCATTCTCTTATCAATTGCCAGTAGCCCCCACAGACTACGCTGCAAGCAGTGGGGCAAGCCTTAAGCATTGTGGGGCAATGCTTATTCCACAAAGGGTTTACAAAGTTCAGTTATTGCAAACGTTTTTCAGTGTTAATTTTATGCATTCTTAAAAATCACCATGGTATTGAACAATAACATCTTATGTCCTTTAGAGGAGAAATTTTGAATTGCAGAATTTTAAATCCCCATCGTCATCCTTGGCTTCACTCAATTTTGTTTATAACACTCTTCCATTTTCTTCTAGTTGTGAGGGTGGGGCCTCAGAAGTGGAGTAGCCTAGGGCCTCTCTTCATCTAAATCCAGCCCTGCTTGAGTGTTTTATCGGCTGTCATTTTAATCCCTCAGCAATCTGTAAAAAGATGGCCTAGTCGAGGAATACTTCAGCTGAGGCCTCAATTGGACTTCCTTGGACTCCTGACAATTTTGTCTGGCCGGGGGGGGGGGGGCTTAAAAAAAACACCAATTGCAAATTGATGTGGAAACATAGTGAAAGGGAAATTGGCAGTTTCCCTCTCCAGGGACAGAGAAAAGTGAAAATCAGAAGTGAAAGGGTATTGGAAAGTTGGGTGCGAGATGCTCAAATGGCTTGTGGTTTGTGGAGTTTAAAAAGAGGAAGAGAAGAGGAGGAGGTTTTTCTGTTTTAAAAAAATGCTTTTATTGAATATTTTCTTGGGTTACATAAGTACATCAGCGTCTCTGCTTTCAGTTCATAGAGTCCTTTCCACTTATCAGTTATATTCAATGTGAGACGCTAATGTTTTAGACTGCTGTTTTTCTAGAAAAAGAGGTGCTGGGACTCACTGTGAACGCCCCCCTCTTTCTCTTAAAATGGCAATGGCACCCACCTGGCAGGTGCCGGAACTGAGTTCTGGAGAATTCCCTCTGGAAAAAAAAGCCCAGGCGTTAGACAATATGAGGTTGGGGGAGAAGAGAGGTGAGGAGAGAGCACAGAAGAGAGAGAAGGGGGGAATTGCAAACTATCATTCCGAAGAATTGATGCTTTTGAATTATGGTGCTGGAGGAGACTCTTGAGAGTCCCATGGACTGCATCCATTCTTAAGGAAATCAGCCCTGAGTGTTCACTGGAAGGACAGGTCCTGAAGCTGAGGCTCCAATACTTTGGCCACCTCATGAGAAGAGAAGACTCCCTGGAAAAGACCCTGAAGTTGGGAAAGATGGAGGGCACAAGGAGAAGGGGACAACAGAGGACGAGATGGTTGGACAGTGTTCTCGAAGCTACCAGCATGAGTTTGACCAAACTGCAGGAGGCAGTGTAAGACAGGAGTGCCTGGTGTGCTCTGGTCCATGGGGTCACGAAGAGTCGGACACGACTAAATGACTAAACAACAACAACAAGAAGAACATTCTTTTACATAGTTTATGTGCAATATTTTTGAAGTGTAGGTGGGTTCCCACGAGGCAAGACACAGTGATAACAGCAAGAACCTTTACTGAACTAACAGAACTGGACAACAGGGGCAAAGCAACTGCTTATATACATTTCTGAAGGCCTGGGTCACTCTGACTCCCAACGTGATTGGCTGTCTAAACATCCAAGCTGCGAATCATGACTCAGAGTTTAAGGGCCAATGGCAGAGGCCCATATCCTGAAATGGTCTGTGATTGGATATCATATATCGAATCAGAGCACAGGGGCTCAGAATCCTTAGTCCAGACTCAAGCTCAGGAAAACACAGACCTCTGAATACATAACAGTTTTTGTGTGTTTATGCAGGATTCATTTCTCTTCTTTACTGATTGGTAACAGCAGCGTATTCTCACAATGGGTTTCGAAAAGGGAACTGTGTCTGTTATCTTATTCAGGAGAGAATTAAAAGAATAAACCACAAAAAGAGGAGGAGCTTAAGCATTGATATTAGGTTTCCTTATGGGTGTTGCAATGAGCAAGGTGCCTTGGACACCAAAGTGGTGCTTTTGGACTACTCAGGGCTTATCCATCCTTTCCCCTGTCCCACTGTTTTGCCCCAGGGAAAACTGCTCTTTAAAGCTCAATAGGAGCAAACAGCAACCGGGTTTTCTGCAGGTTGCTGTTTGTTTTGATTTAGAGCTAAATAGCGGGTTTTCCCTGGGATAGGAGCTGGGGAAAGTGAAAGTGCTTGGACCCAAACATACAAATCATGGTCAAGTGGAAAACCACTAAGCCCCATGCTTTCTAGGCATGGGGCAAGTGGAAGTGTCGAGCAGCCCTTGGCGATAGGAGCTCTGCAAACTCTCGTCCCTGTTCCTCAATATGAGCCCATGCAGTACTGGGAGCATTCTCCTTTATAGAAGAAGAAGAAGAAGAAGAAGAAGAAGAAGAAGAAGAAGAAGAAGAAGAAGAAGGGGAGGAGGAGGAGGAGGAGGAGGAGGAGGAGGAGGAGGAGGAGGAGGAGGAGTTTGGATTTGATATCCCGCTTTAACACTACCCGAAGGAGTCTCAAAGCGGCTAACATTCTCCTTTCCCTTCCTCCCCCACAACAAACACTCTGTGAGGTGAGTGGGGCTGAGAGACTTCAGAGAAGTATGACTAGCCCAAGGTCACCCAGCAGCTGCATGTGGAGGAGTGGGGAAGCGAACCCGGTTCACCAGATTACGAGTCCACCACTCTTAACCACTACACCACACTGGCTCTGAAGGGGAACCAAGGGGATACATTCAGAACAGCCTACACTGTCAGCAGACAGATCTACACCCACTTTAAACAGTTCTGCTGCTCTGTTTTGCTTACCAAGCAGCCATCTCTCCTGATTCAGCGCAAATTATGGACAGCAACAGGAGACAGTCCATCATTTGGCAGCTGGGGAAACTCTGCCAACAGTGAACGTTTCAGAAACAGCTTATATCCATGTGCTCTTGACCTTTCTGCAAACTTTGCCTCTCTCTGGGTTTGGCACTGTCTGGAAGATTTTGTTTTAAAAAATAAAAAAATAAAAAGTGCCTCTATATACCAGGATATTCCTCCTGGGATCAGCACAGCCAATTCCAATGCCTTCCAAACTGCTTTGCTCTGTTTCTCTTTGTAAGAAATCCAATTGCTTGAACTGTATGCTCTGTGCCCTCAAATGTCTTTAATTTATCACCGTGTCCCCTGCTTTGGATCTTCCTCTATCAGCTTTCAACCTCCCACCTCCCTACAACTGTTGTTCCCCCGGATAAATAAATAAGTAATGCAATTCCAGGCAGGGTCGTTGTGGCAATCACACAGGGTCTCCAGACGTTTAACGGTCTATCGATCCCTGTGCCACCACTGTGCTCGCTTCCCCGCTGCCACCAACCAGTTACTCTCTGGTAAAACACTGAGTCCAGTCAGTTGTTAAAAGTGAACCAAAAACACCAAGTTTATTTTACAAACATTAACAAGTTTATGGTTTCTCAGATAATATTCCTGTCAGTGTCTTAACTTTAGTTTCTTTACCGGCCTATACCTTCCTAATACCTTCTGACTGGTTATCTCAACAGTTTGACTGACTCCTCTTAACAAATTCTCTCCCTCTCTCACTCCAGACTAGTGTAGCACCCTGCTTGTGGTTAACGCTTAGCTGGAATGAAATATTCAACGCAGCAATAGAGAAATTAAAATAATTATTTATTTGTCAGACAAATAAATGAGAGGCACAGTGGTATATGGTTACCAAGCTCTGGCCTGGCCTCCTGCCATTATGGCCAGCACTTATATTCCCTTAATCCAGCCCCCTTTGCTCCTCCTTGGCTGCATCTGTCCAATCAGCCTGGTTGGATTTCCTATTGGCTGCCTGCTATATCCAATCACAAAAGATACACCCACATCCTCCTGTCCTTATATGGAGCACAAAGAGCTATATATTGTTACATCTATAAATGACAAATAAGTAGTAATATATCTTACATGTGTCTCAACAAGGAATATTAATTACCAGCTCACCTCTTGCCCTCTTCGCCCTATTGCCTTCTAAAACAAATGGTTAATCTTAAATTTTTATCTTAAACATATGTCAAGGATCTTGAGTTTCACATCAACATTGAAAGATCTCCTTCATTTGAGAGTTTCTAAACAAATGTCTGACAGCCATATATCAGGACTGCTTGGATGGCTGCTTGGATGGCGTCTTCTTGTCTGACAGGGGGCTGGGCTCAATGGCCCCTGTGGTCTATTCCAACTCTAGGACTCTATGAAATAAGAATCTAACATCTAAATTTGTTACTTTCTAAATCCTTTGCATAGTTACATTTAAGCCAATATATTTAAGCTAATATATTTCATACATTATCATAGGTAACCTTTTAAAAGAATAAAGCTTCTCAAAGTAGAAGTAGAAGAGGGAACTCAGTAAAAAAACAGCTTTTAAAAGGAACCCCTTCAGTTTACCCCCCCCCTTCAGCCATCTGCTCTCCTCTTTAGCTGTTCCCAATATTTATTGCTCTTTTAACTCTCTCAGTTTAAGAAAGAAACAGTTTTAAAAGACTTCCCAAAATTGCTTTAAGAAGACTTCCCAAAAAAGCCTCTCTTTCTGCCAGCTAGATGCTTCTCCATTTGGTCTTGGCCTTTTAACCTTAGAAAGAAGATCTGGCTCATTTTACTGGGAGGCACATTGGCATTATTTTACTATTTACCAACTATTAATTATGTTTATCTCTGCCTTTTTTATCTTTTATAACATGTAGGGTCAGTGTCCTTACTCAGTCTGTAATTTCAGCTTTTACGACTTTGAGAATTGTTTTCTGCTATCAATCAAGGGGCCCCTTGTCTAGGAAGAAAACACTGTCAGTGTTTTCTTAAGCAGCTAGCCTTCTTGCCTGGCGTGAAACTTTTAAAAATCTAAGCCCTCTTTAATATACAAGCCTTGATCAAACATTAATAAAATGCAGGCTTATGCCTGATGCCTCATTCCCCCCTTTCAAGCTCAAGGACCTTCGTCCCAAGTGTCCTTGATAGCTTGACCTTCATCATATTCCTGAGGTAAAGCTCTGTATAGGGCCATGATATGAGGTAGAGTTTCATTTGAAACCATCTTGCTAATTGTACTTCTAAAACATGAAATGATACATGGCATCATACATAAAACCATTACCACTACTGTCAAGAAAAACAAGCAAGACAATAGTATCCCTTTGAGTCCTGTGACATTAGGTAACCAATTGGTGAGCCATCCCATATCCCATCCTTCCCATGTTTGTACTGGGACATGTGCTATATTCTCCATCTTTGTAGCCAACACACGGATTGCCTCACCATTATCAGAAATGTTAAAGCAACAGGCATTCCCTGTCAAGTTCAAGACTCCACATAGGCCTCCCTGCTTGGCAAGTACATAATCCATTCCCATTTTCAGCTGCAAAATGGCGGCTCTACTTTCATCCAACTGTTGTGCAATAAGTCTCAAACTCTGGGCCGTTGCATTGGTTACAAGTTCCACTACTGCTTGCAATCGAATTATTCTGTTTAGATTATAGATAGGATCCCGTGCCCCTTGTATGAGCTCACCAGGATTCCAGGAGGCAGGATCATAATAGGCTATAATGCGCTCTGGTGGCCAATCATCAGTACCGCTCCAACTTTGGGTACTTCCTCCTGCTATATGAGAAATATCAGCGTTTCTTCGTGTACGCTTGGCCAAATTAGTAGGCATAATCCACATTGGTGGTAATACCCATCCCAGGAAACAAGTCCCACTCCATTTGGAAGGGAGTTTCTTGTATGCCCATTCTCCACATATCCACCACAACCATCGGGTCTGAGGTTTTTGGTACGTGGAGTACAGAAGGCGAAATATCAAAAGAGGTAGAGAGTTCACAGTGCAGTATGTTAGATTGCCTTTTTCTGTCACAGTTATGTTCCATACCACTTTCCATGCATGAATAAAAGGAGGTGCACAGGGCAAGGTATTCCGAGTTCGATAGGTAGTACCGTGTGCCCAGGTATGACTATTCTTAAAATAATCCCAAGTATAGTGACAATGAGAAGAGCCTATCATGATAGAATCAGCTGCATCTGATGATTTATGTACACAGAATTCCCCTTGTACAGGTATAACTCGTAATGGTTTAGTTGAGTTCCATCCGTGGAAATTCTGTAATTCTGTTTGGTGTGGTATTTCGCTTACCATACCAATGGCATCTAATGGTATCGGTAATAAGGGCATACCTCCCTCTGAATCATCTGGCCCAAGAGAGCAAACAAGGCAATTGGTCCTATTTGCAACATTGGCTACCATTTCAGCTAAACCTACCCACATATTGTGGTCATGGCGGAATCCATATTTAGTCAATTTGGTCAGATTCAAGGACCCTTCCCCTTCCCAAGGGATCAGGATTAATAATAGAATCATGTTGATGTCTAGCATATGCATTCCTTCCACAGAAGAGTACCTTATTGTGATAGCAAATAAATATTAGTCCCAATATAATTCCCCCAGTGACAGGAATGGGGAACCACCAAGACCAAAACATATATCCCAAGGATCCCCAGTGAGTAATATCTCTGATAATTGTTCCACAAGGGGGCAGTCAATCAATTGTATAAGAGAATCTTCCCGTTCACAGTCGCTGGTTCAGACGCTCCTCAAGCTTCAGGCGTGCGCAGGTCAGCCAGCTTCCAGGTTGTGGCTGCAGCAGGCCGGTCGTCTAATGTTGCCCGTGACCTAGCCCGTTCCCGGTAGGGCTAGATACAGGGGTTTTTGGAGAGAGTCAGTTTTAAAGGATTAGAGGGGTCACCTTTGCACGTCCAACTGCCTTCGGACTTCTTCAAACGAGAGTGATGAATCCAGGGGGTCACCTCAGCTACCTTCACCGCTGTTGGAGTAGAGAGCAAGACGGTGTAAGGTCCACGCCACTTAGGTGCGAGTGGATCACGTTTCCACTCTTTCACCCATACGCTATCGCCAGCCTGGAACTGATGAATCGGCTCGGCAATGCTGCACGGCGTGCGCTCGAGGACCCACCTGTTAAGAGAAACAAAAACACGGGAGAGAGATTGCACTTGTCCCTGTGTCACATGGTCTCCTAGTTGTTTAAGGTCAGCTGGAATATCCTGAACAAAGGAGGGCGGTCTCCCATACAGGAGCTCAAAAGGTGACAACTTAAGTCTTTTTGTGGGTGCACACCGAACACGAAACAGTGTTATGGGTAACACATCTACCCATCCCAATCCCGTTTCCTGGGTTAATTTTGCCAATTGGGTTTTCAGAGTCCGATTCATTCTTTCAGTTTTCCCTGAACTCTGAGGCCTATATGCTGCATGCAGTCTCCATTTCACTTGTAGGACTCGACATACTTCTTGTACTACTTGATCAATGAACGCTGGCCCATTATCACTTCCAATGCATCTAGGTAATCCAAACCTCGGGATCAATTCAGTGAGGAGTCTCTTAGTTACCTCTCGTGCCTTTTCAGTTCGGGTGGGAAAGGCTTCAACCCATCCGGTAAGAGTGTCTACAAACACAAGGAGATACTTGAATCCCTTAGAAGGGACCAGCTCTGTGAAGTCCACAATTAGACTTTCCATGGGGACATATCCCACATGTTGGATTCCAGGAGGTTGTACCGGTCCCTGCCTGGGATTGTTTTTAGCACAAAGAACACATTTCTGTGAAATGCAAGTTGCTAATTGTGATAGGTTAATAATATACAACTTCCGACTGAGACTCTCTCTGGTTGCAGTACCGCCAAGGTGAGTAGATTCATGATAATTTCTTACAATTGTGCCTGCTAGATGATGAGGTACATAAATCCTATTGTCCGGCAGGATCATCCAACCGTCCTTCACAACTGCTCCTTCCTGTTCAGCCCACTTCCTCTCTTCTGGGGTATAGTGAGGTTTAACTTCTTCTGGAACTACCTCTGGTATGAGGGCTGCTATAAATCCTCCCACAGGCTTTTGGGCTGCCTCTCGGGCTGCTTTGTCAGCCGCATGATTTCCTCTGGTTATTGGATCCCTTCCTCGTCCATGACCTTTGCAATGCATTACAGCAATCTGTTCTGGAGCCCATACTGCTTCTAACAGGATTTCTACTTCAGGTCCATATTTCAAGGCCTTCCCGTGGGCTCCTATTAGACCTCTTTCTTTCCATAGAGCTCCATGTGCATGCAGGGTTAAGAAGGCATATTTAGAATCAGTATAGATGTTTGCCTTACATCCGGCTGCCAATTGCAGAGCTCTAGTTAAACCTATAAGTTCAGCTTTTTGTGCTGAGGTGCCGGCAGGCAAAGCTTCAGCTTCCACAACTTCCTCATTGGTGACCACAGCATATCCTGCTCGTCTGGCACCTTCATGCAGGTAACTGCTACCATCAGTGTAATATACAACATCTGGATTTTTCAATGGTTCATCTTTCAGATCGGGTCTACTGGAATAAACTTCATCCATTACTTGGAGACAATCATGTGATTCCTCATCATCTACCTCTGGTAGGGGCAGCAAAGTCGCTGGATTGAGCATATTCACTACTCGTAGATGAATCCTGGGATTTTCACACAATAGGCCTTGGTACCTAGCCATCCTTGGGTTCGTTAGCCAATAACTACCCTTATATTCCATGAGTGTCAGAACAGCATGAGGTACATTCACATACATCGTCTGGCCGAAGGTAAATTTATCAGCTTCTTTGACAAGGCTTGCAGTGGCCGCTACTGCCCTTAGGCATGGAGGCCATCCTTTTGCTACTGAGTCCAATTGTTTTGACAAATAAGCTACTGGACGGTTCCAACTTCCTAATCTCTGGGTCAGGACTGCCGCTGCAATCCCATTCTGTTCATGTACATACAGCTGAAAGGGTTTTTCCGAATTAGGCAGTCCAAGGGCTGGGGCCTCCATAAGTCGTTGTTTGATAACTAAAAAGGCTTGTTGCTGCTCAGGTCCCCATACGAATGGGTCCTTCTCTGCACCTCGAGTGCTTTCATGTAAGGGCTTGGCCAGACTGCCGAAATCAGGTATCCATAGTCTACAAAACCCTGCTGTTCCCAGGAATCCTCTAAGTTGTTTCCTTGTGGTAGGTTCCTTGATAAGGCAAATAGCTTCTTTCCTCTCTGGTCTCAATGCTCGTTGTTGGTGTGAGATGTCAAAGCCCAAATATTTGACCTTTTCTAAACATAACTGTGCCTTTTTCTGGGAAACTCGGTAGCCAGCTTGCCAGAGCAAGTGGAGCAGTTCCTCTGTCCCTTCTTTACAGGTATCAAAATCCTTTGCTGCTAGTATAAGGTCATCTACATATTGCAGAACCACCTTTTCTCCAGGTATTGAGGGGTAACTTGTTAGATCCTTCGCCAAGGCAGTGCCAAACAAAGTTGGGGAATTTTTAAATCCCTGGGGCAATCTTGTCCAGGTTAGCTGGCCTTTTGTTCCTGTTAAAGGGTCTTCCCACTGGAAGGCAAATATAGGTTGGCTCTGTGGTGCCAGCCGGCAACAGAAGAATGCATCTTTCAAGTCCAATACAGTAAAAAATGTTGCTTCTGGTGGGATCAAACTCAGCAAGGTATATGGGTTTGGTACATTTGGGTGCAAGGTCTCGATAGCCTGGTTTACGAGCCTCAAGTCCTGCACTGGCCTGTATTCATCTGTCCCAGGTTTTCGAACAGGCAAAAGGGGTGTGTTCCATTCTGATTGGCAGGGCTTAAGCAGACCATATTTTAATAGGCGGTCCAAATGTTTCTGGATGCCCTCTGCTGCTCGCCGGGGTAAAGGATATTGCTTTACAGATACAGGGGTAGCCATAGGTTTTAAGGTTACTACAATTGGAGCTATATTCTTGGCCATTCCTGGTGGGCTATTTTCGGCCCATACTCCTGGTGGCACCTGTAGGGTTCGGAGGAGCTTGTTTAATTCTGTATCCAATGTGGGTTGGACTTGCAAGGCTGACATTAGGCGCCATGATTGTTCCTTAGGTACTGAAAGGGTAATTATTCCTGCTGCCTTTGATGGCAGTTTCATTTCTGGACCTCGAGGAGTGAAGGTGATTTGGGCCTGCAGTTTGGACAGCATATCTCTACCTAAGAGAGGTATTGGACACTCAGGTATATACAAAAACTGATGGGTTAAACGATGTCCCCCAATCTGGCATTCCAAAGGTTGGAGGAAAGACCTCTTAGCTGACTGACCAGTGGCACTTTTAATGACTACACTTTTGGATGCCTTTTTCTGCAATAGTTCTGGGAGTACTGAGTATTCAGCCCCAGTATCAATCATAAAGTCTATTAAATGGCTTCCTAATTGAATCGTGACCGTGGGCTCCTGGAAGCCTAACTTTATGGAGTCCGGTCGTTCCTAGTCTTGGGTAAAATCCTCCTCTGCCAGTCCAATGAAATTGTCTCTACTCTGTCCTTGTCCAGGTCTCTGATATCTTCCATTTCGGATCATTCCCCGTCCCCGTCCCTGGTTTCTTGGGCCGGAGCCTGGGCCTGGGCCTGGGCCTGGGCGTACTTCTTCCAACCTCAGGGGTTCAGGACACTCCCGCTTCCAATGACCCTCCTTCTTGCAATTCGCACATTGATTCCTTCCCAGTGGTGGATTCCTTCCCCGCCCTCTTCCTCCATTTAAGGGGCGGTAGTCTTGCTTCACTGCTGTGGCCAGCATTACCATCTTTTCCTTCTGCCACTTCTTCTTCTCTTGTTTCTCAGCCTCATCCCTATTCCGATAAACTCGGCGTGCAATGGCCATAATTTGGCTCATCAGCATCCCTTCCCATCCTTCTGATTTCTGAATTTTCTTACGAATGTCAGAAGCGCACTGGGCCACAAATGTAGCAGTAATCATTCTGCTGTTTTCAGGGGCTTCAGGGTCAAAAGGAGTCCATATACGATAGGCTTCTTGCAGCCTCTCTAAAAAGTCTCCTGGACTCTCATTTGGTTTCTGTTCTACTTCTGAGACTTTAGACATATTAGTTGGCTTCTGGCATGCCCTGCGGATACCTTGCACAAGCGTCTGGCGATAGGTGGTAAGCCTGGCCAGGTGAATTGCATTGTTTGGATCCCAATTAGGATCTTCCAAGGGAAAGTTGTCTTGGAGATGACGGTCAATATTAAAAATATTTCCCACTCTGGCCTGCTCACGCAAATATATCTGTGCCTTTTCAATTATGTCTCTTCTTTCCTCAGTGGTGAACAGAGTATTCAGAAGCTGGCGACAATCTGTCCAAGTAGGACTATGAGTATTTACTATTGAAGTCACCAAGTCCATCATAGCCTGAGGTTTTTCTGCAAAAGATGGGGTGTGTGTTTTCCAATTCATCAGATCCGTAGTTGTGAATGGAATGTACTGAAGGGTCGAAGTTCGAGGTGGCCTTGGTCCGAGTTGCCCGTTAACCAGCACAGGCTCCTCAAGTGCATCAAATACTCTTCTGAGAGGGGCTACTACGTGATCTTTCTCTTCGCTTTGCTCTAGGGGCCTCAAATCATAGGGGATGGTATTTGTCCCAAGGCGTTCTTTTAGCAGCTTAATACGCCTGGCTGTATTGCTTGCTGACCGATTAAGGTCTCCCTGTAACTTCTGTAATAATTCTCTAGGACTTGGATGTACAGGGGTTTGGGGTAGGCAATCAGTTGTTCCACTAAAAGAGACTGTAGATGGAGTTCTACTGGGACTCACAGATGGAATAACCACTTCTGCTTGGGCTTCATTATAGGACTCCAATGCCTCCTGAAGATATTTATCATAATCTATCAAGGAGTCAAGTTCTGTGTCTCTACCCCCATTATTCGTTCCACTTTCTTGCCTTGGGGTTACAACTGGTGGAGGGTTTGGATTATGCTCCCTTCGATGTGGAGCATAGGGTGGAGGTGGAAGCACCTCTTCCTCTGGTCCCTCAAAAATGGGTTTGAGTTTATTTGGCAAGATTCCTTTCCTAGCTTCGGCTTTTACAGCCAATAATTTGCATCGTTGGACTTTGCATTCCCTTATCCATGGAGGATTTTTATTTAATGTGCTCAGCCAGGAATCTATATATGAAAATTGTTCTGGGCACCCTCCAGTTTCTTTGGTGATGTTAGACCAAAGTTTGCTTACTAAATTTATATCAAAAGTTCCCTGAGATGGCCATCCAGTATTTTGTTTTGGCCATTCTAGTTCACATAACGTTCTCAAGCGCTCTGGCGTCATTTTGACTCCATATGCCCCTGAGAAGGCTTTCTTAAAATTATTTAACATACATTCAAGAGGTGTATTTCCCCCCTTTGAACCCCCAACTCCCATTGTATGGCCCTGTGAAGTATCCACTCAGTCACTCACACACACGCTTCGTGGGTTTCCTTGCCCAGATGGAGTCGCCTCACTGGGAACCGAAGTACTACCCACTCCACACTCAGGTCAGCTACAGATTGCTCTGTACTTTCTCACACATACAATGCGCAAGATACTTCACCACACTCTACCTCCCAACTTTCCTTTTCCCCCACCAGACCACCATCTGATATACCCAACCACCTAGCGTACTCAGTTCCCACTTACTGAGACGCAGAAGTTTGATCAAGACTTCTCTTCCTCCCAATTAATTGGAGGGCCAAAAATCCCTTTGTGCACTTACCCCTTGGTTGGTTCCGTTTCCCCCCGGTCCGTCGCTGCCAGTGAGCAGGGTATCAGACAGACGAGACTTCTGCGTTCCCCTGGAAAAAATTTTTCCATGCGCGCTGGGTAGGCAGTTTAGAGATCCTCTCTCTTGTACCCTGCTCAGTAGAGCGAAGGGGCTGCGTTCCAGCAGACCACTTATCCGAGTCACGGGAGCACCATAAAATGTAGCACCCTGCTTGTGGTTAACGCTTAGCTGGAATGAAATATTCAACGCAGCAATAGAGAAATTAAAATAATTATTTATTTGTCAGACAAATAAATGAGAGGCACAGTGGTATATGGTTACCAAGCTCTGGCCTGGCCTCCTGCCATTATGGCCAGCACTTATATTCCCTTAATCCAGCCCCCTTTGCTCCTCCTTGGCTGCATCTGTCCAATCAGCCTGGTTGGATTTCCTATTGGCTGCCTGCTATATCCAATCACAAAAGATACACCCACATCCTCCTGTCCTTATATGGAGCACAAAGAGCTATATATTGTTACATCTATAAATGACAAATAAGTAGTAATATATCTTACATGTGTCTCAACAAGGAATATTAATTACCAGCTCACCTCTTGCCCTCTTCGCCCTATTGCCTTCTAAAACAAATGGTTAATCTTAAATTTTTATCTTAAACATATGTCAAGGATCTTGAGTTTCACATCAACATTGAAAGATCTCCTTCATTTGAGAGTTTCTAAACAAATGTCTGACAGCCATATATCAGGACTGCTTGGATGGCTGCTTGGATGGCGTCTTCTTGTCTGACAGGGGGCTGGGCTCAATGGCCCCTGTGGTCTATTCCAACTCTAGGACTCTATGAAATAAGAATCTAACATCTAAATTTGTTACTTTCTAAATCCTTTGCATAGTTACATTTAAGCCAATATATTTAAGCTAATATATTTCATACATTATCATAGGTAACCTTTTAAAAGAATAAAGCTTCTCAAAGTAGAAGTAGAAGAGGGAACTCAGTAAAAAAACAGCTTTTAAAAGGAACCCCTTCAGTTTACCCCCCCCCTTCAGCCATCTGCTCTCCTCTTTAGCTGTTCCCAATATTTATTGCTCTTTTAACTCTCTCAGTTTAAGAAAGAAACAGTTTTAAAAGACTTCCCAAAATTGCTTTAAGAAGACTTCCCAAAAAAGCCTCTCTTTCTGCCAGCTAGATGCTTCTCCATTTGGTCTTGGCCTTTTAACCTTAGAAAGAAGATCTGGCTCATTTTACTGGGAGGCACATTGGCATTATTTTACTATTTACCAACTATTAATTATGTTTATCTCTGCCTTTTTTATCTTTTATAACATGTAGGGTCAGTGTCCTTACTCAGTCTGTAATTTCAGCTTTTACGACTTTGAGAATTGTTTTCTGCTATCAATCAAGGGGCCCCTTGTCTAGGAAGAAAACACTGTCAGTGTTTTCTTAAGCAGCTAGCCTTCTTGCCTGGCGTGAAACTTTTAAAAATCTAAGCCCTCTTTAATATACAAGCCTTGATCAAACATTAATAAAATGCAGGCTTATGCCTGATGCCTCACTAGCTCAACCCACAGACTTCTCTGTCTCTCCTAATTCCAGACTGTCTTCTCAACAACTCTAACTCTCTAAAACACTCTGTGCTCAAACTTATACACGGTTAACTCTGCCCCCTGGGTTCCCATTGGTTAGTCATTTTACAATTAGTTAACCCTTTCCTTATGAACCCAGTATGATGTCACACACATAGGAGGGCAAACGGCACAGCCTTCTTAAGTATATCCGTCGCCATGGTGCAAAGATCCCTCCACTGCCCCACTGCCCCGTTTCCCAGAGTTGTCGACTTGTTGACATTTTCCCAAGCCTCTGTGGGGATCGCTCTCCTCCCGCAGAGGCTTGGGAAGGAATCTGCATGCCCGCCAGCCATATAGTTGACGGGGCACAGCTGGCGTGCGTGCAGGGAAAGGTGAGGCCGCCGGCAAAGCCGCGCAGCTCCCCCACTCGCTGGGGCGCCCCTGAGAGGCCAGCGCCCTGGCTGGCGCAATGAACCACTAAGCTCTATGGGAAAGACTCTGGTTCCAGGTGTGCAACCATATCTCATGAAAATGATGTGCTTGTATGCACATTTCATGGTGGCGCATGAGAGGGAACCACTTATTGAGCAGAGTCTTGCAAGAGCTTGTTTTCTGTGTCCAAACAGCAGCATCACAGGACTTTTTGTTCTTCTACTGAATATGATGTAGCCATGCTGTGGGTTCATCTTATTGGCAGAACTATTGGGATACCTGATCAAGTAAGAAGGACCTCTCTTGTTTTTGAGGTCCAAAGACCCTGTAGCTCTGACCCTGTATTTTGACGAGACATAAGGAGAATACCCAAGTCTCTGGTTTTAATTGTGGTGTTGTTTTAATAAGATTAACTCTACAATTCTATGATTCTTTGATTGCTCATTTTAATTTGGGGTTAGTTTTAATTTTTGCATATCCCAGTGTGGTGTAGTGGTTAAGAGAGGTAGATTCGTAATCTGGGGAACCGGGTTCGCTTCCCTGCTCCTCCACATGCAGCTGCTGGGTGACCTTGGGCTAGTCACACTTCTCTGAAGTCTCTCAGCCCCACTCACCTCACAGAGTGTTTGTTGTGGGGGAGGAAGGGAAAGGAGATTGTGAGCCGCTTTGAGACTCCTTCGGGTAGTGATAAAGCAGGATATCAAATCCAAACTCTTCTTCTTTTTCTTCTTTAAATTTTTTTGCAAGCCGCTTATTAGCCTATTTTGGCATTAAAAGGTAAAGGTAAAGGTACCCCTGCCCGTACGGGCCAGTCTTGACAGACTCTGGGGTTGTGCGCTCATCTCACTCTATAGGCCGGGAGCCAGCGCTGTCCGCAGACACTTCCGGGTCGCGTGGCCAGCGTGACAAAGCTGCATCTGGCGAGCCAGCGCAGCACACGGAACGCCGTTTACCTTCCCGCTAGTAAGCGGTCCCTATTTATCTACTTGCACCCGGGGGTGCTTTCGAACTGCTAGGTTGGCAGGCGCTGGGACCGAGCAACGGGAGCTCACCCCGCCGCGGGGATTCGAACTGCCGACCATGCGATCGACAAGTCCTAGGCGCTGAGGTTTAACCCACAGCGCCACCTGCGTCCCATTTTGGCATTAAGCAGCATATTAATAAATCATTGAGTAAATAAATGAAAATTTCCAGTTCTTGCCATTTCCAACACATGCATACGTTCATAACTGCACTGGTTGAGCAACTTTGATTACTGCACTAGTATCTCCCCGCTGTTGAAGCTGGAAGCTTTCTGTGAACTTGGCTCAACTTTTATATAATATTGAGGCCAGTTTCTACAACAGAAAAGTGATACAATGGTTTGATAGGAAAGTAAGCAGCAGGTGGCCTTTTGTGAAGACTGGAAGGAGGTCTGAAATGGGCTTTCTTCCCGCTGTCCTATTTCCTTGCTGTCCTGCTGCCACTCACATCAGCAGTTCCTTCAACCTTCAGAAGAAGTTCTATGCTGGGCTTTTTTTAAACTACTGAACTTAGGAAACCTTCCAACAAGTAAAAGTTTAAAGGATTCAAGCAGGGGCAGGGAGGAGCATAGAGTGGATGCGATGGAACTGAAATGCATGTCGCTGGAACCTATGTTGTATTTATTTGATAAGAATAGAGACAGATCAGAGCAGTCTATAAACTTCCACCAGCCAAATAGTCAGGTAGGAGAGCTGGGGGGGGGGGTTTCACATCTGGCAACCAAGGTGCCCCTTTGGTTTCAGATAGCGCATGAGTAGACAAGTCTAAAAAGCCCAGGACACAAATTTTCACAGCCCTCTCGAGACTATAGTGGCTCATTTACCAGAAGTGATGTATTTAGTTGTAAGGTAAGGTAAGGGGATGCGGTGGGTTAAACCACAGAGCCTAGGACTTGCCGATCAGAAGGTTGGCGGTTCGAATCCCCGCGACAGGGTGAGCTCCCGTTGCTCAGTCCCAGCCCCTGCCAACCTAGCAGTTCAAAAGCACATCAAAGTGCAAGTAGATAAATAGGTACTGCTCCGGTGCGAAGGTAAATGGCGTTTCCGTTCTCTGTTCTGGTTTGCCAGAAGCGGCTTAGCCATGCTGGCCACATGACCCGGAAGCTGTACGCCGGCTCCCTCGGCCAATAAAGCGAGATGAGCACCGCAACCCCAGAGTCGTCTGCGACTGGACCTAATGGTCAGGGGTCCCCTTTACCTTTAAGGTAAGGTAAAGAAGCCCTTGTCAGTTATATCCAGTCAAAGGCAACTATGGGGTTGCAGGACTCATCTCGCATTCAGGTGTTTGTCCACAGACAGGTTTCTGGGTCATGTGGCCAGGATGACTAAACTGCTTCTGGCACAACAGAATACCATGACGGAAACCAGAGCACACAAAAACAATGTTTACCTTCCCACCACAGTGGTACCTATTTATCTGCTTGCACTGGTGTGCTTTGGAACTGCTAGGTTGTCACTTCTGCCAACAGAGACAGAGCAACGGGAGCTCACTCAGTCGTGGGGATTTGAACTGCCACCTTCTGATCAGCAAGCTCAAGAGGCTCAGTGGTTTAGACCACAGCACCACCTGTGTTTCCATGCGCTCTGATTTCCGTCACGGTGTCCCATTGTGGCAGAAGCGGTTTAGTCCTGCTGGCCACATGACCCAGAAAGCTGTCTGTGGACAAACGCCAGCTCCCTCAGCCTGAAAGCAAGATGAGCGCCACAACCCTATAGTCGCCTTTGACTGGACTTAACCATCCAGGGTTAACTCTGGAAGTGTATGCTCAATCCTGACCAAACTAAGCCTCTGGATGTAGATTTTGTATATTTCTGACCGTTTGCCATGCTGGCTGGGGCTGATGGGAGTTGAAGTCCAACAACATCTGGCAGGAACCATGCTGGCTTCCCCTGATTTAGAGGAATGACTGTGAAATCCTTATTAGGTCTTAACAATAGCACAAGCAGACATGCACAAATTCAGTCTATATAAGCTTATTTGTATTCACACTTTCAACACAAGACAAGCAGCCCCAGGTGCATCTGAGCTGTATGGAGACAAGAGTATGTTTATGATTAATAGTGGGTTTTTTTCCTCTTCTCTGTTAATTAAAGATGAGCACTGCAAACTAACAAGTGTAGTGCTTGTTCTGGGGTTTCCCCTCTTCATAGCAAAACCGATATTGGTTTAACTGTCATGGTTTTCTGGAAAGAATACCGAGGTAGGAGCAGCTAATTCTCCTTCGGAGGCTCCTAATTCTCCCACTCCACTCCAGACTACAATTCCCAGGGCTCTTTGGGGAAAGGGGATAACAGTTTAATCAATTTACTTAAATTGTATATATGTATATATGCCCAAAGTAAATATCCTCCTGAGGAACATTAAAGATTAACTAGTTTATTTTGGCCTGGGGTTTCATAGCAGAAGCATATGAAAATATCTAACTCGGTGATATAGTTAGTGTTTAAGGTGTCGTAGGAATTTAACCACTGGGTGGAAACAACAGAGCAGGGATAGCAAAGCTTTAACCCTGTGAAATCTAAAGGTAAGGAACCTCTGGGCTGAGGGCCAACTGTGGCTCACCAGGCCTCCCAATTTGTCCCTCCAGGCCATTTCTGAAAAACCACACCCACCTGCCCTACACCTGCTATGATATGTAACATTGGGTGTGGGGCAGGTTTCAAAAGAGCAATCAGGTGCTTAAATGCTAGAGCAAACCTCTATCAAGGCATGTTGGAAGTGCCCCTCCAAAAAGGCGCATCACCTGACATGTGGCATCAGGTGAGTCACCTCTCAAATTTGGCCCATGATACATAGGCTAGAAGAAAGCTCCCCAACCTTACTCTAGAATGGTGCTACTGAACTCGAACTCCCAAGCATGGTCAGTGGTCAGAGATGATGGAAGCTGCAGTTGAATGGCATCTGGTGTGGACCACATGTTCTCCATCCCTGCCCTAGAAGATGCAGTGCACACTACGGTTCTGTCATTCTGGACATGCCAGCGACAAAAAATCTTTTTCATCCAAATATAGGAATATAAGTTGTGCCTTAGATGAGAGTTGCACATATGAAGGGACCACAGATTCCCCACAGAGGAGGTGTGAGATACTTGTGGGTTTGTTTGTTTGGTTGGTTGGTTGGTTGGTTGGTTGGTTGGTTTTTTTAAATTAATTTTTATTTGGTTTTACACAGGCTTCCTCAACCTCGGCCCTCCAGATGTTTTGGGACTACAATTCCCATCATCCCTGACCACTGGTCCTGCTAGCTAGGGATCATGGGAGTTGTAGGCCAAAAACATCTGGAGGGCCAAGGTTGAGGAAGCCTGGTTTTACAAGTATAAAATAATAACAATACCATCATACATTTTCACATTTGCAGATTCCTCTGAATCTCTGGACTTCCCACCTCCCCTCCACGGGTCCTATTATTAAATCTTTTTTACTGCATCTTTTCCAATAATCTATATTTTATATCATTCCATTGTCTCCATAGTACTGGCTACATTACAAGTATTATTGTAATCCTGCTAGTGTTTTCATCTGCTTACAGTGGTCTCCAAGATAAATTATAATTTTTTCCCATTCTTTGTTAAAGTTCTGGTCTTTTTGTTTCCTGAGCTTTCTGGTCAGCTTTGCCATTTCGGCAGAGTCCAACAATTTGATTTACCATTCTTGTCTGGTAGGGACTTTATCTTCTTTCCATCTCTGGGCGAGAGACTTGTGATTTGTGTCTTCATGGACTTATGTGAAAAGCGAAGTGCCCATATCCTCCATAACAAGGATTGTGTGCTGGTCCCGTGGGCTACCTGAGAGGCGAGTTCCAAGTCCGGTCCATGGTCAAAGGTGCAACGTGGAGGCAGTCCGTAGTAGCTGAAGCTGGGTGCAGGGCAGGGAGTCGGGTGAAGTCAGGAACAGGCATGCAAGCAGGGAGCCAGGGCGGGTCAGGAGCTCAGACAGGGAAGCAGGACAGGTTTCAGGCAAGAACTAGCAACCAACAATGTTATTCCCACAACTTGGGACTGGGGCTGACCGGCTTTTATCTGCCCCGAGGCATAAGGCGGCCCCAATCCTCTGGTGACTCGCCTCTCCTGGCCTGGAGGCGAGCACTCCTCCTGCGGGAACTTAGTTCCCTCTGCCTCTCTGCCCTGAGCCTCTGCATCTCAGGAGAGGCTGGAGGGTTACCGGACCCAGCGGCAACCTCCTCTTCCCCTGACGGGGCTGAGAGTGGAGCACCTGCAGGCAATGGGTCCTCCATCGCATCAGGGGCCAGAGCAGACTCAGCTGGTGCCTGCACTTGAGGATCCAGCACAAGCGAGGACACTTCAGGCTTAAGCCCCAGCCCCAGCTCAGCTGGTTCTGGAGGCGGGGACTCCTGTGCAGGCTGGGATCCCTCAGGTTCAGCATCCGAGTCCGAATCCCAGGCCATCACAGATTGGGTGCTCTGTTCATATCTGAAAGAACATGCATCTTGCTGCAAGGGAGTAATGAATCTTTCTCCTCTGAACACCCAGAAGTGGATAGAGAGGAGCTGTGTGTTATCAATGCTTCCTGTTGCTGCTTCCTTCCATGGAATTTCTGAAACCACCTTTTATCCATCTGATGTAATAGGACTATTCTGGAATTTGTGCCCATTCAGAGCTCTTCTCTATGAGCTTTTTGTGTGTATTATCTAGAACTGTCAAGTCAGTGGGAGGCTGTGGCAGGAAAGAATTGGAATGCCCAGTCCAGCTTTGTAAACAGGAATGAAAACCTGGCATCATTCTTGCTTACATTTCAGACAGATTCAAGTCTTATCCCAAATCCATGTTATGTAAAAACTAAAGGGACCCCTGACAGTTAAGTCCAGTTGCGAATGACTCTGGGTTTGCGGCGCTCATCTCGCTTTACAGGCCGAGGGAGCCAGCGTTTGTCCACAGACAGTTTTTCCAGGTCATGTGGCCAGCATGACTAAACCGCTTCTGGCACAACGGAACACTGACACCAGAGCAGCGCACAGAAACACCATTTACCTTCCTGCTGGAGCGGTACCTATTAATCTAATTGCACTAGTGTGCTTTCAAACTGCTAGGTTGGCAGGAGCTGGGACCGAGCAACGGGAGCTCACCCCCTCGCGGGGATTCGAACCGCCGACCTTTTGATCGGCAAGCCCTAGGCTCAGTGGTTTAGACCACAGCACCACCCGCATCCATGTTATGTGCCTAGCCCAAATATGATTGTGCTCATATTAAGATCTGCACATATTGTCAGGAGAACCCCTCTCTTTATTTTAGAATGCTAACTTGAGAAATCTCCATAAGGGCATGGAGATAGCGGTTTGTGCACAATGCCTGTAAATGCTTCTGAGCCATGGAGGTGAACTCCTTGAATGCGCCAGCTTCCCTCCAAACTAAGGAAGCACGGCGTCTGAAAAAGCCGTTTTTGAACCCCTCTTTTCCCTTGAGAAAATCCTAAACTGCCAGCTAGAAACTTCAAAAGAGGCTGGCAGCCTGCCACTCAATCAACAGCTTCCGGATAAATCGTAGTGACAGTATTGTCGCAGCAGGGTGCTCCTCTGGAGGAGAATCATTTCCAAATCTGCAAGAGCCATGCCAAATGTTTTGCCAGGGAGCTGCCCTCTCAGAGGTGGCTAGCGATCTTTTCTCTTGTGCCCCTGCCGAGCCATATGCTTGCAGGAATACTTGAGCAGAACAAGGACCACAGGAGATAATCAGGCCTTGGAAAAGCTGGGTAAAAAAAGCCTGAAATCTGTGCATTGTACATAACTAGCTGCAGGCCAGCTCAGAGGCTTGGGCTGTGCTTGGAGGTCTTCCTTGCTCCCTTTCTCAACACTCGGCTTGTACCTCAGAGAGTTAAAAGGAGCCTACAGATTACATGTTAAATAAGTCCAATAAACGCCAGTTAGTGTCAGCCTCGTGCACTCAAGTCTATTATTCCCTGCTTATAGAAGCGAGCGCGTTTTAAATATAATTTAAAATGACAGTTTTCATTGTAATCACATTTCTTAATGTGCCCACAGGAATCCCCATTGCCAGCTTGAAATTTCCCTGCCAAGAAGCTTCCCACACCATGCAAAGAGCCTGGTGCTATGGAAGTGCTGAGGCCACAGATTCACAATGCACCAGTGGGCCTGGGAAAGCGAGGACTAGGCAGCTGGGAGATCTAATTTGGGGTCAGCAAGGCTCTGGGCTCCCTCGGAATTGGAGCGGGTGCAGCGAACAGAAGAATGGAATTGGACCAGGAAGGCCTTATCTCCAGTCCCTGCTCAGCTTACTGAGTGATTTTAGGCAAGAAATTCTCCCTCATCTCACTCCATAGGGTTGCTGTGAGAGCTCTACTTGCATTGAGTGCTTTGGTGAAAGGGTGGAGTCAAAGGTAAATAAATGCAATGGTCCCCCTAGCCACTAGGGGGAGCCCTGCCAGATCTGACTCAGGGCTCATCCCTACTTCCTTTCGTGCTGCATTTCTAGGCACAGGGCCAGGCATTCCAGGTCTGTGTTCTGAACCCTGCTGTTGTTTTGTCCTGTGTGTTCCCCAGGAAAACCCATGTTTTACGGCTGAACCGGAGCAAACAGCAATGGGGTTTTCTGCGAATTGTCGTTTGCTCCAATTCAATGGTAAAACACGGGTTTTCCTGCGGAAAGTGCCAGGACGAAAACAACAACAAATGCTCAGAAGCGGACCAGGGCTGGATCTACATTGATCTGTAAAAACGTTATTAAAAATAATGTTCTATAATGCTCAATGCATTTTTCCATTGCCGGTGGGTCGCTGCTCTACTGCGCCCTCTGGAATCGCATTTTAATAACACATTTTTAATTTTATAAATGACCAGTGTAGATCCGTCCCTGGAAAGCCCAGAGCTGTACCTAGAAAGTGTGGATAAGTCTGCAGTTGGATGTTAACATGCAGCTGCAGGAGCAGCCTGAATCTACGGACTCAGCTGCCACTTTACTTACTACTAATAAAAATAAAAATACTTTTATTATTTGTACCCCGCCCATCTGACCGGGTTGCCCCAGCCACCCTGGGCAGCTTCCAACAAATATAAAAACATAATGAAACATTAAAATATTATGATCTTCCCTATACAGGGCTGCCTTCAGATGTCTTCTAAAAGTTGTATATTTATTCATCTCCTTGACATCTGATTTGCATGGGAGCAACATGGGGCTTCCGAAAGTTTCTCCCCTCCTGAACCGTAATGTAGATATTAAGACAATTCTGCACATTAGATGGCAACAAATTCAAGAAGCTACCCCAAAGGTCCATATAGTTAAAGATATGGTTTCCCCAGTAGTGATGTATGGAAGTGAGAACTGGACCATAAAGAAGGCTGATCGCTGAAGAATTGATGCTTTTGAATTATGGTGCTGGAGGAGACTCTTGAGAGTCCCATGGACTGCAAGAAGATCAAACTTATCAATTATTAAGGAAATCAGCCCTGAGTGCTCACTGGAAGGACAGATCCTGAAGCTGAGGCTCCAATACTTTGGCCACCTCATGAGAAGAGAAGACTCCCTGGGAAAGACGCTGATGTTGGGAAAGATGGAGGGCACAAGGAGAAGGAGACAACAGAGGACGAGATGGTGGGACAGTGTTCTCGAAGCTACCAGCATGAGTTTGACCAAACTGCGGGAGGCAGTGGAAGACAGAAGTGCCTGGCATGCTCTGGTCCATGGGGTCACGAAGAGTCGGACACAACTAAACGACTAAACAACAACAACAACAACACCCAAGTGTGCATGTTGATTAGCACACCTACATAACATATGTGTTTCAAACACCAGTGTGCACTGCATTTGGAAGTTTGCACTTCAAACAAGTTGGGTCTTGGATCTCTCTTAACCAGATGTTGGTGGGAGTTGTAGTCCAAAACATCTGGATGGAGCTCCAGGCTGGGGGAATACAGACTTACAGTAATATCCACCAAGGCATGCTTGTTTGTCTATGGTGCAAGGAAGCAGAGAAGATACACATATACTTGGCATTAAATGGAATAATTACTATTATCCATAGAGGCAGGTTGAATAATAATGCAGCTGACTAGAGGCTGTGTGATATATAAATCAAAGCCATCAACAGCTATTTGTATTCAAATGTTGCCGATAAAGATTTGTATTTGGGCTGCTTGCCAACTTTTACTTGATATGGTCACCTGGAAGTAAGGATTCGAGCCATGGTTTTCTGCACCCCACTCCCCTCCCCACGGCTATTCTCAAAACCTCGGTTGCATTCTGCTTTTTGTTCCTCTATTCCCTCCCCTCCAAATCGTTTTCTGTTACCCATCTCATCTGAACTGCATCCCACCTACAGCACATTTTGTTATTTCGGAGGCTGTCACTCTTTCAGCATGATTCATTTTTTCATGTTTTGTCACTTTCAATCCCTCTGTTTTTAAGAAATAGCTGGGGAATATGGCAGGTGATGGAAGGATTCTGCGGGGAGGTGAGTAGGGAGATAAACACACACACACCTTATAGAGAGGTGGCTGGCTGAGATATTTCTCACAGCCCCACGGGCCCCAACTACTTTAAAAGTGCATCAAAGATTCCATTATGGAAAATGTCTTAACATGCACAAATGAGACATGTCACATACTAAATTTGCCACGTACACCATGGAATTTCTATGCACATTTATTCAGAAGTAGATTCCGTTGTGAGGACTTCCAGAATGGTGGTTCAGCTGTCTCTCTGTTGGATCCTGCTAACAGAAGATAATTGCATGGTGGATGATAATAGACAGACAGATTAGGTGCCCCTTGTCGAAGTTTTCAGCCATAAGGCTTTAAACAAGGGTGGCAACAGGAGTCTGAAAGACACTGAGGTCATAATATAAAGCAGGCTTCCTCAACCTCAGCCTTTCAGATGTTTTTGGCCTACAACTCCCACGATCCCTAGCTAGCAGGACCAGTGCTCAGAGATGCTGGGAATTGTAGTCTCAAAACATCTGGAGGGTCGAGGTTGAGGAAGCCTGGTATAAAGCGAAGGACCAAGCTTAGTGAATTACCTCAGAGTCTCAGCAACAGCAGAAGGGAATAGGGATATGCAGTGTGTCAGGCTTTGGGGAATTGGCTTCCTCTCCTGTGGCAGTAAATAAGTAGATCAAACGAAAGAAAAGTCTTACCAGTTAGTTTCTTTAATAAACACAGTAAGAGACTAAAGAAAGTGTCTCCCTAGAATGGTGGTGCTCCCAATTAAGGCTTACCCTTAATTGTAATCAATTAATCATCCTCCTGTGATGAGGCTGCATTTTAATATTTTAATGTTTCAATATTTTAATGTATTTTAATTTTGTTTTTAAGTTGTATTCATTCAATTTGTTTTTATTATTGCTTGTCAGCCACCCTGAGCCCAGCCTTGGCTGGGGAGGGCGGGGTATAAATTAAAAAATATTATTATTATTACTATTATTATTATTATTATTATTATTATTATTATTATTATTACCCACCCTCCGTACCTATTAATCTATGTCACTCCTACATCTTGTAATCTGAGTTTGCACCCTCTGCATTTTCTGTTCTGAGACTTTCTGAGCTCTTCTCAACCTTGGGGGTGGGGGGGTTGATTGGTTGAGGAATGCTGTCCAACGGCTGTGAATCTGTTAACCCTTTCTCTCCCAGTGTTTCTTCTTCTCCTAGCTGTTCCCCATCCAGTATTTCCCAGCTTCTGCCTTCTGAACTATGCCCCTCTGCAAACCACTATTCCAAATCTATACTGTCCTCCTGTTCCTGGGAAGATTCAGGATCAGGGGGTTGCTCCCACCATTCCTCCTCAGTGCAGCCATCCTCAGCACGGTCCCTGACACAGTGCTATTCTTCTAGAAGAAGGGGTGCCGGAACTCACCATGAACACCTCCCTCATTCTCCTAGAGTGGCTGCAGTGCTCACCCAAGAGGTACCTCAACAACAGGATGGAAAGCCCAGTCAGTGTGACCAGCCAATGCCTTGACTTGACTTCTTCAATAGCTTCTTCAGCAACTTCTCTCAGGTGGTGGATTGGGAAGAACAGTGGGACGAGTATACACCCACCTGCTGCCACCTTCTCAGGCCCGTGCTGCTGTGCCAAAGGAGCCCCTACCATGTTGCCAGAACAAGGCCATCCCTGGCCATCCCTGCCGCATCGTTCAGATTCCCACCAGGGGAAGCAATTGGCTTGCCAGATGCTCCGAGACCAGGCTGGCAAACCCCTGGTGGGTTGCTTTCATCAACCACCTCACAGAACAGGAAGCCAGTAATGAGCGGCATCTACTGCCTGGCTGGGCACTCCCCAGCCACTAGCATCCAACTAAGCTCACCAGCAGCTGGCACACCAGACTGGGTAGCAGCTGCTCACAGACTGAGGCTCGGCAACATGAGAGCAAAACAGCGATGCGTTCGGAAATACAAGAGCAAAAAAACAGGCATTGTTTCCCCATCACCACTCCATCACCTTTTTTTAAATTATTATTTCTAAGCAACACCACAGCTCTTATGACTCAGATCTGCTGACTACAACATGGATGCAAAGAGACTTTGTGGTGGGGCTTAAGGAGTACAATCACTGGTAAGAAATTGCTTGTGTGGCCAAAATTTAAGAGACGCTTCCTGAGGCACAAGCAGTGGCACTGATTGCTTTAATTGTGACAAAAACTATGCAAATGGGAACTTTTATCAGAACAGCTGAATATTAGTATAGAGTCCTACAAATCAGATTGCAGCGCAGGGGGATCTCGTTAATTGATGCTCTGCTCGGCGAGAAAGAGGGTGGACCTAGACACAGCAAAACACACACACTATAAATAAGTCAGAAATCAGATCCTTTTAGCAAAAGAAAAAAAATCTCTATGGAAAACCGTGCTTTAAAATTTCCTACTCTCTGGCGCCATCTGGTGTTGCATTTTATTGCGCATTCAAATCGCTGTTTCTTTACTAATGTAGCTGAGTCCAGAGAGTCAGTATCCACTCACCTGGGGCTCCGGGTGGGCGGCCTTTGCTGCATGGAGCGGCTGCGGTAGGTCCAAGGAGGCCGCCATCTTCCAGCACAGGTCAGAGAGGTGATGATCGCTTGTCGCTGCCCACCTCCAGTCGCACCAGGACCTCAGGAAAGGGCAAGCAGTGCCCACTTAGCCAATTGGTGGCAGGGGCTTGGGGGCTGTAAGCAGCCCACCCCAACCTATTTAAGGGGGTGGCTAGGTACCACCCGCCCTCTTGGCCAATCATTGTGGGATTCCCCCCCCCAGTCTTTAGGGGCCCGCCATTGACTATGGGCCTAGCTATGGTTTATTTGGTCGCCATATTCGGGGCCAGGGGAGCATTTTCTCCTGCAAGCTAATTGGACGGCTTGCAGGCTTTCTTCTACCTCGTAGCAACCAGCACAACTTGGGTGGATAAGATACGTTTTGTGAGTATTCCAGCCACGAAGCTGCTTCTGCATCTATCAAGTTCCAAGTTCATTATGTCACCTTGGGATGGAAATAATTTAAAATGTTGTGTTAATCTACAGAGTGATCTCTGGCCAAGGCAGGATGCTACTACAGAAAATATTAGCTGAGGTTAAGCCTCGTTTGTCATTCAGCTCCTTCGGTCGTAGGGAGAGTTCTCCAGTCGTGGGTATTGTAAGCTAATCTTGCTCAAGTTACTTTGAATTATGATGTCCTTCCTGTTTTTGACATGCTTTGGAACGTTCCTGCAGACCGGAAGGCAGCCTGCCATTTGACACACATTAACAGGTCCTTGGCTTTCCAGCCCAGAGTATATTCATACCAATTCATCATGAAAAGCATTTTCATAATTCAGGATATGAGCGCAGAGGGACTGCTCAACTCTATCTAATGCCTTCCTAATTATCCAAGAAGCTTTATTACCTGTGCTGCCTGTTCGTAGTCAATCAAGTCAGCAAAGACCCGTATATGCTCAGCTCCTCTTGCAGGGGACTCCTAAGCCTTCTGAATATATAAAGCTTAGGAAGATTCCCTCTCAGCAAGTTCAGAAGCAGGAATACTTATGCCGTTTTCAGGCATTGCATATCCAGGTAAAGTTATCAAGTAAGAAGCTGTCATTGAGCCATCAATGAGCCAGGTCAGCCCACAGGGCAGGCACACACACAGAAGACACAGAAGGCAATTAACTTTTTATTAGTGGATAAAACAAGAAGACAGCAGCAGCCCTGGTATGTCTTAACTCAACGAAGGTTTTCTTTCTTTCTTTCTTTCTTTCTTTCTTTCTTTCTTTCTTTCTTTCTTTCTTTCTTTCTCCCCCCTTCCCCCCTTTTGACAAAGTAATAATCATACATAAATAAGAATACAATGGTACCTTGGGTTAAGTACTTAATTCGTTCCAGAGGTCTGTACTTAACCTGAAACTGCTCCTAACCTGAAGCACCACTTTAGCTAATGGGGCCTCCTGCTGCTGCCGCACCGCCGGAGCACAATTTCTGTTCTCATCCTGAAGCAAAGTTCTTAACCTGAAGCACTATTTCTGGGTTAGCGGAGTCTGTAACCTGAAGTGTATGTAACCTGAAGCGTATGTAACCCGAGGTACCACTGTAAATATGTGCACCCCACCGCCAAGACCATTCCATTGTAACTATCCAACCTCCGAAAATTTCAACACCTCTTGCAATGGTTTGACTCCTTTCCGTTTTAACAGTACAAATTCTACAAACACCCTCCACATCTCCTCAAAATCATTTCTCCTGCATATTCCTCGCCTTACTTTAATGGCACCTGTTAATTTTTCATTAATAGCTACATCCCGAAGCCTCTCTTCCTTTTCAAAGAATTGCTGGATAATTTCCCATCATGCTTCACTCTCTTTCGCAAAGTAAGCCAATTTCGGTTGCTCTCTGTGAATGCAGCACCGACAGCTGACACCGAAATGCTTCTAGGAAGTATATCACCATCCCAAATGAAAGAAAAGTCTCATTGCAAATCTACGATGCTGCTTCAGTAGCAATCCTGATCATGGAGAAGTACCGAAACCCCTAATGACTTCTCCTCTTTCTAGTGTCATTCGTTGGAAAACTAACTTGAGGTCCAAAGCAGCTGCCAGAAATCTCCAGAGAGATACCTGTATGAGGCTGTTTCTTGGAACTCTTGTATCACTCCATCTATCTTTATCATCAATGCTGAAGCTGTCTCCCTCTCTTCCTACTTGATTATAATATGTACGCCATCCACATTTCCGTTCCTTTCCCCACATCTGCCCTTCATGAGCATCACTTTAAATAAACAGTGCTTGTTACCGGCAACTTTTTGCTGGAGGAGCCAAGTATAATTGGCCGTATATTTCCCAGTAAATTCATTAACCATGAAGGCCTACATTTCCCTTATTACATCAGTCTCTTTCAATGCAGAGCCGCTAGTTCGGTTCCCATTTTACATTCAAAGCAGCTCTGAAACGCTCTGCTGCATTATACCGGGTCGTGCCTTCTTATGCCATTCTGTGTGGGGAGTTAAATGGCTTTATTGCGGCTTTATTTATCAAAATGGCAGCAGAGTCCTAAATCAAGGAGGTCAAGTATCGGGAACCAGCATGGCTAGAACTGTGAACCTTCAGGTCTACGTGCAGGTGCCCTGTCTGGTGAGCCACCAGAGAGGAGCATCTGATAGGCTGTGACATGTTCTAAAGCTCTGGACTGGCCACATAGGCTGGGCATGTTGAAGTAAGAGCAGCAAAATCACAGCTAAGAAGCTCAAATCATATATATGACTGACGCTCTTCTTTGGAAAATAAGCCAATGTCCAGACTTCAACATTCAAAGTCAAGGGAGATATGTGTGGGATAAGCAGCTAGCTAACATGCTTAAGTCTAATTGATGCGTGAAGGGGTTAATACCATAGAGTAAGCTGCCCTGCCAGGCTTAGCTCACATTGGGAGGAACCAAGTAATCAAGTCTTTCTTCTTCTCCAGTGTACCTGATGAACTCAGCATATGAAGAGGCTAAGCTGATTGCTCCAGCTTGGTCACATGGTTCTAACAAGCCTCTCTTGAGCTCCTATAGCAATAATTTATGAACGTTCACTACTTTGCAACTAAGCCAAGTTTTACTGCCTGTGCAACTTTTCTGATGTATAGATAAGCACATGAACCTGACCTCTGAAGAGTTGGTAAGTAAACCAATTTTTAACTTGTTGAATGTGTTGTCTTTTCTTATGCTAGGGGAAGAGGGGAGTTTTGGAACACACAAAGGCATGATTTTAAAGGTCTAACAGCCTATATTTCCACACTTTACTTAGCTGCATATTTTGTGTTTTTAAATCTCTGCTGGGGGTTCTCTCAAGAGTACTTGTCCAAACTTGGATCTTGGGATCCAGGAAGTCTCCTTTTTATATCTATATTATTTTTTTCCTTTCCACCAACAACGTGTCCCACCAGTAACACAGGGAACACTATGGGCACACCTCCTAAGGCAAGTATAGACAAATTCTAATTATGGGTAATGGATAGGTAGATGATCCCCAGAGGGAAAGAAACGAGCAAACAAACAAGGGAGAGGGGGTAGGAAAATGTTATGAGGCAAACTGAAGGATTGTAAGAAATTTGACTGCCTTTGGAATTGTCCAAGCCATGAAGCAAGTTGAATTTTATGTTGGTAATTAACATTTTAGGGGAGGGGAAAAAATGCTTTTTCTACTTACAATGGGAGTGTTTGTAGTGTTGGTGAATAAATATATAAAAGATATTACACCATTGGCCATTGTAATACTTCAGTGGCATTTGCCATGTGGCTATGCATAAAGTCACAGAATGGTCATTGTGGGCCTGAATTTACATTTGCTGCAAGTCATCTGAGTGTCCAAATTGGCCCTGAAACCAAACCCTTGGCGCAGGCAAGATTTGCTAATTAAAAGGAGGGGGAAATGTGGCGCGGTGATCCACCCACGTCCTCTGAGGAGACTGCCAGTCCTTTATCTCGGAGCCTGGCGTTTGATTCAGTTAGCTATTCCTCTGCACATTTTTCAAGAGTGAGAAAAATGCACACAGGCGCCATCACCGCTGGGCCCTGTGGCATTTCCTACAGCTAACCAGTTTAGTCAAATGAATGTTTTCATTGAGGATAATTTAAACATTTCTTCTTGAGCAAATGAAATGATTTAGTACAAACAAACCCAAAGTTCATTCAGTGAGCTCAGGGCACGCCTGAACAACAAAAGGAGTGAATCATTCTGGATGTACAATTAAGCCCGATTCCTCCCCACCAATTGCCATTACTAAACGGAGGAAAGCACAAGAAAAACACCTGCCGTCTGAAAGGGGGTGCATGGGATTTTTCACCTGCTGCCTTAATTTCCTCAGGAATCATCACACGTTGCCATTTCCCTTAGGCTCCCTGCTCGTTTAAATTAGGCGAGCCTCTCCTGACAATTTTCTTCTCACTGAATAAGTGTGAAGTTGTTGTTGTTCATTTGTTGTGGAGTGCCACCTTTGCCACCTTTGTACTTGGGGAGAAGCTAGAGCAGGGCCTCATCTTAAATGTATGTATTTAAAGCAGTATCAAGGAGCCATGATTCTGGGAACTGTAGTCAGTTAAAGGTGTTATGGGTTGTTGTTGTTGTTGTTGTTTAGTCATGTCTGACTCTTCGTGACCCCATAGACCAGAGCACACCAGGCACTCCTGTCTTCCACTGCCGCCCGCAGTTTGGTCAAACTCATGCTGGTAGCTTCAAGAACACTGTCCAACCATCTTGTCCTCTGGCGTCCCCTTCTCCTTGTGCCCTCCATCTTTCCCAACATCAGGGTCTTTTCTAGGGAGTCTTCTCTTCTCATGAGGTGGCCAAAGTATGCCTTAAGCCAAAGCCACTTACATCTGTAATCAATAAGGTTGTGGTCTAATTTCCACCAAAATAATTTTTTTCCAACCATGGTCATTTAATTCATGTGGCAGGGTGGCGGGTCATGGCGCCTGGGCATGCAATTGTAGCTCTGTGAGGAGAATAGTGGTCTCGTAACTCCTGTCGCCGAAGAATTGATGCTTTTGAATTATGGCGCTGGAGGAGACTCTTGAGAGTCCCATGGACTGCAAGAAGATCAAACCTATCCATTCTGAAGGAAATCAGCCCTGAGTGCTCACTGGAAGGACAGATCCTGAAGCTGAGGCTCCAATACTTTGGCCACCTCATGAGAAGAGAAGACTCCCCAGAAAAGACCCTGATGTTGGGAAAGATGGTATTTAACGCCAGTCAGATTAAATCAAATAAACAAGGAATATTCGGTGTTCCCTGGAAAAGGCCCTGATGTTGGGAAAGATGAGGGCACAAGGAGAAGGGGACGACAGAGGACGAGATGGTTGGACAGTGTTCTCGAAGCTACCAACATGAGTTTGACCAAACTGCGGGAAGCAGTGGAAGACAGGAGTGCCTGGCGTGCTCCGGTCCATGGGGTCACGAAGCGTCAGACATGACTAAATGACTAAACAACAACAACACCTGTCAGAACCCTTAGCCACGGTGGCTGGTACTCAGGTGGAACCATAGCTGTCAACTTTTCCCTTTTCTGAAGAAACCAGAGGCCTTCCTCCTGGGCATAGTCGGCCAATTGGTGCCAAAGAAGGATAGAACTTTTTTCATGTATGCTACAGCAGCAGCAAGAATACTTATTGCAAAGCATTGGAAGACGCAAGATCTACCCACCTTGGAAGAATGGCAGATGCAAGTAATAGACTATATGGAACTGGCAGAAATGACTGGCAGAATCCGAGATCAAGGAGAGGAGCAGATGGAAGACTGGAAGAAGTTTAAAGTTTATCTACAAAAATATTGTAAAATTTATGAATGTTGAAGGCTCTGAAAATGAAATGAAGGGGTTCTAGCGATTAAGATAAATAAGATTATAAAGGGAGGGACAAAGGTATAAAATGAATAACGAACCATCTTGCTGAACTAATTTTTAAAGTAGAATACAAGAAGGGAAGGCGGGTGGAAGCAAAGAGAATAAGGTTTTGAAAGTTATAATATGAAAGAGTGTTCTTTTTTATGCTAAATTTTTTCCTTTGTATTTTTCTTTTTTCTGTTTTTCTGTTTGGATTTTTGATGTCTGTTGTGTGCTTTTTGTGCTTTTTGTTGATTTTTGTTGATGTTAATTTTCTGGAAAACTCTAATAAAATATTATTATTTTTAAAAAAAAACTTTTCCCTTTTCTTACGAGGCATCCTATTCGGAATAAGGGAATTTCCCTTTAAAAAAGGGAAATGTTGACAGCTATGGTTGGGACTGGTAGGGTGGAAGGCAAAGGAGATGAAAGCAGACCCAGTGACAAGCATAGTCATCATCACCAGCAGGTTGCAAGTAAGAAGGTGGGGCTTGGCTGAGGGCAGACCAAGGGTTGGTGTTGCGGTACTCAATTCACCTTAAAAGACAAGCAAGGTGACATGATGGGCCCTTTGTCATATCCAGCGAGGCTTTCTTTCTCTCCCTCTCCCTCTCCCTCTTTCTGTTCTTTCTTAGACTTATACAGTGGTACCTCGCTTACATACGCTTCAGGTTACATACGCTTCAGGTTACAGACTCCGCTAACCCAGAAATAGTGCTTCAGATTAAGAACTTTGCTTCAGAATAAGAACAGAAATCGTGCTCCGGCAGCGCGGTGGCAGCGGGAGGCCCCATTAACTAAAGTGGTGCTTCAGGTTAAGAACAGTTTCAGGTTAAGAACGGACCTCCGGAACGAATTAAGTACTTAACCCGAGGTACCACTCAGAGAGGTTCACTTCCAGGTGACGAATGCTAGAATCCTGTACCCACTTACCTGGGACTTGGCTCCACTGAACTCAGTAGCACTTACTTTTGAGTAAACATGCATAAGGTTGTGTTACCATTCTTAGCAAAGCAGTGTTTTAATTGCTGCCCACCATAGATGTAGTTAGCAATGCCAGTATGAATTTGTTGATTTCCTGCTAACCTCTCCACACAAAACTCAATTCATCTAGTATTCAAGTTTTCAATTTATGCCTGCAGTCGGGAAGCAATGAATAAATCAAGGAAAAAGTGGATCCTAGCCTGAGTGAAGCCAAAGTGCCTGAAAATAATTTATCTAGTCAAGTGAGCAAAGGTGTCAGCTGGGTCATTGGCAGCATGGATATCCTAGCAGTTTTTCTGGTTGACTACACAGGGTAATGAATTCAGAAGGTATATTTGGTATCCTAATTAACTGTGTGTGTGTGTGTGTGAGAGAGAGAGAGAGAGAGAGAGAGAGAGAGAGAATGAGAGAGAGAGAGAGAGAGACTGGAAAATTGGGCTGCCTTTTTTCATGCATTAAACACTCCTTCAGACCAGACAGTGTTGTGGCAATAATAGCAGATGGCAGCAAAGAATAGTTCCCAAGGAACAAAGGATCAAGTGTACCTTCATCCATCTCCTCTAATGGAAACTTCTTTCATAACCAGATACAAGAAGGATTTCTCACCTTTTGCTAGTTCCCAGAATAACTTGGACATGAGCTCAAATGTGCTCTCATTCTCGCAGCTTCTGTCTCTCTTACCTACACAACCACACTAGGCACTGGGTTGTATCATATTGCTGCAAATGGGCACCTTCATCCATTGCAAAGTTGTGTGGGTGGGTGGGTGTGGGTGTGGGTGTGGGTGTGGGTGTAGACTCTAGGTGGGGCCACAGCAGTCATCCCCCCCAACTTCCACAGATTATGGTTCTGGCTCACCCATTCGCATCAGCCATTTTCAAAGGAAAAATCACGAAGCGTCAACCTCATAACAATTGTCATGTGTCCAGCTTGTCTCACTGTGCCAGGAACTCTAAGGCAAATTGGGATCTGGACCTGCTGTTAAATCACTAGGTGATCTGCAGTAGATCGACAAGGATTTCTGACTTTCAATTGTGCCACAGCAAAATGACTTTTCCTACTGCTGCTGAAATAAAGAGAGCTAACCAGGAGTGGACTTTTGTGTAAAAGCCCTGTGAGCTCAGTACAGGAGATGAAAACTAATTCCTAGATTCAGAATGTGTTCTTTAATTCCAACCCTGTGCTGCCTTCTTCATCTAGTTCAAGCTGGTAGGGCTTAGGGTTCCAACTAGCTTGAAGTCAACCCACTCTGTTATAGATCATTACCAATATATCTAGTCTCTGAGATTGCCTTGGTGTGTTGAAATGCTCTGACTGCTCCTGAGCTGACAGACTCATCCTCTCCTCTTTGCAGTACAGTGGTACCTTGGGTTAAGTACTTAATTCGTTCTGGAGGTCCGTTCTTAACCTGAAACTGTTCTTAACCTGAAGCACCACTTTAGCTAATGGGGCCTCCTGCTGCTGCCGCGCCACCGGAGCACGATTTCTGTTCTCATCCTGAAGCAAAGTTCTTAACCCGAGGTACTATTTCTGGGTTAGCAGAGCCTGTAACCTGAAGCGTATGTAACCCGAGGTACCACTGTAAAGACAATTGGTATTCAGCCTTAACAGCTTTCGGAAAGAACATATATTGGGAAGATTAGGAAAACTTCAAGAAGCCATTCCCAGCATAACTATTTGAAACAAAGCGTATCTGGCAAATGGCAGAGGCATTTAAAAGTTATCAAGAAGGTCGTGTACGCTCCTCCTCTGTGTGTGTGTTGTGTGTAAGGTTGCTAAACCAAGCAACCCTGGGAGAAAATAAACAAATGACCTCAGAACTGCAGGTTCAGGATTGCTCCCTCGTCCTGTTCTGTTCATGAGCCAAAGTGGAAATTGGTTTAAGCAGCAAACTGCTTTTAGGGTGGCTGAGGTCAGGTTTATCTCTAATGTCCAGCAGCAAAAATGTTCCTAACAAGGCAAATGCATCTATAAGAAATCTCTAAAGAGAGCCACACACTGGTAAGCCACACGCTGTGCCTCAGTCAGATTTTTAGCTGGCTGGACATGGATTGCCTCCTAACTCAAAATCTATGCTGATTCAGAGGGCATGTCTTCTATTCAGAAGCTGTGAGCTGATTACAAGTTTACTTTTGCAGTTCTGGGGCCCTTTGCCACAGTGGCTAAGGATGCAAGCCAATACAAGCAGCAAAGAACAAATAATTTGGATTAAAAGAAAAGCAGCGTTCCCCCACACGGTTTAACCACACACAGAGAGTTCTGGACTGATGCCATTGGGATTTGCGGATTATTTGTATTATTACAGTCTCACTTTTGCTAAAAGCAATTGCAGCGAGCAATCATGTAATCACACAAGCAAAGGACCGTCTCTGTAACAACCTTGCAAATTTAATCTGCAACAGTGGCTAGGATCACAATAAGCCACCTGGAAAAAGGCAATTTGCTTTTTTTGGGATTTGTGGATTAGAAACTGTGCCAGATCTGAAAGGCTAAATGTGAATTTTAATTGGGACCTGGGTTAAATACAATGTGGGCAAAACACTTTAATACACTTCTTCTTGGAAGTGGATCCCAGTCCAGTAGCTTCCTACAGGAACCTCCATCTCCCATGCATACATGGAGGTCCCTTGCCCCCTCTCCTGGCCCAGCTTGCCTCATTTACATGCCTGGCATCAGCACCTGCAACCCTTGGGCAGCTGCCAATAGCATACCAACAAGTGCCCATTGTGGACAGGAGGGCTTACTGTAATGAGTAATAGGATTATCAGTCTTTACTGCTCCATAGGCCACAACAAATAATTTCAACAGGATTACACTGAGTTCCAATAGTAAATTTACTTTAAAATCCTCTGATTCAAAGATCTGAAGAAAGCTGGGGAGGGGGAGGTTGATAACTGGTTGCCAGCAGTGGCGGAGGAAGGCTCTTGGTCACCTAGTGCAGTGCGCCAAGGGGTGGGGCGAACTGCCCACACGGACGACGGGCGGCGTGCATACGGACAACAGACGCCCATACGTGGGGCCTCAGCTACCCTACAACTGGGGGGGGGGAGGGAGTTGGCGGACAGTGTGGAGCCTGCAGGTGCCCAAGACCTGTGGCTTGGGAATGCTGCAGGCACCGCAGTGAGTGCCACCCGCCATTTTGTCACCCCACCTCAGGGTGACACCCGGGGCGGACTGCACACTCCACACACCCCTTCGTACGCCCCTGGTTGCCACTGCTACCATTATAGCTCTTGCTGTATTTCCAATTCTATCTTGGTCGAGTCTAGATTTGAGTAGCTAGGATTCTGGAAGCTGGCTTGGCTTTGTCCATTTGTGTGCACATCAGTGAGCACACTATGACGATCCTGAGGTTGCAGTAAATGTTCTGTTGCACACATAGGTGATCCTTCCCCATGCTAAACGTCAGAAAGAGCACCCATCAATAGGCACAGCTGATGAGGAACGTGCAATCTTAGAATATAAGAACGAGCAAAATGCCCAGCAACAATGAGATTTGATGTGTGTGTTTCAGAACCGTAATTTTAGGGTGCCTTGCTGAACTGGAATGACCTGCAATGTTTTATGAACACGGAAAACACTCCACACATTGAGGCCAGCTCAGCCGCCTCTGACACATTGCTGCCTTTGCAATGAAATGCATTGACTTCTTAAAAGCATGCCCTGACCGCACACTGTTGTGTAGCTACTAGTGTGGAATGCCACGTCCCACTTAACCCAATTGGGGGGTGCTGATGATGCTGTACTAGTGGTTATAATTAAGGACTGCATATGCCTGTGACTGATTTTCATTTTATTTTTTAAGGAATACAGGCAGCTAGCTTACACTGAGCCAGACCAGTGGTCCACACTGCCTGGCAGCAGATCTCCACGATTTCAGACAAGGGTCTCTCCCAGCCATAACTGGAGATGACATGGATTGAACTTAGTGCCTTCTACAGCTGCTCTAGCACTGAGCTGTAGCCTTCCTCAGTTCCACTCTGTGTTTTGCTGCAATCCAATGGTGGCCTTGATTTATTCAATCCAGCTCTCATCACCCGAAGCTTTCATGGCTGTATTATACTCCTTAACAACCTCTGTCCTCTCTGCAAAGAACCACAACAGGCAGGACTAAACTGCTTCCCCAAAGGGGTCTCAAGTTTCAAAACAGCTGTTTTGCTTCATTGTTTTCAATATATGCCGCTTTTTGTTGATAACACTGTTAGAGTAGCAAAGCAATAGGATCCTGGGACTATTTGAGGGGACGAAAGTCTAGCAGCTGCTTTGAGAAGGACGGTGTATAAATTGGATTGAGGTCAGCCTCCCCAAATACTGAGGAAAATGCAAGATGGCACCACCACACAGACATTTTAATATGTCCACAGAGGGCAAAACAAGACATGACACCAGTCTTGCAATTATAGGGGTGGCTCCTCCAGTCTAGACTAGGCACCTAGGGGAAGTGAGCTTTAACCATTTTCCCAGTTCCCTATTGTGGCTCCTGTTTACATATTTTTAAAATGCATCCCTGCAACTGCTAAACAGTGTCACTTTAGTTTGTTCCTGAAAGTTCTATAAGTTATTGCATGTATCCGAATCATGAGAGCCAGTGTGGTGTAATGGTTAAGAGCGGTAGTCTCGTAATCTGGGGAACTGGGTTCGCGTCTCCGCTCCTCCACATGCAGCTGCTGGGTGACCTTGGGCCAGTCACACTTCTCTGAAGTCTCTCAGCCCCACTCACCTCACAGAGTGTTTGTTGTGGGGGAGGAAGGGAAAGGAGAATGTTAGCCGCTTTGAGACTCCTTAGGGTAGTGATAAAGCGGGATATCAAATCCAAACTCTTCTTCTTCTTCTTCATTGTATGTATGTTTTCATTACTCCGGTCAACATACAGAGTAACCCTGAACAAATTTCATGGTTGTTCTATTTTATTCAGAACAGTTTTCTCTCTGTGCAAAACATTCCTAAAGTTTGGGCAAATCATCTTGATTTGATAATTGTTAGAATGTCCAGGCACTGTCATTCGCTACGATGATTGTGTCAAGGAACAGAAGTGAACTATTTCCACATGAGTTTCACCTGAAGCTTGGATGACAGCGAGTCCTTTTCTTCTGAAGGTGTGTGGCCTGTGCATTCAGAAGCCATGCTGTGCTACTTTCACAAGCCAGCAATTATTTTCATGGAGTTTCAACTGCACGTCCAATGACAATCAAGCCACTCAGTCTTGTTTCGCAGGCGAGTTTCCTCGGCTGCAGAACCTCTTTCAAAGCTGAAAATAATGAATAGTCTCTTATGGCGCTCCTCCGGACATCCTGTCTATTCAGCATTCATTCTGACTTGCTTGCACAAAGCTTATGTGGTGGTTAGACTGTGTCCAGTCTCTACTGAACATTGTTCCATACTATGTCTTTGTTATATTCTCAGTTACTGCACAGCTGAATGTTCTGCAAGCCAGTAATGAATTTCGCATTTCCATCATGCTACTTCACCTTGTCAATTTCCTGTCATTGCTTTCAGACCTCATCAGTTCTTCTTTGACTTGATTGGATGAGAGCCCAGTTCAATACCAATCTGATTGTCGTGTGACTTCTCAATCTATTTTCAAAAGACGTCGGTATAGATTTCTGCAAGTTTGCTCATGCTTTGAACTTATTGGCCTAGAATTGTAACCCCAGAACAGGATGTTTGTTATATCTTCTTTCCTGCTGCAGTTCCTTACGAAGCTCACAAATCTACTTAGGTGGGTTGGGTTAGCCATGCAAAATAGTGTGGGATGTGGTAGGAGGGGCTGCTTCAGTTAAAGTGATGTGTGTTGTTCTTTGTGTATTCAGAAATGGCTGTAGGATCTTTGTAGCATGTCTTAATGACCATCTTGGTTTGTTGCTCCAAAAACAAGCTCTAATGATATTCTGTTAAAGAAGTTCATTGTCAATACTTTGATCAGAATTTATAGGCTGTCATCCAACAAAGCCTGATTTTGTCATTTAGGGCAAATCTAAGGTAAAGGTAGACTCTAGGGTTGTGCGCTCATCTCACTCTTGCCAGACTCTAGGGTTGTGCGCTCATCTCACTCTATAGGCCGGGAGCCAGCGCTGTCCGCAGACACTTCCGGGTCACGTGGCCAGCGTGACGAAGCTGCATCTGGCGAGCCAGCGCAGCACACGGAAACGCCGTTTACCTTCCCTCTAGTAAGCGGTCCCTATTTATCTACTTGCACCCGGGGGTGCTTTTGAACTGCTAGGTTGGCAGGCGCTGGGACCGAGCAACGGGAGCGCACCCCGCCGCGGGAATTCGAACCGCCGACCTTTCGATCGGCAAGCCCTAGGCGCTGAGGCTTTTACCCACAGCGCCACCCACGTCCCTGTAGAGCAAATCTACTTGCCTATTAATACCTATTAGTCCTTGCATCTAATACAGTTCATTTTCCACTTAGCTCTTGAAATGTTCTCATGCTGTACATTGGCTATTTCAGAAAAGTCATACTGGAAACTCAGTTAATTCTCTTTGAAATCAAAACCGAAACTGTAAATGTAATATTTAATGTATGAAGGTCAAAGACTGAAGCAGGTAGTCTTTGTAAAAGAATTTATGAGCTCATTATTTTAAAGAATATGTCCCCCTTCCCAGTTCAGTCGGAGGGGTGGGGGTGGGGAATGACCAGCATTTGGCAGAAGTAACATTTGTACTTATTTGTACAGTACTTTTTAATTGTCATTCTTAATAGTTTTTTTACTTATGGATTTATTGCATGGTTTGGTATTTAATTTGCTGCATGCCATATAGATCGATAGATAGATATATAGCTATAGCTATAGCGATAGAGATAGAGATAGAGATAGAGATATAGAGATAGAGATAGAGATAGAGATAGATGATATAGATATAGATATAGATGATATAGATATAGATATAGATATATAGATATGGATATGGATATGGATATGGATATGGATATAGATATGGATATAGAGATAGAGATATAGAGATAGAGATAGAGATAGAGATAGAGATAGAGATAGAGATAGAGATAGAGATAGAGATAGAGATAGAGATAGAGATAGAGATAGAGATAGAGATATTTGAGGTTAAGCAACATAGAAATAGCCTGAATTAATTAAGTAATATTAGGACCCTGGCTCATTTCATGAAGCTGAAGGTTGGAAGCTTCAGGAGGGAGGGACTTCTTTGCACATCACATAATTAAACTCTGGGATTTGCTCCTATGAGATGTAGTGATAGCCTCCAACTTGGAAAGCTTTAAAAGGAGCTTAGATACATTCATGGAGGACTCTGATGTCTACTAGACATGGTGGCTATGTTCTACCTCCACTTCCTGAGGCAGTATGTCTCTAAATATTGGTTACTTGGAATCACAAGTGGAACGAGAGCTGTTGCCCTCACTTGCCAGGAGTATCTGTTTGGTCGCCGTGAGAACAGAACGTTAGACAAGATGGACCACCGGGTCTGATCCAGTAGGCTCTTCTTAAATGTTCTTAACTTGCAAAGGCCAATTGCATTGTCAATTGTAGTGACCAGTGGAAACTCTCTTTTTGCATGTGCTGTTCCTGCAACCTGCCACACCAGTGGGAATGTGAAGTCTTTGTTAACTTTGGATGACCCCAATTAAGTGCTTTCAGAATACTATTATTGTCCTTGCGTCGAACATGATACACTTTTGCCGAAAACCAAAAACATACATAATTCATGCTTGGTCTACTAAAAAATCAATAGGAAAAAATGAAAGGAATTTAAAACTGAGGCCGCTGACTTGGGTGAATAGAACACGCCAACTTCCATACCCGAAATCAATGGTCTTATCATTTGGAAAACAAAGACTATTCCCCAATTATTTTATTTTCCATTCATCAAACCATTTAAAAGCCTGGAAAGGCTGCATATTTAACACACGCGTGTATTAAATACACAGATGTGAGAAGTGTTTTAATTGCACAAAACCTACACTTAAGTAAATTCATTTGCCCACATTCATTTCTTCCATTCCTCCTCCACTTTTATTTCACCTGAATTACTCTGGTCTTTCTGTCTCCATAATCCAAGGGCACCATCTCGCCCTCAGGACTGTGGGTGCCTGCAGCCATCACGCGGCTGTGTGATCTTACATACACACACCTGCATGTAGTGAGTGTGGCATCACATGAGTGTGCATGTGAGGTTGTACGTTTGCATTGCAGCTGCCGGCAGCGGCTACTCTTCATCCTCTTGTCTGCAGCTAGTGAGGACTCTGCCTCCGCAACCAAGCCCCCTCAAAAAGGGTACTTGCTGGCTGGCTGAGGAGGGTGGAGCTGAACTGCTTCTCTCTTGGGCACAGTACTGCAGAGGCTGGCTGGCTGGCTCCTCCTCCTCCTCTTCTTTTTTATTTAATTTATATACCGCCCTATACCCTGGGGTCTCAGGGCGTTTCACAGACTAAAATCAGGATATAAAACCACAATATACCTTTTTTAAAAAAAAAAAAAACAATAGCCTCCCCACACACATTTTAAAAGGGCATAGGATGTAAATCTGATCAACCAAAGGCTTGGTTAAAAAGGAACATTTTTGCCTGGCGCCTAAAGGTGTATAATGAAGGTGCCAGGCGAACTTCCCTGGGGAGAGCATTCCAAAGACAGGGAGCCACTGCAAAGAAGGCCCCTTCTTGTGTTGCCACCCTCCAGATCTCTCGAGGAGGGGGCACACGAAGGAGGGCCTCAGAAGGTGATCTCAGGGTTTGGTTAGGTTCATATGGAAAGAGGCGGTCCTTGAGGTATTGCGGTCCTTTTAAGGCTTTATAGGTCAAAACCAGCACTTTGACTTGGGCCCAGAAACTAATTGGTAGCCAGTGCAGTCAGACCAGGATTGGTGTAATAATATGCTCAAACCGTCTTGCTCTGGTGAGCAACCTGGCCACTAGCTGAAGTTTCCGAACCGTCTTCAGAGGCAGCCCTCTGTATAACACATTGCAGCAATCTAACCTTGAGGCTCTCTCTGGGTTTGCTCATTGCCCAACTCCCACAATAATATTTTTGTGGGTGCCCAGGTACCCATGGCCCCTTAAAGTTGGCTCCTATGTTGTAATCTGTCATTTCTGCTTCTGTTCAGTTTTAAATAGTAAGCTTCTTGGGAAGAGACCTATTGCAGCGTGTTTTTACCGATGTCATTCTACTGAAAAACAATGTACACAGCATTTTTTCCTAAATTGTCATTATGGTTGTTTTTCTGCTACAGAAGGGGGTTTTCTTGGGGGGGGGTAGCTGTCACAATCACAAAAATGTCTACTTATTGCTGCAGGCCATACCTGCACACAGACTGGCTTCACTATGCAATCCTCTTGGGAAGATGAGCAGTTGGCTCACATTTATTAAATGGCCCTCAGAGCACTGTAACTACTTGGAATTCCAGTGTTGAACAGTTATTGTAAAGAAACAGTTTGACCGTAATCATGAATACGATTGGCCAACTCTAGATACAGCAACAAGATTCACAGGGCCAGCTGATCCCATTTCCATCTCTAACCAGTGAGAAAATGCAAGCAGAAATATTCCAAAACCTTGCCTACCACTTACGGTCTCATTCATTAGATAAAATTTGCTTATGCCTAGGCACATTATTAGACAAAATTGCAACTTTAATCAGCCATCCTCCAGCAAAATTGAAATTTATAGTGGTTATGGGTAGATTTTATTTGTCAATAAAATGATTCCGGGTATCAGCAGTAGTAGTATATTATTAAAATTAAGGCATTTTAAAAACTACCCACAGCAGCCTTCCCCAACCTGATGCTCTCTGGATGTTTTGGACATTGGAGGGCAGCAGGTTGGGAGAGTCTGGTCCAGAGGTATTAACTACAGTCATACCTGAAGTATACCTGAAGTCATACCTGAAGTATACCTGAAGGAGCGTCTCCACCCCCATTGTTCTGCCTGGACGCTGAGGTCCAGCACCGAGGGCCTTCTGGAGGTTCCCTCATTGCGAGAAGCAAAGCTACAGGGAACCAGGCAGAGGGCCTTCTTGGTAGTGGCGCCCACCCTGTGGAACGCCCTCCCATCAGATGTCAGAGAGATAAACAACTACCTGACATTCAGGAGACATCTTAAGGCAGTTCAGGGAAGTTTTTAACGTGTGACATCTTAGTGTACTTTTGGTGTTTGTGGAAGCCGCCCAGAGTGGCTGGGGAAACCTAGCCAGATGGGCGGGGTACAAATAATAAATTATTATTATTACCTTGGAAGTCAAATGGAATCCGTTCCAGAAATCCGTTCGATTTCCAAAACGTTCGAAAACCAAATTGAGGCTTCTTCAAGTTCCAAAAGAACGTTCAGGAGCCAAAATGTCCCAAGTTCCAGGACATTCAGCATCCAAAGTACGACTGTATACAAAACTCAGTACTTTTACATAGGACCAAGAAGCCATTTCTTTAATTGTTCCCTGCCAATTTTTGAACATGAAATGGCTGCAAAAATAGTGATTTGACTGCAAAGAGAAATAATTAGGATTGATTCCTTGCAAACGCAAAGGAGCAACACCTGAAGGCAGAACTAAGAGAAGAATTTTATGGTCTTTTAGGTATCAATCTCTTGCTTTTTTCTACTGGGTGATACTTAAAATCAGAGCCATTACGAATGCAAATCTTTCTGCTCTCCAGTGGTGTCTACTTTTCTAAAAATAGGAAGAAGCCATGATTACTTTGAAATCCCCTGGATGATGAATGCTGGGTTTTGAAGGTTGCCAGTGTAATTACACACATTTTTTTTTTTAAAGCAATCAACATACTTTATTATTTGCAATTTCAAAATGTGTAATCACATTTTAAAATAGTTCCTATTTTTACAGGGCACTGCAGATGGCGCTTTCAAATCCAGTATCACTGTACAAGCATTTGATCTGTGCTTTTTTAATGGCAATCTAAATTGGAAGTGAAGTTATATGTTACGGTTCCTAACTTTACTGTGGCATCCAGCAATAAGCACGAAACAGAGCTGCACTGAAATTTATGGTATGCCATATGTTTGCTTAGAGACGGGAGGGTGAACCATGCGGTGATACATAGTTTGGAAGGCCTCTCTCTATATTGACATAAAGATAAGTGGTGATGGGTGTGTGTCTATTAATTCTCCGTGTGCCACTAATTTTTGCTGTCTGGCTCCCCCTTCTCCTGCAGCTGCTTTCCCCCCATGCTACATTCTGCAATCCTCAGGAATACTTTTTGGAGGGAATGTGAAGAACTGCAATGGGAAAGTACCATTGCCTGGGCAAAATTCTACCCACTACTTCTTCTTCTTTGAACCAAGCAACTGTTGCCAGAGAAGCAACAGCGCAGCAGTACTTAGTCCTCGGATGCTTTGTGTACTAGAATGCATCACAACTGCTCTGGTTTCCACATGAAATGCCCTGGCCCGCTTCATTGTGGCAGAAATCTTCGTCACGCAACTGCTTGGTTGGGTCCACTGATTTTGCCATGACGAACAAGCAAAATATGAAGAACTTGTGCACTTGAGAACTTACCTACTGATGCCACCAGATGTTTCACCTTTTCTTACAGACTTTATAAGCCTACTGTGGCAAATGGAGATGGAACAATAGTATATCCCGGCTCCCTTGCAAAATGTCAAGCTGCTATAAAATAACCCACCTAACGCGTTTTTGCTGGAGTGCCATGGTCTAGATTTCAAATGGCCCTATTTGGTTGGTCCCCAAATCAATCATGTTGATGACGTCAGACTAACATGGGTCAGAACAGACAAGCTGAACTTGCTTTTTTTTTTACCCCAAATTCTTCATTTGTGCTTGAACGACAAACACACTGCCTAGTCGGTTAGATGTGCGGTAAGCACCCAACTTCAGAAATATTGCATTACGTACCAAAAGGCTAATTAAGATAGGCAGGTTTTTAAAAATAAAAATAAAACCATTGAAATTTGGAGGTCTTACCTACAGGGGTATTCTACAGAAGGGTTAGCCAACTGGGTGCCATTTGGATGTTGTTGGACTCCCAAAATCCATCAGCCCAGCCAGCATTCACAATGGTCAGAGATGATGGAAGTTGTAGTCCAACAACATCTGGAAGGTATCATGTTGAATATCCTCATTCTAGAGAATCATACTTTCACTCAATATTGCCAGCAACTGAAATCTCTAGCATGCTGGCAAATTTGAGAGAAAAGTCTTAGCAACAACTACACGCACATTCTTATTTTGTATTCATTTTCCAAAAGCATGCATAGTTTTCCAAAGTGCATTGTGTGCTACAGAGCTGAACAAAAATAAAAAAAAGAATTATCTATTTATTGCACCGTGGGTGTGGGTGTAAAGATATGAATGCTGCATACAAATGCACACTATACATTTCTTATATACATATTATTGGCATCACCCTATATCTATTTATAGAATCAACATGTATTTAGAAATAGCAATTATTAGAAGCTGTGCAGGTTTTAAATACTGTCTAATATACCATACTCGCAGCAGAAATTGCAAATATCCCAAAGGCTAGTCACAAATGTATTCTAGAAAACTCTGAACTCCGACTTTCTGATTTCCTCTCCTTACAAAAGGTACTCTTATTATAAAAGATAAATCTCTGGTATAAACGGATCTATAAAACATAAGATATATTTCCAACGTTCCTGAGTATTCATAAGTCCTTTAAAATTATATAGAAACAAGAATTCAGCGGAGCATTATATATTGCCATAATGCAGGTACCTGGGATTGTGTCCACGTTTTGCACAGAAAGTAAGCATTCTGCCAGCAAAAAAAAAATACTGCAAACATCTACTGAAAAAGTTGTGCTCCAAGGTTCTACTGCCTGGGTGACTCTTTGCAAACTATTCCTACATCTGATTTCCTCCCCCCTTTTCTTGTGTTGAAGCAAAGTGCATTCCTTTGGCAAAAGACAACAGCTGAAGTCAAGTCACTTAGACCTTATTAGAAAACATGCCAATCTCGTCCGAATTCCAGGCGCTCATCTTCTGGCCGGATGAGTCCTTGTTCCCCATGGATAGTATTGATACCTAAAAAGATTTAAGAGGCTGTAAGTGTTCGCAGGGAATGAGAAATGCCATAACATTTACAATCACCTGAGGCAGACTAGAGCTTTGCTGCCAATATGACACAGATGCATCAGCAGAGACTGCAAGAAAGCTTTGCGGGAGTTTGCGCTGCCAGATAAGTGAAATTCCAGTCTAAAAGCTCCTAAAATTAGGCACCAACATATATGCTGGACTTTAGTGCAACTGATCCCAACATTTGTAGAAACTGTAGGCAACAAATATCTCTCATAGCCAGTTTGTTCCTATTTAAAGGGGTCTTAAATTCTTTTGGATGTCACTATTGGAAATGATTGGCTATGGCTAATTAGTAGCATCATTTCGCCCCCTATCTGTGTGTGGTACCCAGAGATGCTTTTCCCCTCTCATTAACACACAAAGAACATAAAAAAGCTTTCTTATATGGAACTTGGCTCATAAAGGTCAGTATTGTGTACATCAGGGGTTCCTAAACAGGTAAAAAGAACTATTTTAAAACATTCAAAATAATTAAAACCAGCAATAAGCCACCCCATTGAAACACATGCCAACGTATTATTTCTATATCATACAACTTAGTGGAATTCCATTTAAACTTATTGAGTATGAGACACTCAATCTATCCCATGAATGTTTGTCCCATCACTGTTGAAAATCCTGCAGCAATAGTAAGCAGAGGTGGAGCAGAATAGCAGCTGTATTGTTGTTCAAATAGCTTCTTCCAAATTTTACATCCCCTTTGCTTTCTTGTCCCAACCCATTTTTGTGCAACATCCAGACAATGTACCCGTAAGGCAAGCTGGTAGTCCTACAATTCTTCATTTGAGGTTTATTTTTCATAAGGGATTTTAAAACACATTCTCATCCATCAAAATGAAAAGGATGGAGGTGCCTCTCTTTTCAAATATGATTTTACACTACTGGCTACAATGTTCCACACCATTTTATCTAGCACATGCCTACACATCATAAATCATGATTTTTTTTTAAAAAAAGCACCCCAAAACCAAAATAGACAGCTGTAACTAGGAAACTGAATTATAATTTCTGTCTATTCACTTCACCATGATTTTACGTCTCCTTCTGAAATGAAACTCACCTATTTGAGGTAAAATTGTAATATCCACATTCCTCCAGAACCTCCTCGATCACAGTCTACAAAAGTGAAGCACATGGAATTTCATTACATGTTACTGAAAAGGAACTGAAAGCAAATGATGAAACTACTAAAAACAAAGTGATGGCTGACCTGCATTTGTTCATATGTCACTCCTTCATCCACGTCAAAAGCGCTAGGAAGACCTATGAGTAAATCATATCAGATAATGCTGGATAATGGAATGGACATCTGATTTCATAAAAAGAAGCACCAGAGAAGCTTCTTAAACTGTTAAAAGTTACCGTCGTTTTATGACAGCGTATACTGAAATCATGGAATTAACAACAATCTTAAGGGATTATTAACTGATTATTAGATATAGAAAAAGCTTCACACCCAACTGCTTCTGGTCACAGATATGTAATTCATTAAGGTGAAAGCAAAAAAGCAAACCAGGAAGGTTAAATCAGCATTGTGGATTAAAGGGGGCAAGAGACATTTCCATCAATCCCAACATTTGTTCTGGGCTTGGGAAATCCAGTAGGTGTACAGGAGCTTCTGTAGAGGAGCCAACTTTCCAGTTCAGTTCTATGGAGGTTCATTTATGCATGTAGATTGGCACCCACCATTTTAATTAATGGGAACCCGTGCCATTCACATCTGAGCACTTTCATGCTGATCCTACTTATATTTCCTTGAAACCAAGTTCCACTGAGTTTCTGCATATTTTCAAGTTTTCATTTGCCCTCTATTTCATTAACCTTGACCATGAAAACTCTGGGGATTTCTTGCAAAGGTTTTCTACAGCATATATAATAGAAAATTAGTGCAGAGGTAGTGTTGGCAGGTTTCTTTTAACAATTCTTGTGCCATAACCTTAAACTGTCTTATTTCACATAGGACAGTTAAATTAACAGTGTGTGTGTGTGTGTGTGTGTGTGTGTGTGTGTGTGTACACGTGCCTTCCAAAAAGGAAACATTGGAAAAATCAGGTGGGTGCATATTTGGTGAAGTTACATGTATAACTGGCGTGGTGGTTAAGAGCGGTGGACTCGTAATCTGGTGAACCGGGTTCGCGTCTCCGCTCCTCCACATGCAGCTGCTGGGTGACCTTGGGCCAGTCACACTTCTCTGAAGTCTCTCAGCCTCACTCACCTCACAGAGTGTTTGTTGTGGGGGAGGAAGGGAAAGGAGAATGTTAGCCTCTTTGAGACTTCTTAGGGTAGTGATAAAGCGGGATATCAAATCCAAACTTTTATGTCAGTCACAAAAGCAGGATACTATCATTGGTCCATTAGCAATTAGATGACAAAGGCTGGACTTCAGTATCTCACTAATTCAATCATTCCATGAGTCCACGCATTTCTGCTTGCCCGGTGAAACCATCCCTCTTCTCCCCATGTGTGCTGTTCTTGGGGCTCTCCCTACTCTCCAGAGCAGATTTGGAGAAGGAGAAAAACCCCACAGCACTAACAAGAGTCTTTGCACTGGCTTCTGCTAGCGCGCCAAGTTAATTGAATCTGGCCCTTAATTCTGTATGTTTCCCCAGAAGAATAAAGATGCCACAGGGCCAACTTCAGAGTGATCAATACGCAAATGTTCCCTTTGTAATCCCCTTGTTTAGTGCAATTTAGAACTGGGCTCATATACATTAAGCACAAATGAATACTGATGCAATCAATGCACAGCAATAGTTGTGCAAAAGCTGCTTCTATATGCAGATAAACAGGATCCTTCTTCGTGTGTGTGTTGACATAAAGGGGAGTGGGTGCGCATTGGCCCTGTCTCTAATGTCCCTGCGTGCACCAGGCCCATCCATTGTGCCCACAATCTTCCTGCTTTGACTGGGAAGGTATGATGCAGGCTTCTATGCATTCGGTTGAATATACTTAAGACCAGGGATAGGCAACGTTTTTTGAGGCCGGACCAGTCCACTCCCCGGCAGACCTCTCGGTGGGCCGGAGTGTGAGCGCCCGTACGTGCTCTCAAGCTATTTCCGGCGTTCTTCTGACCCCTCGGTCCCCGCGACGAGAAAAAAAATGATGGCGTGGGGGGGGGGGAGAGAATGGAATCCCCATGCCAATCCACAGAATGGCCGTGGGCCAGTTCCAGGAAGCTCATGGGTCGGAACTGGCCCATGGGCCTTAGGTTGCCGACCTCTGCTTAAGACGTTTCCTTTTGATAAAGAATCCAAATAACTCAGAGATCCCAGGATGATCTCAGAACAGGAAGGCTTCTAAGCACATGCAATGGAATATAAGAGCCTACATGCCTTATCTCCCGCACCTCCTTTACATCTTGAGTGCAACCCTCTTGGGTGATGTATAAAAGCAGTAAACACATGCCCTTTTCCATTAAAGGCACAAACTCGTGGTGTATGAACATGGAAACCAACCAAGGCAGGACAATATTTTGAACGACAGAGCAGCAACATACGCAACACGTCGCCCTTTCAAAACTGCATTCTAGCCATGGTCTATAAAATTTGTTTAGTTGCTGAAACAGTTACATAATAAAATAAATTAACCTCCTCTTTCTGGTTTTCCTTCCTGCCACCTCTCCCCAGTCCTGACAATTCAGAACGTTCCAATTGAAATATTTTTTTGCTGTGAATGTGTTCCTCTTCTTGATAATGCTTTATGCTGCTAGCATGCTTTTCTATATTTTTGCATAAACACTCTTGACTACATCTTTCATTCTCCTCATAAATGCATGTGCTACAGCTTTTGGCACAGTTTGTTGGGATTTGGTTTTGGGTTTTTTCCGCTATGCAGCTATCTAAATTATTTCCTTCGTGTTCAATGTCCCTCACTTCATTCTCACCACACATATTTAATGGTCCGTAAGCCCAGTTTCAGTATACTGTTACTATTATTTTAATATTTATAGCCTGCTTCTTTAGCCTAGCATTAGGCTGCCAAATCAGTTCAAGATGCAACACAGCATACCATATCAAAATCCTGTCATCTCTCCTTTGTCCTGCCAATTTAGCACCGGGCGGGGGGGGAGAGGAACACCTGCCATTACTTTTGAGGGAACTCAACATCACTTGCCTCAAATATGGGCAGAGAATATAAGGACATAAGACGATTCTCCTGGATCAGGCCAACAGCCCATCTGGTCCAATATCCTGTTCTCACAGTGGCCAACCAAATGCCTATGGGAAGCCCGCAAACAGTACAGCAATGCAACAGCACCTGTGATTATCAGCAACTGGTATTCAGAGATAAAACGCCGCTTACAGTGCAGATAAAACATAGCCATTGATAGTTGATGTCAGGGACTGTGCTGAGGAAGACTTGCTGACGAGGAATGGTGAGAGCCTCCCCCTGATCTGGATCCTGAATCCTCCCAGGAGCAGGAGAACAGTATAGATTTGGAACAGTGGTTTGCACAGGGACATAGTTCAGAAGGCAGAAGCTGGGAAATACTGGATGGGGAACAGCTAGAAGAAGAAGAAGCACTGGGAGAGAGGGGGTTAACAGATTCACAGTCTCTGGACAGCATTCCTCCACTCTCCCCAAGGTAAAGAAGAGCTGAGAACATGTCAGAACAGAAAACACAGAAAGCACAGAGGGTACAAGCTCAGATTACAAGAGGTAGGAGTGACGTAGATGAATAGGGATGGAAGGGGGAGTGATCCTTAATTGGGAACACCGCTATTTCTAGGAGGTGGGTTTTTTGTTCTCTCACTGTAATTATGAAAGTTTCTAACTGGTAAGAAGACTCCTTTTCCTTTGCTCTGCTTATCTACTGCCACGGGGGGAGGAAGCCAATTCCCTGAAGCCTGACACTTGACCTCCAGGAATTTGTCTGTTCCAGTATGATGATCACCAACTCACCATGTATTATTTATTATATATTACAATTATATCCTCACTCCCTCAATGGGAATGACTGCAGCTCAGTGGCGGAGCACATGCTTTGCACACCAAACTCCCTAGGTTTCATATCTAGCATCTCCAGAAACGGCAATACAGAAATGGCCTGGAAAGACCCCAGTCTGAAAGAGTAGACTTGCTACAAGTTAGGACAGAGAATACTAAGCCAGATGGAGCAATGGTCTCCTATAAGACAATTTTCTCTGCTCTTAGAAGAAGAGTTTGGATTTGATATCCCGCTTTATCACTACCCAAAGGAGTCTCAAGGTCACTTAGCAGCTGCATGTGGAGGAGCGGGGAAGCGAACCCGGTTCCCCAGATTACGAGTCTATTGCTCTTAACCACTACACCACACTGGTTTTTAGGACTTAAGCATGGTTCCCCCCTTTCTTCCCCCTCACAATGACTCTGTGAGGTAGGCTAGGCTGAGAGACAGCGACTGGCCCAAGAGCAGCCATGTCAATTCCTAGGAGCAGAGGACCCCCTTCAGCTCCCTCAAAATCTGCTGGCAGGGGGCCAGGGCCCCTTCATACTGAGGGGGTGGAGGAGGCTGAGCGCAGAGCGGTTCAGTGGCTGACTCCTCCCAAGTATGAGAGAGGAAGCCATGCCACACTGAGCTAGGCCTCCTCCCGACAATGCAACATTGCGCATCGTACCCATGACGTCACACAAGACAATGCCTCTTCTCAAGAGCTTCATGGCTAAGGTGTGTTTGAACCTGGGTCTCCCTGGTCTTCTTCTGAAATTCTAACCACTACATCTCATATTGATTCTCACTCTGTGTAGTTAGAATCACCACATGGAAATGGTTTAAGGAGCAACTGTGCGGTTGTTTTCATCCTATATGCCCTACACATTTAGCACACTGAACCTTGTTGAAGCTTAATGAGCATTTAGCAGGAGGAATTCATACTTGCTGAACAATGTCAATGCAGACAGCCGTTGGCAAAGGTTGCGCAACATGGCTTTTGCTGGACTTACCTGGTCTGTCGTCGAGGACCAAAGTACTCCCCCCTGAAGAGTGCAATAACAACTGGCAATCCGCTGTCAAAAAGTTAGGCTCAATCAGCTCTGGGGAACCTTGGAGAAGCTGCACAAAGACCAAACACAAACAAAGCACCTATTGTATTCCTCCATAAATGTTATAATTGGGAGTGAACACAGAACTGTAATTTTCTGAAGTAAGAAAAAAATTAAATAGCGATAAGATTAGTTAAAATGTTTGCCATATCGGACATTCAGAAAGTGTGCAGACTTAGAAATATGAAACTGCTCTAAGGGAAAAGATGGATTAAAATGGGGGGGGACGGAAATTGGAACAAATTTCTGGATAGGGAATGAGGAACAGGAAGTGAATTGTTCAATATTCAATATTCAATTGTTCAATAGAGCAGGCTTCCTCCACCTCGGCCCTCCAGATGTTTTTGGCCTACAACTCTCATGCTAGCAGGACCAGTGGTCAGGGATGATGGCAACTGTAGTCTCAAAACATCTGGAGGGCTGAGGTTGAGGAAGCCTGCAAATAGAGTTTCGTACTGAGCATGAAAAACCTTGATATAACTATGTTTTAAAAATAATATTAGAAGCCATGGTGAAAAACAAACAAGGCTTTGAGTTTTCTTAAAACTTGATATTTGTGTTATGCACAAAACCGCCTCTCATACCCTGTTCTTTGCAGAGTCAAGTACCAAATACTGTATTTAATGCTTGTTTGGCATGCATTAAACTGTGCAGTCCAATGTAAACAGGGATTTGAAAGGTACTAGATGAATTTGGTATAGAGTATTCCCAATGCTAAGTTCCACAGAGTCTATATGTAGACACTGGCCTGCTTTTCACCACAGCAGAGTGCTTGGGCCCACTGACGTTTGTCTGATTTCAGCCATTTTGATCCCTCCTGGGTGCTCAATTCTTTGGAAGTTGCTCAGAAAAGAAGCGACAACTGTCACAGCAGATGAAATATGGGAGGAAATTTCTAATCCTCAAAGTGACAGGTACTTATCCAAGCACTGCCTGGCTCAGCCAGGTGAATAGATTTCCGCAAATTTAAATTGGTAGAAGGTTTTCATATTATACACTATCAACTTCAATTTACAGTTCTGGGCTAAAGCCAGTGTTCTGTCGTTTTCAGTTTACAGAATTAGAAGTTCACAACTGAGAAGCTGCTGCTAGGTTCAGCTTTACTTCTGGGTGGGTATTTAACCCAGGCAAGAAGGAAAACAAATGCCCCTGTCCTTAGTTATGGATCCCTCTTCCTGCTTCAGGAGAACCTTCTGCTCATTTCTATTAAGCCGCCATAGGAAATTCTCCAGGTGATCCATTTTCATTCATTTTAAAAACAGGTACAACAAAAGGAGAACAGAACTGAAAATGAACAGGTGGAATATTTGAGCTCTAAATGTTATTCCGAGACCAAGAACTAATTTTCTCCAACTTTTCAAGGGGAAATGAATTACAGTACTTTCTAGATTACTTCTGTGCTGATTCCTGAGATGGACAGTACATGTTACATGAGAAAGTATAACATCAGTGGGAGCTAATGAATTGGAATTTGGTAGCAACCACATCAATCATGAAATAGAAGACAGGAAAAGACCTTGGAGACAACTTGGCCTGAGGTTGCTGGATATGAATATCGTGGAGAACAGAGACTCACTCTAGGAATCTGAAGCAGCCTTGGTAGATCTGCTGCCTGGGGTGTGGATGTCTATTTGCACAACCTCCAAGGCAGAAAACTGGGACACTTTTTTCCAAGGTTGTGCACCGTGCAAGATTGCAGAACTGAAAGATACGCTTTTGGGGGGAATACCATCCAAAAACATGCATTTTTGGGCACCACACAAGAACACAGCCCCGAAAAAGCGCTTTTTTCAGGGTGACATTGCAACATCCAAAATGGCCGCTGTGCTCTCATGTGAAAAAAACAGTATGTGCCAGGTATGTATTTGTTTCCACAGTGCTCTTCCTGTACATTCATAAACAAAGCAGCTATTACAAAGACAACAAAAATATCCAGTAGTCTCTCATCAAATCGGAAACTAAACCCTTTCACCACACAAGAGGGGATGCACAATATTATTTTCAGAACTAACAGATAAGCTTCAATCCAGAAATGCTCAGTTGCAATAAGGCATGACTTATTAATTAGTACTAAGCATAGCAAAAACTACTAAAGGTTATACGCACTATATGCTCGTAAGCATTTGCACCAAGATTAATAAAAAGGTGTATCTTTATTTGTCCTGTGCTTAACTTACAGGACACAGGCTGTGCCAGCATGGACATAAACAAATTAATGCGCAGTGAATGCAGAGTAATGCCCAACACAGCAACGAAAGCACACACAAGAACAGATCTCTCAAGCTACCATATTTTTCGTCCCATAGGACACTCCGTCCCATAGGACACACCTAGTTTTTTGGGGGGGAAATAAAGGAAAAATTTGTCCGGCACGCGGGGCACTCTGCTTCAGGGTGCCTTGCGCGCCTGGCGGCAGGCTGCTATCTGCAGCGTGGGGAGCCCTGCGGGGAACTCCTGCAGGGCTGCCTAGGCTGCGGAGGTGTTCCCGAAGCACCGGGCGCTCCGCTTTTAGGGCGCCCGACGCTCCAGGAAGCAGGCTGCTATCCCATAGGAAAAAGCCGCTTATCAGCTGATCCGCTAAGCCGCTAAGCAGCTTAACAGCTGGTCGCTAAGCCGCTTATCAGCTGATCCGCTAAGCCGCTTAACAGCTGATCCGCTAAGACGCTAATCAGCTGATCCGCTAAGCCCACTAAGCCGCTAATAGTGCTAATCCGCTAATGGGCTTGCTTCGCAAGACGAAAAAACCGCAGGACGAAGAGACTCGCGGAACGGATTCTTTTCGTCTTGCGAGGCACCACTGTACTTTTATCAGAAGTAGAGATAATGATTATAAAAACAACATAAACAAATGACACATCCGTTTCTGTTAATAAGACCGCATTTGCCAAAGACAATGCAAGGCCTTTCTTTGTCTTGAGTCTTTTTGTGGCAGGGCATAAATATATATTATATTGCAGGTATTACATTTTGTGGAGGTGTTTGCATGTTACTAATCTTCTTGAGCCTAGGGGGTGCAAAATAAATAAATATACATGAATTACACTGGCAGTTGCCACCTTCTGTGGGACCAACTGGAAAAATACTTGGCATGTTATGGGATCAAATGTGCTGCTGATGTCCTTTGGACTTGCTCTGCTAAGACACACTGTAGTCTTTGAAAAAGAATCTTCTGTGGTTTCAGCATTATCTACAAATAACTGTTCTGTGCTGGATGGTATCCAAAATACGATCTCACAAATAATATGGTAGCTGGAAAGCAATGACCCGAGTTAAGGCCTACTGGGCTGTGTCAATATTATCTAGCATCAAAGCACCTTGGGACAGCTTCAGTGCTTTCTGGTCAGGCTGAGGAAAAACCCCCTCAAGGTTTAAAGGGTAAAGCAGCCCTTCCTTTCAAGACTCTGAATACATCTCTTTTTCCTCTCTCTCTTCACATCCCTTCTCGTTCATCTGGGCTTACTCAACATCATCTCCGCTTGGTATGATAAGGCAGAATTCGGTTCTGTGAAGAACTGGCAAGCTTTTACTGTTACTCCTAAATTGATTATTCACAACAAAAAGCATTTCATGTAAATGGGAGATTAGAAGCATTATGCTGCTACACTGACAATTCTGGAAAATTCTGTCTTGTGGGTTTGCTTCCCTTGGGGTTTTGTTTTGAAATCCCTACTTTCTGAACATAAAAGGAAATATAAGTTCTCTGATCTCCAATGATAATGGCTTTATGCCTCAGTCTATGAGAAGCTGCCAGGGATTGTGTATGTGTATGTATATTTACACACACACACACACACACACCACTGCTTGTCCAGACAAATGTAGTAGTTTTAAAACCTAAGGCTGTTGACTGTTGATTCTTAATTCCCCACTATAATGAAAGATTAAGGATATGTTCAAATTAAAGTGAGGTAATTTTTAAAACATCTATCTCCAAGGCTTCTGGGTGAGTTGCTATGCGTGGACCTCCATTGTTCGTGAATAAAATATGGCCATTAGCCTATGTAAATGCTTCACATCTGAATATGTAAAGATGTGCTTCCCTCTGCTCCCTGAAAATATCCCGTCCATATTTCAAGTAATAAGGGGAAGGGAATCATAATCACTCTGGGAGTGACCTTCAACATACTGCACCTTTTTAATTTCAGACTTCAAGTTACATGGGTTGCTCTGCTGGCTGAAGAGGGATTTCTTGAATCTCTCAATGACTCTTCTTTTCAAGTTGCAGTGTAAAGTTGGCGGAAGCTGTTTGAAGGTGCAGAAAGAGTTTTAGCTCGTCGTCGTCCTCTTTTTGCAAGCGGTGTTTGAGATACATGAAAGCATAAACTATTGATAACCAGCCAAGCAGTGACCAAACAGCATATAAAATTTGACTTTTAAGAAAGGCAGCTATGACTCAGTCTTTCGCCTCCATAGTTTCCCATAAACTATTTACACCCATTTATCTCCCAGTCACTCCTACTGGCTGAAATGCCGCTTATTTAGCACTTCAGAGTGTAAAAAGCATTCCATGCTCCCAGTAAACCTGAATAAACTTGTAAGGTAACTTAGTATTATTGTACCCATATTGCAAGGATGAAAAGGAGAGACTTGCCAGTAAGTTCATGGCAGAGCAAAATGTGAACTGCCCAATGGCAGGATATATTTCAAATACTGTTTCACATCACAATAAATGTATGGACTTTTAAGAATTCTAAACATGTATGAACTACATTTTCACCCAGTTTTGGATTTCAGGGTAACAAACATTGGAATTCAGAATCTACATATACAATACAAAACATAATCAACAGTGAAACAACATTATGAGGAATAAAACCATCGAACTAGTTAAAAATAACAACTTCTAAAAAGCCTTGGGAAATAAGGTTTCAACCTTGCACTGGTAGTATTGTACTTGTACTGGTAGTACTGATGCCCAGTAAAGGTAAAAATGGTAAAGGACCCCTGGATGGTTAAGTCCAGTGAAAGGCGACTGTGGCGTTGTGGTGTTCATCTCGCTTTCAGGCCGAGGGAGCCGGCGTTTGTCCACAGACAGCCTTCTGGGTCACGCGGCCAGCATGACTAAACCACTTGTGGCGCACTTCTGGTGAAGGAAACCAGAGTGCTTGGAAAAGCCGTTTACCTTCCCGCCGCAGTGGTACCTATTTATCTACTCGCACTGGCATGCTTTTGAACTGCTAGGTTGGCAGGAGCTGGGACAGAGCAACGGGAGTTCACCCTGTTGCAGGGATTCGAACCACCAACCTTCCGACTGGCAAGCCCAAGAGGCTCAGTGGTTTAGACCACAGCACCACCTTCGGGAGGACATTCCACAGGCTGGTGCCACAAGAAAAGGCCTTCTCTTTCATACATATGCACTTTTCCTAATGGTGGAAGGTGGAGAATGGCCCTCTCTTCTTCTGAGCAGTTCTGCTGCTCAGTGTTGACAAGTAATTGCCATAACAGAAGGGCACCCCCTGCTCCACCAGGAACCCTGTAGCTTAGGGTGTCTCATCCAATTTCTCCCTGCTGCCATCACCCACTTGCTCTACAGTATACCATTACAGATGTATAATGCTTCAAGTCATGAAGCTGTCTTTAATCTCCATTTAAAAAATCGAGGTCAGGCCCTCATCCTAAGGTTCATAGGACAGGGCAGTCTTCAATTGCCCTTGGTGCCAATTGTTCGTTCGGTTTCAGTGCCAGCGCTTAACCCGCCAAAATCTAAAACAGGAAAGGATAGGAGCAGTTCTGAGAAAGCCTATATTTTGCAACTGAGATAACTTAGACCCGCACGCAAACATGGATTGGGGGGGCGGGCAGCGGCTTCCAGACAGACTTGGGTTCCAGAATCTCTGCTGCTGGAAAGTAAACACTGACAACAGCTGAAGTCGCTGCACACAGCTGATAGAACAAAACACATACTGCTACGTTTTGGCTTGGACTAGAGGCTGCCTAGATTTGTCTGTCACTTAAGGATTATTTGCCAGCCAGAAACCAAAGAAGTTTCCTGCACATGTCCGTGGCAGCAAACCAAGGGCCCGAGAGGCTGGTTGCTCCCTGCTAAGGAAATGGAGCAAAGTTGTCTTGGTGGCTTTTCATTCCTAAATCTGTTTTCAGGGACTCAGATGTCAGATGAGTGGAAATAAGGTAAGAGGTTTACATAATCATTTTTTTAAAAGCTTACATGGGTTTTCCCCCCCTCTCGGATCGGAATGAAACCTGTTGCCATGGAAACGAGATGGGAACGGCTGCTGGAAGCCCAGAACTAACAATGAGAGCTCTCCCCTTATGAACTTCAGCTTCTGCTCGTTAAAGGAGATCTGCAGTTGATAGCTTTAAATAAACATCCTACGTGTTTTAAAGGGCTATATAGAAAAGGAGGAGAGGGGGCAGTTGAAGGCTCCAGGGATGGTCAATGAGCTGTGTGTTTTGCGCTCCTATTTTAAAGACAGCCAAGAATTAATGAACATCCAGTGGAATGCTTAGGTAAATTAGTTCCTTTAGTCAGAAAGAGTAGGCAACTCCACTCAAGGCTTGATAGCGTATTAGGAAAAAAAGTGTGCTTGAGGGAAATGCCCAAGTATTGCTGTCATGTAAACATCACATAATAAGGTCAGAATGATAGGGTCCTCTAATGAGTCTTTTATAGTAGAGGTAATCAACCTTTTGTCTGTTGAGGGCCACATTTTACCCTTTGAGGGTAAAATGTGTTGGGGGCCGCAAGCTGGTGGCGAGTCGATGATGAGCAGAGCCAGAGATAAAAGAGTTATGGATTAACTAATCTGGAATCAAGACTGCTCTGTGTCAATTTGCACCATGCCTACCTCATAATTCTAATAAATCCTATGCAGGCCCCCAAGCAAGTCCTACTGAGGACACCCTACAATAAATACACAGATTATCATCATCATCTTTTAATGCAGCAGACCAGCAGAGCTCTGGAAAGCAAGTGAAAATAATTAGTTTCTTACTTTAGTGTTAATGTAAGGGTGAGTGTGTGTGTGTGTGTGTGTGTGTGTGTGTGTGTTCCACACACTTCCAATTTGTTCACATACAGCTGCAGAAATCAACTTCTTTTCTCATGCAACACAACCAGAAATAAATGTGGGTTTTTTGTGGGTTTTTTTAGTATTTCCATCAAATTAAATAGTGTCCCTGCCTGTTGTTCTGAAACTACATAAAATGGGGGGGGGGGTTTACTTCAAAAAGCTAGGGAAAATGAGGAAACACACAGGAAGGAAGGAGCTTGATGGTATGGGGGAATGGGGCAGAATCACCTGTGCTCTGTGGACAATGATGGGTTTGTTTTTCCAATCTTAAAAGAGTCCACTGGGCAAATTTTCAGCTTAGCATTACAAGCAGAAATTGTGAAAATGTACAGATTTTTATATAAACTTCTCTTCCTAATCCTCCTCTTCCTAAGTGGATGCTAACCTCTTAGAAACACATTTACCAACAGTAGATTCCAACTTAATCACAAAGCAATAACCACATTGGTGAAAAGCAGTACCCTGTGCTATACTATCGAGTCTAATCTAGGGTAGTAATTTTTGCAAATAAATAAATAAATCACATTTGACTTTATGGTTCAGACTGTGAATGAAAGTAGATTTATTTTCCTTGTAGTAGAAAATTAACCTCAGTAAGGAATCTCACCTTTTCTGTATATAATATTGAGGGGGTCCCCCCCCACAAGCCTTTGGATAAATTCCAAAACCTTCCATCCTTTAGCCTTAAAGTGAAGCCACTCCTTTTGGGTGGTACAAATCTGCAACCTTGCAAGTAGGTAACTTAAGAATAGCAAATGCCCCCTTGCACTGACCACGTTGTTAAACCAAGAGAGTTGCTTCACACACTGTGTCCAGGTACAATACTATTGCACCTATAACAGGGTTTGGTTCTATTTCAGTTAGGAGATAATTAGTAAGAAGGAATATTAATGATGTAGCTAAGGAATATATTCCAGGAAAGCTCTGGCTGTATTAACTCAGCTTTGCAGCATGACTTCTGCTCTGGAGGGGGGGGGGGAATTTCATCCATTCAAAAGAGGGAAGTTGGTAAAACTTGATAAAGCAATAGGTCTAAGTTTCAAACAGGGGAAGTAAGAAATCTTACAACGTGTGATAAGACTGCCCTAGCAACTGAGAGGTCACAAACAAAAGAAACATCAAGAAGGGTGAATAACAGGATGGCCACAAAGGCATAAAGGAAAGGTGGTTGAGTGAGAGGCCCAAGATAATGAATGAGGAGAAAGGAGCTGGAGGCGTGGTTAGGAGCTGCACTAGGTCGCTGGTAAATTCAGACGGATGATCTAAATACACAATTGACCATGCATACAGAACGTTTAGGGATGTGGGTAGTGCTGTGGTCTAAACCACAGAGCCTAGGGCTTGCTGATCAGAAGGTCAGCAGTTCGAATCCCTGCGACGGGGTGAGCTCCCGTTGCTCGGTCCCAGCTCCTGCCAACCTAGCAGTCTGAAAGCACATCAAAGTGCAAGTAGATAAATAGGTACCGCTCCAGCGGGAAGGTAAACGGTGTTTCCGTGCGCTGCTCTGGTTCGCCAGAAGCATCTTAGTCATGCTGGCCACGTGACCCGGAAGCTGTACACTGGCTCCCATGGCCAATAAAGCAAGATGAGCGCCGCAACCTCAGAGTTGTCCGCGACTGGACCTAACATGCAGGAGTCCCTTTACCTTTACAGAATGTTTACAGCACAATCCAACATCTATTTACTTAGAAGAGCTGCTGTGTCAAATGAGCCTTGCTCCCTAGCAAATGAGCAGAGTCAGTGAGGACAACATACTAGAATGAAGAGGAAGCTTGAGAAAAGAGGTTTTCAGCAATTTGAGGAAACCAAGAGTAAGTGAAGCCAGGGCCAATGACAGGCAGAGTCTCCCCCCTCCCCAACCACTACCTTGTTGTGAGAAGGCAGGCAGGTGGGGGCTGGCTGAGAGCAGAATGAAGTTAGTGTGGGATGCGATTTATGAGAAGCAGTCGAGTACAACATTCCTTGTAATGCTAGAGAAGACATGCGAGGGAATGTTTGGTCCAGCCAGTCGAAACTTCCTGTTCCTCCTGGCTAGAGCATCCTTCCTTTGCATGTGACAAAAGGTGGGCATGACCTTACCTGTCCAGGTAACAAAAGGACGAGTCACGCAGCACTCCCCTTCTTTTTGACTTTCTTCTTCGTTTGACCAGCTTTTAGCTAGGACTGTTCTGCTAGCTCTCAGCTAGCAGAAGCACTGGGATTACTCCCCCATATGGGATAGATCCACATGTACATATTTGTAGCATATTTGTAATCTGCCTTCAGGGATCCAACTATGAACTGATGTGAGTAAACTTCTTTTATTATCTTTGAATAAGATTGTGGCATGTTTATTCTTTTAAGAGGGATTCAAGGGAATTTGCCAGGAACGTACAATTCAATCTGAGACAGATTGAATTGTATAACAGTGAGAGGCTCACACGGGCCTGCAACCAGCGAACTGCTCTGCATGTAAAAAGGGGAATGTAACTCTGCTACATAAAGGAACTTGCTAGCACAAGCTAGGAAGGATATTAATAAACAATATATCCTCTCCTGCCACCCTGAACATTTCCACAGTTGGGTGGCCCATCCATCCCAATAGACCAGCCTCCACTGTGACTGGAGCACAGCTGAAAGGCTATCCTCATGCTATCTTCTCTTCAACTAATCCATCAATTTAGGCTTATGCATACACAACTTGGGGGGGTGGGACCACCTCAAACTACTGCTTTTGACATCAGCAGGGCTAGAATGTATTCCCAGGTGTGGATTATGATTCCAAAACCTTTTCAGACAGGACCACTTGAGTCCTGTTTACTATCTAGAGGGAATTACAACAGTTAATTTAAACGCTGTTTTACGTTTCTTTTGAAATCGCTGAAATGAAACTGATTTGCCAACTCAAAATGGCATAGCTAACCGTTCTTGTATTGCTCCTGTACAGCCCAAGGCGACCCATAAAGTCTTGTTTAAACACTGAGATTGTGTTACAAGGAAGAAAACTATAGTAGCTTGGAATGCCACCTGCGAAGGAAAGCGTGGCAGCTCAGTGGTAGAGCACATGCTATGCATAATGAAGATGATAATGATAATAATTTTATTTATTATTTGTTTGTCACCCATATGAGTTGCCCCAGCCACTCTGGGTGGCTCCCAACAGAACATTAAAAACACAATAAAACATCAAACATCAAAAACTTCCCTAAACAGGGCTGCCTTCAGATGTCTTTTCTTTCCAGGCAAAAGGTCCCAGGTTTGATCCCCACCAGCTTCAGGGAGGTCTAAGAGAGACCCTTGTCTGAAATCCTGGAGAGCTGCTGAAAGTCAGTGCAGACAATACAAGGCTAGATAGCCTGTCTCAGTATAAGACGACTTTGTGTGTATGTTGGAAACACACGCCAGTACTTGTGGCAGTTAACTTCTTTATGGAATTGCTTGTGCTTTCTGGATGTTGTTCTGCACTATCTTTTTGTAATTTTGGGCCTGGTTGGTGTTTATACTACTGCTGGCTTTTATTAACTATGTTGAGGTTTGTGACTGTAGTGGGTTTTGTTCTATAAGCTGCCGCAAGAGGACTTCTGCACTAAAAATATTTTAAATAAACGAACTAAATATCCAGGGACTCTTGCTTGCTTGGCTGGATGGAAGAAAGAGGTTGTGTGCTTGCAGCTCCTGGAGAAAAGCTGTAGAGCAGCTCTAAACATCTCTGAACCAAAGCATGCGCAGTCGTACCTTGAAAGTCGAACGGAATCCGTTCCGGAAGTCCGTTCGACTTCCAAAACGTTTGGAAACCAAATCACGGCTTCTGATTGGCTGCAGGAAGCTTGTGCAGCCAATCAGAAGCTGTAGAAGCCCCGTCGGACGTTCAGGTTCCAAAAGAACGTTCACAAACCGGAACAATCACTTCCGGTTTGCAACGTTCGGGAGCCAAAGCGTATGAGTTCCAGGGTGTTTGACAACCAAAATACGACTGTATATAAGAAGCTTGAGTACAGAATGACCAGCTGAAGGAATACCAGAACTGGATAAGAAATCGTTCTCAGGAACAGAGATCAAACTACAGAAGCATTAGAGAATACTTTGCTCCATTTTATACAGGGATTTTCCTCCCCCCCCCCCCCAAACTCCTTTCAGTGATAGCCTCCCCCTCTGCCAATGTTCTTTGGATTCTATTTTGGGGGTGAGAATGCAAGATTTGGAGGCAATTAGGGAAAGTCAAAGAATGGAGTTAGATTCCATTCCATTCCTACCTCCCTCTCACACATCTCAAGCACTAGTTAGGAGCAAGAAAACGACTGTGCTGCACAGACAGAGCAATAAAAACAGGGACGATGGCTTGCACTAGAACAACATAATCAAAACGTACCTGAGTGATGTAGATAATCTTATGCAGCTGAATTAGAATCTGTTGAATAGGATCGCTGATCTGACGCACCTTCCGTTGTGACACAGCAATGCCTGCAGATGCTGCAGATGATAATGCTACAATCAGCAGTGAGAACCCATTTGCTGGCCTCAGTGTCTCTCTCATATGCAGAAGTGGAAGCCGGGGAGGGAGGAAAGAAAGGGAGTAAAGCATTTGGATTTTGCAGTTGGCCAGTGAATCAAATGCTTCCTCCCCATCTTACGATACGGAAATTTAACTTTATATCAGGAATTCAAAAAACAAAGCATTTCTGACATTTTCCCAATAGGAAAGAGAAACAAGTAATCACCATAAACAGGGCAAAAAAATGCACTAAAAATTGAGGCCACTTCCATAAAGTTTGTCAAATCACAATTTTTGCACAGATTTTTAGCATGCATGGGGGATGACAAAAGCCATTTTCAATCTTTGAAATCTGTATGGCAATATCATTTTATGTGTGCTTTGCAAGCAGATGAAAAAATCCATGAAAGCAATTCAACTTTATTCACAGTGTTGCATAAAAAGAGTATATTTTAATCTTCCCATTTTTGTTTTCTGGCTCAGTACCATGGAATATATGCTGCAAAACTTACAAATAGCTTGTTGTTTGAGGAAGGTTAGTGTACTAGTCGACACAAATAACAATTCCTGCACAGGACTTAAAATACAACTTCCTTAAAAAGGTATGATGTCTACAGCGTATGTGCACATATATCAAGTTAGCACCAGTCCCTTTCCCCCCTGCACACACACTGATATTTAAAATTAGAACCTGTCAGGAGACGAGGTCCCTAATTCTTACTTTCGTGACACAGTTACATTACTACGACGTGGTTTTCTCTCATCTTTTTTGCATGTTTAGATGCGATACCACCTCCACATGACAGAATGTAAATCTGCTAGCAGCGAAACACTAATTCACACATTTAAATAAGGGTAGAAAAATATAATCTCTAAAACATCATGCTGAATTCTAGAATCATAGACTTGCAGAGCTGGAGAGGGACCACAAGCATCACCTAGTTCAACCCTCTGCAATATTAGAATTCGAGATAAGCTGGAACGTACTTTTGCATTTAAGACTCGCTGGTGGAAATGTGTCATTGAGAAGCAGACAAGCCCAAAGAATGGTGTTTGTGACTGGCAGGGACAGCGTGTCCCGTTTCTCTGCTTGTGGCAAAGCCGAAATGTGCAACCTACCCTGCTGGTGCCACACTGCCCCACAAGCCTTCCTTAACTGTACTGAGCCGCGGTGGCAGCTTCCAGTGAGATTTTGTGAGATCTTGTTCGCTCTGTGAGAAGTCGTGAGATTTAGGTAGTGGAGGGGTGCCACCTTTTGGACATCTTCCACTAGAAACAGCTGCCTGTCAGGGAGCGTGCTGAGGAGGGCTGCACTGAGGAGCAATTGTGGGAGCCTCCCCCTCCCCCTGCTCCTGATATCTTCCCAGGAGTAGAAGGAGAAGTCTAGATTTGGAACAGTGGTTTGCAGAGGGACATGGTTCAGAAGGCAGAAGCTGGGAAATACTGAATGGGGAACAGCTAGGAGACGAAACACTGGGAGAGAGGGGGTTAACAGATTCACAGTCTCTGGACAGCATTCACACACACACACCTTCTCCAAAGTCAGGGAGAGTGCAGAAAGTGTCACAACAGAAAGAACAGAGGATAAAAGCTCAGATTACAAAATAAAGAAGTGACGTAGATTAATAGGGATGGAAGGGGGTGTGATCCTTAACTGGGAGCACCGCCATTCCTAGGAGATGGGTTCTTTGTTCTCTAGCTGTGATTATTAAAGTTTCTAACTGGTAAGAAGACTAATTTTCCTTTGTTCTGCTAATCCACTGCCATGGGGGGGGGGGGAGGAAGCTGATTCCCCGAAGCCTGACACTGCCTCACCCTGTCTCATGGGCAGGCCAACCCTGTGACTGGGAGAGCACCTTTGAATTGATCATGGTCTTATCATCATCATTATTATCATCATCTAAGAATGTTGGGAATTTCCGTCTCTTGGCAGCATGGAGCCAGCATGGTGTAGTGGTTAAGAGCGGTGGACTCGTAATCTGGTGAACGGGGTTCGCTTCCCTGCTCCTCCACATGCAGCTGCTGGGTGACATTGGACTAGTCACACTTCTCTGAAGTCTCTCAGCCTCACTCACCTCACAGAGTGTTTGTTGTGGAGGAGGAAGGGAAAGGAGATTGTTAGCTGCTTTGATACTCCTTAAGGGGAGTGAAAGGCAGGATATCAAGTCCAAACTCTTCTTCTTCTTGGCGTGGAATCAGAGCATTATTGCCAAGAGGGAAGTATAAGGCAACTTAAATACTGAGTTGGGAAGGAGTGTGCCCTGCTGCCTACAAGTCAGAACTGAAGCCAGCATGATAATGATAGCAACTGGGTCAAAAGCGATGGCACAATAAGGTCTTTATGAAGATGATGCTTCTTTGAAGTGAGGCTAAGAATATTCCTTTGAAAAACTTAGGATCCTTCACTTATATTCCATGCATAATGTATCAAATAAGTTGTCACTGATGATGTTAAGTAAGAAAGGGAATGTAGATGAAAATGAAAACCCTTGAATCATTCCGTAAAAGAGTCACTGAAATTATCGCTTGAGTCCCAATCCAGCAGCCTAATGTGAAAGTGGAGAAAACCTCAAAGTTCCCAAAGTTAAGCCAAGGCCTCCAAAAAAAGAAAAAGAAGAAGAAAAAGCCTGGCATAAAGACATATGAGCACACTTGCATTCTGCACTCTTGATTCTGGGAAATATATCATTTTTTCCCTCCTAACTCATTTCCCAGAAGGAGTTAAACCAACAACCACAAGTACAGCGTTTCTAGCAATTGAGAGTTTGAACATACTCAAAAACCTTCACTGCTAATAAGTGTTGGAAATGTAAAGAAACAGAGGCTACCTTTTATCATATGTGGTGGGAATGCAAGATGGTTTTTAAAAAAAGGGAAATGATCTATAATGAAATGAAAAATATGTTCAGAATAACCTTTGTTAAAAAACCAGAAGCGTTTCTATTAGGTATTGTAGGAGTGGAGATCCCAAAACCCCTCCTCCTGTGGAAGAGGAAAGGTGGTATTTCGCTAGGGGAGAATGTTATGGCCTGATGGGTGATTTCGCCCAATGGGAAGAGGTGGTGACAGGCTATTTAAGCTTGCTCCGCCCCCGCCCCTTCCCTCTTTTTTATTCAGCATTTATTTATTTAATAAATATAACCTATTTATCCACATTTGGTTGTCTTGACTCTTCTTCCTGGTGTGCTGACAGAGAGAGAGAGAGAGAGAGAGGAGAAACTGAGGTGATGATGTAGTTCCACGATATGAGTTTTTCTAAGCTTTGGCAAATTGTTGGGAAAAACTCAAACCTATCCCCAGAATTCTATTAAAAAAAGAAAAAGTCTCGGAAAGACCCAGCCCAACCCAAATTAAAATGGGCAGGGTTTGAACTGTTTTATCAACTAAAAAGTCATAATAAATAAAAAGAGGCTTGCAGGTTTTCTGAGGGAAAAAAGGTAAGAATCAAAAGGAATCTAAGCATCATGCCTTTGTCAAAGTCCAGTCACTGTACCAACAAGACCTATGGCATTATTGTGTGACAAAGCTTAAAAGAGGCATTTTGTGGGGCTTGGCAGAGCTTTACACTTGACCGATCCCAATATTTCCTTCCCTTTTGGGCACTGATTGTGCAGAAAGATTCTGCTGCTAATACTATTCTTGAAAAGATGAACATTCCCTTCAATATCTCTGAAGAATGGTACTGCCATTGCTAGCCGAAACTCCTTTGTAACGTCTCTCAATACGATTTCACATCAAGATCAGGTGTTGTGCAGCTTGGCCAACAATTAATTCACTTACCCAAGCAAACTATTTCTGCTAAGCAATTCAGCAAAGCATACAATACAAATGGCAGACGGTAGAAGTATTGAGAATTTAACAATGCACAGATAAACAGAATAGGCACTGGCCACTTAAATTAAAAATGTCATCATAACTGAGCACCACTCAAGGGAAAATATTAATCCAAGCTCTAAGAATCAGTGGAAGAATATTGCTTGTTCAACCTGTTGATAATCAAAAATAGTTAAATAATAAACTATGAGGCATTCATTGATGAAGCAAAATATAGGTAAAGGTAAAGGGACCCCTGACCATTTGGTCCAGTCGTGATATACCGGCTGACAAACAAAAGTAGGATCTAGCAAGCAAAATACCATAAGGTTCTAATTATTGCATATATAAAGGTCATATTTATTCCATATGTCTTATGGCGTCCCCGTGAGCATCAACAATGCACAAATATCTGCAAATTTTAATTGGATGCATCACATTTGAATCACTCTTTGAAAGGGTATTGTCTCCCATCTTCTTAGGTGGGGCAGGAGAAGGGAACCCCTTATAAATGCAACATATATCTACTAGTCCTTGTTTCATGAAATAGGATCAGGGTTACTAATAAGGAGTTTTTTGCGTTATGGCAAAAAGAATAATGTCCTCTGCATTTGGGTATTTGTAACTTGAGTAAGGTGCCCTGATCTGCCAACAGGCCATCTGGCAAGCGAAGAGATTAGCAGCATAAACACGAGTACAATTTCTCATGCATTCTTCTGTTCCTGTGTTGGAACTCCATCGTTGCTTTTCTTGCTAAGTTTGTTCTGGGATCTGCCTGTGTAACGGGTTGGATGAGGGCAAATAAACTGAAACTGAATCCTGATAAGAGATGCTGTAGCTTGGTGGTGTCTGGATCTTAGAAATATGAGAATGACTTGCTCTTGACAGGGTTTCAGGTACATAATCTGGGGGTGCTCTCTAATACGACCACAACACTTGGCCACAGTGACCCACCCTCTGATAACCTCCCATCCTGGCTTACTAGATTGCATTCAACATAGGGCTGCTCTTCCAGGTGTCTTAGAAACTGCAGCTGATGCAAAAAAAAATTATAATAATTTTATGAAAATTAATTATTTATATCCCCACCCATCTGGCTGGGTTTCCCCAGCCACTCTGGGCAGCTTCCAACAAAAGATTAAAAATACATTAAAACATCAGTCATTAAAAACTTCCCTAAAGAGGACTGCCTTCAGATGTCTTCTAAAAATCAGATAACTGTTTATTTCCTTGACATCTGATGGGAGGGCGTTCCACAGGGTGGGTGCCACTACCGAGAAGGCCCTCTGCCTGGTTCCCTGTAACCTCACTTCTCACAGTGAGGGAACCGCCAGAAAGCCCTCAGAGCTGGGCCTCAGTGTCCGGGCTGAACGATGGGGCTAGAGACGCTCCTTTAGGTATACTGGGCCAAGGCCGTTTAGGGCTTTAAAAGTCAGCACCAACACTTTGAATTGTTCTCGGAAACGTACTGGGAGCCAATGCAGGTCTCTCAGGACCGGTGTTATATTGTCTTGGCGGCCACTCCCAATCACCAGTCTAGCTGCCGCATTCTGGATTAGTTGTAGTTTCCGGGTCACCTTCAAAGATAGCCCCACATAGAGCGCATTGCAGTAGTCCAAGCGGGAAATAACCAGAGCATGCACCACTCTGGTGAGACTGTCTGTGGGCAGGTAGGGTCTCAGCCTGCGTACCAGATGGAGCTGGTAGACAAGCTGCCCTGGACACAGATTTGACCTGTGCCTCCATGGACAGCTGTGAGTCCAAAATGACTCCCAGGCTGCATACCTGCTCCCTCAGGGGCACAGTTGCCCCATTCAGAACCAGTCCCCCACACCTGCCCGCCCCCTGTCCCCCAAAAACTGTACTTCTGTCTTGTCAGGATTCAGCCTCAATCTGTTAGTGATGTCACCGGCCAAAACAATGTGGCGCTGGTCCTTCAAGTTTCTCACTGGCTACCAAATAGTTTCTGGTCTGAATTCATGGTTCCACAAATGACATGTAAAGCCCTAAGGGGCTTGGGAACTATACGTGAGTGAGCACCTCTCTATATATATATATTCCTGCTTGTGAGCTGAGATGTTCTGGGGAGGACCTGCCACTGGAACATGCACGCTCGGTGTTAACATGTGGGTAGGCCTTTTCCACCGTGGTACCCCAGTACTCTCCAAGTGTGGCTGACACCCATGCTACCGAAATCCAGGTGCCATGTGAAACTTGGGCATTGGTGCTGTGTTTGATATTGTTGATCCTGTTTTATTGTATTTTCTCTGCAGTATTATTATTTTTTAAGAACTGAGATGTTGTCATTTTATTGATTTTATTGTGATGCACCCAGGATACAAATAACCTAAATAAATAAATACAGGTTCTTCAGCACCTATGAAAGGTCAGACTGTCTGGTAGTGTTAAGACTAGCAATAAGCTAGGTTTATTTTAAGGGCTACGGTAGAAGGAGGCAACTAGCAGCTCTCAGAGGCTACATCTTTTTTGAAATATTTCAAAATCATATTCCTTGTCATGAAACCCATAGTAAGACACAGGCAATGGGACCTTTAAGCCTTCCCCCTTTCAGTGTGAAAAGCAAGACCGTAAGTCTTCCCCTTATTTAACAGCAATTAGAAGATGAGGTGCAAAAAAAAAAAAAAAGGCCTGGAGGAGTGCCAAGCTATGTTGCACTTAATTGCATGTGGGAAAATAATATTCTTTGTGACAATGCAGTGTCGTAGGGGCAATTTTCAGAAGTGCCAGGAGTTGGGGGCATTGAGCCACTGCTGCTGTAGGGGGAAAGCAGCAAGTGGGAGAAAGATAAACCTACCCCAGGGGCTTCTCAACTGAAAATAATGCCACTCCCCCCAAAGTGATTTTCAGAAAGAAAGAAAGAAAGAAAGAAAGAAAGAAAGAAAGAAAGAAAGAAAGAAAGAAAAGAAAGAAAGAAAGTAAGTCATCAGATTTTCTTTACATGCAGTTTCATGTGTTGGGTAATTTCACCCTGACAGCATCTCTGCTGTTGTTCTTACTAGAGAAGTCTGGGAGGGAGTTAGTTAAAAAGACTTTTTCCTGAGTCTTGGAGTTAGCAGTTGACATACAGAATAAGGCCTTGGCTGTTGTTCACACTGAGGAGGAGAGTATTCACAAGCCCTTTGCTGATATCTTGTCTCGTATGTAAATCTTTGCTGCAGATCTAGAGTTTCTGGCCCTTCGAACCCTGGTTCCATTTAAAATATGGATCTTGTTAAAAAGTAATTTTCAGCCAAGGTGCTGCACAGTGCTCTTTTTCTTTAAAAAAATATTTAGGGATACTCTCATTTTGACTCAAGAAAATCACCATTTTATAGTTCAAATCAGGGGAAATGAATATAGTAAATGGACAAAAGTACAAAGATTCACAAAATGTTTAGGGGTATGCGTACCCCTGAGTCCCCCCCAGAATAAAGCACTGGTGCTACACAATAGATCTTATCGTTGAAAGAGAGGACTAGGTAGGTAAAGGTAAAGGACCCCTGGACGGTTAAGTCCAGTCAAAGGTGACTATGGGATTGCGGAGCTCATCTCGCTTTCAGGCCGAGGGAGCCGGCATTTGACCACAGACAGCTTTCCTGGTCATGTGGCCAGCATGACTAAACCGCTTCTGGCACAACAGAACACCATAATGGAAACCAGAGCGCATGGAAACACTGTTTACCTTCACGCCACAGTGGTACCTATTTATCTACTCGCACTGGCATGCTTTCAAACTGCTAGGTTGGCAGGAGCTGGGACACAGCAATGGGAGCTCACTCGTTCGTGGAGTTTCGAATAGAGGGCTACAGAGTCATGGATTGGTTGGACGCGGTGGAATTGTGGGAGGAACCAGCTGGGGAAACACCGAGGAAAGAGAGCTCAAAACCCGGGGAGAGGTGGTAGTTGGAAACATCTGAAGGGCACCAGCCTGATGAAGGCTGCTGTAAAGCTCCAGGGATCTCTGGGAAACTCTTGACTTGAATTTCCTGAGTTTTTTTTATCCATGTATTTCTTTCTATTCAAGAATACATCTACACTATTCCTAAACTGGAAAGGAATCTTTGTTCTGTTATAACTTTGAGTGCAAAAATTATACTATTAAGTACTACCATGATCTTTCAGATTGCGGAGAATCACAGCTGGTAGGCTATGGGACTTCCACCCTGTTACTAACGAGTCCTCTATTTTCTGAACGTGGGCCCTGAACATGAGCGAAGGAGCTTTCAGAAGCAGATCAAAGGGCAGCAAAGCTGAAGGAATAAAAGAAGAAACTGAGTGTGAAACTATAACAAACTTTAAATGAGTGCAGAAACGGCAAGAAGTATTTCCATTGTAGTTGCAGGTGTGAAATTACCTGGTCTCGGTCTGGATCCTGGCAGTCCAATATAATCTCTGTAAAACAGAAAGTATATTGATTAAAAAAAATTCCAACAATCCTTGTATTAGAAACTCAACGTGGTATTCCGGGTCTGGTCAGTTTCTGGGTGGGAGGTTGCTAACGGCTACCGATAGGGCCTTCTCGGTAGTGGCGCCTGCCCTGTGGAACCACCAACAAAGCAAATTTGCTGGGATGTAATTTTGTGAAGCTTTTTTAAAAAAATACATGAAAAACCTTGATGGTTTTGGCCTTTACAAGCAAAGATTTCAGAGGTGCCCATGCAATCTTAAGTGCTGGTAAGGACATCCAGTGTGATTTCAACATCCTGGAAAATATTTCCTAATTTTGAACATTTCTACGTTCTGCAGTATTGTACAGTCACAGCTTTGGAGAACTCAAGATTAAAGCTGGCCAAAGATTTTACATTGCAAGCTTACCTTGCGTTAGTCTGTCTTTCAGAAGCGCTGAAGCTTCGTTTTATAATACCTGTAATGAAAGCACAATTGATATATTCTTAACGCTGGAAATATTTTCAGATGCCAGAAATAGATTCAGTCTCCCAACATTTTTATCCTATCATAGCAACTTTTAAAAGAAACTGGTAATAAAAAATAGCTCTAAAAATAAAGTGAACCAATATGTATGCAGTGCATAATGATTCACACAAATTCTAAATATCACATTTTAATCAGGCTAGTGAACCGTAAGAAAATTCTACTAGCTTGCCAAAACAGCTGTGTGCAAACCTACTAAATTGCTTTCATTATAAAATGCATTTCTACCCCACTCTTTTGGAAAGGACTTTTCAGGCAATATTTCTTTCCGTCAGTGTCTAAAGAGTCTATTGCAATTTTTACATAGCTATCACTTCTTGTAATCTGTTTATTATTTTTGTAACATTGATACTCAAATAACACAATATATTATGTTTCTTTTTTATGTCCCCAAAGGAGCTGTCTTTTGGTGTCTGTCGTGTTACTGGTAGAATTAATTTTAAAGTAACTGAATAATGTTAATGCCCTCTCCTCTATTATATCACCAATTATTTTTTGAAATTTTGATTCTTTTCATAACCATCATTCAATTTATCAAGTACCCACTTTCTTAGTTTAAAACAACTAAAGCAATTGTCATCTTTGACTATTACCTCTCTCCATTATTTTCATATGATAACATTCTGTTGTCTTCGACAGACCTAAACAGAGACCTAATCACAGATCTGGGTAGCCAAACATAATATGGAATGGATAACAGGATTGGGGAACCTGTGGCACAGAAGATATTGGTGGACTAGAACTCCCATCATCCATGACCACTTGCTGTTTCTGGGACTGATGGGAGTTGGAATCCAAGGACAACTCGAGGGCAGGAGGAGACACAAGGAATGTACAGGCCCTCTTACATTACACTTTTGAAGCAGCGTCCAAATATTCTTGCGTGGGACCGGGTACACCCTTAACTACATTAAAACACCATAAATCAGTTTTCAGTTGTTTCAAAACAAGTGAGTCTGGTATGAATAATTTTGTCTGCATTCTTGTGATCTGTTCTCATTATATAGACTTTGCTCAGCTGCCTTTAAAACCTAGCTTCAGTGCGAATTAGAAGGTTCTGATGTGATAGACCGGTCAGAAAGAATACGTCATCACAATAGTATAATAACTAACATCTTCAGAGAATCAAGAGCACGGAAGTTCACCTCCATGTTCACAGGTTTTATTTAATGAATTCAGGGCAAGGCGCTTGATCTCATTTGTGTCCTATTGGCTGCTCTCCAAGGTAATCTAGGGCACATTGAATAAAAACAATTTCACAGCACACTCTGAGAAAAAGAGAGAAGAGCTAACGAGAGAGAAAATGTATCTAAAACATTTATTGTTTGGAAAGCTTCACAGTTGATTGTCAAGAGTTGCACTACTCAAAGAAGAGACACTTAGATTTAGCAATTGTTTTCCTTGGCAAATAGAAGGGGGAAAGCATTATTTTTTCTCATTCTTAGCTCTATTCTATTTGCACTTGTTAGTTCTTTTATTGTATCATAAACACAAACAATAAACAACAGCCCCACTTTTCTTCTCCCAAAGGCAGGCACAAATTGTTCCAAGCACTTGAGCATAATCCATAAAGTGTGAATAAGTTGCTATTAAATTAGGCAGGGTGGGGAGACATATTATTTACGCTTGAGCTCAAATTTAGTTTTGTCTGGAACCATTTTGTAACCTAGACCAAGTGGTCAGAAATTAACGAGAGGCTGGAAAGGGAACATAAATGCCTCTGGATGGAATGGGACTTGCCCACTGGCATGTGAAAAGACCTAGAAGTCAGATGTGTGTGAAATCAAGTTTTAGATATCTCGTAGACATGCAAGTAAAAAGCACGTTTTCTTACAGTGATCACAAATTGGTTTGGGGGTGGGGGATATTGGACCATCATAAGACACTGTGTGTGTGTGTTCCTTTTCCCATCCCTGAACCCCAAATTTCAGTTCAAAGGAGAAGAAGGCACATTGAAACTTGCAAAGAGCAATGCATATTTTTATGGGCTAATCATGTAACATTTAGTTTAGTGCTATTAGTGTGGCCGATACTGTGGTAAATACAGAAATGGCACTGCTTGCTATCCATTAAACTTGCAGTATGTTATGGAAAACTATCAAGGAATCCATGTGTGATTGTTTCATTACTCATAAAGCTTTCTATAAATACTTGTCGGAGTTATTTGTATCTACTCCTGTTGGACTTCAGCAAACTTAAATAGACTGACCCATCCTGGAGGGTGGGGCGGGGGGGGGGTTAAACTGGGATTTTGTTTCCGTATTTTTCCCGTTTTTGTGATTGTTATATAATGGAAATTAGTAAAACCATATTTATTTTTAAAAGTCAAAAAAGGACAGACTTACAATCTAAACAAAACTTAAGTGACACAGTTTGACAAGAGAGTATAAAGGAGGAAAGTTTTTTAATTGCAGAAAACAGGAGGAAATGACAGGAGGCCATAAAAACCACCCAGTCCTACCATAACAAACTCTTAGACAATAGCATACAGTACCTAGTGGGATCCATCAATACGTCAGCGTTCATGTAAAACGTAATCTAAAATGTGTGATTCTTCTATAATTATTTTCTGAGCCCTGCAGCGCTACAGTTCTAGAAATGTTGACTGGAATTAATGAGTTTATAGGTAACTGGTGAGACCTTATTATTTTTGTTAATGTGAGTGAAGAGTCTCAAGCAAAGAGATAGGTGGCATTCAAATGTGGTTTTTTTTTTTAAAAAACACACACAAAACTATATAGATCAATGTGGCAATTAAAACTGCATAAGCAAACACTTTATCTGTCACAACAGGTATTGGATCCACTTGATCAGACCTGACGTAAGAGAGAAAGCTGATTGCCTAAAAGGGACCTGATGCTTTCTAAAACATTAATACAAAGGTGTAAAGACGCAGAAGAAGGCTTTAAAGGCAGTCTATTATTTCTAATTTGGACAGATAGTTAAATTGCCATAAGTATAAATTGCCATAAGTATAAATATTTTCTGTATCTAAGAGAGTGGGGAAATTAATTCATATTAATACATCTGAAAAATGTCATTCTGAAAGGAAATTAGTGGGGGGGGGGTCCCCACAAACGTTAGCTTTAAGTATTCCTAATTGACATTTATACTCATGTGAACATTTTACCAAAGAATGAAATTCCACAAGACCATAATCCTAAATTTTTCAAATAATGTCTATATTCACATATTGTTTCTTTCTACATATTTTTGAGCCTTTTTCTCCCCCCCCCCTTTTATTTGCATCACTTTATTTCTTTATAATTGAAACATTTTCGGAAAGTAAAGGCCATAATCATATTGCAGACCATAGAATCTGGCTTCCATCACTGAACCCACTGCCTGACTCAGAACTTCAGCTTTCATTTTAAAAAGCAAAGCACACTTTTTCTATCCTTCCTATCTGGGTAAGAAAATCATTAAATACGAACGCACAGAATCTCAAGGTAATATACATGATTCTAAGACCAAGGCTTGGGATTGTTTCTACATGACTTTCCACTAACCAACGTCTTATTGCTCATTATTCACATCTTTTGTTGAAAAACAAGGGGGAAAGAACAGAAGATGTATGCAGTTCTAATTACCATATTTTTTGCTCTATAAGACTCAATTTTTCCCTCCTAAAAAGTAAGGGGAAATGTGTGTGCGTCTTATGGAGCGAATGCAATCTGCGCAGCTATCCCAGAAGCCAGAAAAGCAAGAGGGATTGCTGCTTTCACTGCATAACGATCCCTCTTGTTGTTCTGGCTTCTGAGATTCAGAATGTTTTTTTTCTTGTTTTCCTCCTCCAAAAACTAGTTGCGTCTTATGGTCTGGTGCGTCTTATAGAGCGAAAAATACAGCACTTTGTGCTAAATACGATCTGGCACATTTTGATTTCTGGTTGCAGAATTTTCTCAAGTGGGGAATTTTAGACTTTCTAAATACAAGTGTTCTGTATCTTAATCTAACATCCTGCTGCAACCATGAGACGCCAAGATCTGTGACTTGGTTTCCCCTCATCTATTCAGCCTCAGAGGTTTGTAGTGCAACACAGTTTGAGTTCACCTTGAATTAGAAAAGAGCTGCTGCGTTCTTCATCTAATCTTGCATGTTTCTAGACGGACCAATGCTTCAATGAACAGCATTGCACCATGTGGTCGTTGTTGTTTTTTATCATGCACACAACTTATTAAGACTCTTCCCCCAAATAGTTCCTTCCAATCTGAGATGTATTCACAGTTCTCAAGCTAAGCATCCATTGGATGTACAGCGGTACCTCGGGTTACATACGCTTCAGGTTACATACGCTTCAGGTTACAGACTCCGCTAACCCGGAAATATTACCTCGGGTTAAGAACTTTGCTTCACGGTGAGAACAGAAATCGCGCGGCAGCAGAGGGAGGCCCCATTAGCTAACGTCGTGCTTCAGGTTAAGAACAGTTTCAGGTTAAGAACGGACCTCCGGAACGAATTAAGTACTTAACCAGAGGTAGCACTGTAACACTAAACACAGCTACACACACCCCTCTCATTCTTCAGCACTGTTGTGAGAAGAACAGAAGCTTGTGCTTGTTTTCAACTAATCGCAGCTACTTGTTTCACCTGGAGTAAGAACTGTGGTTAGCTTTAACAGTGATTCTGGAGAATATACCAGAATCATGAACCATGGTTTGAAGCTGGCTTATTTCCCAACATCTGGGGTTAATAACCTGTGGTCTGCATGTGACCTTCAGGCTGTTTTCATGCGAGATACAGATCCTGCATTCCTACAACTACCGCTGGTTTTTCCCCTCAGACTCCACCCACATTTGGCTCTGGCTCCGCTCATTATCAGCTGTGGGCCCTGACTGACTTTTCTTGTGAGTCGCCTTCCTAAGTTCTCGTGCTCTAAACCATAGCTATGACTAACCACTTTTAACCAAGTAAGCTCGGTAGCTGAAAACCGAAGTGAACTTTTCTGATTTTATCCTCCCAGCTATATCGGCAACCAAATTCTAGACAACACTGACATCAGTTGTATCTGCACAGACTTACCTGATACATATATCTATCAACAGCTAAAAAACATGGTCTGTAATGTAGGGGGTGGCCCTTGTGGTCCCTTCCAACTCTACAATTCTATGTTTCTATTACTGTCAAACATATACCGTATTTTTCGCCCCATAGGACGCACTTTTTCCCCTCCAAAAATGAAGGGGAAATGTGTGTGCGTCCTATGGGGCGAATACAGGCTTTCGCTGTATAGGCTTCAGAAAGCTATCAGCAAACCTGGGGAGCCCGCGGGAGTTCCCGCAGGGCTCCCCACCCTGTGGATAGCAGCCTGCCGCCCAGCGCGCAGGGTGCCCTGAAGCAGAGCGCCCCGCGCCCCGGGCAGACATCGGCCAGCCCCACAAGCTCGGGGGACAGCAAGGAGGCACAGCGCCGCCATCCCGCTGTTCCCTGACCTGGTTTTGGGGGGGAAATAAAGGGGGGGAAATTAGGTGCGTCCTATGGGACGGAGCGTCCTATGGGATGAAAAATACGGTAATTGTTATAACGGAGTCCAATTGCACACTTCACCTTTTCTATTAGGCCATAGCTAAAATCTTCCCATTATTACAATTTCTTCATATTTGCCCTTGCAATGGCAATGCTGGTGTTATACAAAATGAATACTGTTCCAACATATGAAGCTTGAATTACTACAATGCCATTGTGAACCAGGGCTCATTTCTCAAATCACAACTACATACATATTGACCAAGGTGAGAGTTACAGCTCTGCTGGTGCAAGGGCTTTCTGGGTGTGCAACAGAATTTCCTCTTCCTCTCCTGTGCTTGTACAGCCTCAAAATCAGCTCAGGAGAAGATTGAGGGGTGGGGAACAAGGGGAAGAGAAGAAATGAAAGTCTTGCTGTGTCAGAACCCCACTGGCATAGCAATGGATGCAACCCTATGTCTTTAAAAGCCACACTGTCTCAACTGTGCCCTGTTTCCATTGGTTTAAATCCAATGGCCAGCTTTTTTTGAATCCAACCCATGGGGGAAGCTTCTCTGGGTGTAACCCATTGATTCAAGTGTTCCTGCAGGCATTGGAAATGAGCGGGAAAAGGATGCTACCAGAAACACAGAAGTTCAGCCTTGGAATATATTTGCTGCTCGTATGAATTTGCTTCAAAATAAGAGAATTTCCTGCGAGCCAAAGTGCCTGATGTTGCTTTTCTTCCGTCCGAGACAACTTCATTTGACTCCCCTGCTGAAAATTCTAGACCAGTCATACTTCCACCTATGACTCACATACTTGTGTCAATACATGCTCAGATCCATAAGAAAAATGTTGGTGATTAGAACTCTTGCTTAAAGGAACTTACCAAACGCTGATTCTTTAAGAGGACTTGAACTAGAACTGCTGGAATTATCTGATACGTCCAGTTCATCATCTAATTCTGAGAAGACATCTGTACATAAAAGCGGAAACAAACCTTTCTATCCAACTCCAGTCAATCATTTTATTTGCATATCACCTTTCCAAAATCAAAGCCATGCTCAAGGTGGCTTGCAACATATAAAAGAATGGCAGAACTACAAACGTAACAAAAGCAGTCATAAGCAATAAACAAAACATCAAAAAGTACACTACCAAACTGAACAATTTCCACAGAAATAATAAGATCCAGAAGAAAGATATAAAAAATAAGAGCAACAACACACCCCCCCACCAAAACCACCACCACCCCCAAAAAATAACCCAGCATGGTGGAAGTACTAAAAATGCTCATTCTGCTCATTCATCACTACCTTTTTCTGAGTTTTCTAAAGTGCAGTTATCATCCGACAAGGTTAAATCGCAAGTTTTCTCTTCATCTTTTCCAGAAGCTAGATGGAAGTTTTCAGTCAAAAGATCTGTATTTTCAGAAAATTCGCTTTTTAAACTGGCTGCTCCACTGCTACTGCTGCTAAGGCTTGATTTCTCATAATGTTCCTACAAAAGAGAACAGAAATGGTTTCCTTTGACCGTGTGGCTTCCAGAAGTACAACCTGGGTGCAGTGGTACCTCGGGGTAAGTACTTATTTCGTTCTGGAGGTCCGTTCTTAACCTGAAACTGTTCTTAACCTGAAGCACCACTTTAGCTAATGGGGCCTCCTGCTGCCGCCACACGATTTCTGTTCTCATCCTGAAGCAAAGTTCTTAACACGAGGTACTATTTCTGGGTTAGCAGAGTCTGTAACCTGAAGCGTCTGTAACCTGGAGCACATGTAATCCGAGGTACCACTGTACAGTGTTCAATCAGCACAATAAATTTCCCTCGGTTTCTTTTAAAACCATTAGAAACTCTGCTAGCATAGAATTGTATACAAAAATGGCTGGTTCAAAACATGTTTCAGATACACTATATGATCTTGATTACTGACTTTAATCTGTAAGCAAATTAATTCAGCAGATAATCTTGCTGCGTAAAAGCACCTGATTTAGAGAGGTTAAGTTGTTTTTTGATCAATTTCAAATATGATTGTGCATTAGCAGGTTGCTTCTGATTTGCTGCTTCCTTAGCTCCTTTTGTTGGGTTTTCACAGTAATAGCCTCAGCAACTAAGTAGAGGAACATTTGCTCTTTGTGTGTTCTAAGCCAATGACACTCCCCACTAATAGAGAGCACTAGAGTTGCAAATGAAGCTTTCACAGTCCCGAGCAATGTTAAATAGAGGGCAACACTTTGGTGGTTGCACACATGGTGTTTCCTCTCTTCAAGCTTGGAGATCCAGTTAGCCATATTAGATAGATGGGTGCATGCTTGGAAGCCTGATAACATTATACGACACACCAGTGACAAGCATGAGTGCGGGCCAATCCACTCCTAGGTAAAGGTAAAGGGACCCCTGACCATTAGGTCCAGTCGTGACCAACTCTGGGGTTGCGGCGCTCATCTCGCTTTATTGGCCGAGGGAGCCGGCGTACAGCTTCCGGGTCATGTGGCCAGCATGTCTAAGCCACTTCTGGCGAACCAGAGCAGCGCACGGAAACGCCGTTTACCTCCCCGCCGGAGCGGTACCTATTTATCTACTTGCACTTTGAGGTGCTTTCGAACTGCTAGGTGGGCAGGAGCAGGGACCAAGCAACAGGAGCTCACCCCGTCACGGGGATTCGAACTGCCGACCTTCTGATCGGCAAGTCCCAGGCTCTGTGGTTTAACCCACAGCGCCACCTGTGTCCCTATCTGAGGAACATAGGGATGTCCTAAGGAAAAGTGGGACATTCTAGGATCAAATCAGAAACCAGGATGCCTTCTGTAAATCTAGGACAGTCCCTGGACTGTCTCTGTGGTTTAACCCACAGTGCCACACACATCCCTTAATGCACAGTATTTCTGCATGTCCAGTTGGGCAGATTGGTCTAACGGTCCCTTGCAGTCACATAAGGCTATATTATATGCAACAATGTAATTGAAGGCATTTGCTTACCTGAGATAATACAGCAAGCTGGTGGTGACATGTGACTGCATTTCGATTGGCCTCCATGAAATATCTCTGGGTCCGCCTCCTCTCGCGTTCCAGTTTCCTCTCCAAGACAAGCTGGGAGGTTGATAAGCCGTCTAAATACTTCATCATCACATTTGGTATCAAGGAACTGACCTCTACAATGTCAGGGCGACTCTCTGCATCCGGGGTCAAGCACCTATGGGGGGGGGGGAATCCATTATTTAAACAATCTATGATGACGACTGGCTGCTTGCCTGTAACTGTAATTCTTCGAGTGGTCACCTGTGCATATGCATTCTGCATTCTGTGTTTTTCTAAAAAAAGTATAAATAAACATTTTGTTTATTCGCCACTGTAAAGCTCTTAAGGATGTTGCTTATTTCTTTGTTTTGTACAGATTTCTTTTTGTGCTCTGAATGCAGGAATAATTTTCATTTTAGGAATGCCCATAAAAATAATCACCAGGCTCATTTTAAAATCTCTCATAATTAAATCCACTAACGTTTCCATTTTTGCACTTTTAAAGCTCATTCCTATCTTCTTCTGTGTTGCTATCTGTTTATCTCTTACGTTAGAACGATGTCAATTGTCAGCAAAGTGATTATTGTGATAACCCAAATGGCATCTCTAGCAAATTACACTGTCACACCAAGTAAGTAAATATTAACGGAATCAGCTGATTACATGCTTCTTTTAATACCACCACTTCAGATCACTGCAGATACTACAGCCTGTGCTCTGTTTAAATAAGTATGTGAACTTTAGACCTCGTCTTGCTAACTCCCAGTCATGTGACCCTCTCTGCTTGTTTCCTCTATCAGATTTCCTTCCCCTTTCATACTTGCTCACCTTCCATTCAACTCTTCCCTTCATTACTGTGAACTTCTGTTGCTTCTTTCTTAGGCCCCTTTCCCCATTACAACAAAATCCCCCTTGTAACATCAGAGCAACTCTGCCAAAGGCAGACAGGAGAACCTTGCTCATATAGCTAGATAAGAGCAAAAATGCAGCATGGAAAGATCAGGTCCTTTACAGCCAAAGTTTGATCAAGTTCCAATAGGTAAAGGTAAAGGACCCCGGGACGGTTAAGTGCAGTCAAAGGCGACTATGGGGTTGCGGCGTTCATCTCGCTTTCAGGTCAAGGGAGCCGGCGTTTGTCCACAGACAGCTTTCCAAGTCATGAGCCAGCATGACTAAACTGCTTCTGGAACAATGTAACGTAAGCCAGAGTGCACGGAAATGCCATTTACCTTCCCAGCCCAACGGTACCTATTGGCGTACTTTCAAACTGCTAGGTTAGCAGAAGCAATGGGAACTCACTCCATCGCGGGGATTCGAACCACTGACCTTCCGATCAGCAAGCCCAAGAGGCTCAGTGGTTTAGACCACAGCGCCACCCACGCCCCTCAAGTTCCAATAATAATAATAATAATATTTATACCTTGCCCATCCAGCTGGCTTTCCCCAGCCACTCTGGGCAGCTCACAACAGGATACTAAAAATACGATAAAACATCAAACATTAAAAACTTCCCTAAATAGGGCTGCAGTCAGATAGTTGTTTATTTCCTTGACATCTGATGGGAGGGTGTTCCACAGGATGGGTACGACTACCAAGGAGACCCTCTGCCTGGTTCCCTGTAACCTCACTTCTCGCAGTGAGGGAACCGCCAGAAGGCCCTCAGAACCGGACCTCAGTGCCCAGGTAGAACGAAGGAGATGCTCCTTCAGGTATACTGGGCCGAGGCTGTTTAGGGCTTTAAAAGTCAGCACCAACACTTTGAATTGTGCTTGGAAACGTACTGGGAGCCAATGCAGGTCTTTCAAGACCAGTGTTATATGGTCTCAGCGGTTCTTGAGACAGAACGAATTATAGATACAAGTAATTCTTCATGTTAGTCCAATGAAGCAGGGAGTCTGTAGTGGCCAGGGGACAGGCTGGGGAAGTGAGGCAAGATGCATCAAGCTGTCAGGGAACCGGGATGTGAGGGGTGGGAGATTCAGGGTGAGTAGCCAGAGGTCCAGCTCTGAAGTCATACTTAGATTGACATCATTTACACTTAGGAACATTCCCCAGTGTGATCAAGATGCTGAATTCCATTTAGAAAAAATGGCCATTCAGGACCATCAAGAGAATGAGGATGCACACTGGAATAGCCAGGGACTGGTTTTATTTGTCTCAAATTTACATTCTTATATTATACAAATTAATGGAGAATAAAGCTCTCAATGACTCCTAGTCATGAAGGACATATACTACCTCCATAATTGGAAGCACCATGACTCCAAATACTAGTCTCTGGGGCGAAACAGCAAAAGAGAGGTTATTTCCGTATTTCCTGCTTGTGGGCAGGAAATATGTTTGGGCAGGAAATACCATATGTTTGGTTACTGTAGGAAACAAGGTGTTGCACTGGTTGGCCTTTGGCCTAATCCAACAGGACTTAATCCAGCATGTAAGGAACATATGAGACAGAATTCTTCCCTTGAAGGTTCAGTTTTAAACAGAAGCTAGGAAATCGCTCAGTGGAAGGTGAACAGAAATCACACAAAAACATCAGAAAGCGTATTTTTATTCTCATTATGTTATGGACTTTTTTTGTAATCATAATTTGGAGATTTGTACTGATGATAATCAATGTGCATTCATGGAAAGCAATTCCAATTAGCTAGTTCCACCCACCCCCCACCCCCCAAATTTTGCCTGAGCACACCTGGGTTCCACACTATATTGTATGAATTTTATGCTTCTCTGTATACTGGGTGCACCTCAACTGTGCATGAAGTCTACATCCTTGAGGAAAAACAAGACATGCCATCGGAGATGCAGGAATGCTTCTCCATTTTATTTTATTTATTTTGATAAAACAGCTGGAAGGACCCTTGCTTTGGATGGGTGACAGCAAAGGGGAGAGCATCACAGACTTAATTCAAGCTGCCCCCTAGGTACTGAGAGAGAAGCATACAGGCATCCATATACTTAAGGTGATTTTTAAGCAGTTTTCACAACAGAATAAATATGATAGGATTCCCTTGAAAAAGACCTATCTGAAATGCGTCGAGAACTTTCTAATCACTTGTTTTCTTTTCTCCGTGGAAAAACAGATGGGAACAGGAGTCCCAATCCAAATTAGAGGCCACATAGCTGCTTTTACCAAAAGAGAGGAAAAGAATAATCAAACATGCATTCCTGCATCTTCACAGTCACAGCAAGGCTGGCCTGGTGTTTTCTCAACAACAGTGGCAGTAACAGTGGTGCAGGAGCAAAAGGAATGTACCCGTAATACCAAATAATTGCCTTCTGTTCAAAACCAAATAAAAAAATTCCTTCCAGTAGCACCTTAGAGACCAATTAAGTTTGTCATTGGTCTGAGCTTTTGTGTGCATGCACACTTCTTCAGATACACTGAAACAGAAGTCACCAGACCCTTATATATATAGTGAGAGGGTGGGGAGGGGTATTACTCAGAAGGGTGGTGGGAATGGGTGATTGGCCGATAGGTGTGGTAAACCTGTTGACGACTGTTAACGACTGCAATTGGTCTTAAAGGAAAGATCAAGGGGTGAGATTGCTAAAAATAGCTTTATCATGTATTTATCATGTATTCTATTCAATTTTAGTGAGTATGATGGAACTCAGTCCTGGGGCAGCATAAACACCAGCCAAATTATAGCATGAGCTTTATCTTATAGACAAATAAAGAATAACAAAATATTGCAGTGTCTCTTCCGCCCTCCTAACTGGAATGTTTCTGTTTAGAGTTAGAGCCAGTCATTCATTCCCACCAAATTTTCCATTTTTATTTTCCAGTGGGTTGGTTTTTTAAAAAAATCCTACTTGTACAAAACTTGGGGTTTCCCTCCCCTCTTGCTACTCAAGACTCCTGCTTTGACTTCAATCCAGTCTGCACTCACCACCTCGGTATGTTACTGGAGAGGTTAATGTCAGGGGGTACAAGACATGTAGCTAGCAATACACAGCTCCAATTGTGTTCCACTGTGCACAACAAGCTTTATTCCTATCTAAAATGGCTTCTTTATTGCTTTGTACATTCAAAAATGACACAACGAATTACAGGTTCAAGGCATTACGCAATCCGCCCCGCCCCCCACCTACTTTGACTGGCAATATTTTCACTGGCATCTCACATTTTTAAATTGTACTATTACCTCTGTGTCGCCACATATCCTCTTTACACTTAGAATAAAAGGACCTTTTCCACAAGACACTTACTTTTTAATGACCGCTGAAACCTTTTCAGAATAGGTGCCCTCTGGGACTGGCTCATAGGCAGATTCAACTATCTGCAAAATAAATGAATACTTTGCTGACAACAGGAGAAAAATATCATGTTATGGATAAACTAGGTTTCAATCTGCCCCTTTAACAACATGGCACACAATCAACCTATCTTCACAATGTCCTTGTGGAACGTATATAAAATGAATTTGACTCATATGCACGTATCACACTCAAAAATATACAAAGCAATTTCCATGCAGAAAGTTCATCCAAAATTCACCACAAACACTAATGATGATCCTGCCTTTAATCACATATTTTTAAGCTGCTAAGCCAATTTATATGTCCACAGACAAAAAAGCTGGGTACAACTAATAAATCAAATCTTGTCAATCGGGAATTTCATGACTGAGATCCGCCAATTTCTCTACTGAGTATCTTTGATTTTCAGTAAAATTGATTCTTATTAAGAACTTGCTTGATTTTGAAGCCCCTGAAATTTGCAGAGTCTTTTTGCTAGTCTAGACTTTGAGGGATTGCAAATACCCAAAAAAAGGGGGAACACGTTATAAAGTTCAGTAATAATAATAGTAACTAATGTGAATGCTTGATGTGAAGTGTGTCTCAATTCAAGGAGATTGATGTGGGGAGACAAGAAAGACACAATAAGACCCATTTGTGAATATAATGTGTCAGGGTCAGGGAAGCAGGAAGATCCTTCATAACCTTAATCCAACACTGGGAGTTAGGCTCACTCCCTAGTCTATACCAATACAGCAACCATCAAAACTGCTTCTCTGGTGCTGCTGTAATGTCCATGTGCAATGAGGAAACGCTGCATAAAGACATTTTTATTTCAAAAGCAGGAAAGAAGGGGCATTCATAAAAGTGCATGAACACGCAAAGGTAAATGGCTTCAACTAGCAAACCTGCATACTTTAGTTGCTAAGGAGAGCATGTTGGTGCTGTAAAATGGAGGGTTGAGAGTTGCCATCTGGTAAAGGACGCATCCTGCAGCCCAGACATCAGCCTTCTCGCCATATGGCTCGCTCTTCACAACTTCAGGGCTAGGCAAATAAAAGAAAAATCAAAAAAATCCATAATGGAGATAGAACAGGTCACAATATTACTTTCAGGGAAGAGGCTACTACCTGCCACACAAATGCATCTTTAGGGAAAATACTAAACAATTCAGAGTTTGCAGAAGGTATCGTTCGCACATCAGAATGTTTACGAATGTTTACGAATGCTTACAACACAGAACATGATAACTGCATCTGAGGCTGTGTGCTTACATGTTCATATCTGCCTAAACAGATGCAATCCCCCCAAAAATCCCAATTTTTTAAATCATCCAGATGGTATTGCAATATTAAATAAATTGGACTACGCTACAATTTCCTTACATGTGCAAGACATAGCCATGATTCACCCCACTAATCCTTCCTCAAGTCTGCCCACTTTACTACTCTCTCAGCAAATCTCTACCATGGACATAGGATTAAATAACTTCCAGGAGACTAATTACCAAAGTCCAAATTTACCCACTAAGAGATCCTGCCAACCTAGCAGTTCGAAAGCACGAAGTGCAAGTAGATAAATAGGTACCGCTGCGGCGGGAAGGTAAACGGCGTTTCCGTGCGCTGATCTGGTTTGCCAGAAGCGGCTTAGTCATGCTGGCTACATGACCCGGAAGCTGTACGCCGGCTCCCTCGGCCAGTAAAGTGAGATGAGCACCACAACCCCAGAGTCGTCTGCGACTGGACCTAATGGTCAGGGGTCCCTTTACCTTTAAGAGGTCTTTATTCCTATTTGCAGGAAATACCACCTTAACTTCCTGCAAGAGGTTGGAACTGATGATCTTCAGATGCATTCCACTTCTGCATTTATTGCTTTCCAGTCAATATCACAAATGCAAATCAATTATTCTTTCCTCCCCCTCCCATCTTTGGCCAAGCTAATGTAATTTAGTCAACTGAAGCCTTAAATCAGTCATTCTTTTCCACCAGCCAAACCCTTTTAAATCAAATAATGCATGATTTATGTTCATCCCTCCTCCCTAAAATCTTTTTTATCAGAATTATTCACATAATTCACATTTCATCTACTTCACTCACCGTTTAAAAAAGTTTGAAAATTGACAAAGTTCTCATTGATGCCTGTCATGTGCCTGTCTCACAAATTCTAAGGGTTTTTTTCCCCCTCCCTTCTCCTTCTCCTCCCCCACCCATACAAAAGGTTCAGGGGAGCAAGCTAATTAAGGATGGTACTGCTATGATCTGTGCTTGGCAAACTGGAGAGATACAGCTGGCTTTGTTTTCCATAAGGAACATATGGCAATGAAGTTATATGAAATGTACCCTTACAAAAACAAGCTGAGGGGGGAGCAGGAAGCGAGCGAGAGAAGAGTAATACCTTTCTTATGACCAACTAAGAAAGATATTTAACAGTGAAAAAATGTTCAGGTCTCCAAAAATTCTTCTGGAAGCTAAGCTAAGCATGGTGTCCTGAGAGGTACTGGAACCGACACACAATAATGTCAGTCCCTCCTTCCTTTGAAAAATAAAATCTAGTGTTTAACCAGTGGCATAGCACGGGTTGCCAGTGCCTTGGGTCATGCAGAGAGGGGGTAGGAGGGAGGGAAATGGTTAGAGTACACATGTGCATTCAACTGCTTAAGGCAGAGGTCTTCAACTTTTTGAGTTCATGGCTCCCCTGACCAACTACACTCTTTCTGCGGCACCCCTGTGGGGCTCAGGAGCCCAGTTAATTCATGCCTTGCCTGCAGAACTGGCAGCCTCTCACCCTTTTTTTGAGCACGCTCCCTTGGGTAGTGTTCCCATCAGCCTCTTTTCCTTGGGAGCTGCTGCTGCCCCTGGTCTCTGAGCTGCCCCCCCCCCCGTCTCCTTCCCAAAGAGAGGTGCCTCCTCACACTGCCCCACAGCGGCCTGGGACTTCTGTCCATTCCCAACTACAAGGGCTGGCAGGCTGGGCTTGCTTGCTTGCTTGCTCCAAGGCCGCTTCAGCTCCTGGCAACCAGCACCCCCTGGCCAGCCCCAGAGGCACCATTAACCTGGGCAGCTTGTGACCAGGGCTGCTGCCATGGCACACTAGTTGAAAGCCACTGGCCTGAGGCATTTGCATCACTCAGGAGATTGCAGTCGCAGAAATAAGAAAAGAAGAGTCGTTCCATTGTCTGGAGAGGTCACTTCCTGGTTCACATGGAGAAGCCGTTTTCAACACAGCCCAACGATGGAAGTGTGTGGCTGTTTTGAGGCAGCATCAGGTGGCAAAATTTTGCACCCTGGACAACCGCTCCTGTGGCCCCCCCCCAACAGTACACCACTGCAGCAATAACTGAAATTTGTGAGGAAGGGATAGAAATAAAGGGAAACATGGTAGTCTTGCAGAGTGGGATCTGCATGGTGGACTGAATTTAGTAATAGAATTCTGCACTACAGTAAAATGGCTTTAGCCAAGAAGCATGTGATTAACATATGAATTAGGTGTTGGATATTTAAGTCAATTGGATTTTACAAACGCTATATTCAGGTAATTGCAATATTTGCTTTTAAGCTTTCAGCCCAGCACCTTGTATTCAAGCAGGAAGATTCCCACTTCACTAGTATTCTGGTGAAGATAGATTAGCATATCCTTTGCTAAACAAATAGTTACAGCAAGAACAAAGCCAGATTAGTTGGACATTTTTCAATTTCATTCTTTTCATTTTCTCTAAACAGACTGAGCCGTGCTCTGTGTTTTCTCTGAAAGGACTCCGCATCTGCTCCTCTTACGCAGAAATCGTATTTTTTTATTTAATAACAAATCTTCTTGAATGCTAAACTCAATCTTAAAACGAGTTTGGCAGTTGAACAAAACATTTACAGCAGCACAGAAGATAATTTAATCTTTCAAGTATTTTGTTATGGGATCCACGTTTATGAAAATGACTTGGAAATACAGAAGAAAGTATATATGTAGTACAAATTACAGAAAGATAGAAAATAAGTTGATATCCTTGGAAAGCTATGTCATAATGCTATTTATAGAAGAGGATTTTTTTCCTTACTGATTTGTTTTCATGGAAACCATCATTCTTTAGGCTTAAGCCTTTCCAATTTTATTCTGTATAATATTTTATTACAATATTTGCATAAGTTTCATTTTAATAAGCCTGTGGAGACAGGTTTCTTCGCCCCCTATATTCCTGATAAGCTAACTGATAGTATGTAACTTGTTTTCAGACTGTCTTACAAGGGATGCTCAACGGTACAGGATTAGCTTGTGTAAATATTAGTTTTCAATGGATGATTCTTTGTGCAAAGGTCATAATAAAAGCTATTACTGTGGGGATGAGATACTGATGATATTAGAGGATTTTGTAAGGCAGGAAAAGTTTTAAGGCTGAAATGGGCTAAGCCCAGATTGAACAGCCTGTGTCGAAGAGTTCAGCCTCCCAAGGAAGAGCTTCCTATCAGAAAGCATACTTCAAATGGCAAAAAACACACATCCTAGACTTGGCCCGGAGACTTCTAAAGAACCCCTCTTCTCGTGTCTTCTGTTAACTCAACATGTAGTTCTGCCTCTATTTCTTTTTTTGCTGTTATTTACCTACCCGGTCCCTGAGATCGTCTTCTGAGGCCCTCCTTCATGTGCCCCCTCCTCAAGAGGTCCAAAGGGTGGCAACACAAGAACGGGGCCTTCTCTGCAGTGGCTCCCCATCTATGGAATGCTCTTCCCAGGGAAGTTCGCCTGGTGCCTTCATTATACATCTTTAGGCACCAGGCAAAAACGTTCCTTTATATCCAGGCCTTTGGTTGATCTTATTGACATCCGACACCCTTTTAGAATGTGGCTTTTTTTGGGGAGGGGGGATTTATTGGGTTACTGCTTTTGGTTTGATTTTATATGCTGTGGTCTTGTTGTAAACCGCCCTGAGATGTATGGGTACAGGGCGGTGTATAAGTTGAAAAATAAAATTAATAAGAATAAGAATAAGAATACTGCCCGTGGCTCTCTATTTTCAGAGTTTGAAACGTAGCTTTCTTTTTTATCTGTTCTAATAGGCAGAATTGTGGGCAATTTTAACTCATTATTATTTACATCAAGCGTAGCCAAAGTGGGGCTCTGCAGATGTTGTTCAACCCTCACAAGCCCTGCCAGCCAGCATGGATAATGGTTAGGGATAATGGGTGCAGCATCTCCAACAACATCTGGAAGGAACTACATCATTGATGTACAATTTACATCCATCATGATGGATCTCTCTTCTTCCCTTTGTTTTACAGAAAGAAGTGATGGCATTACTTGTGTTGATGGAAACATCTTTGTTTATCATTGTGTAGCATATGCAGTAATTATACTCCTTACAGTTTGCTGAAAGCTTCAAATGCAAATAGTAATGAAAAGTGTCAGCTGATTTTCCAAAGGTAAAATGTATTCCTAGGAAAAGGACATAGAGCACACAAGAAAATTAAAGATTATGAAACAGATAAACAACAACAGCTCAATCAGGCTGGAACATATACAGTAGCTGCAAAGAACAATTGGAGGAAGGTTGAAAGCTTTGCTTTAAGAAATCAAAGGTTTCAACTAGATGGTGAAAGTTAAACACGGGGGGAGCAAGGTGGACATCTTTAGGGGAGGAGATCGATGAGATGGGTACCATAACAGAGAAAGTCTTGCCATGTGCAAGATTGCATTGCTCCTTGCCTGGTTTCTGATCACTGCTGGGTGTTCTGCTTTATATAAATATGATTATGACAATAATAAGGGGACGCGGGTGGCGCTGTGGGTTAAATCACAGAGCCTAGGACGTGCCGATCATAAGGTCGGCGGTTTGAATCCCCGCGACGGGGTGAGCTCCCATTGCTCGGTTCCTGCTCCTGCCAACCTAGCAGCTTGAAAGCACATCAAAGTGCAAGTAGATAAATAGGTACCGCTCTGGCGGGAAGGTAAACGGCGTTTCCGTGCGCTGCTCTGGTTCGCCAGAAGCGGCTTAGTCATGCTGGCCACATGACCTGGAAGCTGTACGCCGGCTCTCTCGGCCAATACAGCAAGATGAGTGCCGCAACCCCAGAGTCAGCCACGACTGGACCTAATGGTCAGGGGTCCCTTTACCTTTGCCAATAATGCAGTGGTGCAGTTTGGGCACAGAGATCCTCAAATCGCTGCCAAACAGCTGAGTGAGCAGACAGAGAAGAGAGAAAGAAAAAGCAGCATACAACTGACAGGTGAAATTCAGGAGTCAAGAATCAACCCTGCTCTCCCACAAAAGGCAGAATTGAAACTGGCCAGAAGGTTCACCTCCATTTCAGATGGGCATGTAGTTTCATTTTCAGTTCTGAAAACCCTGTATGCTTCACTCCTCTGCTGACTGAGAAGCCACACACACACACAAAAGACTGGTGAAGAAGTTACTCTGCATTTCTTCCTTTTGCCCTCCCACGCCGCAGGGAAAATTCCTTCCCCTCATGCCGCAAGAACATTGCTGTTAATATTATCCAATATTCACTGGAATATGTGGCTCTCTCAGATTCTTACGTTAAAAGCAACACCTGAATGCCAAGAGAGCCAATACTTGATTCGCTGCAAATTGTGCTCATTTATTTGTGTTTATGTTGCACTCTGTAAACACTCTGTTTTTGTTGCAATGTGTAAAACTATTTTATTTCACTGCCTTGGCTCAATAAATATTTCTTCTTATTGCTCGTTAAAACAGAGAACTTATAAACTGTACCTCCAGAGCCTATAAAATGCAATTATCTCACTTCTATGGGGCCTTTATTTATTTATTTTTGCAGAGTCTACCGTCTCTCTAGACTGGCAAACAATCCCCAAACATGGGGATGGAGAAAGTTCTTTTCTTGGCCCTATAGCAAGAACGACGTCAGTTTCAAGTGGGTTCGCTTGGTCTGCAGTTCCTTTTGCCTTAACTAGTCATTCCAGCTGAGAGCCAAAGGATCACACAATTAATTCCTTACTACCATATGCTCTTTTAGCTTGCTTTTTGGGTCAAAGGGCATATTTTGGGCATCACACCTATAACGTATATGTGCTTCTAGATTGCAGGGTTCAGAGTCCCAGAATGATTATGGATGTTAATAATTATAATAATTATAATAATTTTATTATTTATATGCCATCCATCTGACTGGGTTGCCCCAGGAATTCTTGGTGGCTTCCAACAAAATATTAAAACATAGGTAAAGGGACCCCTGACTGTTAAGTCCAGTCGCGGACGACTCTGGGGTTGTGCCACTCATCTCACTTTACTGGCTGAGGGAGCTGGCGTTTGTCCACAGACAGCTTCTGGGTCATGTGGCCAGCATGACTAAGCTGAACCAGAGCAGCACGGAAGCACCGTTTACCTTCCCACCGGAACGGTACCTATTTACCTAGTGGCATTTGACGTGCTTTCGAACTGCTAGGTTAGCAGGTGCTGGAACCGAGCTCACCCTGTCGCGGGGATTCGAACTGCCGACCTTCCAATTGGCAATCCCAAGAGGCTCAGTGGTTTAGACCACAGCGCCACCCGTGTGTGACTTCCAACAAAATATTAAAACATAAAGGCCCTCAAACATTAAAAACCTCTCTGTAGCTGCCTTCAGATTTCTTCTAAAAGTCAGATAGATGTTTATCTCCTTGACATCTAATGGGAGGGCGTTCCACAGGGCTGGCACCACTACCAAGAAGGCCCTCTGCCTGGTTTCCTGTAACCTCACTTCTCGCAGGGAGGGAACCGCCAGAGGCCTTCAGAGCTGGACCTCAGTGTCCGGGCTGAACAATGGGGGTGGAGACGCTCCTTCAGGTCTACTGGGCTGAGGCTGGGATATATGGATAGGATCCCTGGGTTTTTATATAGCTGAGGGAAAGGTAAAGGGCATCGTCGGGGGCCGGACCCCTGAGAGAACAACAAATGTCAGATTAAGAATGTCTCTTTCGTCTTTTTAATTAGCGAGAATGTGGAGGGGAGGACCGCTGTTATGCAAAGCATTCCTCTGTAAGACGTACTGGCAGGCATGTTCCCACCATTTAGTGAGCACCTCACTATCATGACCATGAGAAAGCCAACTGATAGGACTGAAAGAAGCGAAGAGTCAACAGAAAGAGGCTTCTAAGGAATATAGTAAAGCAACTGGGAGCCAAGGGAGCCAATCTGAGGTGAACACTTGGTCACCTGTACAGCAACAGCCTATTTAGATGGCCACATTTCCACACATTTCCCAGTGGGTCCATCGCCAACAATAGTTCAAGTATTTCTCACAGTTAAGATGTCTACTGCTACAGCAAACTGACACATTCTTTGGAACAAGCTCATATAACCCGTCTGTGAAAGTTCCCAAGTGTGGAAAACCAACTTCTGGGATTAGGAGAAGCAAGACAATACTGTGCATTAGATTGTACATAACTGGGCAACTTGAATAGAGCTACAAGGAAAGTGGGAATTAGAAGAAGGTTATGCCTCAGAGAATTGAAGGTTCTAATTACTGTTACAGTAGATACTGTAGTTAATTAGCAAAAAAAAATGAAGTGTGATAGCATGTCGAGACTGGCCTGTTTTCACATGAATTTAGATATATTTAATTCCGTGCACTTTAAAATGAGATGGCGTGTCATGATATGCTTTACTCAAAAAGAATAAAGAATTCAAACATATCCTAGGAAAATTAACGGTCTGAATCAAACAGTGGCCCCCTATATATGGGGGCCACTGATTCGCTATTTTAGCAGCAAATTTGCAGACCTAAAAGGCTTTTTTTTTCTTACCAGGAGTAGAGAATAGTTCCGACAACTGAGGTAAGCTTGCTATTTTCCTGTTTCTGCTTTGCAAGACCAAAGTCAGCTGGAAATAAAATAAATAAAGCAAATTTATTTTCCTTCAGCAGGTTCAATTATTGATTATAGCTGGAGCAAAAAAAAGATCACTCATATTTGATATATTATCCCCACCACCTCATTTATGCATTATCAGGCAACAAACAATAATATTTGCTCATCTTCTACTCTTATCTTTGCTCTTTATGAATGACATAGAGTGGCCTGGTTCGCATGTCATGGGACGCCCATTCATGATTTACTGTGAATGAGCGAGAATGCCAGTGCACACTGCTCAAATTACACACACGCCCTTTCCTTTCCCAAGCTGGAAGAAAAAAATCTACAGTGCTGACTTAGCATTTATGTATGACTCAGCATTCACAGTTTGGCTTCTCTCCAAAGAAACCACAAGAGCTGGTTCATATGTAGCCAGCACTGTGGCTTGATTCCTCCCAGATTCCTCTGATGTGCAAAACCAGCCAGTTTTTAGGCAGTAGATGGCTCAATACCAATATATAATGCTTATAGAATTTGTTTGTCCTAATGCTCTTATGGCACCAGCCTGGAAATGAAACACAGTTTAAATAGATATCAAAATCCATTTATGAAGATTAGAACTGAACAGATGCCAAGCTCAACAACATACCAGCTATAGGCACACTTACTTAAGCAACTTTTGAATTTAATCTAAGCTTTTTCCCAGCTACTGTTCTTGGCAGCAGCTGAAAAGAAGCAATTCCCTGAAGCCCAATCCTAGGGTGCAACCTTTGAAAAGGTCACTTTAAAATATGTTAATTGTCAGTGAACGCTTATGTTTCAACTCTTACCTCAGGGCAAAGTATGAGTTTGCGGGTGCCAGACTCCTCTAAATTCCTGGACCCAGTAAGTGTTGGAATTTAATCAAGCCTCCTGAACCCCTGGATCCAGCAAGGGTTAAAATAAAAGCCAGGCTAGCTTATATTTGAATGGTTCATCATCCCAGGCTAGCTTCCTCATGAGGTCATTGCCTGGGGTGAGGAACCATTAAGTGTATGAAGGGCAAGGTGATGGACCATTAAGGAAACAAAAAAGAGGGGAAATGGGTGGAGCACGTCCTCCCTCTTTTAAATAGTGAGAAGAAGGAAAGGCACAGTTTAGAGTTTTAGCATTGTCTGCGATGTGACTTAAAGCAGAAAAGGTTGCAGGCTGCTAAAGGAAACAAGTGGAAAAGCTATAGAAGCAGAGCATGATGCTTGATGTCTGTTTGAACCCAAGGCTGCATCTATGGGAGAAACAAGACCCACTGGGGGAGTTAATGCTGGGAGCCCCTCCACTATAGACCCAGGTTGTATATATGTGTAAATAAACCATATATCTGTCTCCATACAGCAGAGAGCATGGTCTTGTTGTCTGGATAGCACAGGACCTCCATACACACTGCCCTGGCTTGTTCCCTGGAGAGAGCTGCTAACACAGGAGGAGGGAAAAAACCTTACAGGAGGCAGAAGTTATGAGTTACCAGGCTCTGCAGCCACAGCTGGAACTGTCATTCCACAGCAATTTGACCTCACCTCCAGATGTGCACTCCATTGTCTCTCGAGACTGACGAGTGCCAGCAACAATTTGGACAGCTCTTAAGATATCGTAACCATATTCTGCATGGTGGTTCCTGATATCAAGAAACAAGTTTTCATCTATGTTTGGATGCCATTTTAAATCAAGATGGCAGATTGAACCTTTCAAAACTGCATCGATTTGAACCACTGAGTTCAAAATTTCACTGATTTTGTTTGACCTCCTGAACAATGCTCCGTGAAGTTCCACATGCTAAGATATAAGCTGACATAATACTTCCATGTTCAACTCCCTCCCTCTCACAAATGTACAGTATTTACCTCTCTAAGCCTGCAAGCCTATGCACACCTTTTGGAAGCGAGGAAGCGAGTCCCATTGAGGGAGACAGTGGAACTGACTTCTGAGCAAACAGGCTATGGGGAAAGGGAAATACTATCATATGTGTTTATAGGTATTTTACAAATAAAAGGCTCAGAACGACACAGCAAACCCTGATTTGCCCAAAGCGGGGGGGGGGGGGAGAGAGACAAAGGATGGGACAGAATTGGAAATTTGGTTTCCTGCTGGTGTCCAAACCATCAAATGATCCTCCCATTTACTTCAACCTATAGAGCAATGACCTATTAGTTAATCCAAATGCCAAACTTCTAAAAGGTCAAGTTCCGTGCCGGGCTTATTCGGTTCTGAAAAGTGAAAAATGACAAGCTTAGCTCTATTTTTATATATATATATATATATATATATATTATATATATATATATTATATATATATATATATATATATATATATATATATATATATATGACAGAGAAATGAATACTCGACACAAGAAAATGGCACCAGCCCTTGAATCTGTTGTCAGAAGCTACTGCTTCACCTTGCATCATGGCTGAAATGCTAAGATTTGTGTTGTTTTGTACTCCAGGCTGTACAAAAAACGGGGGGGGGGGGGACAGATTGAAATCGTTCTGACATTCAGTATTAAACACTGTAAAAAGAAATAAAGAAATAAAGAAAACAGGTGTGAACCAACTGTACCTCCATGAAAGCAGGTCATTTTGTTCAAGTAGCTGTTTCCCACATTCTTTATACAACCCCTGAGAATACTATCCTGACTCGAGAAAAGCTTTTGTCACCTGCATCCAATTTAGGGTTTAGATGGATGTGATGCCAGTTTTAGATGTTTACATCAGTTCAGCTAGAGGTAATGTTTTAAGAGGTTTTAATGCTACCTTGAAAAGTCACACACATTCTTCTGTTCTAATACAAGCTTTGTAAAAAAATAGAAATAAAAATAAAGGTGTCTTGCAAGTTTGCAGTAGTAGCATAGCACCAAATAAAACAAGGCTGGAGTAACTCCACCGTCTTGCCTTCTCTCCATTTCATTCCATGCTAACGTTTTTCAAGGGCTGTTTTGGGCACCTTGCAAAAGCTATTCCAATCCTCTACTGGAAAAGGTTGAATGAGCGAGAAGATGGGCTACTAAACATAAGGCAAGAGCACCATGCAGTGGCCGCCTGTTTTAATGCAGCCTGTCTCATACTTAAAACTACTATTCTAGGAGGTAAAAACTGCACAAACAGTAAAACGCCTCCTTGTGCAAGGCATGACTACTCTGTTACTAGGCAAGCTTTGACAATGTTTCAAATCCACAAATACAACCTGAAGCGATATAATAACACTGAGGGCCGTAGGATGGAATGCCCATAACATCTGTATAGTGTTAGAATTAGTATACTGCGCACAATACTTCATTAAGTAATGAGGAGAAAAAACTGCATTTGAAAATTATTGAAAAGGAGGGGAAATTCTGGTTCAAGGTTTTTGATGGGCTTGCCTTGCTTCTGAGATTGCCAAGGGGAATTTGTGAATGTCCGTCCTTTCATTCTACAAGTCATCTCACCAGGACTTGCACTCTGCAACCTTTGCAGGCGGCTGCACTTTCATCTAAGTCCAGAGTACGGTATCAGGAAGTAATTCCTCCCATGGGGCTTTTCCAGATCAGAAAGGACAGGCAGTCAGGTAAGCGAAGCTCAAAGTCCCGTACCAACCTAAATTCCCCTCTTCTTTTTTGCAAATCATCTTTATTGGTTTCTTTTAATTGACATTCATAGAATCATATTATAACATCTCAGTTCTCCTGTGGCTAAACATGTATTTCTAAATACGTAATATTAAAGAAAACAAAAACAAAAATTTGTGCTTAATCGCTTGATTCATTCGTATTCCTTTTATACTCAACTTCCCTCCCCTTCTTACTTGGGTCCTCAGTTTGAATGCCTCTCTTAACACGTCTATGAGTTTGTTTTCCTGTTTCCCCACTATATTTTAGTATTTTTTCTGACAGAAGTTATTCTAAACCAGTCAAAATTTCAATTTCCCCATGATAGCCTTTCAAATATTGTTTGAATATGTTCCAATCTTTTTAAATGTTTGTGTTGTTTGATCTCTTATCTGCCCAGTCAACTTGTCCATCTCTGCGTACTCCATTCATTTGGTCAACCAATCTTTTTTGGTCGGTAAACATTCCCTTGTCCAGTTCTGTGCAATCACAACTCTTTGCTGCGGTGGTGGCGTACATGAATACTTCCTTTAAATCTTTTGGAATCTCATTTCCCACAATACCCAATAGGAATGCTTCTGGTTTTGGGGGGAATGAGATTTTAAAGATCCTTTTTAAATCATTATAAATGAGAACCCAAACCTAAATTATCAATAATTTATTGTCCTGAAAATAAGGCAGAGAAATGGAAGCCTATTTAGCGGGCGAAGAAAACATCTGAGAAACCAGAGGATGGATTTTGGCAGAGCACTAGCTATAATGTTCTCATCTGTTACAGCAGACCAGGCTTGGCCAACACAACGCTCTCCAGATATTTTAGATTGTAAGTCTCGTCATCATCCCCATCAGGCCACAGCTTTGTTTTCAGGAGCCGATTGTAGCTCAAAACATCTGGAGAGGGCACCAAGTTGCTGAAGGCTGCATGCACACAGGTGTATATGGTTGAGCAGCAGACAAGAGTCATGCCTGCACTTTGAGCAACGTGACAATACAGCTGTTTTATTTTGCTCCTGCTACATGCTTCCATGTCACTTGGTTCCGTTCAGCCAAATAAATTAAAACTTACAGCATTCCATCCTGTATAATTTATATCCGGACACCAGCACTGAACATGAGCCTCTGAAATGCACAGTAAAGAACCTGGCACTCTCCTTTACATCAATCAGCTCTGGAAGCGCACTATTAAAGCGTTACCTTTGGGAGCAAATCTACTAATGAGCAGTCCTCTTTCCTTTTCGGGGCCTGGAGAGATGCCAGCCAATTATATATACATTACTTAAAAAGAAGATATATTATATGAGCATGAACAGAATCCCTGTGCTAACATGAAGATGATACTAGGAAAATCCTGGAGGAACGAGAGACTGCAAAATGTTTAAAACAGAACAAAAGTTGTGGAAGTTATTCTAGTTTACAAATAAGCAAATGGAGGCATAAAGCTGCCTTCTACAATCTGAAGCCATCCAGCTTTTCTGGACTACAATTCCTATCAGCCCTAGACGGTATGGCCAATGTTCAGGGATGGTTTTAGTCCAAAACATCTGGAGAGCTCAAGGATGGGAAATTTAGCCTAAAGCAAATCACCAGGTTCCATTTTTACTAAGTCCATCCATTTGATACAGTGTTTACGTTTCATGTAGTGTGTGTTTTTTTCCCCTTTCATCACCAGAATCACAGGAATAAAAGAGAGGTGGCAGAGTAATGGAGACTGCAAGCCCTGTTTACTTGGGAGTAAGCCCCATTGAATTCAATGGGACTTACTTATGAGTAGACAAGGGTTTGGTATCGGCTGTTGGCTTGCCCTGCTTTAAATGTTATTCTCCATAATGTCAGGGCAGCTTCTTTTAGGCACAAGGCAACGGCCTCTCTTTTCCGTCAGGTTTTTGGACTTTAACTTTAAATTCTTGTATTGTGCTGCAAGCCACTCTGAGATTGCTTTTCATAAAAAGCACTAATAACTGGAATTCATAAGGCTTTATGTATTTTATTTTTATCTAGATTTTAACCCTGCTTTGTAACATTCCCCCACAAAGCCTCAGAGAACCTTATTATAGATTTATATTCAAAACCTTACTGTAAGTATATATTCAACCAAAACATAAAATAACAAAAAAGTGCAAAACACATTAATGATACACAAATCTAATGACAGGGTTTTTTTACTTTTAAAATCAGCAGCAGAATCATAATTATAAACCAGATATTTAACAGAATATTAGGCTGTGGTTCAAGTCAGTCATTGCACAAATTATGGGATCAGGTACACTTTACCAGTGTAGGAGAGTTTAATCTGAACTTAGAAACTATGATTACCAGCTTCGGAACAAGTCAGGATATTAAGCCAACTTCAAAACCATGGTTTGATATGCTAGTTTGTTCCAAAGTTGGTAACAACAGTTTCCTCATTCAGGCAAAATGGGGCATTATGATTAGAGACTTCCTGGATTGGTTTCTTATACCACAGAGGGAGAAGCGAAGAGGCTCTGTGTATGGGCTTGTTTAAATGTGGGCTTATTGAGCTGAGCTATGATTGACCATTGCAGCCAGTTGTTTCTCAGCCTAAAGTACCACACTGGGTTATTCTTGTGTGGTTAAAAGGCAGAGAAGAGGAACCATGTACACAGACCTGAGGTCCTTGGAAGGCAAGTTCAAGAAAAATGAAATAAAGATATCACGTTGTCCCTATGCTCCAACCCTACCTGTTAGCACAGGTGTACTACTGCACAGGGGAACTGCTAATACCCTCCATGGTTATCACATACAGAAAATGGCATTGGGCAATCTCTTCAAATATTGCAAATTGCATCTAAGGCAGTGTGTATAATAATAATAATAATAATAATAATAATAATAATAATAATAATAATAATAATAATAATGTATTTATACCCCGTCCATCTGGCTGAGTCTCCCCAGACACTCTGGGCGGCTCCCAATCAAGTGTTAAAAACAATACAGCATTAAATATTAAAAACTTCCCTAAACAGGGCTGCCTTCAGATGTCTTTTAAAGATAGGATAGCTGCTTATTTCCTTCGCATCTGAAGGGAGGGTGTTCCACAGGGTGGGTGCCACTACCGAGAAGGCCCTCTGCCTGGTTCCCTGTAACCTCACTTCTCGCAATGAGGGAACCGAGGCCGTTTAAGGCTTTAAAGGTCAGCACCAACACTTTGAATTGTGCTCAGAAACGTACTGGGAGCCAATGCAGATCTCTCAGGACCGGTGTTATGTGGTCCCGGTGGTCACTCCCAGTCACCAGTCTAGCTGCCGCATTCTGGATTAATTGCAGTTTCCAGGTCACCTTCAGAGGTAGCCCCACCTAGAGTGCATTGCAGTAGTCCAAGCGGAAGATAACTAGAGCACGCACCACTCTGGCGAAACAGTCCATGGGCAGGTAGGGTCTTAGCCTGCGTACCAGGTGGAGCTGGTAGACAGCTGCCCTGGACACAGAATTAACCTGCATATATACATATAAAATATCTGCCAGTCATGATGGAGATGTTGCTCAGTTGCTGGAAACCACAGGAGGGGAGGGTGCTGTTATGCTCAAATCCTGCTTGCTGGTTTCCCACACACATCTGGTTGCAGCCATTGTGAGAACAAGATGCTAGACTGGATGGGCTATTGGCCAGATCCAGCAGGCTCTTCTAGTGTTCTTGTGGCTGTGCACAGGCAAATAAAGGAGTGCACCGTTTAATACAAGGATGAGGCGCCTTCCACCCTGCAGATGTTGCTGTACTCCATCTCCCATCAACCCCATTCAGCATGGCCAATGGTCAGGAATGATGGGAGCTGTAGTCAAACAGCATATAGAGGAGTAGAGATTCCTCACCTCTGGCTTAAAGAGCTAATCAAGAGCTCGCAATTTCACAACCTTCACGGAAGAGATGTGATATGTTTATTGGCATCTCAAAGAGCCGCATGATTTGCTATGCTCAAAGCACACTTAATTCTTCCTAATCCAGCCTACTGGGTTTTATGCTGCTCTACATCTCCTGAAGATGCAGAAGACAAGACAGCCATTCTCAAAATGGTTCAATTACAGTTGATGGTTATTTAGCTATTAATGTGATAAAGCCTTGTCTTTCCGAGGTTTGTTGCCGGGGGGGGGGGGTTTAGCTGTAAGTGCACAGTGACTTAAACACAGGCTCAGAAGCTCATAATCACACTATTTAATTATTCATGAAGCCTAAATGAGAAATGGAAACATTAAGAAAGCTCGTTTGCCCCAAAGGAAACAACGCTAATGCTTCCCCCCCCCAAACCCATAGTGCTTATTTGTTCTTCATCTAAGATATCATTATTACAGCACACTAACCTAAATCATGCTACCAACTTTCAGAGACACATGCCCTACTCCAAGCAACAAATTAATTGAATGAAGAATTATTAAATTCCTAACTTGCAACAACAGTGAAGATTACTATATTTTTCACCCTATAGGACGCACCTTTTCCCCTCCAAAAATGAAGGGGAAATGTGTGTGCATCCTATGGGGCGAATGCAGGCTTTCACTGAAGCCTGGAGAGCGAGGGGGGTCGGTGCGCACTGACCCCTCTCGCTCTCCAGGCTTCAGGAAGCTATCCGCTAGCCGTGGGAGACACAGCTCTCCCACGGCTAGCGGAGAGCTTGCCAGCACCCAGAAGCTTGGGGCGCGCTGAGCTCAGCACGCCCCAAGCTTCGGGTTTCGCGCAGTCCTCCGCTAGCCGTGGGAGAGCTGCGCGACTTCGCGCAGCTCTCCCACGGCTTGCAGATAGCAGCCTGTTCTGGGGGCTGGGGTCGGGGGAAGCTCGGGCTTCCCCTGCCCCAGCCCCGCACCTGGGGGGGAAATAAAATTTTTTTTCTTTATTTCCCCCCCCAAAAAACTAGGTGCGTCCTATGGGCCGGTGCATCCTATGGGGCGAAAAATACAGTACCTCTCTCTCCTTCCTTCTGCCTAATTAAATACTGAGATTCTCTCTCTCTCTCTCTCTCTCACACACACACACACACACTCACACACACACACCCCCACAAGGGGTACTTTCATCTCAACAGTATCCACTCCAGGCTGAATGAATATGGGCTCATTTGTGTGCCATTGAAGGATATGTCAAACAGATATTGAAACAAATTCAGTAATGGATCAATATCACCCACAACTGCCCACCATCCACTTATTCCATTCCCACTTCGACAACTGTTCGCCAAGTAGCAAACACACTCAACACAAATCTGGCCTCAGTCTGGATAAATGTTGGACAGTTGGCTCTTTGAAAGTACATTCTACATCAAATGAAGTTGCAATGACATTGAGCCCATTTGAATTATATTCTCCTTATGTTTGGAAGAGGAATAAGGCACTGGGTGTGCCTCTAACCACCAAAACTATGCATCAGTGTGTGTACATGACATTTAAATAAGGTGTATATCTTTGAGCTGATATCATTACTGGATTGTGAATCCTGCCCATGTTTAAGAAATCACATCAAGGACTAAGAAACCAGAATATGTACAAATCTGGCATGAAGACTCCTTGTTCCTACTTTGTTCCTACCTCCACACGGTCAAGGAAAACCCCAAAGGGACATAGGTAACCACAGTTTCTCCTTACATGTGAAGTGAAAACTATGTTTAATGGCTTCCCAACAAGCCAGGATTTGGAATCCAAATTCCAACATGATTGAAAACCCTTAACCATGATTCTTGGTTGCATGGTTTAATGTTGGCATCCGAATCCTGTCTAGTTTGAAAGTCTACCCATAGTTCCCAGTTCTCGCAAAATAGAAAGCCAAAGTAAACTACAGCTTCCTGTTTTACTAGTTGTGCAAAGTAAAAGCAGAATACAGAGACAATAACTCTGTGCGTATCCTGGCTTATTAAGCCAGAATTTGATCATCCAAACAGAGCAATTGTCACCCAGAAGTTTATGGAGAAAGACCAGCATAATAATTTGAAAAACAAAAATGTGCTGTGGCAAATAGTTGTGCTTATTGTGTTCCCTTTTTTAGAAAACCAAAGTGAAGCACCTGGACTAGAAGGAAACCACAAGAGTGTAAAAACAGAACAGAAGCAAGCCTGAGAACTATGACCAACAGAAGGATTTAAATAATAAAGCAATAATGCAGAAGAAATGTATTAGTTTCCCCATACACAGGAAAGATACAAACAGTATAGTATTGTCTGGAAAGAAAAGGTTTCGCTTGTAGATATGCATTAGAAATGGTTTGGTGGTGTCATTTATTCTGAATTAATTTACTGCAATTCACAATGGAAAGAAATCACTTTCTACTTAAACAGTCCAAGGTTACAAAACTAGAACTTACTGATGGTTACTTTATCCTTATCTCCCAGCATGATATTGTTTGGAGTGAGGTCTCGATGGACAATTCTCTTCTCTTTATGCAAATACCGAAGAGCTAAACACAGCTTTACAACAAAGAAAAGTCTTAGCGCAAATGCAAAACCATATTCACCAGCAATAACCAAGGGGTAGCTTAGAACCTGGGGACGTGAGGAGCAAGCGTCTTACAGGAAGAGTTGCAAATAACTTTGGAGCACAAAACCATTTAAGAAAGCCATTTGCTATAGGGGAGGGGCTGTAAAGCTCCGGCTGTGCAAGGCCTCAGGTTCAATCCCTGGCATTTTCAGATTGGGCTGGTGATGTCCACTGCCTGAAAGCCCAGAGCTTCATTGAAAGCCCAGAGCTTCATTGACAAGTGTGATGGAAAAGTTTATTTTTGCTGGGGCAGGTTGGGTCCCGAAGTATTTTCTTTTTCTTTTCCCTATGCCAGAAAAGGGTTAATATATGGCAGCCTCTGATTGGCTGAGGGAGGTTTGGGGAGGGGGGAGTTGAAAAGGAGAGGATTTGGAGGCAGTTAGTGAGTTTTGGAGGGAGTGTTGGGAGGAGGTTTTGGAATATGTTGGGACTGAGGTTGGGAGGATAGGTAGGAAGATAGGGAGTGAGAGTTGGTTCTGGGTAGAAACATCCACTCTGAGGAAAATATCACAAGCTAGAGAAAAGAGTCTCTGAGATTAGTGTGAAGGACAGTGTCCTGTAAGAGTAATTAGACCAGGAATTAACTGGGAGGATGAGGTTGAGACAGGAGAAGTAGAAGCTGTAAAGAGACAGTCTACTTAGGTCTCATTCCAGTCAGGAGGGGAGAGATTCTTCTAGTAGGAGAAGACTCCCAAACCAGTGAAACCTTGGGTCTATTACTTGGAGTACCTCAGGAGTAGGGTTGTCTAAGGGTTGTGTAACTGACAGAAAGCATCACCTTGTTAAGAACCAAAGTATTAAGTTAAGAACCAAAGTATTAAGTGCAAAACAACTGAGAAAACCTTGAAGTGAAATAACATTGTAAACTGAAGTATCCTAAGTTTTATCCACTTGGGTCATAAACTTCCTTGTTAAATAAAATCATTATTGTTTATTTGAACAAATCCTGCCTGAGACTCCAAATTATTAAGTTTTCCCTCACGCAAGTCCCCCCCCCCCCCCAAGATAACCTGAGTTAGTTTGAGGGAATTTGTGGAAATGGTTTTCTGTGAGGTGGGTGCACTATATTTAAGTGAGTGGACGGGCCCAACAGTGCCAGGGGGGGAAGAGCCGTCACGCCCGTTGCAACAAGCAACACAGACACTATTGAGCTAATGGACCAATGACATAAGTCAGATTGCTGGGTTCCCATGCACAGCCCTCTTAGCACTGTATCTGGGAGGTGGGCTGGGACAGAGATGGCATTGCTTCTGGTGGAGTCCTGTGTTCCTGTGAATTTCTCAGAAAAGGGAAGGGGTGGTGTGTACAGCAAGCTTTGTCATTTTCACTTCTGCTGACAATCCCCAGAATCTTACATTCTCTGCACTGCCTCATCTAAGAAGCTCCGTTGTAATATGCTTCAGCACCAGTGACATTTAGTTTATCCCACCTTGGGCGCAATATATCATCAACTGCATAGCGCAGGCAACATGTACGCACTTTGCAAAGTGCAAAAGGACAGATCCCTGACTGATAAGCAGCGATGAATGACTATCCTAGAAGCAAAAAGCAAGAAAAAGAAAATCAACGAAGATACGCGCAGGTCCTTACTTGAATGAATATGTGCCATAGTCTGTCTTCCGTAAATTGTTGCTGCTTCTCCTTCAAAGAATGAAAATGTTCTCCCAGCGGTGCCCCTTCTATGAGCTCCATGACTATGTACAGCCTGTCACCTACAAGCAACAAAATGAAATAGAAGCAGCAAAACAAGAGGGAAAATTTCATTTATGTGCCCAGTGATTGGCCAGGAGGCATTATCCAGGTATACCCCCTGAGCATTATGGAATCCAGTCTGACCAATGATTCCTGTATAGGAAGACTAAGTAGCTTACCACTACTCTGGCAGGAATGTAACAGCAGAGGGATCTGTACCACCAGAGGAAAATGATTAAATGGTTAAACCCTTACAATGGTGCCTTCTCAAAAATCCCTAAAACTGGACTACCGGAGAAAACACTGCGTGGCATTCAGCTGTGGTGCCCTACTTGTGCAAGAGAGATTTACCATTCCTCTCATCCTGGCCCCCTCTCTACGGCCCCCTATGAAGCACCCAAATCTGAATTTAGAATACTCATTTAAACACCCTTAAAATATCAATGACTTCCCTTCTTCTCTTTCCATGGTTCATTTTGCAAATCATAAATCTCTGCATATTTAACATAAACTAAACCATTCAGTATTCCTTTATTACATCCACCAAAACTTATTTACACTGCTGAATTTATCTTAATGCTGCCAACGTTTTCAGGTGTACACAATTTCCCCCCATATATTCAATAAACATTTTCCAATCTTCTTTAAACGTAGGTTCTTCTTGTTCTCTTATTCTATATGTTAAGTCCGCAAGCTGTGCATATTCCATCGGTTTAAGTTGCCATTCTTCTTTAGCTGGGACCTCGCTTGTTTTCCATTACTGGCCTAACAAAATACGGGCCGCAGTAGTGGCATACATAAATAACTAGCAAATCTAAAGCATCCACAACACTATAAGTTGGGCTAGTCTTTGTCTGGGTTATACTCAGTCCTTTTTTTCTAGAAAACTAGCTGCCTGTACTCACCATGAAGTTGTTACAGTAAGTGGTGCACTTCATAACAGCAACAAAAAGAGGTGCCAGTACTGTATACCCTTTAAAAAAGTCCTGGTTATACTCATAGTGGTCAACAAGATCCAAGTGGAAGCCACCCAGGACTCCAGCCACAGAGATCGGTTCAGAGTTATGAGCCACCTGGAACATCAACGGCATCTGGCCTCTAGCACAAGGAACACACAGCCTACGGTGTATGTTTCCATCCTCGCAAACATTTATCTGCATCTTATTCACCTAGGCCAAAATCTTCAACAACCTCTAAAGGAAAGCATGCAGGAAAAATAGAGGATTGTATCCAACATCACTCCTAGTCAGAGTAGATGCATTAAAATTAAACGACATGACTAACTTTGGTCCATTCAATTACCCTGAACAGGTGTTAGTGGGATACAATGCATATTTTTATTTCCAGACCTGACATAGGTAAAGGTAAAGGGACCCCTGACCATTAGGTCCAGTCGTGGCCGACTCTGGGGTTGCGCACTCATCTCGCTTTATTGGCCGAGGGAGCCGGCGTACAGCTTCCGGGTCATGTGGCCAGCATGACTAAGCCGCTTCTGGCGAACCAGAGCAGCGCACAGAAACACCGTTTACGTTCCCGCTGGAGCAGTACCTATTTATCTACTTGCACTTTGATGTCCTTTTGAACTGCTAGGTTGGCAGGAGCTGGGAGTGAGCGACGGGAGCTCACCCCATCATGGGGATTCGAACCGCCGACCTTCTGATCGGCAAGTCCTAGGCTCTGTGGTTTAACCCACAGCGACACCCGCGTCCCAGACCTGACATAATCCCGCCTATATACTGATGCTTCAAGTCTCTCGCCTTCTATTTGAATACTCGGAAGTAAGGTTTACTGGGTTAAATGTGGCTTACTCCCAGGCAGTGCTAATTTTCTAGAAAAAGAGGTGCTGGAACTCACCACAAATACCTCCCTTGTTCTCTTATAATGGCAATGGCACCCACCTGAGAGGTACCAGAACTGAGTTCAGTGAGTTCTGGCTGAAAAAAGCCCCACTCCCAGGTAAGTAGGTATAGGATTGCACCTGAAATCAAATCAATTTTTCCCAGGTCTCCTAATGTGGGGGCTGCAGCTGGAATATAAGCTTCCTGACGACAACAGAAAATATATAGATCATTTTCTTTTTGCAGTTATCTTTTTTCCCCCCTTTAATCTTATTATAACAATATACTCGTTATGGAATGTAGCCCTGAAAGTGCATACTTACTTTCTAAGAAGGTTCTGTAATATCGTACGACATTAGGATGATAAAGCTACAATAAAAATAATGTATACAGTTAAGGTTAGATGGAACATCCATTTGTATCATATCTTCAGAATGTTCCTCTTGGTGGCAGTTATGGCAAATAAGTTTTTAAGACTGTGAACACCAGCACAGTATCTTGACCTTTGACACTGTGCAGGAATCACTTCTTTATTTAAGATATTGTGGCCAGAATCAGTAAGAGATAACCATAATGTCTGCCTTCTCTATAATGTCTGCCTATGGAAATACTGTAGTCCCCGAAATTGCTCAATTCTCTTTAGTAAGGTTTTCTCTCCCCTTTTGGGAGAGAAATTTGGTCTATTTATGGCCTACTTTGCAGAATGCTTTAAAAATATAATAAGGGTAACTCGAGGGGCCAACTTAAATACAATATTGGGCAGGCCCAGGTAAGCACTGCCCCGCATAATCAATCACATGATGTGGTGCAATGGCAACGCCCATCAACTTAGGGGGGTGCAGTCCCCTCAAATATTTCATTGTCTCCTATGTAAGGGTTGTTCTATTTCAAGAAAGAGAAATACAGTGGTACCTCGGGTTATATACGCTTCAGGTTACATACGCTTCAGGTTACAAACTCCACTAACCCAGAAATAGTACCTCGGGTTAAGAACTTTGCTTCAGGATGAGAACAGAAATCACGCGGCGGCAGTAGGAGGCCCCATTAGCTAAAGTGGTGCTTCAGGTTAAGAGCAGTTTCAGGTTAAGAATGGACCTCCGGAACGAATTAAGTACTTAACCCGAGGTACCACTGTAAAAAAAAAAAGGTGAGCACAGCAAGCAATGTTCCATGGTCTCTGTGTGAGAGTGAAATGGACTTCCACTCAGTGCACAAGGGGACCTCACATTCTGCTCCTCCCACCCCACTCCAGTCACACACACCAATTGACTCTGGGCGGTTAGGGTACCATCTGGATTTGTGGGGTCTGCAAGAGGGAGAAGAGGGAAGGGTAAAGCTGCAAATACCAACAGAGTTTGCCCAGTGCAACATGAAAAGGGCAAACAAATTCCTTATGTGAGCATCACCACACACATACAGTCACTTTCACATTATGTCTTAGATGCATTTTCATATATTAGTATGAATCTCGGCAGGAAAAAGGATATGAGAAACTGGTTCTCATAATGCGACCCTAAGCACGTGAAATCCATGAGAATCCAGCTTAATGAATGTATAAGTAAAGGTAAAGGTACCCCTGCCCGTACGGGCCAGTCTTGACAGACTCTAGGGTTGTGCGCCCATCTCACTTAAGAGGCCGGGGGCCAGCGCTGTCCGGAGACACTTCCGGGTCACGTGGCCAGTGTGACAAAGCTGCATCTGGCAAACCAGAGCAGCGCACGGAAACGCCGTTTACCTTCCCGCCAGTAAGCGGTCCCTATTTATCTACTTGCACCCGGGGGTGCTTTCGAACTGCTAGGTTGGCAGGCGCTGGGACCGAGCAACGGGAGCGCACCCCGCCGCGGGGATTCGAACCGCCGACCTTTCGATCGGCAAGTACTAGGCACTGAGGCTTTTACCCACAGCGCCACCCGCGTCCCACACAAATGAATGTATAGCTAGCTTAATAATGGTCCTTCATGTATGTTCTACGGTATTTAGGGGTTAAATTAGATATTACTTTAATAGGTAAAGGATCCCTGGAAGGTTAAGTCCAGTCAAAGGCGACTATGGGGTTGCAGCGTTCATCTCGCTTTCAGGCCAAGGGAGCCAGCATTTGTCCACAGACAGCTTTCTGGGTCATGTGGCCAGCATGACTAAACCACTTCTGGCGCAACGGGACACCGTGACGAAAACCAGAGCGCACGGAAAAGCTGTTTACCTTCTCGCCACTGCTGTACCTATTTATCTACTTGCACTGGTGTGCTTTCGAACTGCTGGCTTGGCAGGAGCTGGGACAGAGCAACAGGAGCTCACCCCGTTGCGGGGATTCGAACCGCCAACCTTCTGAACGGGAAGCCCAAGAGGCTTAGTGGTTTAGACCACAGCACCACCCACGTCCCATTACTTTAATAGTGCATTGGGATTCTGTGCTGTTTCTTTACAAAGCAAAAGCAGCTGCGGGGAACAGCTATTCCGACCAGGTCCACAATTCAGGGGCGGAATAATTTGTAACACTCTCCCATATCATGTTTTCCTGCTGAAATTTGCCCCCTGCTCATTACAGCTAGAGGTTATGTGGGGGAAAGCAAATGTAACTGGAAAATATTTCTGTTCCCTAAAGCAGGGAAAATAGGAACCTGAAAAACAAAGCGGTATTGGCACCCTGTCATTACCTGGCAACTGCCAAGTGTTGTAGCATGACATGTTTTTTTAAATATATATATATATATATTGCGTAGGTAATAGAGCAACTTTTTCGCTTTCGTGGTTCCATTAGGCTACAACTCTTTACACACAGTCCAAAGAACAAACAAGTAAAACGTTTCAACTGGAAAATACGTTGAAATAGCAATTCTATTTCAAAATATGCATTGAAATAAAAGTCATGTTACTTGCAAGCTAGTTCTGATTGAATTTCAAACTTCACAAGGTGTTCTAACTCAAAAAAAACCATATTGCTGTCGGTGCATTTTCTTGTTGAGATTTGATCTTCTTCTTTTTTAACTCTTCAAGTCAGTGTAAAATTACAGTTGCTGGGCTGGCAACTGGGGTCAGGAAATGCTTGGTCTTGCATATGCTTGCACTGAGCATTTGAATTGCCTGAGCACATTTTCTCTGTTGGATCTTAACGTGCATTCACCCTGATGCAGATGCATCACTCTCTAATGTTTACGTGAGAATGGGTTTCCCCATTTCCTTCAATGGAAAGGTTATCTCCTCCATGTGGATATCTTTGTCATGTATGAGGACTGCGACCTCCATGGAAATGAATGAGGAAGTAACCTCAATAACAAACTGGTAGAAGCAGATAGGTAGCCGTGTTGGTCTGTCATAGTCAAAACAAAACAAAATTCCTTCCAGTAGCACCTTAAAGACCAACTAAGTTAGTTCTTGGTATGAGCTTTCGTGTGCTACTGGAAGGAATTTTTTTTGTTTAAACTGGTAGGAAGTCAGACATGCTTAAAAACCATTAAAAATCAATTTAAGACGGCAACTGCGCATATAAATCCCACTTCTTCCAGCTTCCTCTGGATTGGCTAACCAACTACAAATGCTCATTCAGTTCAATTGGTGTAGAAAACCTTCACAGAAATGGTTGCCACTGATGCTGTTTTATTTTTGTATTGAACACAAGTACAAATAGCACATATCACAGCAACGTATTCAGTATGATATTTAAAAGCATTATTATTACAGGTGTGAAGATACTTAAAAACAAAACAAAGCATCATCAGTGTAAGCAAGTTACTTTCCGCTTGGCATCCAAAAACCTAAATACCATACCACTGTTTGGAAGAGAACTCCACTAATTTCGATGAAACTTATTCCTGGTATGTTTTGACTCACCTGCTCTTTTATTATCGTTAATTCAGAGACAATGTTCTTCACACTGCTGTCTCTGTCCTTTTTGTCCTTTCCAAATGCTGGATTATGTAGATTAATTTCTTTCATCGCTAGAAGGTTTTGACCACTGCGTTTCCTAACCTATGTGGGGGTTAAGAACAACAGATAAGGAACAAGATTAAAACAAGCACTATTTGTTCATCAAAACTAACTGTACCGTGTCTATTTTAAGAAACGTCCTTTTTTTTTTAAGCATCTAATAACTAGCTTGAAATTCACTGAAGCCTCCATAGGGCAATCAAAACGTGACATGTGAGTATATGAAAGAAAATAGTAACAGATCTATGCAGAAATCGGGGATCTAAGGCATACTCAGACGCACTACATCACGGTAGAACAAATACTATTTTGTATTCATATAATGCACTGCAAGTTATTTAAAGTACTTGGCCTATATTATGTCAGTAATCTTTACAGGAATCCCATATAATAGCACCGGTATCGCTAGACACCTATGGAAGATTTGAGGAAGGGGGCAAGTGCTGAAAGATAGCCCTTCTAAGCACCATTTTGAATTTGAATAAAACTGGAGGGAGATCATGTGACAGCCTGGTCCAGAGAAATAGTGTGGCCAACAGACCAAGGCTCTGTGTAAACTAGCATATGGTCCACCTTTACAGTTGGGAAAAGAGTGAAACAAATTTGCAATAACATCACAGGCAAGGGTCGAGTGAAAGTATATAAATGCATGGCAAGATTTGATACATATCCCAAAGCCTATTTACCTTGTAAACACTCCCAAAGGCTCCACTGCCAAGATGGTCCAATATTGCATAATTGCCAATGTATTTCGTAGGTGCTTTGTTCTGATTAATGTCTTCGATGTTTTCCGCAATTTGCTTCACTTCATCCTCCTAGTCATGAAATGAGTTAAAAGACTTATTTTGATTTATGCAATCTTTCGCCAATAGGACATTGGTCTGGGCTAACAACATGGGCTTTATATGCTTTAGAGATCACCTTCTCCCTCATTGGTCATCTAATTCTTTCGCAGAAACCAAGAACCCTTTTGTGGCTATTGTGCTGATGTGTCAGGCTCCGACAGCAAGAGAACATGGATGAAAGCTGGCTGTGCGGTTTGTCGTTTGTCCTAGGGCAGGAGTGACCAAGCCTTTTTTGCCAAAAGGTTACCGGTATATACACCCCTCCAGGCAACACATCCTAGTGATGGGTGCGGCCAAAAGCAGTGTGGCCACCACAGTCTCAAATGTGCAGTTGACACACAACACGCACAATGGCAGGCACACAAACAGGCACAAAGCACTCCTCCCATGAAAATCAGCTGAGGATGGAGGGCCAGGGGCATATCGTGGGAAGCACAAGGGTGTGTATGGCTCCAGGTGCACAATTTTTGACACAAACCAGGCACCCCCAATGTGGCCAGCCTGGTGCTCCTCTCCACCCACCAAGGGTGACATTGGCCAGCCAGGCTCCCTTCTGCAAGGTGGGCAGGTGGCTCAGTATGGCCCCACTTTGCTCTGGTGGGGATGGGGTTACTACAGCAGTGAAGGCTAGGCTAGCACCCCCCCTCCCATCCAGTGTACACACATGTGCTTGCCCTGGGCACCAGCAAACAACGTTACGCCACTGTTGAGGGTTATCACCCCATCTCTGCTCATCAAATGGTCGAAATGGTGATCAGGCTACTGGGCTCTGCCCACCCTAATATTTTTGCTTTCACTAAATTTGGTGGGGTTCTAGAGGATCAGGAATATTGGGGTCGGGGCAGATTCTGCCCCTGTATTGGAGGTTAGCCACCTTTATCCCATAGCCTGCCACCCGCTTCGATTGGAGAAATGCCTAAGCCCATGTGTTTATGAAACTTTATTTTTTATTTTTTGCAAGATCTGTTCATTAACAATATTTTTAAGATAGGGTAAGATTAATTTTTTTAGCAGTGTGTTAGTGTGACTAAGGAAGTAAGCAAACATTTACTACTTACCAGTAATGCATTTAGCTTCGACACCAGCTCTTCATAAGCACTTATCTCCCGAACATAATGCCCAATGTCAATGAAGCTCTCAAACAAGTGTGTAGGGAAGAGCCTACAAAATGCAAAACTATTTATTTATAGAATGCCGCATAAAGTTCACACCCAATTACACTGCAGGGGGAAATGCCTAATTTCACTTCGCTGAATAATAATTTTTATTGCTTTACTGGTTTTCTAGGGACAAAATTGTCTTAATAAGGACCACATGGATTTTAGGGAGCTAAAGAAAGGGTGGCTGACATATGACTCTCCAAATGTTTTTGGTTCCCAACTCCCACCAGGCCCAGTCAGCATGTCCAGTGGCAATGGAAGATGGGAGCTGTAGCCCCAACCAGCGGCGTAGCGTGGGTTGTCAGCACCCGGGGCAAGGCAAGTAATTTGCGCCCCCTAACCCCTAACCTGCCGCCGCTGCCAGCTTCTTCTTGCTGCTGCCTGGGCTGGGGTATTTACGCTAAGGTAGCCACGGTGGTGGCGGGGGGTCCGTGTCAGGTGATCTGAGGCGAGTTGCCGCTGGCGCTGCTGCCCAAACGACGCCGCTTGCCCGGAGAAGGAGGAGGGCAGAGAGGCAAGGAAAATGCAACATGGCCCAGCAGCTGCGGCAACTCTGACGCGCGGGGACCATGGCGAGCGCTGAGAGCCGCTGCCAGCTCGTCGGTTCCGCGAGACATGGGGCTCTGCTACAGCCTGCGCCCGAGGCTCTTCGGCGACTCCGGAGGCGGCAAGCGCCCCCCCCCCCAGATGTTGCGCCCGGTGCGGCCGGCCCCCCCTGCACCCCCCACGCTACGCCACTGGCCCCAACAGCAACAGCTGAAGGAGTGACTGGTTGGACACCCCTGAACTGGTCAGATCCCCTATCTTGAAACCAAATACCATTTAACATTTTAAAAATCCTGTAGCTCTTATACAGTACAGTTATATTCTGCCAGTATAAATTTAATATTAAGGAGTTGTAGCCATGTCATTAACACATTGTCTACTTTATTGGCTCAGACAGTAGCTTCAGAACAGCCAGCCTTTGAACCCCACAAGAGTCTTTTCAAGGTTGTTTATTCAGAGTAGAAATACAGTCAATGAGCATGACATTCTGCTAATTAATTTGACCTCACTAGAAAGATGGCCTTGCATTTAGTTTTAGAAACACTGAAAATGACGGAAAAGAAAATACATGTTTTTAAACAGGAAAGCTGCTATCTCTAATTTCATTTATGCTTCCACTCCCAAAAAAGTTATATGAATCATGTTATGACACTGATGCAGAAGGCTGATGGAAATACTTCTATGTGCTAAAAGTCCATGCTGAACCCAAAACATCTGAAATATCTGCTCAACATCTGATCACCTGAAAGTTCTCTATCTTGAGCCAGTATTAAATGTAAGAAAGAGAAAGAGAGAAAGAGCGCACAATTTTTAATGCATTATTCGACTGCAATGTTTCCAAACAGATGACTGAGATGTTTTTCTCCTCAATTGAAATTGGAGGTACACTTCACTCAAAAAATAAATAGGAATTTCCTTGATCAGGTCCCAGAACAACAGGCATGTTATCTTCTTGTCAGACAAAAATATATCACCAAGGGCAACTGCTCCGTGATAAGGAGCATAAACAGGCAAACAAATAAATTACAGTAGTCATTTTTTTCAGAGTCACTCGTGTATTTGGTAGAAGCAACATCAACTCGTGAGTCAAGACCTGGACGCTGTTCCAGTACAATCAGGGTTTCTTCCCACAAAGGGGCTTAATCGTGAAGCTGTACAATGAAGTCTAAGCAGTATATAATCAACAATTTACAAAAATGGGCAAATCTGTCCCTATGTGCATATCTCCCATGGGAAGAACAGAGAGAGGTTTTCCAGCCTTCTATTTGTTAGCCTATTAATGCTCTGGTTAATAATCTCTCCAGGTTTCTTGTCCACCCTAGTCAATCTTTAGGTTCAGCCATCATCCTCTGTCAGCTACAGCCCAGGATGTGCTATTTAATTCCAGTGCATTCTTAACTCCTCTCTTTTAATGATGATATTACTGTGGTCCTCAGAGTAAATGCATTCAACACCTCACATTTACAGTTCCCAGGCATACTTCAAAGTCCCTCTTGCTGTACTTATTCTACCGTAAATCAGTTTCTAACTGCTTCAGTGACATTTGGCAATGTCTGAAATACAAATCCTTTAAAAAATATAAATGAGCAGATCAATGAAATGTTACTGCCCCTGACGCAGAGGTGCCAGAAATGTTTCTAGAGATCTCCATGTGGCAGCTGAGCTTTTGAACTGGACCTAAAACACAGTTACATTTTCTTTGCAGAGACATCTATGGACAACAATGTCATCCATCTCATTTTCGGTTCCCCCAGCTACAAAACAGTAAATCTAACTAAGACTTAAGCCTAACGCTAAGCATTAACCTGCAGGCTTTTTGTTGTAACTCAAGTGAACATTTTGAGAGCGTAATCTCTTCTAATATTAAATTTGAATACCTTTTGAAGAGGTGTCTGTTCCTTTCCATACTGAAAAGGAATCGCAGGGCTCTGAAGGCATAGCACTGGAGAGAGGGAAATGAATACATTAAGGTAATTCTATGCAGAAGCATTACTGACCACATTTAGCTGCTTTTGCCTGAGAAGTCCATGCCTGTAGACTACTAAATAAGCAACTGCTTGTAGCCAAAGAATGGGGCCTAAAAGCCTGCTATTTTTCTGAAGTAATAGAAGAAGAAGAAAAATTATGCTGGAAATTAAAAAGACATCCATCTTTGTTTCAATTTAGTGCATGATGTTAAGAACTGTTGCTGCTCTGCTACCTATATGAATTTGTTGGCACTCCCAGACCTCCATTGGCATTTTAAATCCATGTTTAAAGCAAGCAGTACAAAAATGGCTAATCCTGTAAAAATGTCAGAATGATCAAACCAGCTTACTGGGTACATAGATTCAGGAGCTTGCCTCAGTGACAAATTATTTAGGTGTCTCAATTCATAAAGTAAAGCACAGAATTTGAGACTACTGTGATGCCTCATACATTTTCATATATTTCATTTGTTTTCTGCATTACATGGTAATGCATTTTTCAAAACGATTGGGACCATATATGCATGCTGTCATGCCATTAAACAACCAGTCGCAGAATCCAGCATGTGGATAAGCAGAAGGGGCTTCAATGTAATAAACAGCTCCTTGCCTCTTCCAGTGTCAAGGAGCCAGCCAGCAAAGAAATCACACAGAGTAAATGAAGTTAAGTCTTAATTAGAAGAAGCAAGGCCTGCTCGGGGAGCCAGGCCTAATGAGCACGGTAACTCTTCTCAGTAGGTCTTGCCCCTATGAGACCATTGTGGGGAGTGAAGGGCCCTGCCTTCCCAAGGCTACCTAAATCTCCTTTTTCTCTGGGTCCTTCACAAGCAATTGGAGACTCCGCCAACAGTTTCTGCTCCTTCCTCTTCATAACTCTCTCTCATATATATAGAATATATATATCTTTTACAATTTAGAATATTCATTTATACAACCTTAAAATATCAATGACTTCCCTTCTTCTCTTTCGATGGTTCATTTTACATAGCATAAATCCTTGCATCCTAAACAATTCAGTATTCCATCACAGTGGTACCTTGGTTCTCAAATTAAATCGGTTCGACTCCCAGAACGGTTCGAAAACCAAGATGCGGCTTCCAATTGGCTGCAGGAGCTTCCTGCACTCAATCGGAAGCCACAGAAGTTGCATTTGGCTTCCCTAAAACATTCACAAACCAGAACACTGACTTCCGGGTTTGCGACGTTCAGGAGCTCATTTGTTCGACAACTAAGGCGTTCAACAACCAAGGTACCACCGTATTGCTTCCATCAAAACCTATTTACACTGTTGAATTTATCTTAATGCTGCCAACGTTTTCAAGTGTACACAATTTCCCTCCATATACTCAGTAAACATTCTCCAATCTTCTTTAAATGAAGGTTCTTCTTGTTCTCTTATACCAGCCTTTCACAGCCTGTGGGTCCCCAGATGTTGTTGAACTACAACTCCCATCACCCCTAGCTAGCAAGGCCAGAGCTCAGGGATGATGGGAGTTGTAGTCCAACATCATCTGGGGACCCACAGGTTGAGAACCGCTGTCTTATACGTTAGATCCGTCTAACTCTTCTGGTCCTGGGAGAAAGGGGAAGGGAAGTTGAAGCAGGAGGGGGAGACATCCTGGTTTCTTCAGCAGCCTGACTCTTTGCCCTGCTCCTCTCCAGCCTCTGCTTCGGCCTCTAATTCTGGATGGTTCTCTGCCACTAAACCCTGCTACCTTTTCAGCTTCTGACACCTCCTCCTCCCAGTCTTCACCCTCTTCTCCCTCTGACTACTCATCGTTCTCCCCCCACAACTCCCTGAGATCTGAGCCTTCTTCCCTTGCTGGTTTCCCAGCTGGCGCCTCTCACCATTCCTCTGTGTCCAGCCAGCCCATGACACCCTGCTTTCCATGGATCCTGCATTCCACCTACCTCTCCATGGCACAGTCCCATGGTTCTCCACCCCCACTTTCGTCTGACCAGTTTGCTCCTCAAAATGCCAAACAGTTTTAGAAGTCTTAATGGTTGTATAGTAGTACCTCGGGTTAAGAACTTAATTCGTTCCAGAGGTCTGTTCTTAACCTGAACCTGTTCTTAACCTGAAGCACCACTTTAGCTAATGGGGCCTCCTGCTGCTGCTGCACCGCCGGAGCACGATTTCTGTTCTCATCCTGAAGCAAAGTTCTTAACCTGAAGCACTATTTCTGGGTTAGCGGAGTCTGTAACCTGAAGCGTCTGTAACCTGAGGTGCCACTGTACACAGAATCATAGAACTGCAGAGTTGGAAGGGACGACAAGGGTCATCTAGTCCAACCCCCTGCAATGTAGGAATCTTTGTGCCCAACATGGCGCATCATGCCAAGCAAATCGGTCCAAAATGCATTCCCATTGCAGAATTTGGTTACACCTTGGTAGGGAGTTTTACAGAAAAAAGGTAGAAAAATTCTGATGTACGGTGTCTTATATTATTCTGTATCAGAGCATATATATGTGTGTGTGTGTGCGCGCGCGCGTGTGTGTGTGTGTGTCATATGGAGTTTTTAAAGTGTGATGTATACTGTATAATGTATTTTGTTATGCAGGTGTATGTAATTGCATTTAATAATAATAATAATAATAATAATAATAATAATAATAATAATAATAATAATTTATTATTTATACCGCGCCCACTCTGGGAGGCTCCCAACTGAATATTAAAAACACATTACAGCATTAAGCATTAAAAACCTCCCTAAACAGGGCTGTCTTCAGATGTCTTTTAAATGTAAGATAGTTGCTTAATACAGAAGTTACCTTAAAGAAATACACAATCATCCACCATGTCTCTCTTTAAGTGCTCAGAGGTTTGCATAGAAAGTTGGAAATAAAGGAAAAAAGATTACCTGTAATAAATTGGCTTTCACTACATTCCTTTGTTTATTAGGTAAAATCAGCTTTGCTATTGTGTAGACTCCATTTTCCTGAGAAAGCACACATTGAAGAATATACATTCAAAGAACAGTCAAATGTTAAACCATAACTCACACATTGTGAAATTAAAGGCAAATGTTAAGTTCTTGTGAAGGAACCTCTCAAACTATTCAGTAGAAATCAAGTCTGCAGGTCCTCAGTCGAGGAAGACATTACAGCAGTGGTTCCCAATTAGCTAAGTACCACAGACTTTTCAAAGGCCAAGTCATGAACTCCCTACCTTTGAAAATTTTGATATCTGTGTGGTAGTTCTTGTTATGTGAATGTTGCCACAGACCTCCTGGGTGGGTTATGTGGACCCCCTGGGGTCTGTGGACCACCAATTGGGAACCACTGCTTTTACAGTATTTATTTTTTTGTCCCAGTGCTTTTTTTTCTAGAAAAAACAGGTACCGGTACTCACCATGAAGTTGTTACAGTAAGCACCACACTTTTTAACAACAAAAAAGAGAGGTGCCAGTACTGTGTGCCCTTGAGTACCCTCTGGGGGGAACCCACTGATTTGTACATTTATATCTCGCCTTTGCTTCAAGGAGCGCCAATGGTTCTCCCCGCTCTCTATTTTATGCTCACAGCAACCCAGTGAGGTAGGTCAGGCTGAGAGACTGTGACTGGCTGAGAGTCACCCTGTCAACTTCATGGTCAAGTAGGGATTTGAACCCTGGTCTCCCAGGTCCTAGTCTGACACTCTAACCGCTACACACCACATGCATGTTACAGGCCTCTGACAAAGACATTCAGGAGCTTAACCACATTTTCCTTATGAGCCTGTGCCTTGCAGCATTCTTCATAGCATTTGTCCGTCTTACTGGGTTTGAGTGTAGCTGACCTCTCCCGTTTTCAGCTCACAAATTCTGCCTCCTGGATTTCCTTTTCCTCCTATTAAAAGGTAAAGGGACCCCTGACCATTAGGTCCAGTCGTGGCCGACTCTGGGGTTGTGGCGCTCATCTCGCTTTATTGGCCGAGGGAGCCAGCGTACAGCTTCCGGGTCATGTAGCCAGCATGGCTAAGCCGCTTCTGGCGAACCAAAGCAGCGCACGGAAACGCCATTTACCTTCCTGCGGTACCTATTTATCCACTTGCACTTTGACGTGCTTTCGAACTGCTAGGTTGGCAGAAGCAGGGACTGAGCAACGGAGCTCACCCCGTCGCAGGGATTCGAACTGCCAACCTTCTGATCGGCAAGTCCTAGGCTCTGTGGTTTAAACCACAGTGCCACCCGCATCCCCTTTCCTGCTATTACTCATTCACAAAATACTCTTCAGCCCGGCCTGTTTGGTGCTGGTAACATCAAGCTTATCCTAACTATATTTTTTAGTCTTATTTTTTCAACCTTGTTCCATTCTCAGCTTGGCTCTTATCATAGCAAGCCCTGCCTTCTTCCAGTTAACCCCCCCCCCCCCCCGGTTTCTTTTAGACTCTCTGCTCTCTTCTCAAATTTCCTACAAAGCATGGTGGCATCCCTTCTTTGAAAGTTCAATCAAAAGCTTTTTCCTTAATTTTTTTTCAAATTCCAAACATTTATCATCTGTGGAAGAGACACACACAGTATCTAAGAACCAGTATCAACCAAGACATCTGCAAATGAATATTTTGCATCCACTACCAAATTAGAACACAATAAAAAATAGTAAGTAGAGATTAGTAAGTATGTTAGGCAATCAAAAACCTCTTACTTGAACAACTTGGTGAGCGTTGGTATCATTCAGGACCAATTCAGTAATCGCAGCACAACAAGCTAAAATAAATCGCCACAATTGTTTATCTTATATGGTTCTTGCGAAGTACGATCTATAATGAGGCTTCTACTACATACCGTATTTTTCCATGTATAAGACTAGGTTATTTTCTTAAAATATTGTATTAAAAACTTGGGGTCGTCTTACACACGGATAGTGGAGAGGTGGGAAGGGCGATTGGTGGCTGCTGCGAGCAGGATATTGTCCGTGGCATTTTTGCGGGTGATTGGTGGGTGCTGCAAGGTCTGCTGGCTATTAACTACTGCGGCAATAGGACGGGCGATTGGTGCTTGCCTTTGGCGAGCGTGCAGACAATTGGTGTCTTTGCTGGTGTGCGTGCGATTGGCTGTTGTGTTCCTGAGGGTGAGCGATTTTCGTCAACCCCCCTCCCCAATAAAAGCTCAACAAGTCTGGGCAATCCCCCCCTCCCCAGAAAAAAAGCTCAACAAGTCTGGGCAATCCCCCCCCTCCCCAGAAAAAAAGCTCAACAAGTCTGGGCAATCTCCCCCCATTTTCTCTATTTGGTGTCCCAAAATAGAGGGGGCGCCTTATACATGGCGACGTCTTATACACAGAAAAGTACGGTATATCCATTAGGCTGTATTCAACTAATTCATGCCAGTAGAAGCCAGGTAACAATTCCTACTAGTACAATGCAGCTTTACCCCCACTTAACTCTCCCCAGATCTGCTCCAAAGGGTTGAAAGAATCCCCAGAACAGTTTGCAGTGGGAGAAGGAGAGGAGAGGCCATTCTGTCGGCGCAGGCAAGTCTCCTTTCCCCTAGAACAATCTCATTTGTGCTACATGGAATGCAACCCACTGTTCGCAGAAAGAAGCAAGTTTGCTTTTTCAGCTTTTAAGTGGAAACGTAAATCACAGCACAGGAACACTTGCACCTTACATTCAGGAGTAAGATTTTTTTTAAGAAAACGCTTGCAGGCAACAAATGCAAGGTTGCAAACTTCCACTTTGCACAAACATGCTTGTTAGGGGGTATGACTGGAGAGCAGCTCTCCACTGAGGGCACATTTAGTTACAATCCCAGATTTACCTCTGTGCAGTGTCTGAAATGGATCCCATGAGAGAACAAATTTCACAAATTTATTGACAGCTGCACAAATCGTGATAGCTAAGAAGTGGAAGGGGCAAGCAGAATATAAAATGGAATAATGGTATAAAGAGGTGTGGGATATAGCTATTAATGATAAATTAACATGGGCCATTAAGGTAAGACGGGGAATGCGCAGGATAAATGATTTTGAGGAGATATGTAAAATCTGTACTGTTAAAATGGAAAGAGGTCAAAACCATCGCAAGAGGTGTTGAAATTTTGGGAGGTTGGATAGTTACAACAGAATGGTCTTGGTGGTGGGGTGCACATTTTTATTCTTATTTATTTATGATTATTAGTTTGCCAAAAGAAAAAAGAAATAAAATAAAAACCTACTAAGAAAGGACAAATTATAGTTTACTTTCAATAAACATACTGAGTACTAGGCGAACTTGAAAATCAATCAGAAGCATGGGGATTTCTCCCTTCGCCTATTGCAGCTGAATAAACTGTAAAAATGTGTACTTTTGAACTCAGTTTAAGGGGGGCGGGTCACGGATCTGGGCAGTGTTGTGTATAAGAATGCAGCCGAGATCTCACAAGGTGTTTAGCGCATCATGAGTAACAGTACTGAGCTCACAGTGCCCCTGGGAGTCCATGCTACGATCACTGAGACCAACTCCCAACCTGCTGGTATTGTTCTTCAACGTGTTCTTTCCTTAACTTTAAGTATCATTGTTCCTTCAAGTACCAAACCTAACAGCCGCATGTGTATCAGATGGGCAGTGAAACAGGACTGTCCGCAGATGAAGCAGTAGTGGCTTCTGCAAACTTGAGTGGCTGCACAGGGATGCAGAAAATATTAGTTTGTGAAATAAAACGTTTGGGTGGGGTGCTGAGCCAAAATGTCCTGAGCAAAACTGAGTAGGCTAACAGTCTCCAGGAGCCATTGTAGGTTGAGGGTAGTCAAAAGTTTGTGGGAAGTGGGGGTAAGCTGTGGGGTAGGTAAAATCCACCTGCTTTGAGCCCCTAACCCAGGCATAGGCAAACTCTGGCCCTCCAGATGTTTGGGACTACAATTCCCATCATCCCTAGCTAACAGGACCAGTGGTCAGGGATGATGGGAATTGTAATCCCAAACATCTGGAGGGCTGGAGTTTGCCTATGCCTGTCCTAACCAGTTATGGGTTCCTGGAGAGATAATTTTAAAACTTCCTGTCATACTCTATGGGGATTTTCCTTTTCACCCCCACCTTCCTGAAATCTTGCCCAACTATGCTATAGAGGGTAACAAGACCTGAGCCCTTTAATATTCTTTTTCCTCCTAAAATCTTCCTCCTGCCACAAACCTCAAATGGCGAGGGCATAGAGCCTTCAACAGAAAACCTACTGTGGGCTAATAGTTCGATCTCTGCAAAGCTTTTTGCTCAGGCATCGGTTATTGCATTGAGTGCCAATCATCTCAGGGCAATTCATAATATATGCACCTGCTTGAAGGGAAAACGTATTTTCTTGTATCTCATGAGGGCTTAAATCTTCTGAGAAGCGAAGCTGCTGGATTCTCCCTGCTGCGTTCGCACTGGATAAACTCCCAATGGAAGAACGATCTGAAAATAGATTTCGCTCCCTGGGAAAGCAAAAAACACAATGCAGTGAAGCCTTTGGCTACATCTATCAACCAGCTGGTAATAAGAATCTATTTACTTTTGAATTAAGAACATCAATGCTCTATATATCCTTGAGCAGTGTGCTGAAACTCATAAGCCAGGAATAACAGCTCAAGTGTGTTACAGAAATGGGATAAATAAAACTTTTGACCAGGTATTTTTAGGCCATTAGATAGCACTCGAAGCAATATGAGAATAATTATTGGTTGTTAACAGGGGTGCCAACTTGAATAAACTATTGGGGGGCGCCAGTCCCCTGTCTAAATGATCACATGACACAGTCCACACATACCATTTGAATGGCAATGCCCATCAACTATGGGGGGGGGCTCAAATATTTTATTGGGAGGAGCGACGGGACCTTAGCCCCTTGGAGTTGGCTCCTAAGGTTTCTATATTATACAGAGTGTTTTTTAAAATAAAAAAGAACCTTCAAGAACATAAGAAGAGTCCTGCTGGATTAGGCCAGAAACCCACATAGTAGTAGTAGTAGTAGTAGTAGTAGTAGTAATCATCATCATCATCATCATCTATTTATACCCCGCCCATCTGGCTGGGTTTCCCCAGCTGCAGAATATTAAAATACAATAGTCTATTAAACAGTAAAAGCTTCCCTAAACAGGGCTGCCTTCAGATGTCTTCTAAAAGGCAGATAGTTGTTTATCTCCTTGACATCTGATGGGAGGGTGTTCCACAGGGCAGGCACCACTACCGAGAAGGTCCTCTGCCTGGTTCCCTGTAACTTGGCTTCTCACAGTGAGGGAACCGCCAGAAGGCCCTCGGCGCTGGACCTCAGTGTCCGGCCAGAACAATGGGGGTGGAGACACTCCTTCGGGTATACTGGACCGAGGTTCAGCATCCTGACATCTGCAAGCAGGACCTAAATGCTTTTCAAATATTACCTCCTCCTCCTCCTCCTTATTATTATTATTATTATTATTATTATTATTATTATTATAGCAAAAGAAAGAGAAAAACGTGAACTTGCAATTCTCAAAAAGTTAATGGAAGATGTGGTTAGAGGATTAAGGTTAAAGGATCTCTATTTGCATGTTCAACATATCGGAAGGGAATCGTTGCAGGTTTACTTCTGTGTAAGTTCTGCAGTGAGAAGTTCACACACGGTGGATTTTAGCACCGTGCTTCAAAAAAGCTGCTGCCGCCAATCCATTGTTTATCCAGCAACCGCTACACATTTTGAAAGTCACATCTTGTGTTCTTATGACTTTGCACTCAGGGAAATCTTCCAATAGAGCCATATTACTAGAAATCAAAGCCTTGCCTTGGTGGGTATCAATTTCCATACACATTTGAGCAGGGAGTCCTGCTCTGGCAATAAATGTTATATTTAAAAATATAACTGCAGTTGAGGTGGAAATATGAAGCACTTTCTTTCTTTTTCTTTTTTTGAAAATTCAGAAATTGCCTATGGGCAGCCTCATTCCCGATGACCTCAGAAACCTACCCTTGTAAAATATGCAGAAGTTGCTTGATGCCGCCCCAAATACGAATTTCCACACTGGTATCAGGATCTTCGCAAACCTGGACTAGAATCCAGACTACACTCCACAGAAGCTTTAAGTGATCTGAGTGGAGCAAACTGAGAAGGATGGGGACACCTTCGTACAACTTGACTTGCTCTTTGACATGAGATTCTACACAGAGAAGGCGGAGCAACTCGGCTGTCAGCCTGCAAGGAAACCAAGAAATCATCATCATCTAAACAGTTAAAACTCAAGTCTGCCTGTTAAATTATCCAGATACAATGGTACCTCGGGTTACAGATGCTTCAGGTTACAGACTCTGCTAACCTAGAAATAGTACCTCGGGTTAAGAACTTTGCTTCAGGATGAGAACAGAAATCGTGCTCTGGCAGCGCATCGGCAGCGGGAGGCCCCATTAGCTAAAGTGGTAGGTACCTCAGGTTAAGAAAAGTTTCAGGTTAAGACCGGACCTCCAGAATGAATTAAGTTCTTAACCTGAGGTACCACTGTAATTGAATAGCCCTGCATTTATCCACTGAGACACAATAAAGTTACAAAAAGTGCCCCCTACGTTGCTATAAACAATATCCTAAAATTAAACCTACATGCTGTATCATCAGTCACACATTGACTGGTTAAGTCCAGTCAAAGGTGACTATGGGGTGCGGCGCTCATCTCACTTTCAGGCTGAGGGAGCCGGCGTTTGTCCACAGACAGCTTTCTGGGTCATGTGGTCAGCATGACTAAACCGGTTCTGGCACAACAGAACACCATGACAGAAACCAGAGCACACAAGAACGCTAAGACTCCCCCAAGAGCCGCACTCCCTTTAAAGAGCGTTCGGAGTGTGTGTGCGACTCTTTAAAGGGAGCACTGAGCAGAGCCTCCCACCTGCATTCGCTCCATAAGATGCACACACATTTCCCCTTCCTTTTTAGGAGGGGAAAAGTGCTTCTTATAGACCGAAAAATATGATAATGTGTAGTGTGTGAGAGCAGGGAGATTGGGTTAGCAATGCCGAAATTTACCTTGTCCAAAATAATTCAGACCTTGAAAAGGGTTAGCCATACCTGGTGGTAGTGTATTAAATCTTAGGGTGCTTTTACATGCAAGGTGCAAATGATCTTTCTCTCATGCTATTTCTGGGACCCTTTATTAATTGTTCATTGGGGGGGGGGGCAGGAGGCATTTGTAATACGAATGAGCTTTCTAAGCCGACCAAAGTGAGCTTGAGCGAGATATGGGAATTCACCCAAAGAATGCAAAAGCCTGGGATCATTAAACATGGAGAAGCATGCACTGGCCTTGTAAGCACAAATTCCAATCAACCTTTGCATTGCTTCAGTTTCAGAATTACTATCCCTCTCTACCGAGAAAACTGTCTTCCTAAAAAATGCCATATTTGGAAATCTCATATTTTCTACTTTACAAGTAGAAAGCATGTGGTTGGAGAAACAGAATGGTTAGCATAAGCTAAGTGACTGGAAACCCTGAACAGAAAAAGATGGGCTGAAATTAATTCAGCATCCTACCTTTTAGAAAGCAAGTCATATTCATGCAATATCACCAGCAAATTCTCCACAACATTGAGCTCGCTTATTTTCTCTCGGCATCCGGGACTACAATGGAAAATGAGGAACGTGTTATTTTTTCCAGTTGCAGTGTGGTAGTATATCATTCATGGCATTTCTATGAATGGACATTTCCTGCAGTATGAGAATTAAACCTATGTATAGAATTTGAACCTTGCCATCATTTAAACGAATGCAAGTCTCAGTTATAAACATAAAAACATAAAACTAATAAGAATAAGAATAAGAATCTGCATGCAATCAACCCTCAAAATCTAGCCCAAAGAAAATAAGTCTCACACTGTTCCCCAAGATGGCAGGGTTGGCATTTGGAAAAGAAATATGTTATATAATTCTTGTCTAGCTACTCTAGTCATGGTCCTGCCATTCAAACCCAGTGCATCTAGTGGTATTGTTAAAAGTGGGCTCTCAGCCACTCCTAGGGCTCAGGTTTTAAAATGTTAACACCTCCCACCATGAATTGTGCTCCAAGGGTAAAAGAAATCCAATACACATTCCGGAGAATTGAGATAATGGCGCCCCTTTTATTACATCAGCATCCAATCCCTGGTAATTGTAACAACCAATTACTGCTGCTGGAAAGATTTTGCATTCCACTGCAATCCAGCTCCAACTTCTATAGACGGTTTGCATTCTCTCCTTTACACCCATGATCTACAAAACTGACAATCAAGAATCATAAATGTGTGATCTGAAGCAGCATACATAGTTCACAGAACGGAAAGCAAAAGTGTAAGCATAGCCAATATTAGGAGGAGGGGAAACTCAGGCCCAGGGTCCATATACAGTCCCTCCAGACCAAGGGTCAGCAAGGTTTATCTCGCCTGGGCTGGTTCACTCCTGTGGAGATCCCTCGGTCAGCTGGATTGTGCACACACCCGCAATTTCTGGAGTCTGTGCAGACGCGATTTCCGGCATCTGCATCTGTGCAGACGTGATTTTCATCCTCTGCGCATGCGCAGACACAATTTCCTACACTGTGGAAGTGAGTCCCCACACCGCGCTGGTTTAGTGCAGCATGCAGGGACTCACCAAGCGGGCAGCTCGGTTCAGGGGCAGCTCCTGGACCGGTTAAACGACCCGGGTGGGCCGCTTGTGGCCCATGGGCCTTAGGTTGCCAACCCCTGCTCCAGACCTCTCTGTTCAGCCCTCAGGACAATGCCCAGGGCACACATACTTAGACAGTGCCGTATTTATGTATAAGATGAACAAGCTATAGCTGAGGGCCCAGCTCTCTTTAGGGCCCCCAAAAAAATTAAAGGGGGGGAACTGGATGTACATTTCCAAAATATAAGATTAAAAACAAATAAAACCTACATACAGCAACAGAGTTTTGTTGTATGTAAGTCATGGGCCCCGCCTGCTAGCCTGCTCCCTAAAATATTACTGGTTTGCTCATTTCTATATATAGGGTGCCTACATTCTGCATGGACTGACTGCATGGCAACATGTGCGAATGGCTTTAGATACCTATTAGGTCCATAAAGTACCATACAGCATATATTCAACACAGAAAAACAGTGGCAATTTGTTGTTGACAAAGGACAGCTGGACATATAAAGGGCCCATTACCTTCAGTAGCTTAGGGCCTCATCAAACATAAATCTGGCCCTGCACCCAGATCATTTCCCTCTCAGGCCTTGCTCTGCCTTCTGTGCTAGCAATTTTATCGAAGTGGAATACATCCTTGAACGGTGATAAATCACTTTTGCTTGCATGGATAATGAGTAGCGGGTGCCTGGCCATAACCACAGCTGGCTGCCAGGCCATCCCCACTTGGCCCACACCCACTACCGATACGTAGTCCCTAGAAAGTTGTCCATGATAGAATGTGGTCAGCCTTGAGGGATAAGCTACCAAGCAGCGTCGGCGGAGTCCCAAAGTTCTTTTCGGGTTTTTATTTAAAAAGCTCGAAGACGACGGGACTGAGAAACGCGAATGGTAAGCTCTGCGGACCCCGTGAGGCGATGCCTCTAGCTCCTACTGACAAAGCGACAAATCTCCGCAAATTTATTAGCAAAATCCCCAAGCATAAAGAACTTGTATGCACAATAATAAGTAATAATAAACCTATAACTTAATGTTTGCAAGATAAGGGGAAATAAAGCTTGACTGTCAATATTTTGCTCTTGTTGAACTTGAATGATCCATTCCCCCCACCCCAACCCCAAAAAAGAAAAAAAGCTGAGGTAAAATGCAAGAGACAAATCCAAACACACTAGACTGAAGCTTACCTTTCTGCCAAGCTAGTGAGGGCAAGCAATGCACCTAGCAGGACGTTGTTTTCTCTAGCTCCAAGTAAGTTGATCAGAGTCTGCAAAAATAATGGTTAGACAATTAAAAGACAGGCAAAATGCCTGTTTAGCCGTAATAGCAAGCAGTACTTTAAAGAAGGGGGGGGGGGGGAGATGCAGTTTACTTATCACATTTTTTAGATTGTAAGCCTGAGGGACTCTTGATTTGAAAGGGGCTCTGGGCACTGGCAGAGGAAGAGGGGTGCGTTGGGAGCGCACGGCCCCCGGCAGCGCAATCCCAATGGGGTGCCATCATGGCTGCTCCCCCGCACGCACTGGGCGCCACACCCCCAGGGTGCGCGCCATGCCCCTGCGGGCGGAGCGCCAGCCCCATCCCTTCCTGCTCTCCACAACTGGCTCTGGGAACCTTTTTTGGCCAAAGAGCAGGGCCAAAATCCTTTACGTAAATACCGTCTTTTTCACTCTATAAGATGAACCAGACCACAAGACTCACCTCGTTTTTGGAGGAGGAAAACAAGAAGGGAAAAAATTCTTAATCTCAGAAGCCAGAACAGCAAGAGGGATCGCTGCGCAGTGAAAGCAGCAATCCCTCTTGCTGTTCTGGCTTCTGGGATAGCTGCGCAGCCTGCATTCGCTCCGTAAGACGCACACACATTTCCCCTTACCTTTTAGGAGGGAAAAAGTGAGTCTTATAGAGCAAAAAATATGGTAAATAATAAACCGCTTCTTGTTATCTCTGTCTATCAGGAATAAGTTCTGATGTCTTCTCAGTGTGCCAACAAAAGTAAAATGTCAACGTGATTTGGGTTTACATTTGTAAATGCCAAGGTTGCTTGTCAGGTGATTTAGGGTCTAGGGACAGAAAAGGGATGGATAGGAGCCAACAATTTGAATCTGCATCTTGTTAAGGCGCTCTCTTGGTCAACCAGCCAATTAACTGATTCACTGCTTTCAACGATGACAATCTCAAATTGCACAGCAACAATCAGAAGTAATTTTGTGCCATTTTAAGGACACAAAACAGCCATTAGAAACCCTGATTACGTAGAAGTGATTGTCCACTTACTTTATGTGCTCCACTGGCTGTTACCCATTCTCTTTGATCTTTGACAGCCGAAAGTTTTTGAAAAATATCTGCAAAGAGAATTAAACAGAAAAGTTTTATCACGGGGTGGGGAGGCAGAGGGAGTGGAAGAGGACAGTTTCTAAAAAGCAACTTTCCTTCAAAAGTTAATAGATTCTGCGAGATGATTTAAAAAAATTATACAGCAAAATAAGTGGAGATGCCTTGAAATTAAAGAATTGCAATTGTATCAAAACAAGAGCCAGTTTTTAGATCTGCTTATTCGTTGTTACTTCCTGTTTGACTGCAACAGCTTAGCACTACATTTCTAGAACATTTTGTCAAGCATTTATTTCATATACACATTCTCACATCAACCTAGAAGAAATATAATCAGAAGAGAAGAGATATAACCACAGGAGATATATAATTGATGTATAACTAGCACTTACATGTCATGTTGACCAATTTGTCTATATTATGATGCTCTTCTCCATAGCAAAGGTAGTCATTTGCTACTGTTTCCATATACTGTAGGTGGGGGAAAAACATTGTCAAATTGTTAGTGGAAAGTTACATGGATCTAAATTAAAAAGCAAAGTGCATCCATGAGACCAGCAGATGGCAAACTTGTACCACGATTCACTGCAGACATTTATCACAAAAAATAAACACACTATTCTGGAAATAGAACAAAGTTACTACAAGAGGGCTTTCTCATGCAAGAAGCTGTAGGTTCCAGCTATGGCTTCTTGGACATGTGTTTGTTAACTGGTAAAGGGCTTGCAGCTTGGTGGCTGGGCACACGCTCCACGTGGAAAACGTCCTAGGTTTCATTCCTGACACTCTCAGGTATGACTGGGAAAATACACTTCTGGGCAGCATTGGAGAGTTGCTGCTCTCAGTGAAGGCCAAGGGTGGGGTATCTGTAGTCCTCAAAAATCTGCTGGACTCCTACTCCCATTAACCACAGTTAGTATGGCTAGTGGAGGGTTTCGTTTGCAGTCCAGCAACATCTCTGCATATAGAAAACGTGTCAAGAGACCCCTTTTTAATTTGGTCTGTGCATTTTTTTAAAAAAACAACAACCTGAGTTGCTATCTGTTTGTTTGTTTTTTAAAGTAGTGCTTTGTGGGAGTTTTTCAGATGTTGCTTTTATAATTTTCTCCTTTTTGTGTGTGTGTAATATTTTTTATTAGTTTTCAGTTACAATAACCCAATAAAAGCCTCCTTGTCACAATACCAAATTATAATACAATTAATAATGCCAATTGTTCAGATGCCAAATTATATTATATTATATTATATTATATTATATTATATTATATTATATTATATTATATTATATTATATTATACTATATTATATTATATTATTGGACTAGAAATGATGATTTGATAATTTACTTTAACTCTACCGTCCAAAAACATATAAATTCCAATTACACACCATTCAGAATAACAAACCCTCATACCGCAGCTGCTATTTTAACGACTTTCATTCGCATTAACACATCAAATAATGTTTTTATTATTTTTGACCTGTGGTAAACTGCCTTGGTGATTTACAGAAAGGAGCACGCTTGCTCTCGCTCTCTCGCTCTGTGTGTGTGTGTGTGTGTGTGTGTGTGTGTGTAAAATACCTGCAGAGCCACAGGTTCCCCGCTACTGATGTGGACAATATTTAACCTGATGGGCCAATAGCCCGACTCAGTATAAGGAAACCACCATGAACATGCAGGCTAGGGATGGCTCCCAAGTTCTTCTACAGCAGCCAGCATCACCCCCAAAACTACGCATCCTATTATGGTCCATAAAGAAAAAGCTCCTGCTAGAAGCTACTTCATGTGGCTTTGCCAAGGCATAATCACATGGTAGCAGCAGTAGTCATTGCCCCAATTCTGAGGAGTTAATCCCACTCCTGGTATGATCAGTAGCTTCCTCTCAGCCTACGTACATTAAAACTGCAAGTAGCTGTAGTGTTCCATTAGAAAAAGTCCAAAAATAATCGTAGATGATGCTTTCTTTCAATGGGACCAACCAAAACGTCACAAAGGTAGTGAGCAAGCTTTCGTATTCAACAGAACTCGTCTTCAGGCTGGATGTGGGATATGGATGCATAAATAAAAGGGCACAGGGATCTCATTCACTCAAAACTTGCTCACTATTTCTGACTGGTCCTGGTAAAGATAGTACCCTGAGGTTTCTTATGCACGTTGTGCTGTTATTAATGTGAGTGTGTTTGTGTGTGTGTGTGTGTGTGTGTGTGTGTGTGTATACACACACACACACACACGTCCATTTTAAAAAGGCATTTATTTAGCGAAACCCACAAACACCACTGTGCTGACCGGACCCTACTCAAAATGAAATACTTCATTAGTTGTGTGCACTTTCTCATTGTGGCCAGAAGAAGTCCAATTTGACAGGCCAGATGGCCCCGCTGAGCAGATTATAATTCTGATCTCTCACCGAGGCATACGCCCTTTTCACGGAAGCCAGCCAATTCAGAGTCTAATCAAATTACACAGGACGGTCACTTCTGCAATTCAGTCAAGCTGCAACTAACATTGCCTTATGGTCCCTTGGAAATGGAAAACATCGCATGTGTTTAGTGTTTATAGTTTCACCTTCCAAGAGGGAAAGCCGTTTTGCAATAACTTCCGTCCTTAGCTTTGGCAAACTTAAGTTAACAGGCAACAAAACACAGTGAAAGGCAGAGATGGTTACCTGTGCTAAGGCGTCGATCCCTCCCAGGTTGTGGAGTGCTTCCTATACAAGAGGGGAGGAAGAGGCAAAGCAAGTACAGTATGTCAAACTTCCGGAAGATTCCTAGCAGCCTGCTCCCAACCAACTACCAATGTTAAATTCAAAGTCCCCTGGATTCAGCATGGCAGATGGTATGCTTAGGATTGCAGTGCCTCAGTAAGTCAACTAGCAGGTAAAAAAGGTAAAGGTAAAGGACCCCTGGACGGTTAAGTCCAGCCAAAGGTGACTCTGGGGTTGCAGCGCTCATCTCGCTTTCAGGCCGAGGGAGCCGGCGTTTGTCCACAGACAGCTTTCCGGGTCATGTTGCCAGCATGACTAAACTGCTTCTGGCGCAACGGGACACCGTGACAGAAACCAGAGCGCATGGAAACGCTGTTTACCTTTCTGCCACAGTGGTACCTATTTATCTACTTGCACTGGCATGCTTCCGAACTGCTAGGTTGGCAGAAGCTGGGACAGAGCAACGGGAGCTCACTCCATCACGGGGATTCAAACCACTGACCTTCTGATTGGCAAGCCCAAGAGGCTCAGTGGTTTAGCCCACAGCGCCACCCGCGTCCCAACTAGCAGCTCAAAGCCGGACATGCAAGTTTATAAAAGGCCCCTCCAGACCCCCTTTTTATTGCTCATTCTTAATGATGTGTGATCTGTGTATTGGGAGAATTATACACAATTCCACTTTCAATACTGTTTGCACCTGAAAGGTTTTGGGGCAGACAGACCACTTCCTCTCCAATCGGTGCATGTCCTGTCACTTCCTGCTGATATTCTGCAACATTTTAGGCCGCAAATGTTGCGGTTTATTTTCTGTTCCGCTTTTGTTGCAAGAGTGCCCCCTCTAGATGGTGATAATGCAATAACACTGGGGGAGCACCGCAGAACAGCTAAAAAGGTGGAATGGTTTGTGGACGGTCCAGTACAAATCCATCATTAATGCACTATAACTGCACATTGCAGGATACACCCACACAAAACCCAGTCTGGAGGGGCTCTAAGATAGGGGGTTGCTAATTATATTTGGCAAATGTTGTTTGCAAAGTTGTTAGTACAGCATCAGCTGACCAAGCCTACTAAATGAATGATGTACTAATATCTAAGCATCATGTTCCTATTTTATGTTTCAAGGAGGTGACCATGGGCAAACTAACCTGATAGCACTGGTCTCTCATTAATAATCTTATGCAAATTAAAACTCTCAGAAAGTGGATAGATGATGCTCGGTTAGCCCACTCCCTGCAACAAACAGGTAAAAAGAATGCATTAATAAGTTGGTCCAATTAAGCTACGTCAGCAAGCAAACACAAGATTGAAAATCTAAATAAAGGTTCTATATTCAGCCAACTGGCAGGCAAGACATTGCATTTTTATGGAGTGCACAATTAGTCATCTGAACCTCAACTATTTCAGTTTGAATCTATCACACCTAATTTGTTTCCGATGCTAATCTTTAGACTACAGTGTAGCTCCACTAATTTCAACAGAGGGTGTGTATTTCAGTGCCTTCCCAGTTTCAACGTCAACACGAGCCAAGGTAAACTGAAAGCAAAAGCAGACTGTATACAAACTTGCCACTTGTATTTGTATATATATATTTAATTCAGATTATTTTCCAGTAATACCAGGTGAACTAATAAACTACTTATCATTTTCTACAGATGAATATCAATATGGATGAATGGATACATATCTAAACACATACAATTTGTGTATATATCCAGCTCTTTCACTCACCGCCTCCCCCCCCTTGCTGAAACAGTTATGGTTGATTAGCACAGCAGGTCCGTTCCATGCTGGGAATAAAGCCAAAGGCTAAAAATAATATGATAAAAATAAAGGCTGTGCTGCAATGGATGCACGTAGACTCCCAAGAACTGGGTTATTTAGAGGAATCTCTGCGGACCAAAAAAAATCACCATGTCCAGCGGATCTTTTCCACATTCCCATCAGTTGCCTCTTGGCCAATAACAGGGCTCCAGATTGATTTCTGACACTCGGAGAAAAGTGCTGATTTAAAATCAGTTAATGATAAAACAGTTAGGAATAAAAGCCATAGTCCAGTGTCAGAGCATCTCTTTTGCATGTGGAAGGTATGAGGTTCAGCATCCCTGTCTGAAATTGTGGAGATGCACTGCCAGTGTAGACCAGGCGTGGGGATCCTTCGGTCTTTCAGAGTTTGATGAATCACAACGCCCACAAAACAACAACAACAAACAAACCTATGGTCACGTAAAGCATACTCAATAAACACACGAGACGTAACCGGCTGCGTTCTTAGATAAATAAGGTATACTATTCATAGTATCAAATTATAAATTTGGTCACGTAAAGCATACTCAATAAACACACGAGACGTAACCGGCTGTGTTCTTAGATAAATAAGGTATAGTATTCATAGTATCAAATTATAAATTTCAACGGAAGTAACTCATAAAGTGGATCAGATCATTCTTTAGTCAGTTCATGCATAAGGTCCATCCGTGTAATGGTGTCTATTCCATCTGTCTGTTCGTAAAGTCCAAAAAATCCACATGAAAGGTTGTTACAGTTCCACAAAATGCTTAATAGTAGCTGCTATTATGCCACAAGATCCACTGTCCTGTAATATCACATATGAGCTTTAAGTACCGATGAAGCCCAGGACGGCGAAACAAGGCCAATATTCCGAAAATCCTTGTCTAGACTCTGTGTAAAGATTTTGTGGAACTGCAACAACCTTTCATGTGGATTTTTTGAGTTACTTCCGTTGAAATTTATAATTTGATACTATGAATAGTATACCTTATTTCTCTAAGAACACAGCCGGTTACGTCTCGTGTGTTTATTGAATCCCAACGCCCATCATTCCCGGCCACTGGCCATGCTTGTTTGGACAGATAGGTTGCTCAACTACAACTCCCATGTACAGACTGGGCTACTGCATCTCCAGAGGAAATTGTACTCCATCTCCAAGGAAAACTGTACAAATGGAAAACGTCCAGAAAGAGGTGAACAAAAATGGTTGAGGAACTGGGGCACCCTTCTTCCTTGGGATAAAATGTTGAAATGTTCTGGGGAGCTAACTTTGGAGGGAGGCTGTGATGGAGTCTCATAAAGTTACACAAGCTGTGAAGGAAACAGGGTGTTTCAAGATCACCAGCAAAATTGATTGGCAACAAATTCAGGGCAGAGCAAAGAAGACTTCCTTGCACAATTATTTATGGAATTTGCAGGCACTCGATAGGGTTACGCTGCCCCCACCCCCCAACACACACACTTAGATAACTTGAAAAGCAGATTAGATCTTTATCACACACACAGCCCAACAGGACAATGACAATAATCCACCAACAGCATACAAATCAATATGGCTAACCTGATCCAAAGCACCCACCCACCTCACTCACACACAAAAACAAAGATCACCACAGCCAATCACAAGCAAACAATCACACCCTAGGCCAACCCCCAACCCCAACCTCTCTCACCACCAAAGGAACACAAGTGAACAACACAAACAACGCTGACACCAAACTCTACACACATTAAACATAATAGAAACACCGCCACCCGACCCCACCCCCATCCATCTTCCCTCTCTCCACCCCCCTTTTCTTCTCTCTTTCTTTTTTCTTCTCCCCCTAATGCCTCAACAAATGAAATGGATTTGTAAAAATGTTACATGAAAAAAAAAATACGAGGCACTACACTTCTGTAAAACAAGAAAATCCTTAATAAAATATTTTAAAAAAGAAAAGAAAAGCAGATTAGATCACATGGAGGACAGGTCTGTTTGCAGCCACTAGCCATAACAGCTAAATGGCCAGTTTACCTCTGAACGCCAGTTGCCCGTAGGCTTCAGTGCTGCAAAACTACTGCTTTCCTAACATGCTTCTGAGCTTCCCACTATAGGAGACAGGATTCTGAAGTAGACAGACCTTCTGATCCAGCAGGGCTCTTACTGTGATGTGATGTTCAGGATCAAACGCAGAATAGCAAATATGGTACATGACTTATTGAAGCAGTGCCAAAGATGCTAGCCGAGTGCTAGCCGACTTTTCTGCCCCAGGTGAAGCCTCCAGAGGGACACCATTGCGGCTCCCAGCCTGAATGCAAATGCACATACGGAGCATGTGCCAAACTGGGTCTCAGCTCTGGTTATAGTAAGCCTAGTTTCGCCGCTGACAGAAGCAGTGTGAGAACTCAGGCCTGAAGGCCAAATGTGGCCCTCCAAGTCTCTCTATCAGGCCCTTTGACATCTCGCCAGGCCCTTTCCCCAGCCATACTCTGTCTTGGCCCTGCTTTGAAAACCATCTGAGCGTTTTGACTGTGTGGAATGAACTTCAGTAATGCCTCTTGCTTCCGTGTGTGTGTGTGTGTGTAGAAAGACAGAGAAACCAGCATACTGACAAAGGTAAAATTTGCATTAATTGCTCTGTCCACTTTTGCCTCTGGTGATAACACCACTGCCATGCGGCCCTCAACAGGTGGCTCCAAAATAAATGCGGCCCTTGGCTTTAAAAATGGCTTCCCAAACCTGACCTACTGTGTCATGTTTGTAATGGCAGACCTTAAAAAAAACCAACCCCTCACGCCTGAAATATACTCAGAGTCGAGTAGTAATTTCATGCTCTTTATTTCAACTCATAGGAACAGTGAGTGAATTCCCACCCCCCTACCCTCAGGCTTTATGTACATTATTTACACAATGAGTACCGTCTGATTGATTATGTTTCGCTCCTGGAGCCTGATTGGGCTGCTGCTGCAGGCCAATCAGGTTGTTGCATTCTAGGATCCTACCGGCCTAATAGGCTGATTAACTTCCTCCTGGGGTTGATTGGGCTGCTCCTGCAGGCCAATCAGGTTGTTGCATTCTAGGATCCTACCTGCCTGTTGTTTTAGGATCCAAGCTTAGTACATAACAACACCTCACCCAGGGTTACTTATTTACATTAAAAAGTGTCCTTTAATTCAACAGGCAGCATTCAAAGAGCTGATGAGACTCATGTAAATACTTCACGCAAGCACAGAAGAACTCGGGCTTTTCCCTTCCTGCCACTTCCTCAAGATGCCACACCACAGATTGTTTCTGAACACCATCCGGGTTTAATAAGCTTTGTTGCCCCACAGGGACAAGTTGCCATTTAATGAAGCTTAAAGCCACTTTTGTTCACAGAACTGCTTTCACAATTATTTGAATCCTGACGTTGTATAAGATAAAGTTGTATCCAGCTAAGCCATTCTCAAAAAAGGCCCCTTGAAATCAATGCACCCAAGTTATTCTGCTTCGTTGATTTCAATGAGTTTACTCGGAGTATGACTGAGTTACAGGCAAACCAATGAAATCAGTCTTAAGGAAGTATAAATGTAAGCTTTAATGCATTTGCATTCAATTCAAGATTTTTTAAAAAATTTAAAGCTACATCATTTCTGTAACCTGTGCAGTATGAATCTGTAGGAAAAATACTGTGTATCTCAGACTGACACGGGGCTAGTCACACACTAGGGAGGCATGTCTTAGAGTTGTTTTGTATACTGTAGTTAGTGATAAAAGTTCTTCACACCTCAAATTTCAAGGGCATTTCTTTGAAGCAGAACGCATTGGCTTTCACAAGACGGCGTTTTTGATGCGTAAGTTCAGTTGAGTAAAAAAAGAGAAGGAAATCTCTGAAGATTTCTCTGGAGTAGAAGTTCAAAGATTTGTCTCTGGGGCCCGTTTCAGTTTCAAAAACAAAGTGCTTGCATTTTCCTCAAATATATTTTAAATGAAGCATACGCCAGGTCACCTGGAGGAATATTGAAAGAACCTTAATGGATGGGCCCATGGAGCAAAATATTTCCTCCAGAATAATCAACAGCAGGGTGAGCATATGGCTATCCACATGCTACCCAGCCAGATTCAAAGTTCTGCTGTTAATTCACAAAGCTCTAAACAGTATCTTAAGGACCTTTCCTGATGCCTTATGCACCATCTTGACCACTAAGATCTACTGATGAAGCATCCTTGGTGGTCCCCACTGCTGCTGAGAGTCAGCTGGTCTTTAGGAGGGTCTAAGCCTTTCACATAGAAGGCCATGATGAACTCATTGCTAACAGAAGTCCAGGGAGAGTCATCCCTGCTTTCTTTTAGACATCTTTGACAAACAGCACTGTTCAGGCAATCTTTGGCAAACTTTATATTTTTGGCTGATATGCTGTTGATATTTACAGAACTCATTGTTGCGCTGTTAGGTTTTTGCGTCGCACACCACCTTGTTCTATTTTTCTATGGAAGCATGGTTTAGAACTATTTAAATGAATACATAAAATAAAAACATTACTCCAACTTCAAAACCAGGGCAATGCAGGCAGGCAGGGTGAAGCAGAGACAGGCCAAGACTGTTCTCTGGATCGAGTTAATATACATATACAAATCAGGCGAAGGAGACCAGGACAATCAGGCAAGAGTTCAGCTACTGGTGTGTAGGGCTGCCATACGTCCGAGTTTTCCTGGACACATCCGGGAATCAGGCTCCCCAAATGGATTTTGCTGAAGCAGCAAAATATCCAGGAAAACGCGGACACATAGCAAAGTAGGGCAATCTTAAAAATGCTTCTAAATTTCCCAAACAGCCCAAAAATGTATTTTGGGGGAGATGTTCCCAAAAAGATCAACAACTTCTCCCTCCCCCCCCCCCCAAAAGAAGAACAACTTTGTCAGGATTTTCACTTTTGGGAATATGACAACCCTACTGATGTATCTTCAAATAAGACCACCTTCCCTTTCTTGTACCATAGACACTGATCTGGGTACAGTGCCAAGAGTTCTAAGCAACAGCAGCTACATATTATTAAACAGGACAAGTACTTTCCTTGCAGATCTTTTTATGTTACTGGCATCACAGAGCTATTAATACAGCAGCTTGGTCAACATCATCCACGTCCTCTTGGGCAACCATACTCATGATACCACCCTCAAAATGATACAGGGATATCAATAAAATATACAATGTGACATAAGAAAATAACAGAAGATGTCATAAAATAACTGTCATGTGTTACAGTTTCCCTGCACTGAATAAGCAGCTGGTAAAAAAAAATTATTGTTAACTATACTGTCCTCTTTCAGAAAACAAATATCTGATTATTAAAATATTTTGCAGTTTGCCACACGGTTGCAGTCAAACAATGAAATGCACTGGTATGAAAATATCCACTCTCCGTTACTGTAAAAATGAAGTCCTGCTGTTAACTATCTACAAACAGTAACAACTTACAGTGAAATCCTAACCATGTCCATTCAGAATTAAGTCCCACTGGATTCCATGGACTTATTTTCAAGTAAACAAGGTTAGGAGAGCAGCCCTAGGCAGCAACTATATACCCATCTGCCTGTGAGTAAATGAATTCAGTGGGACTTACTGCTGAATAGACAAGGTTAGAACTGTGCTGGCGATCTTACAGTTCTTGGCATTCAGATTTTAGTGAAAGCCATGTTAGAAGTATTTCAAAAGGCTACAACTTAGAAAGGTAGCAGAACTGCGTATCTAGCCCACCTTTTTCCTCCCAATTTTAGACCGATTGTAGAATTCCAAGATGCCACCTTTTCAGTGGAACACCCCAAACTAATGCTATTTCTTTTAATGAAAGTCAATAAACTTCCAGTGTTAAGGTCAACTACCACCGGGGAAGTCTAATACTTTGAGAGAGTGGCAGTCCCTGTTCCAAAGGAAAACTCAACCACACAAAGAGGCACTGGGTGCTTTGATACTTATTCCAAAGGTAAAGACATAGTTGATCTTTCTTACCTGCAAATCAGCCGGTTCTTTACCAAAGCTGTGAAGATATCTTGAAACAGCTTGTGCTGTGGATGTTGACTAAATTTCCTCTCATTCTTGTAATTCATACTAAGGGGAGAAAAAGGCAAATGGGCATTGCACAAGGCACAAATACTTTTGCTCACAGTGATGGGATGCTAAGAGATGGTTGTCTGTGCAGGAAATGCATTTTTTACTACAGTGACTTAATGAAAATGACCACAAAGATTACTAGGTTACAATCCATGTACTCCAAACTGGATTCCTGCTCCTGCTTGGACTCACTGGTCAGCATCCAGGGGAAATAATAGGACAAGTCCCTGTCAGGAGTTTGTCCTACACTCGAGTAGGACCCTGGCAGAGACACATGCCCGACTGGCATGTTCCCGCCCTCCTGGTCGATCGTTCGGGAGCTTCAAAAGCTTTCTTCTGCCCGAACATCACAGCGACCGATGCCAACAGACATCGGCACACTTAGGGATCCGCAGAGTCTTCGCAGTTTGCGTAACAGACCTCAGCAACTCAGCATTTTGGCTAACCTACTTTATTTACATATAAACACACACAGAGCACTGCAACATGGCTCCCTCTCTCTCTAGCATCAGACAGCAAAGCGAAAAAACAAAGGACAATAGTCCCACTTCACGGAACACAGTAACACAAACATCCTGTCTCCGTCACTTCCCACTCTGTGGAGTCAAAACATATACCATCATGTGAAAGACAACAATCCCATGACTGCAATCATGGAGCAGGAATTCTAAGTCCCTACCTCTCCCCTGAATGTTACAACTGCCACTGCTGTCTTAATTTATTATCTCAACTTGTATGCTGCTCTTCCATATAAATATGGCAAAGTGGTCCACAAGAACTCATTCCATTCATGCCTGGTGTCAATTATCCTAGGAGGGGAGTGTGCAAGGTTCAGCCAAGTTCATCTTGAAGAGACAAACCTGAAAGGGCATCTTTCCCAGATGGCATACTAGCATACTAGCATTGTGCTGGTAGGGCCTAGGTTCCCATCAGAAGAGGCTTCTGAAACTCCTGTCTACAGTGTTACATGCAAAGCTGAAGTTCAGGATGACCACAAACATCCTAAATTGCCTCCTGTATGCAAGGCAACAATGAAGCTGCCATCTTATCCCCCAATACCTTGGAATAACCCTATCAAATTCAATAGGACTTACATCTGAGCCACAGTTAAGACAGCCCTGTCAGAGGTTAATAATACAGTATGTCTTAAAGTCACATATGATCAAAATTATTTACTATTATCCCATGAGGTTCTAGATGTCAGTTTGCATTTCTTAGTGCAGAAAGCATTGATCTGATGTGTAGAGATCTTTCCTATTCTACTTAATTCAAGAAGCTTCTGGAAGCTTCTCTGTGTGAAAGAAACTTAATGATGTTTGGGTTATACCTTCAGAGAAGCTAAGTACAGCTGGTTTGAACTGGTTCTCTTACCTCTTTCTGTCAAGGTTATGCTGACTATAAAAGTAAGGCCAGATGGAGCCTGGTTTTCACTTTCTCTTTCCTTCCCGTCTGGTGTTGTGTTCTGTATGCTTAGTGCTAAGGTTTAGTCTTGTTATAAGTTATTGTAAGTTTAAGTTAAGTCTGCTGCAACTGGATTTCTTATGGACAGTGCCGATCCTAAATGAATTGGATTTGTGACCATCATGCTCATTTGCCTTCAGTAGCAGTAAAGCTCTGCTGGATGAAATATAATCGCCTCTGGTCTATTTTCTGGGAATCCTGCAACGTGTTTAAGTTTTTACTCTGCTAACTATAGGTTGGAATCTGCTCTGGTTCAATATTGAGTAGAATTTCAATGACACTAGAGCACACTCAATAGTAAAGATTATATATATAGCATAAAAGGATTTGAATTGGATCCAGAGAAATACAATAAACATTCATTTTCTTTTCTGCACGGTACCTAAAGTGTTCGAGTTCAACAGCTTCAGTCGATTCTTGCCATTGACCTCTACATCTCTCCCCACAAGGGTTGCTGGAGTATTGCTCAGACTTGGTCATGCTATTATTAGAACTTTCAAAGTTAAGGGCTGGCAGCTGTAAATGCAAAGGAGATTTACTATGAGACAAATGATATAAAGTGTTTAGCTGGGTAAGAGGAAAATATGTGATTGTTACTGGGACCTCGGGCAATTTAACCTTTGAATTCAGACAACAAGGAGATAATTTTTAAAAATAATAATCCAATATATACAGCAGATTTCAAAGCACCCTAGGCTGTCTCTTCTCCATAACTGCACACAGATCTTGAAAAGATGCAGCTGGAGTATGCAAGGGGGAAAGGAATGAAAACATAGCAAGCATTCTCAAAATGGCAGTTGGGTGCACATGATGCAGAAAGTTCTGAACAGCAATGGCTGCTTGGCCTTGCTGAATGCTCTCTAAGAAGCAGGAAGCTTGCATCTATACTTATCAGGGAAATTTTAAAAACCTGGACCGAAAACTGAGGAGAGATCTCTCCTCAAATAGCCTTCCTGGAATAGAAAGCACCTGCTCTGCAGAAGTAGACAGAGAACAAAGTGAGCTATTAAGAGCAGGGAATGAGAGCACTGCCTCCTGAGAATAAGTTGTTTATGTATACAGAAGGGATGAAGAACCTGTGGCCCTCTAGATGTTACTAGACTCCATCTCCCCTCAACCCCAGAAAGCATGGCCAATGGTGAGGGCTGAGAGGAGTTGTTGATGACAGTTCTCCATAATAGGGTACCAGAGAAAAAAGACTTATTTAAAGGGCACAGGCAGTTTCTTAAAGAAATACTTTTACTATTGGCATGACCTACCTCAACTCACAAATCCCATCTACACTATACATTTAAAACAGTATCATGCACCCAGAATCCTGGAAAATGTAGTTCGTTAAAGGTGTTGAGAGGTATTAGGAACCCCTATTGCTCTCTCAGAGCTACAATTCCCAGAATTCCCTGGGAAGAAACAAAAGAAAACCCATATGCAATGGTTTCCTTCTTTTCAACTCCATCCATCCCTAAAAAGGATCCTCCCACCCTCATATTTAGGCAGAGCTTGAAAGCTACTGTTCAAAAATTAATTTTGAATATCTGAATATTAATTTTGAGTATTTCCAAAATCAAATTAATTTCAATAATAATGAATAAATTAATAATTACAGCCTGCCGTTACAAAATGGCTAATGAAAAATACCTGTTGTTTGCTTGACTGGACATTTAGTAGTGCCAGAAGCCTTTTAAGGTCTGAGTAATCCCTAGGAGAAAACATAAATTATATGCTTATTAACAACACATTACACGACCTTATTTCATCAGTAAGTAATCTAAATGAAATAATATTGAAGTTTATATTTCTATGGCATTGTATCAAGCATTCCACAATATTGCCTCAGCGGTCTGCTCTACACACCCACAATTTGTGTAGTCTTCTTAACCACCAATTGTTTCTGCCAAAATGAAAAGGTAACAGAGTAACAGTCACCATGTACACAGAGCGATTCAGATTAAACTATTCTGTCTGGCAGCTGGTGCAGATTCCAGAGAGTCACTGCTGACATTTAGCGAAAAGCACAGTACCCTTGAAGTTTGGTATCAGTTGCCTTGTCTGTGGTCTTCACCTTCTTGTGTTGATCAGGCATTGTATAACATCAAGGCATCAGGATTAACACATCATGCCTCTGAAGAGAAAACAAATGTAAAAATGTTGTTTTTTCACTTGACAAGTGAAGGACAATACTAGTAGATGACCTGAGTAACTGGAGAAAGAGATGTCTACAGGAAAGAAAACAAATAATACATAATAGGTCCAGGGATTAAAGAAATCAAAAGAGCATACCCTTCAACATTTCTCCAATGAAAATAGGAACGTCCTATTCCATTAATATTCTTAATACCCCACCCATCTGACTGGGTTGCCCCCACCACTCTGGGCAGCTTCCAACATATATAAAATCATAATAAAAGATTAAAATCATAATTAAAGATTAAACTATTCAGGGCTGCCTTCAGATGACTTCTATGGCTCAGAGGTTGCATAACTCCATAACCTCCAATGTTTCTCTAATGAAAATAGGGACGTCCTAAGGAAAAGCAGGACATTCCAGGATCAAATCAGAAATCAGGACGGCTTCTGTAAATCTGGGACTGTCCTTGGAAAATAGGGACACTTGGAAGGTATGAAAGAGCTGTTTTAGCTTCTCTTAAAAGCTCCTGCTTACAAACCTTCGTTGTTTTTAACCACAAATCTACATGCCATATCTCGAATCGCTTTTGAGATACTTCTCACTTTCAAATATGGTTTATCACACAGCATGTGCACGTCAAGGGGTAAGGGGAACTGTTGTTCAAGAACTTAAATGCAAAGTTGAGTGGAATGAAGCTTACAGAGATCATGGTCAAAATATGCACAGTCTAATTTCTTTGGATTCCCATTTCGATGGCTGGGGGAGCAGGAACTAAAAAAATGAATGGCCTGTTAGCAACCACTACACAAGACTACACAATACTGGCACTCCCCCCTCAAAAAAAAAAAGTTATAAATGTGACACTTACTGTAACAACTTCATGGTGTATACCAACACCTTTTTTCTATAAAAGGCACAAATAATAATAATAATAATAATAATAATAATAATAATAATAATAATAATAGTGTTTCAAAGCTAAATCTGAGAGAGAACAAACCACGCACTGCATATGTTCCAAAGCTAAATCTAACACCGAAAAGAGATCCTAGTGGCTCTCCCCGCCCTGCTCCCCGGGGTCCGCTGGGAATTCCCATCCAATCATAAATTATGGGATGGGAAACTCCACAAAACGCTGTTTCCTTCGTTCCTCCCAAGCATCCCCTTCCTCGCTCTACTCACTTCGCACAGGGAAGGGCGACACCCTGGATTCCCGATCTCTCTGCCCCTCCCCAGTTTGCAGATCCACCGCACCTCTCCGTTATTATTTTTTAGGATTCTTCTTATTATTATTACTATTTTTTAATCCGAGCTAAAAAAGACCAAACCCCCCCGCCCCGCTGAGCGAGCCAACTGACAAACGTACCAGCCAATGAAAGCGCGCCTCCTTCTAAACGATCGATTCCTTCGACCAATGGCGAGCCGCTGCGAAGGCGGTGGCGCTCCAGGGGAGACGGGTAACGCCGCCGCTGCTGTTGCCATAGGAACGGGAGAAGCCGCTCGGGGCTCCCAGCCCCGCTCGCCGTAGTGGAAAGAAACGACTCTCGCGCTAAATTCTCAGTAGGCGCGGCTTGGCGCGGTGACGTCACCGAGCGGCCTTGCAGGAGCCCTTTTCTGATTGGCTAATGGCGGCCCTCCTTCTGCAAGTACCCGGAAGCGGGCAGAAGGGGAAAGATTACCGTATTCACCCAAAAGGTGGAGTGGGAATAGTAGGCTAGCGTCACGTCGCTTGCGATTTTGTTTGGAAAACGACCCAATCCAGAGTCGGAGGGTGTAATTCCATTACGTATTATTATTGAGCGTGTAGAGACTGCTGCTTCACTTCCAGTCCTCCCCAAAAGGTCTTAAGATGATTTTTTTTTATTGTAATTAATGACCGCAATACAAAAATATAGGGCTAACCTAACTTATGTAGCAAATCAGATGCACTGATTTGGAAGAGAGGGGGAAATGAATTCATAGAACACAGCAGCGACGACACTCATACATGGTACATATATACTGAAATTTTATTTGCTCCAAATCGTTGAAAAAACCAAGGGGCCTGTGATTAGCTCTCAAACATATTGTGGATCTGTAAAGATAATGCTTTGGAATACGTGTAGGAAATCTTGCCTTCTGAATGACCAGCTTCCAAAGATTATGCTTTAACTATGGTATGGTTTCCAATTAGCTATTCTGTCTAAGCAAGATGTGAAACTATGCAGAATCTCATAGATGAGATTCCTGCATTGCAGGGGGTTAGACTAGATGATCCCCAGGATCCCTTCCAACTCTACCAAATTCTAGGATTCTACGGCACTTCATACCATCCACTCCCCAACAGATCCCATGATGTTGCTTTGTTGCAGTTGGGGGCATTTTCTCCTTTTGTGTTGTACATTTCAAATGGGACTGTCCTTTTTATTTTATTTTGAAGTTGAAGGCGCCCGGGGAGCCTTTTGGGCACAAGAGGGGCTCCAAGTAAATGAATTGAACGTATAATAGAAGCGCAGGACAGCTCCAAAGCAACAGAGCCATAAGACAGTGTTTCCCAACCTTTTTTGGGCAAAGGCACACTTGTTTCATGAAAAAAATCTCGAGGCACACCACCATGCCAGATGGGGAAAGGTCACTTTTTACTTATGTAAAAAAAAATAAAAAAAATAGTAACAGCATAGAAGGTAATGGTTAGGCTAGCATCCCTCTTCCAAATATGCTAGGTTTTTATTTGCAGGGACTGTTCTACATGGGAAAGCATTCAGCACTGTCATTCTCCCATCTGCCATCTGAATTGGTACTATTCTGGGTCAACTTACTCTGCTGCATGTGTAGATGAAAATGGCACCAAGTGTGGGGGAGGGGGCAGAACAGGTTTCAGATACAGGATATTAAGCATACACGTACTTCAGATTGAACTGGTTGCTTGCTTTGCAAGTTTTCATTTCCCAAATGACTGCCTTGGCAAGCGCAATACCTACCAGGCTCAACGCTGGTCTCGCGCTGCCGCTTCCCGCGCTCTCAAGGACCCGGGAGGAGGAAGGCGTGAAGGGAATCCCGAAGGCGCGAAAACCTCGCGCATGCGCAGGCCTTCCGCCTGCGACAGCCCAGTAGGCTGGCCGAAGCGAGCGGCGATGGGATGTGGGAGCTCGCTCGCTCGCCGCCCTGCGTGTGCCTATGTGGGGCACGTTACAGCCCCGTGACGTCAGTGCCACGCAGGCAGCCAGGCAGGCAGACGGCGAGAGCCCCGCGCTGGGCAGCCTCTCCTCGCCGCCGCCGCCCCGCCTCTCGCCGCCCGACTCGCCCGCCTCCCTCCAGGCAACATCTCACGGCACACCAGGCAACGTCTCACGGCACACTAGTGTGCCGCGGAACACCGGTTGGGAAACACTGCCATAAGATTTCTCTTCGGGGCCAGTCCACCCATGAGGCAAGGTGACATAACTGCCTCAGGCAGCAGGTACCACAGGGGCAGATCTGCCCACCGCTGAATGCATTGCCTGCTGCTGCAATGTGCTCCTTGGAGGCCAGTGCCACCTCTACAGCGGCCTCTTGGCAAATAGGTGGTGCTGCTGATCTCCTCTCATCCTTGTTCCTGATGTAGATCTTCGCTCACCTCTTATTCCTTGGTGCACTCTTTTGTGATTCATCTCAAGTGCCAATTGTATTGGGCTGGCTCTGTTTCTCTTGCTCCATTTCAATAGACCTACAGAACTGAATTGGCAAGACTGAACAGAACCCAATCTGTTTGGTTTGCAGAAAGAGCAAAAACATATAATATGGGTAAAGTTGCAATATCTAATATTTATCCAGAGTTATATTTATCCAGAGTTATATTGCGAATATAACGTGGGACGCGGGTGGCGCTGTGGGTAAAAGCCTCAGCGCCTAGGGCTTGCCGATCGAAAGGTCGGCAGTTCGAATCCCCGCGGCGGGGTGCGCTCCCGTTGTTCGGTCCCAGCACCTGCCAACCTAGCAGTTCGAAAGCACTCCCGGGTGCAAGTAGATAAATAGGGACCGCTTACTAGCGGGAAGGTAAACGGCGTTTCCGTGTGCGGCTCTGGCTCGCCAGAGCAGCGATGTCACGCTGGCCACGTGACCCGGAAGTGTCTTCGGACAGCGCTGGCCCCCGGCCACCTGAGTGAGATGGGTGCACAACCCTAGAGTACCTTTACCTTTACCTTATATTGCGAATCTCTAGACCACTGCTCAACTCTGATCAAGCATCTCTTTCTGACCCTTTACACTGTGGTTTTTATTTATTTCTCTTTTAAAATTTTATATTTTCCTGTTTCCCTTTTAACATTCTGTACAGCCCAATTACTGTACTAACCTTGTCTCCTCTTAGTGGGAAAAATCTGTGCATGCTGCTATGGCTTCACTCTCAAGTGCTGACATACTTTTGTATGCCAACAAAATTATTTGGTTGCCAGTTACAAATAACGCAAAGGATTGACTGGAATTCAGGGCAAGATAGAAGGGAAGAACAGCATCACCTTGCCCCATGCAGTTCTTTAAAATCTGAGTATTTGTAGGGCAGATGTAGGAAGGAAGCTGTTTCTTCCCACTTACCTCAATCCAATAGACACAGGACAAGAAAATAGAAAATATGTATTTTTCTCCTCTTCATTTTTCTTTCTTTTGCAAATATAGGAGGATGAATGAGGTGTGTAATATAGGAGTGTACATTTCAGCATACCTTGTGAAATAAATACCATTCCAGTAAACGTCTTTTTCTGTTACCAGTAAAGGTAAATCTGCCTTCTAGTGTCACTAAGAAACAAAACTCAAGTTCTCAGTGGCTTCCTCTGAGTTTTATGACAGTAAACAGGTTAGAACTAAAAAGGTTATTGCAGGGGAAGAGCATAACTTGCCCCATCACCCACAAAACTGTCAACACTGGGGCAGATTAACCCACCTCAAGTCTACAATGGCTGCCATTCATTCCTATGAGAAATACTCTACTCTAGGGATCCTTGAACTGTACTGGTCTTCAATTCATGACAACCCCTGCCCACCACAGTGATAGGATTTTGACCGTCTAATAATATAACACAACTTCAATCCAAAAGATACATATTGCAGCATTATACATTGGTACGATTTGTAGCATCGTTTTGTAGACTCACAGCTCTTACTTACTGGTTGTGCAGTTCTTAAACACATGGCAAGAACTTCACTCTAAACTAGACTAGCTAGATAAAAGTTAGAGCACCAAAGAGCTTTCATGTATTATATCAGTAACATTAACCCTGCATAACAAGCAACATGTGATTAAAAATTAACCGAAAACGTTAAATTCAGTGGCATTTTATTGCTTTTTGTCAACTTTTTGAAACATTACAAAAAATAGTTTTCGCAACATTCATTAAACAAATTATAAAGGCTGGATTTTTCACAGTACATGTTGGAGAATTTTTTGTAGGCATTATATAAATTAATAAAATATTGTTTCTACATTTGGAACAATGTTAACTTGCTTTGGATTTTATTATAAAAGGAAATGTTATATGCAATTAGAAAACTGTCATAAAAACTGGAATAAAGTGTGGAATCACACTGCAAATCAAAGTAAATGTTTTTGTTCAGCTCTGAACACTGGAAGACACACTTACAAAACAAAGCATCAATAACAAATGGGAAATGTTACAAAGGAATTCGTCTCCTGACTAATAAATTGCATTATAAAAACCTGGCATTAAATAAGTTACTCCAAGACTGCCAAATAGTGACAATATGTACTAAATATGAAAAAACTTTATTTTCACACCAATTGCAACCATTTTCCTATAATTGACAAATTTACTAAAAGGTTTTAAAATAAAAAAACTGCAAGTAGTAAAATCACAAGACAATATTTTGTATTCAGAATACGAGTATATATTGACACACAACTATGTGCCTGTACATTCACTAAAATAAATGGTTCTTCACAACATTTGTACTGTATTAGGTAATGGATGGCACCTATAATCAATCATTCTAAAAAACATTAAATTACTGACCAAACTTAAGAAAAGCAAAAGCAAAATACATTCAAAATGTTGTGCTAATGATCTACAAACTCTGAACTGGTAACTTCAAACACAATGTAGAAAACATATGTATAATACATAACCCCTTTAAACAATGCATACCAGTGCATTTTGGTTTTGCATTTCATCTATCCGTGACATTTTTACATTTGGAACTTACTTTTACAATGGGCACATTTTACAAGACTACTGTACATAGAGATAAATGTGTTTGGGGGAGGGGGAGGAGAAATGTTCTGTTGGATGCTAAATGACTGACATGCTTTGTACACTATCTTGCACATTTTTGTTGATTATCTTGATAATCTGGAATAACCTGCCTTAAACACAGTTTGCAGCATGGAACATTGCAAACTAAGGATAATGAGTTGTTTGTGCATATCTAGAACAGAGTTTTACAAGTTCATACACAAACCAAAAACACCGGGTTGTTTAGATTCTATTGTGACACTAAGATTCTTTACAGAAGATGCCAGTACCAAGGTATCTAAAAAAAGTGCTCAGCTATTTAGTCTACTGGTTTAATGGAAATATACTGGCTTTAAATTAGGCTCCACCCTAAGGTGAATCAGTGCACAGTAAAGTTTACTCATTTACACCTTTTAAGGCAACATTTATTATCTACGTACAGTAAAAGCTCTGTCCTTCTCTGTCTTACTTTAATACTATCCTTTTTTTAATTATGGAGAAGGAAATAATGTTTATACAGTATAATGAGCAGTAAATCACCTAGATTTTACCACTGGAATTCTCAGCATGTCATCAGGACTTAATATGCTATCAAATGTGTAAGGTAACATTAACAAACATCGAAACAATCAATGCAAACTACATTGCAAATCATGGTTATGCCTGGCACTGTATAATATTTTTACATAATTAAAATAAAATAAATATTGTGATTCTAAGTAGTTTTCAGATCTTTGCTTAAGTTACCAAAATTATTAACCCTTTGGCACTGAAAAGTTGATATGAACTGTTCAGCATTATGGAATTATAGGCTTAGAAAACAAAGGGTTAAAATTCAAGACAATCTGTTTGGATCTTTGCAAATTACTACCCACAGCTCTGAATACAGAATTTTTCAGTAATGGAAGACGAGTGTGAATAACTCTGAAAGCTACAGGCATGATTGGTTGTGGTTTTTTACTGTACCAAATAGAACACATTGTTTTCAAACGTGATTGTTGAAGACGTTGAACACACCTTTTGTGAAAGAGATGGGGTAAGTGACAGGTGGTCATGATTTTCAAATAAAGAAAAAGTGCATATTTCCTGAAGAAGGCTAAGGCACAAGCTACGTGAACATCGAGGAATGAACATTATAGTTATACTCTTACCAATATCAAAGATAAGCAGTACTGAAAAGCTAATTTGATGGTGCTGAGGCATCAGCTCTTCTGTTTAATGATGACCCATATCCCTACATGTTGATTTAATAAGGTTAACTTTTTCTTCAAACTGTGAATACATTTAGCAGCATTTTTAAAAAACAACAATAAAAGGAAATGTCACTGTTCAAGTAAATCTTAAGTGTCAATTCCATAGGTTTCTGTTACCATTACTTGCTCTCAATTGTTTCAGGTCACTGAGCACAGTTGCTTTTAGTGAGCCCCACAATCTGCTTTTATGCTGTAGGACTTGTTCACTCCTCTGGTTCTGCCCTGAAAACGGCTTTTGAAACACCCCACTATTTCAAAAGCAGTTGACAGCACGGTACATGAACTTCCTCTTCAGAAAAGTAAAATGTTCCACCGGGTGCACCAAGTTACTTTTCAAGATCCAACGTGCACTTCTTGCCATATTCCCAGTGAAAAGTTCTGTGGGAGACGCGCACCAATTCTTTTGACAGCACAAAGAGAGGCGCAAATATTCATTATTGACGGAAAATAAGCGCAACCTTAAGTTATGCGGCTTCTGTTACAATTGTGAGCAATGTCAACAACTAGACTTCTTTGCAAGGTTTGCGGAACTTAGGTTTTCATACGAACAGCATTCTTCAGTAACAAGTGGCGAGGCAGTTTGCTAACAGGAATTGCATGCTGCCAGGCAATCAAGGAGGGAAAAGAAAACACATTCTTAATGGGGAACTGCTGGGAGGTAGCAGTGATGATGGGCTCCACTGAGAATCTCTGCTAGCATGAGAGGTCCATATGGACTTGAAGCTCCTAACTAGCCAGTAACTACACGGTTTACGTTTACATCAACTACCACTTACAATAGGGGTCTTTAAAGACCTATTTGATTGCTCCACGGTGGTGATTCCTACCAATGAATGGCTTCACCAGTTGCTGCCATTTCACCTTTAGAAGCAGAATTGGTTACTGTGAGTTTCACCATTGGGCAAGATGACGGAAGTCCATGCTGGCAAACAGATACTATCCAGCTGCATTTCAAGCCTTAAGTCCTGTGCATTTCATCAGGACAGATATACACAAATGCTTAATTCTGCCACAGAAAGAAATGAGCATTAATATTCTGGTGCAGGGATGGGGAGCCTGTGGACCTCCAGATGATTTGAACTACAACTTCCATCATCCCTGACTACTGGCCATATTTGCTGTGGATGATGAGAATTGGAGTCCAACCATGACCGGTGGGGTCAGAGTCCCCCCCCCCATCCCTGTTCCAGTGTGGCTAGCAATTTATACAACTGACTTCAGTAAGAGGAGATAATAAAGCAATGTGCTTTTAAAATTGAAGACCTTACATGTTTAATTTGCCTTTTAATTTTAACTTCACATAAAAGTTGCTCCATTCCTTCAAATGCATAGAGATTAATGTATTACGCAATCCTCACACCTTGATGCTAAACACAGTGGCTCCAGTTTAGGGGCCTTCTTTATATGTGTGGGATTTTCAGATAGGTACCATGAAGATCCAGCATACACAGGATCTTTCCTTGATATAGGATTTAATTTCATATGCACATCCTCCACATAAGAGAAGGCCTTATCCATTGCAGAAGCTCTGCATGGACAGCTTTGGACCCAGATTCACTGCCTTAAAAATTAAGCACCATTGACGTCAGTGCAACTTACTTCTATGCATGGCCTAATATCTTATAAATAAGCTGTAGTTTCAAACATATTGTGTGGATCTTGAAACACTCAAGCAGAACTCTGTTCATGCAACAGGGCTCTCCTGGCTCCTTCCCCCTGCTGTAGGCCCTGTGTAGGTTCCCCAAAGCATCTCCTAAGATGCTGTAGGTTCCCCAAAGCATCTCCTAAGGGCCAGTAGGACCCTCTAGAATGCAAAATGGGGTATGGGGGCAGCAGCTGGATGAGGAAATGGAAGAAATTCAGCAGGGTTGCCTTTCACAAGTGGAAGTGTTTTTTTCCACTCACACAAGAAATCTCTGGATCCAAGCCTTCCAAGTAATAGCATTTAGATACTGAGTTCTATTGATTAAGTCAGCATTGGCTCCATGATTGCTAGCCTTTTGCTCTGTCTCCCATCCTCTGTGAGGCACACTCCCTCCACCTGCTCTGGGTCTTTGTGCGGCTGTTTGAAAGCCCTTTGTTTAAAAGCAAGATTCCTGTGCAAACCCTCTCCTGGATCAGCAAAATGTTTGCATTGGGATCCCCTGCTCTCACCACTCTGAATTCAGAGATCAATTAATATTATGCACATGCAGGAAAAGGAAACAAACTCACTGGCTAATCAAAGTCTGTTAAGCTTACATTTTAAATCAGGAACCTTAATTTGGAACCTACGTGTGTATTCAAATCCACAGGCCCTGTATAATTTCAATGCCTCATTAACTTCAATGGAGGCAAAAGAATCTGTACATAAAAAATGTAGTATGAAGAGGTACTGTGGTATCCATGACTTACAGGAACAAGGGAAAGGCAACAACACTGTGTTTAGTGTTATATTAATTTAGGACTAATAAATCATTCTCACAGATATCCATTTAGATCCCCATAAAACAGCAACATGAAGTAAGAATGGCCTGAAAATAAAGTCATTTATGAAAGGGCACATTGGGATTTTTTTTCCTAGGGAGAGTGACATTTATAACATTTTGCAAACACCCAAACAGTAATTGCCTGAAAACGTGACGTGTACTGCAATAAATTATAAAAACTACTACATACTAGAAAGTTATAAACAATGCAACCAATACTTCACAATTAAAGATGATCTGACATGCAATGCATGTACTGATAACTAAAAAGAATTTTTAATTTTCCTATTTAAAAAAATGAAAAACATTCCACTAAAAATAAATATTTCAAGAGCGGACATCACTTCTATCTTGTCTGAAAGTCTTGTTGCTGTGCATACAGTATCCATATCGCTCGAATTTCAGTACTTGAAAGAAGATGTGAAGTCACCCTTTACAGTATATCCTATAAAATAATATATACCCTTGTTCACTTCTATAATGAGGTTTCAGCATCTACATACTTTGTTTCAGGAGTATTTTCCATGTCTATTTTCACACACTCTTCTTTTTCAGAGCTGTTAAGAACAATTCACAAGGTTAGACAAGCCAAAGAATATATAACACACTCAAATTTTATCAAATAGCATCTGTATTTCATGTATCACATATTATTTTTTATTATGAACATGCACATACACACACTCAAGTTAACACATTTCAAATACATGAAGCACATCAGAAAAGTTTAACATGGATTCAAGATTATTCTCTTAGGGTTTATGGCTTGAATGCTGTTTTTCGCTAAACATTTAAGCCATTTTCAGCTCTTCTTCCTATAGATGCATGTGAATTCAATATAATTGCAATAAACCACCACTAATTATTCAACTTTAAGGCTGCAATTCTAAATCCACTTAATACGATGCTGCTTATTTTTGGGTAGACATGTAGGACTGCCATGTAAGGTCAGTGACAGACTAGGCAACATGCATTTAGTCTGGATTCAGATGCAGCCTGAACCCACCTAATGATTCTAAGTTCCTATTATATGTGAATTCACGGGACATTGACAAATCACAGGGCCATTGTGCCAGTGCAAGAGGCTGCTTCATCATGGAAACATGAAGCTGAATTCTGAGCAGACAAGCATCTCAGACCTATAGTCAGCCTGGCATATGTCAAGAAGCTCAGACTATGAAGTGGGTTCTTAACTATGGTTAGCACAAACCATGGTTTCATGTTACATCTGAAACCAGCTGTAATGTGGGAAAGGTTTTGTTGTTTTGTTTTGTTTAAATATTTTATTTTTATGCTGTAAACTGCCCAGAGAACTTTGGATGAAGGTAGTATAAAAATTAAATAAATAATGAGTTCTTGCAACCAGCCTCAACATTCATGATCTCAAGTGTGCAGCTACAGGACTTAAGAATATTTGAAATTCCTAGTAGCAAGCAAGCTTTTGTGAAATTTGTGTTTGTGTATGTGCATCTGTAGCCGAATGGGGGGAAGGGTGTCATGCTTTGTGTCTTTTCTACCCTTTATTCCAAATTAAAGTTCCACAATGAGTAGAAACGATATGAAACAGCTATGCATGCCATTCTTTGGTCCATTATGCTACAGATTAAATATTTTTAAAAGAGCCACCCCATATCTAAATCACTATAATACACAGAAAATGTGCTTTGGGTGATATCCAACACTTCCCTTCCAGTAGGACTTCCTGGATCAACTTTTGATTGGGGGCTGTGAGTGGAGGGAGAATAAATGTCAAAAACTGCCTCTCTCACTCATTTTGCTGATAGATGCCTTCTACCACTAGAGGGGAAATACTGGATATCATCTTCTGTCCATTATCCAAAAAAACAACCCCAGTTTAATCAAGAGCCTTATGCTAATCCATTATATATATTTTTCTTTGACAATGACCCTCATAACATGTAAGCAAACTGGGCTTTTAAAAAGATACCCTCACTTCTAAAGCACATTTGTTTTGCAGAATGGTAGGCTGTTATTTAAGGAAATTCTATGGGCATCTCCAACTCATGACACTAGTTTCACTGTTCTTGGGATCCCAGACTTCCAAGTTTAGAAACCAGTCTTTTTCTTTCCTAGGTCTCATAAACTTTTCCATTGTTTCACAGGTCAGATGTGTGATATAAACTCTTATTTGGGCATTCAGGGATATAGATATAAATACCAATCAAAATTACTTCCACAGCTCAACAAAATCAAAGCATAATCAGAAAGGTGAGTAGTTTTAAGCTACCTCAAGTTAGATCTTGTTACTTTGGCATTCTCTGTGTTCATGGAAAGAGCCTTCCACTGTGCAGTTTTGGCCATTTCATCTGATATGTTTACAACAGAAGGATCAACGCTAGACAACAAACACAACTTGATTAGTACTCAGTGCCTTGCAAAAGCATTAATTATGTCTCATGCTCTTTACATCATTTGAGCCTTATGTTATGTATTTACCCAGCAACTAGTGACGTGTTGTGTTAAATACTACATTCTGTATCCATACATGTGGTGTAAGAATTCCTGGGCTAAAAAAGGTATTCCATTACAGGAAAATCTGGATTGGCTTACTGAGTGATTTTAATCATCATATGGCAATAGAAATATTTGTATGAAAGAATCCAATTCTAACTGAGTCCATTTTGAGAGCAGATCTGAACTACTTCTGTACTAGCAACATTTTTCTTTGGAACACATGAGAATAACCAAAATACTTCTTTGTAAGAATTTCAGGTACTTATTTTCTCTATCACGTATTTTCTTGCTCACCCAAAATTCTTACAAAGAAGTATTTTGTTTATTTTCATGTGTTCCAAAGAAAAATGTATATTGGCCAAATCCATACAAACTAGGGGCCACCATAAGAAAATAAGTAGAAGTATCTTTTTATAAAGCAAACTTGAGAATATGGCTAGGGATGCTTGCTGATATTGAAAAACTTGTTGGGATGCTATTCTTAAGTCACTTAATCCCAACTAGCTCTATATGGAAGAAGGTATGTTCCTGGGTAAAGTGGTTGATGACTGTAGCCTTAGGAGCTCTGGTATTCCAACTGGAGCCAAATATTTTGTCAAGACAAATTATTTTAAAAGTATACATGTTCCTTTCAGACAGATTACAGAGGAAGGATGGAAAATGTTCTGGAAATGAGCTGGCTGGAAAAGGCAAAGACGTTTCATTTTTTCCTGGGCTTCTGGCCCTTTAATTTGAATGGTATATATTAGCTTCTTTAGGGATGAGACTTAAAGTCCTGCCTTCTTTGTGTTTTGAGTCTTATTCAAATTGTTGTGTTTTTAGGTTTTTATTGTTGTTTCTAATTGGTTTTAATATGAGTCAGTTTGAGTTACCTTGTAAGAAAAGTGAGTAGCAAACAACATTAATAAACAACATCTCTTTGTTTTAACTTGAAAAAAAAGGATACTCAATTGGGATTGATTTTAGTAGTAGATAAATTAAAGGGTTAAGTGCTATGTCCTTCAAGTCCGTTTACAGTGGAACCTCGTGTTACATACAGTGGTACCTCGCAAGACGAATGCCTCGCAAGACAAAAAACTCGCTAGACGAAAGGGTTTTTTGTTTTTTGAGCTGCTTCGCAAGACGATTTTCCCTATGGGCTTGCTTCGCAAGACGGAAACATCTTGCAAGTTTGTTTCCTTTTTCTTAACACCGTTAATACAGTTGCGACTTGACTTTTACTGCATTTGTGGTTTTTATGGAAGCCGCCCAGAATGGCTGGGGAGGCCCAGCCAGGTGGGCGGGGTATAAATAATAAATTATTATTATTATTATTATTATTATTATAACTCATAGAACGCGGTGTGGTAGCCTTTTTTGAGGTTTTTAAAGACTTTGGTGATTTTTGAAACTTTTCCAAAACTTTCCTGACACCGTGCTTCACAAGACAAAAAAAATCGCAAGACGACAAAACTCGTGGAACGAATTAATTTCGTCTTGCGAGGCACCACTGTACAGTCCTCCTTGCGAACCCTTCGGGCTACAGAAGTAGATGCTTCCGGTTGCGAACTTTGCCCTGAGATGCGAGCGGAAGTTGCATGCCGGGAGCACGGCAGCAGCGGGAGGCGAAAGCACGGCTCATGTTATGAGTGGTTTCGGCTTAAGAACGGACCTCCGGAACGATTTAAGTTCATAACCGGAGGTACCACTTATTATCAAGTGTCCCCAGACAACTTTTTTTAAATGTACACAAGGTTTGTTTTTTGTTTGTTTGTTTTGTGTTAAAAGGAAATTACTATATAGAGCTTTTTTTGTTTTCGTTTTTTTAAAAAAAAAGACTGTCCAGGCTTTAAGCAGCTGGTAAATTTATGGCTCAAATTATATTTAGTATCTTCAATGCTTCTCACATCATTAGCCATGCACAGGAGCACACTAGACAGAACTGACCAAAACAGCTTCTTCACCCTGAGAACAGCTGGTTGAAAGTGAGTCATCTGATCTGTTCAAAAGGGTCACATGAATAAAATGTAATTTAAAATAGATATATAAAACCATATTGTAGACATAAGGAGGTCTGTGTTTTTGTTCCTCTTTCCCAGACAGTTGAATCCCAGATTTGGAGGTCAGTACTTATTCACAATAGTTCAAATACATTAATTTCCACATAAAAGGTAAAGGTAAAGGTACCCCTGCCCGTACGGGCCAGTCTTGCCAGACTCTAGGGTTGTGCGCTCATCTCACTCTATAGGCCGGGAGCCAGTGCTGTCTGCAGACACTTCCGGGTCACGTGGCCAGCGTGACATCGCTGCTCTGGCGAGCCAGAGCCGCACACGGAACACCGTTTACCTTCCCGCTAGTAAGCGGTCCCTATTTATCTACTTGCACCCAGGGTGCAATTTCCACATAAATTTCCACATAAAGCTATATAAAAAGCAAACAATAAAAATAGTAGATATATATCACACCTGTATTTTAGAGCTTTCACGGGAATCTCTAACACATCGCCTCTGTCATATGGAAGGTGTATAGTTTCACTGTCCACTGTCTGAAACATTCGTTCAGCTTCCTGAAAGTTACACATTATCCAATACATATTTAATTATTTTACTCTACAAGAATGAGGCATGCAAACAAGGCCTTGTATGATTTTCAATGTACTTTAAATACAGAGCGGTGGCCATAACTGTATTTTGGATAATGCTACATTATAATTGTACAACATGGAATCCTGCCCAGTCACCTACCGACCCCTCCAAGTCATATTTGGGACACAGAATAGGGGATATTTAAAGAGTTTCACACAGGTAATGAAGCTTGAGTCCCTTTCTTTCTGGAAACTACTGCCCACACCATCTGATAAGCCATTCAGAATATCAGGGTATGGGGCCTTCGAGTGCAGTGCCAACAGCTGCTGTCAACCCACTGGTACCAACAAAATTGGGTATCTGCTGTGATCCATGGGAGTCTGAGGGATCCATCCATCAAACCCTAAAATATGACATGCTCTCTAATCCACTCTAATCCACCATTCTCCCATCACTTGGGATATCTAGAGGAAGAGTGGGTTAAGGTTGTTTAAGGAGCATGTTTATGTGGGGAAAGTGTTCCCATAGACGCCTGGTTGGCCAACATGACCCCAGTCCTCATTGTGTATCTCTTGTTTATAGTAATATTGAGTCAGCACTTGATTCAATGCATGCATGCCCTTGCATATTTAAAGAAGTTTTTGGGTCACAATTTTAAATTGTGCATTTAGTCCAGATGAATTTAGGAAGGGGAAATATTCCTGCTCTTGCGGTTACAAATGAGATTTTAATTCAATTAAATAAGTGGAGAAACACATCTTCAAGAGCAGTGGCATGCAGAGCCCAGAGACAGAGCTATGAGAGCAGGTAGTTCTATTTACCATCACTTGCCCCTCCACTCCATTACCCCAGGAAACTCACTGTATGCTGTAGCCTGAAATTGGGTCTGCAAAGCGCAGTTGATTAATTGCTGAACGGGACACAACGTAAAGGAAGCTCTCTCATACTTCAGGGCCTGCCCATAAAAGGAAGCTCTGCCATTGGATATTGAGTTTGTTTGGGCCTTGGGTGAGAATCAAGGTGAAAGGGTGAAGTTCCAGTGCTGAGTGGGGAAGTATAGGAGATAAGGAGAGAAAAAACTGAGGGGTTGGCACTTGCCTCCCAGAGTTCTTTGCTCTCCTGCCTCCATGACATGAAGAGGGTAATACCCAACCCATTTGGGTCATCAAATGGGGTACAAATCAGTAACAAATTATGCTATTGATATCAAAAAGAAACATTTATGAAATCTTGTTAGCCCTTTAATCAGTAACTTGCACTGTGTATTATTTACATCGTCTTCCAGTTAGCATTTTGCACTGTGTTATATTGATTATGTTTTGGGGTTATGCATTGGGTTGCTTTTTCACTGTTTCAGTTTTGATTGTATTTTTATGTACGTACGGCAACCTGCACTGGGACATACTCGTGAAGGGCAGGCAAGACATACAATAAATAATAATTCATAACGTCATGAACACTGCTCCACTCATACGCAGGAGCTTTTCAGCTCTTGTTTCCAGTGGCAGCTTCACAGATCCCTGAAAAGCCTGTTAAAGCCTGGGGGCACTACAGAACAACACCCAAAGGAGTAAAATTGCAACTCATTTTTCATGTATTTGTACAAATTCTAAAACCATACAGGTGACGGATCCATGAAAAACCTGCTCTTGCCCCCACCCCCCAATGATTTCAGTTGTTCTTTTTTTGTTATAAATTACTATCAAACTTACTTCCTTTGCTTTTTTCTTTTTGTCATCTTCCTTCTTCTTCTTGCTTTCTGGCATAAGGTCATCAAGCCAACTGAGCTCCCGTTTGGTGAAACACAAATCCAAAAGTTTGCGAATGAAAACTAGAGCTAAAACCTTGAAAACAATTTAAAAACAACAGCTATCACACAAAGATCAGAACACTAATAGAAAGGACAAAACTAATATAGACTGAGTTATACGAGACAAAATTGTATGGTGCAAATTCTTTGTCTAATATATTAAGTTGACACGAATGTATATTCTCAAATACACTATAATTATTTACTTACCATCATAGGAAAAACAACAGCAGCAGCAGATGCTTTAATTGCCCACAAAAGAACGAGACAGGTGAGTTGAACTACCGTAAATACATGAACCTTCCAGAGCGGCACGTAACGCAGATAGATCAAATCAGGCTGATGTTTGGCCGGCATTCCAAACAATTTGATACGGTCAAAAAACTAAATTGAAAAGGGGGGAAAGGTTATTGAACTTTTTTTCATCCTAAAGGGAAAATTAGGAAAGAAAAATGATCAGAAATATAAATTGAAGGGATTGCAAAATTAGGCAGGGTTGCGAATTTGACTGTCCAACTATTGGTCAAATACTTAAAGCATTACTTGATTAGACTGATAACAGAATTACCCAAGCTGCAAAAACAAACTGAGTAGCATTCAAGTCACACTCTGAGTAGACCAATTAAAGTCAATGGACTAAACTTAGTCAATGGATCTGTTCTGAGTATGATTTAGCCAGAACCCATCCTATGAGAATTTCTAATCAAGGAGTGCCTAACCTTTGGCTTTCCATACGTTACTGGACTACGTATCACATTATCCCTGACTACTGGTCATGCAGGCTGGTGGGATGATGGGAGCTGAACAGCATCTAGAAGGCACCCCTGTTCTAAACTAATTAATTAATTGTCATTAATATTGTTAAAATCTAAGTGGTTGTGAGCAGTACTCAAGAGACTGGTTCAGGAGAGGAGTACAAACATCATTCCAGGTCAAAGAAAGAGATGTAAGGAACACTTCCTCCTCAGCTTTAAGCTGCATTAAGCCAATGCCTTTCGCACTGCTAAAGCCACCTTCTGATGCTTTGTGGGAACAGGCAAATAAGTGTAAGAAAAATAGTGTCCTCTTTCCTTGCAATCCTCAGTCTGCCCGCAGAGTTGCCATCACACCCAGTTTCCATCAGTTTTTGCCTCCTACTGCAAAACTCCTTGTTCCAATACCATGCTATGAGCGTCCCCCACAACTCTTAGGGGCAACTTTGGGGGGGGGGGCTAGGGAGAAATGCCAAGCTTTAGAATCTATTTTTCACCTTTCCCCCTCAGATACTGATTAAAATAGAACTTGCCTGGATGCCTTTTAGTGAGGATGCTCCCATGTAAAGAAAAACACCATATAAAACGGGCATTGGAATAAACTGTGGGGAAAAGATCAGCAAGTTCATTAACAGATCAGTGAATGCATTTTCTACCATCTTTATGCTATTATTTATCAAAGTCACAGCCTTGAGCACTGCATCCAATTAGGGAAAATGCATGATTCAACAACAATTAACTATGAATGTGTGTTTAACAGAAAATTTAGGGCTTATCCACACGTTTGCTTGTCCTGTGCATGGGTCCAAGTGATTTTCCGCTTTCTAGGTTTTCTAGGCACGGGTCCAAGTGGTTTTTCGTTTGTCCTGCCAGTTTCCCCGGGAAAACCCACTGCTTACCACTGTATCAGAACAAATGTCAACCCACAGAAAAACCAATCAATGTCTGTTCTGATTCAGCGCAAACAGCAGTTTTCTCAGGACAAAGCGTCAGAACAAGCGGACGAGCCATTAAAACCTTTCTTTCTTCGTCACTCCCAACTAACAATAAGTCAACCTACTACAATCTGAAGAAACCCAAAGAAATACAGTGGTACCTCGCAAGACGAATGCCTCGCAAGACGAAAAATTCGCTAGACGATAAAACTTGCGGAACGAATTAATTTCGTCTTGCGGGGCACCACTGTACAAAATTGCAGTTGCTGAGACATTCTATGGTTTCTATTCTCAAAGATACAAAAACATACTATAGGTACACTTTTCATGTGTAACACATGATTTTCTACTGAGATTGTTTGGATATGGCGAGAGGCATGTTCATATCATTGAAGCCGTACCACTGGGAGTTTTAATACTGTTTTACTAGCATGTTCAGCCTACATAATGTTATGGAATAAACTTTTTTTTCTTACCTTTAATACAGATGTCATAAATACAGACAGCCCCATCAACACAAAGATCATTAATCCTGTCACTCTCTGCTCACGAATTCCCAGGAACTTTGGCTGCTCCCCAGGAGCAGAACACTCGGATTCTACTTTTAAACTGTTGACATGACTTATAGAAAGAACAGTTGCAGCCACAAACCAAGGCAAGCCCATAATTGAGCATATACCTAACATCATGCCAACCATGAGCAGATCGAGATGATATCCACCACCTTTCTGTGGAGTCAAACACAAACACGTTTCATAGCAAATATGCACATATTCTGGCAACAATACTTTTTAAAAATTTTGACACAGACATCTGGAGTATTCCGATTGCTACATATTCATAATGGAAAATGTTTAGCATATAAAACCTAAACACACTGAATCCAGTGGTCTATAGAAGAAAAATGCATGGTAACAAAACGTATGTTTTTTAAAGTCAATATGGTATAAAAATAACCCAAAAGGTATGAAAATCAGAACACACTGCTGTGACTGAAGATCTTCAGAATAATTAATAAAAAATATATATTGTGACCACGGGGAGGCAGGGAAACGAGTAAATCCATAGTTGAGCTGTATTCTGAGTTTAGGTTTCTCACATTGTAGTAAGAACCCTGATAACAAAGCACTCAACAGAATCAAATCTAATTTTTGATTGTGGGAGGAGCCAATGATGTTAAATTTGTGGTTCTTATCATGGAGAAAAAGTAAAAACACCTAAGTAGGTTCTGCTCAAAATATAATTGAGATCCAATACCAGTAAGTCATGATTCATCTTAACATTATATTCCTATCCCATCAATGTTTCTTCTACTTACTATCACAGGTTTTGACACACATTTAAGGCTTCAAAAGAATTTCACCCAGGATAAATGGTGCAATTTATATATATAAAAAATGGTCTGATTACAAATAACTTTAGCCTACTATCTGAATACAAGATTTTTGCCTCCATCTTCAGCATTTTATAAACCTTTGCAAAGTATACAGAGGAAGTTACTATTTCAGAAACTAGGTTAACTTTTGTATTTACAATGAGGAAACATAATCAAAATTTCACCTTGAGTTTATGTTCTTTCCTGTTTATGATAACTGCTGTAATTTGCTGGTCCATAAAAATAAGAATGGTGCAGAGTAAAGCAGGAACTGCAGCTATTACAAGCGTCCACCAAGGATTAGGTCCTAGCGGATCTATGAGCCATCCTCGATCACTTCGTGTGGGCTTGGGGGGAAAAACAGGTAACAAAAGGACTAAGTACTTCTTCCTTATTTATTAGACAAGTATGTTAATTCCAAAATTGGTATGCATACTATTTGCTAACATTTCCCAAAAATTCAAAATTTAAAAGGTTAGAATAATTTTTAAAACAAGTAGTACTGTGTAACATTTCAGTTTTAATTATTAAATTGTGGCATGATCCTGTACTGACATGACCTTTCTGCTTCAGAAGCCACATAATGTCCTTGTACAGTGGTACCTCGCAAGACGAATGCCTCGCAAGACAAAAAACTCGCTAGACGAAAGGTTTTTCCGTTTTCGATTTGCCTCGCAAGACGAATTTCCCCTATGGGCTTGCTTCGCAAGACGAAAACGCCTCGCGACTTTGTTTTCTTTGTCTAAAAACAAAGACATGTTTTGTTTATAAAGTTAATTTATTTTCCCTTCAATTTTTGAACTGCTCTTTACAGTATGTGTGACTTTAAAGAGCAGTTAATAAACTGTTGTTGTACCAAATTTGGCTTTGTTTGGACTTTTTTTGACCATAGGAATGCATTAATTGATATTCAATGCATTCCTATGGGATTTCGTGCTTCGCAAGACGAAAAATTCGCTAGACGACAAAAATTGCGGAACGAATTAATTTTGTCTTGCGGGGCACCACTGTATTCAGGATAATAAACTATCAAAGTTTAGTAACAGTTCAATCCTGTGCATGTTTACTCTAACACAAAAACGCACAGGACTGTGCTGTAACAAAGCGGGAGTAGGACCCGCTTTGCATGAAGTCACATTACTGGGATGTAGAATACCAAAAAAGTGTGTGAGCTAATGAGCATTTACTCAAGATGAGAGCCTTACTGCACTCAATGAGACCTGTTCCCCAAATTAACAAAATGAGAACTAAAGATAAAAATACAAAAACACAAAACTGATTACTATAGCACTAATCATTGTGCATATCTAAGCACAGTGGAAGAAAATCAAATTTCAAGTGCATGAGCCTAAAACCTAAATCAAATCTGTCAATTCCAGTTCTGTCACAATATATGCTTCATTCAATCTAGCTTCTAAACAGTGCTAGTATAATAGGTTGACCTCTCATTAAAAAACTACCATAAATAGAGTTGATTCCTAGTGAAATGTTAGCCTTTTTGGCAGCAGTATTTAAAGAATTCCATTTCAGTTGCATCATTATTATTATTATTATTATTATTATTATTATTATTATTATTACTACTACTACTACTTTACTTACTTCAAATTTTTCAGGCACATGAAGTTTAGGAGAAGGAACTCCAACAAGATAATCAATGAGAACCATGATCACTATTGTCAAAAATACAGCAAAATCACTTATTGTAGACCGCACCTAAAAAGGAAGAATATACTGCTTTTAAAAAAAAACAACTTGCAAATTAATTATATTTGCCACAGTGACAGGGATTGTCAAATAATTAATCATTCGGAAATAGTTTAATACAAATTATTGAGATGTATACTTACTGAAACCTAGCAGCATATAAACTTACTCTAAAAGTTGAAAGTAAGTTAAATGGGAATCTCATTATCTTCAAGAAGAGATTTCTTCTGGATGAACAATCAGATTTATGATGTTCCAGGACCAAAATTTAAAACCTTAAATCAACATTTTCCTAATCTTAGTCTCCTTGCAATTAATTCTGTGTTGTTGCAAAAAAATAACACCTCAGATATCTATTATTTACAGAAACAAAATATCCAGTTAGATCATTTAAAACCTCATTTCATCTAACAATTTCAATCTGATTTCTGCAGAAATGAGCAATATATAATAAAGCATACTCAGCCTCTCCAATTTCAAAAGGACATACATATGCAGCAAAAGGAATAACGTGAAATCTTCCTTGTATCAGCACAGAAGATAAAACACTGAACCACTTTATTATTAATGCATGCCTATATTTAGGAACAGTTAACACTAAGTAGGGTGGGACTTTTACATTTTTTGGATGCCTTTGCTGCTATTTATTCTAAGATAATGTGCTTAAGATAGCACCACGATTGTGGTTTTCTCTGATCAGGATTATTTTAGCATTTGAGTGCTCACCCAAAACACAATTAATCAAAAAAATCCTATTCATATCTAATTTAACTGCATTGGGTGTGTGACTGTGCCACAAAGCCAAAAAGTTGCTTTGCCTCTTATGTTTGTATCACTGATCAATCTTTTAATAATTACCAATTTAAATGGTACTGCCGTTTTGTATTGCATATTGCAAATGCAAAGCTTGGCTATTAAGAATCTAAGAGCTGCTGATACTGTTGAAACTATAGGGTTTTTTACTCAACTAGAACAATTAACTATGGGTTGAAATAGCTTTAACCAATGATAAGTATGGTTAATTCAACACCTCTCCATAGCAAAACTTTGGAACAATTAATTAAAGAACATAGCGTCCTCATCAGTCCTAACAATAGTTGCTGCCACAAGCTTGTCCCATATAACACATTTACATAGGTGATCCTGAACTTTTCAGTTCTATACACATTGGGGGATACTTACTCAAATGGGTTAGTTTCTCATCTAACATGCACAAATGAGCCATTAAGTTGTATAGTTGATTAAACCCAGAACCTGTGTCATCTTTGGACTTGCATGCACCAGAAAACCCTCAAAATGAATAAATGCTACCACAATTACCTTAGTGGGGAAATAGCGTTTGGTCTTGAACTGCTTGAGGAAAGAGGAAAGGAAAAACGTTGTAAAGAACAGTATGACGGACCAAAAAAGAACATCTGGGAAATATGGACCATGGTGGCCGCAGGCTGATCCAACAAACACGCCGTGAAGTTCTGTACATTGCTGTAAATCAAGCCATGCAGAAATGCAAATTAGATGTAGAACTGTTCGCATTGCAATTAAACTTGCACCTGCCCTCTTTAAATGTATAGAGGAATCAGCAGATCCAAACTCTGAGTGAATACAGACAATTAGGCATCACCTGGCCTAATGGCAGTGCCAGCCCTGACAAGCAAGAGGATCTGATCCTGTGCAGTGCCACTTTGCAAGTGGCTTTCCTACAGGAGCCATAGTGTTGAGCCTACCTTCTTCCAGGAAGAGGCAGCTACCTGTTATTAGGTACATCTTGGCCTTTTCTTGCTGTTTTCCCACCCTGCCTGCCTCTCCTTGCTGCCTGATGCCCTGCCCTCTGACAGCCTGGGCCATCCAAGCTGACTCAAAGCAATCTGTGACTGTTTGTATCCAACTCATCCAAGACCCATGGTCCTCCAAATATGTCTCCAGTTTGGCTCAAGGCTCAGCTGAATCCAACGTACAACCCAAATATCAAGTGTTATGCCTTCATCATGTCTACAAAGCAGTGAACTGGATTGTATTTGAACAAAAAACTCAGCTTAAAGCATCTTTACGTTTCAAAAATGGGGAACTGTCAGGAACATTTTCATTTTCTATACTCTACATATTTTTGCATTATGTAAGAAACTAGGTTGAGGCTGCTGCAAAGAGCAAGCTAGCTAACTGGATTCCACAAAATATCATCCATGATTAATTTTCAGCTCAAAGATTGTATAACAGATAAAGCAACTTGCTTTTCATGAAACATCTAATGATATAATGTTCCTTTTCCCATCTTGCCCTCTAGAACCTCCTTCATACTTATAAAAACACATACAAGGGGAGCCAATGGATTCTTTAAGAGTTTTAAAAAATAGTTTTAAGTAGTGAAAAATCATGATACATGATGAGACACCCCAAATTTATTTCCATTATTTATCTCAATAATATTTTCCTTCTCTGCCTGGAACTTCTATGCATGGCAAGATCAAAAGCAGGTCTCAGACACATGGAAACCTACCACTCCACACTTTTCACTGGCAATTTCTGAAGCTGGAAGATACTATATTTCTGCAATATACAAAACTATCCTTGCCCCCAAAACAGGAAAACAAAGTGAGAAGCAGCAGAGGGAATCATTCCCTTGGAACCAATACACCAATTATCGTCCTAAGTCCTGCCTACTGTTCCATCAATGATTAATTATTTGTTGGACATCTGCTTAAGTGGGGAAAGAGTTTAACTGATTAATTGTTCAAAAGCCAGACAGTTCAGAATCTAAATTGGCAGCCCTGATCTCAAGTCAGTACAACAATATAGAGAGTGAAGGATTAAGACTCATGTGTGCCAAGTTATTTCAGACTATTTAGACTAGTTCTACAGCACCTCTCAAGATACTCACTTTAACTGTGAGGTTAGACCATGGTATAGTATCCACAGATTTGTTGGCTGTCATCCACTGCGCTACTGTTTCATTGGTGGGGTCTGGAGGCTCTGCACACACACATCTGACAAGTTTAAAATTTCAGTATTTCAATCAGTGTGTTTCATCTTGCTGCTATAAACATTTACAATATCTAGCCTGACATTATTAAACCAAGAAAAAAATGATAATTAAATGAAAATTTATCATCTAATGATGTGAACGCTTGAAAAGTATGAAATACAGAATAGCAAATTGGTTTAACAAAGTAGCCTAAGATTGATCCAGAAAATATCATTTTCTTTTCAATGGTTAAAATATTAAAAGGCAGCCAAAGAGAACGAAAAGGGAAACGGTCTGGATGCTAAAGAATGGCAAGAAATTTTATTTCTTATCCTAAGAAATAAAATGTTTTTTGATCCTCAGAACCGATGGAAAGTGAGAGAGAATATGGGCATGGAAAACTTCATTGTTTCCATGTTCTGCTGTATACAATAGAACATCAGGAAATAACTCATGTCAAATAGGCAGATGAACTACCAGTTTAATCTAGTACAGCACAGTGTATTTTATTAAGAAAGCCAAACTTACGAATAGAATGTCAATTTATTCAGGTCATTGTGCCTGTTGAATTCATAAGTTTCTCCCAATTGAAAAAGCTTTTCCAGTGCTTCATATATGAATATTATGCAAATAAGAGCAGCAAAAGCCTCCTCGGTAAATCGAGTGATGTAACACACAAGGCTGCTTGCATCAGTTGCCACTAACAATATGCATAAAAATGCTGTCCACAGACCAATGCTGGTTCGTAGAGAGAGATAAGAAAGTCCATAGTCCCTGTCGAAAGAAGAAATATGGATTCAGTAAAACTAAATATAATGCAACATGAGACACAATTTGACAATATTCTGGGTTTCGATCTGTCTCCATCTATTAATGCTTATGCCATAATGAATGTGTTAGTCTTTAAGGTGGTGCAAGACTCTCTTGTTTTTACTATTTCAGTATTATTTGCTCTATTTGTGCTATCATGTTTTTTTTAATATAATTTTGTGTGCTCTTTTAAAGTGTATTCTTGTACCTTGAGGTTTTGGTGATAAAATGTCATTCATTTATAACTTCATGTCTAAAGAATCAAAATTGTAATTAGTGAGAAGGCTTTAGCATCTGATTCCAGAAAGGTCATTCTATCTGCCTTTAGTGTCAACTTCAGATTCCTCTGATGCGGCAACACTGAACATAGCATAATGGTTTCTGGCTACCATTCAGATATCTAATTTCAGAAGTAAACATTGCTAGGTGTCCTTATACATACTTTCACCTTCAAGCTTCAAACATATAAAAATAATCTTTCAAGAAAAAAAATGCAATGCACCTATATCTTGTGAATAAAAGTTCACTTACTTGCAGAATTTAAATAATATTTTCTCAAATACTAGGACAGGTCCAGTGCTCCCCAATATTGTCAGAGGTTGCCCAGCAAATAGTGAATAGGCAATCCCAGTTAATGATGCTCCAAATAAAGATTCTATTGCACTCTGAGGGGAGGAAAGAAACATGTGATTCCCAGAACATAAGATTCAACAATTCAGCTGTATGCACATTGATTTATAAACAGCAGCAAGAACGATGAAAGCATTATAACCATTATCGGCTGTAATACAGTTTTAAACTAGAAATGTCACTTAGCAGTATCATGGCCAGAATTCGAGGTGCTTAAAAGTAGTAAAACTATCCAAAAACAAGGGGAATAAGTTACTCATTTGGCATGCTAAGGAAGAAAGGCACATGTCAACAAATATAGCACACAAATTCGGGAGGAAAAGGATAAATAAAGGGTCTTCTCCTGTATAAAGAATGTTGCAACAAACCTGTACCCAAATTGAATACGATGTGCTCTACTATATTCGAACTCTCGTGACACAACAATGAATGAATGCAACTCAGCAATGATGATTAAACATAAATGGGGGGGGGGGAAACATGGGCACAAAGAATAAATGGAGAAGAAAGTCATCATCCCACCTGGTAATGCATTTTCTCAATTACAACATACTGTAATTGTCTGGCTATACAAGTTTTCCAATACGGCACCCTTTGTGATGTTACCCATTTACAGGAAACGACAAGATTAATTTTGGTACTTTAAGACAAACTAATCTAAAAATGCATGGGGGAGGCAACACTATTTTTCCTTTACGTAATTAATTGCAAGGTGTTCAAAACTATGTAAGGTAATTATGGGGCAAACACAATACACTAGCCCTAGGCCTTTTGTGGCTAATGGCAGTAGCAGCAAATGAGGAGGGTTTCCTTAGCATTGATGGCAACCCAGTCAGATGGGCAGGGTACAAATAATAAAATAATAACAACAATTGTTGTTGTTGTTTATTTGTTTGTTTTAGAGCACTTTGTGCCCCCGCGGACCACACACATTGGCTGGCAGCAGCAGGAGTGGACCCTCTTGCTCTCCCAAGTTTCCAACTCCATGAGTCACTGCCAATTACCAAGATGGGGAGGGGCAAGGTGCAGAGAGCTCAGCATGGTGCAATGAGTGGTGGAGTATCAGATTATCTCCACTGCCACCTGCTGCATCACAGAGTTCCCCCAACCCCTCCCAGTAAGCAACAGTGCCCCATGGTGTTGGGAACATGGGAGACCAACAGGAGCCCACCAACGCTGCTGCATCAGCCACTGTTAGCTAACGTGTGTGACCCCAATCTCTCCTAAAAATGCTCACTTTAAACATCTGAAGGGAGCTAAAGAGTGCACTAAAAGCCATTAACGTTAAGAGAACCTAAAACTCAACAGGAGAGATACGCCAAAATAGCTCAAAACTGAACCATCTGAAAATGATATATGGAATGGTATCTTGAATAAATGTAAGGTAACTGAGAATATTTTTGTTATGAATGAGTTATAGAAGAAAATTAAAAAGCAGGCCCACAACCAGCAAAGTTCATTGTTTACCACTTCATGTAGCACAAGATCAATCTAATCCTTCAGATGTTAACCATGACCTAGTCTTGGGTTGATCAATGCATTAACCTTGGTTTCTCTAGGCAGGATGGCAACAGCGGGAGCACTGTGGAAGTGACAGCCTCTGGAGATGTGGGGAAGTGGTGTGAACACAAGTGTGTACCTTACAAGTCAGTTACTGTGCTTGAACACATGTGTGCAGTAGCTAATTTAATATATTCACTGATGCACACCAAGCAACTGAAGGCAGCAAACAATCCCAGACAGCTAAAAGAAAGAAGGCATTTTTCAATTTACATGCAGGAGGTACATATTTTTTAAACCAGCTGCTTGAGAACATGCTTAACTAGTATTTCAGAGCCAATGCTATAAGCCTTTTCTAACAGTTACTACACCTCATTATTCCATGTTACTAAAAGTGGATTGTCCACAAGCAAATACAGCAGGGAGCCTTTTGTTTTGTTTTTGAAAGGGCCACAGTAATGTAGAAGAAATATATATAAATGTTCAAGTTATGTAAAAAAAACTAAGTCAAGTCTAACAAAGGGGAAGTATTAGTACTGTATGAAAATGTGAATACCTGTTATGGAAAGCAATACCAACATTTTCAATACATATAAAAACAAATTTCAAAATTACAGACATTTATACTGTGAAGCAGTGGCGTAGCGTGGGGGGTGTAGGGGGGGCCGGCCGCACCGGGCGCAACATCTGGGGTTAGGGCAAATCCACAGGTTAGGGGGCGCAAATCCGCGGGTTAGGGGGCGCAAATTACTTGCCTTGCCCCGGGTGCTGACAACCCACGCTACGCCACTGCTGTGAAGGCAGATTTACAATGAAATATTTACGTGAAAACAGTTTTTAAGTGTTCCATTCATTTTAACCTCCATTAGATCAGCTGTTATAATGGCCAATACATTCTAAATCATCATCAGTAAAAACAGGATGGTTAAGGTCACAAAAAAGTCAATGTCAAAAACAATTAAGAATTTAGTTAAATTGTACAACTGCAAATAAAGTGGGGCAGTTATTTTCAAGAAGACCAAACATTTTACACACATATATATGTATTTAAACATCAACAAATTCTTATAGAGGAAAGCAGCTTCAGGAGTGACGATTGGAGTAGAGAAGGGCTGATGAAAGGTGTTTCACCCTTTCCCTTTACATTACTTTTCCACTGCAACCCCATAGTGCCCCACCTGCCCCCACCAGGCAGGGAAATGCATCTGGGACCCGGGTGGGGGGAGAAAGTGGCCAAGTTGGTTGGGCATAGTTGCAGCAAAGAGTGGTGGACAGAGATAAGGTTCAGCACCTTCTCACCACTTTTCTGCTCCAAACAATTCCTCCCTGAAACAGTTTTCTCTAACAAAAGTGCCCATCTAGATTTTATCACACACGTGTGCGACATTTAGGATAGCTCAGAGTACTTAGTTCTACATTTCTCTTTCCAAAACCTTTTTTTAAAAAGGCATTCTTTTTATAGGTCTACTACCCAATAAAACAACCAAGCTATCCGAAACATCAGCCTTGAGCAGAAAATCAAGGTGGGTCCAAAGTCGGGTGATCCAATAGCCTTTCCACAGCCAGTTTAAGGCCTCTTTAAAATAAAGACAATGCAAGCTGTTTTCCAATCCATGAAACGATTCATCAAGACAGAGTAATTTTTACCTTAACTGTGCGTCTTCTCCTGTTCATACACACATTTTTATCCATGTTTTCCAGTTAATATTTGAGGAACATTTAATAGGGGGCAAGGCTAATCAAATGCTGTGGCTAAAGGTCTTCAAATAAAGGTAGGAATAAAGGAGACAAATGAACACAGTCACTTGCCTCTGAAAATCTAAACGCCTGGCTACTACCATTCTTTGTACTCACTATTCTGCCTTCTGTAGCTTCTCCAAGGAGCCCTCCAAAAGTGATTACAGGAGACATACAGGCACAGTATAGGAAAAGAATCGAGGCCAGGCACTGCAGACTTAATGCATCCTTGAAGTCACTCAAGAAAAAAGGTGCTTTCCTTTTGATGTCAAGTATCAAACCACCAAAAAGCCTAAATAGGTGAGATGAAACTCGTCAAACTGTACACTAAAGGACTCCAGAATGCTTAAAACTATGGGATACACAAGACTGACAGTGCAGATTTTTTTAGCACAAAGTAGCCTTATTTCATATATTCCAAACCTACTGACAATTACAAACTGCAAATGTACCATTTTAATCTACTCATTTTCAGTACCTAAAGTAAACTTAGTTGATATTCTGTTTTTAATGCTGGCAGATAATTTGTGTATAATCGGCTAGACATTGAAAAAAGCTTGGAAAATGTTCAGTATCCCTACCTGAATGTAACATTGATCAAGATATTTTACATCTAACTTCTGCTGAAAATCTGTAGGACTTCTGTTTCCCTGCATTTGCTCTTATGGACCAGCCACCCCTCTTAAATTTTTTTTAGCAAAACATACTTTTACATAATTTGATGCAACCCACAGCTTTGTGGATATATTAAAACTCCATGTGCATGGTCTGTACTTCCCACAAAAGTGGTCATTAATGCTCTCGTTAACAGATGGGAGTAGATACAACAGAACCAAATATTTCAGATTTGTGTTAGTCTCAGTTCAAAGTGTTTGGCATTTATTCCTTAAAGGTTTTACAAAATGTCCTAGCAGTGCTATGAAAATGATCAAGGCAGCTGACAATAATATTAAGAAATGCAAAAATATACAGAAGACAGTAATATCAGAAGTGTGCATACACTGCACTAAAGAACTCAAAATTCTGCACTTCAGTTTTTCCCCCATACATCTTTAAAACCATCAGTTGGCCCTTGGAAATAACTCTCAGTCTCATCTCTGAATTGTGACATTTTACCATGCAGGACACATTCACTTTTCAGCCTCTCTTTGAAATGTTAAAGATCCAAAACTTATTTTTAATGAAAAACTGAATGTTCTCAGGGTGACAAATTCTGCTGCCAGTACTAAGTTCTGTGCTTATACCCAGGTTGCACTGAATTGTGGAATATATACAGCTCTGGGCAACTAATTAAAAGGCAGGGGTTCTATACAGCAGCAGAAACTATCAAGAGAAATCTCAAAATATTTAAGGAAAATGGAAATAAGCGTCAAACATTTGATAGCACTGGTATACCGGATTCAAAATATATTGGGAATAATTAACCTTGGTCACAGAAAAATATTCTTAGAAAGAAAGCCATTTGAATCTCCATTAAAATAACTATTACACAAGAAATGTGTCTATGTACATTTTTATACTCACAGAGTGTAATTAAATTAAAAAATAAAAGTACAGTATGCTATCATTTTTGTGCATTTCAATAATGTTCCTCAAAAAAGTTATTCAAATTGTTTAAGATGAACAACTTTTGTGAAAAGCCATCTAAACGCCTTAAATCTTTCATTTTTCATACCGATTAACTGTATTTGATAAAGCTTACTGATTTGTAAATCTGTAGTCAGATACATATTCAACAGTTGTTTTTTAGTGAAGAGAAATTTCAAATTGGCAAAGAGAATTTTCTTTGAAAATGGCTTCTTCTATCTCAGAAAGTTTTTCCTTTCTGTGAATTCTGCCAAAAGGGACGATAGGGGACATCACTAATGTTTCCATGTCTAGGAAATCACTGTGGTTTTTCTTTACAAAATGTTTTGACTATCTAGCCCACTATATACAATTTTTGGTTTTAAACCATATCTATGGCAAACATAAGACTTTGAGCACTGTTTCAGTTTGAAAATAAATTTGGGTAAGGCATCGACACATTCTCTATTCTTCCCCGAAGCATACTGAAGAATACTGCCATAGTATTAAGTGCCTAAAACAGGCCAACGTATTAGGTGGAAACTAAACATTATGAAATATATATTCTGCAAATTTCTAAAGCAGTAAGGATTTAGATTTCTACTTCTTTAATATTGCTAGAATTTAAGCAAACACCACACACCTTCCAGTCCTCTGTAGTTCAGGTCCAGCATGATGGCCTTCTTCAAGAGACTCTCCTGGAGAAGCAGCTCCATTTGGAAATTTAGGTATCTTCCGTTTTTCCTGTATCAAGGAAATGCATGAAAAGATTGCATTAAGGTCAGACCACAATAGCAAGCACAATTTCAAGCTCTCTCCCTCGCACCTAAGGAAAGGCCTACACACTGAGCATGTGATGCTATTTTCCTGCCAAACTCAAAAAGTATTTTTCAAAAAGCAGCGTTAATTATTCACTGAGAAATTATTCTGCAACACTTAACATGGCTCTGAGAGAAAAATCTTCTGATTATTAAAAACTTTAGCTATCATTAACTATGCAAGGAGATAAGTTTACAAGAGGAAAAAAACCAAACTTTTTGCTTCATTCTAAGTAATGATTATTTTTGTATCAGAACAGGTGATTAGCATGGCATTATCTAGGGAGAAATTCTGTACACAGAAACCATGTAGTTTAAAAAAAATACTATTTGCAGAATTCGTTTCATCAAAGCAACTAGACACATTCAATTCACTGTTTTATCCATCCTGTATCATGAGCTCAGGGTAATCAAACACACTTCGCAGCGTTCAGATACTGAACATAGCCTGTTTTCCTTCAAAGTTAGGAGCCAACATTTAGCCACCTCTCTCAAAAGAGCTAGCAGTTCCGTGAAGTGGTTTTCAGTTTCAACCAGCACTTTTTCATTCTGTGTGTATCTCATGCAGTTTTGACATTTTTTTAGCTGCTTGCATATCCCACCTATGTCCTGTCACACCACTACACTCTTTTAAGGTGCCCTTCACTAGAAAAGTTCTTACCTGAGAAGGAACACTTTTGGGTGGCTCAATTCGAATAGATGGATCCCACTCTCCTGGAGGCAGAACTGTTACTTGATCTAAAAATTCATCGATTCCAGAGAGCAGATCATTTCGGTCTTTAGCTTTATAAGCAACATCATGGAAAACCTTTATAAAATATATACACACTTATATTTGATTTCCTGACATGGTGAAATTCTTCTCTAAGAGGCTGGAAAGGCATCACAGTTATTACTTTAAAAGGCTCAAATAAATAACTTGTTTCTATACTCAATTCTACATGCAAATATATCTATGATCAGCATTCAAATGCATGCTCAAGACACAAGTTATGTGTGTGCGCTTATGTACACATACACCTGTTTGCATGGACAATGACATTTCAAGCCTATGATATTGATATTTAAACATAGCAAACATCTCTCAAAGTTTCAGAGTAGCAAGGAAAGGAAAGTTCACAAAGACTATAGTCCTATAGACACTTACATGGAAATATGTCCTATTGTAGCTGACATGCATAGGATTGTACCACGCAAGGAGGAAGGAACAGTGAAAAATCTAAGAGCATTACTGTGAGATGTATATAGCTGTCAGATTTCACAAAAGTGGTGCTTTCATTTAGTAATTTTTTCACACACACAGCTTTAGGAATTTATCAAAAACACAACATGACACATTTCACTGCAGCATTCATGAATTCATGCTTATGGTAAACATACTCGTTCCATAGCTATTTCCTTCAATCACCATATATTCATTAGCCATGCCAAGTTCTACTTGAATGAAGATCCCATTCAGATTTTTAAGTGAATACTTTGAACAGATACAGGATGCCTAGTACTCACGTCATCTGTCATAAGTGTTGCTATTGATCGACCAATCTCATGGTATTGGGGCGCTTTGCCTGCTGGACCCAGCAAAAGAAAAAGGAATCTGTGGAAGAATGAAACAGACTACAAGAAATCAGAACTACGATAAGCTGAATTTTTTAGCATCAGTGATCAGTGAAGATATGTCAGGTGCTGTGAGAAAGCATAAATATGGAACTGGAAGGCTGCCCAGTGTCTAGCTCAGTTAGTGGCAGCAGATTACCATTTCCATTTATTTTTTTTAAAATGAAATAAAATGTACCTACAGTAGTTCACACCGATGCACAAAGTAAAAAACAACAACAAGGAGGTGGCAGCAAAGGAAGTATTTCTCAGTTAAGAATTTCTGCCTGAAAAGCTTAGAGTCAAAACCGTATTATACAAATGCAAAATTCCAGCTTTATTATATGTAAGATTTTCCTTACCGGGTAGGAACAGGAACTTCTGTAAGGCCTGAGAGAAGTACAGCGGGGGCCAGCCTCACAAAAGCAATAATTGGTCTCTCCAAAAAATCCACTTCTCCCACCAACACATTTGATGCCTCTGCACCTATGGGAATCTTCCTCATAAAATTCATATCTACCTATTTACAAGGATTAAAAATAGCTACTTAGTTTACAGTTGATTAATGCTAAGTGTTTCTAAAACTAGGATTAATGGTATGTGACTCTGTTGTGAACAGAACACTATGGTGTTGCTACAGGAACAAATGTGTGTCAGAAGAAGCTTCAGAAATACATTTATAATGTAACCATATCTGCACACATTGTTGCATATTTTAGTATAAATATTTAAACACAACTACTTTTTTAAAAAACAGTTTTTATTATTGGTATCTACAAATAGCACTAAAAAGTCACTGCAGTTATATACAAAGTTCTTTCATTTTATAAAATCAGCCTGAGGGGAAAAACTAGTTTTGGAGAAGTATCTATTGATATATATATAAGGTTTATTAATAAATTAATTATGCAAACTGTGTATATAATTACAGAAGAATACCACCATATTGTACAGCACATGAACTATTGGTTCACATACAGACAGATACACAAAGATCACTGAAACTAAGACACCAGTTACACAGCTATCTAGGAAATAAAACTTACAGCTGGCCTCTTGAGTCCCACACCAAGTGTGCCACAACTACAGTGCCAGGAGGCAGACTCCTGCCCAACAGGAGACAAGGCAGGTGCAGAGAAGAATAGGCCAAGTAAAAACATAAAAACTGTGATAGAGGAGCAGGAATAGTGGCATCTGCCATGATTAACTAAAACGTAAGTTAACTTCGTTTACATTTAATTCACAAGATGCACATTCACAGACAACTTTTAAATTAGTAATTACATTGCTCAACTGAATGTTTTATATAATTCAAACGGATGCAATCTTGTCCCTCTGCAGGTTTAAATACAGAAAACTAGGAGGAGGAATAGAGCCTTAAATGCTTCAAGCAACAACAGAAATGTAGGCTCATATATTGTTTCCAGGAAATAAAATATACACCGCATTAAAACCTCCACTGCAAGATAGCATTCATTCCAATACTAAAGGATTCAGTTCTGCACACTTGAACTCAGTCCTAAAGTGTCGATTTTAGCAGCACTGGCACATATCAGGCTTCCACTGCCGCAACTGGACTGAGACCAAGTAGGGTACAACCCTGCTACAAAAGGCATAAGGGAATAGTGGCTGGAAAACAAAATCATCCAGAAGGCTGCACGACTCTTGCTATCTCCAAGCACACCAAATGTAGCCAGAGATTTCCAGGAAAAGTTCTCTACCCTGTTTCTGCAGCTGGCCAATAATAAATGAGCTGGTGATGCAGAGGCCATGCCAATCCAGGAGCACTACAACATGCGTTCAGGTATTAACTGGGTATTGGCATAAGAGGCAGCTTGGAATAGGGGACATACTAGAAACCATGACTAAAACCATAGTCATCGTTTGTGGCTGTAGGAGATTTCCTTGGTCATTTATATAGGAAGTAATGTACAGACATCAGCTGCTAATCCTACAGTCCAGAAAATTATGGAAATATGTTCATAATTCTTAATTTCTTTCTAGGAGTCATTACAGATCTGTTGGAAAGCTGTCACAAGTAACTCCAAATAAGCAAACAAAAAAAATCACTTAGAATTTTTGCTTTTAACAATATACGAATAATGATCTTAAACCCAGAATAAATAAACAGCTTTACAATTCACAAAGCTCTCTTTCTACTCTCTAAATGACATAGTTTACCTTGCTGAAATCAACAGTGCTGTTTTCTCTACTCCCCCCTGTTCCACTGCTTTTAAGTTCTCCACTTTTTCCAATGTCCAAATTACCGGGTGCAGATTGTGGTGATGCAAGAAGTCCTACAAGCAGAATATACAGGGCCGTTCAAAATCACAGCAGTAGAAAACACTTAGTTACACAATGACAGTGGCAGCTTTCTAAAAGCGAATGTGGAAGTTAATAAACAAAAGGTGCATTAGTATCAAAAATGCCACACAAACAAGTTATTTTCTTCTGAAAAACAATTAACACTTGTTAAAAAGTTGAAATTAGATGTTGCCTAAATGATGGCCTTTTGCAAAATGCACCAGAACAAAAATGTGTTATTTTTTAAAAGAGAACATAAGAATGTGTGTCTAACCACCAATGCTTTGTGTGTGGATCGTGCATCAGAGGGATGTCATACTTTCTATGAGTCTGAAAAACCACAAAAACATACTTTAGAATACCTAGCAGAACACCTAGCTTGTTTCAAGACTGGCCTCAAGATTACATCTATCTTCCATTAGTCAACACTAAAGCAAGAACATATTTTAAATAGGATGTGACCCATAATCCTAAGAATTAATTTTACACATGAACAAGAGGAACCAATTTTATTTGGAGTTAACACTGCAGTTTCATCTGCTCCCAAGGTGGCAAACCAGTTTTAAGGAAAAAACCCAATAGCAAGAAGAACTGTTATAAACTTCAAAGAAATATCAGAGTGCTATCCAACAAAATTACACTCAGAGCAGACCTATTAAAATCAATGGATTTGCATTAGTTTTGAAGGGCGGTATACACATTCTACTATTATTAAAATTACTACTACTAATAAAACTCTTACAAGATGCCAACTTTTTTTCTTTTCTACTTCACTGCTTTGTCTACCATCTAGTCTTGTACACTATTTTGGAATTGTTGTTTCACCATTTTGGACAGCAGACACAGTATGTTACTTCTGATGTAACATTCTATGAAATACATGGTTTTAAAATTGCATTTTTAAGAACCTTGGCCTAGTCATGACAAGATGCAGATGGGGCTACCAAGAAATCACAGAATCACGGAGCTGCTATATAACACAGAGTTCAATAAGCCACTGAAAAAAACACCACCTCTTTGTGCAGAAACAAACAGTCCACATTAGGAACATTAAATAAATAAATGTAAAAGAAATTGCCTCAACTGGTTCGGTCTTGCTTCCAACTCTGCTTTGGAACTGTGATGGTGCTTATCACCCTCCAACAGGATTGCCCAGTATATCAGAAACTAGACAAGAGAAGTGTGGTCCTGTTGGTTCTGCTTAACATCTCAGCAGCTTTTTATGTTCCTGGGGCTGGTGACACTGCTTTACATTATTCCTGGTCCTTTCTAGCAGACAAGTCTCAGAAGGTGGTATCTGAGGGGTACTGCTCAATTCCATGGCCACTAGCTTACAGTGAGCCACAGAATAACAACTTGTCCCCAACATGTTGAACATCTACAGAAACACCACTGGAGGTTGTCGATTAGGACCCCTGCAGCATCATTATGGTGGGAACAACCAAAGCTCTTTCTTGTAAATGGTATCGCATTACTGCATTGTTGTATCAACTTCACTGGCTCCAAGTCTGTTTGCAAGCTCAATTCCAGATGCTGGTTATTTTCTTTATAACCCTAATTAGTTTAGACCAGGAAACTTGGAAGTACCCATTTCTCCAATACAAGGCTTCCCACTTAATTGGAGTGTGTGTGTGTGTGGGGGGGTGTTTTCTGCAAGACACTACCGCTGTAAGTTGGGAATGCAAGAGAAGGCTTTCTCTGCAGTAGCAGAGCAGGCAAGCAAATGTACTCTAGGACAACTGCTTGCCCGCTCTTAGTTACACTACTTCATACTAAATTATCATTATTTCCCTTGCATCCTATTTTAGTGGAATCCAAGTTCGGAAAACTTAGGACTGTTTTATGCAGTGTGTTGTCTGATCCCAGACAGTACCAATACCTGCAGAGCAGATTATCTATTTAATGAAAGACACAATTCCATGAAAATCTACAATGGCCGTATCTTCTCACATAAGATAACAGAAAGCTCAAAGTTTAAATTAATCTAATATATCAAAGTGCCCCCAGATGACAGTAACCAAGAAACAGAGCAACAAAGGAAAGCAATGGAATAAAACAACCTCAGAGAAAAGCAATAATTTCAGGATATGGCTTACAAAGCATCTTCAAGCTGCGTCACACTTTACACAGCACTACAACAAAATGTGAGTCAGAGAGAAAGAGAGATATGTTTAGTCCATATTTGCAGGGGACCTACTTCTGTCAAAAGTAAAAAAAATAAAAATGTACATTCGACTTTGCAGTTCGAAGATTTTCAGAGCATTTAACCCTAAATATATACGTTCTTTACATTTACATCGCAGGTTTTAAAACAACTGATTGCTACAATAGTCTGAAAAAATAATTTGCTGTACACCAACACACATAATCAGATGTTAAGCTCCTAGCTAGAGTAGTCAATCTTCCTAGTCTCAACCTCTGTGCAAAAAGCTACTGTGCAGAACAGGAGACTGATGCAAGAGGTCTCACGCAGGAAGTGAATAAGACCAGAACATTGAGGACTGCAAAAGGCATCCACATCAATCTTACAGGTATAAAGTGTTGCTGTAACCAATGGAGTTTAGAGTTCAAGTACACTAGCAACTGACAGCTCTTACCCATTTAATTCAGAAAAATTAAATGCCCCCTTAGCTGTTGCACAAGCTTCTCCTTGTTACAATTCCTAAAAGGGGGCTGGCTACAGTTAAAGTGGCCCTTTTCAAATTAAACAGGAAAGAACTGGTTTATTACCGTGAAGTAGGAATTTCAAAGTTGGGTACAGCATGTTACTGTGTTTTCAAATCACAGACCATAATTTTTAAGGTAACTGGCATCTTCTGGTGCTGAAGTATACATCACCTACTATAAATTACGAGGTTTAAAAAGTAGTAAAAGGCCACCATTTGGTATCTTAGTTTCAAGTTTATAATGTATAACTCGCTTGTTTCTTTCTTTATTTTTTAAAGGCAGAAGCACTTGCTGAATGAATTCCTTTAGGTTATGAACATAAAAAGTATGGAGAAATACTCAGATATTTCATTGCTTTCAATGTGTTAATACTTGTGTTAATATTTCAGTGTCAACTCCAGTTCATAATACTGACTAAAGTATCACACAAGAAAATATCACACAAGAAGAAATGAAGCATGCAAACGAGTGACAGACTGATATACAACTCATGATTGCTCAAGCTGTGTGATAAAAACTTTGCAGTGGATGTGATTCAGCTGCAGAAAGCACCACACATGGACAATTTGAGTTCAAATAGTTGCCTGGTATTATGTCACTATTATCCTCTGTCGTCTTCTCCTCGCTTTCCTGAGCTTCTAAATCCTCCTCAGGTGGATGAATTACTACTTTGGGGATATCATCACTAGAAGGAGACACTAGGAGTTCAGCACCCTGGTGCTCAGCTGGTGGTAAATTTGTGGTTCCCTTGTGACCGCACCTAGGACTGGAAGGTGGAGTGCTTTGTGGGGTAGGTAAAGGGGTTGCGCTCCTTGAGACGGCTGGAGATCCAGGAAGAAGGTAATTGAGAAGAAGGGATAAGCGATTCTCTCCTCTCAGGGAAATATTTGAGGCAGAGAGACCAGCTCGTAAAGAGTGGCGGGAGGCTGAAAGGCCTTCCCCTGAGGTAAAACAAATAAAGTGATAAAAAAAAATGTTCAGCAGGAAGACAAGTTATTCATATTTTATATAACAAAACTCTAAAAACACAAAACATCACTCAGTCATAGGTGAGATAAGACTTAAGCAAAACGTAAGAGCTAAGCAGAATTTTCGATGTTAAAAAAGTCAGCTTATATGTACACATATCTACAAGGTAAGGAAGGAAGGGAGAAATATATTACTGCTGACTGCTTAAGATCCCGAGAGAATTGAGCAAAACATCTGAGTGCTATGCTTATGATAAAGGAATCTACATATATTTAAGCAGACATATAAGCACCTTCTGCAAAACAAGTTCTGGGAAAAACAAGAAAGTACAGTATCTGAAGTACAACATGCAAAATAAAAACACAGTCACTATCCTGACCTAGGGTGTCAACAGTATGTGAACCTTTGTTTTTCCTACTTTAAAAACACGTCACCACAGGAAGGTATGGAAGAAAAATGCTAGGTTTAGGGCCTAAAAAGACTGTACTGATTACAGGCTCCTAATAACAATGCAACAGTTTGCTGTGGAGCTACCAAACTCAATATCTTTAGAGTAAGATTTTATCAAAATCAGCAATTTGAAATATACATACATGAAAAGTCAAATATGTGATAGTTCTAATTAAGAGTATAGATAACAATATAAAATGAGATACACATTGATTACCTGAAATTACCTGAGCAGTGACTCTATTTTTTTTTAGCATCAGAAACCACACCAACAGAAACGAAACACCAAATGTGAGAGACACTCAGTAAATAAAAAGCACACTATCAGAATATCCTATAATGATTCTATATTATAAGCAAATATAAACACATGCACATACAGAGAATAGCAAACAGGAGAAACCAAGGCAATCATTTAGATAAAAAACAGTGTGGTTTTCCTCACCAAAATATCATTTATTGATTATTCCTAAAAGAGAAATGGACTTATTATAAAATTCAATAGCATAGGCATAAAACAGGAAGAGCCAGAAAATAGAGGAGGTATATAATAAAACAAGACACAATATTCATAAGCCTTGGTTTCACAAGCATCTATCCATATATCCAGTGGTGTAAGCACAGTTCTCAACTCTTACAGATCAAAAGGCATGAAGACAAAGTCACTAATTCTACAGACAAATGTTTACTCAACTCCTTATATATCAGGATTGAATTATGAACTTGTTTTCTTCCAGTGTGCTGACTTTTCTCACATCTCTGCATTAAATTTGTTAAAAGTTAAAACAAACTGAATGCCATGACTTATCTCACCATTTCTTTCAAGCAAGAGAGGGTCAGAATGTTTCTTGCCTATATCTGCAAAGGATCGGACAAGGGGAATCCGATTAGTGAATTTTTTTTCATTCTGATGATGGTGCCTCTTCAGAAGAGCTTCTCTGACATTGTCTCTCATTGATTCATCCAGGTGACCAGAAGCTATCATGTTATCCAATACCATATCTATAGAGAGAAAAAGATTAAATCAAAAATATAGTGACCTCCTGAATCTGATTTAAGTCAAATTCCACATTAAGAGCAATCCGTAAGACTTTCCTTTGGTAAATGATGATTGTGGTTAAAGATTATAAAGCAAGCATTTGCTAAACAATGCAAAGCTCCTGCGAGATCTCATGATAGCATCCCAGAGTCCATGCGCTGAGCAGAACTTGCCCAGTATACAAGGCAGAGACATTAAAAGCTCTTTCCGTGCCAGCAAAACCCAGCACAAAAAGAGCTTTTAAGCTCTCCGCCATGCATGCAATTAAATTGTGCAATTTCAACCAGCTGTCTTTCAACCGCACAAGGTTGAAATAACGCAAGTGAATTGTGCACAAGATGCAATCATACTGTATACAATGTGGTCCTTATTTGGAAATGTCCAGATTTCTTCTGAATCCCAAAACTTAAAACTGCTGCCAACAAAATATGTAGCAGAGTGACAGAATAAGTAACAAAGCCCTGCAATAAACCCTTAGGCTGGAACCATCTTGTTATCTCCCCCAGTGAAAATACCCCAGTCGCAGAGAGGTTCTGGTTAAGATTTATGCTAACACACTGAATAAAATGATTTTTTTGTGTTACAACATTATGCTACAGAAAATTAAAGCAAGTACAACTTGTAGCATAGCCCTTATCTGCTAATGAAACACAGTTAATCAGCAGGACTTTACACTTCAAGCTTTAAGTATAATGGTGGGTATTTTTTGCCTTTATCGTTTTTCTTTCTTAGACAGAATAACTGAAAAACTGCTTTGTTTTGTTGTTTTAGAACTAGATCTACGCAAGCAAAATTTAAAAAATCTTAAAGGAAAATTGGCTGTAACCTGCTATTTCATCCAGCGTACTGGCTCTCATATCCAACATGACTGTCCCGTTTAAGATACAGCTTCTCAGTTCAAAGAGACTGTGCAGAGACAGGGTAGCCACATAAGGTTTGCTCCACCTATCACCACCATCTTCAACATCTTCTTCAAATTTTAGCCATCTGAAACGAAAATACACTGAGCTACATGCACACTAACAAGTCATTATTTTTCAAAATACTGCTATTTAAACACAAAAAAACCTTAATAAAAACTATTTTTAATTTTTATAAACTCTGCTATTTACAATCTATGTATTTCTTTAGATGATTGATATACCGCTCTTTGCACAGGCCCCAGGGCAATTTACAACAAAAAGAACTAAATAAGAATACATAAAATCTCTCATTTGGCCCTGCTTCTCAGAATCTTCTTTCCATACATTCTATAATTTAAGTGTTTGCTTTTATTAAAATATTTACAGTACAATCGTATTCTTTCCTACTCAGAAGTAAGCCATACTAAACTCACTAGGACGTACTCCCAGGTAAAAGAGTACAGGATTACAGCCTCATTTATCCTTCATTTATCAACCACCCTACCACCTGACAGCAGCACCCTTATATAAAAGTGAGCAATATCTTTTTTTAAAAAAAAAAAATCAGTAGTAGCAACAGCCGCAGAGCTAGGAGAAGTATGCTTAGGTGTTAAGGAATACTTATCAGGCACTTCAAACAGATTTCACAGATTTCCACTTGTCTTAATGTAAACTGGAGGGCCAAGTCTCTTTGTGCTGTAATCATCAGTGAGAGAATTTGACGAGGAATATTCATTGGTTACCTGGCAGTTTCTTTCCATTCATATTCTTCTCCTTCTCTAAAGCAAAGTTCATCCATTTCAGTGAATAGATCGTGGGGAATGTGTTCTTCATCATCATCCTCGGTACCCAGGATAAATTGTACCCTCTGGGATGGTGTGTCTTGATGGAAATAAGATTGTGAAGGGCACATCTTAGTTTAAGGTTTAGATTGTTAAACTCTTACCTATACCACCACACTGCTAAAAACAAAAAGACAACTACTGATGCTGGAAATGGAAGAGAAGTTATTTTTTAACCAACTTTCTAGAAAAATAACACCATCTATTATTTAGATTTTAGCTCCCCGTATTCCAGTGGTTCTTAGTGGGCAATGAATGTACATGAATACATACAGCTAATCTGAAACAAAACAGAGCACTGTTTGCAGAAACTCTGCAATGGCTAGGTCTCACTGAGATCACTCGGACTGCAGCATTTATGAAAGAGTGCCCATACAATACACACTCCTGGAATCTGTCTTGCACAAATGGATCTCAGGGTCTTCTTTTGTGCGCAGGCATGTGCTAGTCCCTGGTTTACAAAGGTTTTATGAACCATTGCCAAACATACCTGAGGCAAAGACTCACTGGTGCACATGTATAATCTATTTCCCTTGGCCATATTTAAGCAAGACTCTTTAAGCTGGCTCACATTAACATTAAACCATGATTCTCTTCACACACTGCCCTCTCTTCCCCTTATACGCTTTGACTGAGATTCTTACACTGCAAGGGGCTGGACTAGATGACCCTTGGGGTCCCTTCCAGCTCTACAATTCTATGATTCTACACATCTGCTGTGAAGATACTATATGGTCTTGAGCAAACTGTGCTTGTGTACTAACAATATACAGAATTTGTAGAGAGAAGAATGACTGCTATGTTTGTAAATACAGGAACATTTGAAATGGTACTTAATCTTTACACAGATTTCTTTACAAACAGAAATCATAACCGGCATAGAAAGACAGACAAAAATCCTTAACAGATAAAGGAGATTATGATGGTTTGAGAATGAAATAAAGCCCCTTGTTCCAGCACCAAGATTTCCAAACTTGATTTGAGTCTTTTTAAAGGCTCTAAACACTCAAGTACTGTTGCATTTTCATTTTTGATTAACTCATTTCTAACCTATTAACCTTCTAGCAAAACCTTCCACTGAACAAAAATGGCAAAGGGAGCATGAAAGGGAGCAAAATGCATTTGGATGTTAAATGGAAGGACATACATTTATCTCCATGTCTTTCCATGATCATAGTCACAATAATGGTCATGGATTAAACTGGACATGATCCTTCTCAAGGTGGGGGGGGCGGGATCCAGGGATATTAACTATTTCAAAAACATATATGAACAATCCAGGCAGAATGCATATTCTCCTGAATGATACTGAATGTTTGGTTAAGTTTGTTATATGGCTTTAATCTTGCTACAGTTTTGAGTGCATTAATAAATTGAAATTCACAAATCCAAATTCCTGAACTACTTCATTATGGATATCAGACTCTCTCCATCATACAACTTCCTCCTTTAACATTACAACACTCATGTTATGCAATGTTTCCCTCTGTTCCTCTCTTTACATTCATTTCATTATCTGTAGTCATGTACATTTCTTGTTTTTAACACAAAAATCAAGTTAGCAGTCACGTAAACATTTCTGAAGCCCCACCATTTTCAAGGCTCTATATTAGAAAACAATTTAAAAGTTCTGAATCTAATCTGACTAGTCACTGACCAGATGTAATAATTTAAGATTATGTAGCACAAGAACAGAGTGCAAGTTCTTGACATAAAAAGTTCATAAAGAATAATACTAAGGCAATATGCTCTGTGAACATTGTATAAACACAGAGAACTAACTATTGTAATTTCTCTGGAACATGCCCATAAAACCCTTCCATTCTGTCAATTCTACTCTTCTTAAAAATAAATTACCAAAAAACTGGGTTTTACTATATTGCTGCTTAAAGTATAATGAAAGAACTATCTTTTCTTTTACCATAGGATGGAGATTCTCGCCCATCTTCTTTGTCAGTTTCCTTTTCTTTTCTTCTTCTATGATGCTTATGTCCACGGTGCCTATGACGTCGCCGACCCTGCTTTCCAAAGGGGACGTGCACACCAATATAAACAGCTCTGTGACCTTAACCAAAAATGTTATGAAACGTATTAGGCATATCAATCAGACAACCACAGACAACATAATTGGCTTTAAATTAGCATTGGGACACTTGTTGTACTATACAGTACACATGAATTATCCAAAAGATGACAAAGAGCCAATCCTGCTATTTGAGGAACATTGTAATAATGTTCTATTTACAAGAATTTGAAGGCAACAGAGAAGTCCCAATTTGGCACAAATGGTTTTTCCTTTTTTTCATTATCAGGATAGAAATAAAAACATCTTCACTGATTTTTGAACATCTAGACCCTTTTCAAGAAAAGGTTTGAACTCCTTAAAGGATGTACCAGCTCAGAAAATGAATTTGGTACAAAATAATGAAATATGTAATGGACTTCAAACATCACCTTGCCCAACCACCAATAGATAAAGGAAAGCTGCTGTTGCAACATCCACACTAGTTTGCCAAACAGCACATAGCAATAACGTCATTAATGGTGTCGTTTTAGAATTTTTGTAGATGTTCACTACTTATTCCTTTTATTACACTATTTTATAAATCACATACTACGAAAATCATGTGATAATTGGTAATCTCTTTACTATCTTAGGCTACCACAATTTCATTTTCTAGACAGAAAAGGCAGGCTTTTACATTTCCAATTACTGAAATCTGAATACAGAACTGGGCCCAAACTAGATACAATAAGATGTTCCCTTTCCCCCACAGTGTTTTTGTTGAACTAAAAGTAGCCTCACAGCTGCAAAATGACATGGAGAAATATTAAACAGGATCTCCTTGCCCCATCCTTCTATTCTGAATATCTGGAAAAAATCATGCAGATTTTTAAAGGAAAAAACCACGTCAGTTTGAGGCTCAGGTGGCCTTAGTGGCATGGAGTGAGTTCCATCAGCTTCTGCTAGTAGCCCAGCTGCACCTCTATCTGGACAGGAATAGCTTATCATTGCCTATGCTCTAGTAGCACCTAGATTAGATTACTGCAATGTGTTATATGTAGGGCTGCCTCTGAAGTCAGTTCGGAAACTTCAGCGGGTACAGAATTCAGCAGCCAGCTTGCTCACCAGAACAATATAGTTTGAGTGTATTACACCGATCCTGGCACGACTGCACTAGCTTTCATTTAGTTTCCAGGCCCAATTCAAAGTGCTGGCTCAGGCACAATTCATCAAGGACCTCCTCTCCACATAAAAACTGATCCAGACCCTGTCATCACAATTTGAGGCCCTTCTTCGTTTACCTCCTCCACAAGAGGTCCAGAGGGCAGCAACATGAGATAGGGCATTTTCTGCAATGGCTCCCCACTTGTGGAATGCTCTCCCCAGAGAGGCTCGCCTGGCACCCTCAGAAACATTCCTTTTCTCACAGGCTCTTAGCTAGTGAAACTGGGGGGGGGGGGGATTGTTTTTGTTACTATGTTTATGAATTTTTGTGTTTTTATGTTGTAAACCGCCCTCTGATGCTCGGGTGAAGGGCGACATAGAAATTTAATAAATAAATAAATAAATAAATAAATAATAAAGAAGGGAGTGGAAAGCAGCACTGAACTCGAACATCTCAACTGGCCTGTAATGAAATTGTCAAGACCATGTGTGCTATGGTCAATGTCTATCACAATCAATAAACCAGTGTCGGTTGGAACACAGTCAAAATCAGTATTCTTCTCAACTTCAAAGCAAGTGATTTAGAACTTGCTGTAAGCCTCGCCTCACTGAATTGTGGCGTGTGTTTTTTTAACTAAGTCTAGGTCAGAAAAAGAGTCCTGTTCCCAGCTGCAGCTGGCCAGCAGTTTGACATCAAACCTGGCTTCTAAGTCAAATGCAGGATGTTCAACTTCACTGCAATTTAAGCAGGAAGCAAACTTGATCACACCCACAGTTCAAAGAGAAAGAAAATAGACATTGAAAAGTAAGAAATTTACACAGGAACACTGTAGAGGAACTGCGCTCTCTCTCTCTCTCTCTCTCTCTCTCTCTCTCTGTGTGTGTGTGTGTGTGTGTGTGTGTGTCTCTGTGTGTGTGTGTGTGTGTGTAAGAATTCTTCACAAATAAATCTACTTGGGGAAAGGTCTACTAGAATGGCATGCTCCAGATGAATTTAGATAATCCTAACTCAAGTTTAAGGAACTGAGATATAAATGAGCCTTTTGCCTGTATAAGCAGCCTGTTCTCTCTTCACCCCTTTGTAGTGGCACAATGAAATAATTAAAAGCATCTAATTAACCATAGTATCCCCTTCATCAAAAACTTAAAACTACTTTCACATTTCACCGAGGCATACTGCAAAGAAGATATGATGCCCAATATAGTCTCTGAGTATGTGGGAGAGAGGGGGGAATGGAGGGGAAGAGGAACGCCATGCATATGTAAAAATATTAAGTAATTCCATTAAATTCCATGGTCTCAAGTCATATACAAAAAAAATCCTTATAGTCCAAAGGATACAGATGAATTGTTAAATGACCTTCAGAAACCCCACTTCCACAATGGCTGTGCCATTCTAATCCCAAGCAAAGCTTGTTACTGAATTAGCTTAATCCAATACTCAACAGCATTAATAGAATGAAGGACACTAAATTTAGTATACATAGCTCCAGAGACAGTTGTTTGGTTTAATCAGACATGACTTTATCCAAGCTTAGTTGACAAAATCCACAAATGGTATTTACCAGTTAAGGTCATTAATGGTGTCACTTTAAAATTTCTTAAAAGGTGCTCGCTACTTATTCTACTGTATATACTCAGACCACACACCATGGAAAACTTACGATACATAGAAAATAAACAAAATACATTAAAGGCAATTCCAAATCAGCTGATTTTTGCACAGCATCAGAATACACTTTAAAAATAACAATTCACTACTTTTTATCCAATAATTTTATATTATTACTGTATTATACCTGTAACTTAGTAATATGCAACATAAAATCTTATATTTTAAAAAAACACCCAGAAAATTCTTACGCTAACAAAGGATCGTCTCATAAAAAAACCTCTACCTTCTCTGGCAACTCAATATTACAATTTTAATTCTTGATTTTATTCATTCAGATATATATAATACCTCTTTTGTAAACTCATTAACTATGAAGCATAGCACTCTAGCTTCAATGGAGTCTACTTGAAACAATTTTTTGTTTAAAACTGAAATCCAGCTTTGGCATTTTCTTACACATGTTCAAGGATTTCTCCATTATGCTAACATGTTAAACCTACATACAGGGAGAAACGGAAGAATATTTTGCTGTCAAAGAGCAGAAATCCAGATTGAAAAGTCTGCCACTATTATTAAGAACACAGTTTATAGTATCACATATCCGAGATAATAGAACTATTAAATGTAAACACGGTTACACCTGGCAAAGAAAAACCTAAGTGAAGCTAAGTAAAAGTCAAGTGCAGCCCCCTCTTCTTAATGAGCTTTGTTTGGACTTATGCCATGGAAAAAGCAGATGGCACAAGCCATCGTTTTTCAAGGATGCATCAGGAGCCAAATTTCATAACATAAGCAAATACTAGATGAATGCTCACTTCACAAAATGGCATCATTGTCTCCTGTCCAACTAACATCTTCAAGTTCTTTGTGTGAAGTGTTCTTAGTAAAGTGTGTGCCTGAGTTTGTAGACAGCTTTCACTGTTGCACAGTGCAAGTCACTTAATTAGATTTGTTCCTGCACGGATAGCATACTCTCTTTTACATGGTTACCTGTATAAGTTTGTTTCTCTTCCACAACCAGTTACAAGTATTTTCCACATATTCAGCAAATCATAGAGAGCTTAAATCAGTAGCTATCCTAATACCCTTTAAACCATTCAACAAGCACATCCCAAGCACAGCACAACTGCAGGAATACTCTCTGACCCCTGATTCTACTCCAAACTGGAGATGATTGCAGGAGGGGTTTTTTTGGTGTTGTGCTCTCTTGAGGTTCTCAGAGGACCTCAAATCCTGTCTCTTTCGCTAGAAAGGATGGCTAAGCATAGAGCTAGAAAGCAGAAAGACTTCATCTTGCATATTGGATGCAATGCACACTAATAACTCAGGTGGAAATCCCAGGCATGACTTCAAATGGCATCGATGCAACCATGCAAAACCAGATAACACAAGTGCAGCACTAGGATTCTAACTTGTTTTACTTTTGAACTTGGGAAAAATAACAATCCTAACGAGACTGAAAAAATATACTTACTTTCTAGTTCTTCTTTCTCAAAGTTTGTGTTGATAGTAGAGCTGATTTTGCCCGTATCCACAACAGCTTCTTCATCATGACCCTAAAAAAGATAGAGCAGACATCCAGTTTAACACTATAATACCATCATATTATTTATGATATTTACCCGTATTTTTCGCTCTATAAGATGCACCAGACCACAAGTTTTTGGAGGAGGAAAACAAGAAAAAAAATATTCTGAATCTCAGAAGCCAGAACAGCAAGAGGGATCGCTGCACAGTGAAAGCAGCAATCCCTCTTGCTGTTCTGGCTTCTGGGATAGCTGCGCAGCCTGCATTCGCTCCATAAGACGCACATACATTTCCCCTTACTTTTTAGGAGGGAAAAGGTGAGTCTTATAGAGCAAAAAATATGGTATGTTTCCATTTTATATATGACTATGACAAAAAAATTAAAAATTGCTTGTCATACCATCTTCAGAAGGTTAGGAACAACAGAGAACACAGGGTTATTTTCTGGAACTGCATATTTTAGTATAAGTTTTTTGGCAAGTCATCATGTTGCCCAGAAAGCGTGAGTGGAATGAAAACCAGTTTTATACCCCATTTTCAATTGCCTGTCATAGTCCAACTTAATTGTTTTGTGTAAGCTTGTCTAGCATGTGAAAACAAGAGTTACTGAGTAACAGACTGTGCATCTTCTATTACAGGGAAGAGAAACTACCATGATTCAAAGGAAACATTAAAAACTTTGGGTGACAACAAGCTTCACAAATATATCCTCTTTTTCAAGCTGTGCATTTAGCAAACACATTTTTATAATGACCCTAAAAAGGCATTATGTTGCACATAATATCTCTCTCTTTTTACTTCTGCCAAGTTAAACATTAAATGCATTTCCGTATTATGGATTTTGTAGCTTAAATCTGCATTAAAGTGTTTTCCATTTAACTACCGGCTTCCAACATTTCTTAAAGAGTTAAGCTGTAGATATTTCTCCTTCCAAAAACCTAAGAATTAGTTGGCAATAGTGTAGCATTGCAGAGACTTAAGATTCTGAATGGCAAGAGGGAGGAAGAGAAAGAATCATACTGAAAAAAACCTGAAAGCCAAGAGGCACAAAATTTACAGTTCCAATCACGGCTTAGCCAAAAACTCATTGGGCAGATTTACGCAAATAACTACCTCTCTGTATCAGGCCCTTATGGGGATGAAGTGGGTTCAAGACAACCCATACACATTGAAAGGTTGCAGGGCTGCACAAGCCATCCCTGTCCCTCCTCCCATACTACTAATGGGCCTGGCGGCCACATACCCCCATCATCACAAATTTGGTGTAAGTGAAAGATACTCAATATTGATAAATAGGGCCTGATGAGCTGCACGCAAGGGTACTAAAAGAGTTTGCAGATGTAATCTCAGAACCTCTGTCTATAATCTTTGAGTATTCTTGGATAATAGATAAGGTCCCTGTGAACTGGAGGTGGACAAACGTTCTCATCTTCAAAGAGGGGGAGAAAGAAGACGCAGGTAACTACTGACATAGATACCAGGTCCTAGAATAGATAATTAGAAAGTCTGTCTGTGAGCTTTTAGAAAAGAATGCTGTGATTACTAAGACTCAGCACAGGTTTCTCAAAAACAAATCATGCCATATATAGAGAGTGCATTCCACTCTAAGGCAAAAATCCTGCTTGTATCATATAATATAGAAATAGAAACAGCTAAGATGCTCAGAATATTTCATTTATTTAGTGAGTGCATGACTCTCTATACATGTGACATAAATGTCTAAAATGTGACATAAGGGAGACCCCACTAGAAATAGAGGCTATGCCAAGGGTGGGCAAACGTTGAGGGCCATATAGATATATATATATATAGATATACACATATACACACAGAGAGAGATTCTTCCCTTCATTACTACCCCCCCTATACACATACACACACACACACACACACACAATAACTAAGCCTTAAGTATAACTAAAATTATTAAATGCAGATTCTTCCCCTCACTACTACCTCTATTTCCAGCATTTTTGCCTTAGAGTGGATTGCAGTCTCCTCTACAAAAGATAAGATTCTTTTCTTCTAGAAAAAACCGTCATGAGAATGCATCTTGCAAATACTGCTAGAAACCCCTAAAAGGAGAATGCCAGGAAAAAAGTTCATTTTTAGGTTACATATAAAGTTATGACATGATTCACAATCATGACTGCATGCTTGGTAGGGTCACAAGAGAGAGAATTCTTGGGGGCTTCCCACTCCTTAAGAGAAAATAGACTGGCTCCCTCCTGGTTCTCCTTCCACCAGCAGATGAAGGCTTCCTTGTTCTAACAGGCCTTCGAAAACAAATTGCTTATAATGAAAAGACTGGTGCCATGATGTTTTTATTATAATTATCAGTACAGTTTTAATATATTTTATATATGCATATAATTCTTAATTCTATCAATTATTTGTGTTTTCATGGTTTTTTCCTATGTGTTTAGTAGCTCTTATTTTTATCTGCAAGCCACCTTGAGTCCCGTCAGGGAAGGAGACAGGTATAAATAAATATTTTTTTTTTTATTTTTAATCAAAGTCATCTGCGCATACCAGGAGATGAGAACCTGTGACCCTCCAGATGTTGCTAGACTACAACTCATCCTCCTTGACCACTAGCTATCTAGGGCGGCTGGAAAACTGGACTCAACAGCATTTGAAGAACAATAGATTCACCATTCTTGCCATAGGCTATGGTATCGCCTAAGAAATGGTTTAATTATGTAGCATTTTTAACTCTTGTGTGCATTCAGATTAAAAGTTAATAGATATAAACATTTTAAACTCCTACCAGCTTTTTTACGCTTTAAAGAACACAGCACACAATTAACTACTTTTTACCCCATACCATTAATAATCATTAATGTTCTGTGGCACATGTGTCAGTGTGTCTGGCTGCTAACCAGAAGGTTGGTAGTTCGAGTCCACCCAGGGATGCCTATGGACAGAAATCCTGCACTACTTCAAACTCTACAATTCTATGATTCTATGCTTCTTACTATTCAATGCTAATGCATTTAAGAACTTTAAAAACAAGTAATGCAACATTCAAAACAAGATCTCCTTAATGTACTTTGGACAAATACTAAAGTATATTAAGGCTAGATGAGGGGTGCATAAAGCACCACAAAGAAATTTAAGATGGCCACAACTACAGCCAACCAAAGACAACCAACCACACCCTAGACCATCCCCAACCTCTCTCACCACCAAGGAAATACAGCAAGCAAATAGTAAGAGAACCCACATGTGACGCTGAAACAAAACCCCACACATACACTAAGAATAGAAGCATTGCCACCCCACCCCACCCCCCTCCCCATTTCCCCTCTTTTCTTCCTAACCTAACACTGTATGCAATACTGAAGTCTCACAACAAATGAAACAGATCTGTAGAAAACACAACTTGAAAAAAGAGACAATGCACGTATTTTTGTGAACTAAGAAATAGTTAATATTAAAAAAAAAAAGATGACCACAACTAAGTGGAGCCGATGTTGAGACATTACCAAATGATGAAGTTGTCTTAGTAACTCAGAGAAGGCAGAAACAGCCTACATAAATTCTCGTTTCAGGTTGGAGTTATAAAAATGTTCTAATTCAGGGGGTAGGACTGAAGGCTAATTATTTATCAGTTGTATGGTTCCACAAGCTTTTACATTTGTATTTGTATTTACGTTTCCCTCTCTTATTTGGTTATTAATACTACCATTTGATGATTAATTTTCAATTCATTATGAGGTTTGATTATTGCAATGTTGCTTTAATTAAAAGCAACGAAACTGCTTACACTATGCCAGAGGAAAAAAATGTGTTTTAGAATGCTGTTTATACCAACATTGTAATTTAGTGTCCTTAGTCTTGATTGACAAATATGAAACAGGCGTTCTTTGCCAGCTCGCTCATAAAGAAGTGGCCTTCAAAATTATATCATGTGAAAGCAGCCTGTCTATAGATTAGATTACTGAAAGGCATGTGTGCCCTTGTAAACCTTCCCAAGGCATTAAAGGCATGCCTGTTTTTAAAAATTACAATACAAATACACTGAAACTGAGATTATTCCATGAAGTAATAGTAGCCTTAATCCCATTCTTAATATTTTTTTTTTGTCAAACAACTTGAAATTAACAAAGCTCTGAGTTAGGAACTAATTTTCTGCTTAAACTATAATCCTTAGTTTTCAATATACTATATGTGTTGCTATAAACAGAACTTAGTCACATAGGTTTCCAATACTTAATAACGTGCAAGTAAAACTCGCTCAACACATTGCTGAATTTGCAGCTTTCTAGGACACATCATGAAAGTCACCTTCTGCTCTGTGTCTCTCTTACTATATTTTTCTGTGTCTGAAAAGTATGTAACTGAAAGCTAGTGAGGTTTATACGAACCTATTTAGCTTCCCCAGTAGTCCAATTCCATGCAGAAAAAGGATTGACTCATCAGAAAGCTGAATAAGAGGGGCTTTGCAGTCTTTACAAGCTGTTACATGTTCTGACACAATAGAATTAGGCAAAAATTCGACTTAAATAAAGACCCATTTGCTGAAAAAATGCAGCATGATAGGTAATATGGTGACCAAGAATTTCTTTAGTACTTTTTAAAGCTGTTTAAGATACTGGATCTTACAAAATCATTTGGTAGTGAATTTCATAACCATGTATCATGTTAAAAGCCTTCAACCTGCTGCCAATCAGCTTCATTGCATGACCCTGAGTTTTAGTATTGTTGAAGGAAAACAACTTTCTCTCTCTTCATACTGTTCAAAATGTTATCGATCTCAAGCATACCTGCCCCACTGGTTGTCTTTTTTAAAAAACAAAAACAAAAAACTGTCCCAATTGTAATAACCTTCCCTTGTATAGAAGATGCTTCAACATAATAAACTGTTGTTCCAGGCATTTTTCCACAATTCTAGGAATATTTTCCTGGTTGTTGCAGTCCAGATAAACTTATGGATTTTTTTGTGCCATTACAATCAGCTTTGCACTTACTTACATCAGTCATGTCAGATGGCACTCCTAATTTGCATTCATCTTACTGTGTTTGTAAGCTTCTGACATCATAGCTCCCACCTGGGGTTACCACAAGATATTTTAACACTGAAGCAAATATAAGGGGAAATAGGGAAGGAGTTTCTCATTGTCTTTGCAATTCCTACTGAGATGTAACAGACTGGAACCTGATTCTCTGCAGGCAATAGAACTAAATCAGAACAGAGACAGAAAGGAGAAACTGAGATGATCCATAAAATGCAGAAACACTTTGAAGTATGCATTTTCACCAACCATTTGCACTGTTTAATATTAATCAGCGAGTCTTCTAAGAAAAGTAAGATACCTTAAAATAAATGTAAGTTTATTCTGATCAAAGAATGTCCTTAATTTGATTAGCATTCTCAAATAACTTTAAGTGTTCTACCATCACTTTTAAAAACACCACAACTTTTAATTGAACTAATGCTGTCGGCTGAAAGAATGCTCATCTAACAGTTGTGTAATGTAAAACTAAAGTTGTCGTGATATTTTTGCTTTGTGAAAAATGCACACTAAGCTACCTACATTACAGGCAAAAAGTAGCATTACACTTAAGGCTAATTCATTAGATACCTATACATGTTTATATTTGACAGGGATTTCACCAGGGTGTATGTTATGACAGCAGAAATCAGCAAGTACACACTTTTACACACTTGTATTTAAGGCATGGCAATCCACCCCCATCCCATTATGCCAGGCAGTAAGGGGTTTGGACTCAGAAGAAAATCTGCTGAACAGGTGGCCACAATGCATGCTGGAGGGTTATTCACCAGGGGAAATGTAAGGAGGTGTGTGTTAATCTGAATTTATGATATGGTTTATCTCAGCAGATCATGACTTAATATGACATGAGACCCTTCATGATGAGCTTTGGTGACCATGGAAAAAGCCGGGACTCCAGCCTCCTGATGAAACGCATTTTGGGCATATCCTGCCTTCACCCACACCTGACCAGAAGATTAACACATGCAAATTTTGTTTTCAAGTACATGATACTCAACTCCTCAGTGAGATCCATCCCCACAATGGTAAGGTGATTTAAAGGCAGATGGCAGGCAGAGATGGGCAGGTGCAGATACCATCAAAGTCTTTCACCCTTTTGTTAAGCAAACAGGAACAAGATGACCAAAGATGGGCAAGGTGAGAACTAGACAGGAAAGTCTGGAAGAGATTATGGAAATGGTAGGAATCAATCATTTCACAGACCTTTTCCCTCTCCACTAGTATGCCTTGGCAAAAAAGGTATTTTTTAAAACCTATTAGATTCAAAGGCTAGTTGGCCCTCATAGCTCCAACAGAATAGAATTTAACCAGCGCTCCCCAGGTCTCAACACACTGCTGCTTCACTTTAAGGACAAGTATACTTTCGTTTCCCTACTCCTTCTAGCGTAGGTTTATGGCAGCTTCTGTAGGGCTTTTAGAATAGTTAGGGAATCTTTTACTCTTTAGTTAAGGTGTGTATGTAATGTAATTTGCTACCAGCTTAGCCTGTAACTTTGCTGTCTAAAGCAACAGTTTAATATATTCTGTTGCTCCAGTTTTATATATAATAAACCAAGCTTCATTGCTTTGAGTGAGAGCTTCTTGTGGGCATAAGATTAAGGGTTAATGCACATCCATAACAAGCACACGTTATAACTCCAGGAAAAGATCCTAAACCTCTCAGCAGTGAACATGAGTGCTGGCTGTGCACATGCGGATCCATGTACACACTCGTAACAGAAAGGCATGAAACAAGGGCAGGGAGGAGGCAGGGCTGTGCTGGCCTGGAATGAACTGGATTACAAGCTGTTTTCATGGCTCTTGCTGGCAAGTATCAAGCCCAATCATGCTGCTGCCACCAGCCCCCCCCCCCCCCCCGGCAAGTGGCTGGGTAGCAGATGTGGCAGTGGCTTTACCACTACACAAGGCTCCACTGGCAGGCAGGGTTGGGGTTAGGATAGCAGCCTAAAACTTAAAGACCACCTTTCTATCATCCAGTGCAAAAGCAGAAACATTAAAAATACCTTACAAATATGGACAGACTTTACCTGATTTTATATTACAATGTAACAAAAGCTGATATACCACTGAGAAACTTTCTAAGATTCTCAAACATATTTTCTTTACATGCAGCCACATGGAAAACATATTAACATGAAGAAGGGTTAGACTTAAATCATACTAAATCAATATCCAAGTTAGCAACCACATTATCTACTACAGCAAGATATATTCCTAGAAGATAGCAAAACAGAATAAGTGGGGAATAAAAAGTGAAGTCCAGGAGACTACTGGAATCAGACATGTTTTTTTAAATGTTGGATACCTCCATATTGATAAGTCACTTAAGTAAAGCTATCTAGGCATGTTCTGCAACTTCTATCAAATACTGAACTCAGGAAGCTTTTTCTCACTAACTTTAAACCATACTGTTTTCCAATTAAATAGTTATCCTCTACTGAACATGATACTGAGAAAAAGACCTATGATACTAGTTTCACAAAGAATGCTGATGAGCTTCTAATCCTGATTATGTACAGATGACCTGCCCAAGAATCTTACACAGTCAAAAGTTTACTACAGACCTAACAAAAATTGTTATAATATGGTGCATAAAGGAGAGAAGGGTGCTAAGAAAGTTTAGTGGAAGGTATGTTTAGCCAAGAAACCTGTCATTTCACAAGACGCTACTTTTAACACATTTTAGTACAATTTCCTAACATACATTAATCCTGAAAAAATCTGCCCTCTCTAAAGAGACGAGTTAATAAGTAGTAATATTAATTGTATTTGAGTCAAAGTTTTCAGTCACACACGTTATAAAGCTAAAGGAGTTTATAAAAAAAACTATATAGCTAAATTTGTATGTATATTAAACCCTGATATTACAAAGGTTTTCAAGACAATTATTTACGCAATCTGACATACAAGAGTGACTATCGTGAGTTCTGTTCTAGCCACTTTAAAATGTTATTTCTTTGAAAGAAGTATTTACCAGCTCTTTGTCTATATGTGTTCCTTCCATGCTGATGCTGAAGAAATGGAGAATGCCCTTGTGCAAGTTTGCAGTGCTATGAGCCTGAAGAAACCAGACCACACATAACTACTTTATAACAGTACAGCCAACACAGATGTACAGCTGTATAAATCACTCTGTTGCAGCCAGTTATCTTGTAAAGATACTTAGTCTTCCAGGCCAGTAACTACATCCAGCACAGGTCACATAATAACAGAATTGAGGAACATGGCATGCCTTCAATTCCCACCAAGGGAACACCAAAAAAGGAATTGAAACTATGTGGTTTGTGACTTAACGTTTAGCTACAGCAGTAGCTAAAAACGGCCTGCAATATGAATGTTTTGCTGTTAAGGCCCAAGGTTTTATCGTCACTGTGTTTGACTCAAATCCCCAAACTAAAAAAGGTCTCAAACACTGTACACATTTATATATTCATAAAAGCCAATTTTCTAGCTACGTTGAGCCTGAAAAGCTCTTTTGGGGATCTATAAAAAGTACTGCAGGTGGGAGGGTGGGGGAAGGAAGATCAATTCCCATTACAGAGCAGATGCCAAGAATCATTTTTTAAACTATAGCTTCTAAGGAACGAAATATAAGGTACAAGTTCCTACATACATATGTTTAGTTTGCACATAACACTAAACCATGTGATAGATACATGAGCAGGCTTCTGTGCTCCCCCCTCCCCTTTCCTCCTCCCACGTAGACAGGAAGAGGACTTTGCTAAAAACTATCCTGTCGTTATGTAAGAAACCAAAATTGTGGTTTATAACTAATTTTGGTTTTCTTAACAATACACTTTCTTACCCCAGAGTTTAAGAACATAAGGCTGGCATCCAATTCTTATAGCAGCCAATCAGATGCCTATAGGAAGCCCACAAGCAGGACATCAGCGCAACAGCACTCTGACAATCTGAGATTACCAGCAGCTGGTAATCAGAGGCATGTTGCTTCTGACAGTGGAGGCAGAACATAGTCAAAATGGCTAGAAACCAATGACAGCCATACCCTTCATGGTTTTGACTTAATCAATTTTCAAATCAATTTTGACTTAATCAATTTTCAATTTTCAAAGACTTAGTGGACTTCACTACCTCTATAAAATGGCGATGAATGAAATGAATTTTCTTTTAAAAAATAATTTTATTATTTCTATGCTGCCCATCTGACCAGGCTGGCCCAACTACTCTGGGCAGCTCCCAACAAAATATTAAAAACATGTTACTGTAAAAACCAAGGCTTTTAAATATTTATATAACAAACAATTGTGTGTGTGTGTTGAATTTCATAGCACTATGGCCACTGCTCCTAATTGGTTTAACAACACTTACATCCCACACCAGGACCTCAGTGTCACTTAAGATTAAGTCCAGGGTCACTGACTGGTTCCACGAGAAACTATTCTAGGTCACAATGATTTAGGGTATCAAGAAATTTTTATCTCTTTGTCATGACTGGGACACATGTAGCCAGTCTACGTTAGAGTATTTGAAGTCACTTATTACTACATTACATCCTATTTTTCATGCCTTCTTGATTTCATCCTCCATCTCAAGATCAACCTGGGTGTTTTGTTCACTGGACAATACAGTGGTGCCTCGCAAGACGAAATTAATTCGTTCCACAAGTTTTTTCTTCTTGCGAGTTTTTCGTCTTGCGAAGCACGGTTTCCCATAGGAATGCATTGAAAATCAATTAATGCGTTCCTAGGGAAACCGCCTTCAGACCAGGTCCGGGGACAGTCTGTCCCCCGACCTCTTCTGAAGGCTGGGGGGGGGGGGAAACAAGGGCTTCTGAAGGCTGGGGGGGGCTGGGGGGGAACAAGGGCTTCGCTGCCGACCCCCAGCATTTTAAAATCTCACCGGGACACGGGGAGATTTTAAAATGCTGGGGGTCAGCAGCGAACGCTTCGCTGATCCCGGGACGGCAGGCAGATCTGCACCGCCATCCAGAGCGGGGCGGGACTTAGCCCCGCTCGGGATGGCAGTCCCGGGACGGCAGACAGCTCTGCGCCGGCATCCAGAGCGGGGCGGGACTTAGCGGGACTGCAGGCAGCTTTGCGCGGCCATCTGTAGCGGGGCGGGCTTCGCCCCCGGCTCCCGATGGCTGCGCAGAGCTGCGCTGATCCCGGCACGGCAGACAGCTCTGCGCTGCCATCCCGAGCGGGGCGGGACTTCTCTGCTGTCCCGGGGAGATTTTAAAATGCTGGGGGTCGGCAGCGAACGCTTCGCTCCCGCCCGCCAGCATTTTAAGATCGCCTGGGGCAGCGGAGAAGTCTCCGCTGTCCCGGGAAGGCAGGCGGGGGGGAGCAAAGACTTTTGCCCCCCGCCGGCCTTCAGAAGAGGTCCAGGACCTCTTCTGAAGGCCGGCTGTGGGCGAAAGTCTTTGCTCCCGACCGCCAGCAATTTAAAACAGGTCCCCGGAGATTTCCCTATGGGCTTTCGTCTTGCGAAGCAAGCCCATAGGGAAATTCGTCTTGAGAAGCGCCTCCGAAACAGAAAACCCTTTCGTCTTGCGGGTTTTCCGTCTTGCGAGGCATTCGTCTTGCGGGGTACCACTGTAGTACTAATTATTCTTTGGGCCTGGTGTTTCCACCCACAGCAACTCTGTGGAGTCTGCCCTTTTGAGGATTTCTATCTTGCTGGACTTTATGCCCTCTTTGAGGTATGGGATTACAGCACCTCCAGCACAACCTTCCCTGTCTTTCCTATATACTTTTTAACAGCGATAACCAGGTCTAACAGGTTTTTTTTCCAGTCCACCAAGTTTCCCTTATGTCCATTACAGCTACTGTATGCTCTTCTCTCAAAACCAAGGACTCTAGCTAATGTTCATTTTGGCTCACAGGCTTCCAGCAGTAGCATATAAACACCCATAACTAGTGTGTTTGGTCTTTGGAATATGGGTTTTATCCTATGGTCCCTTTGCTTCTCTAATAGTTAGCATGTGCCCCTGCTTTCTCAATGCCTCGCTGTACCCACCCCCCATTTGAAAAATGATAAACATTTTACTCCTCATCCCTGGAATGGAATGGCCCCCACCCTATTAGTTTAAAGGCTGCTCTGCCACATTTTTTATTTTAAGGACCAAATGCAAAACAAGAAGTTACCATAATGTTAACCAAGGACCAGGTTCTTATATAATTAATACCTGGTTCTTAAACTAGATTCCTAAAATAGAATGGAACATTTTATAAACACAGCCTTAAAAGGCTACACCAAAAAAGGATAGCTGTTTAACGAGTGCATTTTTTACAAAGCCAAATTTCAAATCTGCACATTTGCTATACCACACATAAATATACGGTAATGCAAGGCTGAGAAGTATGACGTAACCTTTACAGTTGGGGCTGTTTAATTATTGTTTATAATACTTATAAACCACTTCAAAAAATTTAAATCCCAGAATGATATACAAAAGTATATCTATCTATCTGTGTGTGTGTGTGTGTGTGTGTGCACATGAGCAAATATCTATTGTCAAACTTAAAACAAATGGTGAATTCCCTTAAAAATAGTTTTTAGATACTATAATGTCAACTAATAAATTAAATGATGGTACATCATCAGCTTTCAAAGGAGTGAAGCGGGGTGGGATGAACACACAGAGACACACATATACTTTCACAAGGTGACACACATTCTGGACAATGTCAGAAAAATTCAGCAGCAGTGCTGAACATTGCTTTGTGTTTGTTAAGTGAACGCTCAGTCTTTCATAAGTTCCTACAAATGTGAGAATTATTTTTGTTGAAAGCTTTCAAATATCACTTGCTTCCTACTTCTACCTAGACCAATGTGGTTCTGCAGGAACTACTTCTCCATCTCCTCCAAAAGAAAAAAACCCAAAGAGAATAAAGGTTTTAAGACTGTCACAAAACAATACAGGCATGATAGGAAGAATAAAAAAGCCTGGTTCTGAAGTCCTCTACTGATCCACATACAGTCCTCATAGCTGTTCACAAACCAATCATTTGTTAAGAGTAAAGGAAATGACAGAAGGGCCAAGGCATTCAGACAATTTTCAAACCAAGGAAAAAGATTGTTTTTGAAAGCTAGGTCCACGTGACATTGCTGTGTTCATTTAATGGAATAATTGAGTTGTTGCCACTGCCAACCTTAGTAAGTTGACTTGCACACTTTTATTCTTATCTGCTTATACTTATCTACCGAAATTATCCCAGTATGAACTTCTGAACCAGAGAGTGAAGTTTCTTGAAAACAAGTATTTAAAACGTGCTAAAACAATAACAGAAGGAATATGACATACACAATTTCATACAGGGTAACTGACTTTTGGGAAATGTTGCTCATTTTTGTCCTGTCTTTTAATATATGCCAATATTGATATACAGCACAAGAGTAGAGTGATAAATGTGATATATAGTTTATAAACGAAATGCAATGTGTTGAACCACTTATTTTCAAACATATGTTTCTACTAATACACTATTTCTGTGAGTTTTCTTTGGCTTTACTCACGTTTTTGAAATATATGAAATACCTTCATGTTGCAAGGTACTGTTCTAAACATTTGCAGGTACATTTGATGAACAACAAAATTATTATTTGTTTGTAGCATTTATGTCCCACCTTTTTCTCCAAGGACCTCAAGGTAGCATACAAGGTCCTTCCCACCTCACTTAATCCCCACCAGAACCCTTTGACGTAGGGTAGGCTGAGAGGCAGTGTGGCTTGCCCATGGTCAGCAAGTGAGCTTCATGGCCGAATGGGGATTGACAATTCATCTCTGTACAGTGCCAGTGCTTGCATTTCCTTTATGAAAGAAATGATTTTACACATTTCAGTTTTTAAATACTGGGTGGGTAGACTCTCCAGCTATGAAGTCAAATGAAAGTATTAATCAAATAGCGCATGCACAGGAATTATTTCCAACAGTGTAAAAATATATATACTACTGATGTCCTTGGGGACATTATAAAGAACATTTCCCAATATGTAATTCAGAAATCAGAAACCAAAGGTCCATTCTTTGGTATGTGGGCTCGTACTAGGTAAATAGAGTGACAGACAGAATGACACAGGACCAGGACCAGCTCTATAGGTAGGGAAATGGAACTAACGGTCCATTCTTTTCCATGTGGGCCAGGACTAGGTAAATAGGAATTTGGTTGTCAGACAGAATGACACAGGGCCAGCCCCAGCCCTATAGCCAAATAATACAAAATTAATTTCAAATGGCTGGTGGTCACTATAATCAGAGACTGACAAGTGTGTGAGCAAGAACAGCTATATAATTAACTACGCAAGCTCTAGTGAGTGAAATATGTAAAAATTTCCATTTTGGCCTTTGGGGCCCTTGCTGTTTAGCAGCATATAATTAGATTTGTAAAAGGTCTGATATACCCGCTAAATTGATTTTAGTGTCTCTTGAACTGGAGAGGGAAGTGGGGGAAGAACCATTGTCCTTCAATTCAAAACATGCCACTGCCTTGCCTAGGGTATTCAAATATAGGCAAGAGTAATAGCCAAGAGTAATTAGAAATTGCATATCATATAATCTGATTTTAAGAGTCTATTTTTCACTACACTAAGCAGCTTGCAGTTTCCAAAACGTTGCTTAAGTAGATTCCATTACAGATGATTAATTTAAGTGAACACTAGCAGCAGTGTGACTTGAAGAAAGATAGTGCAGATACACTGAATGCATCAAGTCTCAACAAAGAGTGAAACAAATAGATTTTGTTCTTATAGAACTAGGTCAATCAGCAGAAGCACTTTTTGGCATTTCCAGCTTGGTCCTCCTTTCATCACTGTGACAGAACATACTGTACTAAGCTACTACTACTTCAGGAGTTAGGAATAGACTCTGTTTAGCATAGGCCTGTGCCACTTTAGCTTTACACTCAATAAAAATAAAGAGAACTCAACTCACAACGTGTTCCTCTGAAGTATGGCTGATAGTATATCCCAAGCTTTCCTCTGAATCAGAGTACAACGCTACTCCTCAATTTCAAGCATGTTCTTTTGTGCACTAAATGTCATACAAATTGTCATATGAACTAAATGCATTCACCAGACATTCAAAATTTGAAAAGAGTGTAATTCTTAATTGCTCCTACAATCTCCCCTGACTAGGCAAAAGTTATTGCCAGAGCAAACAATAAATTATTTTCTTAAGATCATCAGAGCTGCTGAAGGAAAAGAACTGTCAGATAATGTCAGCTGCTCCTTTTCTCAATCTCCTGGCAACATAAAGCTAGCCTCAAGAATAAGCATCTTTTACCCTGCTGATATTCTGACCACCTATGGAAGCAAGGCATTCCTCTTTTCTTGATTACAAACACACACTTTCACATTTATATAAATGGTCTCTCATTAGAAGATCGCATGAAGCAAGCCTTGAGACTTTATTTCAGTATATTTTGAATCCAGAATACTGCATATGCTGTTCATCACTATATTAAATATTCTATTGAATCCCATTGCTCCTGAAGAATTAGTATCAAGCAATATTTTAAAATAACCTTTTTTTTGCTATCAATACTTAACTCTACAGTCTGAAGAGGAACTACCACGCATCCATATGTACCCGAAACAAAGAAGCAAGTAATAATTTGGAATCATTATACAAAAGCTATTTGAATGCAGTGATATGCTTCCAGTCACATTCCAAGCACTTATTTTATACTCAAGCAGATATTTTAAAAAACACAATGACCCCACTTGCACTTAACACTAAGCTAAACAAGGGTTTGGCAGTAATGTGCAGGTTGCTCAAGCAAAGATCAAAGTTCTATTGCTCCTCGCTCAGGTGTTCTGCGCTCAGCCGTTCTGCTCTCATGCTACCCAGGGAAAAGCCATGGTTTGGTAAAGCATTGCGCCTGAATTTTGGGAGTGAGACAAGCAAGTCACAAGCTGTAACAAAGGTTTGTTCTTGCCTTATCACTTGGAGTTTGTCTGAAGGTACAAACCACAAGCCTGGGTTTGAACACAATGCTAAGACAAATCATGGCTCAGAAGGAGCACTCTGGCTGCAATTTGCTCCAACAACCTGCATGTACTCTCATTCATGCTAAGTCATGGTTTGGCTTTCTGTGCTAACTAGATCACTGCCTAGGTTCATTACCTGTTGCAGCACCCTTTCTGCTATTAGCACAAGTGCACTTCAATTTCCATAGATGTCAAACTAGTTAGTTTTATTTGTAGTTGAAGTATGATCCGTGTATCCTGTCCACATACACTTTAAGTACCCCACAACACGCTGAAGCCTTTATATATGAAGAAAAGAATAGTTGTATCTATTCACAAGTATGGCTTATTGCCATGACCAGGATACTAGCCTCAGGAGTGCCAAGTGTGCAGAGTAATCTGACACATCCTACAGTGGTACCACGTTTAGGGTCCATTTCGTCCAACGTCCGTGGCAAACCCGGAAGTACCGGAATGGGGTACTTCCGGGTTTGCCGCATGCGCAGAAGTGCTAAAACACACTCCATGCATGCGCAGAGCGGCACTTTGTTGAGCGTCCCTTTCGTTGAGGGTCTAGGGCTCTGGAACAGATCCCGGACGCAAAGGGAGGAATGACTGTACTCAGAAGTCAAATCAGAGAATCACAGAACTGTAGAGCTGGAAGGGATCCCTGAGGGTCATCTAGTCCAACCCCCTATGCAGGAATCTCAACTAGATCATACATGACAGATGGCCATCCGGCCTCTGCTTAAAAACCTCCAAGGATGAAGAGTCCACCACTTCTCATGGGAGGCTGTTCTACTGTCGAACAGCTCTTAGTGACAGAAAGTTCTTCCTGTTCCTTATGTTTAGTGAGAATGTATAATCTTGTAACTTGAATCTATTATTTCGGGTCCTAGCCTCCAGAACAGGAGAAAACACTCAATCCTCCATGTGACTGCCCTTTAGATACTTGAAGGTTGCTATCATATATGTTCTCAGTCTCCTCTTTACCAAGCTAAACAGATCCAACTCCCTCAACTGTTCCTCATAAGGCTTGGTTTCCAGATTCTTGATTATCTTTGTCAACCTCCTCTGCACACATTCCAGCTTGTCAATATCCTTCTTAAATTGTAGTGCCCAAAACTGGAGACTGTACTCCAGGTATGGTCTGTTTGACCAAGGCAGAATAGAGCAGGACTATTATTTCCCTTGGTCAGGACACTATACTTCTGTTGATGCAGCTTAAAATAACATTAGTTTTTTTGTTGTTGTTGTTGCAGCATCCTACTATAGATTCATGTTAAACTTGTGATCTACTAAGACCCCTAGATCCTTTTCACAAGTCCTACTGATAAACCAGATGTCACAGAATCACAGAGTTGGAAGGGACCTACCTCCATTTTATATTTTTGCAGCTGGTTCTTCCTCCCTTAGGGTAGAACCTGACATCTGTCCCTCTTGAAACTCATTTTGGCCCAGTTCTCCAGTCTGTTAAGGTCATCTTGAATCCAGATGTCTTCAGCGGCTTTGGCTACCCCTCCTAGTTTGGTGTCATCTGCAAATTTGATGAGCACCCCCTCAATTCCTTCATCCAAGTTGTTTATAATGAATTGGAACAACAGGCCTAGGACAGAACCCTGAGGCACCCCACTTGTCAGTTTTTCCAAGATAACGAGTTAGTGAGCATTTCCCCATCTTCTCCAAGCAAGGGACCTAATACTTGATTGTTCTTCCTCTTGCTTTGAACATAGCCACAAAAACCTTTTTTATTTCTAACCCAGGGGTCAGCAAACTTTTTCAGCAAGGGGCCGGTCCACTGTCCCTCAGACCTTGTGGGGGGCCGGACTATATTGGGGGTGGGGAGAACGAATTCCTATGCCCCACAAATAACCCAGAGATGCATTTTAAATAAAAGGCCACATTCTACTCATGTAAAAACACACTGATTCCCAGACCATTTGCATGCCAGATTTAGAAGGCGATTGGGTCAGATCCAGCCCCCGGGCCTTAGTTTGCCTACCCATGTTCTAACCTCTCTTGCAAGCCTGAGTTCATTCTGAGCTCTGGCCCATCTTACCTTGGCTATTTGTGTATATTCTTCCTTCATGATTTCTCCTTTCTTCACTGCTGACATCTCAGCTCATCTAAAACCTCCAACTGAGTTCAATGGGGCTTATTCCCAGGTAATTATGTATAAGATTACAGCCTAAAATGTTATAAATTAAGTCCTCCCTGGCTTTCCACATATTATGTACATTTTCGTAACACAGGTTTTCTCTAACCAAGATATGAGAGCAGTGCCCTCTAGTGCCTCTGCAACAGAACATCCTATATTTGTAAAAGCAAACTAAACCATAAACAACAAAAATCCTCACTGAAGCAGAGGCACCTCTAAACTATGTTTCCACTTGAAGTGAGATATATCATTATTTGGAAGTGTTTGTAAATGGCATATTCAAATATGTTAGAAGTCCTGAGCTGACACTCCCAGCCTTCATTTTAAAAAGGAGATGGGGTGGGGGGACAACAAGAACACCATCTCAAAATTACCCAAGTCAGAAATGACAGAAGTAGAACGGAACATATTATGAGTGAGCAATTTTGTTCAAAGGTTTTCAGCAGCTAAACTGTACTGAACTACCTCTTGTCAGAATCTAACTAGGCAGGTCAAACAGTTTCTAACCATTTTATGCAAGCCCTGGTCCTTCACCTAAGAAATTCTTTGTTATTTTGCATGTCCCATCAGTTCCCCACCCCCCAGCCCTGCATCAACAACAAAATTAAGGCAAACACAGACACACAACAAATAATTCTGTAGGCAAGAAATAATTCTCAAAGATTCTCAATAAGGAAGTTTATATTTTCAGAAAGGCAGAAGGAAGTAGCTATACACCTCTATCAAGAGAACTTCAGAGCATTAGGCCTTGTCCTAGCAGGGACTACCGGTAATTTAGAATCCCCATGGGATGTAATAAAGATCAGATCGTCATCAGAAAGTCTGAAATGCTAGGTGGGTGCTTATATTAGAAAAAACTCCTTGACCTATCTACTGAATTTGAATGAATTGATGATGCTATTATTCTCCTCTGCCTCTCCTCCTAGGGCTTCCCTGGCATTAGCCTTCTTAATTCCCCTCTCTTCTCCGCATCTCATTTGAGGATTTTTTTTTTAATCTATCCTGCTTCTATTAAGATAAGAGCTTCTGTGCACCATAAAATATTCCATCACATGATTCTCTTCAGTGTAGTCCTAGACCTAGGCCATCAAAATCAATATTAAGTTTTGTCATTATTTTCAGTGGGGTATCTGCAAGCTAACTCTGGAGCAAGATAAAACCAATGCACACAGTGTCATATGTGGAGTTGTAATCCCATTCTTACACTTTTTATAGAGCTGCATATTATCTAGAATTGTGTGTACAATTACTTACAAGGTTAGCTAAAACTCACTCAAGGTGCAAAATAAAGTTAGAATTATTGTCCGGAACCATGAAATTCAGCTTAGCAAAATGTTTCGTTCAAAAGGTGTCTTGATTAAGTCCTCAGCTAATACCCTTTCTTATTTTCACTATTTAGAAGCAGGCTAATCAAGTAGATTTGTTATTGCAAATGAAGTACATAACCTCAGTTTAGCTGGCTTTTGGAAGAGCCAATAAAAAGAACCAAAAAATATATATATGATAATATTGCAACCAAATATTTTAAGCCAAAATACTTAACTCCTGTGAGAATGATGAAGAACCAACCTCATAACGGAGTAATGACTGAATGTGATTTATGAAGGACAATGCCATCAGGTGACAAGTTTGTGTAATTCTATAGCAGGAAGCCATATGTACAAGCTATTTTGAGTTAAGACATTTTTTTCTGGCACACACGTCTGTGAAATCCTATGCACAGTCCCACTATTAGCTAACAAAATAAAACACAAGGAACAATATGCATATACAGGGAAGTCAGAGCAATAGCAGGTAGAAAATATTTCACCCAATGTATTTTCATCATATTTTTTGGTGGGGGGACTATTCCAGCTATATTCAGTTGTATAAACAAGAGCTAAATAGCACTGCACAAATACATATAGTTCCTTGCCTTTTTAGGATAGCCTTGCATTTATTAGATTTCAGTACTGCATTTTTAGACAGCTATATAAAGGCAGGCTTGACTTTTTGAAATATTAAATGGTAATTGTGTTGGATCAAACCAGAGGGAAATGTTCTACATTAGAATCTGAAGAATTCCATCCTTATCTCAGGTCCATTAAATGCTAGGAAATTATCTAGTTCACTTATTAGTTCCTTTCATGTTCTTAATCTCCAACGGAACAGAAAATAGATTAGCATGCAAGCAAAGAGAGGAACCCTCTTTCCAGCATGTTCATCCTTCCTTGTTCCACCTACTTCAGGTAACTCAAAAGGAGGCGAGTGCTGTGCTTACTAGTAGGCTATGGGGTGAAGTTCACCCCTTTCTCTCATATCCAATAGCCACCTGGTACAGCTAATTGCAACCATGGACACAGATGCACCTACATGAATCATCAGTGCAGAAGAGAATAGTAATAAATAATTAAAGCTATTTTAGTGGATTTGTTAGTTTAAGATTGATTATATGACCCTCAACAGATACTGTACGCTCATTTCAACTGTTCCAAAAATACCCTTCCAGATTTCCAAGAACAGATTTCTGAGAAGCACTCAGGATGCTATAGATGTGTAGATTATAATATGCAGGATCCTACATATGTATAAGGTGCAGTAAGATTTGCTTGTCTTCGTAGGGCATTCACACTTAATGATTTATCATAAGGGGCCAAGCCTCCGCCATGTGCGAATGTGATAAGGAGACGCCGGAGTCGCTCCAGCACATTATGTTCACTTGCCCCTTGTTCAATGTGCCACGGGCAAATTTGTTGGGATCAATCATACAGAAACTAGAGGGTACCCCACCAAAATTCCACCTTGCCCAAATCCTGCAGGATAAGGATACCCATACGACCCTGAAAGTGGCTAGGTTCCTGGTCGCTGTCCTTACCCAAAAGCGACGCCAAGGAGCACTACAAGCTAATTAAGGCGTAGTATGCCATCCCATCTTATAGTATTTTAATTGTTATAGTGGTGTTTTAGCGGCTGTTTTTCCCCACGTGCACAAGCTGTTATTTATGTGTTGTTTTTATCTGTATGGGCCTATGGCCGTAATAAATTTTCTTCTTCTTCTTCTTTATCATAAGTGCCGGATAAAATGTGATGTTGCCTATTACTTTCAAGGAATTTTCATATTAGTCGATAGGAAACCCTCCAAAAAGTTAGCATGCAAGACACTTCATCAGAAGATCAACACAGATCCAACCTCTAGCAAAACATTAAATCCTAATGCTGGCATATTCCACAGAAAGGTTGCCTGAGAAGAATGGTTAATATTACCTGTGAAGTATTATTAGTACTTGTAATACTACTGTGAAAGCCTCCAGATAGGTTCAGAAAACCTATACAGTATGTGGTGCTTCAAACTGTAAATGGTAAAAAAGGCCTGATCAAAAATCATTGCCACAAAGCAAAAAAGTAGGTGCAATTGAACATTCTAGAACTACACGTAGCTGAAGAGCTAATTGTTGCAAAAAGGAAATACGCACAGGTCTACATCCGTTTCATTATAAAAACACTTTCATATTAAAATAAATGAGTGCTCTTTTCTTCCCAGACAGGAAAAGAGAACTAGGCAGACCACAATCTATGTAAGCTTATGAGAACAGGGACCATTAACCCTCTCCATGATTGTAAAACCAAATCCAATCTTCTCTAGCATCTTTCAGTGAATATATCATAGTCTCCTATGTAGAAATATATCTTAAAAGTAAATGTAGCAATTCAATTTTTGTAGTCATGCGTTTCTCTACTCAAAAGATTAATGGGCCCCCACCTCCTTCAAGAAGCTGGAACGACCGTCTCCTTGTGTAATCTGTAAGAATTCAAAAGATGCAAAATTATTCCCTCAAAAACTATTATGACCGGAAACAAAACAAACTATATTTGCAACAGGTCACTCATATTCAGCATAATGAGAGGATAGCCAAAGAGCGCAAGAACCCACAGGGTCAAAGGAACCACTGCAGAATCAGCAATCGGATCAAATGCATCCTCCCTTTCTTAGACACTACCCTTCCCAGAGTAACATTCTGCTTGTCTGCTGTCAGACACACACAAGCAACACTCACATGAGGCAAGGTGGAGGGCAGAGGTGGCATATAAATGAAAGCAGTGCTAAGATGAGAGACCTGAATCCCTGCCAAATGAAAACTGCTATAACTGTGGAGTCTTTCCACATCAGAAGCCTTGGCAAACAACTGGGCAAGTAACTTTTAGAGATACACTCCAGGCAAAAAACCTGGCATGGTTTCCAAGTGTCACTTCTGTGTGACAGCTGGATATCAAAAAGATCAGACATTACTGTATTTGGATTTAAGGACATCTACTAACCACAGGAAAGGAACAAATCCTGTGGCTCCCCCCCCCCCCCCTTTGTTTGTGGCTGTTGGCAAACCTGAAGCTAAAGACTCTTGACTCTTTGTCCAAGAGATCTTAGGAGCCCTACTTTTGTTCCCCTCATCATAGATCAGGAGTGATAACTCTTTTTCTATTACTGTCTTTTGCGCAAGTTAGCATTTTTTATTATGCCACCTCCAGTGTGCAAAAACCACACATTTGACATTTATTTACTTTGATTTAAATAGGCATACTCTAATTAATACATAGTTCAATACTACCCACAACTAGTAGTCCACCACAACTGTTTTACTGAAAAACGAAAAAATAGACCACTACCTTTCTACATAGATTGTATCGAACAATTTGCTGTAGATGTAGATCCTAATGTGCAGCAATCAAGTTAAATCCAGTACTTAAATTGTTTGCCACATGATACTAATACATATTACTCTTCAGTGAACAAGCCAAATGATGTAGAGGGAAAGCTTTTACACTAGGTTGTTCACTCGCTTACTTCGTTTGCTATCAGAAGAGCTCTCCATCTTCTAGTGCCATTTAAAACTAGATTATCTGCCCCGGCACCGTCCCAAGGAACCTTGGGAATGAACGCAACCTTAGCAGCAGGACAAAGTCATGGAAACACTCAATAAAAATCCGTGGTGAACCACTAATGTTTTTTTCCCCTAGTACCACTTTAAAAAGCAGGGAAGGGTGGGGTGGCGGGGAAGAGACAGACTGCGCCTCATTTCACCCCCAGCCATGAAAGGAAGTAAAGTGAATCACTGCTGAGTTATCTGCCACTTCCTTGAGCTCTGAGGACAAAAGAGCTGCTTCGGGTTAGCCATGTGTTTGCACTCACAAAGGAGTCAAGAGGAGCAGGAGGACCAAAGGCAAGCAAGGCATCTCACCGGAGATGCCCCTACCTCGCCTGCTGCACTGTGCCCAGGACACGTCCTTTTATATTATTATTATTATTATTATTATTATTATTATTATTATTATTATTATTAGTTCCCATAGGACAGCAGAGGCCAGCCCTGACCCGCTGCAGCCTGCCCACTATGTATCCTCCTTTACCCCGTTTGACACTTCCCAGCCCGAATGAAGGGAGCATGTTAGAAGGGTAAGAGGGAGAAGGGAGGGGGGGAAGCTTCGAACAAAGAACCAGGCTCCCCCTCTCCCTCTCTGCCCACCCCTCACCCTATCAAGAGCTCTTGCCTGAACAAAAGCAATGAGCCCAGACCAGCAGGAGCTGGTTGTGGAAAGGAAGGAGACGCGCGCCTCCCTCCATTTCCTCACACGCGCCAAGTGGAGGATTCATTCGGCGGAGATGATGCTGAAGCGAAATGTTTCCATGAGCAAGAAAACCGCCCGCCCGCCTCCCCCCCGCCAGTCTTAATTCCATCCACGTGTCACAACAGTATTGCTCCTGTGGTTGTTGTTAGTAGTGTTTGGCTGCGGAGATGAAGGGGGGGAGAAAGGAAGCGCGAAGTGGAAGGAAGGGCTGAGGGGAGGCGAGGGAGAGAGACTGACACCTGTCGGTTTGTGTGCGTGAGGGGGAGACTCGAGACCGGAAAGAAAAGAGCGCCTGGCTTTGTGTCGCCTCCTCGGGCATTAATCCGGCGCCGCTTCCCCGTCGCAGAGCCAGGGAGCCCAGTGAGGCGCTCGGTGGGGCTCCGCCCCCACAAAGAGGCGCAGCAGCGGCGGCGGCAGCAACGGCCGCCCGAGCCTCTCAGCCCAGGGGAAAGGCGGGAGAGATAAAGGGGCGCGAGCACGTCCCCCCCTCCCTCCCTCCCTCGCGCACAACCGCCAACTGCCATCCCGCCTCCTCCCGCCGCTCTTCAGTTACCGTTGTGAGTAGCGGTCTCATCTGCTCCCCCGACCGCTCCTCCTCCATGGTGCAGGGCTCGGGAGGAGAGAGGGTGGCTGCGCTGGAAGGAATAATAGTACTGGTACTACTACTACTACAAGCCGGCACTGTTCCTTCTTCTGCCGTCGACGTCGGCAGCACAACGAGGCTCCTGGCTCGGCCGGCCGCTTTTTTTTTTCTTCCTTTTTTGCTCTCGCCGGGAGCCGAGCCGGCTCTACGCTTGGCCGCGCCCCTCGCCCGCCTGCGCGACTGGCAGCAGCGCCGACCAATCGGCGCGGGAATGCGGCTCCTCCTCCTCCTCCTCCTCCTCCTGGGCCGGAGGGATGACGCGGAGAGGCGAGGCGGCTCTCTCTCTCTCTCTTCTGAGGCAGAGGGGGATTTACGGCGCGACCTTCCTCCTCCTCACTCAAGGGGAGCCCTTCATGCAGGGCGGCGCTGCCTCCCCGTCCCCGCCCCATGCACGCTGCTGCTTAGAAGTAAAAGTCCCTCCAGAGTACACAGAACACACACACAAACACGAGAGAAATCGAGCGAGGGGGAATAAATTGCTTCAGGGGGTTGTCTGAATAGGCGTCGACGGTGCTTGAGAGGCAATGTGGGGCGTTTTTAACCACATCCCTTCGTGGCCCGAGGAAGAATGAATCGCTGTGCGCGGCCCTTGGAAGCCGCTCAGGCAATCTTGCTTTCACAGTGTTGAAAACGGACCCCTTGAGGGGAAATAAAACCTGCGGTCCTAATCCATAAACAACTATGGCGGATGAGATCATTAGGTGTGTTCCCCGCAGCCCCCATAACGTTAAATGGCTGCTTCGGAAGCTGAAGTAACTCGGTGGATGAGTAGGAGCCTAATGGTGTGGTCCTACATACGTGTTTGTATTGGGAAGAAGCTGCCTCCGAGTCCTCCACCCTCTTGGTCTTCAGCCCAGGGGGCAAAGTGAGGCGACGGCCTCAGGCAGTAGGATGCACAATGGGGCAGCAGGTCCCCGTGCAGAGCTGAGCCTCAGAGAGGAAGGGATCAGATGCACACAGAAGTAAAGTGCATCCATATAGGAAGAAGCCTATATGGATATTTTAAACTGAGCCATATTTCAAGGTGCAGATATAAGCAGTGGTTTCTTTCTGGGGGGATGCAGGGGGACGCATACCCCTAAACATTTTGTGAATCTAAGTTTGGCCTCATTGAGGGGCAGTATTTCAATATGAGTGGGAAAATGAGAGTACCCCTAAACATTTTTTAAAGGGGAAAAAAGCACTGGATAAAAGGTTGCCAGACGTCCAGAATTTCCCGACATACCCAGAACACTGTGGTTGGAAGCAGCGTCTGGGCGAAAATCATCCAAAAAATAAAATGTCGGGGGACATCTGGACGTAATGCTACCCATATTGCCAGTGTTGTTTTTGCCAATTCTCCTTTAAAACAATAGCTGGGAAACGTGGTGGTGGGTTTTTTTGCAAGCAAAACAAAAAGCTCAGCAACTTTGCCAAAAAAAGCTCAACGACTTTTGTGTCCTGATTTTCCATTTTTGAAACGTGGCAACCCAGTAGGCTACTATAGGAACGTGCTTTATACTGGCTCAGCCTACTTGTCTGTCTTCCCCAATATTGCTACTCCATTTCATGGTGCCTCCTCAAGTGTTTTCAACAGGCCTGCTGAACTGGGATCCTTTTGTTCAGGGCAACCCTACAATGCTGTTAGAACTTAAACTCCAACTCCCATCAGCCCCAGCCAGCCTGGCCAATGATTAAGGGTAATGGGAGTTGCAGTTCACCAAAAATTGGAGGTTCACAGAGTCCCCATCCCTGCTGTAAGTAGAGATCCATGTAGAGCAAGTTTTCCTCCATTCCACCCAATAGTTCCTATGTTCACCTTTTCATTTCCAAAAATGTACTTCTTAATAAATATTATTCACAAATGATATGAGAAAGGGGGTGGGAAGATTGATAGGGCATGGGAAGAGAAATACCTATTTAATGAAGCAGCTATGTATTAGTTTAATATGATTCATAATACCACACTTTAAAATGCACTTTCTAATAAATATATGACTTGAATGAAATGAGAAGGGGGAGCAGTGATAGCCAGGACTTGTGATGGAATAAAAAGCTGTGTAATGAAACAACTATGTATCAATTTATTATTATTTAATAATGTTAATGGCGTATTTTAGAGTATAGGGGCTTCACGGGGTATGTTGACCAATACAGTAGTGACTTGCTCAGTAAACTAAATGGTTGAACGGAGATTTGAACCTCGGTATTCTGGGTCAAAACCTAATATTTTAACAGTACACATCAGTGCTGCTGGGTTTATATATGCAGTACCTAAGCACTGCATTATCATAATTAATTAATTACAATACTCAGATCAAAATTCAAAATGTATTGCATTGTTTCCTAAGTTCAAGGTGTCACAGGAACAGCATTGCACAAGATAACATTCTCTTTCCCACGAGAGTCTGTTTTGGGAGAACATGTTCTTCCCACACATGGACTCCTTGCACTGCTTCAGGGAGTGACCTCACTCTTAGCAGCTGCACAGCCAATTTACAAATGAGTTTGGACAACCTTTTGGCTCAGTACAAAGCACCCAATTAAGTCTATGTCAGTTCTCTAAATGTTTAAAATGTTTCCGGAATTAATGTTTCCACTTTGATGCCATCAGTTCTCTGCCCATCAGAACTTCTCCCCAGCCTTCATTTAGAATTCATAATTCTGTTAAATTCTCTTGGGAGCTGGTATTGTTAGCATGCCATGGGTCTTGGTCGGTGGTACATAAAAGACGGATGTTATCAATACTCTCCCTGTTGGATCAGTATCCATCAGCTTGTCATTATGTGTATTTATTTATTACATTTATATATGCTGCCCTTTCTGCAAGGAACTCAAGGCAAGATAGAGAGTTCTCTCTCCCAGCACTAGCAGTATCATTTTATAATCACAGCAACCCTGTGAGATAGGTTAAGTTGACAGATAGCGTAACTGACCCTAAATCACTCTAATGAGCTTCATGGCTCAGTTCACCATCAAATGCAAGATTGGGGAAATGCTGAAATCCAACATTTTCAAGAAGGAAAAGAAAAAATGTCCAAATTCTAAGATCTGCTTTTGTCCACAAATAAATTTTCAATGCAAATAGAACTGAAGGCTGTTCTGCCCACAGTAAACACAACATCAGAATCGCATTTCAGTCTCAGGTGTTTGTGTGAATCTGAACTTATGATCTGGTTTATCTCTGTAGATCGTGGCATAAGTATAAGATTGACATAACTAATATGACATGAGACTCTCCATGATGAACTCCTTGGTAACCTGGCCTAAGCCGCACTCCAGGCATTCAGGAATATTCTGAGTTCACACACACCTGACCTAAAGATCAACATATGCAAATATAGGATTGCCAAATACAGGATACTCATCTCTTCAGTGGGATCCATCCACACAATGGTAAGGTGATTTAAAGACAAATCTCAGACAGAGATGCCTAGGTTTAGATAACTGTTCACTATCACAAGTCTTTCACCCTTTTGTTAAGCAAACAGGAACAGGATTACCAAAGATGGGCAAAGTGAGATATAGGCAGGAAAATCTGGAAGGGATTATGGAAATTGTAGGAATCAATCATTTCACATACCCCTCTTCTATACACTGACATGCCTTGGCAAAAAGGTATTTAAAAAAGCATTAGATTCAAAGGCTACTAGGCGCTCATAACTCCAACAGGACAGAACATATCCACTGCTCCCTAGGAGTCTGCACACTTCTGCTTTGCCTTAAGGACAGGCAAACTTTCTCCCCCCCCCCTCCTCCTAGTGTGGGTTTATGGCAAAATTGTCATGCCCATGCTTCTGTAGGCCACGGGTGGCGCTGTGGTCTAAACCAATGAGCCTCTTGGGCTTGCCAATCAGAAGGTCAGCGGTTCGAATCCACGTGAAGGAGTGAGTTCCCGTTGCTCTTTCCCAGCTCCTGCCAACCTAGTTCGAAAGCACGCCAGTGCAAACAGATAAATAGGTACCACTGTGGCGGGAAAGTAAACAGTGTTTCCATGCACTCTGGCTTCCATCACGATGTCCCGTTGCACCAGAAGCGGTTTAGTCATACTGGCCACATGACCCAGAAAGCTGTCTGTGGTTAAACGCTGGCTCCCTTGGCCTGAAAGCGAGATGAGCACCGCAACCCCATAGTCACCTTTAACTGGACGTAACTGCCCAGGAGTACTTTACCTTTTTGGCCTTTAGAATAGTTAGGGAATTTTTTGTTGTTTAGTCGTTTAGTCGTGTCCGACTCTTCGTGACCCCATGGACCAGAGCACACCAGGCACTTCTGTCTTCCACTGCCTCCCGCAGGGAATCTTATTCTTTAATTAAGGTGTGCCTACCTGCTTAGAATGTAACTTTGCTGTCTAAAGAAGCATTTTTATATATTCTGTCACTCCTATTTGCTATAATATGTGGGCATAAGATTAAGGGTTAACACTCATCCATAACAAGCACATGTCATAACTCCAGCCAAAGATCCTAAACCTCTCAACAGGGTGTATATGAACATCCATGAGTGCTGGCAGAGCACATGGGAGTCCAGGTACACACATGTAACGGTAGATGCTTCAATGCAAAGGTCAGCCCTGAAATGCCACAACCACACATCCATCTCCAATAGTTAGTGTCTATGGCAAGGATGAGGAACCTCTGGCCCTGCAGAGGTTGTTGGGCTCAACCCCCAGTAGCTTCTCTATGGTCAAGCAAGCAGAATTCCAGAAACATACAGAAGGCTTCCAGAATGTATTTTGTATAGTTAAGCTTCTACCTCTATCTTCACTACATTGTATGTTATTTTATTGCTATGGCTAATGGCTGATGCAAATGTTCTTCTTCTTCATATAGAAGGCCAGAAGTTCTCTGTCCCTGGTCTCATTGAGACGATCGCTCTTATTTATTCATTGCCAATGCAAGTGATGCTACAGTTGCATTCAGCACATATTTTTTTTAAAGTGGGGGGAAGTAGATAGAGGCGAGGCACACAAAATTGGTCCATGTAGGATGTACCTTAGAAGAAACTGTATTATTTATGAACATCGGTGATAGAATTTACAATAAACCTAAAACAGCATCACAATGAATTATAAAGAGTTTGCTAGGAACTATAATAATGGCTGCAGCATCGTTTTATGCAAGCCAAGAAGATCTCGGTTTCAGTAAATACTTACATTAACTGTTTACTACTATCATTGCTCATACGTTGAATTACAAAGGTCAGGGTGAGTGCCCTGCAGTTTATTAGTTTGTATTAATTCGGAGGCTTAATTTGGACCATGGTTTTCAATCATTTGCCCAAGACACATAGCATAACTGAGACATGAGGAATCTGAACTTGGAGTCCAGATGCTGTTGGACTCTGGTCCCCATCAGTCCCAGGCAGTGCTTTTTTTCCTAAAAAAATGTTTAGGGGTACTCTCATTTTCCCACTCATATTGAAATACTGTCCCTCAATGAGGCCAAACACTGATTCACAAAATGTTTAGGAGTATGCGTGCTCCTGCGTACCCCCAGAGAAAAGCACTGGTCCCAAGCAATGGTCTGGGATGCTGGGAGTTGTAGTCCAACAACTTTTGAAGGGCCATCGAGTCCCCATCTCTTGCATAGCTGTATACAGTGGTGCCTCGCAAGACGAAATTAATTCGTTCCGCGAGTTTTGTCGCCTTGCGATTTTTTTCGTCTTGCGAAGCACGGTGTTGGGAAAGTTTTGGAAAAGCTTCAAAAATCACCAAAGTCTTTAAAAACCTCAAAAAAGGCTACCACACCGCGTTCTATGAGTTGCTCCTCGAAGTCAAGTCGCAACTGTATTAACAGTGTTAAGAAAAAGGAAACAAACTTGCAAGACGTTTCCGTCTTGCGAAGCAAGCCCATAGGGAAAATCGTCTTGCGAAGCAGCTCAAAAAACAAAAAACCCTTTCGTCTAGCGAGTTTTTTGTCTTGCGAGGCATTCGTCTTGCGAGGTACCACTGTACTTGCACTGGTGTCTCTTGCTAAAAAATATTACCCTGCACCAGGTGTCATCTTTTCAAGAATCTGAGATCCGGACCCCACATGCATTTTTATTTACAGAGTAAATCTACATTTTCTCCATCCTTTGTGCATGTTGAATACCCTGAGTCAGCCCTGCTTGCATGTGTTAATGAAGCAGAGATGTTTGTTGGGGGCATTAATCCATTGTTAGTGGGCATCATTGCCAAACTGGCAGTGTTGCCATGGTCACTGGGGGCATGCCTGTCAATGATAAAGCGCTATATATATGTATAAAGCTTTATAATTGACAGGCATGCCCCCACTTGTGTGTTTTCTCCTCCCATCTTAGGCAAAACATATACACTGGACACAACAGCTGTTCTGCCATCATAGTGGTGGCTCCTCTCTGATGTAATATGACTATAGAATTGCTGTTTGTAGATTTGTTGGACATACATTTTACACATCACCTGGGAAGACAGGCGAACTAATATCAGTGTACTGGAAGAAGCAAAGATCACCAGTGTTGAAGCAATGGTTCTTCAACATCAACTTCGTTGGACTGGTCATGTTGTGCGGATGCCTGATGACCGTCTTCCAAAGCAACTACTCTATTCCGAACTTAAAAATGGAAAGCGTAATGCTGGTGGTCAACAAAAGAGGTTTCAAGACTGTCTCAAGGCAAATCTTAAAAAATGTAGTATAAACACTGACAACTGGGAAACACTGGCCTGCGAGCACTCCAGTTGGAGAACAACCTTTACCAAAGGTGTCATGGGCTTTGAAGACACGTGAACTCAGGATGCAAGGGAGAAATGTGCTAAGAGGAAGGCACGCTTAGCAAACCCTCACTGTGATCAACTCCTGCCTGGAAACCAATGTCTCCACTGTGGAAGGACATGTGGATCCAGAATTGGCCTCCACAGTCACTTGTTAAAACCGTGTTTATGGAAGACAATCTTACTCGGCTACGAGTGATCACCAAAGAAGAAGAAGACATGGATTTAGAAGGAATCATGGCTGTAAGAGGTAATATGCTTGTATTTTGTTCAAAATGCATAATAAAACTGATATGTATGTGGGTTTTTACACAAAAATAATCAGACTGATATCTGCAATTTTCTTAAATCGTCAATTTTATCCACTCTGTTTTATCCACTCCCCTTTGAGGAGTGAAGTTATTACCCCTCTACTACTGTCCATGCCGGGTCACTCAACAATTGCTACTGTGTTCTTTCCTCGAGCAGATCAAGATAACCAAGTGAAAGCAAAAGCTGCGAAAAAATTAGCAGAGGCAATTAGAATAAGATCTACCGGGTATTATTTGATTATTGATGCAAACCTCCAGAATGTATTTTGTGTAGTTACGGTAAGTTTTTACCTCCCTCTTCAGTATACTGTACAGTGGTACCTCGGGTTACATATGCTTCAGGTTACATACCTGTCAGGGGTTCAGGGAGAGAGGCGCAGATGAGGGAGGAGACTGAGAGCGAGGGGGAAGGATCCCAGGGCGACGAGGAAGAAGATGACAACGAGTCGAGGGGTTCCATGAGTCTCTCCAGTGAATCGGAGGATTCCCAAAAGGGAGCGCCCCTGGTCAGGCCAAGGGGAGCCACAGGGGGGAGTAGTCAGGAGCAGGGCAGCAGCAGGGGAACCCCCAGTGGGAGTTGGAGATCGGGACCGGCTTCTCCGCCAGAACGGAGTGAAGGGGGTGGAGTTCCCAGTGTGTCAGACGGAGCAGAGCAGGAAGCAGAGAGGGGAAGGAGATCGGGGCAAGACGTCCTGCCGGAAGGGGCGGAGAGTAGTACCGAGAGCAGTGTAACTGTCAAAAGGAAGGTCAGAAGCAGCGTACGCGCGCCAAGTTCAAATGTGGAGGCGCGCGGAAGTGAGGAGAGCCCGGAGGAGGAGCCTGGTCCCAAAGCACGGAGGAGGGGGGAGCAGGCATCAGAGGATTCAGCCTCTGGGGAATCCCGGAGGGAGGGAACCCAAGGGGGCAGAAAGACCCTGCGGAAAAGGAAGGAGAGGAAGAGGTGGTCCAGCGCAAGCCTCTTAAACTGGTGTAGAGGCGGGACTGATTCAGAAGGGACTTCAGCGGTCTAAGCTTAACAGACGTGGGGTCACGCGCCTCGGATGTGGAGCTAACAATGTTCTTCAATAAAAGCTTTTGTACATAAGCTGGACTTGGCGTTGGTCTCTTGTGAGCTGGGACCTTGGGTGGCCCTGACAATACCCTTCAGGTTACAGACGCCGCTAACCCAGAAATATTACCTCGGGTTAAGAACTTTGCTTCAGGATGAGAACAGAAATCGTGCTCTGGCGGCGCGGCAGCAGCGGGAGGCCCCATTAGCTAAAGTGGTGCTTCAGGTTAAGAACAGGTTCAGGTTAAGAACAGACCCCTGGAACGAATTCAGTACTTAACCCGAGGTACCACTGTATTTTATTTTATTGCTATGGCTAGTGGCTGATGCAAATAACAAATCTTCTGAATCCGATTCCACTCTGTTTACATGTCGTTTGTGGTTACATAATATAAATAGTTCATCCATGGTTAAATCTGTCAAGGGAAACCTGAAGCTTAGAAAATCACAAATGGCCAAAAAGTGTGCCAGTTAACTATGGAGGCTACTCCTCAGCTTGAGGCCACTTCATAAGGAGGAAATCTGACATGTTATTCATGAGAGCAGAAAGCAGAATGAAAAACCTGTTTGCAGATGAAGGTCATGACTGATGTACAAGAGGCTACATGCCCCATTACTTCTCCCCTCCCAAAAAAAAGTTTTAATTAGCATGACGTATCAAGATTCTAGCAGATGACTTTCCTTTTCTATAGAACCAACACTCAGAAATGCAATTTTACATTCTGGCTTTTTCTGAGGATTCCACAATTGTATTCATGCATTATACGTTGGGTTTTAAGATAAAGCAAACCTGGACTGCTCATGTTTCAGAAGTTACTAACGGAAATGAATCTCAACATGTAGTCTGGAAAGAAAACTGAAATGTCTACCCTGTATTTTAATGGTCTAGTTAAACCATGATTACCAGTTCTGGGGTTTGAAAATTCAGTCTGCTCTTGTTTCTGCCAGGCTTCATATGTTGCCTGCCATATTCTGCCTGTCTCCACCTTTGACCAGCCAGACTCTCATCCGCACTATACATTTAAAGCATCATCATACCACCTTAAACAGTCATGGTCCCCCCCCCCCCAATCCTGGGAACTGTGGTTTGTTAAGGGTGCTGAGTGTTGTTAGGAGAACCTTATTCCGCTCATAGAACTATAGCTGTCAGAATCCTTCATCCAAAGGAACTCTGGGAACTGTAGTTCTTTGAAATTTTCGGGTGGGTGTCATCCAGACTCAGCAACTTGTCAGTTTTCATTTTGCCTATCAGGCCTGGAACTTCAACTTTCATCATCGCTATCTGTCTTTATCCACCAGACTCATCTCCTGCAAAGGTTAGTTCAGGCACTGGGATCTGCCCTATATCCTCCATTGTGAAAACAGATTCAAATACAGTCATACCTTGAGATAAATACGCTTCACGATAAGTATTTTCAGGTTGCGCTCCGCGGCAACCCAGAAGTAACAGAGCACGTTACTTCCGGGTTTCGCCACTTGTGCATGCGCAGACACTCAAAATGATGTCACGCTCATGTGCGGAAGCGGCGAAACACGACTCACGCACGCGCAGTCGCGTCTTACGTTCTGTTCAGGATGCGAATGGGGCTCCAGAACGGATCCCGTTCGCATCCCGAGGTACCACTGTACCGTATTGGACTGAATATAAGCCGCACTTTCTCCCGCCAATTCCAACTGTGAAAAGTGTGCGGTTTATATTTGCGACCTTACGATATGCAGCCAGGAGTGCAGCGAAGCGGTGCCCACCCCATGTGTAGTCCCCAGTCCTCTCCCCCAAGGCCGGAAAGGGGGAGAGTGAGGAAGGGGAAAGGCTGCTGGCGACGCAGTGCAGCCCCCCCCCCCCGCCCGCCAGTATGTAGCCAGGAACAGTGAGGAAAGGAGAGGCATATATTTGGGTATTTTTCTTTTTCTCCCCCCCCCCCTCCAATTTTAAAGGTGCAGCTTATATTCAGGCCAAGATGGTAATGCATTCAGCTTCTCTGGGATCTCTTCATCTTCCTTTATAACTCAGTTGACTCTCTTGTCATCCAAGGGTCTAACTGAGTCCCTAGGCCAGGGGTTTTCTTTTTTTTTATAAATGCTTTTTATTGTATTTTCTTCATCGTACACATCCACAGAAACACAGCCAAAAAACAAAACATTAAAAAGAAACATTAAGCATTAAAAAGACATTAAATAAAGAAAAAAGAAATAGAGAAAAAAGAAAAAAAGAAAGAGAAACACATACCACAATTTACTAACATCAACTTCCTTCCCTCCTGATTTCGGATTTCTACTTTTAATAGTTTCATCTTACAGCTGGTATTGGTTTTTAGTTTGTAACATCAGAAGATTTAGATCAAACCTACTGTAGTTGGTAAGTTACTAAAATTGCCTTCGATATATGCCATAAATTTATTCCAGTCCTCTTTTAACTTTGTATTTTTCTGATTTCTAATTCTTTGCGTCATTCTTGCCAATTCTATAAAATTCTATAATTTAAGTTGCCAATCTTTCACCGTTGGTAAAGTTCAGTTCTTCCAGTTTTGAGCAATTAACATTCTAGCCGCAGCTGCCGCGTATTGGAACAGGGTTTTGTCTTTTTCCGGTATTTCTTTTCCAACCATCCCTAGTAAAAAGGCCTCTGGTTTTTTAAGAAATGTGTATCTAAATATATTTTTTAGTTCATCATAAATCTGATTCCAAAATTTTTTTATTCCCTCACATGTCCACCACATATGTATGAAACTCCCTTCATTTGTTTTACATCTCCAGCAGGCCTTGTTACCAGTCTTATACATCCTATTTAATTTTTCTGGAGTTAAATACCATCTGTATATCATCTTTTCTAAATTTTCTCTAATTGCAGCACTTGCTGTAAATTTTATTCCCTCATTCCATAATTTCGACCATTTCTCATGTTCTATATTATATCCCAGATCTCTTGCCCACTTTACCGTAACTTCTTTAATTTCTACATCTTTTGTATCGGCTTCCAGTAAGATGTTATACATTTTGGATAATAACTTACATTTACCTTCAATTATTTCAATTTGAAATTTTGATTTCTTTTCACTCATTCCTACTTTCTTATCTTCTGTCCACCTTGCATTAATCTGATGGTACTGAAACCAACCCTTCAGCTTTTCTTTCAACTCCTCATACGGTTTTAGTTTCCAGCTTTCATAGGAACTTGTCAATAGATCTTCATATGTCAAACTTTGCTCTTCCAAATTTGTTTTTTTAAAAGATAGGATATCTATAGGGGACAGCCACCAGGGTGTTTTTGGTTCTAACAGTTTTTTGTTTCTTTCCCAGACTTCATATAGCGGGCCTCTAATAATGTGACTCGAAAACCCCTTATGTACTTTTCCTTTACCCAACCAAAGGTAGGCATGCCAGCCATACCTGTTATCTGCCCCTTCGAGTTCCAATAAATCCGTATTCTCCAAAGTTATCCAGTCTTTTACCCAACATAGGCAGGCAGCTTCATAATACAGTTTTAAGTTGGGTACCGCCAGCCCTCCTCTCTCCTTTCGATCTGTGAGTAGTTTGTATCTAACCCTTGGCCTTCTTCCCTGCCATATAAATCTTGAGAGAGCTTTCTGCCAGTCTTTAAATATTTTAATCCCTCTGATAACCGGAATATTTTGGAAGAGGAACAACATCTCCAGGGCTCCCTTAACCAACTAGAGTGGTACCTCAGGTTACAGACGCTTCAGGTTACAGACTCCGCTAACCCAGAAATAGTACCTCGGGTTAAGAACTTTGCTTCAGGATGAGAACAGAAATCGCGCGGCGGCGGCAGGAGGCCCTATTAGTGGTACCGCAGGTTAAGAACGGTTTCAGGTTAAGAACGGACCTCCAGAATGAATTAAGTTCTTAACCCGAGGTACCACTATACATTCTTTCTGAGGCACCCTTGTGGGGCTCAGGAGCCCGGTTATGTCACCCCTTGCCTGCAGAGCTGGCAGCCTCTCACTCTTTTTCGAACACCCTCCCTTGTGGAGTGTTCCCTCAGCCTCCTCTCCTTGGGAGCTGCTGCTGCCCCTGGTCTTTGATTTGTCCCACCACCGCCCCAAAGAGAGGTGCCTCCCAGAGGCACCATTCTCCTGGGGAGCTTTTGGCCAGGGCTGCTGCAATGAACAGCTGTGCAAGCCTTTGGGAGGAAGATGCCAAAGGACATCAGAGAAGGGAGGGAAAGAAAGAGCGATAGAGGCCAGTGTTGCCCGCAGCACCCCTGACCATCATTCAAGGCACCCCAGGGTGCCACGGCACACTGGTTGAAAACCACTGCCCTAGTCGGTTTCCTACTACTAGTATATTTAAAGAACATCTTGTTGTTGGTCTTCATGTTTTCAGCAACGTGTTCCTTGACGTCTTTTAGAGCATCTCATATATGGATGAATGTTCACAAATGCACACAGCAACAACAAACCTCTGGTTACGTGAAACATATTCAATAAACACACAAGACGTAACCGGCTGTACGTTTGAAAAAATAATATATGCCATTCATTGTATTTAGTTGTAGATTTCAACAGAAGTATGCATAAGGCCTATATATGTGAAAGTGTCTATTCCACCTGTCTGTTCATAGAGTCCCACAATCCACACGAAAGGTTGTTGCAGTTCCACAGAATCCTTTCACAGAGTCTAAGACAAGGATTTCCAGAATATTAGCCTTGTTTCGCTGTCTTGGGCTTCACCAGTAGTACAAGCTCTAGGTAATGCTTGTACTACTGGTGAAGTACAATACACTTTCACATACATGGACTGATTAGAGAATGAACTGATCCACTGGGTCTTCTACTTTTTTCATTGAACTTTATAAGCTACTTCTGTTGAAATCTACAATTCAATACAATGAATAGTATATATTATTTTTTCAAACGTACAGCCGGTTACGTCTAGTGTGTTTATTACACAAATGCACACAGGGCTAGCCCAAGACATTTTGGCACTTGAGGCAAACCAAAAAATGATGCTCCCCCCCCCCCCAGCCAGGGAAGAAGTGAAGATCTAAATCAGGAACAAGCGGGCGATCAAATCAACCTTACCTCCCAGCTAAAGTGGGAATCAAAATCCACTGCAGAGGAGAAAGGGGCCTGCTCTGAATCACGCTGGATGGGTGCAGAGACCAGGGGACCCCAGGTGGCAACCCCAAATATTTCCTCCCTAAGGTTTGGAGACCAGCAGTGCCTCCTAGTCACCAAGAGGCCCCCATAGAGGCAGAATTGGTGGGGCTGCTAAGGCAGCGCCAGATCCAGCCTCCAAGGAGCATGCCACTGCCGTTGCTGCCACTGCGGCAGTGGGCAATGCACTACCAGAGGCAGGACATGCCGCCCCTGTGGATCCTGCCGCCTGAGGCAGATGCCTCAGTTTGCCTCATGGGTGGGCCGGCCCTGAATATAGAAAAATTGCTGCACATTCACATTAATGCCCTGGTAGGCACAGTCTAAGATGTGGTATGCAAAAAGCAGAATTAGTTAACGGCACTAATGTTATATAGCAACATTTGAGCCCAGCAGTGAAAACATGGCATACAGTCTCTTTCTCTATAGATGAGAGAATCAGTTCATCATGTCAGGTAATATGATCGTGCAGTATAATTAAGTGTGGAGAAACAGTCCCATAAACCTTGCCTATGAGGTTTGCAGTCTAGACTTGAATTAATTTTTGAAGATATTTGGGTAACACGGTGTCAGCTTTCCCAGTTTTCTGAGATCCCCTTTGTGCTAGTTTTTAGCTGAACTCATTCTCAGCACTGGATAAGATAGAGAACTTTAATTAAGCTGTAACTAGATAGCTTTAGTGGGCAATCAGTGAACGCAATAGAAAGATTACACGCGCTAAAAGGTTTGACCTGGCTAAGCAATGATTCATACAATCTAGCTAGCGTAAATGTCAATGCAATAAGCTTTTCTTTGCCAGAAGGTATTGTTAATTATTTCTGCCTTTCTCTCTGCCTGGAATGTTGCAAAATTCTTATTCATTCTCACAGCAGACACGGGAGGGAGTTCCCTACGATTCCCATTTCTCCTTTCTGCACTGGTTCTGCAACTCTTAGGGATCAAGCTGTCAACCCCTGAGAGCAATCCTGTAGTAGGGATAAACCTTTTGTCCCAGCAGGCTTGTACATGTACTTTTTGTATCAATTATATCCTGCCATTGTTAGGTAAGCTTACTCTGTCATGTAATGATGGGATATTTGTAGCTCATATTTTTTTATTATTTCATAACTGAGTAACTCTTTTCTTTCATTGGGACTTTGGCTACATTGTTCTACAATATTGTTGCGCTACAAACATAAAAGCAAGCCAGATTTCAAAGCAGAAGTGCAATACTTTGAGGTGGCTATGCCTTTGGATTATTTTTTTTAAAAAAAATGAATTGTATTTACTGTTTTATCACTGGTATATCACCTTCAGTGCCTCTGGGCAGACAGTGAAATTTAATACTCTCCTATCTGTAAGGGTGGCTGCCATATGCAGGGAGAGGGCAGGAGTTTAAAACATAAGAGATGTGGAGGAAAACCCTGGTTGTATAAAAGAAAACAGTGGTGTCAACGGATGGGTGAACCTTGATTTTCACCAAACCTATTGAGAAGTGGAAAAATTCCTGGGTGGAGCAGTCACAGTTTAAGGATTGTAATAAAAAAAGGTTAAAAGGTAAAGGACCCCTGGACGGTTAAGTCCAGTCAAAGGCGACTATGGGGTTGTGATGCTCATCTCACTTTCAGGCCGAGGGTTCCAGCGTTTGTCCACAGATAGCTTTCCGGGTCATTTGGCTAGCATGACTAAACTGCTTCTGGTGCAACGGAACACCGTGACAGAAACCAGAGCGCATGGAAACACTGTTTACCTTCCTGCCACAGCGGTACCTATTTATCTGCTTGCACTGGTGTGCTTTTGAACTGCTAGGTTGGCAGGAGCTGGGACAGAGCAACGGGAACTCACCTGGTCACGGGGATTCAAACCGCTGACCTTCTGATCGGCAAGCCCAAGAGGCTTGGTGGCTTAGACCACAGCGCCACCCGCATCCCTTAGATTGTAACAGACCAGCAGAGGGAATTGTGCAGATGCACGGCCAGCTTGCTTCACTCACATTCAGCTCTGTCCACCCATTAAATCATAGCCTTTATCATTCAGGGTGTTATTGGATGTAGGGTAGCTGCAGATTTCAGAGAGTGCCCTGGCAAAGGGTCATCTGGCACCCCCACCCCAACACTGGTGCTCCCCTAGTGAGATTAGCAGCAGTGGCAGGCAGAAGGATTGCAATCTGCAGTGACCAGCTGTGAGCCACCCATCATTTTACATTTCCCACAATTCTCTGACATAGCGTCACTCCTGGGCATAGCAGGGGAATTTTAACTGGTGGGTGGTTTGCAGCTGCCTGTCATTAGGTAAAATCTGAACTTGGAGAAGTCCAATAGGTCAATTCACAGCAGGCGCCAGTGAGTCTGGTTGCCTGAGAATACTGGGGGCTGATATGTAAAATATGAATGTGTATCTGCAGAATGATATGCAGGCAATAGATGAGCAACAAGACCACAAAGTCACACAACCAATGCAGCAGAAAGGGTTAGATTTTTATTTTTAAGACACAGATGGAGAGATGGTACGTTAAACAGGAAAGAGAGGAAAGACTTGCTATAGTATTATTTGGAACTACGTTGCCAAATAGACAGTAGACACAAAACAATATAGAAACTTGAGCCAACTGATTGGGTGTAACTGATGGAATTTACCAGTAGCTAAAGGCCAAATTACATATGGCAGGAGAAATCTGGCCTCAGATCTCCAAACGTATTTTTCTTTACTTAAAGGTAAAGGGACCCCTGACCGTTAGGTCCAGTTGTGGCCGACTCTGGGGTTGCGGCGCTCATCTCACTTTATTGGCCGAGGGAGCCAGCTTGCAGCTTCCGGGTCATGTGGCCAGCATGACTAAGCCACTTCTGGCAAACCAGAGCAGCGCACGGAAACGCTGTTTACCTTCCCGCCGGAGCGGTACCTATTTATTTACTTGCACTTTGACGTGCTTTCGAACTGCTAGGTTGGCAGGAGCAGGGACCGAGCAACAGGAGCTCACCCCGTTGCAGGGATTCGAACCGCCGACCTTCTGATAAGCAAGTCTTAGGCTCTGTGGTTTAACCCACAGTGCCACCTGCGTTCTTTACTTAAAGCCACTTTAAAGCTAATTTGATGGGAAACAAGCGCCGGGGAGGGAGTGCTTAACCCTTTCCCCTGAGATAAGGCACAAGCATTATGGGGAAGCATTATTAGTCATACCTTGGTTGTCAAACTTAATCCCTATCCAGGAGTCCATTCGACTCCCAGAACGGTTCAAAAACCAAGGCGCAGCTTCCGATTGGCTGCAGGAGCTTCCTGCACTCGAACGGAAGCTGAGGAAGCTGCATCAGATGTTCGGCTTCCGAAAAAACGTTCGCAAACCAGAACACTCACTTCCGGCTCTGCGGCATTTGGGAGCCAAAACATCCGAGTACCAAAGCATTCGACAACCAAGGTATGACTGTATTAAAAAGAGGCTAACAAAGAGTCTTTCCCAACCATGGTAAGAGAAACCAGGGGCTGAAGTAGCATATGTGCTACCAGCAAGCTACGGCTCACGGAAAACTCAAGTGCGAAAGAGCTTAATCAGAATGCAGGTGGGAGGACGCACACATGCTTCTAAAAACCCACACGCCATGAGCAATTCAGAGTGCAAAACAGAGCATGTGCTAATACAGATACAAATATGTCAATATTGCTTCGTCAACATTTCAAGCATGAGAAAAATAGTGACTATTACATAATATGCAGCCGCGATGGGAAGATCTCGGTGCTTTGGAAAGGCAGTGGGCTGGATCCACACTGCAGACAGTGTGGAGTAGTGGTTAAGAGTGCTGAAAAATACCTGGGAGAGCAGGGTCCCAATCCCCACTCAGCCATGGAGCCCCCTGGGTGACTGTCACTGTCTCTCAAGCCTAGCCGACCTCACAGGGTTGTTGCGAGTATAAAACGGAGCGGGGGATAGCTGTGTACACCACCTTGAGCTCTGGGGAGGGAAAGGTGGGCTATAAATGTCATAAGAAATAAATAAATATTAGACACATTATCTCTGAAATCACTGAGATATAAGTAGACAATTTCAAATCTGTTCCATGGATTTTCGTGGGAATTAAGTGTGACTAGCTTATTTTGGCTTGAACTCAGTTCTTGCAATACTGCCCCCCCCCCCAATTAGCAGTACACCAGCAAATAACCGTATGCTTTCTTTTCTATATGCAGAATCCAATATTAGAAATGCACCAGGCCACATCGTTTCTGCATTCTGGGAATGATAACATATCAAACCTATTTCTCAAACAAGAGCCTCTAGGCCAGCAACTGGGCTATTATTTGATGTATCAGAAACAAATGAATTATGAATGAAGGATATAGAAAAGCCAAATATAAAGATTTCAGACTTGTCTATAAAGTTTAACCTTGCTAATCCGAGAAATTGATGTACCGTGCATGCAAAAATTGAGGCATAAGAGAAACATGCTGCTGAGGGGCTGCTGAAGGAACCCTAGCCTAGTAGGGTTCACATGCTGGGTCTCACATGCTGGGCGTCACAAGTTTGAATCCAGGGCCAAACTTGTACAGTGGTACCTCGGGTTAAGAACTTAATTCGTTCTGGAGGTCTGTTCTTAACCTGAGGTACCACTTTAGCTAATGGCGCCTCCCACTGCCGCTGCACGATTTCTGTTCTCATCCTGAAGCAAAGTTCTTAACCCGAAGTACTGTTTCTGGGTTAGTGGAGTCTGTAACCTGAAGCGTCTGTAACCCAAGGTACCACTGTAATGTTTGGTTGCACTGGGTGTGGAGTCTTGGGAGCGCCACAGGAGGTGCTGCAACGATGGTGCAGAATGGAAGGTGAGAGACCGGGGGGAGGGGATTTCGCCATCACACAGGGTGCTGCTGAAATTTGAGACCCAAGGTCCGCCACTGACCAAGTGTGCCTCAGCACTCAATTGAGGTCACATTTCAGTGAACACAAAATATAAAAGAGGCTTCAAGCTGAATATTTGCATTGTATAATAAGGTAAAGTCAAGGTAAAGGACCCCTGGATGGTTAAGTTCAGTCAAAGGCAACTACAGTGGTACCTCGGGTTACAGACACTTCAGGTTACATACTCCGCTAACCCAGAAATAGTACTTCAGGTTAAGAACTTTACCTCAGGATGAGAACAGAAATTGCGCGGCGGTGGCACGGCAGCAGGAGGCCCCATTAGCTAAGTGGTAACTCAGGTAAAGAACCGTTTCAGGTTAAGAACGGACCTCCGGAACGAATTAAGTTCTTAACCTGAGGTACCACTGTATGGGGTTACGGCGCTCATCTCGCTTTCAGGCCGAGGAAGCCGGCGTTTGTCCACAGACAGCTTTCTGGGTCATGTGGCCAGTATGACCTAACGGCTTTTGGTGCAATGGAACAGTGTGACGGAAACCAGAGTGCACAAAAATGCTGTTTACCTTCCCGTCGCAGCGGGACCTATTTATCTACTTGCACTGGGGTGCTTTCAAAGTACTAGGCTAACAAGAGCTGGGACAGATCAATGGGAGCTCATCCCGTTGCAGGGATTCAAACTGCCGACCTTCTGATCGGCAAGCCGAAGAGGCTCAGTGGTTTAGACCACAGCACCACCCGCACCCCTTACCTTGAATAATATCTCTTTGCAAAAGGAAACACAAGTATGTCATATACAAAGATCAGTATCAATGCAATGAGAATTCCTGAAATGGTCTTAAGAACTCCTATAATCACTTTGGGTGTATTTTTTTCAGAAGAATTCGGCCTTGCACATTCCATAGCTGCTATCCTTGCTCCTAGGCATAAGCCCTGTGACAACGTTAATTACAGCATTTTGGAGCGGAAGAGCCAAGTGAAACCAATTCTAGCGTAAATCAAACAATGCAGAAGGTTGTGAGGAGCAAAGGACATACCAAATGGAGATTTTCAAGAGTTTTGATTTAAGATGGTATTTATGCCTACCGAGGAGAGATACTGCAACACTGTTAACACACACACACACACACACACACACACAAACGAGGCTGGTGGTGGCAGTTGTAGTCCAATAACATCTGACTACCCATTATTGCCATTATTATTAGTTGCAACCATTTAAAATTCAGAATTAAAAACAGTTAAAACAGGGCCGGCTCAATACATTTTGACACCCGAGGCATACCACAAAATGGCGCCCCACCAGAGGAGAAAAGATGAGTGAAGATCTACATTGGGAACAAGAGTGCAATAAAGATCCACAGACAAAGGGGGAAATAAAATCAGTCTTACTCGACGGTTAAAGTGGGACTCAAAGGCCGTTGTAGGATGGGGGAAAGTGTCCTGCTCTGAATCACACTGGAGGGGGGGGCGTGCAGGGACCAGGAGACCCTAGAGGGTGGCCCCCACCATTTCCTCCCTAGAGGTGGGGGAGACCAGAAACACCTCCTATTCATCAAGCTGCTGCTGTAGAGGCAGAGTTGCAGGTGGGCTGCTCCAGCCTCCAAGGAGCCATTGCAGCAATTGCTGCCTCTGTGGATCATAGAATCATAGAGTTGGAAGAGACCACAAGGGCCATCGAGTCCAACCCCCTGCCAAGCAGGAAACACCATCAGAGCACTCCTGACATATGGTTGTCAAGCCTCTGCTTAAAGACCTCCAAAGACGGAGACTCCACCACACTCCTTGGCAGCAAATTCCACTGTCGAACAGCTCTTACTGTCAGGAAGTTCTTCCTAATGTTTAGGTGGAATCTTCTTTCTTGTAGTTTGGATCCATTGCTCCGTGTCCGCTTCTCTGGAGCAGCAGAAAACAACCTTTCTCCCTCCTCTATGTGACATCCTTTTATATATTTGAACATGGCTATCATATCACCCCTTAACCTCCTCTTCTCCAGGCTAAACATGCCCAGCTCCCTTAGCCGCTCCTCATAAGGCATCGTTTTCAGGCCTTTGACTATTTTGGTTGCCCTCCTCTGGACACGTTCCAGTTTGTCAGTGTCCTTCTTGAATCCTGTCGCTTCACCTTGTCTCATAGGTGGGGTGGCCCTGAGTTGAAACATATTGCATTCACAAGAATAGGAGAACAAGCAGCTGGTAGTCTGATTCTACTTGCCAAAATAGTCTTAATATCATATTTCAGAAGGGTAGAAAGGAGGGTGGGTAATCAATAAAAAAAATACACACAGGTAGGTAAAAGGTAAAGGACCCCTGGATGGTTATGTCCAGTCAAAGGTGACTATGGGGTTGTGGCGCTTATCTCACTTTCAGGCTGAGGGAGGCAGCGTTTGTCCACAGACAGCTTTCTAGGTCATGTGGCCAGCAAGACATTACCGCTTCTGGCACAACGGGACACCATGACGGAAGCCAGAGCGCACGGAAACGCCGTTTACCTTCACGCCGCAGCGGGACCTATTTATCTACTTGCACTGACATGCTTTCGAACTGCTAGGTTGGCAGGAGCTGGGACAGAGCAACGGGAGCTCACTCTGTTGCGGGGATCCAAACCGCCGACCTTCCGATCGGCAAGTCCAAGAGGCTCAGTGGTTTAGACCACAGCGCCACCTTTACCTACATACGGAACACTGGATAGCCCAGATAACGAAGAGGATATCAGTTCTGCGGCACTCAAATGGGTTTTTCATTGTCTCATCAAAATGCAACTGTATAATCCAGTCATGTGTATGTTTGCTTGGATGTAACTCTCCATGAGTTCATTGAAGAGACGTAGATAGTTTTGCAGATTTCACCTGCAAGCCTCCTGATACTCACTCATCTGGGAGGAAGGGCCACTGAACACAAAGTGACTGACAGCATCTGAGCACCCACTAAGGCAGTGGTTCTCAAAGGGTGCGGTGTGCCACACTGGTGTGGCAGGAGAAGATGGCAAGCGTGGCAGGAAGATTCAAGGACAATCAAAGAAACATTTACCGGTAAATATAACCTCACCTGGTTTAGCCAGCTATTCCCAGTGTGTGACCACTGCCACATGCTGACAGCTTCTAGGAGCCACAGGTGAGAGCTGAGTGCAGGTGGGGAACCAATGGGGGACACCTACCCCAGAAGGGGCAAGTCATATCCCCCACCAGAGGTACTACCCCTCCCTTAATACTCCATACCCCACAATGATCTATACCAGCTTTATATTTCGATTACATTTGAGAAACAATCCTGCCAGTTCCTATCCTTGGTTACAGATGTCAAGTCAGCACAAAAACTGTTTTATGTAGCTACCCTACCCCACAATAACCCATTCACCACCATGCCCAAGCTAATGGGAGCCCTCTTAAAATATTTCTCTTGAATTGGAGGAAATAGTTTCAAGTCCCAGTTTTACATGGATAACGAAAAAGAAAGGGGAAAGGAAGGAAGGAATTCTTTTTTTTTAAGGAAGCAGAAAACAGAAAAGATACTGGTTAAAGAGGCACATGAGTATTCAATCACACACAAAGAAAGCAGTCTTATTTGTAAAAGTGGAAAGGTGTGGTGGTAATTGTTACATTCTAAGTGACTAATGGAAGGAAAATAAAGCTATTCACTTGTAAGGGTTAGGTAGTATGGTCATAATGAGAAATGGGAAATGCCATTCCATGCCGTCAGAATTTTCTGTATGACTCCAACCAAGAAATTCTTAAGCAGAACAAGATATCTGATCTCACCTTAAAAATAGCATTTTATACCTACATGGACAGGTTGGGATATCCAACTATTCAGCTAGATATTCTGCATCCTCGTGCTGGAAACCTTTCATGCATCAGATATACAGGACATCTAAGCTTTTATTACAGAGAAGCAGCATTAAAACCTTGCATGGATTTATTTATTTAGGTATTTACAGAGAGTGAACACTCAATGGCGGGGATGTAACGTGTGACTCCATCAAAATGCAGTGTTCCTGCAAAGGGAGGCTGATGAGACCAATACTGTAAGAGGAAATGAGCGGAGAGCTTGTAACGCAAGGAGGAGGACAAATGGTGCATGGAAGATGGATCCCGAAATTTGGTGAGATCACCTTGTAAACACAATAATCGGTCTGACAAAGGGATGCACAAATACACACTGCAGAGTTTTCTATGCTACTGGATTTGCCACCGCAGACACCGGTGACACTCTGAACCTAGCAACATTCAGAAAGTATGAAACAACTATAAAGATCAGCACACAAAAAATGAATGAACAAATTGTGCAGTTAATTAAATTGGATTCATGTTAATCCTAGCTGTGCCTGGAGATAGTGCTTTTAGCATGGATAATTATTTATTTATTTATTGAATGTCAAATGTAACAAAAAAACATAGCAAGGTTTTTAAAAAGGGAAACTCACATTGAGAAGGCATTATTATTATTATTATTTTCCATTTATGTCCCACCTTTTTCTCCAAGGAGCTCAAGAGGACCACATGGCTCTGCCTCTGCTCATTTTAATCCTCATGACAACCCTGTGAAGTAGTAGATTAGGCTGGGAGACAGTGACCGGCTCAAGGTCACTGAGTGAGCTTCATGGCTGAGTGGGGATTTGAACCCTGAGTCTTAAAAGGCAATGACCACTGGTATGAATGGGAAAGACCAGAGTTGCTCCTCATATACAGATTTAAATACAGGCAGTTGTGTGGACTACCCCAGTCTAATTTGAATGGAGGATATGTGGACTGAGAGCTAAATAAACAACAAATGTAGACAAACCCTCAATTAATAGCAACACTTCTGGAGATTCTAAGGAGCAGCTTTCTGAACTTCATGCCACTAGGACAGTGGTTCTCAAAGGGTTTGGCGCTCCAGGAGAGACTGGAAAGAGTGCTAGGAAGATTCAAGGATAATCCAAGAAACATTTAAACATTTCAGTGTAGTATAGTATAATATAACATCAAAACAAAAAATTTATTTGCAGAATACGGATGTATATCTTTTCAAAATGAGAGCAAGAGCGAAGCTTCTTTGTGTTGATGAGGAGATGAGAGTTTATTTGTCTCAGATTAAACCTAATATAAATGAGATTACCTGGCCAAAAGAAGCCTGCACCTCTCACTGAGTTTGCATACCTACTTACCATAAGGTACATATATTTGCAAGAGGCTCGTTTATAATTATATTTTGGGAGTGATTTGCGTTCTTATGTAGCTGCATTGTTTTGTAATTTCTGGATGTTCCGTGATCATTTTATAAAGTAGTTGTGTTCTATGTTATAAACCAAGCACTGCTAGGAATTGCTTCTTTTTGTTTTCCAATGTACTTCTTACCAATTAATTTTTTTTATTCCGTGTGGTCCAGAGAAAAAAGTTTGTGAAGCACTGCACTAGGCATAGGAGCCAACTCCTAGGGACCAAAATATTTGAGGGGACTGCCCCCCCCCCAAGTTGGTGGGCATTGCCATTCAATTGGTGTGGGTGCAACCCATTATATGCAGGACAGGGCTTACCTGACACCCCCCCCCCAAATATTTTATTCAAGTTGGCACCCCTGGCACTAGGAGCACAGCTACTACCAAACTTATTTTGAATAAAGCAATCTAATAAAAAACAAATCCATTTCACTGCTGTGTTTATGGAAATTTGGTCTGTTTGATTACTTTCTGTCCAAATCTCAAACTCTACAAAGTAGCAGAGCCATCTGCACATTTAATCTCTACACTTATCCTCGGCATTGACTTCAAAACAGAGTGGGAACATTCTGCCTTCTGAAAATTAGACCCATGGGCTCCATTTAGCCTTATCAGGCACTTTTGAACTCAGTCTAATCAGGCTTTCCTCTCAAGCTTTAATTGTAGAAACACCGGGCCAAACTACATTGCGGCGGGGGGGGGGGAGCCTTTGTTTTCACAAGAAACAAAGCAGCCCAAAGCTTTAAATTCCACTTTGGAATTTGGAGATGGCAGAAAACATTTTCTCCACCATCAGGTTCTTCAGCTTGACAACATAACAGAAATAACTCGCTGGCTAGGACAGAGTTGCATCGCTCTACTCAGCTATGCGTCCAAAGTCATTGTCCAAATCTCCAAACAGGCTTAGAAAGGCCTCAGGAAAGCTACTTCTTTTTACACTGAGCCGTAGAAGGAGTCAACAGATTAATTAGACTATGTGCACATTACTGTTTTAAAACACAGCTTTTTCCTCAATTCAGACCGAAGCTGGTTACAGGGGCAGAGATGCATCAAAACACAGTATTTCCTAATAAACGACAGAATAGCGATGGATTGCAACCATCATTATGTCTGCACATGATGGGAGAGTGCACTGGTTACAGAGTCAACAGGAGCGTCTACACCAGGGGTCAGCAAACGTTTTCAGCAGGGGGCCGGTCCACTGTCCCTCAGACCTTGTGGGGGGCTGGATTTTTTTGGGGGGGGGGAATGAACAAATTCCTATGCCCCACAAATAACCCAGAGATGTATTTTAAATAAAAGCACACATTCTACTCATGTAAAAACAGGCTGATTCCTGGACTGTCCGCGGGCCGGATTTAGAAGGTGATTGGGCTGGATCCGGCCCCTGGGCCTTAGTTTGGTCTACACATTTCCCAGGTTTTTCTTAGCCCACCTCCAACCCATCACCAACCCCAGTCACCCGGTTAGGGCCTCTGTCACATCCCTGGAAGCTGATAGAAACTGTTCAATGTGTTCCTGTTTAATTAATAAAGCAATTCCCAACTTAAAGCACTGCGCAGGCAAAGACCGATTTTACGCGCGTCTGATGGGACAAGCGATTGCATGGCACCAAACTCAGAAGGGACCTGAAAAATATCACTAAAAAGGGCGGGATGAGGGGTGGAACGAAGGGCAGGGAGGGGTGGGGGTGGGGTGAAACGCTTTTTGGGGGCCTGGCCAATGTGCCTCCCTGGCAAGGCGAATTCTTTGGGCCTTGCTGGTTTTAGCTACCAATTCCTGGCTCCAGTGGTGTTTGTGTGCCCTGGGGGTGAGTGCTGGGTGGGGCTAGCAATACTCATAATGCTCTTTGCCATGGGTAGGCAAACTAAGGCCCGGGGGGGCGGATCCGGCCCAATTGCCTTCTAAATCCGGCCTGCGGACGGTCCAGGAATCAGCGTGTTTTTACATGAATAGAATGTGTCCTTTTATTTAAATGCATCTCTGGGTTATTTGTGGGGCTTAGGAATTTGTTCATACTTTTTTTTAAACATATAGTCCGCCCCGCCCCCCAAGGTCTGAGGGACAGTGGACCGGCCCCCTGCTGAAAAAGTTTGCTGACCCCTGCTCTTTGCCAATTTAAACATTTCTATCCTGCTTCGTTTTCAGCTACATAACTTGTGGTTAACAACAGAAATATAAATATAAAACAGGGATAGGCCCATTCAGGCTGCAGCCTCTCCTGCTTGCCCCATTCAGACAGACAGAATCACAGAGTTGGAAGGGACCACTTGGGTCATCTAGTCTAAACCCCTGCAATGCAGGAATATTTTGCGCAACACGGGCTCGAACCCACAACCCTGAGATTAAGAGTCTTGTGCTCTACCAACTGAGCTGCAATTAGTTTTGAAACCAGCCTCCCATCAGAGCCAGTCTAAGGCTCTTTTCCAGCCCAATGGAGGAGGCCATTTGCATGGTTGGAGGGGGTGCAGCAATGTGACCCCAGCCCTATGCAATGTGACCACCATCAATCCCCCCTGCTTGGATTGTTGGAAATGCTCCATTGCCTCCGACAATTGTTGTGTGAGGAGCAATCCACATAGAAACTGCAGTTGGGGAGGGAATGGTTAGCCATCCTCAGTTGTAGTCTCCATTGATATCACATTGCCCCTCCAGCAGTTAGGCTTTTAAGAAGCTAAAATGATTACCCCAACCGCCCCCCCCCCCTAAGTCTAGCCACCAGTAGGGGTGGTGAATTAAGTACGAGAGATTGAATGAATAGGTCGGGTGTACATGTGAGACAGAGAATGAATAAATGCATGCATTCATGTGTTAGGTGTGAGAAAAGGCCTGTGTGTTTTGTGTGGGTATGTATGAATGCATGTATTATTTGAGTATGAATGCATATCAGCAGGAAACACACGATAAAAGCAGCTTAAATATCCTCGAAAAGCTCAGGAGTTTAAAATGGCCTTAACCTGGTAACTCTAAACGATTACCTTAAACTATGTTCTGAACATTTTGAGGATCCTTTTAAGCCATTTTAAAGTTGGTGGCAGGTGAGTGGCCTTGGGGAGAACATGCCACAGTTGCATTGCCAACAACGAGAAGGCTCTATTTTGGATCACTACCAACCTTGCTTCTCTTGAAGAACTTCATGAACAAGCAAGCTCATATACGAGCAGGTAATTCAACAGATACTCTGGTCCTAAGACTTCATAAGTCAAAAGCAGTATTTTGCGTTGTTCCAAGAAATCATTTTCCCCCTCCTGATAGGAATTACGTCTAATAATGGGTGTAGTCAGGATTTTTTTTGGGGGGGGTAGGACTTTAGTTGGGGGGCAGAACCAATGTAATTGATCGGTTAATTAAGTAATTCTATTGTTTTACTTGATGGGGGCAGCTGCCCCCTGGCTACACCCATGCTTCTAATTTTGGAGCCCCAACAGGAGGAAAAGAAAACTGCTGGAGATTGTGAAAGGAAAGAGAGGAATCGGCGCTGCCTCCCATCCACTTTAGATCAGCTCTTCAATCTTTGCTACATAGTTCAAGATGTTTTGGACGACAACTCCAATCACCCCAGATGGAAGCTGTAGTCCGGAAAAGAGAGTTTAAAGACTCTCTCAAGGCAAATCTTTTAAAATGTAGTATAAACACCAACAACTGGCAAACACTAGCCTGCGAGTGCTGCAATTGGAGAACAGCCTTTACCAAAGGTGTAATGGGCTTTGAAGATGCTCAAACTCAGGACGAAAGGGAGAAACGTGCTAAGAGAAAGGCACGCTTGGCAAATCCACATTGTGATCAACTCCCGCCAGGAAACCTATGTCCCCACTGTGGAAGGAGGTATGGATCCAGAATTGGCCTCCACAGTCACTTACGGACTCACTTTTAAAACCATGTTTATGGAAGACAATCTTACTTGGCTACAAGAAGACTTAGTCCCTGAGACTGATCATCAACACCACATTTGCAAACATGGTGACCAAACTGTTCCATCCCTGAAAGGCTGCTAATTAAAGCATGGGTTGAGCTGCAGAGATAGCAAGCTCAGTTCAAAGTTGACTGTGATACAGGTGTACTAGATCAATTTACATTAGCAAAATAATGGTACTTAACCTTTTGTGCTAAATTAACCTTTCGTGCCAAATGCAAACTGAATATTATCCACATAATAACTACTACTCCCTAAGAGGCTCCTACTGTACTTTGTTACGTGGCAGCCTCCTGAATTCTCCCTTATGCAACAGATTTAGACTTGTGTTTTGTCACCACTCAGGAAAGGTAGCAGTATTATGAAAGTTATAAATCATGTTAATTAAAACATGATGTAGCTAATATAATACCCCGCCTACTTTTTTTTTAATCAAACAATAAAAGGTGTTTCCATACTGACACTACTTCAGTCACATACTAGCAAATTCCGGGAACTGTAGTTTGTCAAAGAGCTACAATTCCCAGCACCCTTAACGATCTACAGTGTCCAGGACTCCTTGGGGGAAATCCTGATCTCATGAGGTGTGAAATTCCATCCTCTGTGTCTCTTTGTTGCAGCCTGCCATCCCCAGATCACCAAGGTCATCCCCCCCCCTCCAGCTTGCTGTCATTCAAAATCGAAACCCTAAACCTGGCCTTTCCCTCTGCCCGTGATCACCCAGCAAAGGGGGGGGGGGGCTCTCCCTTGCCTGGCCATCTTGTCCTCTGATGGTTTCCTGCTAATGGCCCATCCAGCTAAATTTGCCCAGCTGGCTTAACTAAAGGGCTTCCATGATTGGTAAACCATGCCTAATTCTAAATTTCACTACATCATAACACATTTTGGGGGGGGGGACGCAAGTGGCACTGTGGTGTAAACCACAGAGCCTTTGGCTTGCCATTCGGAAGGTCGGCGGTTCGAATCCCCGCAACAGGGTGAGCTCCCGTTGCTCGGTCCCTGCTCCTGCCAGCCTAGCAGTTCGAAAGCACAAAGTGTAAGTAGATAAATAGGTCCCGCTCCAGCAGGAAGGTAAACAGCACTTCTGTGCACTGCTCTGGTTCACCAGAAGAAGCTTAGTCATGCTGGCCACATGACCCGGAAGCTGTCTGGGGACAAACGTCGGCTCCCTCGGCCAGTAAAGCAAGATGAGCACCACAACCCCAGAGTCGTTCGCGGCTGGACTCAGGGGTCCTTTACCTTTAAAAAATAATAAAAGCAACAACACATTTTGGGGGATCTAGCCGCCACCCCCGCCACAAAAAATACATAACACTACAGTGCCTGGAACTCCTTGGGGGAATTGAAGTGGTAAATTAAAGAGTGCTTTAGATTTATGGTGTAGATGTGACTGACCACAGGTTCTCAAAATGAACTCACCACAGGTAACTGTAAGCAGGGCCCCTGGAGAAGGTATTGATGGCAATTACAGAACTGCAGAGTTGGAAGGGGTCCTGAGGGTCAGCGCAGGAATCTCTTTGTCCAAAGTGGGGCTCAAACCCACAACCCTGAGATGAAGAGCCTCATGCTGTAGCGACTGAGCTATCCTGCAGGATCTAATGGAGCTCATATGGAGGTAGGCAATCTTTCAAGCACCCTGGGTCCAAGACACTTAGACTTTTAAAGGCCATGACCTGCACTTTCAATCGATCCCAGAAACAAATTGGCAGCCAACGTAGCACCACCTTTCAGCAGTCGGGGATGATGGGAGTTGTAGTCTAATGACTGGATCACACAAATGCGCCAGAAGCCCCGTCCTTTCTGGGCTCACAAAAAAAGCTCCACATTTCTCTTCACTTTTGTTGCTCCCTTTTATGTGCCTTCCATGGTTGGTTTTGGGCAGGGGCAATGCATTCATAGAGAAGTTGTCCCTGGGAAAAACAGGCCTATCTCACCTCTGTATTCACAGGGGCAGAGCAATTAAAATTATCTGTCCTGTGGAAAGTGGCAGGGAGAGATCGCTACCGAAAATGTTGTCAAGGGAACCATGGGCACTCAGGCAGCCAAGGAAAACAAGTCATTTGATGATAACAAACCACAACGGCCCAAGTAAACCACAAGCTCTAGTATAGAGAAGCCTGAAAGCCTTCTGGCCTTTTCAAGGCAAAAGCACTCAGCCAGCAATGTAAAGGAGGACCATATGGAACTGGTTACATGGTTCAGTGGACTTTTCCCATGTAGGAAAGTCGATGCACCAGGGATCTGCTACCCTCACAACGCTTGGGTACCTGCAGCCTAGATACAAAGAGTAGTCTTCACCTTCCTCTTGCTGTTTACAGGCCAGGCTGGAAGCAAGTGAGGCTGTGCACATCCTTTGAAGCACATTCTTCCCCTCAAAGAATGACGGGCACTGTCGTTTTTTAATGGATGCTGGGTACTGCAACTCTGTAAGGGCTTAATTCTGTTGGGAGCCGTCAGAGTGGCTGGGGAAACCCAGCCAGATGGGTGAGGTATAAATATGTTGTTGTTGTTGTTGTTGTTGTTGTTGTTGTTGTTGTTGTTGTTGTTGTTGTTGTTGTTGTTATGTAAAGGCCCCGACAGTTACGTAAGTCTAGTCGCAAATGACTCTGGGGTTGTGGCACTCATTTCGCTTTACTGGCCGAGGGAGCCGACGTTTGTCCGCAGACAGTTTTTCCAGGTCATGTGGCCAGCATGACTAAGCTGCTTCTGGTGAAACCAGAGCAGTGCACGGAAACGCCGTTTACCTTCCCACCGGAGCAGTACCTTTTTATCTACTTGCACTTTGACGTGCTTTCGAACTGCTGGGTTGGCAGCAGCTGGGACCGAACAACGGGAGCTCATCCCGTCGCGGGGATTCGAACTGCCTACCTTCTGATTGGCAAGCCCAAGGCTCTGTGGTTTAACCCACAGTGCCACCCGCGTCTATTATTATTATTATTATTATTATTATTATTATTAACTACAGCTCCCAGGATTCTTTGAGGGAAAGCCATTGTTTAAAGTGGTGTGATACTTCTGTAAATATATAGTGCAGGTGGGATCCCAGAGATCTTCAAGTATTAAAGGGGGTAACAGGGAATGACTTGTACTGCAACCCTTTGCATGTTTGTCCAGAAGTATGCTGCACACAGTTCAGTGGGTTTTACACCCAAGTAAGCATGTATAGGCTTGCAACCTCAATCAATGAATCGTCATTAATTTCCTTACATAATTCCTGCATGTCTACTCAAAAGTAACTCTTATTGTATTGAACAAAGCTTACTCCCAATAAATCAGTACTGGACCAACGCATCAACAGAGCCATTAGCCAGTTACAAAGTACTCTTGGAGACTTCTCAAATACTAAGGAATACTAATCTTGCCGGGCTTTCCTTAGCTTGCTGTAACTTTAATGGGATCAAATGTTTTGACCTCTGTGATATCCTGCCTTACATTGGCTAATTGCTCTGATATAAAGATTGAGAAAGCAATTTAATGGCGCAGTCGAAAGGTAGTGACCTAAGAGCTTTAAAAAAAATTGCACACAGTGATTCAGAACAGCATGTCTCCGTTAGTAACTATACACTGCTGCCATAAACAGCCACCTGGCTATTGCTTGATGTCCAAGGCAAAAACTTCCTCCTTCTGGCATAATCCCCCAGAGCCACAGCAGAGGCCGAATGAAGGCTGCAACTTGACACTGCTCAAGAACAGCCTGAAAAAAGCATGGTAGAAAAATCAATCCCTGCTACCATAAAAGCCACGAAGCAATCAACGCACAGCTTTGCGATCACATGCAGGGGGGAAGACATACCTAGTGATCTTGTTACATTCGTTTGTAGGACCAGCTTTTATTATTTCCATTTTGCCACTGACGCATAAGGGCATATTTCCATGGAGAGTTCAGAACAGGCGCAGCTGGAGCAGCGCTTTATGAGCTAAACCAGACGCAGAAAACTCTAGCTTCTGTAACATCCGAAGTGACATCAATAGAGTAAAATCCTGGCTCAAAGACACACACCACTCCCATCAAATCCTCATCACTGTTAGCCTGTGCTCTTTAACTGAGACAGACAGGTCCCTTCATGGTAGTCACAACACCTTCTAAGACAGGGGTCAGCAAACTTTTTCAGCAGGGGGCCAGTCCACTGTCCCTCAGACCTTGTGAGGGGCCAGACTATATTGTTTGGGGGGGGGGAATTAACGAATTCCTATGCCACACAAATAACCCAGAGATGCATTTTAAATAAAAGGACACATTCTACTCATGTAAAAACACACTGATCCAGCCCACGGGCTGGATTTAGAAGACGATTGGGCCGGATCCAGCCCCCGGGCCTTAGTTTATCTACCTATGTTCTAAGATCATATAATAAGAATAATAAGAATGATACTTGGCCATGTCCACAGAATGGAAGATGGCAGGACCCCAAAGACGTACTCTAGAGGGAGCTGGCTTCAGGCGCCAGGTCCATTGGCAGACCAATTCTGCATTGCAAATATGTCTGCAAATGATGCATGAGGGCTGGCATATCAACCCTGCTGTGTAGGAATCCCTTGTAGAAGATCACAGTGCCTGGAGACAGACAGATAGGTCATGTATCTATAGCAGTGACCAGAGACCACTGGAAGGAGTGCAGAGAGAAGGAATGCCATGGCGCATTGGCAGCAGCACAACCAGATGCCTTCATCTGCCCAGGCTGCAAGAAAACATGTCTCTCCCATACTGATCTCTGCAGTCACAGCAGGTGTTGTAACTCTACAGCAGTTTTACTTCGCCCTTAAAGGTGTGCTCCTCCACTGTCTCCCAAGCAGACGGATGCCTAACAATTGCAACAATCAATGCAGTTCTCCATGTGCTACCTTTCATCTAGAACTATAATAATAATAATAATAGCAATTTATTATTTATACCTACCCATCTGGCTGGGTTTCCCCAGCCACTCTGACAGCTCCCAACATAATATTAAAAACACAATAAAACATCAGACATTAAAAACTTCCCAAAACAGGGCTGCCTTCAGATGTCTTCTAAAAGTCAGATAGTTGTTTATTTCCTTGGCATCTGATGGGAGGGCGTGCCACAGGGTGGGTGCCACTACCAAGGAGGCCCTCTGCCTGGTTCCCTGTAACCTCACTTCTCGCAGTGAGGGAACCGCCAGAAGGCCCTTGGAGCTGGACCTCAGTGTCTAAGATGAACAATGAGGGTGGAGACGCTCCTTCAGGTATACTGCGCCAAGGCCATTTAGGGCTTTAAAGGTCAGCACCAACACTTTGAATTGTGTTCGGAAACATACTGGGAGCCAATGTAGGTCTTTTAGGACTGGTGTTATGTGGTCTCGGCAGCCACTCCCAGTCACCAATCTAGCTGCCACATTCTGGATTAGTTGTAATTTCTGGGTCACCTTCAAAGGTAGCCCCACGTAGAGCCCCGCGTCCTTTTTTTTTATAAAAAAATTGTTATTAAAGATTTTTTGGTTTACAAAAGTAGGTGCATTGTCTCTTTTTTCAAGCTGTGTTTTCTACAGATCAATTTCTGCCCACATACTTGAGAAATGATTTGGAGCGCTCTGGTATCTTCTACCGGAGTCGTCGAAGTGGTGGTGTTTCCCATGAAGTTCCATTATTGCACGTAACAGAACTTGCAAACCATTCTCTTGAAACTGAAACATCTTGTGTTTTCTGCATTCCAAAATGCTTCGCTTTTGTGCCTGTGGTGGCTCAAACGCTTCTCTTCCACGCTTTTAAGATGCTGGAGGCAGGGGGACTCTGCTGCAGAAATGGTAACTGGCCTTTGACCCCTGCAAAGCTGGACCATAATATAGCGGAGCCACGGTGTTATGGCAAGGTGTCTAGAAGCAGCAACACAGGAGTGGGAGAGAACAAGGCTGTATTTACCCAGTTTAGACAGCAGCGCTTTGCTTCCTGCACAGGAACACACACCTGCATGTTCTGACCGTTCTTCTGTGGTTAAGCACCACTGAAAGCCATTCAGATCTTTTCATGAGTTTCGCTGGGCTTTGAGTCAACTGGTGAGAGGCCATTTAAGGTCACTCAGGCCTAATATGAGAAGGGCACATGGGGGAGGAGGAGAAAGGAGGCTGCCAGAATTTATCCCCCTTTTAAGTTGCTGCCTTGAAACAATTCCCTAGGTTTTGTTTCTGCTTTGTGTAAGGGTTCCTATGCATTAGTCTGAACTCCTTTCCCGGCTTTGATAAAGGAATGGGACGTCATTGCTCCTGAAACCTTGTACGCTCACTGTTCATTCTTGGGTCAACTCCAGGAGAATGCTTTGTGGGCAGCATGCCTGATGGCAGCTACATTCTCCATGAAGAGTCTCACTGGGTCACAGAGAGCCATGTCTCATCAGCAGCATTTTCATCACATCTCTGGGGTATGTGGACGAAGGCAGGAGAGGGAAACCTGCCTTGGCCATAAAACCATTCCACAGTTGTTGTGTTTAGTATCCTTTTCAAAATCATGTACAAAATATTGTGCAAAATATTGCCGGGAACCTCCGGACTGGCAGCTTTTCAAGACGCTTCCCCAATATAATAGGTGGCATTGTCTATTACCAGAGGCCCGATCCAAACCTGATTTAATTTCCCAATTAATTTCAGTGGATACGCTGTTAGCCTTGTGAACGGATTAACTTCAATGGTTTCCATTGGAATTGGAATTGCTCAAAGTGACCACAATCACATGCGCACTTGGGGGAAAGTAAGAACCAATTCACATAGCTGCACTGTCATTTTGTTGGCACAGATCATTATTAATCAATCAATCAATCAATCAATCAATCAGGTAATCAATTACATTTTTTATAGAGGAGATTCAGTATGGATCACAGCATAGATGTGACTGTTTCGGCATGTACCCAATGGCTGTGTACACAACACACTATTTTTTTAAAGCATATTTTTGAAGCGTGGGGAACTGTAGTTTACCCTTCACAGAGCTATAATTCCCAGCACCCTTAAACTACAGTTCCCAAGATTCTTTGGGGTGGAGAATGTGATTTGAATATGTGGCATGTACACCAATGCTTCAGATACATAGCTTGTTGACTGGACTGGGTTCATATCCCTACTAAGCAATGAAGATCACTAGATGTTCTCTGCAGTAATATCATGAGAAAGATGCTTGGCATTAGGGCAGTTTGGGGCAGCGATACAGGTGAGGAAATTCTTTGTCAATGGGACAGCATCTGTATGGTGAAGCTCCTGCCATTTGTTTCTGTGTATATCTGTGTATACATCAAAAAAACAATCCACAGATAGCATGATACCCCAGTGAGAGCAGTGTGGGGAAACAGCTACAAAGGTGCTGGAAGTCCTCGTGTGATTAAAGGTAAAGGTAAAGGGACCCCTGACCATTAGGTCCAGTCGTGGCCGACTCTGGGGTTGCGGCGCTCATCTCGTTTTACTGGCCGAGGGAGCCAGTGTACAGCTTCCGGATCATGTGGCCAGCATGACTAAGCCGCTTCTGGCGAACCAGAGCAGCACACGGAAACACCGTTTACCTTCCCGCCGGATCGGTACCTATTTATCTACTTGCACTGGTGTGCTTTTGAACTGCTAGGTTGACAGGAGCAGGAACTGAGCAACGGGAGCTCACCCCGTCGTGGGGGAACCGCCGACCTTCCGATAGGCAAGCCCTAGGCTCTGTGGTTTAACCCACAGTGCCACCCGCGTCCTGCCTCATGTGATTACTTTGTGTTAAAACTGGAAGTTGCTGTGCATCACATTGAAAATTATCATTGGATATTAGCAGTGTAATTGCTGGAAGATGAAAGCACATCAAAAAGACTTCTTGGGGTTGGGGCTGTAACTAAAATCTGTCACATACCAGCTCTGATCGTGTTCTTCAGCTGTTTAAATAAATCCCGCTAGTTGCTCATTTCCACTCTGAAAGCTTCTGGTGTGTCAGTAAAGCCCCAATATGTCTGCTGAGTGTCATATGATACAATTCATCATGCTATGTCTGGAGGCCTCTGTGCAAGATGAAAACTGGTTTCTTTTGCTTCTCATGGAATTGGGTGCTTTTCTTTTTTGATAGTAAAAATAAATGCATGTAACCAATTCATGGCTGCAGCAGGAGTAGAAAGGTTGTGTTGTTACAACAATTCCCACCAACACAAAAGGTTGTGTTGTTACAACAATTCCCACCAACAAGTCTTAGGTATACGATAAAGTCCATATCACACTACGTAACGTTACTGGTCCGCCAAGAGCATTTTAGGAATATACCGTAATTGGTCTCAGGGTCAAGAAATATGGTCAGTATGTCTTGTAAACTGTAAGATGGCTTTAACAGTTCTATCTAAAGGGACTTTCAGAACACCAAAGGAGCAATATAACAACAATATGAAGATGACAGTGTGTGTATGCTAACCCAAAAATGCATCTGCAGAAGGCACGAAATACACTTTATGGATGTGTATACACAGGCCTGGGGTTAGGAACGGCATGGTTCATGACAGCTGAATCAGGAGTTTATCACATAACGAAAACAATCAAAGAAGGATGTCACCAAATTTTGCACTTAGTGAATACTCAAAATCCCCACACTGATTTGCGCAAACAGTTCGCAGTTTCAAACTGAGCCCCTGGTTCTTGCGGCCCCATTTAGGGAAGTTTTTAATGTCTGATACTGTATTGTTTTTAATATTCAGTTGGAAGCCACCCAGAGTGGCTGGGGGAACCCAGACAGATGGGGGGGGGTATAAATAATAAATTATTATTATTATTATTATTATTATTATTATTATTATTATTATTATTATTTGCATCAACTCTCCTCAAAACAAGAGTGCGAACTTAAATAAAGTATTGGGGGGGGAGTAAGCACCGCGACGCATAATTGATCATATGAAGGGGTGCATGCACACCATTTGAATGGCAGTGCCCATCAACTTTGGGCCCCCCCGCCACCCTCAAATATTTTATTGGGGGGTGCGAAGACTCCTCGGATCCTAGGAGTTGGCTCCTATGCCTCAAAATAAATACTCTTGTTTGGAACAGAAACCACAAGTGCAAGATTATAGTTCTATTACCTTTCAAAAAGACAGCTGGGGAAATGCACATTTAAAAGGAGTTCCTTGTCATATATGAAAATTTGGTCAGGTTCTGGAAGGGGCCCAGTCCACACATCCACCTTATAAGAGTTCTACTGTCCCTGGATTACCAAAACTGATCAAACAGAAGGAAGGGAATGCCCTTTTCCCTCCATAACACACCTTCTCTTTCGCCAGCCCTAGGTCAGTCACAATCTTGCCCACAGCAAATGGTAAACAGGCACTATCACTAATCACACAAAGTAACTTTTTGCACCGTTGATTAATCAAACATAGGTTTGCCCTCAGTACACCAGATGCTGTGGCTGCATTATTTTCTGAAGTGTGGACCTTCTATCATATCGTGAATGCAATAAAAGGTTTTGAGGACTAAGGTGTATTTCTGGAATGCTTATCTATTGCTGTAACACTCCAGATTTTCTCCTGTAATCGTTTAAGGTGTATGGAGGGAGGCTGGCTTATGAACAAAGCTGAACCAAGGCAATAAAGGTAAAGGTAAAGGGACCCCTGACCATTAGGTCCAGTCGTGGCCGACTCTGGGGTTGCGGCGCTCCTCTCGCTTTATTGGCTGAGGGAGCCGGCATACAGCTTCCGGGTCATGTGGCCAGCATGGCAAACCAGAGCAGCACACGGAAACGCCGTTTACCTTCCCGCCGGAGCGGTACCTATTTATCTACTTGCACTGGTGTGCTTTCGAACTGCTAGGTTGACAGGAGCAGGGACTGAGCAACGGGAGCTCACCCCGTCGCAGGGATTCAAACCGCCGACCTTCTCTGATCGGCAAGTCCTAGGCTCTGTGGTTTAACCCACAGTGCCACCCGCGTCCCTGAACCAAGGCAATATGTGGTTCCAAGGAAAGGCCCAGCTTTTCTCCACATCATCAGCTTGAACTAGAGAATATCAATTTAACATCTGCAGTGTTCTGTACAGAGTTCTTGGGCTGCTCTGAATTCTGTGAGCTGGGCACCATTTAAAATTTCCCACAAGGCCTCGCTGTAGCGTCTCATAATAAACTACAGTGCCCAGAATTACCTGAGGGGGGAAACTGTGCTTGGAAACCAAGACTTATGAGGAATGGTTGAAGGAGCTGGGTATATTTAGCCTGGAAAAGAGGAGACTGAGAGAAGAGATGAGAACCATCTTCAAATATCTCAAGGGCTGCCATATAAAAGATGGAGCGAGCTTGTTTGCTCTTTCTCTGGAGGGTAGGCCTCAAACCAATGGCTTCAAGTTACAAGAAAGGAGATTCCAACTAAACATCAGGAAAAACTTTATGACAATAAGAGCTGTTCAACAGTGGAACGGTCTCCCTTGGAAGGTGGTGGGCTCTCCTTCCTTGGAGGTTTTCTAAGCTGAGTTTGGATGGGCAACTGTCATGGATGCTTTAGCTGAGATTCCTGCATTGCGGGGGGCGGGACTAAATGATCCTTGGGGTCCCTTCCAACTTTACAATTTTCTATGTGCTTTAAAGGTTTGAAGCCCTTTATCCTCTGGATTGGCCAAGCATAATACGGTGGTACCTCGGGTTAAGAACTTAATTCGCTCCGGAGGTCCGTTCTTAACCTGAAACTGTTCTTAACCTGAAGCACCACTTTAGGTAATGGGGCCTCCTGCTGCCACGCCACCGCAGCTACACGATTTCTGTTCTCATCCTGAAGCAAACCCGAGGTAATATTTCTGGGTTAGCGGAGTCTGTAACCTGAAGCGTATGTAACCCGAGGTACCACTGTACTAGAAACCTGACCTTCCACCTTTGCCTGGTCAACAGAAAACTGACACTTGTCAGCTGCACTCCGGGCTTTAGTTTCACAGATGATGATGATGATGATGATGATGATGATTTTATACCCCAGCCACTCTGGGAAACTTCCAACAAAGTATTAAAATACAGCAGTCTGTTAAACATTAAAAGCTTCCCTAAACAGGGCTGCCTTCAGATGTCTTCTAAAAGTCTGGTAGTTGTTCTTCTCTTTGACATCTGGTGGGAGGGCGTTCCACAGGGCGGGTGCCACTACTAAGAAGGCCCTCTGCCTGGTTCCCTGTAACTTGGCTTCTCGCAACAGATAGGTAGTCGTGTTGGTCTGCCATAGTCAAAACAAAAAAAATTCCTTCCAGTAGCACCTTAAAGACCAACTAAGTTAGTTCTTGGTATGAGCTTTCGTGTGCATGCACACTTCTTCAGATACCAGATACTTCTTCAGGTATCTGAAGAAGTGTGCATGCACACGAAAGCTCATACCAAGAACTAACTTAGTTGGTCTTTAAGGTGCTACTGGAAGGAATTTTTTTTTGTTTTGGCTTCTCACAGTGAGGGAACTGCCAGAAGGCCCTCGGAGCTGGACCTCAGTGTCCGGGCAGAATGATGGGTATGGAGACACTCCTTCAGGTATACTGGAGAACATGATCCTGGCTCTGGATTTTGGTACAGAATTCATGCACTGAGGTCTGACAGCAGCTATGCAAAGTGTTGCTAAAAGATCTCTTAAAAGTGAATGACCAAACCACCTAACAACATCTGATTTTATCCCCCAAAGGGGAAAGTATTTATTTATTTCCATCTTACCCCAACTGCAGCAGCATTCACTTTTCATGAACAAGCATGGAAAAGTAGGACAGGCTCCTGCTCAAACACCATTCATTCCATTCTATGAGAGCCCAGTTGCGCCCGAGGGCTTGATTTTATAAGCTATTGATATTCACAATAACTTCCTCTACGAGTACAAATGTCACCCAGTAACATCAGGCAAGAATCTAATGATCATATTGTAACCGATGCAGAATAAAGGTTCGTGACCTTTTGCACTATTCCCTATAGTGCAAATGCCACCACGCTTACTAGGATATTTATGTTTCACTTTTTTTAAGGGTACAAACAGGGAGAGAAAGAGAGAGATTTTACGTTTTTTAGAGTGACCTTTACAAAGGAAGATTGCACCGGAGTAATGGAAAACCGCAAAGGTCAAGAAGCATTCTTCTGCCCTAGTGATAATGCTTTTAAAAATGCTTTGGGGTAAATAATAATAATGCTCTAATAATTTAGTGCTAATGTGTGTGTTTTTTAATTTGTCATTTATTTAAAATATTTATTTCCTGCCTCACATAATTTCTCAACTGTCCTAACTTTTCTGATATTAGGTTTTTTTATTGTTTTATGTATTTGAAAGTTTATATTATAGATAGGTTTTTAAGGCCAAAATTCAAGACTAATTGTTCAACTTTGTTCTTGAGGATAACAGACTTCACTTTAAAAAAATTCTGCAAACTATTCCGAGATAACAGACTGGCTGTAATATGCAGTGGTATAAGTAATACTGAATCAATTCAAAGCTGTGTATATATTACTGGTTTAAATGAAGCTAGGCCATTCTTTTTCTGACTGTGGATTGAATCTGGTTTGCGAAGAAACACATTAAAATGCAGGATTTCTTAAGAAACTATAGGATAGATATAGGAGAGGTATGAGTTTCGGCTTACGCCATGTGTATACCACTTCCCAATCCAGGAAGACTGCTGTTCCTTCTTGGTAGAATGAGACAATCTAGCCTTTTTCTCTAAAGCACTTTTCATTTTTAACAGTATGAAACACTGTACTGTACTCCGTGGGAAAGTGTTACAATGTAGGCTTAACAAACGAAGCCGTCGGACAGTTGATGAAACCAACGTGCCATCTGCTGGAAATAATGGAGAAATTAAAAAGGAAAGCATTCAAAATGAATGGCTTTTGTTGATTGTTTTTAATAAAAAAAATTCCCTTCAAGAAAATCTGAAACAAAATAAAAAAGGCATGCGGTAAGAGGAGCCTCGCTGGATCAAACCAAAGGCTCATTTAATCCTGCAACCATTTTCCACAAGGGCTGCAGCTAATTCTCCACAGAATCTCAAATATGCGAGACACACTTTCTCCCTTCAGCATCATATAAAGTGGGGAAGAGGCGGGAGCCAGGAAAGCAGCATAAATGTGGAAGGAAATAATATTTAAAAGGTAAGCGCTGCCCCTGTGTGGGAGATGCAGCAGGAACCAACAGGGAATTTTGTTCCGGGTGACATCCCCCGGCTAGTTCAGCCATTGTGGGAAGGCAAAAGGAAATGTGCCCAGCAAGCCAACGGCTAAATTATAATAACAGCAATTTTATTTGATTTATTGGAAACTGCTTTTATCTGATTTTACAAATACAGTCATACCTTGGATCCCTGGGACTCAGATGTTTTGGCTCCTGAACACCGCAAACCCAGAAGTGATTGTTCCGGTTTGTGAACGTTCTTTTGGAACCCGTTTGGAACGTCCGGCGGGTCTTCCGCAGCTTCTGATTGGCTGCAGGAGCTTCCTGCAGCCAATCAGAAACCGTGATTTGGTTTTCGAACGTTTTGGAAGTCAAACGGACTTCCGGAACGGATTCCGTTTGACCTCCAAGGTACGACTGTATAGAGTTATAACAATACCAAAATGCATATCCATATATAGAGATTCCTCTGAATCTTGAGACTTCCCACCATCCCCTCGATGGGTCCTACTGTCAACATTTTCAACTGCATATAATTTCGTAATCTGTATTTTTAATCTGTCCATATCGTCCATGGTGTTTGTTACATTACAAGTGTTGCTAAAATCCTGCCAATGTTTTCATTTGCTTACAACAGTCTCCTAAATAAGTTATAAAAATTTTCCCATTCTTGAAGTTTTTGTATTCTTGGTTCCTGAGCTTTCTGATCAGTTTTGCCATTTTGGCATAATCCAACATAATCCAACATTGCCATTCCTCTCTGGTAGGGACCAATTTTATTATTTGCACCCCGCCCATCTGACTGGGTTGCCCCATCCACTTTGGGCGGCTTCTGACAGATATAAGAACACAACAAAACTCCTCTATGCCACAGGAGCAGCAAGGATCCTAATTGCTATAAACTGGGGGAAAGAAACTGTGCCAACAAAAACGGAATGGCAAGATATACTGTATTGAACTGGCTAGGTTAACAGAGGCAATTAGAGATCACGCTAGACAAGAGTTTCAAAAAGCATGGGGAAAATGCAGAGAATACTTCACAAAACAGTGCCCTCAAATACATACCTGGACTTGTTTCGATCAATGTCTGCAAGAGACTTTGTGGATATTAGAAAAATCTTAATAATTATTCATAAAGGAAACAGTTTATAAGAAGTAAATAAGGAGGCCAGATACAGGATAAAGGAAGTCTTTTATCTGGTTGTTTGTATTGTTGTATGTTATGCTCACTGTATGTTATGTTCATGTTTAATGGGGGTGGATTTGTGTATTGGGGGCATTTGTAAATAAAATTCCAATAAAAACGGAAAAATGGGGGTGGGGAGAACACAATAAAACATCAGGACAGCATCATGTGCAGAGTCTCAACTCAGGGATTCGTCAAGACCTACTTTGCAGAAGCCATGCTGACTCTGTTTCAGGAAGACTTGTTTTACTATATTCTGAGTAATTGTATCAATGTTTTCCACCAGTTTCCCCAGGACAGACATTACAGTGGTGCCTCGCAAGACGAAATTAATTCGTTCCGCGAGTTTTGTCGTCTTGCAATTTTTTTTGTCTTGCGAAGCACGGTGTCGGGAAAGTTTTGGAAAAGCTTCAAAAACCTCAAAAAGCTTTAAAAACCTCAAAAAAGGCTACCACACCGCGTTCTATGAGTTGCTCCTCGAAGTCAAGTCGCAACTGTATTAACGGTGTTAAGAAAAAGGAAACAAACTTGCAAGACGTTTCCGTCTTGCGAAGCAAGCCCATAGGGAAAATCGTCTTGCGAAGCAGCTCAAAAAACAAAAAACCCTTTCGTCTAGCGAGTTTTTTGTCTTGCGAGGCATTCGTCTTGTGAGGTACCACTGTATAAGCTAGTTGGCCTGCTATTTCCACAACCCCTCCCATTCCTTTTTAAAAGTTAGTATTATATTGGCCACCTTCCAGTCCACTTTGCCAATTAATGCCTGGAGCTTTTGTCTCTTGTCACTAACGTTTGCCTCGGCTCCTCAGCTTCCCCTTTCTGAGAAAGTTAGTTCACGCACAGGGATCTGCCCTGCGTCTTCCACAGCAAAGGCAGATGGAAAGAATTCATTCCACTTCTCTGCCTAAAACCTCGCTTATCAGATCAGCTTAGAGGGCAGCAAAGGCATTCGGATCAGGAGATAGTCCATGAATCCTTTGGGCTTACCTCTTTAGGCGCTCAATCCTGCCCAGCCCCATTAAATATAGCAGGACTTACTTCTAAGTAAACATTCGTGGAATTATACTACATATCTTCAACCTCAGCTGTAGCCAACTGAAGTACATATATCGTACATTTTGCTCCTGTTTATCTCCAGTGAAACTGTAAGTTTCCTTGCGCTGTACTGATTAATAGTCAGGAACACTGAGCTAAGTGGCTGTACACGCAACACTGGTGGAACAGAAACATGAGACTGAACAGCAGCTCAAAATGACAACTATTATGTATCATTGCATGCCACTACAATCTCCGAGTGATGCAAGATTCCATGGGTTCCAGGAACTTACCCAGGGCCTTTGCGGAACGAGGCACAGAGGGGATTGTGGTGTCTTTATGATATATGGTTTATTTACACATATATACAACCTGAGCCTGAAATGGAGGGGCTTGCAGCATCAGCACTCCAAGAGGGTCGCTTCTCCCATAGCTGCAGTTTAGGATTGAAGCAGCCATCGTGCTCTGACCCTCTCTCCAGCTTGCTGCCTTTAACAGAGTGCAACCTCCCCCCGCTGGATCACATGACAGTCAGCCCTAAAAGTCTACTTCAAACTCTGCTTTGTCTTCAAAGCTAACTTCAAAGTGCTGTAGAAGGAGCCCCACCCACTTGCCATCTGGCACAGAACTGCTCTCCATAGCTTTCTTAATGCGTCATTTACCTTCCTTTTCTTTTCTTAATGGCTCATCTCCCAGACGATTACCTCATCAGGAGACTGGCCTGGCTTAAATTTTAATCCTTGCTGGATCCAGGGGTTCAGGAGGCTTGATTAAATTCTAACACCCAGTTAGAAAACTGTGCATGAGGAAGACTTTGATGTACTTGGACTGACCTGATGAAGGGTGACGAAACAGAGATTTTACCCAGATGTCTTGTTGTCAGAGTCCTCCTCATACACAGTTTTCAACTAGAAAATTTAACACAGAGAATCGACGCTCTGGACTTCAGTACAATATAGTTGAACTTTTAGAAGTGGAGACATTGAATAGTAATATGTAGGATTGTATATATCACTTCAAGATTGACCAGAGACTGCATAGACTGTGTGTGTGTGTGTGTGTGTGTGTGTGTGTGGTTTAAGCTCATACCAACTGGAATATTAGTACATGTTATAGTGATATTTTGTGTACAATATATTTAAAATACTCTTATTTTCCATTTACAGAGTTGTGCTTTATGAGTTTTTTCTCTCTGCAGTCCTTTGTTGTTTGATAAATTCTAACACCAACTGGACCCAGGAATTTAGGGTGTCTAGCACCAACAAACTCATAACAGTATTCAAGAACCCATGCCTTCGAAGACATGGTACAGTGGTACCTCAGTTTACAAACTTAATCTGTTCCGGAAGTCCATTCATAAACTAAAACTGTTCTTAAACCGAGGCGTGCTTTCCCTAATGAGGCTTCCTACCGCCAGTGCCCTTTCACTATTCGGATTCTGTTCTTAGGCTGAGGCAAAGTTCTCAAACCAGGACACTATTTCTGGTTTTGCAGAGTTTGTAAACTGAATCGTTCTTAAACCGGACTGTTCTTAAACTGAGGTACCACTGTAGTTAAATGTGATCTTTTAAAAGAAATGGTTGACGGTATTTATACAGAAGCTGGATGAGAAACACAGTGACATTGATTACTAGCCAGTTCACATAGATGAGGTCCAGACACTGGCACTGTCTTGTTATGTGCATTTAAAGCAAATGTGCTTATTAAGGTGAAATGGTCCTAAGGCAGTGAATATTCATGGCAAATGTTTCATGGCAAATGTTTTGATTTTTGCAGGCATGCTGCACTAAAGAAAATCTCAGAATCTCCAGATCACCCCAAATCTCGCTGGAGGTCCCTGCTTTTTAGGGTACTTTGATGAGATCCCGCTTTGCCTCTGACAGACCCTGAATATGTCTGAATTGACCCACTTTGGTTCTTGATTTGGGGTTCATCTGAATCTGATGCACACCCAGGGCCGTCTTTAGCATATGCGCTGCTGGGGTGCAAAGATCTGAATTGACCCACTTTGGTTCTTGATTTGGGGTTCATCTGAATCTGATGCACACCCAGGGCCGTCTTTAGCATATGCGCTGCTGGGGTGCAAAGATCTGCCCAGCACCCCCAAATTAACTCTGTTGACCTTTCTTTAGGGGGGGAAATTGCTCACCTGTAACAACAACGTAGCGGGAAAAACTGCTTTTGTTTCCTGACTCATCGGGAATATTTGATGCCACGGAGTAACAGAGCGATGGAGGCGGGAGGGCAGGGACTTTTGCTCCATTGCTTTTCACTGCCGCTGATCAAGAGGGACCAGTAGGTATACATTAGGTACAGTGGTGACCTCGCAAGACGAAAATAATCCGTTCCACGAGTCTCTTCGTCTAGCGTTTTTTTCATCTTGCGAAGCAACCCTATTAGCGGCTTAGCGGATTAGCACTATTAGCGGTTTAGCGGCTATTAAAGGCTTAGCGGCTAAAAGGCTATTAGCAGCTTAGCGACTATTAAAGGCTTAGCGGCTTAGCAGCTAAAAGGCTATTAGCGGCTTAGCGGCTTAGAAAAAGGGGGGGAGTGAAAAAAATCGCAAGACTTGCAAGACGTTTCCGTCTTGCGAAGCAAGCCCATAGGGAAAATCGTCTTGCGAAGCGCATCGAAAAACGGAAAACCCTTTCATCTAGCGGGTTTTTCGTCTTGCGAGGCATTCGTATTGCGGGGCACCACTGTATACAGTAGGTATACATTTTGCGACCCCCAGAATTTGGCACCCGGGTGCCCTGCACCCCTTGAACCCTTGACGGCCCTGTGCACACCCCTATTTCCTACTCTGCTTCGCATGTCCTTGAGGCATAGTAGAATTTGTTGTAATACAGTGGTACCTCGGGTTAAGAACTTAATTAGTTCCGGAGGTCCGTTCTTAACCTGAAACTGTTCTTAACCTGAGGTACCACTTTAGCTAATGGGGCCTCCTGCTGCCATCGCACCGCCATCGCGTGATTTTTGTTCTCATCCTGAAGCAAAGTTCTTAACCCGAGGTACTATTTCTGGGTTAGCGGAGTCTGTAACCTGAAGCATCTGCAACCTGAAGTGTCTGTAACCCGAGGTACCACTGTATATAAAATATGGGCACCATTTAGGGGATCCTGATGTAGTGCTCCTGTTTGCTGGGGAAGGGAGTGTTTGAAAAGTGTTGGTGGAGTTAAAAAAGGTTGGAGATTGGAGGGAGGAAGCAGAGGCTTTTAATGTCCTCCCATCATTGGGAAGATGTTCAGGAGTTGAAGAAATGAATGAGAAGATTTTGAGCATGAGAAGAATTGTGAAGGGGGTTGATTGGCGCTGCCTTTTTCACCCTCCTCCCCATGTGGGGAAGATAATTTATTAGGCTGCCACTGCAACCTAGCAAATATTTCCAATTCAGTATTACTGACCTAGCAATATGTCCCGTTCCCCCCCCCCCCGACACACACCATTTTCTTTCCTTCTGTCTTCCAACAAGGGCTACCTTTTGGCAGCAAACCTATTGCTGATGCAAAAAGACAATGATTCCAACATTAGACTCCGAAGCATATTGTTTATTTGAAAGGCAGTGTATGCTGGAAAAATAGTAAAGGACACAGAACAGATAAGGACAGGATGATACGCTACTTCCTCAAAGGACTGACTAGGGAGTCCCCGTAAAATAATTTCTTCTGATTTAAGTTCAACCTACAATGCTCAAAAGAACTTTCCCAGGATCCCATGTTCGTAGTTAAAGGACAATGCGAGGCTTACACTTCTAAAAACTGCTCCAAAGTAGGGTTGGAAGAAGATGTCAGTTTCAGTTTTTCACTTTTACAGTCTTCAGTTCAATTCTCCGGATTTTTTTAAGGCCTCATGAAAATTCATCATTGTTTTTGGTATGAATTTCTCCCAGGATACACATTTTTATATGCAATTTTGCCCAATGCAAACATTTTTGCAAAGCAATTTCCCTTAATATAATGCATTTGTATGTTATTTTCACACACATGCACATACATATGCCTTTATATTCACGTTTTACCCTAGGATATGCATTTTGGTTACGTGTTACTTGGCTGCAGAATTTGGATATGTGCAAATTTCGAAGAATGGCTGTGTTTTAGAAAATGCAGATTTGTTAAGTTCACCTTCAAGTGTGAACTGAAACAAATTTATCCCCCATCTTAGCTCCAAATTGCAATTGGGATCCTCAAAGGCTTTTGTCTCATGCACAAGTCATCTTGAAGAAACAACCAGTAAAAATAAATCTAGTCTGGAGAAAATTCTTTTTTTAAAAATGGAAAGAATACAATAGGAACTGAAAAGAATGGAATCTTGAGAGGGTTTGAGGGAAAGAGGTCAGGCAGTGGGGGGTGCTGTGCTATTTTAAGACTTCAGAGATGATGTGTGAAAGATGAAGCAATTGTATGTTTGCTGAAGGAACCTATCCAGAAACAGAAAATGTCTCTCCCTGTAATCTGTGTGAGGTAATTTCTAAGTTTCGCAGACAATTGATTCCAAACAATCATTTTCACTGACTTTTCCCTCCCACTAGATGGCAGCAAAGCATTGCAACTAGCGAGGGAGGTAAAACTAATAATAATAATAACAAAAACCTTTTGAAAATGCATTATGTAGAGTTTACGTATACTGTATACATACAAATATACAAATTTTCCCCTGCTCTCTCTCTTTTCTCCCTCCTCTTTCCCCCTTCATTTCTCATTCTTTCCCCCTCTTCTATGCTGTCCTCTCTCTCTCTCGCTCTCTTTTTTTTTTACACTATTTGTATTACAGTGGTACCTCGGGTTACAGGCGTTTCAGGTTACATACGCTTCAGGTTACAGACTCCGCTAACCCAGAAATAGTACCTCGGGTTAAGAACTTTGCTTCAGGATGAGAACAAAAATCGTGTGGCGGCAGCGGGAGGCCCCATTAGCTAAAGTGGTACCTCAGGTTAAGAACAGTTTCAGGTTAAGAACGGACCTCCGGAACGAATTAAGTTCTTAACCCGAGGTGCCACTGTATTATTAGCTTTCTTTCTATACATCTCTTTTTGCCAACTTTCCGTTTATGTACATGTCTTTTGAATTTGCTTATACTAACATCATTTCTAATGGATTGGATAAGGTATGTATGTAACCACATCTAAAGAAATGTGTGATTCTTCAGCTTTTCGTTATATAAGCAACGCCACCCACCCACCCCCCCAAAAAATGATCAGGCAATGGTAAGATATCTGAGCCACACGATGAAAGCATTTATCCAAACTCTTAGGAGAAGATCCTTCCAGTTGTGTGACTAAGGCAGGAGCCTGGGCTTAGCATGTAAGTTGTGTCACACAGCTATAAAACAGGAGGTGAGTGATTTTTTTAGAGTGGTGGGCTGCAAAAGGGTGCTGAGGGTCCTTTCCTGCGGCTACCCAAGCAACAACACCAACCTTTTAAGCTTCTCTAAGCGGGAGGCTGAGCAGAGGAAACTGCCTGGAACTTCTTCCATCGCTCTAAGAAGTTCAGTGGGGCTGGGGTTCATGAGAAGATCTTCTCAACGGTGGCTCAAAGAATGTAGAGCCAGAGGATATGGGGAGCACGGCTAGTTCACCAGCACTCAGCGCTGCAATAATGATAAATAGTGGAAGGCAAGAGGTGCAGGGCACCAAATTTTGGCATCACACCTGGCGGCGCTGAAAATTTAAAGCACAAGTCCGCCACTGGTAGAACTCCCTCCCCACAGAGGTACATCTAAGCACCATTCCTTTACAGCTTATGTCCATCTCTTGGGAAATTGAATAACTGATTTGGGTGCCCTCCCTATAATGCATTTATAGACTGTTTGTTGTTTTATATGTGTGACCTTGTGACCTTCTGGTGAAGGACAGGTAAGAAATGCTACCAATAATATGAATACTACTAATACTATGGGACACAGGTGGTGCTGTGGTCTAAACCACTGAGCCGCTTGGGCTTGCCGAACAGAAGGTCAGTGGTTTGAATCCCCGCGATGGGGTGAGCTCCTGTTGCTCTGTCCCTGCTCCTGCAAACCTAGCAGTTTGAAAGCGAACCAGTGTCAGCAGATAAATAGGTACCACTCCGGCGGGAAGGTAAATGGCGTTTCCATGCCCTCTGGTTTCTATCACAGTGTTCTGTTGCACCAGAAGTGGTTTAGACATGCTGGCGACATGACCCGGAATGCTGTCTGTGGACAAACGCCAGCTCCCTCAGCCACTACAGTGAGATAAGTGCTGCAACCCCATAGTCGCCTTTGATTGGACTTAACCGTCCAGGGGTCTTTTACCTTGATCTTTACTATTAATACTACCAAAACTACTACTAATAACAATATGAACACTACTACGACTAACTAATAATGCAAGTACAGTGGTACCTCAGGTTAAGTACTTAATTCGTTCCGGAGCTCCGTACTTAACCTGAAACTGTTCTTAACCTGTAACACCACTTTAGCTAATGGGGCCTCCTGCTGCTGCTGCGCCGCCGGAGCACGATTTCTGTTCTCATCCTGAAGCAAAGTTCTTAACCTGAAGCACTATTTCTGGGTTTGCGGAGTCTGTAACCTGAAGCGTATGTAACCTGAGGTACCACTGTAACTCAAAAGAGTCAATGTTATCCCTAGTATTCTTGACCCCCAGGCTTCAGTTTCATACAATGAGTCCCCAGTAAGCTCCTTAGGTACTCTGGGGTACTCTTAAGTTACACAATCCTATATTGTTTACCAAGAGTCCACTCATTTTCCAACTGTCAGTCCTTAAGTAGCCAAAGCAGCACGACCCACACAAAAAAGGAAGATATCAGCAGACAAAGGGGGACACCAAGTTTTTCAGATGAATAATGAATTTTTGAGGAGGGAAACGAATCCCCTAAACAGTCCGATACTGACTGACTGTTGCAGGGCAGAATTGAAAATTATGGGGGGATGGAATGCAATATCCTGGAAAAGGTCATGGCTGGCTGGCATCCTGAATAAGAGCACTCCAGACTGCACCATTTTGTTGCAGGTTACACTTATATGACCAAAACCGGAATCCTTCCAGTTTCTAAACATGCATTATTAGATAAGCCATAAAACAATTCAACTGATGGATGCCACCCTGTAGATTGGTCTATAGATTACGAATTTCTCCAGTTTAGGTAGCTTGCACGCATATTGAGCAGCAAGCCAAACCAATACAAATCCATAAAAGCAGTGCTTTTTTCTGGGTATCCAAAGGGTATGCAGAAGAAAAGCATTGCATAAAAGCACCAAAAAAGCCCAACAACATTAAACAACCAAAGGCTCCATAATCCTTCTGAATCACAACACGCCTTTCCCAATCTCCTGAAGTTTCCATGTGATCTGCACAAAGCAAAACAATTCCAGTAAGTCCATTTTAACCCAGACCCTCCTCGCTAACCTCTGGAGCACTGACAGGTACATTTGTCAAGCCAAAGGGCATAAACACTAAAACGGTGTAATCCCCTGCGACAGACAAAGGCAGTGTCTGATTTGCTTCCATCTTCCAAAGATGTATGCTTGTTGCTGTGTGGTACCTAAATCTAAGGTGTTAATGTACCTTCAGAAATCTCCGGAGCTGTTAACCCTAGGCAAAAGATCTGTATCTTTTAGGGCTGCCACTCTTAAATGTAACCTATAAAACCTATTTTTTTCTACTAGAAGAAATGGACATTACCTCTTGGGCTGCAGTCAAGGTAAACAGCATGCTAAGGACATTAGACAAAAGAGGATTGGCTTCAGGGAAGTGGGGATTTATCAGAAAGAAACCTTTTCTTCCTCATTTCATTATATGTGGCTGGAGTGTTGAACATTTTTCAACTACAGGGCCACATTGTGTTGTGGTGAAAGCTTCTCAGATCTCGATGTAGCACCACAGAGTTGAGATTGGAGATTGGAGATAATCCCTAAGATCACAGAACTGCAGAGTTGGAAGGGACCCTGAGGATCATCTAGCCCAACCCCCCGCAATGCAGGAATATGCAGCTGGTCCATAGGGGGATTGAAACTGCAACCTTGGTATTATCAGCACCATGCTAATACACACAAGGGTGGCGCTGTGGTCTACACCACTGAGCCTCTTGGGATTGCCGATCAGAAGGCGGGCAGTTCAAATCCCCGTGACAGAGTGAGCTCCCGTTGCTCTGTCCCAGCTCCTGCCAACCTAGCAGTTCGAAAGCACACCAGTGCAAGTAGATAAGTACATACCGCTGTGGTGGGAAGGTAAATGGTGTTTCCTTGTGCTCTGGTTTCTGTCATGGTGTCCTGTTGCACCAGAAGCGTTTAGTCATGCTGGACACATGACCCGGAAAGTTGTCTGTGGACAAACGCCGGCTCCCTCGGCCTGAAAGCGAGATGAGCATCACAACCCCATAATCGCCTTTGACTTAACCATATAGGGGTCCTTACCTCTAATCCAGGGGTCGGCAAATTAAGGCCTGCAGGCCGGATCAGGCCCAATTGCCTTCAGGATCCTGCCAGTGGACTGTCCATGGATCGGCGTGGGGATTCTGTTCGTTTGGGCTGTGCCATTTCTTTCCCTGCACCATTCCGTCCATCCCCCTGCCTCTCTGTCACACACACCGTGGCGGTACCTCCTCCCTCCCTCCTCCTGGCTTCTCCTCGCCCTGCCTAGAGGAGGATGAGAGCTGGGCTGAGCTGGCTGAGCTCCATTTTAAGCGGCCCCTCTCCGGAGCCAGCCCTTTCGTGCCGCTCATCTTCCCTCTGCCACCACTGCTACCCTGGTGCTCCTGTGGGCCAGAGAGCGGAGTGGACGACCATGAGAAGAAGCAGCAGTGGCGGCGGTGGCGGCAGCAGCCCCTGGGAAGGTAAGCGCAGCGGCTGGGGCTGGGGGGTAGGACTACTTGTCCCCCTCACCTCTTCTTCCAGCTACCCCCCCCGGTGCCACTTTTCCAGCCCGCCGCAAGGTCTGAGGGACAGTGGACCGGCCCATGACTTAAAAAATTTGCTGACCCCTGCTCTAACCAACTGAGCTCAGATAGAAAAGATCTCTCTCGCTGTTCTTTAGAGATCAAAAGGTACTATTTGCCAATTGTAGCGCCCTTAGCAGGCAAGCAGGCAACAGAGCAGAAGGTGTAGTAACCTCGTGCAGATTTATTTAGGGCTTTGTATGTTAGTAGCAGAATCCAAAAAAATACAGTGGTGCCCCGCAAGACAAATGCCTTGCAAGACAAAAAACTCGCTAGACAAAAGGGTTTTCTGTTTTTCGAGCTGCTTTGCAAGATGAATTTCCCTATGGGCTTGCTTCGCAAGACGAAAAAAATTCTGGGTTTGAATTTCTGTGTGGTGGGTGGCTGGGGGAACAGTTGGGGAGGAGTTTGCAAGAATCTGGAAGCTTGTTTTTTTCCCCTGCATTTTTATGATTTTCTGTGACCATTGGGGCACTCTGCTGTGTTTTTTTTAAAAAAATCTGGATTTGAATTTCTGTGTGCTGGGTGACTGGGGGAACAGTTGGGGAGGGGTTTGCAAGAATCTGGAAGCTTGTGTGGTTTTTTCTGCATTTTTATGATTTTCTGTGACCATTGGGCCACTCTGTTGTTTTTTTAAAAAAATTCTGGTTTTGAATTTTGAAATGCTCTTTACAGTATGTGTGACTTTAAAGAGCACTTAATAAACTCTTGTTGTACCAAATTTGGCTTTGTTTGGACTTTTTTTGACCATAGGAACGCATTAATTGATTTTCAATGCATTCCTATGGGTAACCGTGCTTCGCAAGACGAAAAATTCACTAGACAAAAAAACTCGCGGAACGAATTAATTTCGTCTTGCGAGGCACCACTGTAAAATAAAAATGGCTTGGTGTCTGATTGGCAGCCAGTGCAACACCCTCAGCGCTGGCAGGATATGTGCACGATAAGGAGCACTAGCCCTCATCTGGGCTGTGGGGTTCTGCCCCAGCTGCAGCCTTGAGACCAGCAGCAAGGGAAGCCCCACATAGATTACAATACAAGATTCTAGGCAGGGCTCCCCCCCCCCCAGCCGTATGAAAGCAAAAATAGGCAGGTTAGCCAGGTTGATCAGCCAGGTAAACAGGCCGAATTCCAGGAAGACAAGCAGGCCAGGTGCCAAGAGGGATCGGAAGGAAATGGCAACCAGAAATGAGGTGGAGGATTAAACCAGCAGCACCCGCTACCTGAAGAACTTGAACTTCAGGTGCATGCCTGGATTACCAAGGATCAGGGCTTTTTTCAGCCGGAACTTTCCGGAATTCAGTTCCGGCACCTTTCAGGTCGGGGCCGTTGTCATTCAAGAGGACGAGGGAGGTGTTCGTGACGAGTTCCGGCACCTCTTTTTCTAGAAAAATAGCACTGATTCCTGGGTAAGCTTCTTTGTGGACCCTGGGAAATGCTCCTCAAAGCAAAAGTCCAGCTTCGTTTTAGCAGCTTTAGTGCAAACAGATCTGTTCTCTGAGGCCTACCTGAGTCTGGCTGACCAGGGCTAGAGTGAGAAGGAAGTGAGCCCTGAGGAAAACCTAAAATGGGTCCGGATTCTGGTCTGTTAGGCCTAGTAGAAAAAATGGAGTGGACTTTTCAACATTATAGTGGACTGGGTTTGGTGGGCTTCTTTATGGAGGTCCGAGGGACGATACCAGAAAGCTGAACATCGCCTCACCTAGTTTCCCCCTTCTTATTGTCATTGTTTTCCTGCCATCGTCTCTTCTTCGGAGGATTTCTCCTGCCCAGATTAGGATTTAATTGTATTCCTAGTGAGTCCCTTCTGGTTGTACTCATTCTTTCAGATGAATGTTTCATCAATATGATTAGGATCACATCTCCACTCTAGTTTATTCAGGCAATCCGTTGTGACAGCTCAGAGCATAATACTCCCTCAAGGAACTATTTGATACCATCCCTATCATTTTATTCAAATCGTAGTTTGCATTCCACACTGGCAGTATAATGTTCTTCTCCCCTGGATTATATTTCATGAAATCCAGCAAGCACTAAAATCCTTCCCAAAAGGGATGAGATTAATATTTATATTAGCCGACATCATCATATTATTAGCATACGGGGATATTCTGCCAGGCAAGGAGGGGAAGAAAAGGCTGTGCGTGGTCATCATCAACATAATCATAAATCTCTCTGAAGAATCAGGCGCAAAAGAAGAAAGGAAAAAAGGAATTGAAAACGTGGCAATGTGCAAGGCTGCCTTGTGAAAAATGAACTTCTGCCCACAAACATAGATTTACCTCAGTAACCAATAACTACACAGAATGTGGATTTTATCAATGCTGCTTCTTCCAGTTACATGAAATCCTAAAACATCCAGTTGATTGTCCCTGTCCAGCTCCTTCCCCCCATCATTGCAGATGCTTAGTATTCTACAGTATCTCTGGAACCCAATGGGTATTGTCCTATTCTGGGTGAAATCCAAAATGTTGGTCACCATCTTTAAAGACCTGAATGACTTGGACCCACAATAATTGAAGGACTGTCTCCTCCATGTTATTCTTTATGAACCTGGTACCTTCCAGATGTTTTGGACTACAACTCCCACCAGCACCAGCCAGTAGCACACTGCTTGTAGTCCAAAACATCTGGAGTGCATGAGGTTAGTGAAGACTGCCCTATAGGAACGTGCCTATTCCCTTAGGCCAAGAATGGAGAACTTGTGGCCTGACAGCTCCCATCTGGCAAGGTCAATTGTCAGGAATTATGGAAATTATAGTTAAACAAACACCTGGAGAGCCAGAGGTTCCCCACGGGTTTAAGAAGTGATCCCTCTCTGGGCTTTTGTGTTTTGATCCACTACTAATTCGTGTGACTGTTTTTTATTATAGTCTTTGCTTGTATTTTTAAAATTGATTATTGGTAATTAATTAACTTCTGCTGATGCAAACCACTTTGTGGATTTGCTTCTGGAATCAGAAAAGCAAGATATAAATCCTCTGATAATCAGAGAGTTCTTAACCACATACGGACAAATCCTGTAGGCCACACATATCTGAGATACTGTCCTTCCCACTCTCTGCCATTGTGCTATCCACTGAACCTTCTCTCTGATCCATGGCCTAGTTCTCAAGAGGAGGAAAACCAGTAACTGGGCTGCAATGCTTCAAACTGCAGGTGTGGGCTCACACAATTAAGTGATCTTTCACACCGAAATAAATACATCCCAATGCATAGAGAATTAGCGTATCGGCCTGGAATCTGGTAATCTAATTTGTCCACCTGAAATCTAGGAGGAGTATTGCTCCCCACCCAAAGGTTTACCACAAGGATGGGAACCTGTGGCCATCTATCATTTGTTTTGACTCTAGCTCCCATCAGCCCAAGTCAACTTAACCAATGGTCAGGGATGATGGGAATTGTAGTCCAGCAATATCTGGAAGGTCACGGGTTCACCACTCTTGGTTGAACACCTCAGTGAAAGTTTGGCCTATATTGTCTTTGTTGCCTTCAAACCCCCCCTCCTCAATTAAATGCTGTCAGTCTTTGGCATAAACTATGGTTTCAGCTGACTTGTATTCTCTCTGTAATGTTTCTCCCACAGGAAGGAAGTCACCATACCCCACCAGCTAGTGGAAGAGAGGACATGCTTAGTTCAGAAATTCTTACTGGTGAGTGGATTGTCACTGGGGCCTGGTCTTTCTCATTCACCATGACCTGCCTTGCAGAGTTGTTGAAGATATATAACAGGGAGGGGAAAGAGAACTGTGTTTACCACTTTGAACTTTTTGGGAACAAGTGCAGGATAAAAACTAAATAATTTTGCAGAAAATGACCTTCCATCCATATAAAACTGGATTTAGAATTGCACCATAGCCTTTCACACATGCCCAAAATTGGCACGAGAGAGGCATGCTTACTCACATCTAGGTATTTTGAGAATTGCTTCATCTGAATGAGGTGCAAAGTTAAACCTTGGGCATACAGAGTGAAAGCTGTATGGGTGTTAGCCTCATAGTCATTATACTGTGCTAGGGAGTGGGTGGCGCTGTGGTCTAAACCACTCTGCCTCTTGGGCTTGCCAATCGGAAGGTTGGCGGTTCAAATCCCCGCGATGGAGTGAACTTCTCTTGCTATGTCCCAACTCCTGGCAGGCCGGCAGTTTGAAACCATACCAGTGCAAGTGGATAAATAGGTACCACTGTGGCGGGAAGGTGAATAGCATTTTTGTACACTCTGGTTTCCGTCACGGTGTCCCGTTGTGCCAGAAGCAGTTTAGTCATGCTGGCCACATGACCCGGAAAGCTGTCTGTGGACAAAGGCTGGCTCCCTCGGCCTGAAAGCGAGATGACTGCCACAACCCCATAGTCTCCTTTGACTGGACTTAACCACCCAGAGGTCCTTTACCTTTTCTTCTTTTTTTTACCATTATACTGTATTTTCTTGTGACTGCAAGCGATAGAAGAAAATACGCAGCAAATAGCAATGTGTTAATGGTATCCACTGAGCAAAGGTCCTGCTTGTTTGATACACCCACTTTTACCTTTTAGTTGTGTGTACATTAAGCTACTAGTTTATTATTGCTTCTAACCTATCGTGTAGCTATTTATTTATTTCATTTATATCCCACCTTTTCTTCCAAGGAGCTCAACGGTAGCATACGTGGTTCTCCCTCCCTCTTCATTTAATCCCCATAAGAACCCTGCGAAGTAAGTTGGGCTAAGAGGCAGGGAATAGTCTAAGGTCACCCAGGTAACTTCATGGCCAAGTGGGGTTAAATCCAGGTCTCTTGGTCCTAGTCTGACACTCTAACCACACCACCACACTGGTGTATTTCCCCCACCACCGTGTCATAAGCTTCTGTGCTTTTAATTTGATGGATAAGGAACGGTGAAGTTGCTCAAACTTATGAAACCATCTGCCTTCACAGCCTTCTTACCTACCTGGGGGTGGGGAAACAATATTGTTAGGAGTAAAGGTAAAGGACCCCTGACAGTTAAGTCCAGTCGTGAACTACTCTGGGATTGTGGCACTCATCTCGCTTTACAGGCCATGGGAGCCAACGTTTGTCCGCAGACAGTTTTTCTGGGTCATGTGGCCAGCATGACTAAGCCGCTTCTGGTGAAACCAGAGCAGCGCACGGAAACACTGTTTACCTTCCCGCCAGAGCGGTACCTATTTATCTACTTGCACTTTGAAGTGCTTTTGAGCTGCTAGGTTGGCAGGAGCTGGGACCGAACAACGGAAGCTCACCCCGTCACGGGGATTCGAACTGCCGACCTTCTGATCGGCAAGCCCTAGGCGCTGTGGTTTAGACCACAGCGCCACTTGCGTAAGCTTAGTTGATGGGGTTGCATAAGGAAAACATGGTGGGGCAAGTCAGCGGCTCATTCACTCTCCAGCATCCTGTTCTCACAGTGGCCAACCAGTTGCTTATGGGAAATCCACAACAGGACCTGAGTTTAGACACACTCTCCTCTCCTGCTGTTCCCAGCGACTGCCATTCAGAAGCCCACACCCTCCAGCAGTGGAGGTAAAACATAATACACCAGGGTATACAGAAGCCATTGTAGCAGAAAGCTGTGCTTGCTATGTGTGCTCTTGGGCACTAGATGGCGTCACATTTGTTTTCTTTGAGGTTCTGGGACGGTCCGCTGCCCAGTTACCAGAGCTTTCATACTGTATCTAAAAAGAAAAACTCTAGAGCAGCATTTCTGCTTTCTTCCACACACAAAAAGGCAGAGGAAATAAGATCTGCTCCAATCCTGGCAATGCCATTTGACCCTTGACCCATTTGAGGAACTTTTTGATTGTTTGTTTTTCAATCAAGCAATGCATAAAATGTATGAAATAAACAAATGACTGTGTTCTACCATTGCTTCCTACTACAGTGGTACCTTGGGTTACATACGCTTCAGGTTACAGACTCCGCTAACCCAGAAATATTACCTCAGGTTAAGAACTTTGCTTCAGGATCAGAACAGAAATCATGCTCCAGCGGCCCGGCGGCAGCGGGAGGCCCCATTAGCTAGAGTGGTGCTTCAGGTTAAGAACAGTTTCAGGTTAAGAACAGACCTCCAGAATGAATTAAGTACTTAACCCGAGGTACCACTGTACTAGGAAAAGGTCTCTGGACACAGAGCTCTTCCCAGACTCACTCTAAGCTCCTTGCGGTCATTAGAATCAGGGTGTTTCCAAATTGGTGCTTATCCTTGGGCCCGAATTTCTCATGCATGCAAGTTTTTCTCAGTGCCCACATGACATCATTTGTATGCACTGGAGCATGCGGAGGGAGGGCACACACGCCTCAGGATTCTTTCCTGCACACTTTCTCCAGTTTATTATTATTAGCAAGAGACAAGGGCCCTGCAGGACTTGACATCTTTCCGGAGGGCCTGCAAGACAGAGCTGTTCCACCAGGCCTTTGGTCAGGGCGCAGCCTGACTCCCTCCTTTGGCAATCTCTACAAAGCTTTAGTCTATGGTTGCCATCAATTTGTATTTTAATTAATTTTTAGAATGTATTTATAATATTGTACTGTTTTAGTGTTGTTAGCCGCCCTGAGCCCGGCTTCGGCTGGGGAGGGCGGGATATAAATAAAATTTATTATTATTATTATTATTATTTCATCAGAAGCCAATGGCTGACTCATCTCCTTTCACTCCGATTGACTCCAATCGGCAGGAAGGATATGAAGACCTTGGCTAAAAAGCTCCTCCTTCGTCCCAATTGGAGGCCTCTAGGATGCTGGAGACAGAGACCCTGCTGCAGAAATAGTAGTGTATCTTTGACCCCCCCCCCTCCACAACCCTAGGCCGCCACACCTGTGTGAATGCAATGCCCAGTCATCTTTGAGCATTGGCGATGTTGGCTGGGGCTGATGGAAGGGCAACAAGTTCACCTTAAAAACTAACTAGGAGTTACTAGTGAGTGGTTCTCTTCCATTGGGCTAGATTCGGACTTACATCTGGCTGAGTACACATGCATAAGATTGCACTGAAGCTGTAATTCTGCGAAAGGAAATAATTCTGGGAGAAAGTCCCATTGAACACAACTGTACTCACTTCCAAGGTAATGTGCACTGGATGGTGCTATTTATTGTGGCATTTGTGGCCAGAGAGCTTATGCCAAAACCAGTCTGTTCCTCCTCCAAGTAAAGGTAAAAAAGCCCTGGACAGTTAAGTCCAGTAAAAGGCAACTATGGGGTTGCGGCGCTCATCTCGCTTTCAGGCCTTGGGAGCCTGTGTTTGTCCACAGACAGCTTTCTGGGTCATGTGGCCAGCATAACTAAACCGCTTATGGCGCAACAGTACGCCGTGATGCAAACCAGAGTGCACAGAAACACTGTTTACCTTCCCGGCGCAGCGGTACCTATTTATCTACTTGCACTGGCATGCTTTCGAACTACTAGGTTGGCAGGAGCTGGGACAGAGCAACGGGAGCTCAACCCATTGTGGGGATTAAAACCCAAGGGCGTCTTACCCATAGAGGCAAGTGGTGCGGGGTGCCAGAGTGCCAAGTTCTGCAGGGTGCCAGGGAAGAGGTGGAGGCTGGGCGCGGCGCCTCCCAGTGTCAACTCGCCGCCCTCGCCCACCTCGCTGAAGCAGCGCTGTGTCCAGAGCCTCTGCCCCTTCCCCACCAGAGGAGCACTGACTGCCTCCTCCAGCCCCACAAAGCTTGCCATAAAAAGGTGGGCAACTCTGGGAAACGGGGGTGGGGGCGCCAGAGGGATCTTTGCACCACGGCGCCGGATATTCTCAAGATGGCCCTGTTCGAACCGCCAAGCTTCTGATCAGCAAGCCCAAGAGGCTCAGTGGTTTAGCCCACAGCGCCACCCACATCCCTTCCTCCAAGTACTGTAAAATAACAGGCTGTGCCCACTTACTGGGAGGAAGCCACAATGAACATAAAGGGATTTACCTCTGAGTGGCTGTCCAGATAATTGATTTACAGCACACCTCCCCCTCCTGATGTTCAGACACCTCCCACACACACACCTTTGTGGAGATTCCCATTCTTCACTTAAATATTTGCATATTTGTTTCCATGCAAATATAGAAACTTCTTGCTCTCAGGGAAAACTAACCGCAATGCTTTGTATCTCCTTACCTGGGAATGAATTCTATAGAACTCAGCATGTCTTACATTTAAGGAAACATATAGATGATTGCCCTCCCCCCATTTTTCATTTCCAGATAGGGGTTTATTGCAGGATCCATGCTCCTCATTACTGAAAGTTGCTCTGACTCTTTTTGCAGTTATGTGTATGAAGGTATCAGTTCATACCCCTCCCCCGCCACCCATTTAACCTGGATTTACTGTCATTGATGACCCATTTGGGATATTAAGCCCCTGTCTGGAAGTACTCCAAGGAATTGTACAGTACTTCATTTTTAACCTCTGGCTGGCACTCCTTCAGGCCTAATCTTATACTGTATATGTCTACACAGCTAAGTGTGCATAGGATTGCAGCCCAAGCCTAACCCTACGGGACAGCCTCTCCTGGTATGTCCCAGAGGAACTTACGGTCTTCAAACAAAAACATCTTGGAGGTCCTGGGCCACAGGCTGGCCTAACCAGAGCCAGGGCTTTTTCGGCTGTGGGTCCAATCTGGTGGAACACTCTGTCACAAGAGACTAGGGCCCTGCAGGACTTGACATCTTTCCGCAGGGCCTGCAAGACAGAGCTGTTTCACCAGGCCTTTGGCCAGGGCACAGCCTGACTCCCTCCTTTGGCAATCCTCACAGAACTCTAGCCCAATGGTTGCCATTAATTTGATTTGAATTAATTTCATAATGAAATGATTTTAGAATGTTGTATTTTTTTATTGTTGTTAGCCGCCCTGAGCCCGGCTTCAGCTGGGGAGGGTGGGATGTAAATAAAAATTTATTATTATTATTAAGAGTGGCAGAGCATCTGCTTTGCACGAAAGATGTCCCCGTTTCAAACTCTGGCCTCTCTATTTAGGACTGTGGGAGATTCCCTGCATGGAACCCTGAAGAGCTGCTGCCAGTCAGTGTAGACAACACTGGACCAAAGGTTTGACCTTTCAGTAAAACGCAGGAAGCTGCCTTATACTTAATGAAAAGAAACAGCCCAATCCAGTATTGGTATCTACTTAGAAGAAATCCCCATTAAGTCCTAGATAATGTGTTTAGCAGGCTTTGCAAGCCCAGGACCCCCAGATGTTGTTGGATTATAACTCTCCACCCTTTGCTGGCTGGCACTGATGAGACTAACAATCCAGTGACATCTGGAGGCCACCAGATTGGCAAAGGCTGGGGGTCCAGGATTGCAGCCTCAGTTTATTTGAGTGCGGTGGGTTTTACCGCTTGCTAAAAGTGCCTGTAGCTGAGTCATATGCAGGTTTACTTGGGCCCACAAGAGTTTAATGGGATGCGAATGTGAGTTTAACATAAAATTTTATTACGGCCATAGGCCCATACAAGTAAAAACAACACATAAATAACAGCTTGTGCACGTGGGAAAAAACAGCCGCTAAAACACCACTATAACAATAAAATGCTATAAGATGGAATGGCATACTACGCCTTAATTAGCTTGTAGTGCTCCTTGGCGTCGCTTTTGGGTAAGGACAGCGACCAGGAACCTAGCCACTTTCAGGGTCGTATGGGTATCCTTATCCTGCAAGATTTGGGCAAGGTGGAATTTTGGTGGGGTACTCTCTAGTTTCTGTATGATTGATCCCAACAAATTTGCCCGTGGCACATTGAACAAGGGGCAAGTGAAGATAATGTGCTGGAGCGACTCCGGCGTCTCCTTATCACATTCGCACATGGCGGAGGCTTGGCCCTTTGAGAATCTATGTCTCAGGACATTGGAGGGAAAAACGTTAAACCTCGCTTTGGTGAAGGCCAGTCTATGGGCAACAGTTTCATACTCCCAAATGTACAGGAATGTGAGTTTCATCCTCAGAGCATTAAAAAAATGGATTTTTAAAAAACCTCTGCTCTGGGGCCTCAAAAATTAAATATGAAAAGAGGCCAGGGAGGAATAAATGGAAGAGTAGGATTTTTTAATTTAATACTCCTGGTTGAGGCACTCTGAGATATATTGGGCAGTAGAGGGTATTTAAAGTATTATTATTTAACCACATTTATATACCGCTTATTTTTTGTTTATTGGTTTTATTTATATACCTGCAGGTCTCAGAGAGAAACCCCGCAAACTTGGGGTCTCCAGCTGTTGTTGGACTACAACTCCCATCATCCCTGACCACTGGTCCTGCTAGCTGGGGATAATGAAGGGAATTGTAGCCTGAAAACAGCTGGAGATCCAAGTTTAAGGAACACAGCATCTCCAGGTCAGGTATGGACCCTTTGGCGGTCCCTCTGGTTTCGGTGGGGTGGGGCATTTTAAAGGTTTGGGGGAGAACAGTCTGTGTCTGATCAAAGAAGCTGAAAACTTAAGGGGTAAAAAAACTAGCCAGCCACCTTTCAGAGAGAGCAGAAGGATGAACCAGTCAGACAGACAAACCTGGAACTAGGCCGGCCAGAAGTCCCTGGTGCGCGGTCCTGCCATTCCAGGCAAGCAGCCGTGGAAAAGGCTTATTGTGCGCGGTCTACTCGGGAGCAGGTGCTCGATGGCGCTCCAGGGCGCGCCCGGTTTGAGGGAGGGAGAGAGCGGCGGCCTGCCTCGAGCGGCAGCGTGGCCGCCTCGGCCTGGGAGACCAACGGTGCGCTCGTGACTTTTCGCACAAAGTCTCAGGAGTCCCAAAGGGCACGTTTCCCAGGGCCGGAAGTTCTACTTTAAATGCGCTTGGGGAGAAAGAGATCGGAGGAGGAGGAGGAGGAGGAGGAGGAGGGAGGGGCGGAGCAATCGCTTCCGAAAGGAAGCCTCGCAAGGCTGATTCCACCAAGGGCCAACTGGCCTGATAAAGGATGCCTCTAAACCGCCTCCCCTGCGGACATCCAGTTAATAATAATAAATGGAAAGCGTAATGCCGGTGGTCAACATAAGAGGTTTAAAGACTCCCTCAAGGCAAATCTTAAAAAAAAAAAAGTAGTATAAACGCCAACAGCTGGGAAACACTGGCCTGCGAGCGCTCCAGTTTACCAAAGGTTTCATGGGCTTTGAAGACACAAACTCAGGGCGCAAGGGAGAAAAGCGCTAAGAGGAAGGCACGCTTAGCAAACCCTCACCGTGATCCACTCCCACCCGGAAACCTGTGTCCCCACTGTGGAAAGACGTGTGGCTCCAGAATTGGCCTCCACAGTCACTTAAGGACCCACTGTTCAGACCGTGTTTATGGAAGACAATCTTACTTGGCTACGAGTGATCGCCAAAGAAGAAAAAGAATTTTATTATTTGTACCCCGCCTTCTGATGGGGTTGTTCCAGCCACTCTGGCGGCTTCTAACCTATACAAAAACAAAATAAAAGATTAAACTTTAAAAAGCTTTCCCAGGTCCCAGACGAGCCGAGATCCGCTGCTCCCTTCGCGAACTGACGCCTGGCCGGCCCCCTGTACAAGGCAGCGGATCCTGCGCGGAAAGGGGCGCAGGCAAGCGCACGTCCTTAGACGTGCTCCTCAGGGGGGAAATTCTGGGACTGGGCACCAGGCGGGGAGGGGACCGGGTCAGGGGCTTTCCCGCAAATGGGTTTCAGATGGGATTAAGTGGTCCTCTTTGACTTGACACGATTAAAAAAAGCGCGTGATTTTCTCCATCACCTTGCAACTGGAAATCTGGACGGTTTGGAGAGGGAGGGTGTGCCCGTGTCCTCGTCGCTTGTTTTCTGTTTGCACCTTTAAAGCGTACGGCTTCCCACCTCAAAGAATACAGGGAACTGTAGTTTACCCCCTCACCGAACTACAGTTCCCAGCACGCTTAACGTACTACGCTTCCCAGCATTTTATTTTTATTGACCTTACTCGTGTGCTTGGCTGGCCTCAGTTAACGCTTTAAACGTATGGTGCGTATACAGCCTGTAAAGAACGATTTCCGACGGGGACCCCGGAGACGTCCAGTTTCTGGACGCCCCAATGGCGGGGTCTCGTTTCCCTCTCGCTTGATAGAGACGCGCGCCTGAGAATCAACTCGCGCGCGCTGCGCGCTCTCCAAAATCCGGATGCGTCTGTAGGTAGCACTAAAAGGACGATTAAAAATAATAATCACCGGAAAGGCTGTGTATGTGTGTGGGCGCATTTGCGTGCGAGGCAGTCCATACATAATCGCTCTTGCACCTTTTCTGTGTCAAGCATTGCGTTCACTTTCCTTTGATCGTACACTGTTTAGATTAGAACCAGTAATTCAACGAAAAAGCCAAACATTTCATTTGCACAGCGCCCAGCGAGCCTATGTTATCGGGCAACTAACAAAAGAAACAAAAACTATTTCGGGCTGCAATCCTAACCCGACAGACCTGGGAGAAGCCCCGTTGAGCTCAATAGGACTTCCATCCGAGTAGTCACGGCTAGGACTGCGCTGTCAATAGGTTGAATAAAACAGCATCTGAAAACATCGGCCAATCACTCGTCCTCAGCCTTCCTGGAGAGTTTACGCGCATACTTTAGCGAGGCTTGCTCATAAGTAAACCGGCAGGGGGGAGTGCGTTTGCGCGTACTCTGCGCATCCTCACAATACCGATCCCGCGGGTTTGCTGGGTAGAAGCCCCGGGTCGATTGTCGTCAGAGGACTGCCGTGCCTTAAGTCCATTGCTTTCAATAGGTCTAGGCTGCGTATAACGTCGAATATTTACCCACTGTTATTATATACTGCCTCATTTTATGGTCTCCACACACACAAAATACACAACAATCTTTAGAGCGAAACTAAAGAGGAAAACACAATGCGTTGGAGGTGGGTCTTCCCTTTGGCTGTAACCAATGAGCACGGCTCCCGCTGCACCGTTCAGCTTAATGTACGCGCCCTCGGGGCAGGGACCAGTACTGCCCCCCGCCAGCCCCAGAAAAACCCCTTACGCCATGCTTGATGCACCAGGTTCGGTGCTGGTGCAATGTAAAAGTCAATAAGGAGTGCAGTGGAGGTTGCAGCCTGGAAACGGCGGGAGGCCAGGCCCGTCCGTCCCCTCGAGGAGTCTGTCGCTCGATCGGTGCGCCCCGCTGCCCAGGCGCAGCCTGCAAGATAGCGCCGAGGCTCCTGCAACCCTCTGCCCGCGTCACCTTCGCGGAAAGCCGCCGGGGCTCTCTTAACTTTCCTCCTCGGTTATTGTAAACAAATAAGGCGCGATCCTCCAGGCCCTACGATCTCGGTTTAAATATAGGCTTGTTTGTCAGTGTCATCCTTGGCGGATTAATTAGATACATTTATTCGCAATTTGGTGTCTGGCACCCCCATTTTAGGAATGCCTTATCACAAGGTGTTAATTGGGGCCAGCCAGGCACTTATGTTTCCATTAAACAGTGTGAGGACTTTTCGCAAGTTGTTTTTTCCCCTTCTCTCTCCCCCCCCCCTCTACCTTCTCTAACCCCACCCCCCAACCACCACCTTTTTTTTTATTTTGTTAACTGTGCAGTGCAAAAATATACAGGCTGCTGCGCGAAAACACTGCGGCGGAAAGGGAAGGAGGGAGTTACAGAACAACGGAAAACGAGGGAAAGGGACCTTAGGAAGGGGGGGAGAGGAGGGGCAGGCAGGGAAAAAAAAAAGGTTTGGCAGAAGGGCAGAACCACGATCTTGGGAAATGATGGGGGCGCTGGGTAGCTTGGTGACCACCAGTTGGATCGTGGAAAATGGCAAGCCTTCGGCACGCACAGAGCTCTTCATGTGGAGGGAGATGGGCAAAGGGTAAGAACTCTGTGGGCTCAAAAAGCTGCCTTAAATCGGAGCGCAGCGACCCGACGCAGCTTCTCGATGCCTTGACCAAGGAGTCCCAGTCCATAATGGTCACTTTCGCGTTTGCCGCCCATGAAAAAGGAGAGGTTGCTAAGGTTTGTAATGCTCAAAGCTCCGCGTAGCACTAGTAAAATATCGCCCCACCAACGCCAGCTTTATGATTCCCGAGCCTACTTCTGATGAAGGAGGCAGGCAAATAGGACTGGAGCTTTTATCAGCTCTTTGCCTGCATATTCTGTTCCGGCGACCTTGCATGGTTCCGTTTGCAGGGGGGAGAGGGGAATCAGATGACCTAGCAATTGCAATGCACTTGATCCACACCACGTTTGGAAGCTTTGCCTTACGCATTCCCGCCCCGCGCCCGATCCATAGGGACCCGGCTAGTTCTCTTACCCAAGGATGTACATTTCACCGGAGCCGTCTAAAGTCCCCTTTTAAATCAATGCGCTCCGTAGCGAGAACGCTGTGGCTCAGGTCGCGCTTAGATTTGTTTCATTTTAAAGCCGGGCTCCTTCAAAAGTTTTTGTTATTCAAACGTACTGGGAAAATTAAAAGGGAGGCCCCGCCCAGTTGCCCCCGGTAGATGCGAGGAGCACAGCCCAGTTTTTAAAACCAGGAGCAGCGCGTTTCCATCAGGGTGGGAAGAGGAGAGGCTACATAACGCGCGAGGATGGGCTCCCGTTGCACCCGTTGCAAGGTGGAGAGCTGCCACTTTGATTTACATGGGAACAAAAGCTCAAGAAAAAGGGATAGGAGCGGCTCCCACCTCCCCTCGGTTGCTTCACTTTCCTAGCAGGGAAACTCCCCGGCAGAAGGGCTTGTTTTGGCACCGCTGAGCGCCAAGCCCCGGTTCGGGATCTCCTTCGCGCGGCTGGAGGAGAGGGAGAGCTCTCTGTATTTTCGGGGAAGGTGCAGAAGGCTTCTTGTCAACCGGCTCCCGGATGGCCAAAGCAAAAATACGCCTCGATTCCCAGTTCATGGCGCGTCGACCTGGAGCGCAAGTTCAAGTAAAACATTCATAATGAATTTAAAGCACGCGAATAAAGAAAGGGCTCAGCCGACAGAAGACAAAATGCCCACAGAGACGCGCTAGCCTGCATAGGACTAGATTGCTAATCTGACGCGCAACAGGAATTTTAGAGCCTGTTCTTCCTTGCTCCCATCCCAGTCTAGAAGTCTTTCTTTTTGAGTGATGCTAGGGAGAGGCAACCAGCTTCGGCAAATATCCACCTGGCAGGACTGGGCAACAGACCCACCTGCACAATATCAGGGTAGGTAAAGTTGAAGCTTGCCAAACTCCCCAGCACTGGTGTCTGGAGCAGGAGAAAATGGGCAGCTCTTTCATCTTAGCCCTGCAGCTGTTAGGAAGAGGAGCTGGGTTCTTGGCTCCCCGGCCCAGCGCTGGCTTTGAAAGAGCCCCTTCCCCATTATTGAAGGCCATCACTCATGTACCAAGCTACTGAAGATCTGGATTCCTGCATTTTGCTTTGGGTTCTCAGTGGACTAATTTCCCACTTTGGGATGGAGCACAGGAGGCCTTTTAAGTAGCTTTAGACTTCCACATTTTTACATTTAATTATTATTATTTTAAATTTGCTTCTAAGACCCTGCTGCAAACTTATTACTAACAAGGGATAGAGGGCACACCGACTCTCAATTCTCCTTTGCAGAATTCAGCACCTATCATTGCAACACATTTATTAAAAATCATTATATACAGACAAAAGTCTCAGCTTCACAACCCCCGCCCCACCCCTGCAATAAAACTAATGCTTTGTTTTAAAGTCTTTTACCACCTCGGCATTGTCTCATAATATTTATAGAATTGAGCAAGAGGAGTTACAACACTCAGTTCAGAACGGCTGAAAAATACATTCACCACCTACCAATAAATATATATTTTGATGTACTCTCAGCATCAGAATCCACTTTGAAGTTGTTTTAAATAAAGAACTCCCAACACGCACCGGCTTCAGACACTCAACTGCACTGCCATGACTAGAACTACACAGAATGTTTTGTCATAGTCCACAATATATCTAGACAACACAGAGCTGTACATTTAATACTGGGTTTTTGCTACCTTTGTAGGATTCCTTCACTGCCATAACTTTCTGCCAAGTCATTTAAAATCTCCCCAGAAAAAAGCAAGGCTTAGTCATTGAGCCAAAAGTTTGGTTTTTGCATACATCATGAAGAAATATTCTATTGATAAAGCCTCCACTTTGAATATTTCCACTATTCAGCTACAACAATAGATCCAATAGGGTAGTAATTTGTTCAATAAGCACCCAACTCTTCCCTCAAACTGTTTGTTAGTGCACAGCACTTACGCACTGGCCAGATTGTACAACCTTTGCTTTATTACCCCCTCCTTTCCTGGCCCTTTCTGAAAGCTACACTTAAAATCAGAATGATGCTTAGAGATTATCCCTCGCTGTCTCCTTAGCTGGGGGTGGGGAGAAGGAGGTGGGGGGGTAAAGAGGCCAAGTCATTTTGGAGTGCTACCCAGTTTCTTCCCTTTTTTACCTGCAGAAGTCAGTCAAAAAGCTTTGGCACCTTCTATGCAATTGCACAAGAACATTTTTTCAAAAAGGTGGGAAGGTAAAGAGTTCCTTTGGCAACATTTGTGCAAAAGACCTCCGCAACACCACTGAAAGATTATAGCCAAGTCAAGTTCTAACACAGAGACTAGGGCTTAAGAACTGGTATAGAAAGCATAGTAGCCCATGCCTTTGGAAGTGTCTTTGCCATAGTCCTCAGCATTAATGTCCTCACACTTCATCGTCGGGGAGTTTTCATTGCTGGATGTGCTTGGGGAGAGTCGCCGCCTTTTGCAAGCGCCAGTGTAGACTCCAGAATCGTTTGAATCTAGAGATTTTATGGATGGCGGCGTCTCTATCCAGGACGACCCCATTTCTTCTTTCACTTTCTCCTTAGAAAGCAGGTCTTCGGAGAAACCTGGGGGGCTTGTCCTGGAGGCCCAAGGTAAGCCAGCAGACATTTTCCTCTGGTAAGAGCCTCTGCTCCCCCATCCAGCCATGGAGGAGAACGTAGGGTCAGGGTAATAGCCCAAGGCATGGGATGTCTGCAGGGGGAGGGACTTGATTCCATACGGAAGTAAGGTACTAGGAGAGTAGTCTGTTTCGTAAGAGTTCATGTCCAGTTTGTTGGCCCCAGACTGCTGGACTGGAGTGACAAACCATCTCTGCGGAGGATTGGCCACCTCTTCGTTCTGCTGAGGTGAGAGGAGGCCGTTTGTCTGAGGCACAGTTCTTTCCCCGTTATAAAATCTAGTCGGTGGCAGGTTGTTGACAAATTGTTCCTGGAAGAAGGGTTGCACGCTGTACCGGGCTCCTGGGACAATCTGGTGGGATCTAGGAGAATCCGTGGGAGATGGAGTTAATCTGTCATTTTCTGAAGCTGTGTACATGCTACAAACACAAGAGAAAAACGCCTAAGATATTGTTCTTTACCATTTAGGGTGTTGGCATTAGCATGCAAGAAGGGATGGCTCAGCCCCAAGGAGATCATGCTGGACTGGCCATTTATTATATAGTCAAGATTAAAGTCAACAAATATTAAAGTCTATTTTAATGTATACTTTCTGCAAATTCTCCCAGTTAAGTTCACTTTGAAACGCAATATAAAAAGTTTAGTTAAGTGAGGAACATTAAAAAAGCACAAATGAATATTTATTTATTTGCCGTGGTGTATGTGCAAATTTAGACCTTATTCCAGAATAAAATTTTGTGCTACTTTTACTTTCTGCAAACCTAGTCAGCTGCCTCTGCTGCAATTTAGGTAAGTGAAGAGCTGAAATAGCTTGCAATCTAACATTCATTTTCACCTAGATGGGAGACTATTTTTGCTTAGAAGAAAGTTCCATCGCTCTCAAGTAAGACACTTTGAAGATTGTAGCTAGCTACCAATACAAAAGCTCTTAAATTAATATACTTTTAAAAATCTGCACTTTTATAGAATTGAATTATTTGTACCACATAGAGATGAGAATACTACTTACGAATCATAGTTGTCCCGAAAGCCTTTTGCAAAAGGATTATGGTCAATTTTAAGCTGTGTGATCTGAAAAGTAAAGACAAAATAGTGGTGTCTACTTAGATACCTCAAAATGAAATACCCACTGAAATGAACACAACTAAACTAGGTCAATTAATTTCAATGGGTTTACTTGGAGTAAAACTCAGTTGAATACCACCCTTTGCTTCCAGTTAACAAAAGTATTTAAAGCTCCATTTATCACTCTTTTTGTGTTCCTATTTTACCTCTTAATTTATGAAGGGTATCATAGCCCGCCCCAGATAAAAGCTATTTAGCATACCAAGCATATTTTATCCTTACATCAGTGTTCTGATATGCAGTCACAGCAATGAATTGCGTTTCAGGGAAGTTAAATGTCTGTGTCTTAGAGGAGTCATTCATGTCCTCAACACCATCTTCTGTCACTTCCACAATGTGGAGACGAGGTTGATATTTATGCAGAGATTGAAGTACTATCATCTGGAAAAGATGAACACTGAGTTAGTGCACAATACTTTTTTTTAGATCCACCTGACATAGGAAAGGATACTTTCAAATTTTGCAAGCCTTTAATACGGCACTAGTTCCCATGTCCACATGCCAATTTATAACTTTAAAAAAGGGACAAGATGTACTGTCGAGATGACTCCAGCAAATTCAGAATTTACTGGAGACCCGTTTCAAAAACCTACTGCATCTTCCTTCAGGTTCCAGGAACCACAGATCAACTAAGCAAACCAAATTTAAGTGTGTTGTTTTACCTGAGTATTATTATTATTGGCCCCTTTGTTATTAGTTAGTTTTAGTTTTCCAAAAGAGATCTCTTGTCGCATCCAGTGGGCTCCAGTGTTGGGAGATTCAGGATGAACATAAACCTTGTTACCTGTAAGATGGAAAGAAGACGAGAGTCAGGGAAAGGTGCATTTCATCTCTCCTAAGTGTACTTGTGTGAATTAGACATTTCCCCAAATCAGACACAACACCAAGATGAAATGCACTCTCTCTTGTGTGCCACGACAAAGGAAATACTTGCACACAAGAATGCACATCTAATAGGATGCTGGGTTGCGGCCATTGACTGTCAGTGGCAGGGAGTCTGCAGGGTCCATAATAAAACCATGAGCATGAAAGGGGGAAAGAAGGAAAAATGCTGAGCCTCCCTTTAATTTCCTAACAAGCTGGAGTAAAGGAGTCTTCCAAACCCCCTTTTTTAAAAAGCACAAAGTCGCTTTCGGGAGAGGATTCATCTGCTTTAGATTCAGAAGTCACATTTCAAAAGGCTGTATGACAAGGCAATTAATTTCCTTGCTTTGCATCTGGATTCTGGATGAAGCAATGAAGGCATGGAAGGAAGCTGAAGGCAAGAGCGGGGGAAAGTCTCATTGCCTGCCCATTCCCCAATCTCTCCCGTAAAGTCTGGTCTCTTACCTTGCATGTTGTTATCGGCTTTGCCACACGTCACCCACTTTCCCCCTTGGAAGCGCCAGTGGTTGGGATCCGCCAAGATCACTTCCACGAAGACGTTGTAGTGGGCGGTGGGGTTGAGGCCGGTGATGTTGAAGCTCAGGAAGGGGAACATCCGCCTGGTGTTGGAAAGAGAAAGGAAGGGGGGAAGGCGCGCATTTAGAAAAAGGGAATCGAGGCCGCCTGCATCCGTGAGCCAGGAGCCCCCGCCGATGCTCTTTGGCAGCGCGCTCCGGCCTCGGCTAGCGCCTGGACCGAGAGCGGGAGGCAGATGGCGGCTCCCCTCGCGGGGTTTATATTTAGAGAGAGCCGCCACGAGAGGCTTTGGCTCCAAGTCTCGCTCTTCTGCCAACATCCAGAGCGACGGCCTCGGAAGGAGAGATCGGAAAGGGCAGCCTTTCAAAGGCAGCACCTCGAAGAAAGAGGGACACCACCAATCCCATCCCAAATTTACCCGGATCCGAAGGCTGGAATAGTTTCAAACCCTCGCTTGCCCTAGGTTATAATTTATAGATCACACGCACAGAATTCCCAGGACAGAAACTAATGGCACGTTCTGTTTCCCACCCCGTCCCCAATTCTTTTTATCTCAATCAACAATTATGATGGAAGGACTGATAGTGCCGGTTTAGGGAACACAAGAAACCAAATATATTTAAATTGTGGGGGGGGGGGGGAGAGAGAGATAGAAAGAAACCCTACAAGTATGTCTGTCCTACTTCGAATCAAGCACAAGGATGATTTCGATGGGGAAAGGTTTCGATCGACCAGCCGTTTGTTATAACTGCACTTCGGAACCCCCAATCCCTCAAATCCCGAAATTTGGTTGACCTCGCTAGTGCCATAAATCCAGGTCGTTGCCTTCCTCCCCCAGTTTAACGTCCCGATCGTAAACTAACGAAAAAGAACCTTATTACAATCGGATTTTATTTCCAAGCGAAAGCAAGTCCGGTTTTCTGATGCTTAAAAACACCGGCAATACACAGCTCGATTTAAGAAATTTCTTCTTTAAAAAAATAAAATAGTTTTTTTTATTTCTTTTAAATCAAATTCGTGCCCCCCCCCATTAGCGTATACTTTTAAGTACATGAACTGGGGAAAAAATGAGTTTCAGAGCGCAAACCTGCGCATGTTAGTTTCCTATTTAAGTCCCCCTGTGTCCAATGGCGATTACTCTCGGGTAAATGTGCACAGGGAAAACTTTGCGGCGGGGGAGAGAACAACTTGACAATCCGGGGAAACCTGGGGCACACCCGATGACAGGCACGCCAATGCAGAGAGCAAATGCAAACCAATTCCGCCCCGGATCCCATAAAACTAAACCGAGTTTTCCCAGCTCTTTCTTAACTTGATGAGATCCCGCGCCGAAAGCTCCTCGAGCCGCTCTCCCAAATCGGTTCCTCCCAGAGGGATTAACTCCGCGCCATTTCCTCGCAAATCCGATCTGCCCCAAGGTCCCGCAGTCCCGTCCCCCCCCCGACCCCCCCAGGAAAGAGACAAGCAGCGGCGTTACCTGCCCTGCTTGGTGATGATCATCTCGGTCTGGTGCCGGTGGAACTTGAGCCAGAGCGGCCGGTTGCACAGGAAGACTTGGGCTCGGAGCGCGCCCGCCCCGCCGGGCATCGCCAGCGCGCCCAGCCCGCCGCACGAGCCCGCCGCCGCCGCCGGGTAGGGGCTGTAGAGGCTGCCCGGCGGCGCCCCCTGGCCGTACTGGTAGGCGCCGGCCGCCGCCGCGAAGGGCGTCCTGCCGGCCGCGCTGGGAAAGCCCCCCGGCGGAGACAGGACCGAGCCGTAGGGGTAGCGCGCGCCGCCCGACGCCGGGTACATGGAGCCCGGCTGCGCGCCGCCCGCCGCCCCGGCGTAAGGGAAGAGGGCGCACGGGCCGCCCAGCTCGCCGCCCCCGCCCCCGCCCTGCGGGCCGGGCGACTGCAGGTAGTAGCGCTCGGGGCTCAGGCCGTCCAGAGTGTAGCGCGCCGGCGCCGGAGCCGGAGGCAGAGGCTCTTCCTCCGCCGGGCAAGGCGAGCCTTTGCGCCCGCCGTCGGCCCCCGAGGCCGCTTTGGCGGGAACCTGGCCGGCGGCGGCGGCGAAGGGAGGCGTGTCGGCCGCCGCCTCGGCCTCGCCCAGCAGGCCGGCCGCCGGAGGCCCCGAGGCGCCGCCGAACTTCTTCGCGCCCTTGTCCAAGTCCAGGCGCGGCGGAGACCCCGAGCTGAGGTGGCGCGTGGAGCTGCCGCCGCGGCCGCCCGCGCTCTCCAGCGGGTAGAAGGGGGCGCCGGGCAGGTTGGCCGGGCTGCCCAAGAGCTGCTCCCCCAGCTGCATCGCCTCAGATGAGCCGCCCCGCTCGCCACCCGCCCCCAGAAGTCCCCTCAACTCCGAGAGCGCGGCTCTGCCGGGAGGCGCAAAACTAGGGCGCTCACTTCGCCTCAGCCGGCGACACAACAACGTCCTTGGTTCCCCTCAAAGGCACCGAACAAGGGCTTGGGCCGCCTTCTGTGGTAGCCTCATTTACAGAAAGAAGAAGCCGCCCCCACCCACCTGACCTTCCCGCCTTTAAATGCCACACAATTGACTGCGATTGACCAAGCCGGGGAGCGTTTTTATAGGCGCGCGCGCTCTCCTCTCCCGCAGCCGGGGAGGGGCTTGGAGGCGGCTCCATTCGCCGGCGAACCTCTCCTTCCCTCGCCCACCTATTGGCTGGTCTTGGTGACACTAATTTAATTAGACAGCTACTAATTGGAACAAGTCACCTGCGACTCTTAAGTGCTTTTTAAAATAATTCTTAAAAGATCCCACACACCAGCCCCCTCAATTCTTTACATGGAACTTTACACGGACTTTATGAGGCGGGGTGTGGCGAGAAGCTGCTGGGTATTTAGAGTAGCCCCTACTTGACATTGGCTAACAAAAAACACTACGATTAAAGCTTCCCTTAAAATGTAAAAGCGAGGCCTGGTTTTTTTTGGCGACGTCCTTTGAAGGCCGCAAGTCAACTTTCTGAGGGGAGGAGATGAAAAGGGAGCCGACGCCTCCGAGCTCAGCGGGGCCGTCTGCGTCCTAAGCGGCCATTTCCCTCGTCGACGAGGGGGGCCTCGCCTTCCCGGGCTGGCCGGCCTCGGAAAGCTCCCTCAGCAGCGACGGCTGAAGGCTCCCCTCAGCCCTGTCAGCGCTGGAGGAGGGAAGAGGCGACGGGGCCCATTCCACACCTCCCCTCGAAAAAGCGATGGGCCCCATTAAGGCGTCTGGGGCCAAGTCCGGCCTCTTCCCTTCTCCCCGCGCCGAAGCCGTCGCGCCCGCCCCCCTTCCCCGCTTTATACGCCGCGGCAGTTGCGTCGGGATGTGTTTGTGCAAGACCTGCCGAGCACTTCACACCTTCGCCGGGATTTCCTTTAAACCAGGCGGGGGAGGGAAAGGACGAGTCGCGCTCTCGCTTCAGAACACCCTCGCCTCCTTCTTCCCCCTCGCTTTGAAAGGGGGAGGGAGAGAGGGGAAGAAAGCGAAGCCCGGGAGGGGGGGAAGAGAGGACAGGGGAAGGGGAAAGGGTTTGCCAAGGCAATTGGCTGCTGCTGAAAACAAACAAACAGATCTGGCTTCCCTCGTCTGAAGGAAGCAGGGCGATACATAGATATTCCACAGCAGCCCGACGGCTCCTTTCTAGGCCCGAGCGAATCGGACGGCTAACCTAACTCGCTTCTTTCAAGTTCCTTCCCCGCGAAAGCGCTTTCTCTTAAGAAACTACGCGCAAGGATGGGATCTGGTGTGGATCTGGGTCGTCTGCTGCTTCGGTTTCGTTCAGGACAGCAAGCAAGGAGGGAGGCGAAATGGTCCGTCCCATGAACAAGAAAAAAGCGAGGAAAGCTTTCCAGATTTCGCTGGAGATTCAGCTGAGCCTGATTAGTTTCAGAGCCCAAGCGGGGGAGAAGCAGGCTCAGGCGGGCAAGCGAGGCTCGCGCTTCTCTTGCGCAGTGCTCGTCTCAGCGAGGCTTGCGCAAGAGAAAGACCCGTGGAACCGGCTCCTGAGTTTCCGGGATCTTAGAGAGGACCCGGGATGGGGCGGTTTGGGGGAGATGCTCCCAGTGGTACACTGTCACCTAAAAAAGCAACACACAAAACAAACACCTCGCTTGCACAAAGGCATCTAGAGTGGCACAAACATTGCATTTGAGAAAGATGCGAAGGGACGGTGGCAGAGCAAGAGGTGGAGCTGCCGAGCTGGTCCGGCGGCCGATTCTTGAAACTGCTTCTAGCTGAGTCTCTTATTTCATTCCGTCGCGCAAAAGCTTGATATTTGCAAATGGAAACAGGGACAGGAACGAGGAGCTCCAGTACGGAGAGCAACAACAACAAAATCCCACTTCGAATTTGCAGTTTCTTTCTCTCTTCCCCAAGTCTTTATTTCTTGCAAACCAGGGCATATTAGGCGTCCGGGCGTCAGCGCTTTGCGGATATTAGGCCGATGCAAGTTGTTATAAAATATTTCATTTGCATAGGAAGAGATTAAACCTGTTGGTCTGAAGACCTACCGATATTCGTATCAACAGGTTTAATCCCCTCGGTTTCTGACAGAAGGGAATAAACGTTGTATCTTAGTTCTTTCTTTTTAAAAATCAGTTTTCAAAGAGACTTCAAAAGCTACCCTTTGCTCATCTTCAAACGTGCTTACATTTCTTCAATGCCTGAAATTTTAACATCGCAATTGCTAAACCTTGAAAAAAACACCTTAGCATTAATAACTAGTAAATAATAGCAAATGAAGTTCCTTCACCGTTCCGTTTTATAAAATACTGTATTGATTACAGACGGATCCTAACCATGCTGAGATAAAAACGATTTCTACGGACTGCCGTGGAATTTACTTTCAAGTAAGCCCTTGAAGTTAGTTCTTCCTTTCACTGCGAAAGCAGCTTATTTGGTCTGCAGAGAATTTGTCTCTTTTCCTTTAAGCCACAACATTTGGCTTGTAACACACGTTTGTTGGTTGTTCTTAAATATATGTGCACCGATTTCTTCGAAACAGAAGCAAAAGCAGTACATACTCTGTCCTTCCAACCAACAAATAGCAAGAGACAATGTTTTGGATTGGGGCGATGAACAAGGAACAGAAGTTTTATCTTGCTGTTTACTCTGGCGCTGACTTTAGTTGCCAAATCAGATACTTCTCCGACTGAAAGCGATGCCCTTTGGGACTATGTTGAAAAAAGCTAAAGATGAAGGCTGTAGTCTTAAACAGTCTCAACTGGGTGTTAAAGGGGGACTTACTTTGGAGTAAACATGTATAGGACTGGGCAGCACAGGACATAATTTCAGACGATATCATTGGATTTATCGCTCCCCTTCTTCCCAGCTTGTAGCTACTACAAACGTACATATACTACTCTTGTTAAAATTTCCAGTTATTTGGATTTACATAGTTTAAAAAGTACACATTTAAATAAAAGGCAATGTTATTCTGGTTTCTTTCTTTCTTTCTTTCTTTCTTTCTTTCTTTCTTTCTTTCTTTCTTTCTTTCTTTCTTTCTTTCGGGACCCTAAATCCATAAACGTGCTCCTACAGTCTAGAGTCTCCACCCGTGATTTACAGCAAATTTGTTCAGAACTCAGAACTAACGGTCAGTGAAGCAATAATACATAGCTGTTAGAATGAGAAGGTCATTAGCGTCTGTTTGTAACCTACTCGCTCTTTGCAGCCCGATCTATAGGAGAACCGCCCCATATATTCCATCAGAAGCTACTTTCAACTACTGTATAGACACTTGAGGTTGCATTTAAAAGCTGCATTTTCCGGCACACTCCGTTGCAAGGACACTCTGTTGCGTTGTGGGTTGAACTGCTGGGATGAAATTTCCTTAGACCCAGTCGCAGCTGAAGCGGCTCTAGTCATAAATTTATAACCAAAGTCACAAGGAGGGAACAGAATGGTTTGCTTACAATGCTCAGTCAATCAGCACCTTGGAGAGAGGCAAGAGCAAGCCAAGTCAGGAAGGACTCGGCGTTTCTGGTTTCTACGCTCACCTTTTAAACTTATTTCGTACCTCTTTTCGCTGTTTATGAAGCAGAGCGATTTGTCTAACTGCGTCATGTGTTCCTTTCCTTTTTGCTTGCATTTTGGTTAAACTCATCTTTCTTTGGCTAGCATCCTCCCCATGCTTGTTTGACAAAGGTGCAACGGGGGGTGGTATTTAACCTGACATTCATTTGAACTAGAAAGAGCTCTCTGTAATGCAACCTTGACGGCCAAGTTCCTCCACGGTTGTTGTTTTTTTGTCATGAGGGCTAGGAAAATCCTAACCCATTTTATGGAATTTAAATCGGGACAGGAAGCTGTCTTACTCTTTTGTGGATATTCTAAACTGACCCAGATTTAGGATGTAATCCAGAACCACTATTAGCCACAGAGATCTGGCTGGAGGAAGTCTGCAGACTTTTGCAGATCCAGTCCTGTACACAATGGTTTTGCCTTTTTACTAAAATTTTCACTGAATCCTGACACATCAGATACCATACACCCATGATGGAGAATCGGGAAAGGAAGCTGGCTTACTCTTTTTTGGATGCTCTAAACTGACCCAGATTTAGGGTGTAATCCAGAACCACTATTAGCTACAGAGATCTGGCTGGAGGCAGTCTGCAGACTTTTGCAGATCCAGTCCTGTACACAATGGCTTTGCCTTTTTACTAAATTCTCACCGAATCCTGACTCATCAGATACCATACACTGGGTAAAGTCAACTCTAGTCCATGAAAGCTGATGCGGTAATTAATCTATTAGTCTTTAAACTGCCTCAATGACTCTCTCTCTATGTGTATGTTATGTAGACCACCAAGCTGTTCTAAGAGGAAAACTAAGCAAGTAGTGTGAGGAATGCTACAAGATCAAATCACGACAAACCACCACCGTAAACAAAAATAGTGAACTTCCAAAATCTACAGTAGAGCGACATATTAATTAGGCCAACCAAAATGACACCAAGCAGTGTGCAAGCTTTTGAGTTCTCCACAACTCTTCTTCAGGCCAGAGGGAAAGCAAAGCAAGGTGGCTGGGGAGGGGAAAAAATACATATATTGGCTGATGTTGAAGCCATGGAGTCTGCATCTGGTCACAGTCCACTTACAAGATGAAGTGTCATAGGCATGCCTAGTACATGAGGCTCAGCTAGGTGCTCTGCAGGTTTCAGGTTGCACCTAAGGGTGTTGGAGAGAAGGAACATGCCATGGCTGACCTGTCCCATCTTTGGGAATATAATCTGAAATCATATATCTGCTGGGAAGTCTTAATTGCTATTTCAAACCCAGTAACTTGTGCAGACCACATTTAACTCAGTTCAGGTTTCCATAATAATGCTACCATCACACCCTGTCTATGAACTGTCTAAAGCAGTGGTTGCCAATTGGTGGTCCATGGATACCGGGAAGTCTGCATAACCCAACCAGGGGTCTGGGGCACCATTCACATAACAAAAACTACCATAGAGGTTTCTTCCCCCCTCCAAAAAAAGTAGGGGGTCCATGACTTGGCTTTTGAAAGACAGGAGGTCCTCAGTACTTAGCTAATTGGGAACCACTGGTCCAAAGCACCTGCCTATCTAGTGTTAAGGAAATGTATTCTTATTATGTGCCATATAGTACTAATGTCTGAGACACAGCAGTAAAGGTGATGGCAGCTACAAGCATTCCACATCACCCAATGCCACAGTTCCTTTTAGTTAAACCTGAGTACAGTGGTACCTCCGGTTACGAACTTAATTCGTACCTCCGGTTATGAACTTAATTCGTTCCAGAGGTCCGTTCTTAAGCTGAAACTGTTCTCAACATGAGGCGTGCTTTTGCTAATGGTGCCTCCCGCTGCCGCTGCACGACTTCCACTCACATCGCAGGGCAAAGTTCGCAACTGGGAGCATCTACTTCCGGGTTAGCGGAGCTCATAACCCGAAGTGTTCACTAGGAGGACGGTACATAACATGAGGTTCCACTGTATGACTAAGTTCAGAAGCCATTCCTGTCTTCCTCTTCACTTAACAAAAGGTTCTTGGCAAACAAATTCAAAAAGTGAAATGTTTTCCCAGACTCATCTCCACCCACCTGTTGAGTTTCTGCCTGGGACACAGCTGTTAATGTCATGTCAGGACCCCTGGATGGTGACTCTTCCTCCCTTAGGATTATTTTTTCAAGAGGCTCAGAGTGCAAAGCACGTTTTAATGGGACACACTCAAGGCTCTGAACAGGTCAATTAACTAATCCACACTTCCTAATTTTAAACATAATGTTTACTTGGACGCAAGTCTGAAGCCTAATAGGGCTCAGGATTGCAGATGACGGGGGTGGCAGCGGTGAGGTCTAATGGGGGGCAGGCTGGGTTGGTGAGCAATGCAAACAAGGGTGGCAGCCCCTAGAACTCCATATTTTTTCAATTTCTTCCATCATAGTAAACTCATTTCTTAGGGAAAGTGAGGGCACAAGAGATGGGTATACTCTTGTACGCACAACAAGAGATGTTGTGGCCAAGTTGCTCTTCCCCAGATACCCAGGGGCTGGAATATGACTGTTACAGAGCTACATGACAATTCTACAATATCTGCAATTCTGCACCAACAAGGAAGAAATATTAATTCAGTTGTTCTTTAATTACAAGGAAAAGAATACATGGCAGCCACTAATAGCTTGATTATATTATTAATTATCACATAGTTCTGTCTCAAATGATGTGTCTTAAAGCAAAACTCTTTAAGAAGTTGAAAATTAAATGACCCTGATCCTGTAAAATATTTGATTAACACTCTTCATTTTATGCATTATGAATCATTGCACTGAAGCAAAAGGCAATTTAAAATGGACATATGCTTTTGCAGGATAGGTTCCATAGGGTTTAAAACGTCAACTAGGATGAAATATATTTCAAAGTTGCAATTGTCAATTAAATCTGTTTCGGATTTAAAATCAGAGACAATGACCCTATTCCCCATATATATAGTAATTCTCCTCTAAATCTGGTTAGTTTTATTGTTTTTCTCTTTAATTTTTATTAAGTATTTACCTTCTCTATCTGTTTACATCACATATAAACAGAGCTATATGTTTTGATTTAGCTGTACTATTTTGTACAGTCTTCTAGAAATATTTACATTTTGTAAACTTCTGAACTGACTTTTCCCTAACTATCTTTTTTCTTTTCTCCTCCTGTGATGAGGCTGCATTTTAATGTTTCAATGTTTTAACGTTGTATTTTAATCTTGTTTTTAAGTTGTACTCATTCAACTTGTTTTTATTATTGCTTGTTAGCCACCCTGAGCCCGGCCTTGGCTGGCGAGGGCGGGGTATAAATAAAATTTATTATTATTAACTAGACATGACAAAAGAAACTATAAGTATAAGCACCATTAAGAAAGAAAATGTAATGGGTATTAGCCGTGCTAAAATAGCAGCTAACCTTTTTCCTAGTGTGGCAACTCCTCCGCACTCCTGGAGGGTTCCTAGATTTTTAAATAGCTGAACAACAGACAGGTGAAATTAGACAGGTAAAATAACCCCCTCCTGCATGCGTGCGCATGAGCGCGCGCACACACACACACACACACACACACACACACACACACACACGATGCAATGCAGCTTGCAAAGTCACAGAAGTCCACAAAAGTTCTCTCCTTCTCACACATAGATACAAACGATTAACATAGCTACTCCTTTGCACCATGGAGGGTACCAGATTTCACTATACGAAGTAGATATTTTTCATCTATATTTCTGCCAATTAAGAACTGCGCTTCATGTGGCTGATAAAGCGGTTGATTCTAGTTCATGAAAACTTATGCCACAATAGCTGTGTTAGTCCCTAACAGTGCTTTGTTGCTGTTTTTGCTTCAATAGACCAACAGAGAGACCTGCACCCTGCCTTGCTGGCCCTTTCCCATCTGGCCTGGGAGAGTGGAGTGCTGACTGACTCCAGCTACAAAAGCTGAGGCTGTTGAACAGATTCTTAGGCTGGAGTATTGTTTACTGGGGTGGGGTTGAGAGAGCTGTTGCTGTTATTATAGTATTGTTGTATCTTTAGTTTTAGATCTTATGATTTATGTGGAAATTGTTTCCATTAGATTGTGTACTTTTTGATGTGTTTTATTTATCATGAACGGGACACGGGTGGCGCTGTGGGTAAAAGCCTCAGCGCCTAGGGCTTGCTGATCGAAAGGTCGGCGGTTCGAATCCCTGTGGTGGGGTGCGCTCCCGTTGCTCGGTCCCAGCGCCTGCCAACCTAGCAGTTCGAAAGCACCTCCAGGTGCAAGTAGATAAATAGGGACCGCTTACTGGCGGGAAGGTAAACGGCGTTTCCGTGTGCTGCGCTGGCTCGCCAGATGCAGCTTTGTCATGCTGGCCACGTGACCCGGAAGTGTCTCCGGACAGCGCTGGCCCCCGGCCTCTTAAGTGAGATGGGCGCACAACCCTAGAGTCTGTCAAGACTGGCCCGTATGGGCAGGGGTACCTTTACCTTTACCTTTTATTTATCATGACTTCTGTTATGTTGTTTGTAATTATGTAAACCTTGTCATGTTGTAAGCCGCTTTGAGCATAGTTTCAACTATGGAAAGGCGGCATACAAATAAAATGATGATGATGATGATGATGATGATGATGATGTCCAGTCCAAGAATAGGTACCTGTGACCTTCCAAGTATTGTTAGGCTGCAGCCCCCATTATTCCCTGACCGCTGGCTATGTTGACTGGGGCTGATGGGAGTTGTGGTCCAGCAGTTTCTGAACAGCCACAGATTACCCCCTCCTGCTACAGTCCTTGACTGAAATGCACCTAGCACTTCCGATAAAGAATGAACATAGTGATGTTATTCCCAGCATAGTATTTTCACTCCAGCAATAGCTATTATATTCGGGGGGGGGGTCCACTTTTACTTAGCAACAAATGCTATTTCCAATTGATGAATATTCAGGAATTTGCAACAACAGTGATCTAGCCGAAGACAAAGGAAAACCATCAAGACCAGTATGATACACTGCCCGGAACAATTAGCCTGCTGAAGTCATCTGGACTTGTTTGGACTCATCCAATCCCTTGTCCTACAACCACTGCAGGCAAAAATTCACCTTTGTTGCTCATTTATGGCGCTTTGTATAATCAGGTTGATAAAAGGTTATTTCCCTCATTATCTAGGTAGGGAAGTGGGAGTAGGGGATGCTGCCATTGCACAGGCAGTGAAATGGCATGACCTTCATTTCCCCCTGAGGAGGCTTTTACATGCACAACCTTTAGACACCAAGTTATCAAGTGTGAATTTGGGCACTGTCCTGATCTTATGACCACATGACAGAGAGATCCACATATACACACTTTTTAGAAATCTCATTTTTAACCAAGGTTGGTGTTTGACTAGTGCTGGTGGTCATTTCCCCCCTCTATCTCATTGGGCCGCGATTCTCCTTCGTTACACTCTCTTCATTCAATGTCTCCAATGTTTCCTTAATTGGATCCATTTTACCTTGTATTTTTAGATCTCTGCACACCTGGACTCCTCCTCCTTTAGCTTCTCTTCTTCTCTCTTTATTGTCATTCTTGCATTGCTAGTCCTTCTTGTGTCTAACTCTCAATTTTCGTGTGTGTCTGTCATCTCTCTGTTCTGGAACTCACTGCTTCTTGAATTTCACACCTCTCCTTCCTTCCTTCCTTCCTTCCTTCCTTCCTTCCTTCCTTCCTTCCTTCCTTCCTTCCTAGTGTTGAAGCAGCATCAGAAAACCAGAGCCTTTAACCTCAGATCACTCCCTCTCGGCCTTCATTTCTATCCCTTTTGTTTCTTTTGAAATTGTCAGAGGAACTCTGGAAGTTTTTTTATACCAAGTCTGATCAATGGTTCTTCTAGCTCAATAGTGTTTGCATGGATTGGTTCTCTAGGTGTTTGTCCTAGCTCTGGAAAATAGGAGACCTTCTGCAGGCAAAGCCAATGCCTTCCCCTGAACAAACTGGGCAAGATTTGCTGTGGTGTAGTGGCTGTGTGTGTACATCTCAACTCATGTGCCATGAAAAGATTACCACATGGGGATGGGAAACCCACAATCTATTTGTCCAGTCTGTTCCTGAGACAACAAATTCAAAGTAGAGCAGAAATACTGGTTTCTCATCATGTTCAAAGTTCTTCCCATACATGGGTGAAGTCCTTTTTACAACTACAGCCGTACCTCCGTTTTCGAACAGCTTAGTTCTCGAACATTTTGGCTCCTGAAGGCCACAAACCCAGAAGTGACTGTTCCGGTTTGAGAACTATTTTTGGAAGCCGAACATCCGATGGGGCTTCTGATGGGCTGCAGGAGCTTCCAGCAGCCAATCAGAAGCTGCATTTTGGTTTCCGAATGTTTTGGAAGTCTAACAGACTTCTGGAATGGATTCTGTTCAACTTCCAAGGTACGACTGTACTCTGTATTATTATCATCCCCATTTTAGGGATGGGTAATTGAGCAAGAGGGAATTGCCTGCTCCCAGCTTGTGAATCCACAGCAGACGTAAAAGTTGAATCAGGACCTTCTTGGGTTATAGCCTAGCTTCTTAAGCAGCTAAACTACCTTATATCACATTTTTGATCACTTTGGCAGCTTTGAAGTCAGACTTGAACCGGTAGCAGAAAACACACACCATCTCCTTTGTTTGAAAGGAAATTCTATAGCAGGCTAGAATGGTTAAACTTTGAAGTCAGTTGTTTCATGTTGCCATATTAGTGTTCTGTGGAGAGTCAATTCATTTGTTAATTGGAGTAATCTGCAGCCATTTAGAGGCCACAACTGTTCATGCACATTTCAGAAACTCTAACAGTTTGAAGGAACAGAACAAATGACCTGGCTGAGACAAAGTTCCCCTTCCCAATCAGAATTAACATTTTCAGACATTGCAAATTGAGGAAGCTGTACTAGTTAAATTCAAATTCTTTATAAATTGGTTCACTTTAAGGCAATGCCAATCTTTTGTGGTTGCTAATATTTTAGCCTAAGGGCAGGTAACTATAGTTCAGTCAAATTTTATCTAAGCATCTATAATCTGCTTTTCAACACAAAGGGAAGAACAATATTTAATCTCAAAAAAATCAAATGATACAAGACATTTATAGAGTCTAGGCATACAATAAATTCAATGCATGGGAATGCCAACTGGATCTGTCACTGTGTCTTAAACCTCACTGTGACATTAAGCTGGTGAAACTTTGCAAATCATTTGCTCCCCATGCCAGGATAAGGTGCCTTCACTTACTGACTTTCAGAGTTTGTCCTCATCAAATAATAGCAACTACTCACTGACTAGTACACAATAGTATAGACTGCTTTATGGGGCTTTCTTTGGCTCATAAGCCTTTATGCACACTGGATGACAAAATATTTAACATGCACATCTTTAAGAGAAAGTTGAACAAAGTTACAGCACAGAAGCACTAGTGGGCACCATTATGATTTGTACGTGTTCTTCTAAAATGTGCAGCTCTTTTAAGATTTTCTGTCTCCTAGCTCAGAGAAAACGAACTGTTCTTTTTCTCTTTGAATGGTCTCATGGGAAAGAGAATGACAGCACAGAGAAGGAAAGTACTTAGGTCGAGCTGGCAGAGCCTAAAAATGGAAGAAAAGAGGAAAATAAATCCAGCCTGTATGCACTGTGTGTAGAATTTAATAGCTCTAAGAGGATGTACATAGTGACGTACATTTTATGTGCAGTTGTATACTATGTTTGGTCCTACACGGCTGGATTAACCAGTAATCTAAACAAAGTATAATAAGGCATCAAAACTAAACTAATCCTTAATTTGCAGATCCACAGAACAACCCATGAATACAGATAACTGAGTGCAAATAGGGTGGGCAGTGTGAATGTGATCGTTGTGTGATCATTGTAAGGCTGTGTTGACTCAATAATACAAATTTCCTAGGTTTTGTAGGGAATGTCCACAGCTCTGTAATAGACCATGCACTTTTTCATGCAAAGGTTCCAGGTTCAATCCATGGAATTGGTGTAGAATTTGATACTTGGCGGTGGTTTTTTTTGAGGAAGGGTATCTGAAGACAGAAGTTTAGAAAGAGAAAAATCTGCAGTGGATATAGACTCCAGAAGCTCAATTCAGGGATGGATAATAATAATAATAATAATAATAATAATAATAATAATAATAATAATAATAATAATATATTATTTATACCCCACCCACCCATCTGGCTGGGTTTCCCCAGCCACTCTGGACGGCTTCCAACAAAATATAAAAAATACAATAAAACATCAGACATTAAAACTTCCCTAAACAGGGCTACCTTCAGATGTATTCTAAAAGTCAGATAGTTGTTTATTTCCTTGACATCTGAGGCTGTTTAGGAGAGTGTGCTGGGGAATACAGAAATTTACTTGGAAGCAGTGAGAACCAAAGGAGGAGGAGCTGGGTCAGGTGGCTTGCACCCCTTTCTCTCACAGTATAGGCTTTAGTGTGTGACAGCAGAGCTTGCAGGCCTACATTAATTATTATAATTAGGGTGCTTCTTTCTCTAAAGTTTCCAAATCAGTTTTGATGCCCTTTATCGGTTTTCTTTCTTTTAATGTCATTAGGTGGACTGACTTAAGGGAGTGTTTTAAAAAACAAAACAAAAAAACACTTATTCTTGTTATCTTTGCTAATATTGAACAGAGAAACTGGTATTTCAGGGGAAATCCCGTAAATCTTGGGGAGACCCCTTCACTAAAGCCTAATCATTCTGAGACACAAATATAGAAAACCTGGGGGGAAATCCCCAGACAGATGATTTTTTGCTAGCTAGGGGGCAGCACTTGTATGTGTGGAGAGGTCACCAAAGCTTGTTATTTTTCCTTCCTGTGTTTCTTCCTGTCTGTGTGAGTGGGGAGGAAGACAGCTGTTAGAGGAAAGGGTTTCTGGGTCCAGGTCATACTATCTTAGGACCTTACTTAAATCTGCTTTTTTGGTCTATGAGTGTGCATCTGTGAAACAGGCACAGAGCAGAGTTGGGTTTGGTCTGTCCATCTGTAGCTGGTGTTTGCATTAAGAGTTAACCGTCCGCCTGGTTGGCTTTTCTGCATGTGGAATAAGGGGGCATCACCCCCTTTTGCCCCTTGCTTTAGGCAGCAAAATGCCTTGGGATGGCCCTGCTGCAGACAAGGAACTGCTCTGCCTTCAGGAAGGGGACACCCACTGTGGATGGAGTTAAAAGTCAAAGTGGAGAGTCAGGAAGGATCACATTTGTGTTGGAAGCAAAAGCCATCTAAATCATCAAGAGACCAGCTTGGATGGCCACCGAGAGATTTTGTCAAGGGTTTTAGACAACTAAAATCAATTCATCCACTTTATCTGTTTTGAACATACTGGAGAGGCAGCTAAAGATGTCACAAATGGTTAGAGTTGCCTGGAAACCTTCAAGGTGTCAATTGACTGTATTTTTAGGTACAGGAATGTTACATGGACATGCCAGTTTCACCAGTGATTTGGAAGGGAAAAAAGACTAAAAACAAAACAAATGGACTTGGCAATATGCAAGGGAATAAAAATATCATGAGAGTGAAGCTGAGTTGAAGCAGGGTAACTCAAAATCAATATTTTGCTTTTAAACTCTTAAGGGGAGGCCCAGGAGGGCTGCACTCATTTTGTCCTCCTTACTTATTATCCTCAGAGGATTGGCTGAAAAGTGTCAAGATGACTCCATACTTACAGCTAGGACATTCCTCGCTGACAAGCCACTTGTTAGACTATTTGGCTGCTGCTTCACCCCCCTAGCGTGGGGTTTGTGCAGAGGATAAAATAAACAAAACAAAGCCCCAAACTTGGAACAGGTGGAATGTGCCCAATACAGTGGTGTCTCTGGTTACAAACTTAATTCCTTCCAGAGGTCCGTTCTTAACCTGAAACTGTTCTTAATCTGAGGTACCACTTTAGCTAATGGGGCCTCCTGCTGCTGCCTCGCCACCAGCACACAATTTCTGTTCTCATCTTGAGGTAAAGTTCTTAACCTGAGGTACTACTTCCAGGTTAGTGGAGTCTGTAACCCGAAGTGTCTGTAACCCGAGGTGTTCGTAACCTGAGGTACCACTGTATGAAATTTCAAGCACACTTCTCCCTTCCTTCCTGCCCATGCTTGCATCAAACAAATCTCTTAGCTATTGTGGCCACTCGGACTTAATTTGGATGGTTGCCCACGGCCTATCCATTTACTACGAATGACTGGTTTTTGGCACGTTTTGCATGCTACGCGAACAGCTTCTTACACAAGGAGTATAATGTGGCAGAGGGACGTTATGCAACAACATGGCCACCATTTCTGTAAATTTCAACACAAAAACTAAAGCAAATGATTGTGGTACTACCAGGAACATTCATCCATTGAATGCCTGGGCAAACAGGAATGTTTCCAAATTTCTATTGAAAGTTAATAATGAGAAAGAGAGGTGCACCTCACTAGCGGGGGGGGGGGGCATTCCACAACAGGGGAACCACAACTAAAAAGACCCCGTTATGGGACAGTGCCAACCTTTTTGGCTTCACTGGCCAGATCTTTTTCAGGCCAAATTGCAGCCCGGCCAAATTTTAGTGTAGGCCACATGATGCCAAATCACTGTCTTGTGGATGGTCCTGTCCACCTCTTGAAATCCCTAGTGCAGTGTTTAAAGGTAAAGGTAAAGGACCCCTCGACACATAAGTCCAGTCTAAGGCAACTAAGGGTTGCGGTGCTCATCTTGCTTTCAGGCCTTGGGAGCTGGCCTTTGTCCACAGACAGCTTTCTGGGTCATGTGGCCAGCATGACTAAACTGCTTCTGGCGCAACGGGACACTGTGACGGAAACCAGAACACACGGAAATGCCATTTATCTTCCCGCCACAGTGGTACCTATTTATCTACTTGCACTGGTATGCTTTCGAACTGCTAGGTTGGCAGGAGCTGGGACAGAGCAATGGGAGCTCACTCTGTCTTGGGGATTCGAACCGCCAACCTTCCGATCAGCAAGCCCAAGAGGCTCAGTGGTTTAGACCACAGCGCCACCCTCTAGTGTTTAAAGGAGGATGCTTCAAACAGTGATTTTGCATTTTAAACAGCCTCAGATGGAGGCATCAGAGTGGAATGTGGGGCCTGGCTTAAAGCACCTGGAAAAAGTGTTATTTGAAGCACTTATATTGGTGGTGAGGAGTGGTGTGGGAAAGGAGAAAGACATATGCATTGGGCATAACAACCCAGTAAGGTTGGCTAAGCTGAGAGGCTGTGATGGGCTCAAGGTCACCTCCATGGCTGAATGGAGATTTCAACCCTGGTCTCAAAGGTCTTAGTCCAACATTCTAGCCACTACACCACACTCATACTTAAAGTGGCCACCAACAATTTGAAAGGCATGTGCACTGACAGCTACAGAATAAAATCTTTTAATTACTCAGGAGACAATGTGTGTTCCGGATGTTATCCTTCATGAGGACTATTGTTGTTGTTGTTGTTGTTGTTGTTGTTGTTGTTGTTGTTGTTGTTGTTGTTGTTGTTGTTGTTATTATTATTATTAATGTACCATCCTATACTCGGGGTTCTCAGGGCAGTTCACAGAATAAAATCAAGATATAAAACTACAAAATACCTTATAAAAATAAAAACAACAACCTAATAGCCCCCCCTCCCCAAATACACATTTTAAAAGGGCATAGGATGTAAATCGTATCAACCAAAGGTCTGGTTAAAAAGGAACGTTTTTGCCTGGCGCCTAAAGCTGTATAATGAAGGAGCCAATCAATCTTCTCTGGGGAGAGCATTCCACAGACAGGGAGCCACTGCAGAGAAGGCCCTGTTTTCGTGTTGCCTGCCTCCACACCTCTCGAGGAGGGGGCACACAAAGGAGGGCCTCAGAAGATGATCTCAGGGTCCAGGTAGGTTCATATGGAAAGAGGCGGTCATTGAGATATTGCGGTCCTGAGCGGTTTAAGGCTTTATAGGTCGAAAACAGTGTTATCGTTATCATTTCACTTCTGGATCTATATCTAAGTGTCTCTTTTGTGACTGTGATCCTATAAGCAGCAATGAGAAGACCATCGCAGGAGATTTTTGATAGGCATGTGTGGTGGTTTGAACCAGTTTCACATCTCCAGTTATAACTCAATCTATTCCACCCCAACGGTATTTGTTTCTGAGAGCAAAAAACAAAAAACACCTCCCCAAATACAATCTTCAATTTTTTCAGTAGAGAC